>NW_027362917.1:2400000-3600000 GCF_046119375.1 Phyllobates terribilis | reverse complement strand
TACACTGACACTATATACAGAGCTCCTGTGTATAATGTCACTGGTGAACACTGTATTACCTGTACACTGACACTAAACACAGAGCTCCTGTGTATAATGTCACTGATGATCCCTGTATTACCTGTACACTGACACTATATACAGAGCTCCTGTGTATAATGTCACTGGTGATCACTATATTACCTGTACACTGACACTATATACAGAGCTCCTGTGTATAATGTCACTGGTAATCACTGTATTACCTCTACACTGACACTATACACAGAGCTCCTGTGTATAATGTCACTGATAATCTCTACATTATCTGTACACTGACTCTATATACAGAGCTCCTGTGTATAATGTCACTGGTGATCACTATCTTACGTGTACACTGACACTATTTACAGAGCTCCTGTGTATAATGTCACTGATGATCACTGTATTACCTCTACACTGACACTATACACAGAACTCCTGTGTATAATTTCACTGATAATCTCTACATTATCTGTACACTGACTCTATATACAGAGCTTTTTTACATTTTCATTTTCAGTCACTATCTGGTGCCATTATGTGCCATGGTCATGGCGTGGCGTTATTTGTCCCTTGTATGTGGTATTATTCAGACAGTCACTATGTGGTGGTAATATGTGGTCTTCTCATGGTGTGGCAGTATATATACCTTGTACTTGGTAGTATTTGATCACTATGTGGTGGTATGTGTTCTGGTCATGGTGTGGCGGTATTTCTCTCTTCAATATGGTATTATTAGTCTAGGTATAGTGGATTGTTGTCAGTCATTTGTTTTTTCGGATATTAAGAATGGGAACATTCTTTATTTGCAATACATATTAAATACTTGGATGTTTAACCTCTCCCTGTGTTGTGACTACTACACAGTGTAGCATCGGCGTCTCTGCCCCGTTCTAGGCAGAGACGCCGTCCCTCTCACCTCCCCGCTCCTGGCGCGGCGTCCTCCAGGAGAGAGGGAGCTATGGGGAAAGTGGGGGACTATGAGGAGCAGGCTGTATGAGAGGGGACTACGGGGAACAGGCTGTAAGAGAGGGAGCTATGGGGAAAGTGGGGGGATATGAGGAGCTGGCTGTATGAGAGGGGAGTATGGGGAAAGTGGGGGGACTATGGGGAACAGGCTTTATGAGGGGAGTATGGGGAAAGTGGGGGGCTATGAGGAGCTGGCTGTATGAGAGGGAGCTATGGGGAAAGGGGGGGCTATGAGGAGCTGGCTGTATGAGAGGGAGCTATGGGGAAAGTGGGGGGCTATGAGGAGCTGGCTGTATGAGAGGGGACTATGGGGAGCAGGCTGTATGAGAGGGGAATATGAGGAGCAGGCTGTATGAGAGGGGAATATGGAGAAAGTGGGTGACTGTGGAGCAGGCTGTATGAGAGGGGACTATGGGGAAAGAGGCGTGACTATTGGGAGCAGGCTGTATGAGAGGGAGCTATGGGGAAAGTGGGGGGCTATGAGGAGTTGTCTGTATGAGAGGGGACTATGGGGAGCAGGCTGTATGAGAGGAGACTATGGAGAAAGTGGGGGACTATGGGGAGCAGGCTGTATGAGAGGGGAATATGGAGAAAGTGGGTGACTCTGTGGAGCAGGCTGTATGAGAGGGGAGTATGGGAAAAGTGGGGGACTATGAGGAGCAGGCTATATGAGGGGACTATGGGGAGCAGGCTGTATGAGAGGGGAATATGGAGAAAGTTGGGGACTATGAGGAGCAGGCTGAATGAGGGGAGTATGGGAAAAGTGGGGAGACTATGAGGAGCAGGCTATATGAGAGGGGACTATGGGGAGCTGGCTGTATGAGAGGGGACTATGGGGAGCAGGCTGTATGAGAGGGGACTATGGAGAAAGTGGGGGACTATGGGGAGCAGGCTGTATGAGAGGGGAATATGGAGAAAGTGGGTGACTATGTGGAGCAGGCTGTATGAGAGGGGAGTATGGGAAAAGTGGGGGGACTATGAGGAGCAGGCTATATGAGAGGGGACTATGGGGAGCAGGCTGTATGAGAGCGGAGTATGGGAAAAGTGGGGGGACTATGAGGAGCAGGCTACATGAGAGGGGACTATGGGGAGCTGGCTGTATGAGAGGGGACTTTGGGGAGCAGGCTGTATGAGAGGGGACTATGGAGAAAGTGGGGGACTATGAGGAGCAGGCTGTATGAGAGGGGAATATGGAGAAAGTGGGTGACTATGTGGAGCAGGCTGTATGAGAGGGGAGTATAGGAAAAGTGGGGGGACTATGAGGAGCAGGCTATATGAGAGGAGACTATGGGGAGCAGGCTGTATGAGAGGGGACTATGAGGAGCAGGCTGTATGAGGGGAATATGGAGAAAGTGGGTGACTGTGGAGCAGGTTGTATGAGAGGGGACTATGGGGAAATAGGCGTGACTATTGGGAGCAGGCTGTATGAGAGGGAGCTATGGGGAAAGTGGGGGGCTATGAGGAGCTGGCTGTATGAGAGGGGACTATGGGGAGCAGGCTGTATGAGAGGGGACTATGGAGAAAGTGGGGGACTATGGGGAGCAGGCTGTATGAGAGGGGACTATGGAGAAAGTGGGTGACTATGAGGAGCAGGCTGTATGAGAGCAGAATATGGAGAAAGTGGGTGACTATGTGGAGCAGGCTGTATGAGATGGCACTATGGGGAAAGAGCGGTGATTATTGGTAGCAGGCTGTATGAGAGGGAGCTATGGGGAAAGTGGGGGGCTATGAGGAGCTGGCTGTATGAGAGGGGAGTATGGGGAAAGTGGGGGGACTATGGGGAACAGGCTGTATGAGAGGGAGCTATGGGGAAAGTGGGGAGCTATGAGGAGCTGGCTGTATGAGAGGGGAGTATGGGAAATGTGGGGGGACTATGAGGAGCAGGCTGTATGAGGGGACTATGGGGAGCAGGCTGTATGAGAGGGGACTATGGAGAAAGTGGGGGACTATGAGGAGCAGGCTGTATGAGAGGGGAATATGGAGAAAGTTGGTGAATGTGGAGCAGGCTGTATGAGAGGGGACTATGGGGAAAGAGGCGTGACTATTGGGAGCAGGCTGTATGAGAGGGAGCTATGGGGAAAGTGGGGGCTATGAGGAGCTGGCTGTATGAGAGGGGACTATGGGGAGCAGGCTGTATGAGAGGGGACTATGGAGAAAGTGGGGGACTATGAGGAGCAGGCTGTATGATCGGGGAATATGGAGAAAGTGGGTGACTATGTGGAGCAGGCTGTATGAGAGGGGAGTATGGGAAAAGTGGGGGGACTATGAGGAGCAGGCTATATGAGAGGGGACTATGGGGAGGAGGGTGTATGAGAGGGGACTATGAGGAGCAGGCTGTATGAGAGGGGAATATGGAGAAAGTGGGTGACTGTGGAGCAGGATGTATGAGAGGGGACTATGGGGAAAGAGGCGTGACTATTGGGAGCAGGCTGTATGAGAGGGAGCTATGGGGAAAGTGGGGGGCTATGAGGAGCTGGCTGTATGAGAGGGGACTATGGGGAGCAGGCTGTATGAGAGGGGACTATGGAGAAAGTGGGGGACTATGGGGAGCAGGCTGTATGAGAGGGGACTATGGAGAAAGTGGGGGACTATGAGGAGCAGGCTGTATGAGAGAAGAATATGGAGAAAGTGGGTGACTATGTGGAGCAGGCTGTATGAGATGGGACTATGGGGAAAGAGGTGTGATTATTGGTAGCAGGCTGTATGAGAGGGAGCTATGGGGAAAGTGGGGGGCTATGAGGAGCTGGCTGTATGAGAGGGGAGTATGGGGAAAGTGGGGGGACTATGGGGAACAGGCTGTATGAGAGGGAGCTATGGGGAAAGTGGGGGGCTATGAGGAGCTGGCTGTATGAGAGGGAGTATGGGAAATGTGGGGGGACTATGAGGAGCAGGCTATATGAGAGGGGACTATCGGGAGCAGGCTGTATGAGAGGGGACTATGAGGAGCAGGCTGTATGAGAGGGGAATATGGAGAAAGTGGGTGACTGTGGAGCAGGCTGTATGAGAGGGGACTATGGGGAAAGAGGCGTGACTATTGGGAGCAGGCTGTATGAGAGGGAGCTATGGGGAAAGTGGGGGGCTATGAGGAGCTGGCTGTATGAGAGGGGACTATGGGGAGCAGGCTGTATGAGAGGGGACTATGGAGAAAGTGGGGGACTATGGGAAGCAGGCTGTATGAGAGGGGACTATGGAGAAAGTGGGGGACTATGAGGAGCAGGCTGTATGAGATGGGAATATGGAGAAAGTGGGTGACTGTGGAGCAGGCTGTATGAGATGGGACTATGGGGAAAGAGGGGTGATTATTGGAGCAGGCTGTATGAGAGGGAGCTATGGGGAAAGTGGGGGGCTATGAGGAGCTGGCTGTATGAGAGGGGAGTATGGGGAAAGTGGGGGGACTATGGGGAACAGGCTGTATGAGAGGGAGCTATGGGGAAAGTGGGGGGCTATGAGGAGCTGGCTGTATGAGAGGGGAGTATGGGAAATGTGGGGGGACTATGAGGAGCAGGCTGTATGAGAGGGGACTATGGGGAGCAGGCTGTATGAGAGGGAGCTATGGGGAAAGTGGGGGACTATGAGGAGCAGGCTGTATGAGAGGGGAATATGGAGAAAGTGGGTGACTGTGGAGCAGGCTATATGAGAGGGGACTATGGGGAAAGAGGCGTGACTATTGGGAGCAGGCTGTATGAGAGGGAGCTATGGGGAAAGTGGGGGGCTATGAGGAGCTGGCTGTATGAGAGGGGACTATGGGGAGCAGGCTGTATGAGAGGGGACTATGGAGAAAGTGGGGGACTATGAGGAGCAGGCTGTATGAGAGGGGAATATGGAGAAAGTGGGTGACTATGTGGAGCAGGCTGTATGAGAGGGGAGTATGTGAAAAGTGCGGGGACTATGAGGAGCAGGCTATATGAGAGGGGACTATGGGGAGCAGGCTGTATGAGAGGGGACTATGTGGAGCAGGCTGTATGAGAGGGGAATATGGAGAAAGTGGGTGACTGTGGAGCAGGCTGTATGAGAGGGGACTATGGGGAAAGAGGCGTGACTATTGGGAGCAGGCTGTATGAGAGGGAGCTATGGGGAAAGTGGGGGGCTATGAGGAGATGGCTGTATGAGAGGGGACTATGGGGAGCAGGCTGTATGAGAGGGGACTATGGAGAAAGTGTGGGACTATGGGGAGCAGGCTGTATGAGAGGGGACTATGGAGAAAGTGGGGGACTATGAGGAGCAGGCTGTATGAGAGCAGAATATGGAGAAAGTGGGTGACTATATGGAGCAGGCTGTGTGAGATGGGACTATGGGGAAAGAGGGGTGATTATTGGTAGCAGGCTGTATGAGAGGGATCTATGGGGAAAGTGGGGGGCTATGAGGAGCTGTCTGTCTGAGAGGGGAGTATGGGGAAAGTGGGGGGACTATGGGGAACAGGCTGTATGAGAGGGAGCTATGGGGAAAGTGGAGGTCTATGAGGAGCTGGCTGTATGAGAGGGGAGTATGGGAAATGTGGGGGGACTATGAGGAGCAGGCTGTATGAGAGGGGACTATGGGGAGCAGGCTGTATGAGAGGGGCTATGGAGAAAGTGGGGGACTATGAGGAGCAGGCTGTATGAGGGGAATATGGAGAAAGTGGGTGACTGTGGAGCAGGCTGTATGAGAGGGGACTATGGGGAACAGGCTGTATGAGAGGGAGCTATGGGGAAAGTGGGGGGCTATGAGGAGCTGGCTGTATGAGAGGGGAGTATGGGGAAAGTGGGGGGACTATGGGGAACAGGCTGTATGAGAGGGGAGTATGGGGAAAGTGGGGGGCTATGAGGAGCTGGCTGTATGAGAGGGAGCTATGGGGAAAGTGGGGGCTATGAGGAGCTGGCTGTATGAGAGGGAGCTATGGGGAAAGTGGGGGGCTATGAGGAGCTGGCTGTATGAGAGAGGAGTATGGGAAAAGTGGGGGGACTATGAGGAGCAGGCTATATGAGGGGACTATGGGGAGCAGGCTGTATGAGAGGGGAATATGAGGAGCAGGCTGTATGAGAGGGGAATATGGAGAAAGTGGGTGACTGGAGCAGGCTGTATGAGAGGGGACTATGGGGAAAGAGGCGTGACTATTGGGAGCAGGCTGTATGAGAGGGAGCTATGGGGAAAGTGGAGGGCTATGAGGAACTGGCTGTATGAGAGGGGACTATGGGGAGCAGGCTGTATGAGACGGGACTATGGAGAAAGTGGGGGACTATGAGGAGCAGGCTGTATGAGAGGGGAATATGGAGAAAGTGGGTGACTATGTGGAGCAGGCTGTATGAGATGGGACTATGAGGAAAGAGGGGTGACTATTGGTAGCAGGCTGTATGAGAGGGAGCTATGGGGAAAGTGGGGGGCGATGAGGAGCTGGCTGTATGAGAGGGGAGTATGGGGAAAGTGGGGGGACTATGGGGAACAGGCTGTATGAGAGGGAGCTATGGGGAAAGTGGCAGCTATGAGGAGCTGGCTGTATGAGAGGGGAGTATGGGAAATGTGGGGGGACTATGAGGAGCAGGCTGTATGAGAGGGGACTATGGGGAGCAGGCTGTATGAGAGGGGACTATGGAGAAAGTGGGGGACTATGAGGAGCAGGCTGTATGAGAGGGGAATATGGAGAAAGTGGGTGACTGTGGAGCAGGCTGTATGAGATGGGACTATGGGGAAAGAGAGGTGACTATTGGGAGCAGGCTGTATGAGAGGGAGCTATGGGGAAAGTGGGGGGCTATGAGGAGCTGACTGTATGAGGGGATTGTGGGGTGACTAAGAGGAACAGGCTGTATGAGAGGGGATTATGGGGAGCAGGCTGTATGAGAGTGGACTATGGAGAAAGTGGGGGACTTTGAGGAGCAGACTGTATGAGAGGGGACTATGGAGAAAGTGGGTTACTATGTGGAGCAGGCTTTATGAGAGGGGACTATGGGGAAAGTGGGGGGACTATTGGGAGCAGGCTGTATGAGAGGGAGCTATGGGGAAAGTGGGGGACTATGAGGAGCTGGCTGTATGAGAGGGGACTGTGGGGGGACTACGAGGAGCAGGCTGTATGAGAGGGGACTATGGGGAGCAGGCTGTATGAGAGGGGACTATGGAGAAAGTGGGGTGGACTACGAGAAGCAGGCTGTATGAGAGGAGACTATAGAGAAAGTGGGGGGACTATGAGGAGCAGGCTGTATGAGAGGAAACTGGGGAAAGTGGGGGGACGATGAGCATCAGGCTGTATGAGACGGGACTATGGGGAAAGTAGGGAGATTATGAAGAAAAGGCTATATGAGAAGGGACTATGGGGAAAGTGGGGGGACTATGGGGAATAGGCTGTATGACGGGACTATGGGGAAAGTGGGGGGACTATGGGGAGCACACTGTATGAGAGGGAACTGTGGGGAAAGTGGGGGAACTATGAGGAGCAGGCTGTATGAGAGGGGACTATGGGGAGAGTGAGGGACTATGAGGAGCAGACTGTATGAGAGGGGACTATGGGGAAAGTGGGGAGATTTTGAAGAAAAGGCTGTATGAGAAGGGACTATGGGGAAAGTGGGGGACTATGAGGAGCAGGATGCATTAGATGGGACTATGGGGAAAGTGGGGGTACAATAGGGAACAGGCTGTATGAGAAGGGACTATGGGGAAAGTAGGGGGACTATTGGGAGCAGGCTGTATGAGAAGGAACTATGGGGAAAGTGGGGGGACTATGGGGAGCAGGCTGTATGAGAGGAGACTATGGGGAAAGTGGGAGGACTATGAAAAGCAGACTGTATGAGAGGGGACTCTGGGGAAAGTAGGGGGACTGAGGAACAGGCTGTATGAGAGGAAATTGAGGCAAGTAGGGGGGACTATGAGGAGCAGGTTGTATGAGGTGACTTTGGGGAAAGTGGGGGGACTACAAGGAGCAGGCTGTATGAGAGAGGACTACGAGGAAAGTGGTAGGACTATGTAGAGCAGGCTGCATGAGAGGAGACCATGGGGAAAGTGGAGGGACTATAAGGAGCAGGTTGTATGAGGGGACTATGGGGAAAGTGGGGGGACTATGAGGAGCAGGCTGTATGTGAGGGGACTATGAGGAAAGTGGGAGGACTATGAGGAGCAGGCTGTATGAGAGGGGACTATGGGGAAAGTGGTGGGACTATGAAAAGCAGGCTGTATGAGGGAACTATGGAGAAAGTTGGGGACTATGAGGAACAGGCTGTATGAGAGGGGACTATGGGGAAAGTGGGGGGACTATGAGGAGCAGGCTGTATGAGGGAACTGTGGGTGGACTATGAGGAGCAGAATCTATGAGATGGGACTATGGGGAAAGTGGGGGGACTATGAGGAGCAGGCTGTATGAGGGAACTGTGGGGGGACTATGAGGAGCAGGATGTATGAGATGGGACTATGGGGAAAGTGGGGGGACTGAGGAACAGGCTGTATAAGAGGGGACTAAGGGGAAGGTGGGGGGACTATGAGGAGCAGGCTGTATGAGGGAACTGTGGGGGGACTATGAGGAGCAGGATGTATGAGATGGGACTATGGGGAAAGTGGGGGGACTATGAGGAGCAGGCTGTATGAGGGAACTGTGGGGGGACTATGAGGAGCAGGATGTATGAGATGGGACTATGGGGAAAGTGGGGGGACTGAGGAGCAGGCTGTATAAGAGGGGACTAAGGGGAAGGTGGGGGGACTATGAGGAGCAGGATATATGAGAGGGAAGTGTGAGGCTCCATTGGGAGTTCTCTGAGAGGAGGGACTAAAGGAAAAATGAATGGAGGGTATATGGGGAGTTTTCTGTGTGAAGAGGGACTATGGAGCATGTGGGGAACATTAGGGAGTGGTCTGTGAGTAAAAAGCTTTGGGTAAATTGAGGGACCATAGCTGGTGTTCTGTGAGAGACGGGATTATGGAGAAAGTGGGGGAACTATGAGGAGTGGTCTGATAGAGCGAACTATGGGGAAAGTGAAGGGACCATGTGGAGGGGTTTGTGAGAGACGGCACTATGGGGAAACCATAGGACATGGTCTATGAGACGAGGCCTATAGAGAAGTGGAAGATGAGGGTCTGTAAGAGATCAAAGACTTGGGGGACACTCTGTAAAAGTAGGGGTACCACAGGGAGCCATCAGTTAATTTGGCCAGTGCGGAATGAGGGAAACCATGGTGAGCGGTCTCTGATGGGGACCGTTGGAAGCAGTTTGTGTTAAATGAGAGACAATCGGGATCACAAGATAAGAGGAGTGACTGAGAAGAGCGGTCAGGTGCCCATCATATAGATTAATGGCGGAGTGTACGGCATGTGCTGTGATGAATATGACGCGCCCCTGGACCTGTGTCGCGCTGCGTTGCGCACGCGGGAGCTTACCCGGAGCCGGATCTCTTGAGGGTTGTAGTCTCGTGGCGGTGATCCGGTCCGTGCCCAGGGAGTCAGACTAAGTGGCGCTGTATTAGCGGTAGATGTTGGACGACTACGCCACCCGTTGAGTACAGCTAAGGAGCTGCTGCTGCAGGGCAGACCGCTGAGGCCGGTGGTAGGATTGTGCAGCGTGATAGTATAACCCCCAACGGGAGGGGTATGGCCTCAGGGCAGCCGACGTGGATGATGGGGGTAGCAGGAACCACTCGGAGACGGTACGGTGTAGTTCAGGGTCTTTACTGGTGACAAAGATAGACCCTCCCGGAGTACTGGCTAGCGATTGGGGCCTGGTCAGTCCTTGAGCAGATGGGATCTCCCCTGGCCAAGCGGAGTTGTAGGCCTCCCAAACTAACGATACTCTTCCGGCTACCTTGCTAGAGGCGGGTATAAGTAGCCCACGTCCCTGAGTGTACCGTGTGGTGCTCACCCGTATGGCCGGTGACTCGGGGCCTTCTAGTAGCTTCCGCTCCACGACGGCGGTGCTGGTCCCACGCGTGTGACCGTGCCTTCGGGTTTCTGGGCCAGAGGACCTGCAATCCCCTGCCGGTCGGTTTCTGCTGCTGGATAGGAGTTAGTCCCCACAGCCTCGGACTCCGGGTCCGGTGATAACTTCTCAGTCAGGGCGAGCTCTGCAGCTGCCAGCCCCTGACTCCTTGTAGCACTGCTCCCACAGAGCTCCTGATGTTCTTTTCCTATATCTGCTTCTCTGTCTCTACTTCTTCTCTACTACCTAACCCTGCCTCAGCCCTAAGTTTATATAGGGGAAGTTCTTCCCCTCCCAGGACTGGGCAGGAGGTGTGGCATGCATAGGATCCCTGACCAAGAGACCTCCCACCTGCTCTCAGACATAACATTGCTGTTACTGTGGAAACCAGACCCCTGGGGTGCCACAAATATAAAGTCTGCACTGTTGCATCATGATGTTGTTTATGGGGGTCTGTCTGATAAGTGACAGTGAGCCCTGGACCCAGAGGTACAAACCCACTGCCCGCCGCCCCTGCCCCCCAGTTCTAAATTATCCTGGGTACAAGCCCCCTGCACACAGCTCCTGCCCCTGAGTTCTGCATTACCCAAAGTACAAGCCCCCTGCACACAGACCCTGCCCCTCATTTCTGCATTACCCAAGGTGCAAGACCCCTGCACACAGCTTCTGCCCCCATTTCTCCATTACCCAAGGTACAAGCAAGCCCCCTACACACAGTCCCTGCTTGCCAGTTCTGTATTACCTAAGGTACAAGCCCCCTGCACACAGCTCCTGCCCCTCAGTTCTGCATTACCCAAGATACAAGCCCCTGCACACAGCCTCTGTTTGTCAGGGCACGGAAAACCCACCAGGAGGCAGTAAACCTCATATGCTATCCAGGGGTGTACATAGAAATCATGGGGCCCCATAGCAGAAGGGGAGCATATCTCATAACTTTCCAGCCTTTACATAGTAATTTCCTCCTGCTGAAGTCCTAGATTCCCTTTGCGTTACCCCCATAAAGTATGATGCCAACAAAACAAAAGTACCCCCCCCCAAACACAGAATGATACCCCCATGGTAAATTCCTCTACATTAGCCTCCACATGCACAGTATAATTACTCTATTGTACCCCACCTCAACTCCCAAGGCAATGTATGGTGACCCCAACACAGTATGATCCCCCAGCTGTGACCCTCATACAGCCCTTCATGCAGTATAATGGACCTACATACAGTATGATGGCCCCACACCTCTCCACACTGTATAATGGCCCGCACTAGCCCTCCACACAGCATGATGGTACCCACACAGGGCTGCTACTAGGAATTACAGGGCCCCATACTGGCTACATTTTTGGGCCCCCTTGAGACTCTGCCCAGGCTCCACCCCAGCTCCGCCTCAACCCCTCGAACGTTCCACAGTCCCACCGCCCACTCTTGGAAAAACTCTACTTTCTGCACCACGTCTTCACCAATCACACATTAACAGTACCCATTGAACACCAGCTCACATATACTGTATAGCCAGCAGCCTTTGTTTTGGCCAGAAGATTTTTTAAGCCGCCACCACGACAAGGAGACTCTTCTCTAACATATTAAACATTTCTTATAATACTCAATACTCTTTTAGGTATATTTTATTCATGGGAATGTGTCACACACATTTTTTAAAATGACCAATAATACCACATACAAGGGATAAATACCACCACACTATGACTATATCACATATTACCTCCACATAGTGACCGAATAATACCACATACAAGGGACAAATATCACCACACCATGACCAGACCACATATTACATAGTGACCGAATAATACCACATACAGTACAGACCAAAAGTTTGGACACACCTTCTCATTTAAAGATTTTTCTGTATTTTCTTGAAGCTCATCAAGAGAATGCCAAGAATGTGCAAAGCAGTCATCAAAGCAAAAGGTGGCTACTTTGAAGAACCTAGAATATAAGACATATTTTCAGTTGTTTCACACTTTTTGCAAAGTATATAATTCCACATGTGTTAATTCATAGTTTTGATGCCTTTAGTGTGAATGTACAATTTTCATAGTCATGAAAATACAGAAAAATCTTTAAATGAGAAGGTGTGTCCAAACTTTTGGTGTGTACTGTATACAGGGTGGTCCAAAAGTAGGTGGCCAGAAAGTGTAATAAGGTTATGAAGGGGGAGATTTAACAAACATGGTGTAAAGTGAAACTGGCTCATTTGCCCTTAGCAACCAGTCAGATTCCACTTTTCGTTCCTCACAGACTCTTTGGAAAATGAAAGGTGGAATCTGATTGGTTGCTAAGGGCAACTGAGCCAGTTTCACAGATCTAGTTTTCAAAGATAGATCTCCCCCCAAATCTGTTTTCTTTTCAGATAACACATAATGGCAAATAATTTAAATACAGATCAAAGAAAATGGATTTTAACAGAGTATTGGAAATCTCAAAATGCTGCAACCGTTACAGCAAATTGGGTTGAAACATTTGGTACTCAAGCCCCAAAGAGACAAACCATTTACCGCATTCGTGACAAATTCAATGCCACGGGCTCAATCCTTAATGCTCCAAAAACTGGTCGACCCAAAACAGTCTGTACAGAAGATAATAAACAACTTGTTGCTGAAACATTTGTTCAGAGTCCAAAAAAGTCCACCAGAAGAGCCTCTTTGGAATTGGGAATTTCACGAGCTTCTATCATGCGAATCCTGAAATCTATTGGGTGGAAAGCTTATCGTCCACGTCTAATTCATGGTTTATTGGAGGATGATCCAGACAGGCGGCTGCAATTTAGTGTTTGATAAATCTCCCCCTTCATAACCTTATTACACTTTCTGTCCACCTACTTTTGGACCACCCTGTGTATATACATATATATATATATATATATATATATATACACACACACACACTGCTCAAAAAAATAAAGGGAACACTCAAATAACATATCCTAGATCTGAATGAATGAAATATTCTCATTGAATACTTTGTTCTGTACAAAGTTGAATGTGCTGACAACAAAATCACACAAAAATCATCAATGGAAGTCACATTTATTAACCAATGGAGGCCTGGATTTGGAGTCACCCCCAAAATTAAAGTGGAAAAACACACTACAGGCTGATCCAACTTAGATGTAATGTCCTTAAAACAAGTCAAAATGAAGCTCAGTATTGTGTGTGGCCTCCACGTGCCTGTATGACCTCCCTACAACGCCTGGGCATGCTCCTGATGAGGTTGCGGATGGTCTCCTGTGAGATCTCCGCCCAGACCTGGACTAAAGCATCTGCCAACTCCTGGACAGCCTGTGGTGCAAGGTGATGTTGGTGGATGGTGCGAGACATGATGTCCCAGATGTGCTCAATCGGATTCAGGTCTGGGGAACGGGCGGGCCAGTCCACAGCTTCAGTGCCTTCATCTTGCAGGAACTGCTGACACACTCCAGCCGCATGAGGTCTGGCATTGTCCTGCATTAGGAGGAACCCAGGGCCAATCATACCAGCATATGGTCTCACAAGGGGTCTGAGGATCTCATCTCGGTACCTAATGGCAGTCAGGCTACCTCTGGCGAGCACATGGAGGGCTGTGCGGCCCTCCAAAGAAATGCCACCCCACACCATTACTGACCCAGTGCCAAACCGATCATGCTGAAGGATGTTGCAGGCTGCAGATCGCTCTCCACGTCGTCTCCAGACTCTGTCATGTCTGTCACATGTGCTCAGTGTGAACCTGCTTTCATCTGTGAAGAGCACAGGGCGCCAGTGGCGACTTTGCCAATCCTGGTGTTCTGTGGCAAATGCCAAGCGTCCTGCATGGTCTTGGGCTGTGAGCACAACCCCTATCTGTGGACGTTGGGCCCTCATACCACCCTCATGGTGTCGGTTTCTAACCGTTTGTGCAGACACATGCACATTTGTGGCCTGCTGGAGGTCATTTTGCAGGGCTCTGGCAGTGCTTCTCCTGTTCCTCCTTACACAAAAGTGGACTTAGCAGTCTTGCTGCTGGGTTTTTGCCCTCCTACGGCCCCCTCCACGTCTCCTGGTGTACTGGCCTGTCTCCTGGTAGTGCCTCCAGCCTCTGGACACTACGCTGACAGCCAAAGCAAACCTTCTTTCCACAGCTCGCATTGATGTGCCATCCTGGATGAGCTGCACTACCTGAGCAACTTCTGTGGGTTGTAGAGTCCGTCTCATGCTACCATGAGTGTGAAAGCACAACCAACATTCAAAAGTGACCAAAACATCAGCCAGAAAGCATTGGTACTGAGATGTGGTCTGTGATCCCCACCTGCAGAATCACTCCTTTATTGAGGGTGTCTTGATAATTGCCAATAATTTCCATCTATTGTCTATTCCATTTGCACAACAGCATGTGAAATTGATTTACTTGGAGTTATATTCTGTTGTTTAAGTGTTCCCTTTATTTTTTTGAACAGTGTATATATATATATATATATATATATATATATATATATATATATATATGTATGTATATATATAACCATATAATATAGGATGAGAGATCCTGTAGCCAGGAGCCAATTCAGTCAGTGCATATAACTTTATATATCTGTGGACAGTATAACACATCCAGTGTACATATTGTTATATACCATCTGGTGTCTGTAGCCATGGTATATTATATATTGGTGATCCTGGACCCTGAGGAGGGGAACACATGGCATTACCAGGAATGCTATGTGTTCTGCTTAGTTAAGGGTTAAATGGCGGGAGAATGGCTTTCCCGCCGCTTTCAGATGGTCATGTAGCTAGGAGAAGTTAGGGAATTGATTGGATCTAAGGCCCGGCCATTCAGGGCACCGTAACAGGGGAGATATGTTTTTTGCCCTGGAGATGGACCGTGATTGGAGCGGGTATCAGCTGGGGGATATAAGGGAGCAGTGCCGGAGGTTCATGTCTGTCCTCCGGCACTGTCGTACCTGAAGTGCTGCCCTGCCCTCCCTCCCTGAATTTTTGGCACGGCCTAGCGTTAGTCGTCCAGGTATCTGGATGGACAGGTAGTTGATTAACGGGCTTAAGCCTCATGGCCGAGCTGCGGTGTTGGAAAAATGGTTTGAACCTTTTAAGAAATTATGTTAATATGGTTATATTTATATGATATGTTTTAATATTTTAATAAAGGCTGTGGCCAATCTTTTATCCACCAAGTCAATGTGTCAAGCAGTGTTTGTTATGCGCTGTTTGGGTAGAGAGTTAGATTAATGTGTAATGCCTTTGCAATGTATCTGTAAAAATCGAAAGCTATACTATGGCTCTGTATGGCATCTGATTTTTTTTACGCACCCAGACTTGAATGTGCGAGTCTCATCTGATTTATAGAAGAAACCAGAGCACGCTGCACTATTTTTCTCACACAAATTCAGTCAGCGAGAAAAAAAAAGTCTCATCTGCACTGTGTCACTGAATAACAATGGTCCGAGTGTGGTCCGTTATTTCAACAGACAGCACCCGGACCAAAAATACGATCCTGTGAATGAGCCCCAATCCTGGCTAGAAATCAGACATGAATTGCAGCAGCTGCTTACTGATGGTCTCCTGGCCAATCTCCTGCCAGCTTCCAGGATTTAAACCACAGAGAGGAAGCAGTCAGCAGATTGTGTGCTGTGATGAGGGCCTTTATGAGAGGGTGTAAAGATGGCAGCAGTGATGACCAGGGTAAGTGGAAGGGCTCTGGCGGGTGCAAGGGTTAAGTTACTTGCATGTTGTCTGGTTATAGGTAAATTCCACTTTTACATTGTGCTGCTGTTTTATGAGATTTGCATTGCAGGGTTCTTCATGGTTGAGGCATGTCATTGTATGATTTTCCAATTTTCTTTTTTTTGTCTTATTGCTGAAACTAGAACTTGGCTTCTTCACTCTTTTTAGGCCATTTAAAAAAAAAAACCCTTGTTGCTTACTGAAATTCCTGCTGTGACTTTGCTGCTTGCCTACAGGACTGAGTTAGTACTGGGCTAGCTGAGGCCTAACCCTGACAGCACATGTAACTCCTTTAGTGATATGGGTTAGGATTAGTGATGAGCGAGCACAAAAATGCTCGGGTCAAGCAAATTGGAATACTCAGGTGCTCGACCCGAGCAACGAGCCCAATGTAAGTCTATGGGAAACTCGAACATTTTTCAGGCAGCTCTCCCCGGCGGTCTGCAGCGGGCCTAAAAATTGCCCAAATCGATGGGAACAGTGCTCAAATGACATGGGGAAGACCCTTAGAAGCATTTCTGACTCCCAGGTCACTGGTGTCTACAACGTTGTCAGAGTATTACACCACTTTTACGGACTCACAATAAAACATACAAAAACAAAACCAAAATGGATTTTCCTGGGAAATATATTAAGGAACATCCTTTCCAGGGTAATAATTGTATATAAGGCAAAATAAATAACAAAAAATACTCCTCCACACCTTGGGCTATGTTCACACGTAGCGTTTTTGATGCGTTTTTGCACTTTTGCATTGCTTTCAACAAAGACAAATGCATTCACTGGGAAATGTAATTTTAACATTTTACAACCTTATCTGGCCATGTGGTGTATGACACATCATCAGACACATGCATACAGTGCTGAAAAGACATGGGAACAGCATGGGGAAGACCTCTGGAAGCATCTCTGACTCCCAGGTCACTGCCTAAAAGTGTGGCCATCATAAGTGATCCTTGGCACATGCGAAGATGCCTCCCGCCATGCACCTGTCATTGCAGACTTGCAACAATCACTGTCCACGTCCTTGTCCCAGTGCAGCGTTCAGTTGTCCCTACCCCATTCCTTGGAATGCAAGCGCAAGTATGCAGCCACCCACCCACAGGCTGCAATACTATACTGCCAAATTTCTCACAGCTGCTTGCACTTGAAAATGTGGCCTCTTAGGCTCGTGGAGGGGGAAGCTTTTGATAACCTCATGCAGGAGGCGGCCGGGTGTCCATACTCCTCTCCCCAGCCGCCACTGTTTCTCCCGGTGTCGTCTCCTCCTTCCACAAGCACGGTTCCCACAACATTACCCTTGCCCTCCCCAGTGCACTTACTGGGAAGGACCACCTAACCACAAACACGTGGACAGGTGAATGTGGCCAGGGAAGGTACGGAGCCAGTCCACAGCTTTTTTTGCTGAGTTGTATTTCACCACAGCCATATTCTTTAGCTTGGTGAAAGAACTTGGGAAACCATATCTACCCAGCTGTCATTTCTCCAAAGAAATCCTCTAAGGCTGCTTTCACTTGAAATATGGCCTTTTAGGCTCGTGAAGGCGGAAGCTTTTCATAACCTCATGCCAGCAGCGGCCGGGTGTCCAAACTCGGTCCCCAGCCGCCACTGTTTCTCCCGGGGTCGTCTCCGTCTTCCACAAGCACGGGTCCCACAACATTACCCGTGCCCTCCCCAGTGCACATACTGGGAAGGACTGCCTACCCACAAACACGTGGACAGATGAATGTGGCCAGGGATGGTACGGAGTCAGTCCACAGCTTTTTTTGCTGAGAGTTGTATTTAGCTCGGTGAATGGACTGGCATAGAGGGAAATCGAATTTAAAGACACATAGAGCAGGGCCACAATAAAGACAAATTCCCATAAGAAAGAAGAGGGTCTGCTATACAGTTATTGGGTATACAGTGAGTCCAACAGCTGACCAATTTTAGGAAAAAACCCGCTAAGAATTTAAATACACACAGAGCAGGGCCACAGTAACAAGGTACGACATGTTCCCATTAGAAAGGAGAGGGTCTGATATACAGTTATAGGGTATACAGTGAGTCCAACGGCTGACCAATTTTAGGAAAAACCCCACTAAAGACACACGGAGCAGGGCCACAGTAACGACAAATTCCCATTAGAAAAGAGAGAGTCTCCCATAGTGTTGGCCTATGCAGTGAATGCAAGGGCTGCCAAAAATTTGGAGGCACTTCAATGCCCCTTGGAAGAGACGTGGAGGAGGGCCTCATAAAAAAAAAAAAATGTTCCCATTAGAAAGGAGCGGGCCTCCTATACTTGTAATGCCCATGCACTAAGTGTATGGGCTGACAAACATTTACCCCTGGGGGGTATACATGAACATACTGTATAAAAAAATTTTTTAACGGGCATCATAAACAACCTTTAAGAAAATTATGTGGGTGTTGCATCACGGACCACAGTCATCATGGTGATATGGTGGTGGAGGATGAGGAGAAGGAGGAGGAAAAGAGCAAATAGCCAAAATCAGGAAGCGTATACCCATGTGTGGGTGTGAAAAGGTGCATGTGAATACACCTCCCAAGAAAAGACACTGGATTTGAGTTTCTTACGCTGCTATCATTCGGTGTTGTTGAGAAGCCTGGCCCAATCCAGCCCTTGTTCATTTTTATAAGAGTCAGCCTGTCAGCATTTTCAGTTGACAGGCAGATCATTGATTTTTGGGCCTTCTGTGTAACTGCCAGGTACCACTGACCTAGATGCTGTACCGAAATCTCGCACATCAATCTGCTCATCCCTAGTGTCTAGCAGTGGCTGTCCCTATTGACTACACGTAAACCCTCAGTCATACTGATCATTCTATTATAATGGGAAGTCGGAAAAGATAAGTGTTGGCAGGACAAGTGTCTTGTCAATAGCCAACTCATGTCTATGGCCACCTTAGCATCCGGAAAGCCATTCTCCAACCTACCATAAAAATGGAGGATAGGTAAAGGCTGTTAGAGCCTCAGCTAAACCTCACGTAAAAGAAGTCGTGTAACAGTTATTTTAAAATAATAATGTAAATAAAACACAAGTCCGGATAAATGTCATTTTCCAAAACTTTATTTAGCATTGACTTTTTAATTAAAATCATTAAAGTATAAACTCTGTTTTAAATGTAAAAAAAGCTGCAGGGGCAACAGTTTTTCTTCCGAAACTCCTTTGTGGTCAAGTTGTTCTGCTGTCAAAGGCCCTGCTTGTTCTTGGTCTTCCCCATCGTGCAAATTCTGAAGACCAGGATTGCTCCTCGGGGTCAGGCTTTTGTTGACCAGTCATGAGGTCAGAATGCCATGGAGATATATAGCCTTCAGTTTAGGAAAGCAAGAGGGGAATAAGATGAATGTGATGTACTGACAAGACAGAGCTAAAAAAACAATATGTATGAAATAATATGTGACGTTGCAAGTTGCACAAAAACTGGGCCACAATGACCAAAGTGCAGTAGCATTAAAGAGCTTACAAAATGCATGTTTTAAAGAGAAACTGTCATTTGCCATTAATATGATTTTTTTTTCCAAAACAACTTCAGGGAAACAAAATCATTTAGACCAGGTAAAATATTTCCATATTTATGGCAAGTGACAGATCCTCTTTAAAGAAGAACTCCCGACAAACATATTATCTTGTAAACCTTTCTAGATACAGGGAAGGAAATAATTATTTGATTAATTGCTGTTTTTGTAAGTTTGCCCACTGACAAAGACATGAACAGTCTATAATTTTAAGACTAGGTTAATTTTAACATTGAGAGATAGAATATCCCCCCAAAAAATCAAGAAAATCACATTGTATAAATTAGATACATTTATTTGCATTTTGCAGTGAGAAATAAGTATTTGATCCCCTACAAACCATTATGAGTTCTGGCTCCTACAGACTAGTTAGACGCACCTAATCAACTTGTTACCTGCATTAAAGACAGCTGTCTTACATAGTCTCCTGTATAAAAGACTCCTGTCCACAGACTCAATTAATCCGTCAGACTCTAACCTCTACAACATGGGCAAGACCAAAGAGCTTTCTAAGGATGTCAGGGACAAGATCATAGACCTGCACAAAGCTGGAATGGGCTAAAAAACCATAAGTAAGACGCTGGGTGAGAAGAAGACAACTGTTGGTGCAATAGTAAGAAAATGGAAGAAGTACAAAATAACTGTCAATCGACATCGATCTGGGGCACCATGCAAAATCTCACCTCGTGGGGTAGCCTTGATCATGAGGAAGGTGAGAGATCAGCATAAAACTAAAGAGGGGGAACTTGTTAATGATCTCAAGGTAGCTGGGACCACAGTCACCAAGAAAACCATTGGTCGGGCGAGTACAGAGTATCTTCAGCATGCTCGGTAATATGTTTGAATCACTCCCATGTGCATGATTTGCGACTGTTTGACAGCTTTAATACATTTGAAGAATGCTTGTTTCTTAAGCATTCCTCACATGTATTAAAACTGTCAAACAAGCACGCTGAAGATACTTGGTACTCGCCCGAGCATACTCGTCGAAAGGGTTAACTGAACATACTCGCTCATCACAAGAGCAGGCCCATCTGAAGTTTGCCAATGAACACCTGGATGATTCTGTGAGTTATTGGGAGAAGGTGCTGTGGTCAGATGAGACAAAAATTGAGCTCTTTGGCATTAACTCAACTCGCTGTGTTTGGAAGAAGAGAAATGCTGTCTATGACCCAAAGAACACCATCCCCACTGTCAAGCATGGAGGTGGAAACATTATGTTTTGGGGGTGTTTCTTTGCTAAGGGCACAGGACTACTTCACCGCATCAGTGGGAGAATGGATGGAGCCATGTACTGTAAAATCCTGAGTGACAACCTCCTTCCCTCCACCAGGACATTAAAAATGGGTCGGGACAGGGTCTTCCAGCAAGACAATGACCCAAAACATACAGCCAAGGCAACACAGGAGTGGAGGGAGTTGAAGCTTCGAGTTGCCAATCGACAGCCTCAAAATCTGAATGATTTAGAGATGATCTGCAAAGAGGAGTGGACCAAAATTCCTCCTGACATGTGCGCAACCCTCATCATCAACTACAAAAAAATTCTGACTGCTGTGCTTGCCAACAAAGGTTTTGCCACCAAGTATTAAGTGTTGTTTTCTAGAGGAATCAAATACTTATTTCTCACTGCAAAATGCAAATAAATTTATCTAATATATACAATGTGATTTTTTGGGGGGATATTCTATCTCTCAATGTTAAAATTAACCTACCCTTAAAATTATAGACTGTTCATGTCTTTGTCAGTGGGCAAACATACAAAAACAGCAAGGGATCAAATAATTACTTCCTTCACTGTATGTATGCTATGTAGTATTATCGTGTTACAATACTTACTGATCACCTTCTACCCCAGTTTTCAGTGCCGCCTAGGTTCATTAAAAGCTGTTAGAATATTTTTGCACACCGCCAAATCTTTGTTCAATTAGTCCATAACCCCGATCTTATGAAACCTTTTCTTCATCCCAATTGAGCTTAATGGCATATGGCTGAAAGAGATCTTCCCCATCAGAATCACCCTACATGTAAACTTCAGGGAATCCAACAATGGCTAAAAATTTCTGACCATCACATCACACCGCATTCACCTTTCCATCTTCCAGTAATCAACTTGACAGCCGGCAGCCTACACTGCCCTTTTAGCGAGTCCACTTGTATTCCTATATAGGACAGTCTTGAAAATGGAAAATATTTTTTTTGTGAATTCCATTAATAATTTCTCCTCTGCTTCCTCACTACCTATCTAAGTCTGTCTTCGCTGCCAAGACTTAGGTTAAAAAAAAACAAAAACATCCACGTACTCTCCTTCCCTGATGCTCTTACTACAAATGTATAAGTGGATGACAATGAACATACCCTGCGCTGTGACTAGTATCTCACTGTTCTGAGCTTTCAGCCATGTAGTGATCACCTCTTTCTTATAACACTTCTCAGCTTTCAAACACTTTATTAACATGTTAAACATATTTCCTTCCTTACTGCATGCATCTTCATCTGACAATACAGCCCCATCCAATCAATTAGAATAAGACTTACTTGGCTACTGCGGTGCTGCTTGGATTGTGTCCTTGCTGTGACTTACTCTTATTTGGCCACTGTTTGCTGCGTGAGACCTCCATGCCCCAGCCACCTCTTATCGTCTAGTGTCCACATCTTGTTGCACCTTGTCGCTGCTTCGATCTCTGCAACAACAGACACTATGCGAGTATGCGTTCACATGTGATTTCACTGAGGATGCAACAAATTCCTGCCCACGCCAATTACTCCCTGTACGTGGCCTGTGCTGTGAGTACTCACCTAATCCTGGATGCTGTCCATGCTTCCCAACCTAAATTTGTCCTGGCCTCTGTTCCTTACATCTCCTAGTTCTGAGTCCATGATCTGCTCCTGCTATATACTGGTTATGTCCAAGGCCTATTTCTAGTTATAGCTTGTGGTCATGAACCTGATCCCGGCTGTGTCCTAGTTATCCGTCACTCTGCTTACAGCTCCACATCTGGTACTTAAAGGGGTTTTCCAATGAACAAAAGTTCATTTTAATCAATACATCTTGGAATAATAATAATTTCCACAATTGGATGTGTTTAAATAAAATGTTCCTGTGCTAAGATAATCTTATAAATGTGCCCCTGCTGTGTACTGTGTAATGACCCGACTTCTGTGTGCCACTGAAGCACATGGCCCGAACAGGTGCCACATAAGCACATGGTCTGATGTCCACATGCTGCTGAAGCATGCGGCCCGGCGTCTCTTTGCCACCAAAACACACGGCCTGGCATCTGCGTGCCACCAGAGCACACAGCTCAACTTCCACGTGCCAACAAAGCACGTAGCCTGGTTTCCGCTTGTCACCGAAGCATATGACCCAGCATCCGTATGCCACTGAAGCATATGGCCACGTCATCGAATGTCACTGAAACACACGGCCCCGTGTCCATGTGCCACCGAAGCACACAGAACAACGTCCATGTGCCACCGAAGCACATGGCTTCACGTCCAGTTTCCACCGAAGCACATGGCTCCTCTTCTCGGTGCTACCGACGCACAAAGACTGGCCTCGTGTCTGGGTGCCACCGAAGCACACAGACCTGCGTCCGTGTGCCACCGAAGCACTCTGCCCCGCCTCCGGGTGCCATCGAAGCACATGGCCCCATGTGTAGGTGCTACCGAACACACAGACCCGCGTCCGGATGCCACCAAATCACACGGCCCCGCTTCTCGGTGCTACCGAAGCACAAAGCTTGGCGTCCAGGTACTACCGAAGAACACGGCTCCACGTATGAGTGCCCCTGAAGCACATGGCCCTGCGTCTAGGTGCCACCTAAGAACACAGACCCGCGTCCGTGTGCCACCGAAGCACATAGCTCCTCGTCCGGGTGCCACCGAAGTACATGGCCCGTGTCTAGGTGCCACCAAAGCACACAGACCTACGTCCGTGTGCCACCAAAGCACATGGCCCCGCTTCTCTGCGCCACTGAAGCACAAAGACCGGCGTCCAGGTACCTCCCAAGCACACGGCTCAACATACGACTGCCACTTTAGCTCTCTTCCCCGTATCCGGGTGCCACCGAAGCACACGAACCCCTAAACAGGTGCCACCGAAGCACACAGCCCCACATAAGAGTGCCATTGAAGCACATGCCCCTGTGTCTGGGTACCACCAAAGCACACAGACCCACGTCCATGTGCCAAATAAGCACAGGGCCCTGCGTACTGGTGCCACCAAAGCACATGGCTCCCGCTTCTCGGTGCTACTGAAGCACAAAGACCAGCGTCCAGCTACCTCCGAAGAACACGGCTCCACGTACGATTGCTCATGAAGAACACGGCTTCGTGTCTGGGTGCCACCGAAGCACACGACCCCGTTGAATGGGTGCCACCGAAGCACACAAACCTGCATCCGGGTGCCAACGAAGCACACGACCTCCCTGTACAGGTGCCACCGAAGCACACGGCCCCGCATGCGAGTGCCACCGAAGCACACAAACACGTGTCTGGGTGCCACCGTAGCACACAGACCCGCGTCTGTTTGCCACCAACGCACTCTGCCCCGCGTCTGGGTGCCACCGAAGCACATGGCCCATGTCTAGGTGCCAACGAAGCACACAGACCCGCGTCCGAGTGCCACCAGAGCACATGGCCCCATGTCCGGATGCCGCCAAAGCACACAGCCCACATACGGGTGCCACCGAAGCACACAGACCTGAGTCCGGGTGCAACCGAAGCACACGGCCCCACGTCCGGGTGCCGCCAAAGCACACGGCCCCGCATCTAGGTGCCACCGAAGCACACAGACCTGCGTCCATGTGCCACCGAAGCACTCTGCCCTGCGTCCGGGTGCCACCGAAGCACTCTGCCCCGCGTCCGGGTGACACCGAAGCACATGGCCCTGCTTCTCGGTGCTATCGCAGCACAAAGACTGGCGGCCGTGTACCACCGAAGCACACAACTCCACATACGAGTGCCCCTGAAGCACATGGCCTGGTGTCTGGGTGCCACCGTAGCACACAGACCCGTGTCCGGGTGCCACCGAAGCACATGGCCCGGTGACTAGGTGCCATCGTAGCACACAGACCCGTGTCTAGGTGCCACTGAAGCACACAGACCAACATTCATGTGCCACCGAAGCACATGGCTCCTCGCCGCACATACGGGTGCCACCGAAGCACACAGACCTGAGTCCGGGTGCAACCGAAGCACACGGCCCCACGGCCGCCAAAGAACACGGCCCCGCATCTAGGTGCCACCGAAGCACACAGACCCGCGTCCATGTGACACCGAAGCACTCTGCCCCGCGTCCGGGTGCCACCGAAGCACATAGCCCCTTGTCTAGGTGCCACCAAAGCACACAGACCCGCAATCGGGTGCCACCGAAGCACACGGCCCGGCTTCCGGGTGCCATCGAAGCACACAGCCCCACATACGAGTGCCACCGAAACACATAGCCCCGCATCTGGGTGCCACCAAATCACACAGACCCGCATCCATGTGCCACCGATGCACTCTGCCCCGCGTCCGGGTGCCACTGAAGCACATGGCACCATCTCTAGGTGCCACCATAGCACACATAGCCATGTCTGGGTGCCACCGAAGCACACAGACTAACGTCCATGTGCCACCAAAGCACATGGCCCTACATCCGGGTGCCACCGAAGCACAAAAAACTGCTTCCGGGTACCTCCGAAGTACACGGCTCCATGTATGAGGGCCCCTGAAGCACACGGGCTCGTGTCTGGGTGCCACCGAAGCACACAGACCCGCGTCCGTGTGCCACCATAGCACTCTGCCCTGTGTCCGGGTGCCACCGAAGCACACGGCCCCACATACGAGTGCCACCGAAGCACACGGCCTCGTGTCTGGGTGCCACCGAAGCACACAGACCCATGTCCGTGTGCCACCGAAGCACTCTGCCCCGCGTCCGGCTGCCACCGAAGCACATGGCCTGGTGTCTAGGTGCCACCGTAGCACACAGACCCATGTCTGGGTGCCACCGAAGCACACAGACCAACGTCCATGTGCCACCGAAGCACATGGCCCCTCGTCCGGTTTCCACCGAAGCACATGGCCACGCTTCTCGGTGCTACCAGAGCACAAAGGCCGACATCCGGGTACCTCCGCAACACATGGATCCACGTATGAGTGCCCCTGAAGCACACAACTTCGTGTGTGGGTGCCACCGAAGCACTCAGACCCATGTCCATGTGCCACCGAAGCACTCTGCCCCGCGTCCAGGTGCCACCGTAGCACACAGACCCGTGTCTGGGTGCCACCGAAGCACACAGACCAACGTCCATGTGCCACTGAAGCACATGGCCCCTCATCCGGTTTCCACCGAAGCACACAGACCCGTGTCTGGGTGCCACCGAAGCACACAGACCAGCGTCCGGGTGCCACCGAAGCACATGGCCCTGCTTCTCGGTGCTATCGCAGCACAAAGACTGGCGTCCGTGTACCACCGAAGCACACAACTCCACATACAAGTGCCCCTGAAGCACATGGCCTGGTGTCTGGGTGCCACCGTAGCACACAGACCCGCGTCCGGGTGCCACCGAAGCACATGGCCCGGTGTCTAGGTGCCATCGTAGCACACAGACCCGTGTCTAGGTGCCACTGAAGCACACAGACCAACGTTTATGTGCCACCGAAGCACATGGCTCCTCGCCCGGTTTCCAGCGAAGCACATGGCCCCGTTTCTCGGTGCTACCGAAGCACAAAGACCGGCGTCCGGGTACCTCCAAAGCACAAGACTCTACGTACGAGTGCCCATGAAGAACACGGCCTCGTGTCTGGGTGCCACCGAAGTACACAAACCTGCATCCGGGTGCCCCCGAAGCACATGGCCCCTCGTCCGGTTTCCACCGAAGCACATGGCCAGGCTTCTCGGTGCTACCGGAGCACAAAGGCTGGCATCCGGGTACCTCTGCAATACATGGCTCCACGTACGAGTGCCCCTGAAGAACATGGCTTCGTGTGTGGGTGCCACCGAAGCACTCAGACCCATGTCCGGGTGCCGCCAAAGCACACGGCACACATACGAGTGCCATCTAAGCACACGGCCCCACGTCCGGGTGCATCTGGGTGCCACCGAAGCACATGGCCTCCCTGTAAAGGTGCCATTGAAGCACACAGACCCGTGTCTGGGTGCCACCGAAGCACACAAACCCGCGTCCATGTGCTACAGAAGCACACAACCCTGCGTCCAGGTGCCACCGAAGCACGTGGCCCCGCTTCTCGGTGCTACCGAAGCACAAACATCGGCGTCCGGGAACCACCGAAGAACACGGCTCCACGTACTAGTGCCCCTGAAGCACACAGCCTCGTGTCTGGGTGCCACCGAAGCACACAGAACCGCGTCCGTGTGCCACCGAAGCACTCTGCCCCGCGTTCGGGTGCCACTGAAGCACACAGCCCCACATACGAGTGCCACCAAAGCACAAGGCCCCGTGTCTGGGTGCCACCGAAGCACACAGACCCACATCCGTTTGCCACCGAAGCACATGGCCTTGTGTCCGGGTGCCACCGAAGCACATGCCCCCTGTCTAGGTGCCACCAAAGCACAGACCCGCATCCAGGTGCCACCAAAGAATACTTCTCCATGTACGAGTGACCAAGAAGCACACGGCCTCATGTCTGGGTGCCACCGAAGCAGACAGACCCGCGTCCATGTACCACCAAAGCACACAGACCCCAGTCCGGGTGCCACCGAAGCACATGGCCCAGCTTCTCGGTGCTACCGAAGCACAAAGACCGGCGACCGGGTACGTACGAAGTACACGGCTCCACATACGAGTGCCCCTGAAGCAGACGGCCTTGTGTCTGGGTGACACCGAAGAATACAGACCCACGTCTGTGTGCCACCGTAGCACTCTGCCCCGCATTTGGGTGCCACCAAAGCACACAGCCCCACATACGAGTGCAACCGAAACACATGCCCCGTGTCTGGGTGCCACCGAAGCACGTGGCCCTGTGTCAAGGTGCCATAGAAGCACACAAACCCGCGTCTAGGTGCCACCGAAGCACATGGCCTCCCTTTACGGGTGTCATCGAAGCACACAGACTCGTGTCTGGGTGCCACCGAAGCACAAAGACCCGCATCCATGTGCTACGGAAGCACACGGCCCTGCATCCCGGTGCCAAGAAGCACGTGGCCCCACTCCTCGGTGCTACCGAAGCACAAAGATCGGAGTCCAAGTACCACCGAAGCACACAGCTCCACGTACGAGTGCCCCTGAAGCACACAGCCTCGTGTCTGGGTGCCACTGAAGCACACAGACCCGCGTCCGTGTGCTATCATAGAACTTTGCCCCGCGTCCGGGTGCCACCGAAGCACAAGGCTTCACATACGAGTACCACCGAAGCACACTGCCACGTGTTTGGGTGATACCGAAGCACACGAACTTGCATCCATGTGCCACCGAAGCACATGGCCCCTCGTCCAGGAACCACCGAAGCACACAGACCCGCATCTGGGTGCCACCGAAGAACATGGTCCCACTTCTCAGTGCTACCGAAGCACAAAGACCGGCATCCGGGTACCTCCAAAGCACACGGCTGCACGTACGAGTGCCCCTAAAGCACACGGCCTTGTGTCTGGGTGCCACCGAAGCACACAGACCCACATTCGTGTGCCACCGTAGCATTCTACCCCGCGTCCGTATGCCACCGAAGCACATGACCCCCTGAACAGGTGCCACAGAACCACACACCCCTGCATAAGAGTGCGACCGTAGCACATGACCCCATGTCTAGGTGACACCGAAGCACACAGACCCGCGTTCGGGTGCCACCGAAGCACATAACCCCGTGTCTAGGTGCCACCGAAGCACACGGCTTCACATACGAGTACCACCGAAGCACATGGCCCTCGTCCGGGTGCCACCGAAGCACATGGTCCCGTGTCTAGGTGCCACCAAAGCACACGGAGCCGCATATGGGGGCCACTGAAGAACATGGTCCCACTTCTCGGTGCTACCGAAGCACAAACACTGGCGTCCGGGTACCTCTGAAGCACACGGCTGCACGTATGAGTGCCCCTGAAGCACACGGCCTTGTGTCTAGGTGCCACCGAAGCACACAGACCCACATTCATGTGCCACCGTAGCTTTCTGCCCCGCGTCCGTGTGCCACCGAAGCACATGACCCCCTGAACAGGTGCCACAGAAGCACACAGCCCTGCATAAGAGTGCGACTGAAGCACAAGACCCCATGTCTAGGTGACACCGAAGCACACAGGCTCACAACCGGGTGCCACCAAAGCACACGGCTTCACATATGAGTACCACCGAAGCACACGGCCCCGTGTCTGGATGCCACCGAAGCACACACACCTGCGTCTGTGAGTGACCGAAGCACGTGGCCCCTCGTCTGGGTGCTACCGAAGCACATGACCCCGTGTCTAGGGGCCACCGAAGCACACAGACCCGCGTCCGGGTGCCACCGAAGCACATGGCCCTGCTTCTCGGTGCTACCGAAGCACAAATACCGGCATCCGGGTACCACCAAAGCACTCGGCTCCACATGAGTGCCCCTGAAGCACACAGCCTCGAGTCTGGGTGCCACCGAAGCACACAGATCCGCATCCGTGTACCACCATAGGACTCTACCACGCTTCTGGGTGCCACCAAAGCACACAACCCCCTGAATGGGTGCCACCGAAGCACAAAGCTACACATACGAGTGTCACCGAAACACACAGCCCCGTGTCTGGGTGCCACCGAAGCACACAGACCCGCATCCGTGTGCCACCGAAGCACATGGCCCTTCGTACGGGTGCCACCAAAGCACATGTCCCCGTGTCTAGGTGCCACCGAAGCAAACAGACCCACATCCGGGTGTCACCGAAGCACACAGCCTTCCTGTACGGCTGCCACCAAAGCACATGACCCGTGTCTAGGTGCCACCAAAGCACACAGACCCGCATCTGGGTGCCACCAAAGCACACGGTCCCGCTTCTCGTGTTACCAAAGCACAAAGACCGGCGTCCCTGTACCATTGAAGAACACGGCTCCACGTATGAGTGCCCCTGTAGCACACAGCCTCGTGTCTGGGTGCCACCAAAGCACACAGACCCACGGCCATGTGCCACCGTAGCACTCTGCCCCGCTACCGAAGCACAAAGACCGGCGTCTGGGTACCTCCGAAGTACACGGCTCCACATATGAGTGCCCCTGAAGCACACGGCCTCGTGTCTGGGTGCCACTGAAGCACAGACCCGCGTCCGTGTTCCACCATAGCACTATGCCCACGTCTGGGTGCCACCGAAGCACACGGCCCCAAATACGAGTGCCACCGAAGCACACGGCCCCATGTCTGGGTGCCACCGAAGCACACAGACCCGCATCCGTGTGCCATCGAAGCACATGGCCTTGCGTCTGGGTGCCACCGAAGCACATGGCCCCGTGTCTAGGTACCACCGAAGCAAACAGACTCGCATCCAGGTACCACCGAAGCACACGGCCCCGCTTCTCGGTGTTACCGAAGCACAAAGACCGGCATCCAGGTACCATTGAAGAACACAACTCCATGTATGAGTGCCCCTGAAGCACACTGCCTCGTACCTGGGTGCCACCGAAGCACACAGACCCATGTCAGTGTGCCACCGAAACACTCTGCCACGCGTCCGGGTTCCACCGAAGCACATGGCCCGGTGTCTAGGTGCCACAGTAGCACACAGAACCGTGTCTGGGTGCCACCGAAGCACACAGACCAACGTTCATGTGCCACCGAAGCACATAGCCCGCTTTCCACCGAAGCACATAGCCCCGCTTCTCGGTGCTACCGAAGCACAAAGACCGGCGTCCGGGTACCTCCAAGGCACAAGACTCCACGTACAAGTGTCCATGAAGAACTCGGCCTCGTGTCTGGGTGCCACCGAAGTACAGGGCCCCGTTGAATGGGTGCCACCGAGGCACACAAACCTGTATCCGGGAGCCCCTGAAGCACACAACCTCCCTGTACAGGTGCCACCGAAGCACACAGATCAGCGTCCAGGTGCCACCGTAGCACAAGGCCCCGCTTCTCAGTGCTACCGAAGCACACAGACCGGCGTCTGAGTACCACCGAAGCACACGGCTCCGCATATGAGTGTCCCTGAAGCACAAGGCCTTGTGTCTGCATGCCACCGAAACACACAGACCCACGTCCGTGTGCCACCAAAGCACTCTGCCCCGCGTCTGGGTGCCACCGAAGCACATGGCCCATGTCTAGGTGCCACCGAAGCACACAGACCCGCGTCCGGGTGCCACCGTAGCACACGGCCCCACATCCGGATGCCGCCGAAGCACACAGCCCACATACGGGTGCCACCGAAGCACACAGACACGAGTCCGGGTGCCACCGAAGCACACGGCCCCACGTCCGGTTGCCACCGAAGCACACGGCACCTCATCCGGGTGCTGCCAAAGCACGCGGCCCCCCATCTAGGTGCCACTGAAGCACACAGACCCGCATCCATGTGCCACCGAAGCACTCTGCCCCGTGTCCGGGTGCCACCGAAGCACATGGCCCCTTGTCTAGGTGCCACCAAAGCATACAGACCCGCATTCGGGTGCCACCGAAGCACACGGCCCGGCTTCCGGGTGCCATCGAAGCACAAAGCCCCATATACGAGTGCCACCGAAACACACGCCCCGTGTCTGGGTGCCACCGAAGCACATGGCCCCGCGTCTGGGTGCCACCAAATCACACAGACCCGCGTCCATGTGCCACCGATGCACTCTGCCCCGCGTCCGGGTGCCACCGGAGCACATGGCACTATCTCTAGGTGCCACCATAGCACACATACCCGTGTCTGGGTGCCACTGAAGCACACAGACTAACGTCCATGTGCCACCGAAGCACATGGCCCCACGTCTGGGTGCCACCGAAGCACATGACCCCGCTTCTCAGTGCTACTGAAGCACAAAGAACGGCGTCCGCGTACCTCCAAAGTACACGGCTCCACGTACGAGGGCCCCTGAAGCACACGGCCTCGTGTCTGGGTGCCACCGAAGCACACAGACCCGCGTCCATGTGCCACCATAGCACTCTGCCTCGTGTCCAGGTGCCACCGAAGCACACGGCCCCACATATGAGTGCCACCGAAGCACACGGCCATGTGTCTGGGTGCCACCGAAGCACATGGCCTGGTGTCTAGGTACCACTGAAGCACACGGTCCGGCGTCCGTGTGCCACAGAAGCACATGGCCCCGCGTCTGGGAGCCAGAGAAGCACAAGGCCAAATGTTTGGGTGCTACTTAAGCACACGGCCCCGGTTACTGATGCCACCGAAGCACACGGTCCTGTATACGGATGCCACCGAAGCATTTGCCCCCAAGTACGGGTGCCACCGAAGCACACAGCCCAGCATACGAGAGCCACCGAAACACACGCCCCCGTGTCTGGGTGCCACCGCAGCCCAAAGTCTCGCTTCCTTGTGCCACCGAAGCAAGTGACCCCGCGTCCTGGTGACCCCGAAGCACATGGTCCCGTGTCTAGGTGCCACCGAAGCACACAAACCCGCGTTAGGGTGCCATCAAAGCACACGGCCTACCTGTACGGGTGCCACCGAAGCACATGGCCCCACATGCAAGTGCCACCGAAGCACATAGACCCGTGTCTGGTTGCCACCGAAGCACACAGATCCACGTCCATGTGCCACAGAAGCACATGGCCCTGCGTCCCTGTGCCACCGAAGCACATGGCCCCGCTAATCGGTGCTACTGAAGCACAAACACCGGTGTCCGGGTACCACCGAAGCACACGGCTCCAAGTATAAATGCCCCTGAAGCACACGGCCTCGTGTCTGGGTGACACCGAAGCACACAGTCCCACATCCATGTGCCATCGAACAAATGGCTCCATGTCTAGGTGCCACCAAAGCACACAGACTCGCGTCCAGGTGCCACCGAAGCACAAGGCCCCGTGTCTGGATGCCACCGAAGCACACGGCTTCACATGCGAGTTCCACTGAAGCACACGGCCCCATTTCTGGGTGCCACCGAAGCACACAGACCCACGTCCGTGTGCCACTGTAGCACTCTGCCCCGCCTCCGGGTGCCACCGAATCACACGTCCCCGTGTCTGGGTGCCACCGAAGCACACAGACCCGCATCCGTGTGCCATCGAAGCACATGACCTTGTGTCCGGGTGCCACCGAAGCACATGGCCCCATGTCTAGATGAAACCAAAGCACACAGACCCGCATCCGGGTGCCGCCAAAGAATACAGTTCCATGTACGAGTGCCCCTGAACCACACGGCCTCATGTATGGGTGCCACCAAAGCACACAGATCCATGTCCGTGTACCACCGAAGCACACAGACCCCAGTCCGGGAGCCACCGAAGCACATGGCCCCGTGTCTAGGTGCCACCGTAGCGCTTAAACCCGTGTCTGGGTGCCACCGAAGCACACAGACAAACGTCCATGTGCCACCGAAGAACATGGCCCCGCGTCCGGTTTCCACTGAAGCACATGGCCCTGCTTCTCGGTGCTACGGAAGCACAAAGCCGGGATCTGGGTACCACCGCAGTACACGGCTCCACGTACGAGTGCCCCTGAAGCACACAGCCTCGTGTCTAGCTGCCACCGAAGCACACAGACCCATGTCCGTGTGCCACCGAAGCACATGGCCGCACTTCTCGGTGCTACCGAAGCACAAAGATCGGCATCCGGATACCACCGAAGTACATGGCATCACGTACGAGTGCCCCTGCAGCACACGGCCTTGTGTCTGGGTGCAACCGAAACACACAGACCCGTGTCCGTGTGCCATCGAAGCACACTGCCCCGCATCCGGGTGCCACCGAACCACATGGCTCCGTGTCTAGGTGCTTTCGAAGCACACAGACCCGCATCCGGGTGCCACCGAATCACATAGCCCCGCTTCTCGGTGCTACCGAAGCACAAAGCTTGGCGTCCAAGTACCACCGAAGAACATGGCTCCACGTACGAGTGCCCCTGAAGCACAAGGACGCGCATCTAGGTGCCACCTAAGCACACAGACCCGCGTCCTTGTGCCACCAAAGCACATAGCCCCTCGTCCGGGTGCCACCGAAGCACAAGACCCCCTGAATGGGTGTCACCGAAGCACACAGTGCCACATGAGTGCCATTGAAGCATACGCCCCCGTGTTTGGGTGCCACCGAAGCACACAGACCCACGTCTGTGTGCCAAATAAGCACAGGGCCCTGTGTATGGGTTCCACCGAAGCACATGGCTACCGCTTCTCGGTGCTACCAAAGCACAAAGACCGGCATCCGGGTACCTCGGAAGCACACGGCTCTACGTACGAGTGCCCATGAAGCACACAGCCCCGTTGAATGGATGCCACCGAAGCACACAAACCTGCGTCCGGGTGCCACCGAAGCACACGACCTCCCTGTACAGGTGCCACCGAAGCACAAGGCCCCACATATGAGTGCCACCGAAGCACACAGACCCGTGTCTGGGTGGCACCGAAGCACACAGACTCGCGTCCGGGTGCCACCGAAGCACAAGGCCCCGCTTCTCGGTGCTACCGAAGCACAAAGACCGGCGTCCGGGTACCACCGATGCACACGGCTCCACGTACGAGTGCTCCTGAAGCACAAGGCCTTGTATCTGCGTGCCACTGAAACACACAGACCCGCTTCCGTGTGCCACCGAAGCACTCTGACCCGCGTCTGGGTGCAACTGAAGCACATGGCCCATGTCTAGATGCCTCCAAAGCACACAGACCCGCATCCGGGTGCCACCGAAGCAAATGGCCCCATGTCCGGGTGCCGCCAAAGCACACGGCCCACATACGAGTGCCATCTAAGCACACGGCCCCACGTCCGGGTGCATCTGGGTGCCACTAAAGCACATGGCCTCCCTGTACAGGTGCCACTGAAGCACACAGACCCGTGTCTTGGTGCCACCAAAGCACACAGACCCGCGTCCATGTGCTACAGAAGCACACAACCCTGCATCTGGGTGCCACCGAAGCACGTGCTACCAAGGCACAAACATCGGCGTCCGGGAACCACCGAAGAACACGGCTCCACGTACGAGGGCCCCTGAAGCACACAGCCTCGTGTCTGGGTGCCACTGAAGCACACAGACCCGCGTCCTTGTGCCACCGAAGCACTCTGCCCCGCGTCCGGGTGCCACCGAAGCACACGGCTTCACATACGAGTACCACCCACGGCCACGTGTCTGGGTGCCACCAAAGCACATGGCCTCCCTGTAAGGGTGCCAACGAAGCACACAGACCCACGTCTGTGTGCCACCAAAGCACTCTGCCCCTCGTCCGGGTGCCACCGAATCACATGTCCCCGTGTCTAGGTGCCAGCGAAGCACACAGACCCACATCTGGGTGCCACCGAAGAACATGGTCCCACTTCTCAGTGCTACCGAAGCACAAACACCGGCGTCCGGGTACCAACGAAGCACACGGCTCCAAGTATGAAGGTCCCTCGTGTTTGGGTGACACCGAAGTACACAGACCCACATCCATCTGCCATCGAAGCACATGGCCCCATGTCTAGGTGGCACCAAAGCACACAGACACGCGTCCGGGTGCCACCGAAGCTCACGGCCCCACATACAAGTGCCACCAAAGCACATGGCCCCGTGTCTGGGTGCCACCGAAGCACACAGACCCACATCCGTGTGCCATCGAAGCACATGACCTTGCGTCCGGGTGCCACCGAAGCACATGGCCCCATGTCTAGGTGCCACCGAAGCAAACAGACCCGCATCCGGGTGCCACCAAAGAATACAGTTCCATGTACGAGTGCCACCGAAGCACACAGACCCATGTCTGTGTACCACCGAAGCACACAGACCACAGTCCGGATGCCACCGAAGCACATGGCCCCGAGTCTAGGTGCCACCGTAGAGCTTAGACCGGTGTTTGGGTGCCACCGAAGCACACAGACCAATGTCCATGTGCCACCGAAGCACATGGCCCCGCATCCGGTTTCCACTGAAGAACATGGCCCCGCTTCTCAGCGCTACCGAAGCACGAAGCCGGCGTCCGGGTACATCCGCAGTACGAGTGCCCCTGAAGCACACGGCCTCGTGTCTAGCTGCCACCGAAGCACACAGACCCGTGTCCGTGTGCCATCGAAGCACATGGCCCCGCTTCTCGGTGCTACCGAAGCACAAAGATTGGCGTCTGGGTACCTCCGAAGTACACGGCTTCACGTATGAGTGCCCCTAAAGCACACGGCCTTGTGTCTGGGTGCAACCGAAACACACAGACCAGTGTCCATGTGTCACCGAATCACACCGCCCCGCTTCTCGGTGCTACCGAAGCACAAAGCTTGGCGTCCAGGTACCACAGAAGAACACGGCTCCATGTACGAGTGTAACTGAAGCACAAGGCCACATATCTAGGTGCCACCTAAGCACACAGACCCACGTCCTTGTGCCACTGAAGCACACAGCCGCTCGTCCGGGTGCCACTGAAGTACACGACCCCCTGAATGGGTGTCACCGAAGCACACAGCCCCACATGAGTGCCATTGAAGCACACGCCCCCGTGTTTGGGTGCCACCGAAGCACACAGACACAAGTCTGTGTGCCAAATAAGCACAGTGCCCTGCGTCCGGGTACCTCCGAAGCACACGGCTCTACGTACGAGTGCCCATGAAGCACACGGCCCGTTGAATGGGTGTCACCGAAGCACACAAACCTGCGTCCGGGTGCCACCGAAGCACACGACCTCCCTGTACAGGTGCCACCGAAGCACACAGCCCCACGTACGAGTGCCGCCGAAGCATACAGACCCCTGTCTGGGTGCCACCGAAGCACACAGACTCGCGTCCGGGTGCCACCGAAGCACAAGGCCCAGCTTCTAGGTGCTACCGAAGCACAAAGACCGGCGTCCGGGTGCCACCAAAGCACACGTCCCCGTGTTTGGGTGCCACTTAAGCACACGGCCCAGGTTACTGATGCCACTGAAGCACACGGTCCTGCATACGGATACCACCGAAGCATTTGCCCCCAAGTACAGGTGCCACCGAAGCACATGGCCCTGTGTCTGGGTGCCACCGAAGCACACGGTCCCGCATACGGATGCCACCAAAGCACATAGCCCCGTGTGCGGAAGTCACCGAAGCACACAGTCCAGCTTCTCAGCGCCATTGAAGCACACGGACCGGCGGGTGCCACTGAAGCACATGGCTCCACATACGGGTGCCACCGAAACACACGGCCTGGCATCCGGGTGCCACCGAAGCACACGGCCCCACATACGGGTGCCACGAAGCACATGGCCGTGCATCCAGGTTCCACCGAAGCACACGGCCCTGTGTCCGGGTGCCTACGAAGAACAAGCCCTGCGTACCGGTGCCACCAAAGCACACGGCTCCATATCTGAGTGCCCCAAAGCATACAGTCGTGTGTCCAGGTGCCACTGAAGCACAAGACCCGGCGTCCACGTGCCACTGAAGCACAAGGCCCGATGTATGGATGTCGCTGAAGCACACAGCCCGGCATTTATTTGCCATCAAAGCACATGCATCAGCTTCCGCATTCCAGTGAAGCACCAGGCCCGACATCCACATGCCACCGAAGCACATGGACCGACGTCCGTGTGACACCAAAGCATCTACTGGTACAGAATATAATATCATGATATAGGTCATCTGCGTATATAAGAATATATATATTCCTCCTATACCCCGTTTACAATGCTTTTGTTGGACAGAAAAATTGCATCAACAATTTGATTAGTAATGTAATAATGGCAATGGAGAACAGATGGGCATGTTAGCATTTATACTGGATTCCTGACAGATGCCACACAGACTGACGATTAGATTTGTTAATCCAAGGGAAATACACTATTGTGTTTCTGTTGACTTGTTATGTATGAGCATTTCTGTTACTGGTCAAGGGCAGACCAGTATTTGTATAACCCTGATTATTATCTTCTATTAGTCTGTGGTACAATGAATGTTGATTAAGCTTTGTGTGGACACTGTGGCTTGTTGACTCCCAAGACAGGAGGACAAACTATGCAAATTCATTAAATGCTCAAACATTGAGACCTGAGCGCTGCCCTTTCCCCCAAACCTGTGAATGTGTACTTGCATGGAGAACTGTGACTATTTTAAGGGACATGTGCTTCTGTAGGAGAGACATGGGACAGAGATTGAAAGAGACTTGGAACATCAGCTTGGTAGTATGGCTTTACCTAAAGAGACCCAGATTTGGATTCTACATGATTCTTGCCTAAGGGTACATAGCCCTGACTGGAAAGATACGGATCTGCTCCATTAACCATCAGAGAGCCCATGGATACATTTGTGGAGACCAGGTTGGGACGATGAAGTCGCCTGGCCCCATGGATATGTTGTTTGGGGTTGCCAGGAGGGACCCATTGGTTGCCTGGAACTCATGGAGACATTCGTAAAAGCCAGATTGGGACTCACCAGTCATCTGGCCCCATGGAAACTCTCGGAGAGGACAGGGTGGGACCCTCAGGTTTCTTGACCTTGTACCTTGATGGACTACTAACTTCCTAAGCTTGCCGCTACCTTCTCTATGTGGGGGCCCGCCAGTAGCCAGGGCCCACTGATTGAGGTAGTTGACCCTGGAAGTCTCAAAGTCGCAGCTGTTCTATCCCAGGAGCGGAAGGGTGAGACTGTGTAATGTTGTACCATCTTGGGTATTTGCTGGGACTGTTCTATGTGTTTATTGTCCTATTTTGTGGTTCAATAAAGTATTGTCACGCTGTTTTACCCTCACCCCTGTGTTGTCTGAGTAGCATTACGCCCACTGAAGACCCCGGAACTTCACACCATACATTAAATGTTGGATAACAGTTGCTTAACTCCTTAAATGCCGTGGTGAAAAACAAGCACGGTATCTAAGTTGATAGACATAGGGAGGAGCTCCTTTTCTCTCAGTATCTCTAAAATGCGCAATAATGGAGTATTCAGAAGTACAAAAAAAATAAAGTGAAAACCACAAAAATAACTTTTTTTACATTAAAACGTGTTTTGACAAAAAAATCACAAGCAAAAAAATATAAACCTACGGTAATTTATATTGCAGCATCTGTAACTACACAAACTATAAAGCCATCACATTATTTATCATGACTGAAAAATGGCATAATAATAATACCACAATTGCTATTATTGATCATTTTGGCCTCACCCTAAAAAAAAATCCACCAGAATATATTACCTATACTGCATTATAAACTCTGTACAGTTATATAAATAACCAAATGGAAAAGTTCAAACCAGTCATCACCCCCCATGGATGAAGCGGACAACGCTCCGGTGGTCTGCATCAGATCCGGAAGTGATGATTTCGCCATCCGGATGTTACTTGATCGCTGATTCACTGCACAGGTCAGGAAAGATCTAATGACACACTGGTTCAGACGCCTGTCCGGCCAATCTCAGGCTTCAGCATCGGTCACATCTGGGCGGCTTAGTCATCGTTTCTATCTAGAGTGAGTATAGCAGGGGGACGCACATTTGTTTGTTATTTTTAAAAGATCAACGCCAAAGAAAAAATATTGGATAACTCATTTAAAAGTAAAATAATGGTAGCTCTCAGAAAATGTAGACAGAAAAAATATTTTTATTTTTACAAAGTGATTTTATTGAGCAAAGCTTGAAAGCTTCAAAACCTTCTAAATTAGGTAAAGTGCTAAAAATAAAATAAATAACATTTTTTTTCACAAAATGCAGCTTTTTTTGTTCATCTTTCCTACAAATAAATGGAATTAAAAAGTGATCAAAATGTTGTCTGTACCCTAAGATAGTACCACTGAGAGCTATAGATTGTCCTGGAAAATTTAAGCCCTCGTATAGCTTTGTCAACAGAAAAATTAACAAGTTATTGCTGTTAAAATATGGCAATATAAAATCAAATATATTCTTTTTCCCTTTCCAGATTTCTGACGCACTTGTACGACGTACGTGGGGTGATTGTGTACGTGGCCCACTCGTTACAGGGTGGGTGCTGGCTGTGTTATACAGATGGCACCGGCCTCTAAACAGCAGCTGCTGAAAATAGCACCGATTGTTACTGTCAATATATGATAGCGGCATTTAAATAGTTTTTCACCATGTGGAGAAAAACTATGGGCGACTATTGCTACCAGCCCCCACCACGCACAATAGAATAGTGGGGGCTACTGGATTTGACATTGTTCAATATCTCCAAACAAATTACAAAACATTTGCATGCTGAAATCCCCTAAAGGAAAAATATATAAGTTAAAAAAAATAAAGAGATATTGAAAGAATAAAAAAATCAAAAACTCAAATCATACCCTCGTCTCCTCGTTTTCAGCAAAGAAATGTAAAATAAATAAATAAATATATATATATATAGGAAACATATACTGGAACAGCACCATTTCACATTTACTCACGGTGGGTGCCAGGCCTCCAAGCAACCTGTCCAAATTGCATCTGAATAGAAAAATGTAAGAAGGCAGCACTCCAGATAAATTACATTTTTAGAAAAAATGGACTTTATTGAGCCCAAATGGCGACGTTTCGGTTCATAGAACCTTTCTCAAGCCTTGAATTTATCTGTAGTGCTGCCTTATTATATATATATATATATATACATATATATATACATGTATATATATAACAGCACATTTGGTAATGTTGCATTTGTAACACATATGATAAACGCTGTAAATAAAAAAAATTTTTAAAAGCCCCAAAATTTGGAATAGAAAGCAATCAACAAGCCGTAAGCAGCCCCCCTTGGTATTACTAAAACCAATAGCTTATGCTGGAAAAAAACAAGTCCTCATACAGCTCAAAAAAAATGAATTGGTCTCTGAAAATGGCGACACAAGGCAATTTATTTTTACAAGATTCCGGCTTTCTTAACCCCCGTCTCCCTGTCTTTGACACGGGCAAGCTGAGCCTATATTTTTGACAGCAGATGATGGCTGTGTTATTCAGCCATCACTTGCCTCTAACAGCTGCGAATGGAGCAGAGCTCCGCCCATAGCTATTAACCATCTAAATGCTGCTGTCAATCTGTGACAGCGCCATTAACAGCACGGTCTGGGGAAGAGCTCTTCTTACTGTGCAGTGGCGTCACCACGACGTGATCGTGAGGTGCCAGGTTGCCATGACAGCTGGGGGTCTGCTGAAGACCCCAGTTGCTCGCCAGTACTGACAGTACTCCGGTGAACGCCAGATTCTAGTTGGCGTTCATAGGAGATCGGAGACAGTGATTTTTTTCTATATACAGCAATATAGCGGCATTGCTGTATAAAGTACAAGCGATCAGAAGATCAGACTAACAATTACAATGAAAAGAAAAAAATATTAAAAAAAAATAAAATAAAAAAATAAAAGTTCCAATCACCCTCCTTTTCCCTCATTAAAAATAAATAAAAAAATCAAAATTTACACATAGTGTGGTATCGTGATTTCTGTATCAAAATATAAAATGAATTAATCTGATCAGTAACAGCGTAATGAGAACAAAATGCAACATGAGGCGATTGAAATATCATATGTACCCCAAAATTGTATCAATAAAAACATCATCTCAGGGCGCAAAAAGCGAATCCCTCGCACAGCCCCATCCACCAACACTTGGAAACCTATCGGGTCTCAAAAAATGACAACACAAGGGATTTTTTTTTTTTACAAATTTCTGATTTGTTTTCTACACTTAAAGTAAAAACGATGTATGTTTGGTATTGGTGAAATGGTACTGCCCCGGGAATCATATTGTCAGGACATTGTGACCATATAATGAACGCTGTATATAATAAATACTGAGTTGGGGGATTGCGCTTTTTTCACTGCAGTTGGAATTTATCAGAAGATAAAATGGTGACATTCAATAGCAGAACTCGTCCCCAATAAACAAGTCGTCATACGGCGATATCAGCGGAAACATCAGAAAGTGACGGGAAGAAGGGAGGAGAACAGCGAAAACGCAAGAACTGATAATCGCCGGGAAGTGAAGGGGAAGCAGGAAATTCTACTAATCAGTTTGGTAACAGCCGCCATCATGCCACCGGAGAACCAGCACCGGACATTATTACCGGCCAATAAACCCCCAAACACAACGATCTGTTATTATTCCTTTATTCCTCGGCCCCTGGATGCAGATTATATGGACAAGTGACTGGAGCCATTAATAAGAGGAGATCACTCAGCAGATAACGAGCCGCCGTACGGATCCACCGACAGAAGAAGGAAAAGTGATGGAGGAGACATAACAGGGCGGAAATCAGAGCTGTCAGGAAGGGGTTAAAGGGCATTTATTCCATTAGTAGGAATATGGTATCTATAGATTTGGTGTCAGCTGAATCCCCCAGAATAACCCAGCAGTGCAGAGACCCCCATCCTCCATGTATGTATGTACACTGCTATCTATAGACACACATACATCCACAATGCCCACAGCTCGTACATCGCACAGCCTCAGCCGGGGGCTCCACCACCCGGCAGCACAGACCCCGCTCACCACCTCAGACCCCCGGGGTGAGCGCTCATATCGCTGCTGGCTCTGCTCCTCCGTCCTCAGCAATTTGGTGACATCCGCGGTGATGGGAACACTGGGCAGAGGGCGTGGCTTCTCACTGTAACAGACACTGACGTGTTGTCATGGAGAACTCAGGGGGCGTGGTATCTATAATGGGCGGAGTCTCCTGGGAATGGGCGGGGCCTCCGGTTTATAGTGTTCCGCACATAATAGGAAGTAGCAGCAGTGCATGCTGGTCTATACAGTGTAAGATCCGTCCTGCTGCTGCTGCTCGGGGAAGATGGAGAGGGACAGAGAGCAAAAGGACAGATCTGTGAGAGGAGAGAGAGATGAGAATCTGTGTGAGAGGGGAGATCATGGGGGCAGTCTGTAATAGTGGGGGGACTATGAGGAGCCTGCTATATGAGAGGGGACTATGGGGAACAGGCTGTATGAGAGGGAGCTATGGGGAAAGTGGGGGGCTATGAGGAGCAGGCTGTATGAGAGGGGAGTATGGGGAACAGGCTGTATGAGAGGGAGCTATGGGGAAAGTGGGGGGCTATGAGGAGCAGGCTGTATGAGAGGGGACTATGGGGAACAGGCTGTATGAGAGGGAGCTATGGGGAAAGTGGGGGGCTATGAGGAGCAGGCTGTATGAGAGGGGACTATGGGGAACAGGCTGTATGAGAGGGAGCTATGGGGAAAGTGGGGGGCTATGAGGAGCAGGCTGTATGAGAGGGGAGTATGGGGAACAGGCTGTATGAGAGGGAGCTATGGGGAAAGTGGGGGGCTATGAGGAGCCTGCTGTATGAGAGGGGACTATGGGGAGCAGGCTGTATGAGAGGGGAGTATGGGGAACAGGCTGTATGAGAGGGAGCTATGGGGAAAGTGGGGGGCTATGAGGAGCTGGCTGTATGAGAGGGGAGTATGGGGAAAGTGGGGGGCTATGAGGAACAGGCTGTATGAGAGGGAGCTATGGGGAAAGTGGGGGGCTATGAGGAGCTGGCTGTATGAGAGGGGAGTATGGGGAAAGTGGGGGGCTATGAGGAACAGGCTGTACGAGAGGGGAGTATGGGGAAAGTGGGGGCTATGAGGAGCTGGCTGTATGAGAGGGGAGTATGGGGAAAGTGGGGGGACTATGAGGAGCTGGCTGTATGAGAGGGAGCTATGGGGAAAGTGGGGGGCTATGAGGAGCAGGCTGTATGAGAGGGAGCTATGGGGAAAGTGGGGGGCTATGAGGAGCAGGCTGTATGAGAGGGAGCTATGGGGAAAGTGGGGGGCTATGAGGAGCTGGCTGTATGAGAGGGGATTGTGGGGGGACTACGAGGAGCAGGCTGTATGAGAGGGGATTATGGGGAGCAGGCTGTATGAGAGTGGACTATGGAGAAAGTGGGGGACTTTGAGGATCAGGCTCTATGAGAGGGGACTATGGAGAAAGTGGGTGACTATGTGGAGCAGGCTTTATGAGAGGGGACTATGGGGAAAGTGGGGGGACTATTGGGAGCAGACTGTATGAGAGGGAGCTATGGGGAAAGTGGGGGGCTATGAGCAGCTGGCTGTATGAGAGGGGATTGTGGGGGGACTACGAGGAGCAGGCTGTATGAGAGGGGATTATGGGGAGCAGGCTGTATGAGAGTGGACTATGGAGAAAGTGGGGGACTTTGAGGAGCAGGCTGTATGAGAGGGGACTATGGAGAAAGTGGGTGACTATGTGGAGCAGGCTTTATGAGAGGGGACTATGGGGAAAGTGGGGGGACTATTGGGAGCAGGCTGTATGAGAGGGAGCTATGGGGAAAGTGGGGGGCTATGAGGAGCTGGCTGTATGAGAGGGGACTGTGGGGGACTACGAGGAGCAGGCTGTATGAGAGGGGACTATGGGGAGCAGGCTGTATGAGAGGGGACTATGGAGAAAATGGGGGGGACTACGAGAAGCTGGCTGTATGAGAGGAGACTATGGAGAAAGTGGGGGGACTATGAGGAGCAGGCTGTATGAGAGGAAAGTGGGGGGACGTTGAGCATCAGGCTGTATGAGAGGGGACTATAGGGAAAGTGGGGGGATATGAGGAGCTGGCAGTATGAGAGGGGACTGTGGGGTCGATGAGCATCAGGCTGTATGAGAGGGGACTATGGGGAAAGTAGGGAGATTATGAAGAAAAGGCTATATGAGAAGGGACTATGGGGAAAGTGGGGGGACTATGGGGAATAGGCTGTATGACCGGACTATGGGGAAAGTGGGGGGACTATGGGGAGCACACTGTATGAGAGGGAACTATGGGGAAAGTGGGGGAACTATGAGGAGCAGGCTGTTTGAGAGGGGACTATGGAGAAAGTGGGGAGATTTTGAAGAAAAGGCTGTATGAGAAGGGACTATGGGGAAAGTGGGGGGGACTATGGAGAGTAGGTTCTATGAGAGGGGAGTATGGGGAAAGTGGGGGACTATGAGGAGCAGGATGCATTAGATGGGACTATGGGGAAAGTGGGGGTACAATAGGGAACAGGCTGTATGAGAAGGGACTATGGGGAAAGTAGGGGAACTATGGGGAGCAGGCTGTATGAGAGGGAACTATGGGGAAAGTGGGGGGACTATGGGGAGCAGGCTGTATGAGAGGGGACTATGGGGAAAATGGGAGGACTATGAGGAGCAGACTGTATGAGAGGGGACTCTTGGGAAAGTAGGGGGACTGAGGAGCAGGCTGTATGAGAGGAAATTGAGGCAAGTAGGGGGGACTATGAGGAGCAGGTTGTATGAGGTGACTTTGGGGAAAGTGGGGGGACTACAAGGAGCAGGCTGTATGAGAGAGGACTACGAGGAAAGTGGTAGGACTATGTAGAGCAGGCTGTATGAGAGGAGACTATGGGGAAAGTGGGGGGACTATAAGGAGCAGGTTGTATGAGGGGACTATGGGGAAAGTGGGGGGACTATGAGGACCAGGCTGAATGAGAGGGGGCTATGAGGAAAGTGGGAGGACTATCAGGAGCAGGCTGTATGAGAGGGGACTATAGGGAAAGTGGGGGGGCTATGAAAAGCAGGCTGTATGAGGGAACTATGGAGAAAGTTGGGGACTATGAGGAAAAGGCTGTATGAGAGGGGACTATGGGGAAAGTGGGGGGACTATGAGGAGCAGGCTGAGGGAACTGTGGGGGGACTATGGGGAGCATGCTGTATGAGAGGGGACTATGGGGAAAGTGGGAGGACTATGAGGAGCAGGATGTATGAGGTGGGACTATGGGGAAAGTGGGGGGACTGAGGAGCAGGCTGTATAAGAGGGGACTAAGGGGAAGGTGTGGGGACTATGAGGAACAGGATATATGAGAGGGAAGTGTGAGGCTCCATTGGGAGTTCTCTGAGAGGAGGGACTAAAGGAAAAATGGAGGGTATATGGGGAGTTTTCTGTGAGAAGAGGGACTATGGAGCATGTGGGGAACATTAGGGAGTGGTCTGAGAGTAAAAAGCTTTGGGTAAATTGAGGGACCATAGCTGGTGTTCTGTGAGAGACGGGATTATGGAGAAAGTGGGGGGAACTAGGAGGAGTGATCTGATAGAGCGAACTATGGGGAAAGTGAAGGGACCATGTGGAGGGGTTTGTGAGAGACGGCACTATGGGGAAACCATAGGACATGGTCTATGAGACGAGGCCTATAGAGAAGTGGAAGATGAGGGTCTGTGAGAAAACAAAGACTTGGGGGACACTCTGTAAAAGTAGGGGTACCACAGGGAGCCGTCAGTTAATTTGGCTAGTGCGGAATGAGGGAAACCATGGTGAGCGGTCTCTGATGGGGACCGTTGGAAGCAGTTTGTGTTAAATGAGAGACAATCGGGATCACAAGATAAGAGGAGTGACTGAGAAGAGCGGTCAGGTGCCCATCATATAGATTAATGGCGGAGTGTACGGCATGTGCTGTGATGAATATAAAGTCTGCACTGTTGCATCATGATGTTGTTTATGGGGGTCTGTCTGATAAGTGACAGTGAGCCCTGGACCCAGAGGTACAAACCCACTGCCCACCGCCCCTGCCCCCCAGTTCTAAATTATCCTAGGTACAAGCCCGCTGCACACAGCTCCTGCCCCCGAGTTCTGCATTACCCAAAGTACAAGTCCCCTGCACACAGACCCTGCCCCTCATTTCTGCATTACCCAAGGTGCAAGACCCCTGCACACAGCGTCTGCCCCTATTTCTCCATTACCCAAGGTACAAGCAAGCCCCCTACACACAGTCCCTGCTTGCCAGTTCTGTATTACCGAAGGTACAAGCCCCCTGCACACAGCTCCTGCCCCTCAGTTCTGCATTACCCAAGGTACAAGCCCCTGCACACAGCCTCTGTTTGTCAGGGCACGGAAAACCCACCAGGAGGCAGTAAACCTCATATGCTATCCAGGGGTGTACATAGAAATCATGGGGCCCCATAGCAGAAGTTCTAATTGGGCTCCCCCCCCTCCCAAAAAAAAAAATTGTTGGGGTCACAGGGGAGCATATCTCATAACTTTCCAGCCTTTACATAGTAATTTCCTCCTGCTGAAGTCCTAGATTGTTTTTGTGTTACCCCCATAAAGTATGATGCCAACAAAACAAAAGTACCCCCCCCCCCCAAACACGGAATGATACCCCCATGGTAAATTCCTCTACATTAGCCTCCACATGCACAGTATAATTACTCTATTGTACCCCACCTCAACTCCCAAGGCAATGTATGGTGACCCCAACACAGTATGATCCCCCCAGCTATGACCCCCATACAGCCCTTCATGCAGTATAATGGACCTACATACAGTATGATGGCCCCATACCTCTCCACAATGTATAATGGCCCGCACTAGCCCTCCACACAGCATGATGGTACCCACACAGGGCTGCTACTAGGAATTACAGGGCCCCATACTGGCTAAATTTTTGGGCCCCCTTGAGACTCTGCCCAGCCTCCACCCCAGCTCCGCCTCAACCCCTCAAACGTTCCACAGTCCCACCGCCCACTCTTGGAAAAACTCTACTTTCTGCACCACGTCTTCACCAATCACACATTAACAGTACCCATTGAACACCAGCTCACATATACTGTATAGCCAGCAGCCTTTGTTTTGGCCAGAAGATTTTTTAAGCCGCCACCACGACAAGTAGACTCTTCTCTAACATATTAAACATTTCTTATAATACTCAATACTCTTTTAGGTATATTTTATTCATGGGAATGTGTCACACACATTTTTTAAAATGACCAATAATACCACATACAAGGGATAAATACCACCACACTATGACTATATCACATATTACCACCACATAGTGACCGAATAATACCACATACAAGGGACAAATATCGCCACACCATGACCAGACCACATATTACCACCACATAGTGACCGAATAATACCACATACAGTACAGACCAAAAGTTTGGACACACCTTCTCATTTAAAGATTTTTCTGTATTTTCTTGAAGCTCATCAAGAGAATGCCAAGAGTGTGCAAAGCAGTCATCAAAGCAAAAGGTGGCTACTTTGAAGAACCTAGAATATAAGACATATTTTCAGTTGTTTCACACTTTTTGTAAAGTATATAATTCCACATGTGTTAATTCATAGTTTTGATGCCTTTAGTGTGAATGTACAATTTTCATAGTCATGAAAATACAGAAAAATCTTTAAATGAGAAGGTGTGTCCAAACTTTTGGTCTGTACTGTATACAGGGTGGTCCAAAAGTAGGTGGACAGAAAGTGTAATAAGGTTATGAAGGGGGAGGTTTAACAAACATGGTGTAAAGTGAAACTGGCTCATTTGCCCTTAGCAACCAGTCAGATTCCACTTTTCGTTCCTCACAGACTCTTTGGAAAATGAAAGGTGGAATCTGATTGGTTGCTAAGGGCAACTGAGCCAGTTTCACAGATCTAGTTTTCAAAGATAGATCTCCCCCCAAATCTGTTTTCTTTTCAGATAACACATAATGGCAAATAATTTAAATACAGATCAAAGAAAATGGATTTTAACAGAGTATTGGAAATCTCAAAATGCTGCAACCGTTACAGCAAATTGGGTTGAAACATTTGGTACTCAAGCCCCAAAGAGACAAACCATTTACCGCATTCGTGACAAATTCAATGCCACGGGCTCAATCCTTAATGCTCCAAAAACTGGTCGACCCAAAACAGTCTGTACAGAAGATAATAATTTGTTCAGAGTCCAAAAAAGTCCACCAGAAGAGCCTCTTTGGAATTGGGAATTTCACGAGCTTCTATCATGCGAATCCTGAAATCTATTGGGTGGAAAGCTTATCGTCCACGTCTAATTCATGGTTTATTGGAGGATGATCCAGAGAGGCGGCTGCAATTTAGTGTTTGATAAATCTCCCCCTTCATAACCTTATTACACTTTCTGTCCACCTACTTTTGGACCACCCTGTGTATATATATATATATATATATATATATATATATACACACACTGCTCAAAAAAATAAAGGGAACACTCAAATAACACATCCTAGATCTGAATGAATGAAATATTCTCATTGAATACTTTGTTCTGTAGAAAGTTGAATGTGCTGACAACAAAATCACACAAAAATCATCAATGGAAATCAAATTTATTAACCAATGGAGGCCTGGATTTGGAGTCACCCCCAAAATTAAAGTGGAAAAACACACTACAGGCTGATCCAACTTAGATGTAATGTCCTTAAAACAAGTCAAAATGAAGCTCAGTATTGTGTGTGGCCTCCACGTGCCTGTATGACCTCCCTACAACGCCTGGGCATGCTCCTGATGAGGTTGCGGATGGTCTCCTGTGAGATCTCCGCCCAGACCTGGACTAAAGCATCTGCCAACTCCTGGACAGCCTGTTGTGCAACGTGACGTTGGTGGATGGTGCGAGACATGATGTCCCAGATGTGCTCAATCGGATTCAGGTCTGGGGATCGGGCGGGCCAGTCCACAGCTTCAATGCCTTCATCTTGCAGGAACTGCTGACACACTCCAGCCACATGAGGTCTGGCATTGTCCTGCATTAGGAGGAACCCAGGGCCAACCGCACCAGCATATTGTCTCACAAGGGGTCTGAGGATCTCATCTCGGTACCTAATGGCAGTCAGGCTACCTCTGGCGAGCACATGGAGGGCTGTGCGGCCCTCCAAAGAAATGCCACCCCACACCATTACTGACCCAGTGCCAAACCGATCATGCTGAAGGATGTTGCAGGCTGCAGATCGCTCTCCACGTCATCTCAAGACTCTGTCACGTCTGTCACATGTGCTCAGTGTGAACCTGCTTTCATCTGTGAAGAGCACAGGGCGCCAGTGGCGACTTTGCCAATCCTGGTATTCTGTAGCAAATGCCAAGCGTCCTGCACGGTCTTGAGCTGTGAGCACAACCCCTATCTGTGGACGTCGGGCCCTCATACCACCCTCATGGAGTCGGTTTCTAACCATTTGTGCAGACACATGCACATTTGTGGCCTGCTGGAGGTCATTTTGCAGGGCTCTGGCAGTGCTTCTCCTGTTCCTCCTTGCACAAAAGCGGAGGTAGCTTTCTTGCTGCTGGGTTATTGCCCTCCTACGGCCCCCTCCACATCTCCTGGTGTACTGGCCTGTCTCCTGGTAGTGCCTCCAGCCTCTGGACGCTACGCTGACAGACAAAGCAAACCTTCTTGCCACAGCTCGCATTGATGTGCCATCCTGGATGAGCTGCACTACCTGAGCAACTTCTGTGGGTTGTAGAGTCCGTCTCATGCTACCATGAGTGTGAAAGCACAACCAACATTCAAAAGTGACCAAAACATCAGCCAGGAAGCATTGCTACTGAGAAGTGGTCTGTGGTCCCCACTTACAGAGCCACTCCTTTTATTGAGTGTCTCTTGATAATTGCCAATAATTTCCATCTATTGTCTATTCCATTTGCACAACAGCATGTGAAATTGATTGTCAATCAGTGTTTCTTCCTAAGTGGACAGTTTGATTTCACAGAAGTTTGATTTACTTGGAGTTATATTCTGTTGTTTAAGTGTTCCCTTTATTTTTTTGAGCAGTGTATATATATATATATATATATATATATATATATATATATATATATATATATATATATAAAACCATATAATATAGCATGAGAGATCCTGTAGCCAGGAGCTAATTCAGTCAGTGCATATAACTTTATATATCTGTGGACAGTATAACACATCCAGTGTACATATTGTTATATACCATCTGGTGTCTGTAGCCATGGTATATTATATATTGGTGATCCCGGTCCCTGAGGAGGGGAAAACATGGCATTACCAGGAATGCTATGTGTTCTGCTTAATTAAGGGTTAAATGGCGGGAGAATGGCTTTCCCGCCGCTTTCAGATGGTCGTGTAGCTAGGAGAAGTTAGGGAATTGATTGGATCTAAGGCCCGGCCATTCAGGGCACCATAACAGGGGAGATATGTTTTTTCTGCCCTGGAGATGGACCATGATTGGAGCGGGTATCAGCTGGGGGATATAAGGGAGCAGTGCCGGAGGTTCATGTCTATCATCCGGCACTGTCATACCTGAAGTGCTGCCCTGCCCTCCCTCCCTGAATTTTTGGCACGGCCTAGCGTTAGTCGTCCAGGTATCTGGATGGACAGGTAGTTGATTAACGGGCTTAAGCCTCATGGCCGAGCTGCGGTGTTGGAAAAATGGTTTGAACCTTTTAAGAAATTCTGTTAATATGGTTATATTTATATGATATCCTACTAATATTATAAATGCGAAAGTTTGTGAGTATGTATATTTGTTACTCTTTCATGAAAAAACTACTGGACGGATTTGCATGAAACTTTACAGTAATATAGATTATACATCGGAATAACATATAGGCTACAATTTGTAATGATTGTATGTAATTTTGGTCGTAATATAACGATACATGTCAATTAAGTCGGAAAAAAATCTGGCCTCTGAGAGCTATCTTGGCGTACGCTGCCTAAACCGTTGGAGTTACACAAAGATGATGTACCGTAGAATTGTTTGTCTTGAATAGTTCTAAATAAAAGTCCGCGACAGCATATATCTACCTTTTATGTGGAAGCCACTATGACCAAAATTGTGAACCATAAATTTAATTAAATTAGATACTATTTTACAATGCACATTTTAGTATATTTATCAAACTTTTTAGTATATTTATCAAACTCTTATATACACACATACACAGGTGATATTTAAATGGCTGATTTACAGCAGTCAGAAGAGATTGATAATACAATAATTTGCCCATAGTGGATCATTGTATAGTGAGGTCACAGTTGCCGCCTGTCCACAGTCAGAATACAGGGGTGATCATATACCGTGGCCAGGTACAAGTGTGGCACAGGGGGTTCACACACGACCCCCAGGGACTGACATTTCCTAGAAACTTTGGCAGCTGTCAGTCATGAGCTCACCCTGATACATTACACTCTGGAAACAGCTGAATGGAGAAGGATAATTTATGACATTTTCTCAGACTTAAAAAAATAAATAAATAAATAGCCCAGAAAACAGCCCATTTGTCAGGAACAGGTTACTAGGGAACTACACGTCCCAGCACGGCCTGCCCGCGCCCACAGCCCGGGGGGAGTGTGAGGATTCCTCCTGCAGGTTGCCCGGGGGCAACGGGCCGTCATTGTCCTCACACAGGGGGTCCCCGCCGCCATTGTCCCTCCACATAACACCGTATAATAAAACATGCGCTCACCTGCGCCAGCTGCTGCAGCCGGGAAAGTTCCGAGCGCCTCACCTGGGCGGAGGAGAAGTGACTCACACACGGGGACGGGCAGTAACCTGAGCGCGGCTCCATGGAGGATGCATACACTGCAGCCTGACAGCACCGGCAGCAGCGCTACACAAATGGCGTCCTCCCCTCCTGTGTGCAGCACAGCCCTGTGTGTGTGCAGCGCAGCATGTCACCCACAGCACCAGCAGGCTGCTCTCAGCTCCCACAGAGCACTGGGAATGGTTGCTATGGGTAACCGCGCCACAGCTGCTCCTCATAGACCAGTCATATACAACTGATATCGTCTGTACAGCGATCGTAATATAACTAATTAGATTGTTTTAGTATTTTGTTTGAACTTTACTAAGTACCTATTTTGTAATTAGTACTTATAAAAATGCCGCGAAAGCGTAAGTCTAACATTTCGCAAAGCTCTAATAAAGCCCGAGCTATGAAAATAATTAGACGTGATGAGACGTCTCAACAAGCCGAGCAACGAAGGCTTGAGCAGGCGGTGCGTTGTGCGTAACATAGAGCTGCAGAGAATCCAGAACAATCCCAAGCCCGACGTGAACGGAATGCGGAGTTTTTGGCATCTCAACGGGCTGCTGAAACTCAAGAACAGTCCCAAGCCCGACGTGAACAGCATGCGGAGTATCTGGCGTCTCAACGGGCTGCTGAAACTCCAGAACAGTCCCAAGCTCGACGTCAGCATCAAGCGACTTACATGGCGTCCCAAAGAGCCACTGAAACTTATGAAATGGCCGAATCTCGCAGACGCACTGTTGCTGAAAGGGCAGCACAGCGACGTCAAACATTTACAAGAAATACATGGATATTGTTTAATAAAGCTGCATTTGAGTATGACGAGACTCTTGATTATGAAACTCACAAGCTTATAAAAATAGAAGCAATGACCATAGATTGCAAATATTGCGGAGCTCTTAAGTGGAAAGAGGAAGCAGCAGGTATGTGTTGTTTGGGCGGGAAAGTAGCTCTTCCTTATATAGACGAGCCAGTTCAACCTTTAAAAGAGCTTTTCTCTAATGAAACTGATGAATCTCGCCTTTTTCTAAATAATATAAGAAAATACAACATGTGCTTTCATATGACGTCTTTTGGAGCAGATCAAATTGTCTCAATGCCAGGGTTTTGCCCGACCTTTACAATACAAGGACAAGTATACCACCGTATCGGTTCTTTAATTCCTACGTCCATTTCGCAACCACAATTTTTACAAGTTTATTTCATAGGTGACGAAGAAGAACAAATCAACAGGCGTACTGAGTGCGTGCAAAGCGTAGATAGAAACATAGTTAAAAAATTACAACGAGTACTTCAAGACCACAACATTTTGGTGCATGAATTTAAAACGGCTAGAGACAGAATGATCAATGACGATCATTTCAAAGTAGTGATTCACCCAGACCGTGTACCACGTGGTCAACATGAGAGACGATTCAATACCCCTACTACAAATGAAATAGCTGCTGTAATAGTTAGTAGCGAACAAACTATGTCTCGGGACATCGTTGTGCAGCCGCGTGATGGCATGCTCACTAGGGTTCCCGATACACATAGATTCTATGACGCTCTCGAGTACCCAATAATTTTTTGGAAAGGACAAGAGGGGTACAGCATTGATATTCCTCAGATAAATCCAATTACCAAACAAGCAATGCCAAGCAAAAAGGTGTCCTGCAAAGATTTTTATGCCTTTCACTTGATGGTCCGTCGCAGCGATTTTAATTTGATGCTTAAGTGTAGGCTCCTACTTCATCAGTTTCTGGTCGACATGTATGTAAAGATGGAAAGTGAGCGCTTAAGGTTCATTTCTTTAAATAAAAAAAAACTGCGCGCAGAAAATTATATTCACTTGCAAGATGCAATAAGAAATGATGCGGATTTGGATCCAAATAACTTAGGTCAGATGGTGATTCTCCCGTCATCATTTGTAAATAGCCCGAGATACCTACACGAATACACACAAGATGCGTTCACATACGTACGTAATTATGGGAGGCCTGATTTATTTATTACAATGACTTGCAATCCCGCTTGGCCAGAAATCACCAAAGAGCTTATGGCTGGTCAAAATTCAACGGACAGACATGACTTAGCTCGAGTATTTAGAATAAAAGTACAGAAGTTGGTAGCTCTACTTACAAAAGGTAACATATTTGGTGATATGCAATGCTTCATGTACTTGATCGAGTGGCAAAAGCGAAGTTTGCCTCATGTGCACTTACTGCTGTGGTTAAAGGAAAAATTGCATCCGAACCAAATTGACGAAATCATATGTGCTGAGATACCAAACCCAGAAACCGATCAAAAGCTCTATGATACAGTGACAAAGAATATGATTCACGGGCCATGTGGTACATTCAATTCTTCATCGCCATGCATGAAGGAAGGAAAATGTACCAAAAAATATCCGAGGAAGCTTTTAAAAGATACTCAAACCAATGACAAAGGTTATCCTTTGTACAGGCGCAGAGCACCAGAGAATGGTGGACGCACGACGATTATAAAAACCCGTAGAGGAACACGGGAAATATTGGTGGATAATAGCTGGGTGGTCCCATTTTCTCCACTCTTATCAAAAATTTTTAATTCTCATTTAAATGTAGAGTTCTGTAATACTGTACAGGTGATAAAATATATTTGTAAATATATTAATAAGGGTAGCGACAAGGCTATTTTTAACATCCGCCAGCAAGGGAATGTTAACATTGACCCAAGAGATGAGATGCAGACCTTTAGAACCGGCTGATATGTTAGTAGTCACGAAGCAGCGTGGCGGATCTTAGGTCTGCCTCTGCACGAGAGACACCCAACCGTCACTCATCTCGCGATTCATTTACCCAATGGCGAGAGGGTTTACTTTACGGAAAATAATTTTAGAGAGAGATTAGAAGCACCACCTAAAACTACACTAACTGCATTTTTCCTGTTGTGCCAAAGTGATACGTTTGCAAAAACATTACTTTACATTGACGTGACTCGCTGCTATACTTGGAATGTGGCACGGAAGCAATGGAAACGTCGTTTACAAGGAACACCTGTCGATGGCTGGCCAGGTGTGAAGGCAGGAGACGCTCTAGGTCGCATTTACACTGTGCACGTTAGCAATTTTGAATGTTATTGCTTGCGTATGCTGCTGAATGTAATAAGGGGTCCAACCAACTTCTCGGATTTAAAAACATTTGAAGGTCAAGAACTTGCAATTTTTCGGCAGGTGTGTGAGAAGATGGGGTTGTTGGAAGATGATAACCACTGGGATACCACCTTAGAAGAGGCCGTGCTATGTCGCTCCCCGGCGCAAATAAGAGAGCTGTTTGCCATATTGATATGCACTTGCGGTTTATCCAATCCTCTACAACTCTGGCACAAGTATAAAACTGCGTTATCAGAGGATATCATGCACAGATTTGAAAGAATGGATCACGTTAACGATGATCTCTGTTTCAATCAGGCTTTGGGGCTTATCGAGGACAAAATATTAATAATTTCTGGAAAGAAATTGTCCGATTTTGGTGTACCCTCACGCGGCGTAGAGGAGAGCTGTCGAACGAGTTGATAAAAGAGCTAAGCTATGATACCAACCAGTTAGACGCTCACGTTTGCGAAACTGAGCCACGTTTGCTACCTGATCAAAGAGAGATTTATCACAAAATAGTAGGACGAGTTAAGAATGGTGAAGGCGGACTTTTTTTCCTTGATGCCCCGGGTGGTACAGGAAAAACGTTCTTGCTTAATTTACTTTTAGCAAAAATTCGTAGCGGTCATAACGTTGCATTAGCTGTGGCTTCCTCTGGAATTGCTGCAATATTGCTAAGCGGTGGACAGATGGCACATTCAGTCTTTAAATTACCTCTTAATCTGGTGAACGAAGAAACCCCATCGTGCAATATCAGCAAGAGCAGCGCCCGTGGCCTCCTGTTGCAACAGTGCAAACTAATCGTGTAGGACGAGTGCACAATGTCACACAAACGCGCCATCGAAGCTCTTGATCGTTGTCTACAAGACTTACACAGTAAACAAACAATAGTATGTTGTGTGGTTGTTTTATTGGCTGGGGACTTTAGGCAAACTTTGCCTGTCATCGAGCGAGGCACTGCAGCAGACGAAATTAACGCATGTCTGAAATCCTCATATTTATGGACCAAAGTTGAAAAGCTGCACCTCACCACCAACATGCGTGTCCAGTTATTCAGTGATCTAGAGTCGGGCGCATACGCTGAGAAACTGCTCGAGATCGGTGAAGGTCGAATCGAAACTGACGAAGAAGGTATGGTACTATTCACTAACCAATTTTGTCATGTTGTGGATTCGGAAGACGCACTTATTGCTCAAGTTTTTCCAAATTTGCAACAAAACATCCACGATGAAAATTGGCTATGTGAAAGAACTATACTAGCACCAAGAAATGAAACAGTTGCGAAAATCAATAAAATTATCTTGGACCAAGTAACCATCGATGCAACAACCTACAACTCCATCGACACAGTCATGTCATCTGAAGACTGTACGAGCTACCCCGTGGAGTTTCTTAACTCTTTGGAGCTATCCGGGGTCCCATCTCATAAGCTCGAATTAAAGGTCGGTATACCCGTTTTTTTAATGCGCAACTTGGACGCCCCGAGATTATGTAATGGCACTAGATTGCGAGTCACTGAACTAGGCAGGCACATTGTAAAGGCCACAATTTTAACTGGAGAAGCTAAGGGTGAAAATATTCTTATACCACGCATCCCAATAATACCCAATAACTTACCCTTTAATTTCAAACGTTTGCAGTTCCCACTTAAAGTTGCATTTTCAATGACCATCAATAAATCGCAAGGGCAAACTTTGAAGGTAGCGGGGATACATTTAGGCACGCCCTGTTTTTCCCACGGTCAGCTATACGTAGCTTGCTCACGTGTTTCTAAATCGCAAAATCTACATATTTTCGCTGAACGAACGAAATCAAATAACATAGTTTACAGGAGTATATTGCAGTAAAAACACATAGATAAATTACCTGCAGACGTCCATTATTCCAATTACATACTAATTCTTTACTAACACGAACAATATTAAACGCAAGTAACTTCAGTCCGTCCTGTTTATTAATCAGTGTTTAGTAATCCGTTTGTGATGAAATTTGATATGGATAATTTCAAGCCTGGGGAAGGACATAGGGCTACTTTTTATAAACACACCATACAGGCGAAGATTATATAAAACTGTAAACCTGATTGACTGACACACCTAGCGGTCAACGCACAGCCGAAACCACTGAACTTATAGCATCTTGAAATTTGCAGATAGGTTCTATTATAGCTTAAATGAGCACTAAGAAAGGAATTTTGATAATTTCACCCTCAAGAGTTTCCCTCTTCATATTATAGGGGTTCAAAGATTGTATGGAATCCATCAGTTTTGAAGTTCGACATCTGAAATTTTGGATGTACGAGTAACTAAATAAGATTATTTTTTTTTTACTATTAAGATTATTTTTTTTTACTATTAAAATGATCTGTCACGAAACTTAATGTGGCAGACCAAATTCCACGCGAGCGAAGCCGCGGGTAAAAGCTAGTTTTGATATAATCCCTCTTTTATCTGCTGCAGATCTAGCAGTTCCCTGAATTCACAGATTATGTAGAGACCAATGCGGGAAAGTTAACCCAAATGTTCTAGAAGTCAGCACTGGATTTTCTGCTTTCAGATCACCTCACAGACCAATGTAAGTTAAGGGACAAGTTCAGATCACTGTTTATCCCACTGTTTTTTTAAAGAAATTCGCCATTAAAACTCATGCATACAGTACAAAAAGACATAGATGCCACAACCAGGGCCGGCTCCAGGATTTCATGGGCCCCGGGCAAAAGTCTCAGTGGGCCCCTTTCACACCTACCACGATTCATGATGCACAGAAATATAGGTATAGTACAATGCTAAAGATTTCACTGACTTCTCACATTACATGAGTGATATCTATTGTAAAGTCTACAACAGCTCAGAAACCGGCGAATCCTCCCAGCGCACAGTTCAGACCAGACAATATAGTCCTCTATACAGTATTATGGGCCCCACGTAGTCCTCCATATACAGTATTATGGGCACCACGTGGTCCTCCATATACAGTATTATGGGCACCACGTGGTCCTCCATACAGTATTATGGACACCACATGGTCCTCCATACAGTATTATGGACACCACATGGTCCTCCATACAGTATTATGGACACCACATGGTCCTCCATGTACAGTATTATGAGCACCACATGGTCCTCCACACAGTATTATGGACACCACATGGTCCTCCATACAGTATTATGGACACCACATGGTCCTCCATACAGTATTATGGACACCACATGGTCCTCCATACAGTATTATGGGCAGCACATGGTCCTCCATACAGTATTATGGACACCACATGGTCCTCCATACAGTATTATGGGCAGCACATGGTCCTGCATCCAGTACTATGGGCACCATATATTACTCCATACAGAATAATGGACCGCATATAATGCTCCATACAGTATGATCAACATATATTGCTCCATTCAGTATAATGGACCCCATATATTGCTCTGTAAAGTAAAATGAGCCCCATATATTGCTCCATGCATAATGGGTACCATATAATTCTCCATACAGAATAATGGAGCCCAAATATTGCTCCATACAGTATGGGCCCCATATATTGCTCCATACAGTATGGGCCCTATATATTGCTCCATAAATAGTGGGCCCAATATATTGCTCCATAAAGAATAGGCCCCATATAATGCTCCATAGATAATGGGCCCTATATAATACTCCATACATAATGAGCCCCATATATTGTTCAATAGATAATGAGCCCCATATAATACTCCATACATAATGAGCCCCATATATTGTTCAATAGATAATGAGCCCCAAATAATACTCCATACATAATGAGCCCCATATATTGTTCAATAGATAATGAGCCCCATATAATACTCCTTACATAATGAGCCACATATATTGTTCAATAGATAATGAGCCCCAAATAATACTCCATACATAATGAACCCCATATATTGTTCAATAGATAATGAGCCCCATATAATACTCCATACATAATGAGCCCCAAATAATACTCCTTACATAAAAAAAATAATCAAATACTCACCGCTCCTTGCTGGAAGCAGGCCTGTCTCATCAGCGTCTTCCAACTCTCTGCACTGGGACTGCTCAGCAGAGGGCGCTCTGTAGTGACGTCATCGTACCCTCTGCCCTGAGATGTCACAGAGTAAGAAGACGCAGAAGACAGAGGAGCAGCAGAGGAACAGGGAGAGGTAAGTATTGCAAACAGTTTAAAGCACTGGGGAAGGCCCAGTGCAAGTGCCCATTCGCAGGCATCAGGCCCCGCTGACTCATGGGCCCCATAGCACGCTGGTGTCCCAGAGGGTGAGTGGGCCCCCTGCTCGCTCAGGGCCCAGGCACTTGCCCGGGTGGTGATGCCGGCCCTGGGTACAACACATACGACACCCGTTTTTAACTGATCCGCTGCATTGATTATGTAGGAAACTGTATTCATTTACAATCATCCACAGTGTGAGAGAAAACAGCTACAACATTACTGAATAAACAGAAACCCTGCAAGTATAAGAAAATGATTTTATTAAAAATATTTTGCATATCAATCCAGTTTGAAAAAAAATAACTTATTAAGCATTTTTTGGAACGTAGCAGTCCACATCTGACAGACTCCTGTAACTCTGGACACAGTATAATAGTGTGGCCGCTGTTCTCTAGCAGGACCCTCTAATGATAGAAGCAGGACGGCATACTGGATCTCCCACAACGCTACCTGCATGCCATCTGATTGGCTACTGTAAGTGCTCCAGCCGTATAAAGATCACTATGTGTACAATATACTCCGAAAAGATGTCAGTGATTACTGTGAAGTCAAAATATTGTGGCCCCCATTGAGCAGGAATGATTAGAGATGGACAAGCTCCAGTTGGCAGACAGTCAGTGATGGCGGAGAGCTGATCATCTTTACTCGCTGCTCATTAGGAAAGTGGTCGCTTTCTGAAACCATTTGACTCTGAACTCGGCGTCAGACGGCATTATGTAAGAGGCCAATGTCTGAGTGGTTTTTGTGTCCATTTGTCCTTCTTCTGTTCTTTCTGCCAAAAGATCCTCACCCATAACCTAAGGATTAAAATAAAGTTGAGTTGTTACTAATATTTTTTTACATTTAGCGCATGAATTGAATTTCATAAACTAAAAGAAAACTTTCCCTCCGATGTCCACAAAACTGAGCCCCACTACATAAGCCACAAATAGTCTCCCCTCTCTCTCCCAGTCTGTGCAGCGGACGGAACCATTTAAATGGGTGCAGGGCCGATTTTAGATAAAGTGGGGCCCTGGGGAAAAGTTTAAAGTGTGGTCCCAAATGCTAACATACAGCACCACACAAACATTTAGCTTGTATGTACATGCGCTGAGATCAGGCCGCTAAACGAGCGCAATCCACAATACTGAAGCCGTTCGACGCTTGTTTCCCGGCCTCTTTACACCAGCTGAGGAAGAATGATGGATACAGAACAATCACTAATAGATCAATCTGTCCCCATACAGCATCATGTTATCAGCAGCACATCTGCAGGTTACACCGGGCGATGTGCTGCTGAGAACAAGGATTTTTGTTCTGGCATAAACAATCCAATTACTCGATGAATAGGCAGCATTTTGCTTGTTTAGTATAATACATGCCATAGTCCTCCATATTTTATAATGTGCACCACAACCCCCCATATTGTATAATGAGGCCCATAGTCCTCCATATAGTATAATACACTCCCGATAGCCCTCCATATAGTATAATGCACTCCCCATAACCCTCTATATAGTATAATATACTCCCCATAGTCCTCCATATTGTATAATGTGCCCCACAGCCCTCCATATTGTATAATGTGGCCCATATTCCTCCAAATAGTATAATACACTCCCCATAGCTCTCTATATAGTATAATGCACCTCATAGTTCTCCATATAGTATAATGCACCTCATAGTCCTCCATATAGTATAATGCACCTCATAGCCCTCCATATAGTATAATATACTCCCCATAGTCCTTCATATAGTATAATGCACTCCCCATAGTCTTTCATATTGTATAATGTGCCCCACAGCCCTCCATATTGTATAATGTGGCCCATATTCCTCAATATAGTAAATACATTCCCCATAGCTCTCTATATAGTATAATGCACCTCATAGTCCTCCATATAGTATAGTACACTCCCCATAGCCCTCCATATAGTATAATACACTGCCCCATAGCCCTCCATATAGCATAATACACTGCCCCATAGCCCTACATATAGTATAATACACTGCCCCATAGCCCTCCATATAGTATAATACACTGCCCCATAGCCCTCCATATAGTATAATACACTGCCCCATAGCCCTCCATATAGTATAATACACTGCCCCATAGCCCTCTATATAGTATAATATACTGCCCCATAGCCCTCCATATAGTATAATACACTCCCTATAGTATAATGCACTCCCCCAAAGTCTTCAATATAGTATAATGTGCCCCACAGAGCTCCATATTGTATAATGTGACCGATATTCCTCCAAATAGTATAATACACTCCCCGTAGCCCTCCACATAGTATAATGCACCTCATAGTCCTCCATATAGTATAATGAACCTCATAGTCCACCATATAGTATAATACACTCCCCATAGCCCTCCATATAGTATAATGCACTCCTCATAGCCCTCCATATAGTATAATGCACTTCATAGTCCTCCATATAGTATAATACACTCCCTATAGCCCTCTAAATAGTATAATGCACTCCACAAAGTCCTCCATATAGTATAATATACTCCCCATAGTCCTCCATATAGTATAATATACTCCCCATAGTCCTCCATATAGTATAATGCACTCCCAATAGTCCTCAATATAGTATAATGTGCCCCACAGCCCTCCATATTGTATAATGTGGCCCATATTCCTCAATATAGTATAATACATTCCCCATAGTTCTCCATATAGTATAATACACTTCCCATAGCCCTCCATATAGTATAATACACTCCCCATAGCCCTCCATATAGTATAATACACTCCCCATAGCCCTCCATATAGTATAATGCACCTCATTGTCCTCCATATAGTATAATTTACTCCCCATAGTCCTCCATATAATGGAATGCACCTCATAGTCCTCCATATAGTATAATGCACTCCCCATAGCCCTCCATATAGTATAATACACTCCCCATAGCCCTCCATATAGTATAATACACTCCCCATAGCCCCCCATATAGTATAATGCACCTCATAGTCCTACATATAGTATAATACACTCCCCATAGCCCTCCATATAGTATAATACACTCCCCATAGCCCTCCATATAGTATAATACACTCCCCATAGCCCTCCATATAGTATAATGCACCTCATAGTCCTCCATATAGTATAATACACTCCCCATAGCCCTCCATATAGTATAATGCACCTCATAGTCCTCCATATAGTATAATACACTCCCCATAGCCCTCCATATAGTATAATATACTCCCCATAGTCCTCCATATTATGGAATGCACCTCATAGTCCTCCATATAGTATAATGCAATCCCTATAGCCCTCCATATAGTATAATGCACTCCCTATAGCCCTCCCTATAGTATAATGCACTCCCCATAGCCCTCCCTATAGTATAATGCACTCTCCATAGTTCTTCATAGTGTATAATGCACTCCCCATAGTCCTTCATATAGTATAATGCATTCTCCTCAGTCCTTAATAGAGTATAATGCAGCCTCCCTATAGTATAATGCAGCCAAACATATAGTATATATAATATAATGAAACCCATAGTCCTCGTAATGTATAATTCGGCCCCAACCATAGAGTATAATTCAGCCACTCCATACAGTATAATGCAGCCCCCCAGTTCTGCAGTATTATGGTCACCACGTATAAAAAACAAATACATACAATACTCACCTCTCCTCGTTCTCCAGCTGCTCCATGCTCTGCAGAGCGTCTCAGCAGCTCCACTCTGCAGGCACAGTCATTCCCCCGCTACCGATACAGTTCAATGCCCAATGCGGGGGAACGAACTCACGGGCCCTATAGCGGCACGCCACGGGCTGGAGGCCCCAGGCAGATGCCTAGTCTGCCTGCCCTTACATCGGCCCTGAATGGGTGTCTCATATTGGGGACGTGTTTTTCTGCTTTTTTTCTTGCCATAGTACAAATTCTATTCAGTAGGACTATCAGCTGTGTATCCACCAGACTTCTGCACAACACAACTGATAGTCCCAACCCCATTAATAAGGCAAAAAATCTCACTTATTAAACCTGACAGGGCACACCTGTGAAGTGAAAACCATTTCCGGTGACTACCTCTTGAAGCTCATCAAGAGAATGCCAAGAGTGTGCAAAGCAGTCATCAAAGCAAAAGGTGGCTACTTTGAATAACCTAGAATATAAGACATATTTTCAGTTGTTTTACACTTTTTGCTAAGTATATAATTCCACATGTGTTAATTCATAGTTTTGATGCCTTCAGTGTGAATGTACAATTTTCATAGTCATTGAAAATACAGAAAAATCTTTAAATGAGAAGGTGTGTCCAAACTTTTGGTCTGTTACTGTATATATCCAGGATGTGTGATCAAGGGGTGCCATACATACCAGAATGGGGGATCAAGGGGTGTCATGCATACCAGGATGGGTGATCAAGGGATGCCATGCATACCAGGATGGGGGATCAACGGGTGTCATGCATAGCAGGATGGGGGATCAAGGGGTGCCATGAAAACTAGGATGGGGATCAGGGTGTGCCATGCATACCAGGATGGTAGATCAAAGGGGTGCCATGAATACCAGGATGGGGGATCAAGGGGTGCCATGCATTCCAGGATGGGGATGAGGGCCACGTATACCAAGATGGGATGGGGGCCACATATAACCAGGAAGGAGGGACCATACATACCAGGATGGAGGATATTAACAGACTTGGGGGACATTACCCCAATACCAATGTCAGCAGCAGACTCCTATTAGACAAAGATAGCACAAGTATACAGAAAATGCAGTTTTTAAAAGGAAGGTTTTTATGATTAAGGGAAAAGGAAATCCAAACCTACAGGGCCCTGTGTGAAAAAGTGATGCACCTCCCTCCTTAAAACATAAATTAACTGTAATTTGTCACATCTTTGGGAAGCTGAATTCAATTTCCGTAGCCCCACACAGCCCTGTTTACTGCCACACGTGTTCTCAATCAAGAAGTCACTTAAATAGGACATGCCTGACAAAGTGAAGTAGAACAAAAGATCCTCTAAAGCTAGACATCATGCTGCGATCCAAAGAAATTCAGTACCAAATGAGAAACAAAGTAATTGAGATCTATCAGTCTGGAAAAAGTTCTAAAGCCATTTCTAAAGATTTGGGACTCCAGCGAACCACAGTGGGAGTCATTATCCACAATAGGCGAAAATATGGAACAATGGTGAACTTTCCAAGGTGTGGCCGGCTGATCAAAATTACCCCAAGAGCGCAGCAACGACTCATCCAAGAGGTCACAAAAGACCCCACAACAACATCCAGAGAACTGCAGGTCTCACTTGCCTCAGTTAAGGACAGTGTTCATGACTACACCATAAGAAAGAGACTGGGCAAAAATTACACGCATAGCAGAGTTCCAAGACGAAAACCACTGCTGAGCAATAAGAACAAAGGCTCATCTCAGTTTTGGCAGAAAACATCTTGATGATCGCCAAGACTTTTGGGAGAATACTCTGTGGACTGACAAGACAAAAGTTTAACTTTTTGGAAGGTGTATGTCCTATTACATCTGGCGTAGAAGTAACACTGCATTTCAAAAAAGGAACATCATACCAACAGTAAAATATGGTGGCGGTAGCTTGATGGTCTGGGACTGTTATGCTGCTTCAGGACCTGGAAGATTTGCTGTGGTAAATGGAACCATGAATTCTGCTGGTTAACCAAAAAATCCTGAAAGAGAATGTCCGGCCATCTGTTCATGACCTCAAGCTGAAGTGCACTTGGGTTATGCTGCAGGACAATGATCCAAAACACACTATTAAGTCCACCTCTGAATGGCTTAAGGAAAACAAAATTAAGACTTTGCAGTGGCTTAGTCAAAGTCCTGACATTAAGAAAGCGGTTCATGCTTGGAAACCCTCCAATGTGGCTAAATTACAACAATTTTGCAAAGATGAGTGGGCAAAAATTCCTCCAGAGTGTTATAAAAGACTCATTGCCAATTATCCCAAACACTTGATTGTAGTTGTTGTTGCTGAGGGTGCTTCTACCAGTTATTAGGTTTAGAGGGCAATCACTTTTTCACACAGGGCCCTGTAGGTTTGGATTTCTTTTTCCCTTAATAATTAGGATCTTCATTTAAAAACTGCATTTTGTGCTTACTTGTGTTATCTTTGTCTAATATTAAAATTTGTTTTGAGATCTGAAATATTTAAGTATGACAAACATGCAAAAGAATGAGAAATCAGGAAGGGGCAAACAACTTTTCACACATACACATATACATATATATATATTCATCCCACAATGTCACATTCATGGTAGAAGAGAGGGATTGGTAAGATGGGACAACCATTACAAACCAGCCACCTGATCAGACGTTATTGAACACCTTTCCAGAAGCTTTAATCAATCTTATCTACTGTTATTTTCTGAAGAGAGGAAACAAATGTCCTAAAAATAAAAAAATATAAAAAAAAGTTAAAAAAAAAAAATAAATAATAATAATAGGCTCACCTCCACTATGAGCATTTTTTGCTCTTCTAATAATCCAAGCTTTCCTAATTGTTCTTCTATTTGCTCCTGCGTCTTCATATTCCTCTCCAGCACAAATGATGTATGCTGGGGCTGTAAGAGCTGTAATAGAGGCCTAGAAGAACCATCAGAGGTCAGGCCCATCTGGTTACAGAAAGAACACAGATACACGCTGTATAAGACAATGGGATGGAAACAAGATTTTAAAAGGAGTTATCAAACACTTTTATACTCCACTGGATAGGTCATTAATATAAGATAGGTGGGGTCCAACCATCGGCCCCCCGATGATCAGCTGTCATCACCTCTGGCAAGATGCAGGCAATGTTCAAAGTGGAACAAAACCGCTCCGTACACTGCGGCCGCTGCCGGGTGCAGACCAGCTATTGAGGAGTACCGGAGGTGATCTGCAGCACCAGGCAGTGGCCACTGGGGTGCGCTCTGTTCACAGGTTACATCCGGCCGTTGCCAGAGCTATAAACAGCTTATTGGTGGGGAGCCAAGAGTCGGACCTACAACGATCTGATATAGACCACCTATTTTATGCATAAATCATCAGCATTAAAGCATTAGAGAACGTCTTTAAGAGCCCTGCATTTTCAGAGCCAAACTTCAGTCAACATCTAATAACCAATTACAAGGTCTTTCTTAGGACTCGTTCACACAAATGTATTTTCAGTAGGAAAGTTGTCTGTGGAACAAATGGACGGCACTCAGACCAATGGGATTCAATGGGAAAGTGCAGAGGAGTCATTTTTCTTTTTTGTCACTGATCGAATCTGTGTGTGAGCAAAAAATAAAGAAAGAAAATGGCAGCATGTCCTCGTTTCATCCGTCAGACAAGATTCACCCATTCAAGTCTATGGGTACAGAAAAAAATCTGCTTTATACAGATACATTGCAATCCTGTAGCCCTGGAAACTGTAAATGGTTAAAAAGCCAGATTAGATCTGGACTGCACATGGACGACAAGTGAGAAAAGAATTCTCCCACTTTTCTGGATGAAACTCTGAATAATATTTTATCTGCTTGTGTGAACAGGCCCTTAGAGGTCTCGACAAGACGGAGGAGCTGATCCAGAGTGTCCAGGTAAAGCTAGCAGTCCAGGTAATGGCGGATACGGGGGCAACCATCCACATTGTGCTCCATGCCCTTCTAATCTGACCTCCGTGACAGTGATGCTCAGTGTAAAGCCTGAGCTCAGGAGATGTGGGCTCGGACCCTGTTCAGACACACTGGAACTGATCAATCTCCATTCAACATTATGAAGGTAAACCTGGAGCACTGGCCCCACTGAAATATATTGTATTATGGTCAAATCATTCCCTTTAGGAGCTGAGTGCTGTGTAATAGAGGAGGATAAGGCCCCCCGTATACAGTAATCTATTCTCTGATAGGCGAGAGGGAAGAGACGTCATCTCCTCCTTTCTGATAATGTCCCCTGTATCCTGCTGACAGTGATTGTGCCATCCCAGCAGGTGACACTAGAGCCGCTCCCCGCTCTTGGGCTATGTGCCCATGTAAAACCATCTGCCATGCCAAGCAATGTGAATTGGGATGTGCTGTGCACATGATGCGCTAATTAGCGCGCCGAATTCACATTGCGCTGCAACACGCAGCATGACCATTTCTACCGCGATTACGCGGCCATTGAAAAGCAGCAAACCCGCAGGTATATGTGGATTTACTGCGTTTCAATTAAATTCAATGGCCGAGAATTTGCAGCGTAATCGGGGTGCGTGTGGCACCCAGGATGAAGAAGAGACTACATACAACTCCTCTTCATCCCGGCTACCAAGCGGTGAAAAAAAGAAATAAATAAGTTAAGAATAAAAAAACCCTGTATACTCCCCTCTCCGGTCTGCTCCCGGCGGCGTCCTCTCTCCTCGGCGTCCAGCGGTGTACTGGCAGGACCTGCGGTGACGTCATCTAGTCAGCTGATGGTCACCTGACCGCTGACGTCAGAGGTCAGGTGATGGTCGCGTGACCACCAGCTGACTAGATGACGTCACCGCAGGTCCTGCCAGTATACCGCGGGACGCTGAAGACAGAGAACGCCACCGGGAGGAGACTGGAGAGGGGAGTATACAGGGTTTTTTTATTTTTACTATAGATGATGAATTTAAAGCATCTAAGTTGGTCACACAATATAAGTCTATGCCGGTTGCATGGATTTATATTGTGTGACCAACTTGTCAAGCACTTTCCAGGTGATGCTCAAAATCACTTGGAAAAGTGCTTGAAAAAACGCTGAAAAAATGCTGAAAAAACACTTCTCTCTGGCAGAAAAAATGCATGTAAATCTGCTACGTGTGCACATAGCCTTAGCGTGTATGTGCTGTACTTATCATTCAGGACTGTGCAAAGACCTGCCTGTGACCAAAAGAACAACAAGGCTGTGTGCACACGCTGCAGATTTGGTGCGTTTTTCAATGGAACAGGCTGCCACGAGAGGTGGTGAATTCTCCTTCAATGGAAGTCTTCAAACAGAGGCTGGACAGACATTTGTCTGAGATGCTTTAGTGAATCCTGCATTGAGTAGGGGTTGGACACTAGGACCCTGGAGGTTCCTCCAATTCTAATGTTCTGGGATTCTATGTATAAACACCAGCTGCAATCTTCCATGGAGAAGTAACTGTGGTTTCAGGAGAACTTGCAGCAGAAGGTCTGTGCCTTCCGCTAGCTCCTCCCCCTTCCGCTAGCTCCTCCCCTTCCTTCTGTAAAGAGTATTAATAGCACTAACTGTCATCTATCTCACTAATAGGAAAGTTTGTCTTCACTGAATACAGATTTTACAGATGTTACCGCGAATTGAGACTGAAAGATCAATCCAGCAGGAAAAAGAAGACTTCTCTGATAAGATTATAAAATTACTTATTTTCATGTCTAATATTAATTTACAAAACAAAAATGAAAACAACGGTTATTCTTTAACTAATAAAGCACTTAGGACGCGGATTCATTAAGACTGGCCATATTCAAGCTGCTCTTGATGAGGGAGCGTGCTGGAGTCAGACGGTCCACATTCATTAAGTGGCGCATGAATTATGCGCTTCTGACAAGTGGTGTGTGCACCTTGCCACAAATCTTACTCCAGTCACGGACTGGAGTAAGATTTCTGGTGTAAGGGAAGCCACAGTTCGCTATGAATTAGACAAGCTGTGGTGCCACACTTCCATCCTGCCCCAACTCTGACGTGAAAACACCAAACATCACAACATTTTTGATCAACTCAACAATGTACGAGGTATATGAAGCGGAGCCGCGCGTGGATGGGGTGTGCGGAGCGGAGCCGCGCGTGTACGAGGTGTGCGGAGCAGAGCCCCGCGTGTACGAGGTGTACAGAGCGGAGCCGCGCGTGTATGAGGTGTGTGGAGCGGAGACACGCGTGTACGAGGTGTGTGGAGCGGAGCCGCGCGTGGACAAGGTGTGCGGAGCGGAGCCGCGCGTGTACGAGGTGTGTGGAGCGGAGCCATGCGTGTACGAGGTGTGCGGAGTGGAGTCGAGCGTGTACGAGGTGTGCGGAACCACGCGTATACGAGGTGTGCGGAGCAGAGCCACACGTGTACGAGGTGTGCGGAGCGGAGCCGCGCGTGTACGAGGTGTGTGGAGCGGAGCCGTGCGTGTACGAGGTGTGCGGAGTGGAGTCGAGCGTGTACGAGGTGTGCGGAACCACGCGTATACGAGGTGTGCGGAGCAGAGCCACACGTGTACAAGGTGTGCGGAGCGGAGCCGCGCATGTACGAGGTGTGCAGAGCAGAGCAGCGCATGTACGACGTGTAAGGAGCGGAGACGCGCGTGTACGAGGTGTGCGGAGCAGAGTCACACGTGTACGAGGTGTGCGGAGCGGAGCCGCGCGTGTACGAGGTGTGCGGAACCACGCGTATACGAGGTGTGCGGAGCAGAGCCACACGTGTACGAGGTGTGCGGAGCGGAGCCGAGCCGCGCGTGTACGAGGTGTGCAGAGCAGAGCAGCGCATGTACGACGTGTAAGGAGCGGAGACGCGCGTGTACGAGGTGTGCGGAGCAGAGTCACACGTGTACGAGGTGTGCGGAGCGGAGCCGCGCGTGTACGAGGTGTGCAGAGCAGAGCAGCGCATGTACGACGTGTAAGGAGCGGAGACGCGCGTGTACGAGGTGTGCGGAGCAGAGTCGCGCGTTTACGAGGTGTGCAGAGCAGCGCATGTACAACGTGTAAGGAGCGGAGACGCGCGTGTACGAGGTGTGCAGAGCAGAGCCGCGAATGTACGAGGTGTACGGAGCGGAGCCGCACGTGTCCGAGGTGTGCGGAGCGGAGTGGAGCCACACGTGTACAATGTGTACGGAGCGAGGCCGCGCAAGTTCGAGGTGTACGGAGCGAAACTGCGCAAGTACGAGGTGTACGGAGCGGAGGCGCGTGTGTACGACGTGTACGGAGCAGAGCCGCGCGTGTACGAGGTGTGCGGAGAGGGGCCGCGCATGTACAAGTTTTACGGAATGGAGACGCGCGTGTACGAGTTGTACGGAGCGGAGCCGAGCGTGTATGATGTGTGCGAAACGGAGCCGCGCGTGTACGAGGTGTATGGAGCAGAGCTGCGCATTTACGAGTGTGCGGAGCGGATCCGCGCGTGTTCAAAGTGTACAGAGAAAAGCTGCGCGTGTACGAGCTGTACGGAGCAGAGCAGCGTGTGTACGAGTGTGCGGAGCGGAGCCGCGCGTGTAAGAGTGTGCGGAGCCGAGCATGTATGAGGTGTGCAGAGCGGAGCCGCGCGTGTACGAGGTGTGTGGAGCGGAGACACGCGTGTACAAGGTGTGCGGAGTGGAGCTGCGCGTGTATGAGGTGTGTGGAGCGGAGCCGCGCGTGTACGAGGTGTATGGAGTGGAGACAGGCGTGTACAAGGTGTGCAGAGCAGAGCCGTACGTGTACGAGGTGTGTGGAGCAGAGCCGTGCGTGTAAGAGGTGTGCTGAGCGGAGCCGCGCGTGTACAAGGTGTGCGGAGCAGAGCCGCACATGTACGAGTGTGCGGAGCGGAGCCAATCGTGTACAAGGTGTGCGGAGTGGAGCGGATCCACACGTGTACAAAGTGTACAGAGCGGAGCCGCGCGTGTATGAGCTGTACAGAGCGGAGCCGTGCATGTACGAGGTGTGCAGAGCGGAGCTGCACGTGTAGAAAGTGTATGGAGCGGAACCATGCGTGTACAAGGTGTACGGAGCAGAGCCAATCGTGTATGAGTTGTATGGAGCGGAGCCGCATGTGTACGAGGTGTGCGGAGCGGATCAGCGCATGTACAAAGTGTACAGAGAAAAGCCGCGCGTGTACGAGCTGTACGGAGCGGGCCGCACGTGTACGAGGTGTACGGAGCAGAGCAGCGCGTGTACGAGTGTGCGGAGCGGATCCACGCATGTACAGGGTGTACGGAGCGGAGCTTAGCGTGTACGAGGTGTGCAGAGCGGAGCCATGCGTGTACGGGGTATGTGGAGCAGAGCCGCGCAAGTACGAGGTGTGGAGAGGAGACACGCGTGTACGAGGTGTGTGGAGTACAGCCGCGCGTGTACGAAGTGTGCGGAGCGGAGTCGCGCGTGTACGAGGTGTGCAGAGCAGAGCCGCACATGTACGAGTGTGCGGAGCGGAGCCAATCGTGTACGAGGTGTGCGGAGCGGATCCGCGCGTGTACAAAGTGTATGGAGCGGAGCCGCGCGTGTATGAGTTGTACGGAGCGGAGCCGTGCATGTACGAGGTGTGCAGAGCAGAGCTGCGCGTGTACAAAGTGTATGGAGCGGAGCCGCGCGTGTACGAGGTGTGCGGAGCGGATCCGCGAGTGTACAAAGTGTACGGAGCGGAGCCGCGCGTGTGCGAGCTGTACGGAGCGGAGCCGTGCGTGTACGAGCTGTATGGAGCGGAGCCGCATGTGTACGAGCTGTACAGAGCGGAGCCGTGCATGTACGAGGTGTGCAGAGCGCAGACATGCGTGTACGAGGTGTGCGGAGTGGACCCACGCGTGTACGAGGTGTGCAGAGCAGAGCCGCAAGTGTACGAGTGTGCGGAGCTTAGCCGCTCGTGTACAAGGTGTACGGAGCGGAGCCGCGCGTGTACGAGGTGTATAGAGCGGAGACACGCGTGTATGAGGTGTGTGGAGCGGATCCGTGTGTGTACAAGGTGTACGGAGTGGAGCCGCACGTGTACGAGCTGTACGGAGCGGAGCCGCGCGTGTACGAGCTGTACGGAGCGGAGCCGTGCGTGTACGATGTGCAGAACGGAGCTGCGCGTGTACAAAGTGTATGGAGCGGAACCGTGCGTGTACGAGATGTGCGGAGCAGAGCTGCGCATGTACGAGTGTGCGGAGTCACGCGTGTACGAGGTGTGCAAAGCGGAGTTGCGCATGTACGAGGTGTGTGGAGCGGAGCCGTGTGTGTATGAGGTGTACACAGCAGAGCAGCGCGTGTACGAGTGTGTGGAGCGGATCCGCGCATGTACGAGTGTGCGCAGCAGAGCCGCGCGTGTACGAAATGTGCAGAGCGGAGCCGCGCATGTACGAGGTGTGTGGAGCGGAGACACGCGTGTACGAGGTGTGTGGAGCTGAGCCGCGTGTGTACGAGGTGTGCGGAGCGGAGCCGCACGTGTACGAGTTGTGGAGCACAGCCGTGCGTGTACGAGGTGTGCAGAGCGGAGACACGCGTGTATGAGGTGTGCGGAGCAGATCCGCGCGTGTATGAGGTGTGCGGAGCAGATCCGCACGTGTACAAGGTGTGCGGAGAGGAGCCACGCGTGTACGAGGTGTACGGAGGGGTATTGCGCGTCTATGAGGTGTACGGAGCAGAGCCGCACGTGTACGAGGTGTATAGAGCGGAGCCGCGCTTTTACGAGTTGTACGGAGTTGAGCAGCACATGTACAAGGCGTACGGAGCAGCATCGCGTGTGTACGATGTGTGCGGAGCAGAGCCACCCATGTACGAGGTGTACAGAGCAGAGCAGCATGTGTACGAGTGTGCAGAGCTGGAGCGGAGCCGCGTGTGTACGAGATGTACGGAGCGAAGCAACGCGTGTACGAGGTGTACGGAGCGGAGCCAAATGTGTACTAGGTGTACGGAGCAGAGCCGCGTATGTACAAGGTGTGCGGAGCGGAGCCGCATGTGTACGAGGTGTACAGAGCAGAGCAGTGAGTGTACGAGTGTGCGGAGCAGATCCGCGCTTGTACTAGGTGTACGGCGCGGAGCCGCACGTGTACTAGCTGTACGGAGCATAGCTGTGCATATACGAGGTGTACGGAGCAGAGCCGCACGTGTACGAGTGTGCAGAGCGGAGCCGCGCGTGTACGAGGTGTACAGAGCAGAGCAGCGTGTGTACGAGTTTGCGGAGCGGATCCGCACGTGTACAAGGTGTACGGAGCGGAGCCGCGCATGTACAAGCTGTACGGAGCGGAGCCACGCGTGTACGAGCCGTACGGATCGGAGCCGCGCGTGTACGAGGTGTACGGATCAGAGCATGTGTGCGGAGAGTGTGCGGAGCGGAGCCGCACGTGTATGAGGTGTACGGAGTGGAGCCGCGAGTTTACGAGGTGTACGGAGCGGAGCCGCGCATTTACGAGGTTTACAGAGCGGAGCCGCGTGTGTACGAGGTGTGCGGAGCCGCACGTGTACGACATTTAAGGAGTGGAGCCGTGCGTGTACGAGCTGTAGGGAGAGGAGCCGTGCGTGTACGAGGTGTGCAGAGCGGAGCCCAGCGTGTATGAGGTTGTGGAGCAGAAACACACGTGTACGAGGTGTGCGGAGCGGAGCCCAGCATGTATGAGGTTGTGGAGCAGAAACACACGTGTACGAGGTGTGCGGAGCGGAGCCGCGCGTGGACGAGGTGTGCGGAGCGGAGCCGTGCGTGTGCGAGGTGTACGGAGCGGAGCCACGCGTGTATGAGGTGTACGGAGCGGAGCAGCAAGTGTACGAGCTGTACGGAGCGGAACCGTGCGTGTACGAGGTGTGCGGAGCGGAGCCGCACGTGTACGAGGTGTGTGGAGCAGAGACACGCGTGTACGAGGTGTGTGGAGCAGAGCCGCACGTGTACGAGGTGTGTGGAGCGGAGTCGAGCGTGTACGATGTGTGTGGAGCTGAGCCACGCGTGTATGAGGTGTGCCGAGCGGAGCCGCGCGTGTACGAGGTGTACGAAGCAGAGTCGGGCGTGTACGATACGTGCAGAGCGGAGCCACGCGTGTATGAAGTGTACGGAGAAGAGCCGCGCTAGTACCAGTGTGCGGAGCGGATCCGCGCGTGTACAAGGTGTACGGAGCAAAGCCACGCGTTTACGAGGTGTGCGGAGCGGAGCCGCACGTGAACGACGTGCAAGGAGCAGAGCCGCGCGTGTACGAGGTGTACGGAGCGGAGCCACGCTTGTACGAGGTGTACGGAGCGGAGCCGCGCGTGTTCGAGGTGTTCAAAGCGGAGCCACGCGTGTCGGAGGTGTATGGAGCAGAGTCTCCAGTGTACGAGTGTGCGGAGCGGAGCCGCGTGTGTACGAGGTGTACAAAGCGGAGCCACGCGTGTAGGAGGTGTATGGAGCAGAGTCTCCAGTGTATGAGTGTGCGGAGTGGAGCCGCGTGTGTACGAGATGTAAGGAGCAGAGCCGCGCATGTACGAGTGTGCGGAGCGGAGCCACGCGAGTACGAGTGTGCGGAGCGGAGCTGCGAGTGTACGAGGTGTACGGAGCAGAGACGCGCGTGTACGAGGTGTACGGAGCAGAGACGCGCGTATACGAGTGTGCGGAGCGGAGCCGCGCGTGTACAAGTGTGCGGAGCCGCGGGTGTACGAAGTGTACAGAGCAGAGCCGCGCGTGTACGAGTGTGCGGAGCGGAGCCGCGTGTGTACGAGATGTAAGGTGCAGAGCTGCGCGTGTATGAGTGTGCGGAGCGGAGCCGCGAGTGTACGAGGTGTTCGGAGTAGTCACGCATGTGTGAGTTGTACGGTGCAGAGCCGCGCGTGTACGAGGTGTACGGAGCAGAGCCGCGTGTGTACGAGTGTGCGAAGCGGAGCCGCCCATGTACGAGTGTGCGGAGCGGAGCCGCGCGTGTACGAGGTGTACAGAGCAGAGCCGCACGTGTACGAGGTGTACAGAGCAGAGCAGCGAGTGTACGATGTGTAAGGAGCGGAGCCACACGTGTACGAGGTGTATGGAGCGGAGCCGCACGTGTATGAGGTGTGCAGAGCGGAGCCGCGCATGTACGAGGTGTGCAGAGCAGAGCCGCACGTGTACGCGGTGTACAGAGCAGAGCAGCGAGTGTACGACGTGTAAGGAGCGGAGCCACGCGTGTACGAGGTGTATGGAGCGGAGCCGCACGTGTATGAGGTGTGCGGAGCAGAGTCGCGCATTTACAAGGTGTGCAGAGCAGAGCAGCGCGTGTACAAGGTGTACGGAGCGAACCGCACGTGTACGATGTGTGCGGAGCAGAGTGGAGCCGCACGTGTACAAGGTGTATGTAGAGACGCCGCCAAGTACGAGGTGTACGGAGCAAAGCTGCGCAAGTACGAGGTGTACGGAGCGTAGACGCGCGTGTACAAGGTGTGCGGAGCAGCGCGTATACGAGTGTTCAGAGTGGAGCGGAGCCGCGCATGTACGAGGTGTACGGAGCGGAGCCACGCTTATATGAGGAGTACGGACCGGAGCCACGCGTTTACGAAGTGTACGGAGCAGAGCCGCGCGTGTTCGAGGTGTACAGAGCGGAGCCGCGCGTGTACGAGTGTGCGGAGCGGAGCCGCGTGTGTACGAGATGTAAGAGCAGAGTCACGCGTGTACAAAGCAGAGCTGCGAGTGTACGAGGTGTACGAAGCAGAGCCGCGCGTGTACGAGTGTGTGGACCGGAGCCGCCCGTGTACGAGGTGTACGGAGCGGAGCCGCACATGTACGAATTGTACGGAGCTGAGCCGCGCGTGTACAAGGCGTACGGAGCGGCGTCGCACGTGTACGATGTGTGCGGAGCAGAGCCGCCCGTGTACGAGATGTGCAGAGCGGAGCCGCGCATGTTCGAGGTGTACAGAGCAGAGCATCACGTGTACGAGTGTGCCGAGCTGGAGAGGAGCCGCACGTGTACAAGGTGTACGGAGCCGCCCGTGTTCGAGGTGTACAGAGCAGAGCGTGTACAAGTGTGCAGAGCTGGAGCGGAGCGTGGCGTGTACGAAATGTACAGAGCGAAGCCACGTGTGTACGAGGTGTACGGAGTGGTGCCACATGTGTACGAGGTGTACGGAGCAGAGCCGCGAATGTACGAGTGTGCGGAGCGGATCATCATGTGTACAAGGTGTACGGAGCGGCGTCGCGCGTGTACGATGTGTGCGGAGCAGAGCAGCGCTTGTACGATGTGTGCGGAGCTGGAGCAGAGCCGAGCGTGTACAAGATGTATGGAGCGAAGCCACGCGTGTATGAGTTGTACAGAGCGGAGCCACAAGTGTACGAGGTGTACGGAGCAGAGCCGAGCGTGTACGAGGTGTTCGGAGCGGAGCCGCGCGTGTACGAGGTGTACAGAGCAGAGCAGCGCGTGTACGAGTGTGCGGAGCGGATCCGCACGTGTACAAGGTGTACGGAGCGGAACCGTGCGTGGACGAGCTGTACGGAGAGGAGCTGCGCGTGTACAAGCTGTAAGGAGCGGAGCCGAGCGTGTACGAGGTGTATGGAGCGGAGTCGCGCGTGTACGAGTGTGCGAAGCGGAGCCGCGTGTGTACGAGGTGTACAGAGTAGTTTGCACGAGTTGTACGGAGCGGAGTCGCGCTTGAATGATGTGTGCGGAGCGGAGTCGCGCGTGTACGAGGTGTATGGAGCAGAGCCGCGCAATTACGAGTCTGCGGAGTGAAGCTGCGCGTGTACGAGGTGTGCGGAGCCACGCGTGTACGAGGTGTACAGAGCAGAGCAGTGCATGTACGAGGTGTACGGAGCGGAGCCGCATGTGTACTAGGTGTACAGAGTGGAGCCGCACATGTACGAGTTGTATGGAGCTGAGTCGCGCGTGTACGATGTGTGCGGAGCAGAGCCGCGCGTGTACGATGTGTGCAGAGCAGAGCCACGCGTGTACGATGTGTGCAGAGCAGAGCCACGCATGTACAAGATGGGCAGAGCGGAGCCGCGGGTGTACGAAGTGTACTGAGCAGAGCAGCGCGTGTACGAGTGTGCGGAGCTGGAGCGGAGCCGCGCGTGTACGAGATGTACGGAGAGGAGCCACGCGTGTACAAGGTGTGCGGAAGATAGCCGCATGTGTACGAGGTGTACAGAGCAGAGCAGCGCGTGTACGAGTGTGCAGAGCGGAGTTGCACGTGTACGAGGTGTAAGGAGGGGAACCGCGCGTGTACAAGGTGTACGGAGCGGAGTCGCGCGTGTACGAGCTGTACGGAACGGAGCCGCGCGTGTACGAGTTGTACGGAACGGAGCCTGCGTGTACGAGCTGTACGGAGCGGAGCCGTGCATGTACGAGGTGTGCAGAGCGGAGCTGCGCGTGTACAAAGTGTATGGAGCGGAGCCGTGCGCGTACGAGCTGTACGTAGTGGAGCCGTGCGTGTACGAGGTGTGCAGAGCGGAGCTGCGCGTGTACAAAGTGTATGGAGCGGAGCAGTGCGTGTACGAGGTGTGCAGAGCGGAGCCGCGCGTGTACGAGGTGTGTGGAGCAGAGCCGCACATGTACGAGGTGTCTCTGCATACAGCTGAATTTTACCACCACAAAAGGACTAGGTGGACTCTGGCTAGCAACAGAAAAAAAATTATATTTTTTTTACTGTGCATACAAATCAATTTCACCCCCAAAAACTGATAAGGTGGGCTACTATAGCTTGCGCTATCACACTGGCAAATTATAAAAATATATTTTTGTGTTCTGCACTCAGCTCTGTATAACAGCTGAATTTCAATCCCACAAAATGAAAAGGTGTGCTAGTCTCTATTAAAGCCATAAAAATTAAATAAAAAGTTGAATAAAATGTAACACTAAAGCCAAGTTCACACAACATGAAGACTGCATTTTTTTATGCAGGTGTCCGCACCATACAACAAAATAACAATCTTATTATTGTGTGTTTGCTGAGTTTCTTTTGAGTTTTCCCCCTTAAAATGTGTTTTGGTGAAGCTGTGAATCTACATTTTTAATACTACAGAAAAACTTAGATTTTTGAGCTTAAAAATGTTTTTTTTTTTACAGGCTCCACAGAGGCTTATATATAAAAAATAAAAAAAATGCATGAAATCCGCACAGTTCAGCAGCGTCTTTAGACTCACTGCAGGCGTAGATTTCATTAAATCACATCCACTGCACTTGCACATTTAGGCCATGTTCAGATGTAGCATAAGTGCTGTGTTTTTTCAGCTGCTTCTTTGGAACAGTCATTTTGCAGCATTTAAATGGCCAAGAAAAGTGGATGTGATTTCATGAAAACGGCTCTGTGGTCTAAAGACGCTGCTGATCTGTACGGTTATGGTTTATTTTACGTCTGGAGGCTTCTATGTGGAGCCTAAAAAGAGAGAAAACGCAGGTAAAAAGACTGCAGTTACCTTAAGAGCAGAATCAAAGCTATTCTGTATTATAACAAAAAATGAACAATGCGGCTTCACATCTGCACCAAAAAACATCAAATAAGGGGGAAAAGGCATAAAAAAATGCAGCAAGTACGCAATAATCAGAGAAGATTGTTATTGTGTAGTTTGGTGCGGACATCTGCAGAAAACAAAAAAAAAAATACAGTATTTATTCAACATGTGAACACGGCCTTGCAGACACAAAAAAGCCAATGTCAAATAGTGAAGCTACATAAAGATGAGAAAGTGGAATGGACAGAAAATAAATCCATAGATCCCAAGTGAAAGAAGCACGACGCACAGATGACACCATGCCAGCCTCATCAAAAGTCACGCCGGATGAGGCAAGGTTAGTAGTGACGAATGAGCGTGTTCTCTTAACCCTCTCACAGAGCACGCTCAGGTGCTGCCTGAGTATTTTCGGCATCTATGCTCGAGCCGCCGCGGCTGCATGTGTCGCGGCTGTTAGACAGCTGTGACACATGCAGGGATTGCATGTTTGTTAGGCAATCCCTGCATGTGTCACAGCTGTCTAACAGCCCCAGCGGCCCGAGCATAGATACCGAGCACGCCGAAAATACTCGGGCAGCAACCGAGCGTGCACGGTGAAAGGGTAAACCGAGCATGCTCGTGCAACACTATAGGTAAGAGATTCGTGGCCTCCTATCCAGCGTCCCATGAATTGATCCTCTCAGCTCTAGTTCCAACTGTCCCGGATACGGTGAACAGCCCCGTATAAATAAACTAGCTACTGTGAGCGAAATACGCTCTCTTCTACGCCTTCCGAACTCCAAATTAATAAGATTTGTTTTACGAGCGCTCGGGAAATCAATACAGCACAGCCTTGTATGGTGTACTAGAAAAGACTTCTGCTTTATTAGCACATGTGGCACTTTAAATAGGGTCAGAGACAAAGGAATAGTTCCCTCTGACCTATGAACCAATAGTAACCTTAAGGGAGTGAATAGTAATGTGAAACCTCACTGCCCATCAGTGTTACCTGATGACCATTACATAAGAGTGAAAACAAAATGGATACCACAGAGAAACAAGATGGATTCTTTTCTCTCACACTACTGAATCCGTTCTACACCCGGGTGGCGAGCATCTTTATTGGTATATATTCTCCCATGCTGGTATGTGCTGCCCCCCTCCTGGTATTTGTGCTGCCCCCATCATCCTATACTGGGATGCATGGCACCTCTCACCCCCCAATCCTGGTATGCGTGGCCCCCCTCATCCCCCAATGCTGGTATGTGTGGCCCCCACATCCCCCAATCCTGGTATTCATGGTACCCCTCATCCCCCAATCCTGGTATGCGTGGCCCCCCTCATTGCCCAATGCTGGTATGCGTGGCACCCCTCATCCCCAATCCTGGTATGCATGGCACCCCTCATCCCCCAATCCTGGTATGTATGGCATCCCTCATCCTCTAATCCTGGTATGCATAGGGCCCCTCATCCCCCAATCCTGGTATGGATGGGGCCCCTCACCCCCCAATCCTGGTATGTATGGGCCCCTTACCCCCCAATCCTGGTATGTATGGCATCCCTCATCCCCCAATCCTGGTATGCATGGCGTCCCTCATCCCCCAATCCTGGTATGCATGGCGTCCCTCATCCCCCAATCCTGGTATGCATGGCGTCCCTCATCCCCCAATCCTGGTATGCATGGCGTCCCTCATCCCCCAATCCTGGTATGCATGGCGTCCCTCACCCTCCAATACTGGTATGCATGGCGTCCCTCACCCCCCAATCCTGGTATTGTGTCCTGCTCTGCCGGGGGAGGAGTGCGGCGCCGGAGTACGTGCGTGCCCATACCGCGCTGTCCGGCGCCACTTTGCTGAAGAGACACTGCCAATGTGTCTTCAGTAAAATGGCGCTGGATAGCGCTATGCGCATGCGCCGAAACGACGCCTCACTCCTGCCCTGGTCTCCGGCAAAGAGAGAGGCGCCGCGGCAACGGTCCTCCCGGTCAGGTAAGTATATAAGTATGCATTCAGTGTCTAGGCATACCGCGATCTCCGGCGCCATACACTGCTCTTACCTGTAACGGCTCCATGCGTTCTTCTGTCTAGAGCCAGACTACGTGTCGCACATGCGCAGTCTATCGAGGCTTCAGACAGAGGGACGCTTAGCCGATTATATTATAGATATAATTATAACACTGTTTATCAATGTACTATATTTTGTTGCTGTGGTGCTCTTTCAGTCATATTTTGATTTATTTTTTTTATCTGCAGCATGTGGTCTGAAGAGCGGCAGGCACTATCTAGTACCGTCCTCCCGTGTGCTCTGAGGCACGGCAGGCACTATCTAGTACCGTCCCCCCGTGCGGTCTGAGGCACGGCAGGCACAATCTAGTACCGTCCTCCCGTGTGGTCTGAAGAGCGGCAGGCACTATCTAGTACCGTCCTCCCGTGTGGTCTGAAGAGCGGCAGGCACAATCTAGTACCGTCCTCTCGTGTGGTCTGAAGAGCGGCAGGCACTATCTAGTACCGTCCTCCCGTGCGGTCTGAGGCACGGCAGGCACAATCTAGTACCGTCCTCTCGTGTGGTCTGAGGCACGGCAGGCACTATCTAGTACCGTCCTCCCGTGCGGTCTGAGTCACGGCAGGCACAATCTAGTACCGTCCTCTCGTGTGGTCTGAAGAGCGGCAGGCACTATCTAGTACTGTCCTCTCGTGTGGTCTGAGGCACGGCAGGCACTATCTAGTACCGTCCTCTCGTGTGGTCTGAAGCACGGCAGGCACTATCTAGTACCGTCCTCCCGTGCGGTCTGAGTCACGGCAGGCACAATCTAGTACCGTCCTCCCGTGCGGTCTGAGGCACGGCAGGCACTATCTAGTACAGTCCTCCCGTGTGGTCTGAAGCACGGCAGGCACAATCTAGTACCGTCCTCCCGTGTGGTCTGAAGAGAGCGGCAGGCACTATCTAGTACCGTCCTCCCGTGCGGTCTGAAGAGCGGCAGGCACTATCTAGTACCGTCCTCCCGTGCGGTCTGAGGCACGGCAGGCACAATCTAGTACCGTCCTCCCGTGCGGTCTGAGGCACGGCAGGCACTATCTAGTACCGTCCTCTCGTGTGGTCTGAAGAGCGGCAGGCACTATCTAGTACCGTCCTCTCGTGTGGTCTGAAGAGCGGCAGGCACTATCTAGTACCGTCCTCCCGTGTGGTCTGAAGCACGGCAGGCACTATCTAGTACCGTCCTCCCGTGCGGTCTGAGGCACGGCAGGCACAATCTAGTACCGTCCTCCTGTGCGGTCTGAGGCACGGCAGGCACAATCTAGTACCGTCCTCTCGTGTGGTCTGAGGCACTATCTAGTACCGTCCTCCCGTGTGGTCTGAGGCACGGCAGGCACTATCTAGTACCGTCCGACTTCTTTACAGCACTCTAGGGCATACAGGTGGTGGTCGTACTTTATATGGGGAAAAACAGGTGACAGGTTCCCTTAAGGCTGTGTGCCCACGATGCATTTTTTAAGCAAAAACGCTGCAGAAACGCTTAAAAAACACATGGTAGAAGGCCTGCCATGTTCCCCAATGATAATCCGCATGTGCTGTGCACATGCTGCGGAAATTTCCTCTGCGGATTATCATTGCGGAAAAAAACACAGCACTACCAATTATTTTGCGGAAGTGCTGCATTTTCGCCGCCATTGACTTGCATTAGATCGCATGGATTACGCATCACTGTATATGTAGATGCGCATTCCATGCGTTCTAGTGTGCGGATGGTACCCAGGTATAGAGGAGAGGAGACTCCTCCGGACCAGGGTACCATAGAAAACTGTAAAGAAAAAAAAAAGAATAAAATAAAAAATAAATATATACTTACCTTCTGGCGGCCCCCCGCTGCACTCCTCCTCTCATGCCGGAAGTTCGCGATATACTGAAGGACCTGTGCTGACATTATAGTCATGTGACAGGTCACGCGACGCTGACGTCGGCAGGTCCTTCAGTGTATCGCTGCTGGCAAGGGAGAACGGAGGGAAAGCAGGACACCGGGGGCCATCAGAGGGTAAGTATATATTTATTTTTTTAACATTCTTTCGGTCACACTATATAAATCCATGCCGGTTGCATGGATTTATTTAGTGTGACCAAGTTGTCAAACACTTTCCAAGTGATGCTAAAATCGCTTGGAAAGCGCTTGACAACCCGCATGCGGAAATGCAAGTGAAGAACGCTTCACTTCCGCTTGTCCCTGGCAGCAAAACGCATGTACAATCCGCATGCATAATCCGCATGTACAATCCGCATGCACAATCCGCATTGTGATGCAGCAGGCATCCCTTTAATGGTTCAGTGTGTGTTTTGACGGACCACGTACCTCCCTCAGCTGACTGGTCACATGACTGTGACATCACACAGGTCCTTTTGCACAACAGAAGGTCTGGACATGTGACTGTGAGATAAGCACAGGTCCTGTGGCTGTTTCTATAGGATATAAAAACCCTGGTAATTTGAGACAGAAGTATGCAGGGGTGCAAGGGGTGTGATAGGCGTGAGGCGTGAGGCCTGTTACCCGTGTGTGTGGCACCGTGTGAGGCCTGATGAAGCTTGGTGGACTCCTGGAGGGTGAAGCCTGGATCCTTGTGTGTGTAAGTGATGCCAGTAAGCCTTGGAGAGCCAGAGGTTTTGGAGGATAAGCGTCCTGGAGGGCAGAGCCTGGATCTGTGTGTGTGAGAGATGCCAGTGGCCTTGGACGGGATAAGGGCTGGAGACCACGTGTGGTAAGCTCTAGAGCCACAGTGGTGGCGGAACCAAATGGACTGAAGCAGCTAAAACCTGACAAAGGTAATACACTTTGTTATATGGACATTGCTATAGTATTACCTTGCTGAAGGCTGTATCTGGAGCCAAGTGGGCCTGTCTGCCACTTGAGCTCGTGGACATTATATGTGTGAACTGCGGTTTATGAAGTATAATAAACTGCTGAAGTGTGAAAACCAGAAAGACATTGCTGGTGTGCATTAATTGACGCGCTGCAGCGAGTATTCCCCAGGATGATGACTAGCGCTGCCTTACAGCATGCACGATCCGCATGCACGATCCGCATGGACGATCCGCATGGACGATCCGCATGGACGATCCGCATGGACAATCCGCATGCGTTTTTTTCTGCCAGGGAGTTGCAGAAACTCACAGGATAAAATCCTGAGCATTTCTGCATCGTGGGCACACAGCCTAAAGCAGGTTTTCATCTATGCAGCTTGTACAAGTGAACTTCATTGTTTGAAAAGTGGGTTACCTGTCTAAGCCATGTTATTATAGTACCTTTTATATGGTTTACACAGGTGCATCATGGGCTTTTCCTGCCCTATGAGTAAAATGAAAGGCTAAAATACAATGTGGAAACGTAATCAGAGAAATGTTTCATTTACATTCAGAACAGGTTTAAAAGAAACAAAATAACCATTACCACAGAAATCTCAAACGTTTAATTGTAGAAATATTATAGAAATAACATTTTACCATTATGTATAGAAATAATTCTAATTTTATAAAAGTGCATTTATGGGAGGATTGTGGGTAAGGTCTTTGGCTTTGCCCCGACCCCTCGGCCTGCCTCCGGTGTCTGATGTCTCAGCGTCCTGGAACTGAGATCATGATGCTGCTTTGGATAGCAAATCAATAGCCTTGAAAAACCCAGGAATAAGGGAAGGGGGTCTTTGGGGAAAGTGGTCTCGAAAACAAGGCAGCGTGGAAAAATCTATTTTGTGGCTGTAGTCGACAACGTCTCAGACCCAAGCGTTGTTGACTACCGAGAGCCACTCATCCTGGAACCAAAGGAGACGGCCGCCCACCCCAAGAAACATCCCAGGTGGGAATCTTCTAGATCCGGGCCTGGCAGACCAGCGCTGGTGGGTTCGTTGATGCCAGGAGGGGGCTAGCCTAAAGGAAGGTCTCTTCTTTTCCTGGTGGGCCGGAGTGTTGTCCTTTTGGTTGCTTTTCCACACTGAAAATTTCCGAAAGGACCAAAACTGGACTGTGCGTCTCTTGGGAGGAGGGCATTTGGCCCTCTGTTGCGGAAACAAAATACTCTTACCCCCCATGGCATTAGAGATCATCTTATCTAGCTATTCGAAAAGGCAGGAGCCGTGGAAGGTGAGGCTTTTTGGACTTTTTGGAAGCTGAATACACGTTCCATGATTTCAGCTATGAGGCCATGGGGATGGTGATGTTGCCGGCTGGCAGGGCTGAATAGGGGGCTGCAGGGGGGCGGGCACACTCTCATTATGGGGTCTCTGGGGGGATATAATGTTTGCAGGGGGCCATCTGCTGGGATGCCCCCCCCCCCCCACAAGCGTGCCTTATCCGCCCCCCCCCCACAAGCGTGCCTTATCCGCCCCCCCCCCCACAAGCGTGCATCATCTGTCCCCCCCACAAGCGTGCATCATCTGCGCCCCCCACAAGCGTGCATCATCTGCGCCCCCCACAAGCGTGCATCATCAAGCCCGCAGCATCCCCCCCAGAATACCTCCAGAGCCCGCAGCATGCCCTCAGCATCCCCACAGAGCACCCAGAGCCCGCAGCATGCACCCAGAGCCCCCACAAGCCTGCAGCTTCCCTCCAGAGCAACCACCAGCCCGCAGCATGCCCCCACCAGAGCCATAGACATGCCACCACAGCCCGCAGCATCCCCCCAGAGCCCCCACACGCGTGCATCATCAGCCCCCCCCCAGAGCCCCCACAAGCCCCCAGCGTCCCCACAAGCCCGCAGCATTCCTCCAGAGCCACCACCACCCCGCAGCATGCCCACACAGCCCCCACCAGAGCAATAGACATGCCACCACAGCCCGCAGCATCCCCCGAGAGCCCCCACAAGCCCGCAGCATCCCTCCAGAGCCACCACCAGCCCGTAGCATGTCCATAGAGCCCCCACCAGAGCCATAGACATGCCACCACAGCCCGCAGCATGCCCCCAGCATCACCACCAGCCCGCAGCATCCCTCCAGAGCCACCACCAGCCCGCAGCATCCCTCCAGAGCCCCCACCAGCCCGCAGCATGCCCCCACAAGCCCGCAGCATTCCTCCAGAGCCACCACCAGCCCGTAGCATGCCCACGGAGCTCCCAGAGCCCCCACACACGTGCATCATCCCCCCCAGAGCCCCCACACGCGTGCATCTGCCCCCCCAAGCGTGCATCATCTGCCCCCCCAAGCGTGCATCATCTGCCCCCCCAAGCGTGCATCATCTGCCCCCCCAAGCGTGCATCATCTGCCCCCCCAAGCGTGCATCATCTGCCCCCCCCAAGCGTGCATCATCTGCCCCCCCCAAGCGTGCATCATCTGCCCCCCCCAAGCGTGCATCATCTGCCCCCCCCAAGCGTGCATCATCTGCCCCCCCCAAGCGTGCATCATCTGCCCCCCCCAAGCGTGCATCATCTGCCCCCCCAAGCGTGCATCATCTGCCCCCCCCAAGCGTGCATCATCTGCCCCCCCCCAAGCGTGCATCATCTGCCCCCCCCCCAAGCGTGCATCATCTGCCCCCCCCAAGCGTGCATCATCTGCCCCCCCCCCAAGCGTGCATCATCTGCCCCCCCCCCAAGCGTGCATCATCTGCCCCCCCCCAAGCGTGCATCATCTGCCCCCCCCCCAAGCGTGCATCATCTGCCCCCCCAAGCGTGCATCATCTGCCCCCCCCAAGCGTGCATCATCTGCCCCCCCCCAAGCGTGCATCATCTGCCCCCCCCAAGCGTGCATCATCTGCCCCCCCCAAGCGTGCATCATCTGCCCCCCCCAAGCGTGCATCATCTGCCCCCCCCAAGCGTGCATCATCTGCCCCCCCCCAAGCGTGCATCATCTGCCCCCCCCCAAGCGTGCATCATCTGCCCCCCCCCCAAGCGTGCATCATCTGCCCCCCCCCCAAGCGTGCATCATCTGCCCCCCCCCCAAGCGTGCATCATCTGCCCCCCCCCCAAGCGTGCATCATCTGCCCCCCCCCAAGCGTGCATCATCTGCCCCCCCCCAAGCGTGCATCATCTGCCCCCCCCCAAGCGTGCATCATCTGCCCCCCCCAAGCGTGCATCATCTGCCCCCCCCAAGCGTGCATCATCTGCCCCCCCCAAGCGTGCATCATCTGCCCCCCCCCAAGCGTGCATCATCTGCCCCCCCCCAAGCGTGCATCATCTGCCCCCCCCAAGCGTGCATCATCTGCCCCCCCCAAGCGTGCATCATCTGCCCCCCCCAAGCGTGCATCATCTGCCCCCCCCAAGCGTGCATCATCTGCCCCCCCCAAGCGTGCATCATCTGCCCCCCCCAAGCGTGCATCATCTGCCCCCCCCAAGCGTGCATCATCTGCCCCCCCCAAGCGTGCATCATCTGCCCCCCCCAGCGTGCATCATCTGCCCCCCCCAAGCGTGCATCATCTGCCCCCCCCAAGCGTGCATCATCTGCCCCCCCCAAGCGTGCATCATCTGCCCCCCCCCAAGCGTGCATCATCTGCCCCCCCCAAGCGTGCATCATCTGCCCCCCCCAAGCGTGCATCATCCGCCCCCCCCAGGCGTGCATCATCCGCCCCCCCCCAAGCGTGCATCATCCGCCCCCCCAAGCGTGCATCATCCGCCCCCCCCCAGGCGTGCATCATCCGCCCCCCCCCAAGCGTGCATCATCCGCCCCCCCCAAGCGTGCATCATCCGCCCCCCCAAGCGTGCATCATCCGCCCCCCCCCAAGCGTGCATCATCCGCCCCCCCCCAAGCGTGCATCATCCGCCCCCCCCCCAAGCGTGCATCATCCGCCCCCCCCCCCAAGCGTGCATCATCCGCCCCCCCCCAAGCGTGCATCATCCGCCCCCCCCCAAGCGTGCATCATCCGCCCCCCCCCAAGCGTGCATCATCCGCCCCCCCCCCACAAGCGTGCATCATCCGCGCCCCCCCCAAGCGTGCATCATCCGCGCCCCCCCCAAGCGTGCATCATCCGCCCCCCCCACAAGCGTGCATCATCCGCCCCCCCAAGCGTGCATCATCCGCGCCCCCCCAAGCGTGCATCATCCGCCCCCCCCACAAGCGTGCATCATCCGCCCCCCCCACAAGCGTGCATCATCCGCCCCCCCCACAAGCGTGCATCATCCGCCCCCCCCACAAGCGTGCATCATCCGCCCACCCCCACAAGCGTGCATCACCAAGCCCGCAGTATCCCCCCCAGAATACCTCCAGAGCCCGCAGCATGCCCTCAGCATCCCCACAGAGAACTCAGAGCCCGCAGCATGCACCCAGAGCCCCCACAAGCCTGCAGCTTCCCTCCAGAGCAACCACCAGCCCGCAGCATGCCCCCACCAGAGCCATAGACATGCCACCACAGCCCGCAGCATCCCCCCCAGAGCCCCCACACGTGTGCATCATCCCCCCCCAGAGCCCCCCCAAGCGTGCATCATCCGCCCCCCCAAGCGTGCATCATCCGCCCCCCCAAGCGTGCATCATCCGCCCCCCCAAGCGTGCATCATCCGCCCCCCCAAGCGTGCATCATCCGCCCCCCCAAGCATGCATCATCCGCCCCCCCACAAGCATGCATCATCCGCCCCCCCCCCCACAAGCGTGCATCACCAAGCCCGCAGCATCCCCCCGAGCTCGCAGCATGCCCTCAGCATCCCCACAGAGCCCGCAGCATGCACCCAGGGCCCCCACAAGCCTGCAGCTTCCCTCCAGAGCAACCACCAGCCCGCAGCATGCCCCCACCAGAGCCATAGACATGCCACCACAGCCCGCAGCATCCCCCCCAGAGCCCCCACACGTGTGCATCATCCCCCCCCAGAGCCCCCCCAAGCGTGCATCATCCGCCCCCCCAAGCGTGCATCATCCGCCCCCCCAAGCGTGCATTATCCGCCCCCCCAAGCGTGCATTATCCGCCCCCCCAAGCGTGCATTATCCGCCCCCCCAAGCGTGCATTATCCGCCCCCCCCAAGCATGCATCATCCGCCCCCCCACAAGCATGCATCATCCGCCCCCCCCCCCACAAGCGTGCATCACCAAGCCCGCAGCATCCCCCCGAGCTCGCAGCATGCCCTCAGCATCCCCACAGAGCCCGCAGCATGCACCCAGGGCCCCCACAAGCCTGCAGCTTCCCTCCAGAGCAACCACCAGCCCGCAGCATGCCCCCACCAGAGCCATAGACATGCCACCACAGCCCGCAGCATCGCCACAGAGCCCCCACACGCGTGCATCATCCGACTCCCCCCCCCCCCCCCCCCCCTAGAGCCCCCACACGGGTGCATCATCCCCCCCAGATTACCTCCAAAGCCCACAGCATGCTCCCACAGAACCCGCACCAGCCCCATAGAGCACCCACGAGCCCGCAGCATGCCCCCAGAGCCACGAGCCCACAGCATGCCCCCACCATCCCCCACAGACCCGCAGCATCCCCCCCAGAGCCACCACGAGCCTGCAGCATCCCTCGAGCCCCCGCTGTGTATAGATGGCTACATGCGCCGCCCGCTGAGTATAGATGGTGCCGTGCGGCCTCCTGCTGTGTATAGATGGCTACGTGCGGCCTCCCGCTGAGTATAGATGGCGCTGTGCAGCCTCCTGCTGTGTATAGATGGCTACGTGCGGCCTCCCGCTGAGTATAGATGGCGCTGTGCAGCCTCCTGCTGTCTCTGGGGGGAGCGCCGTGCGGCATCTATACTCAGCAGGAGGCCGCACGTAGCCATCTATACACGTATACTCAGCAGGAGGCCGCACGTAGCCATCTATACGGCGCCATCTATACACAGCGGGAGGCCTCACGGCGCCATCTATACACAGCGGGAGTCTCAGTGCTTTGCAAGAGCAGTCAATAAATTCTGCTTGACTAATTCTGAGCACCATAAAGTCTGGTTCGCTTCTAACCTGCTGTCTTCATTTTCAGCTTGCTGAATTCTAACTCATTTACTGTCATTCGAGACGATGCCTTTGCTGGTCTCTTTCACCTTGAATACCTGTAAGTGCTCCACTTAATGTCATATTTTTGATTCTGTTCTTCTTCATCTTTTGGCATGTGCAATTGTATGAGCAAGTATTCATATGAATTTATGACCTACTTAAACCTTCGAGGACCTTAAATTTTATTCAATCAAATTTTTTTCCAGTTTAAAACTATGGGACATATATGTGCCTTGGTCCTCAAAGGGTTTTTAAAGGGGCTGCAAACATAAATACGAAAAAAATATTTCAATTAGTGCTTTTTGTGTTCATTTAATTTTTATTTGAAGTCCCTTTTTTTTTATATACCTTGAAATTAAGCCCTACCCCATGGAATGAAGCCCTACCTACATGACATCTGAGAGCTACATGGATCTCCCAGAGCCCCCACACGCGTGCCTCATCCCTCCTCCCCCCCCAAGCGTGCATCATCAAGCCCGCAGCATCCCCCCCAGAATACCCACAGAGCACCCAGAGCCCGCAGCATGCACCCAGAGCCCCCACAAGCCTGCAGCATCCCTCCAGAGCAACCACCAGCCCGCAGCATACCCCCCACCAGAGCCATAGACATGCCACCCCAGCCCGCAGCATCCCCCACACAGCCCCCACACGGGTGCATCATCCGACACCCCCCCCCCCCCCCCAGAGCCCCCACACGGGTACATCATCCGACCCCCCCCCCCCCCACGGGTGCATCATCCCCCTAGATTACCTCCAGAGCCCGCAGCATGCTCCCACAGAACCCGGACCAGCCCCATAGAGCACCCACGAGCCCGCAGCATGCCCCACCATCCCCCACAGACAAGCAGTATCCCCCCAGAGCCACCACGAGCCCGCAGCATCCCTCCAGAGCCCCCACCAGCCCGTAGCATGCCCACAGAGCCCCCACCAGAGCCATAGACATTCCACCACAGCCCGCAGCATCCCCACAGAGCTCCCAGAGCCCCCACACGTGTGCATCATCAGCCCCCCCCCAGAGCCCCCACCAGCCCGCAGCATGCCCCCAGCGTCCCCACAAGCCCGCAGCATTCCTCTAGAGCCACCACCAGCCTGCCAACACAGCCCCCACCAGAGTAATAGACATGCCACCACAGCCCGCAGCATGCCCCCAGCGTCCCCACCAGCCCACAGCATGCCACCAGCATCCCCACCAGCCCGCAGCATCCCCCCAGAGCCACCACCAGCCAGCAGCATGCCCCCAGCATCCCCACAAGCCCGCAGCATCCCTCCAGAGCCACCACCAGTCCGTAGCATGCCCAGAGCCCCCACCAGAGCCATAGACATGCCACCACAGCACCCCCACAGAGCTCCCAGAGCCCCCACATGCGTGCATCATCAGCCCCCCCCCCGAGCCCCCACCAGCCAGCAGCATCCCCCCCAGAGCCCCCACACGCGTGCATCATCAGCCCCCCCCCAGAGCCCCCACCAGCCCGCAGCATGCCCCGTGTCCCCACAAGCCCGCAGCATTCCTCCAGAGCCACCACCAGCCCGCAGCATGCCCACACAGCCCCCACCAGAGCAATAGACATGCCACCACAGCCTGCAGTATCCCCACAGAGCTCCCACATGCGTGCATCATCAGCATCCCTCCAGAGCCCCCACCAGCCAGCAGCATCCCTCCAGAGCCCCCACCAGCCAGCAGCATCCCTCCAGAGCCCCCACCAGCCCGTAGCATGCCCAGAGCCCCCACCAGAGCCATAGACATGCCACCACAGCCTGCAATATCCCCACAGAGCTCCCACATGCGTGCATCATCAGCCCCCCCCCCAGAGCCCCCACCGGCCCACAGCATCCCTCTAGAGCCCCCACAAGCCAGCAGCATGCCCCCAGCGTCCTCACAGAGCCCGCAGCATTCCTCCAGAGCCACCACCAGCCCGTAGCATGCCCACAGAGCCCCCACCAGAGCCATAGACATGCCACCACAGCCCGCAGCATCCCCCCAGAGCCCCCACACGGGTGCATCATCCGACACCCCCCCCCCCCCCGCCAGAGCCCCCACACGGGTGCATCATCCCCCTAGATTACCTCCAGAGCCCGCAGCATGCTCCCACAGAACCCGGACCAGCCCCATAGAGCACCCACGAGCCCGCAGCATGCCCCACCATCCCCCACAGACTAGCAGCATCCCCCCCAGAGCCACCACCAGCCCGCAGCATCCCTTCAGAGCCCCCACCAGCCCGTAGCATGCCCACAGAGCCCCCACCAGAGCCATAGACATTCCACCACAGCCCGCAGCATCCCCAGAGCTCCCAGAGCCCCCACACGTGTGCATCATCAGCCCCTCCCAGAGCCCCCACCAGCCCCCAGCATCCCCACAAGCCCGCAGCATTCCTCCAGAGCCACCACCAGCCCGCAGCATGCCCACACAGCCCCCACCAGAGCAATAGACATGCCACCACAGCCCACAGCATGCCCCCAGCATCCCCACCAGCCCGCAGCATCCCTCCAGAGCCCCCACCAGCCAGCAGCATCCCTCCAGAGCCACCACCAGCCCGTAGCATGCCCAGAGCCCCCACCAGAGCCATAGACATGCCACCATAGCCCGCAGTATCCCCACAGAGCTCCCACATGCGTGCATCATCAGCCCCCCCCAGAGCCCCCACCAGCCAGCAGCATCCCTCCAGAGCCCCCACCAGCCAGCAGCATCCCTCCAGAGCCCCCACCAGCCAGCAGCATCCCTCCAGAGCCACCACCAGCCCGTAGCATGCCCAGAGCCCCCACCAGAGCCATAGACATGCCACCACAGCCTGCAGTATCCCCACAGAGCTCCCACATGCGTGCATCATCAGCCCCCACCGGCCCACAGCATCCCTCCAGAGCCCCCACAAGCCAGCAGCATGCCCCCAGCGTCCCCACAGAGCCCGCAGCATTCCTCCAGAGCCGCCCCCACACGCGTGCATCATCATCACACACACATCATCCATCAATCATCCCCCCAGAATACCCAGAACATGCCCCCACCAGCCCCACAGACCACCCAAAGCCCGCAGCATCCCCTCAGAGCCCAGCACTGACCTCCTCCTGAAGCTTCACCGTATCACTTTCTGCATGAATCTATGGCGTCTGGTGCTAAACACGCCCATAATGCAGTCAGGACACGCCCATGGAATCGACGTCATACCTGGAAGGAGCCCATACATTCTAGCGTTTACCAGGGAGGAGGCTGCAGAGCGAGTGGTGGGTGGTGAGGCTGCTGAGTATTGGGGAGACATGGCGGATGACTGCGCACCCCACACTGAGCTCCCGGGGGGGGCAGTCTCAGTCCGGGGGGGCACCCTGGCTTCCTGTGGATGTGGTTAGTCCCCTGCACTATAGAGAGCGGCTCATAGACTGCTGTAGAGCAGCAATGGTCGGTGACGGGTCAGAGCCGGGGATTACAGGGAGCCGCAGCCTCTCACCTGTCAGCAGTTGGACTATAAACCAGGTTTCCAGTCACTGACAGTATGGCTGGAGCTGCGCCCATTATGCACTGTTAGAACTTGGCGATGTCTGCCATGTTTGGAGGTTCCTGGATTCTGTATTTTTCTGCACAGGGTTTGTCCCACGAGAAAAAGTAACACAGAGCGCCAGTCCTGGCCACAGGTTGTGTCTGGTACTACAGCTCCGGTCTAGTGATGTGACAGGTGCTGTAATGCCACACACAGCCTGTGCCCAGGGGTGGCGCTGTAATCCCACAGCTCTGGCTTTCTACTCTGGGACAACTTCTGTAAGGCTGAATTCACACATCTGTGCTCCACGGAGCGAGCTCAGACCTGACAACCGCTGGGTCACCAGTGCTGATCTGTGATTACCTCCTAGGAATAGATGAGGCACTGATCAGGTCCGGAGAGCCGGGCCGGGTCCTCCGATCCCACCACGGATGTGTGAATTCCTCCTTAAGCTAATATCTTAGTGTTAGAGTTCTCCTTTAGAATTTGTGTTCACATGAGAGTAATTTATTATAGTTTATTGTGTAACTTTCGAAAAACGTATCGATTACTAATCCTGAGTTACAGCCAGTGATAATCTAGAGCTGCGTTCAGAGATCTGCAGGCTTCTGAGCTGAAATCTCCCAGCAGTCCTTGCTGAGATCACTATTGTTAGCGTTGCAATGTTAAGGCAGGTCCAGATAGCAGTGTTTTCGGTCGGAGTGCGACCTGACAAAACATTGAATCGCACTGTGACTAGTGTTTGTTCAAGGAGAAAAATCGGACATGTGTACGGCCCGATAGACAGTCTGTCCGAGGACAAAAATCACTATGCTTGAGTTTCATCTAATATTCGGATCACGCTCGGCCATACAAGTTAATGAGTTCTTGGAAAAGATCGCACTGCACTCAGATGACATCTGAGTGCAGTCCCATTTTTCACGGATTGACGGAACGAAGAAGATGGAGAATTTTTTTTGACCTATGTCTTGTATCTTGTTTTGTGTCACTTTATGTACAGTTCTGGCCAAAAGTCTTGTGACTGATAGAAATTTTGGTGTTCACTTCAGTGTTTTTAGATCTTTTAGTCAGATGTTTCTGTGGTTACTGTAGTACAATTATCAGCATTTTATAAGTTTTACACTTTTATTGACAAATACATCAAGTTTATGGAAAGATTCAATATTCAGTGTTGACCCTTATTTTTCAAGACTCGTTCCCTTCGCCTTGGCAGCTGGATATCGGCTGCTGGGCCAAATCCTGACTGACGACGGACAATTTTTGTCTAATCAGTGCTAGGAGCTCACTACATACATTTCTGTTTGTCCACCCGCTTTTTGAGGAGTGACCACAATCGAATTGAGATCTGAAGAGTTTACTGGCCATGAACCCAAAATGTCAGTGTTACCCAGACACTTAGTTGTCACTTTTGCCTTGTGACATATTCTCCGTCATGCTGGTATATGCATTGTTAATCACCAAAAATGCTCCTGCAGTGTTCTTAGGTATAATTGTGAGTGAGCCCACTCCCTTTTGATGATGGATAACTCCACACATGACTCGTCTCGGGTGCTTTACTGTTGGCAGAACACAGCACTCAAAGTAGCGCTCAGCTTTTCTTCTCCGGACATTCATTCTTCCATATGTCCCTAACAGTTTGAAGGGGGCCTTCATCAGGGAAATAACTTTACCCCAGTCCTCTGTAATCCAATCACTGTAGTTTACTGCATTTTATAATCCTGTTCTTCATCTTTTTCATGGAGAAAAGTGGTTTCTTTGCTGCCCTACTTGACACCAGCACAGCCTCCAAAATCCTTCTCCTCACGGTGTGTACAGATGCACTGACGCCTGCCTGCTGCCATTCTTGAGCAAGCTCTGCACTGATGTTGAACCAATTCCATAGCTGAATCCTATGTAGGAGATGATACAGGGACTTGCTGGACTTTCTTCGGAGTCATGAAGTCTTCACAGCAAATTAACCTCCCCCTATTAAGTTATTATTTATTATAGTGGCATTTATTACATGGAGCTTTACATGTGAAAAGGGATATACATAGCAAAAAACAAGTACAATAATCTTGAACAAAAGCGAATCACCGACTGGTACAGGAGGAGCGAGGACCCTGCCCGCGAGGGCTTACAGTCTACAATGAATGGGTGAGGATACAGTAGGTGAGGGTAGAGCTGGTCGTGCAGTGGTATGATGGAGCGGTGGTTACTGCAGATTGTAGGCTTGTCAGAAGAGGTGGATCTTCAGCTTCCTTTTGAAGGTTTCCACGGTTGGCAACAGTCTGATATATTGGGGTAGAGAGTTCTAGAGTAGGGGGATGCATGGGAGAAATCTTACGTGCAATTGTTGGAAGAGGAGATAAGAGGGGAGTAGAGAAGGAGATCTTGTGAGGATTGGAGGTTGCGTGCAGGCCAGTACCGGGGCACTAAGTCACAGTTATATGGAGGAGACAGGTTGTGGATGGCTTGGTATGTCATGGTTAGGGTTTTCAACTGGAGTCTCTGGATAATGGGGAGCCAGCGAAGGGATTGACAGAGGGGAGAGGCCAGGGAATAGCAGGGGGGACAGGTGGATTAGTCGGGCAGCAGAGTACAGTTATCTGACAGGAGAAAACAAACTCCTTTGCCATGCTTGCCGATAAGGCGAGGGGTGTGGGAAAGGTGGAATCCAACGTATGAAAGTGCAGCTGGAGAGGCCATGTCAGAGGGTGTGAGTCAGGTACCATTGATGCCAAGGAAGGAAAGTTTGTTAGTAATGAAAAGGTCATGGATGTAGGAAAGTGTGTTGCAGATGGAGAGAGCGTTCCATAGAGCTCCTGTTAGTGGGATTGGGGAAGCGGGGGATGGGCAATGGGTATAGGGTTAGAAAGGTTGTGGAAATTTGATAGATTGTGGATGAGAGGTAGAAGTGACTGTGGGGATGTGGTGAGGAGGGCCATGATTTGGAGAGATATCGCCAGCAGTGAGGAGCAGCAGGAGAGAGCGTGAAGTGGCTGTCTGTGTATGTTGAGGAACAGATCTGAGGAGGAGGTGAGATGGAGGGAAAGATGACCAGTTCATTACTAGGTGTAGGGATGAGAAGGGTTAGTAGAACGAGTAGGACTATAGGGGTGAGAGTGAAAACAAAGAGAAACATTTTTTACTCTGGCTGTGCAGTTACCTTCAGTTATCTTCTGGTTCAATTCTGGTCTAACTCAGTGCAGCACACTGTAAGGTGGCTGCCAGACAGGTCGTGGACGGGAGGTATGTGTCCCCGAAGTACCAAACTTCGGTGATGTAGGACATGGAGAAGCAGGCTCCAGAACACATAGTGCTGGGAGGGAGTTAATGGGCCTTATTAAAGGGCCGGGTTTCAAGAGCAGCTGAAAGAGTTGGGGGGGGGAAACAGCTGCTCACTTACCTCCAGTCCAGGTCTTGGAAGGCCTGATTTAAGACAGCTGCGCCTGTCTCAGTGGTGCTGTGTGTTGTGCAAGGTGAGCAAACCTTGCATGTGCTGCTCAGTCTGCTGGAGGCAGAGAAAAGCACTACATTTAAACGGCTGATGCCGTGCTGTATGGACTGGTTATTTTTAGTTTTGTTCGGTTATAGCAGTGTTTCCCAAACCCCATCCTCACGGACCCCCATAGGTCATGTTTTCAGAATCTCCTTAGTATTTGGGAAATACTGCGTTATACCTTTTGTGTATCTGTTGTATGGTGGCAGAAGGTGCCATGCACCCCCTGCTTTGGGCAGAGAGGGGGGGTATGTAAGGTTGCTGCCGGACAGGTCGTGGACGGGAGGTATGTGTCCCCGAAGTGCCAAGCTTTGGTGATGTAGGACCCGGAGAAGCAGGCTCCAGCACACATAGTGTAGGGAGTTAGTGGGCCCGAATTAAAGGGCCGAGTTTTACGAGCAGCTGAAAGAGCTGTTATGTTTTGGTTTCCTGGTTGGTTTATGGACATTTAATAAACCACCAGTTTGTTTTGGAACCTGCGGACTGCATTCCTGTGTGAACCTGCGCCTACCCAAGAGCTGATCCGTCACAACACGTATATGATGCACCGCAGACTAAATTCTTATCCGATAAATGGTTGATCTAGGGGCAATCTTACAAGCAGCAATGGCCTTGCCTGCAAAGCAATGATGACTGCACATGTTTTCTTGAAGGTAATCAGAAGACAATGATTTGAAGCACCAGCCTGCTCTTGTAATTCAGTAAGCATGACTGTGGAAATGGGGGTTTTGTGGTTAAGTAATTTCCTTGGGAAAAAATTAATATGCATTTATTTTATTTTTTTTAACAATTCATCTGATCATTCTTCATAACAATCTACAGTTAATGCAAATTGACACTATAAAAACTGAAGCAGCAAACTTTATGAAAGCCAGAATGTGTTTCAGTCTCCAAACTTGATGACTGTGTATTATTGTGTTACCTCTTTTGTATATTATTGTGTCACCTCTTATCTTGTGTATCGCTTCTCTTTTCAGTTTGTTAGCCACATTCTCCCAGGCGAGAGCTTGTGGGCACAATCATGCGGCTGGTGATTCTTGATGACTATGCCCTGGCCAGCGAATGGGCAGCAAAATACATAAGTAATCGCATCGCCCAGTTCAATCCTGGACCTGACACCCCTCATCCCTATTCTGGTATGCGTGTCACCCCTCATCCCCAATGCCATTATGCGTGTCACCCCTCATCCCCAATCCTGGTATGCGTGTCACCCCTCATCCCCAATCCCGGTATGCGTGGCTTCCCTAATCCCCCCACTATACACACATCCCCAAAAAAATAAACGGTTATACTCTCCTTTCTTCTCTGTACTCCAGCGCTGCAGCGTCCTGTTCTGCCGGAGGCCGGGGGAGGAGTGCGGTGACAGAGCACAGCGCCGACCGGCGCCAATTTGCTGAAGACACACTGTAAATGTGTCTTCATAAAAATGGCGCCGGATAGCGCTATGCGCACGCGCCGATCCGACGTCTCACTCCGCCCCCGGTCTCCGCTGAAGAGAGGCGCCGCGGCAACGCTCCTCCCGGTCAGGTAAGTATGGCGCCGGAGATCGCAGTGTGCGTTCAGTGCCTACACACACCGCGATGTCCGACGCCATACACCTCTTACCTGTAACGGCTGGATGCGGTCTTCTGTCTGGAGCCAGACTGCGCGTCACGCATGCGCAGTCTATCGAGGCTTTGGACAGAGACCCGCATTCCCGGTTATATTATAGATGTGGGGTGTGAGGGGAGTGGTAGCTGTGGAGGAGCGGGGCACAGGAGGCAGCGGTGCAGCCTACACTGTCCCTGCTGCTAAAGAAAATGAATATTCACTGCTCCTTAATAGCAGCACACAGTGTAGCCGCGCTGCGGCTCCTGCTGCTGCCGGAATCGCCTGTGCCCTCTGTTAAAGGGCATGAATATTCAACCTCTCTCCACGCCCATGGGCGTGGGGAGGGGGTGAATATTCATGCCTTTTAATAAGCGGGCACACGGTATAGCCCGGCAGCAGAAGGAGCCGCAGCGCGGCCAAGCTGTGTGCCGGCTATGAAGGAGAGTGAAGTCACTGCTCCCCGCGCACACAGACCCGGCGTGGGGAGCAGTGACTTCCGGCAGTTGATCTCTCCATGTGAGCCGCGCATGGCAGTGACGTGTGGCTCACATGGAGAGATCAGTGCGGGCAGACAGGAGGAGAGAGAAGAAAGGTGAGTATAAGTGTTTTTTTTTTTTTTTATGTGCAGCCTGATGGGGATTAGGGGGACCATGCATATTAGGGTATGAATGAGGGGGCCATACAAAACAGGATAAAGATGAGGGGTGCCGTGCGTACCTGGACGGGGATGAGGGGTGCCGTGCGTACCTGGACGGGAATGATGGCCGCCGTGCGTACCTGGACGGGGATGATGGCCACGTATAAAAGGAAGGGGGTTGGGCATATATACCAGGATAGGGGATATTGTCAAAATTGGGTATTACTCCTATACCAGTGTCAGCAGAAGACCCCCTCCTCCTTTAAAAGTGCATCATGAACAATTTTTTGCTTAATTTTTTTTTTTATTTTCCTCTTCTAAAACCTAGGTGCGTCTTATGGTCCGGTGCGTCTTATAGTCCGAAAAATACGGTAATTGCTTTTCTAATATACTTTAATTAGAAGTTAATCTAAATGTATCTAACTGGGGTGTGTTTGTATGTGTGTATATATTTGTTTTTTTTTACCAACTTCCTGTTTGATAACATTTAGTTTGAAAATCCCCAGTGCATCCTGGGATATGAAGACGGACGTGATCAGGGAGCAGAGGCTGCGGTCCCTGCTGCTGCCTCTTTCCCCACCCTGAATGAAGCGTCATCAGTGATGCCTGTTTCAGGGGATGGGCTAGTCCCTGCTACTCTGCGCATGTGTCGGTTGTCAATTCTAACTCTCAGTTGCTCAGCAGGATCTTGTCACTGTGCAATATTCTTTTTAATGCACAGCGTTAGGGATTCCTCAGAGACGGCACCGTGGAGATCACGCAATATCTCACCCTGCCATCACTGTGTCACGGATTTCGTCCAGAATCGCGAGCACACGATCCAGATTACTCGACAGTTCAGCTGTTTTTGGGGATTGCGAATCTCAAGAATGCTACCTCCCGGAAGCTAAAATACGATAAATGAGGGGCCCGGTGAAGAAAGCCATAGCAAATTCGGTCATGTCCCTTGGAGGTGCAATGTACCTGTTGGGTACCCTGATATCGTGGGTTCTGTGAGCACAATACCATTCCTGGGTTTTACAGTGGGATCTGCTACATAATGAAGTTTCTCTTAAGGGGCACTTGGAAGGGAAGATGTCCTTATCACCCCGGTCAGTAAAATCTTTATAGAGGTTAGGCTCATCCTGCCACCAATCTCGAGGGGTTCCCTGGGTACTTGGGGTCACTAGCACAATTACCACAGATGCGAGTCCCAAAGGGTGGGGAGCCCAGCGGACCTGGTCAGATATCGAAAAGGGTCTCTCCTCCAATGCAAAAGAACTTTTGTCGGTCCGAGCTCTGCTGTGCCTGTTTGGGGTGAAGTTCGGGTCCTAGGAGGCATCGACTATGCAGCCTGCACAGCAGATCACAGCCCGGGCACCGCATAGAATCATAGAATCATAGAATGGTAGAGTTGGAAGGGACCTCCTGGGTCATCTGGTCCAACCCCCTGCTCAAAGCAGGATTCACTAGATCATCTCAGACAGATGTCTGTCCAGCCTCTGTTTGAAGACGTCCATTGAAGGGGAACTCACCACCTCTCGTGGCAGCCTGTTCCACTCATTAATCACCCTAACTGTCAAAAAGTTTTTTCTAATATCTAATCTGTGTCTCCTCCCATTTAGTTTAATCCCATTGCTTCTAGTCTTTCCTTGTGCAAATGAGAATAAAGATGATCCTTCTACAATGTTACAGCCCTTGACATATTTGTAGACAGCTATTAAGTCTCCTCTCAGTCTTCTTTTTTGCAAGCTAAACATTCCCAAATCCTGCAACCGTTCCTCATAGGACATGGTTTGCAGACCAGTCACCATTCTGGTCGCTCTTCTCTGAACTTGCTCCAGTTGCTCCATCTCCGGGTAAGTCTCCACCTTGTGAGTTGCTTCTTGTGCAGCAGCCCCATGCAAGTTGCTCCTCTCTCCTCGGCCAGTTCATGCTGAAGACTGAGCTCCTCTGCCCAATCTAGGAGCTCAATAGCCCTGATCATGTCAGTGGTAGCCCAGCACTGCTGGATCAGATTTACAAATGGCAAACTAATCAGCCCTAGGCATTTCTAATATGTGCAGAGCAGGCGACATAAGTCTCACCGGCATCCTCATAGACCTTTGCTCAGCCGGGGTCTAATAGGAGCAGTAAGATGGCCGTCATGGGGTCCATTGTTAGATCTCGGCTGCCATAGAAACTCATCGGCACCATGATCGCGCCTCCCTCTCCTGTCTAAAGTGCCTAAATGCTGTGGAAGCCCCCTACTGTGTCATACAGTGGATTAAACTGCCAGGATCAGGGTTGGCTCCACTGTCGGTGGCTGAGGCAGGAGCAGGACTGTGTTATACAGCCACACTTCTGCCGCAGATCTTGTAAGAACCCTGACAGGACCTGCCTGATGATAATGTGTCCTATAGAGCGGGTCCTGGTACCGGACTGCCCTGTACATATTCACCACTAGCTGGGAACCAGTTACTTACAAGGTCTAGTTTCGGATGTGTTTCCAGGATCTGTAGTTGTCAGCATTTTATCCTTAAGGCCGAGTTATAATATCACTGTAACACTCTCGCCCTGTACCTGTATACCTGCCCTGTGTGCTGCACAAAAGTATATAACAAAATGTGTGTACACAGATATCTATCTCCTGAATGGTATTACTGCTAGATCTCCTGTACATAGAAATATGAGGTTCTTAGCGCACATTTTGAGTAAATTGTGCGAGCCCATCTGCCAACGTCAAGGCGACCTCTTCAGATGGGTCCCTACACTAACTTAGTAACTGGGACTAGTTTTTTGTATTATTATTACCACCATTTTTACTATTTATTATTATTGCAATAATGCAATTAATTGTAACTGTTATAACACTAATTAAAAAAATTTAATTCAATTTTTTTATTATACTTGTGATTCTAATAATGGTATTACTAAAATCCCTATGCCTAAAGCTGTTGATCCAGAAGTAGGCAAAAACCCCAGGACACCTAACGCCAATTTATTTCATAGGGGAAAAAATTCCTTCTTGACCCCTGGAAAAGGCAAACAGTCCTAGGACCCTGGATCAAAACTAATAATGTTATTACAAGTTATATAATATTACGCTAATTATTGTACTACTGGAGTTATTTTAATTTGTTTTTATAAATCTAACTATTTGATATGGTTATTATTAACATTGTGCTATCTTATTACAGTATTATTCTTCTTTTCTATCACTACTAATACTGCCCTATACCTACAGTGTTGATCCAGAAGAAGGCAAAAACCCCAGGACACCTTCAGCCAATTTGTGTTACAGGGGAAAAATTCCTTCTTGACCCTGAGAAAAGACGATCAGTCCTAGAACCCTGGATCAAACCTAATTATGTTACTAGTTATGTAATTACTATTACTATACTAAATGTACTACTACAGTTTTTAATATAATTTTTTTTTATATATTTTGTCTTATGCCCTGCTTTCTTATTAAAGTACTACTCTAACTTTTCTATAACTATTTAATATTACAGTATTGATTGAACTACGTCTATAACTATTTTTATTTACTCTTTGTTCTTTCTATAGATATAAGTAGTTTATATTATTATCCTGCTATCTTATTACAGTATTATTCTTCTTTCCTATTACTACTAATACTACCCTATACCTACAGTGTTGATCCAAAAGAAGGCAAAAACCTCAGGACACCTTCAGTCAATGTGTCACAGCGGAAAAATCCCTTCTTGACCCCGAGAAAAGGCGATCAGTCCTAGAACCCTGGATCACACTGTTATTCTACCTACTACTATTACTACTGTTATTTTATTACTTTCTTACTATTATCACTAGTATTATTACTCAAATGACACTAATAATGATATACTACCACTAGATTACTACTATCCTGCGATTATTACTTTGGTGGATTTCTACTTACCAGCCGGTATTGCCGTATGATGTTATCGGCAGAGAGGTCTCAGTAGGATGGTCCACATGGTGTTCCTCTTTCCTCTCAAATACCGGTTGATGTAATGGCGGATGTTGTTCTGCTTCTTCCTTTATATTGTAGGATCGATTCTTCTGTCCCCTTCTGTCCTCTTCTGTCCTCTTCTGTCCTCTTCTGTCCTCTTCTGTCCTCTTCTGTCCTCTTCTGTCCTCTTCTGTCCTCTTCTGTCCTCTTCTGTCCTCTTCTGTCCTCTTCTGTCCTCTTCTGTCCTCTTCTGTCCTCTTCTGTCCTCTTCTGTCCTCTTCTGTCCTCTTCTGTCCTCTTCTGTCCTCTTCTGTCCTCTTCTGTCCTCTTCTGTCCTCTTCTGTCCTCTTCTGTCCTCTTCTGTCCTCTTCTGTCCTCTTCTGTCCTCTTCTGTCCTCTTCTGTCCTCTTCTGTCCTCTTCTGTCCTCTTCTGTCCTCTTCTGTCCTCTTCTGTCCTCTTCTGTCCTCTTCTGTCCTCTTCTGTCCTCTTCTGTCCTCTTCTGTCCTCTTCTGTCCTCTTCTGTCCTCTTCTGTCCTCTTCTGTCCTCTTCTGTCCTCTTCTGTCCTCTTCTGTCCTCTTCTGTCCTCTTCTGTCCTCTTCTGTCCTCTTCTGTCCTCTTCTGTCCTCTTCTGTCCTCTTCTGTCCTCTTCTGTCCTCTTCTGTCCTCTTCTGTCCTCTTCTGTCCTCTTCTGTCCTCTTCTGTCCTCTTCTGTCCTCTTCTGTCCTCTTCTGTCCTCTTCTGTCCTCTTCTGTCCTCTTCTGTCCTCTTCTGTCCTCTTCTGTCCTCTTCTGTCCTCTTCTGTCCTCTTCTGTCCTCTTCTGTCCTCTTCTGTCCTCTTCTGTCCTCTTCTGTCCTCTTCTGTCCTCTTCTGTCCTCTTCTGTCCTCTTCTGTCCTCTTCTGTCCTCTTCTGTCCTCTTCTGTCCTCTTCTGTCCTCTTCTGTCCTCTTCTGTCCTCTTCTGTCCTCTTCTGTCCTCTTCTGTCCTCTTCTGTCCTCTTCTGTCCTCTTCTGTCCTCTTCTGTCCTCTTCTGTCCTCTTCTGTCCTCTTCTGTCCTCTTCTGTCCTCTTCTGTCCTCTTCTGTCCTCTTCTGTCCTCTTCTGTCCTCTTCTGTCCTCTTCTGTCCTCTTCTGTCCTCTTCTGTCCTCTTCTGTCCTCTTCTGTCCTCTTCTGTCCTCTTCTGTCCTCTTCTGTCCTCTTCTGTCCTCTTCTGTCCTCTTCTGTCCTCTTCTGTCCTCTTCTGTCCTCTTCTGTCCTCTTCTGTCCTCTTCTGTCCTCTTCTGTCCTCTTCTGTCCTCTTCTGTCCTCTTCTGTCCTCTTCTGTCCTCTTCTGTCCTCTTCTGTCCTCTTCTGTCCTCTTCTGTCCTCTTCTGTCCTCTTCTGTCCTCTTCTGTCCTCTTCTGTCCTCTTCTGTCCTCTTCTGTCCTCTTCTGTCCTCTTCTGTCCTCTTCTGTCCTCTTCTGTCCTCTTCTGTCCTCTTCTGTCCTCTTCTGTCCTCTTCTGTCCTCTTCTGTCCTCTTCTGTCCTCTTCTGTCCTCTTCTGTCCTCTTCTGTCCTCTTCTGTCCTCTTCTGTCCTCTTCTGTCCTCTTCTGTCCTCTTCTGTCCTCTTCTGTCCTCTTCTGTCCTCTTCTGTCCTCTTCTGTCCTCTTCTGTCCTCTTCTGTCCTCTTCTGTCCTCTTCTGTCCTCTTCTGTCCTCTTCTGTCCTCTTCTGTCCTCTTCTGTCCTCTTCTGTCCTCTTCTGTCCTCTTCTGTCCTCTTCTGTCCTCTTCTGTCCTCTTCTGTCCTCTTCTGTCCTCTTCTGTCCTCTTCTGTCCTCTTCTGTCCTCTTCTGTCCTCTTCTGTCCTCTTCTGTCCTCTTCTGTCCTCTTCTGTCCTCTTCTGTCCTCTTCTGTCCTCTTCTGTCCTCTTCTGTCCTCTTCTGTCCTCTTCTGTCCTCTTCTGTCCTCTTCTGTCCTCTTCTGTCCTCTTCTGTCCTCTTCTGTCCTCTTCTGTCCTCTTCTGTCCTCTTCTGTCCTCTTCTGTCCTCTTCTGTCCTCTTCTGTCCTCTTCTGTCCTCTTCTGTCCTCTTCTGTCCTCTTCTGTCCTCTTCTGTCCTCTTCTCAGGAAACGCAATCTTCAACTGACAGAGCGCCATTACTGACCTCATCCCGCTAAGTAAAAGTGTTTTACACAGAATGCAGACTACCGTGCAGCAACCTATACTCCCGAGGGGCCGCAGGAAACTGGAGTGAATAATGTCCCCCTCTTCCTTTGGATTACGTTTATGCCGTGTTCTCACTGGCGCTATTGGCTTCCATTGGAGATTTAAGCTTTATGCCGTGTTCTCACTGGCGCTATTGGCTTCCATTGGAGATTTAAGCTTTTTGGTATTTTTGATGCTGTATAGTTAGTCACAAAGTTACCTGAGACGTAATAAATAGCATTAAAGCTGCAGTAATTTTTTTATGTACACTGCTCAAAAATATAAAGGGAACACTTAAACAACAGAATATAACTCCAAGTAAATCAAACTTCTGTGAAATCAAACTGTGCACTTAAGAAACAACACTGATTGACAATCAATTTCACATGCTGTTGTGCAAATGGAATAGACAATAGATGGAAATTATTGGCAATTATCAAGACACCCTCAGTAAAGGAGTAGTTCTGCAGGTGGGGACCACAGACCACATCTCAGTACCAATGCTTTCTGGCAGATGTTTTGGTCACTTTTGAATGTTGGTTGTGCTTTCACACTCGTGGTAGCATGAGACGGACTCTACAACCCACAGAAGATGCTCAGGTAGTGCCGCTCATCCAGGATGGCTCATCAGTGAGAGCTGTGGCAACGAGGTTTGCTGTGTCTGTCAGCGTAGTGTCCAGAGGCTGGAGACGCTACCAAGAGACAGGCCAGTACACCAGGAGACATGGAGGGGGCCGTAGGAGGGCAACAACCCAGCAGCAGGACCGCTACCTCCGCCTTTGTGCAAGGAGGAACAGGAGGAGCACTGCCAGAGCCCTGCAAAATGACCTCCAGCAGGCCACAAATGATCCTCCTTAAGACTGTCAGAAGGAGCTCACTGATAGATTCTCAGTTAGCTAATTTTGCAGCCAGGAATAGACAGTGCAGCACAGATGCTATAGAAGGCAACATTTTTAATGAAACTCAATTACAGAAATCAATTTTAGTCCCAAATACTTGCATTAAAGTAAAAAAAAACAAATGGCCCCAAATCTGGACAACCGCTTTAACTCCTTACCAACATCAGCCGTACATGTCTGGTATAAGTCAGTAGCGGGTGTATGGAGCAGAGTCAGCTCGCCCCGTACATGGCAGATAATGGCTGTGACAAACAACCAGGACCTGCCTCTAAGAGCTGCGAGTGGAGCGAAGATCTGCCCACCACTATTAACCTGTTCAGTGCTGCTGTCAATCACTAACAGCAGCATTAACAGCGCGCCGGCATTGGGACGCATCGTTCCATGCGCCCACCGGCGCTCCTGTGACGCGATCACAGGGCGCAGATGGACTGCTATGACATCCGGGGGTCTGCTGAAGCCTCCGTGCCTGTCATCATAAAGCTTCATTTGGGCTGTAAAGAAGACCGTGATTTTGCTATATGGAGCATTACTGTGGTATCGCTGTATATAGCACAAGCAATCAGATAATGTATACAAATGCAGTGAAAATTAAAAAAAAAAAGTGTAAAATATTAAAACCCCACACGTTCAACTCACCTCCCACTAAAAACAAATATAATAAAAATATACACATTTGTGGTATGGTCTCTTTCAGAGAAATACAATCTATCCAAATATAAAAAACAAACGATCAGTGAACACAGAAAAAAATTCAAAAAGCCAAAATTACATTTTTTTCGTTCGCCACAATACTACAGAAAACCCTGTAAGAAGCGATGACCGTGTCATATGTGTCCCAAAATGTTATCAATAAAGTCCTCTTGCCCTTCAAAAAATAAGCCCCACACAGCTCCATCAACCCGAAAAACGAAAATGTTACGGGTCTCAGAAAAAATGGTGACACCATAAAAAAAAGTTTTTTTCTTTTGCCAAAACTCTTGGAGAAGTTTGGTCTTGCTGTGATCACACTGAGGAGTAGGATCCTATTACCAGGTCATTTTCACCACACTATGTACGCCGTTAAAACCCTTCCCAGATAAACAGGGTCAGGCTTTTTTTTTCCTCGCACTTTTACTGCACTTGGAATGTTTTTCCCGTTTTCTAGTACTATGTGGTAAATGAATGGTGGGATTTATAAGTACCGCTCGTCCTGCAAAATAACAAGACCTCACACTATGTGGACAGACATGAAAAAGTTATAGCCCTTGGAAAAAGCCAAGGAAAAAACAGAAAAAAACCATCAATTGGTTCTGTTGGGAAGGGGTAAAGCTGAAGAAACGCATGTAAGAGCAGAATATGGAGTAAGGTGAGATATCACAGGCTGGTGGATACTACCTGCTCCATCGCTGGCAGAGTAACCCATCCCCATGGTGGCCGCTGAGATCTTCTCTTGTAGAAACGGATCCAAAATCTATAAAACATGGGGAACAGTCAGCAGAGGGTTTGGTGATTGGCTCATATTGGCGATATACCCAGGGGCATTACTGGACACAGGGAAGATTGGGAATGAATAGGATTGGCTGCTAGATATGTGATCTCTTCAATTAAAGGGGATATCTAGTTGGAACAAGTTCTCACTGATCTCTGGATAGGTGATGACCTCTCCCAGTGGGAGCACCTCTTTATTATGTGGTATATATGGAGGATGTGATATCATGCAGAGTTCTAGCAGTATTACACTTCGGTCGTTCTGCGTGCATCTGGACCATTCCCCATGGAGGAGCGGAGCTGGGGATAAATATCAGGATCTCGTTGCTGGATCCATCCAGATGGGAGATGTAACGAGTGCGGCGCCCCCCACTGGTGTCTCAGCGTATCATGTGTTGGGCAATAATGACTTCTCCTCTGATAAATGTGCTGATTCCTGTCAGTTGTGGTCGCTGAGTGCGTGTGATGGGATGCGGCTCCGTCCGTTATATTATATCACGTCTTATACCTATAATCTCGCTGATCGCAGGTGTCTGTCTTCACACTCAGATGAGATGGAACAAACTGACCATATAGGACTTTTTTTTTTTTTCTTCAAAATCAAACCGAGCAATCCTATTGGCTGAGTATGAATGCAGTTACCATGGTGACAGAAGTAGCTGCAGATTTAAAGGGACAAGATACTAATATTGTACTAAAGTGTATTTTATTATATACTTCACATAACTGACTGGGTGCACCTTGGTGCTGGTGGGATGGCTTTTTTTTTTTTAATCAATAAACATGTTTACTAAGTACCCTATATTATATATATTTCCTATTGCTTTTTACTTACTTATAGCAGGGTATATGTTCATATTGTTTCTATCCTAAGTTTGTCTATTTTCTAATAGATGGTGGCAAACTTCTTCCTGGCCTTTGAAGCACAGCTTTCAATTATTCCTATCGTAAACCAGGTAAAAAGCTTCGAGCCGAGCGCGATCAGACTCCTTCAGTCCCGCAGCAGGTAAATCTGTGAACATCGCCGGCACTCCTGCTGTTCCTAGTACCGATCCCTCTATGAGCGGCTGTGCAGTAATGAAGGCTGGATTCACCCCAAACTTGCTCGTCTCTTTTTTCGATTTCCAGTTCTGGTAATTAGTGATACACATGTGTATATCCAGTGGTCAACTCAAAACCTATGTATGGAAAATCAATTGTTTGCTGTATGCATCTGACGCGCCCCTGGGCCTACTTGGTGTAGCGTTGCGCACGCGGGGACTACCCGGAGCCGGGCCTGTTGGGGGTAGTAGTCTCGTGGCGGTGACCCGGTCCGTACCCAGGGAGTCAAACTGTGTGGCTGAGTAGTAGTAGCAGTAGATGTTGGACGACTACGCCACCCGTTGATTTGCAGCTATGGAGCTGCCGCTGCAGGGCAGACCGCTGAGGCCGGTGGAAGGATTGTGCAGCGTGGATGGTATAACCCCCAACGGGAGGGGTATGGCCTCAGGGCAGCCGACGTGGATGATGGGGGTAGCAGGAACCACTCAGAGACGATGCGGTGTAGTTCAGGGTCTTTACTGGTGATAAAGATAGACCCTCCCGGAGTACTGGCTAGCGATCGGGGCCTGGTCAGTCTTTGAGCAGATGGGATTTCCCCTGGCCAGGCGGAGTTGTAGGCCTCCCCAACTAATTGTACTCTTCTGGCTACCTTGCTAGAGGCGGGTAAAAGTAGCCCACGTCCCTGAGTGTACCGTGTGGTGCTCACCCGTATGGCCGGTGACTCGGGGCCTTCTAGTGGCTTCCGCTCCACGATGGCGGTGCTGGTCCCACGCGTGTGACCGTGCCTTCGGGTTTCTTGGCCAGAGGACCTGAAATCCCCTGCCGGTCGGTTTCTGCTGCTGGGTAAGGATTAGTCCCCACAGCCTCGGACTCCGGGTCCGGTGGTAACTCTTCAATCAGGGCGAGCTCTACAGCTGCCAGCCCCTGATTCCTTTTAGCACGACTTCCCCAGAGCTCCTGATCTCTCTTTCCTATAGCTGCTTCTCCTCTTCTCTCTGTACTCTTTCTCTCTCTAACCCTGCCTCAGCCCCAGCTTTATATAGGGGAAGTTCTTCCCCTCCCAGGACTGGGCAGGAGGTGTGGCATGCATAGGATGTCTGACCAGGAAACCTCCCACCTGCTCTCAGACATAATATTGCTATTACTGTGGAAACCAGACCCCTGGGGTGCCACACATCTCATTTGTAGGATGCACACTATTCATTTCAATATGGAGCGGAGTAGGAGGAGACTTTCATTACTGTTCCCTTTACTTCCTCCCTGCTGATAGGAAATGCCATGCTGTTTGCTTGTGTCCTGTGATTACAGCAGCCTGCAACAGTTTTCAGCGTGCACTCCCCGGCTCAGGCATCAAGCAGTAAATGATAACATTAAAACGCTGCTACCCCTTTGTTAGTCACTTTTTTATCTTCTTCCCCTTCTACGAATGCTATAGTCCGTTATTCTAGAACTGCTCTGAAAATGGTTCTCTCTGGAGTGTTGGGATTTGGGTTTAGGGTGGGTTATGGGAATTGAAGTTCAGATACTTTGTTCATATTTTTACTATGGAATTACTATGTCATGTATGTTATTTGAAAGATGGAATATTTGTAGTTGGAGTGTTTCAATAAAAATTATTTGATTAAAAAAAAATTATGAAATTAAAATTCCTCTGTTCTTGAGAAAGCATAGGATTTTACTAAGAGGTAAATTGCACGTTCCTTGTTTTCCAGGCGCTTTACATTTTTGCTAGTTTTGTACGATTACACAATCCCTTTTATAGGCCAGTGCCAGTTGTACATCTCTCCCTAAACTCTTGTTCACACTATATTTTAAGCCAGTTTTATTCTATGGTTTCTAGATGTTGTCCAGCTTTGATAAATAATTAGTATTTATACTTTTGCTTTTAGATAGACTTGAAGAATGCAGATCCGGAAAGGGTGGAGAAACAAATTGAGAAGATGTTTGACGTTCCCGCTAGTGACTGTATCCGGGTACGATGCGCTCCAGATCAAAATCATTCCTGTAGGCAAATTTAACTCCGCTGTCTGTACCTTGTCTTTTTATTTTTTTCTACAAAATGTGGCTGGAAAAGGGGCAATGTAGCGAGGAATTTACATCAATTTTTGTGTTAAAAAAAGCAAAAAACTTTTGTGACGCATCATTTTTGCGTAAAAATGTGCAGCTTCCTATTTTACAGCACTCTTGCAACTTTTAGAAATTGGGCTTGGTAAGCTACACAGGTCTAAGAACGACGGGTGACATTAAAAGTGGATAAAGATACACGGTGGCTCAGTGGTTAGCATTGTTGTTTTGCAGCGCTGGGATCCTGGGTTCAAATCCCACCAAGGACGACATCTGCAAGAAGTTTGTATGTTCTCCCTGTGTTTGCGTGGGTTTCCTCCGGGTTCTCTGGTTTTCTCCCACACTCCAAAGACATACTGCTAGGGAATGTAGATTGTGAGCCCCGATGGGGGCAGTGATGATAATGTCTGTAAAGTGCTGTGAAATTAATGGCGCCATATAAGTGAGTAAAATAAATAAAGATAGATGGAAGTGCTACATAAACATTTATCAAACATTGTGCAACACTTTGATACATTTGGCACAAATAATGGTAACACAACCACAAGCAAAACTGACCTGAGAAAGTCCCTTTATGATACATTTTTCAGAAAGAATTTGAAAGATTTAAAGCGTTAGAAATGAAGAAGATTATCCAATATCCCAGAAAAAGGAAAAGTCTCCAGATGTCTTTATGCCGGATGCCGGTCTGTGTCCATACCTAAAGAAGAGCTGCCAAAAGAATGGGAAAGGAATCCTTTAGTAAACATAAATATCCATTGGGGTTTTAGGTGTTAAAAAAATGATCATATGAAAGATTTTGTGATCTGCGGTTACATGATTGTAATAACAACATTAAAGCCCCATTCAGATGTACAGGTTTTATCCATGAGAAACTGAGCAGAATGATATATAGGTTTGTGGGAGAAGATTCAGTATAAATTGTAATTTATTCATTAGATTTGAGAGTCCTCGGTGGTTGATACCTTTAATGGCTAACTGAAAAGATGGTAACAAATTGCAAGCTTTCCAGACTACTCAGGCTTCTTCATCAGGCAGACCTGAGACCTGAGTAGTCTGGAAAGCCTGCAATTTGTTACCTTTTAATGGCTAACGGAAAAGATGGTATCAACCACTGAGGACTCTCAAATCTAAATACTCTTCTATCTACTGGCTAATACGGTACAAAGATAGATGTTTTTCCTGTATCAATTTATTCAGTGGAATCCTGCTGTTTGTACAGATGAGTCCAGTGGGCGGTCCTACTAGTGATTGACAGCTATCTTTGCCTGCATGGTCATACAGGGAACTGTCAATCACTTAGTAGGACCGCCCACTGGACTAGTGTACATACGGCAGGACTTTTCACTGCATAAAATGCCAGTTTTGCTGACTCTCTTCCCACAGATTTGTCTATCAGTCTGATCAACTTCTCTGCTCTACAACACCCCCTACAGATCTTATACCATTTCAGCATGACAGGTTCCTTTAATCACCTGCAGATGACATAAGTAGCCATGTTCTGTGTGGCTTACGGAGGGGCTTGATTGCTTGTCAGCTTCAAACAGGTTTCATTTCTTCTGATTCGTTGGAGCCGAGTTCTAAACTGTATTAAGAAATTCATTTCTCTGTTTATTTCTATTAGATGTCGGGGAAGCTTGGAACAAATGTGGAAAGTGTTCTTCAAGAAGTTGTCAGGAGGCTTCCACCGTGAGTACGGACTAATGCGGCTCTATCCATCTTCTCTTTATTAAAGGGAACCTGTCACCTTGGAAAATGCTATGTACCTGCAGGTATAGGGTTAATCTGCAGATAAATATTGTTACAATGCTGCCCGGCCGCCTTATTGATAGTGTAGGTACCGGGAGAAAATTAACTTCTTTCCTCCCTGCAGCCGCCGGCCTTCACTCATTGTTTTGCACGGAGCGGCTACAGTCTTGGATCACAGCACCGCTCGCTATATCAGGGCCTGGATTTTGATTGACAGCTTGCTCTGCACAGATGCGCTGCAGAACCACTTAGAATCTGAGTGAAGGAGTAGTATGTTCACAGATAGAGAATATGGCTCATCCACGTGCGGATCTGCTCCACGTCCGATTACATATTTGTGGGAGAAACCCTAGTGGCAGCCTCATATTTCTGACATGGATCCTCTAGCACTATTTGTGAAACTGCGGCTCCCAGCATAACTTGATGAGAGACCGTCAGTCTGCTGGGACCTGTAGTTTCACTACAGCAGGAGTGTCACAAGCTGCGGACCTCTGCTCACTCCAGCACTGGCCGGTATTTTCAGCACGTGAACGTACGCTATGCTTTCTGGAGACACAAGGGTGTAGATCATTTTATCAAACCCTTGACTGTAAGTTTGCTGAACCCTAAGTGGATTATATTGTTCCCACAGTTTCAGTTTTGGACCATTTAAGGGGAATTTAAAGGGTTCTGGCCACTGATTTTCCTTAAAGGGGATCAGTATCCCTGTATGTCTTTGTATATACTTGATAAAGACCTATAACAGGTCGAAACGTTATGTGATGGCGGAATAAACTTTGTCTTTTGGAATTCATCACTCTGGACTGAACGCTGTTACTTACCTTTATACCCCTTAACAGGATGTCTTATTTTTGTGTTTTAGTCCCAAGATTGAAAAGGGCAGCCCTCTTAAAGCCCTGCTGTTTGACTCCACGTTTGATCACTACAGAGGCGTCGTAGCAGCATCGCCCTGTGTGGAGGTGACGTGTGTAAAGGCAATAAAATCGTGTCTGTCCACTCTGGCAAGTGCTATGAAGTCAATGAGGTTGGCATACTGACCCCAGAGGAAGTGCCAGCCGAAAAACTAAGTTTTTTTTTAATAATTTTATTAGCCTTTCCCTCTGTCTTCACCAATCAGCCCTCTGTATTGATGATCAGATCAAAGATGTAGACAGGGATTGTCTCACGCTGCATCTCCTTCCTGATTGTATCACTGAGAAGACAGAAGCTGCCCCATCCCATTCTCCAAGAAATGCAGAACCCAATGCATCTGCTGTCCGTGATCCGCTTATTGTCAGAGGACATCATTAGGGACTGCATTTTCTCATTGCTTAAGAAATTGTTGGGGGATCCTGCTAATTGCTGAATAATAAAACTGCAGCACCGCTCCATTTAAAGCAGTGTTTCCCAAACTCCAGTCCTCATGGCACCCAACAGGTCAGGTTTTCAGGATTTCCTCAGTATTACACATGTGATGAAAGTATCAAGGAATCAGGAATTCTCTCGCCTGTGCAATACTATGGAAATCCTGAAGACATGACCTGTGGGGGGCCGTGAGGACTGGAGTTTGGGAAGCACTGATTTTAAAGGGACTGTCAGCACAGAATGACTGTTGAAACCAAGTACAAGTGTAGCACCCTGAGGATTCGGCTGCTACAGGGGTATTGCACCTCAACCCAGAGGTGTGATATTCCACTCCCGGGTAAGGATGGAGTGTGGAACTGAGCTCAGTTAGCTGCATGCACTACACACATCCCATTTCCGAGGAACAGACCGATGGTACTCCCACTAGAGAAATGTGCAGGTACGACAGTGTCTGTTCCTGGCTGGAGTGGGAGGGGGGGTGGAACATCCCAGTAGTGTAGGGGCAGATAGGGGGAGCAGCCTGGGTAAAGTTAGGAGCTCATTGGGTGCTGGTCACCTGAGCTCACACATAGAGGGAGTATATAAGGTGGGAACCATCTTAGATCAGGGTCAGTCTGTCAGTCTTTGTGCAGAGTCAGAGGAAGAGAGCAGAGGAGAAGAGCAGCTCCAAGGCCCAGAGAGAGAGAGGAGAAAGAAAGACCCAGAGGGGGAGAACGAAGGAACTCCAAGAGCCCAAATTAGACCAGAGGGTGAAGAGTTGGCAACAGGGTACCGGATCCCAAACTGGCAGAGGCTACAGCACACCTTAGCCAGGAACCGGAGGTCGTGGGCAGGATCTGCCACGACCACCCACTAAATCCACCCGGAAGGCAGACCAGGAATAGGGTCAGGGAACCCAGAGACAAGGGTTTACCACCAAGAGGCCCGAGGGAGCCGGACATAGGTGGATCCCTGGTGGGGAAGGCCAGAGAAGAGGACAGGACAGAAAGGGAGCTCAGGACCACGCTCCAGAATCACCTGGGGGTTGGCCGAGTCCAGGACCTGGTGGACGCAGCACGGCTCGGGTGGTCACTCAAGGCCGGAGTGACCAGAACAACTGCAGTAAGTAAACAAACCCTGAACTGCACAGCCCGACTCTGAGTCTCATTTCCATCCTCGCTGCACCACCACAACCCCCATCCTTTGCAACTGACCCCCTGAGGCTATACCCCTCCCGTTGGGGGTTATACTACCTGAGCTGCACATACATCACCAGCCTCAGCGGACCCTGCTGCAGCGGCGGCCGTACTGACCGCAATTCAACGGGTGGCGTAGTCGACACAAAAGAACATCTAGTAACATCATAAGGACTGCCACACACTGAGTTTGACACCCTGGGCACGGACCGGGTCACAGCCACTCGGAGACTACAACCCCCATCTGATCCGGCTCCGGGTATCCCCAACAACACTGGCCCAGGGGGCGCGTCACAAGCGCTCCGTGGATCACGGCGTGGGCCAATCCTTTATATACACCTTCCCACCTGCTTGTTTCACCTCTGTCTCCTTCCTTCTCTGGTTCTATGAAGCCAGAGCTGTCAATCAAAGAAGAGGAGGGTGTGGATAGAGGGCAAACAAGCAGGTGGGAAGGTGTATATAAATGATTGGCCCCGTCATGAAGCACCGAGAGTTGGGACTTAGTTTGAACAGTCATTCTGTGCTGACAGTCCCTTTAGGTGGACGAGATCCAGATGCAGCTCATTTCACCGCGTAAGGGTGTGTGCCCACTATGCGCCCACTATGCGTTTTTTAAGCGTTTCCGCAGCGGCAATTCCGCCGCAGGAACGCTTAAACGCTTGGTAGAAGGTCTGCTATGTCCCCCAATGATAATCCGCATGTGTTGTGCACATGATGCGGAAATTTCCGCTGCGGATTATCATTGCGGAAAAATCCGCAGCACTACCAATTATTTTGCGTAAGTGCGGCGTTTTTGCCGCCATTGACTTGCATTGAATCGCTTAATATCCGCATGACTACATGTACACATGCGGATATTAAGCGATTCTATGTGCGGATGGTACCTGGGTCTGGAGAAGAGGAGACTCTCCTCCAGACCCGGGTACCATAGTTCCTGTTAAAAAACAAAGAATTTAAAATAAAAAATTAACCTTATACTCACCTTCTGATGGCCCCCGGTCTCCTTAGTGATGTGTCCTGGCTCCCCGGCGGCTCGCGATGGTCTAAAAGGACCTTTCATGACGTCATTTAGTCATGTGACGGGTCGCATCGGATAAGGAGACCGGGGGCCATTGGAAGGTGAGTATAATGTTTTTTTACATTTTTTACCATTTTTATTCTTTTTTTTAACTAACTTGGTCACACTATATAAAATCCATGCCGGTTGCCGGTTGCATGGATTTATATAGTGTGATCAAGTTGTCAAGCACTTTTCCATGTGATGCTAAAATCGCTTGGAAAGCGCTTGACAACCCGCATGCGAAATCGCATGTGCAAAACGCGTGACAAACGCTTGTCCCTGGCTGAAAAAAACGCATGTAAAATCCACATGCCAGGGAGATACAGAAACGTTCAGGAAAAAGCCGGAGCATTTCTGCATCGTGGGCACATAGCCTTAGAGTGCCGCTGTGCAGGCAAAGACAGCATCCCCCTCTTTCTGAGAATCAGTGGGCTTGAAGGGGTACGGCCCCCCATCAGTTATAAAGCCATGTCACATCATCAATCATATGAGTGTTATGTGGCAATGGCATTGTCTTGACAGCCAAGGATCCTACTGAAGGCCTCCATGTCTTCCATGATTGTACAACTATGAAGCCCGTCCCATAACTGGGATTAATATCAGATTGGTCATTTTACTCTACACTGGAGCGGTAAAGCCATTGGATGTTTTCGGTAACCTGAGCCTGCAAAGTTAAATTCTCCCGTTACATCATTTTTGGCTTCACCACATCTGTTCGTGTTAAAACAAAAAAAAAATACCTTCTAGAAATCCTATCGAGTGGATGATGGAATGAAAAAGAAGAAAAAAGATGAAGCGGCAGAATCTCTGGAGTTTATTTTGTTCACTTTGCCTCACCAAGAAAAGTAATAAAAAGAGATCAGAAAATATTTATAAAAACTACAACTCTAACTGCAAAAAAAGCCCAGATACAACGAATCTACTGGAAAAAAAGCCCAGATACAACGAATCTACTGAAAAAAAAGCCCAGATACAACGAATCTACTGGAAAAAAGCCCAGATACAACGAATCTACTGGAAAAAAAGCCCAGATACAACGAATCTACTGGAAAAAAAGCCCAGATACAACGAATCTACTGGAAAAAAGCCCAGATACAACGAATCTACTGAAAAAAAAGCCCAGATACAACGAATCTACTGGAAAAAAGCCCAGATACAACGAATCTACTGGAAAAAAAGCCCAGATACAACGAATCTACTGGAAAAAAAGCCCAGATACAACGAATCTACTGGAAAAAAAGCCCAGATACAACGAATCTACTGGAAAAAAAGCCCAGATACAACGAATCTACTGGGAAAAAAGCCCAGATACAACGAATCTACTGGAAAAAAGCCCAGATACAACGAATCTACTGAAAAAAAAGCCCAGATACAACGAATCTACTGGAAAAAAAAGCCCAGATACAACGAATCTACTGGAAAAAAAAGCCCAGATACAACGAATCTACTGGGAAAAAAAGCCCAGATACAACGAATCTACTGGAAAAAAAAGCCCAGATACAACGAATCTACTGGAAAAAAAAGCCCAGATACAACGAATCTACTGGAAAAAAAAGCCCAGATACAACGAATCTACTGGAAAAAAAAGCCCAGATACAACGAATCTACTGGGAAAAAAAGCCCAGATACAACGAATCTACTGGGAAAAAAGCCCAGATACAACGAATCTACTGGAAAAAAAGCCCAGATACAACGAATCTACTGGGAAAAAAGCCCAGATACAACGAATCTACTGGGAAAAAAGCCCAGATACAACGAATCTACTGGGAAAAAAGCCCAGATACAACGAATCTACTGAAAAAAAGTTTTATAGCTTTTAGAAGGCAAGGATAAAAACAAATTGTAAAAGTGAAGATTATCCCACATGCACTTTGTCACCCAAGGATCTGCATAAACTGCAGCCGGCCCATCTCAGCACCACTTCTTTTGTTTGTGCTTTTTCCTTATTGCTTTCTGTGTCTTTTTAAAAGGGTTTTTCCATCATTTTTTTAAAGTAATTTTTTCCGATATCCAAAGCATTTAAAATTGTGTACGACCCTGTGCAGGATATAATAGAGCGACATTTTAGCACACTAGGAATATTCTTATAGTGCCACTAGATGGCGCTCTAATCCTGCATGCAGTACTGATGCTCCTGTCCGTGCTGCTTTCTATGAATATACATGGATGTTTGGTGCCCAGGAGAGAGCAGAGCTGAAAGGGGAATCTGTTATTAAAGCAAATAAAATGCCAATATTGTGTTATGGAAAGTTCTGCAAATTAAAATACAATTTTGTGTTTTTATTGCCATTCAATACAAATCTGTTGTGGCCGTATGATGGTTCTCAGCTTGTTACAGTGCGATTAGCAGAGCTCTCTGATGTGGTATTTAGGGTCTGGGAAGTTATAACATATATGTTGATAGATCCAAAACAGTTTTACATCCAAAATTCAGTGCTTACTAATCTCACAGCATTTCTGACTTAAATGAATGTAACTAGATGAAACACTATTTTTGCTTCATGCAGCCACCACCAGGGGGAGCTGTTGACATGTGATTATGTACAGCTAGTATTGGACCCACCCGCAGCAGTAGAAGTCTGTCTCCAGTGAGCGCCCTCTAGTGCCAGCTGTATATAGCTGTAGTGAACTCATGCAGTGCTGGGTCTCAGAGCCGTTGCTACCTTCTTTTATGGCTGATTTGTACCTGATATTCAATGTAGAATTTGATGAATCTGCACTAATTGTGAATATATATTACTCTCATTGTTTCTAAGATATGCTGGGCAAGTAGGTTATCTAATGGCTGGGATGAAGGACGCACAGGAAGCACAAATAGGAGACACTCTGCATTTACTGAAGCAGCCAGTGGCTCTGCCCGGCTTTAAGCCTGCGAAACCCATGGTGTTTGCAGGTGAGTTGAACCCTAATACAAATTAAATGGTCCCTGTACTTGATCTCATTCGATAGATAATGTGCAAAATCCCTTTATAAAGTTCTATTAAGTTGGAGTTACTTTTCAGGGGTTAGATAACCTAAAAGTGTCGGCCGGTAGGGTCTCCCTTCTGTCTAAGTGTAATTTGTCTCTAGCAGCAGAAACCCCCCTATATGGATTACCGGAAGTGGGGCTTGGCCTTCGTCTCTCTGCTCCTGCCTGTCAAACTGTATATGCAGGCTTAACAGAGATTCAGTCTTTCAGTTAATTGCAGGCATCTCATTAAGCAATGGCGGAAGCAATACGTGCTGAGTAATGAGAGAAAGGATGTCCCGGGACCTATAGTGCTGACAGAATGCTGATAAAGAGCAATCGTCCACTCCAAAAGAGTGGATGGCAAGTTACAGAGCATGTGTATTGGTACTGTTCCAGGACATACTGTTTTATCTACAGTCCATTTAGAATCAAAACTCTGTTCTACATAATATTGTACATGGAACAGAGTATTATGCCAATGTAACTGCAACACGCATCGAAGTCAAAATCTCGGCAGAATTACACCTATAGCCCCCTCAGACTATGCAAAACACCAATTGAGCTTTAAAAACTTCAGCTCAAGGGCTCAAAAACTGTGTAACGGGGTCGGAAAGCTATTGTACAGTATACAGTATATATTTTATTAGCGTAATATTAAAACCTGGATTACAAGAGCACTTAGTTCAAGATTCAGCCTCCAGATGGCGTGACATCAGAGATTAGACCCATCTGCAAGAGCGTCCTCAACAATGAATGTATAGTCAATCACAGGGACTAGACGTGTAATGGATCAGTACAACAGTATAACGAGTGTTGTGTAGAGATGAGCGAACCCGAACTGTAAAGTTTGGGGTTCATACCGGACACCTAGTGTCCAATGCTGAACTCCGAACACTGACAAGTCCGTTTTAAGAGTGAGAGACCTCCTAGCCCTTACTACGACCATTTTACAGCATCAAAGTTTGTGTCTCCATTGACTTCTATGGGGTTCGGGTTCAAGTTCTGGTACCCGAACCAAACTTTGGACTAAAGTTTGGTCGAAACCGAACATCCACGGGGTTCGCTCATCCCTAGTGTAGTGTAAATTCTACGTATTTTGCGCCTGAGTACCAGTAATGAGGAGATCCTTACCCATTATGTGCCTGCCACTCTCCTAAACACGCGTTTCACTTTTTTAGCTTCTTCAGAGGGACACAGAGTATACCAAACACTGCCCCCCGGGCACCAGATGTAACCCACTGTATCAATTCCTTTAAGGCTAAAGTTACAGCTATAGAATAGATTGACCTTGACAATTCAAGTGCTTTCTTGTGGGAAGTATGTGCACCCCCCGATCATTTCAGTGGAGAGCGACCATTCCCAGCCACCTCTATTGAGAATCCATGACCGGCACAGGCGCTGTACCCTCGCCTGTCACACTTTAGTAATCCTACTAATTCCTTGTAACAGCCAGGAACGCCTCCATGGTTGGATTAGGAACGGTGATCACAGAGTAGATAAATGCCAGAGAACCTTTATTCTGCAGCCGCATCTTTCATCCCATTAGACTCGGCCTATTTTACAGAAGCCGAGATAATTGAGGAGAGATGTAAGGAAGGAACCTCACGATCCTCCAGGACTAGAGAGCTCAGAGCCGTGACGTGTGGACAAGGTTTTTCTACATTGTGGGGAATTTAGGGAGCGCTGCAGCAAGGGGGTTGGTAATGACACGCCACCGTGACACATAATGCATGGACTGTCTCCTCTCATTTGTTCTTTGAAGCTTGTTTTTCTCGTGAGTGATGCTCGGCGCATGAGAAAAGCCCAAACAATTAACATCAAAAGGGTTTTCTGCGATTTGTAAAATCCTGCGCCCCGCTGATCCCCCGCTGCGGCTCCCCATAGGTGGATTATAATGAGGGCAATCCGGGCTACCGCCCGGGGCCTCGGGTCTCTATGGCCGGATTGCCCTCATTATATGTGCAGCACCGCGGCACATACCGGCAGACAGTGGCAGGGGGGGGCCCCGGACCACTCCCCCAGCAGCGGTGCACAGCCGCTACTTCTTCGGCCGGGCCAGCACTGCAGCAGTTAACTTCCCTCTGCTGGCCCTGTGCCCGGCGGTGTCTCCTAGCTGTGACGTCACGCAGTGCGCGCCCGGCCTGCACTGCTACTTACCACCGGAGAGGAGCAGGAGCCAGGAGGACTGGAGCCGATCCGGGGGATGGTGAGTGTGTGTGTGTGTGTGTGTGTGTGTGTGTGTGTGTGTGTGTGTGTGAGTCTGTCTGTGTGTATGTATGTATGTGTGTGCAGGCAGATATCATTGTGTAATTAGAGAAATAGCCCAAGTACTACAAATTGAGTGTGGGCAAGGGAACAGAATCCCCCCCGACACCCTCAAATACCGACTCCAAGGCAACATTTTTTTACTAGGAGAAAAACAGAGTCATCATGGTTTTTTAAAAAAAGACACATATTTTATTAACAATCAGTTTAAGACAAGTGTTGTAATCAAAAAACAACAGGAAATTAATAAAGAGCAAGTGAAAAGCAAGGTGGACAATGAAATATCCACATAAGCCCAAACAGACCTGCCTCAATATTAGATGCTTAATCAAAAATAGACACAACTCTTATGACTGGAAAAAAGGGATTTTTCCATAAGAGTAGAAAGACCGCTGCACCTAAGATTTTCAACCAATACCGTGAAAATTGCATAAATAATAGGCCAATAATTTATCTCAATGGAATATCAAAATTGAAGAGCTGTCGTTAAACTAAACACCTAGTGGCGCACTATAGTATACTGAAAAAAGAGAACAAGCATCAAAGACAGACCCATCAATTAAGGTGCAGCGTGCATGTTAATATAAACTATAGAGTTGGACAGATAGAGGAGCATCTCCACATATTCCCTCCCTTCCCCCAATCTCCCACTCCTACAAAATGGAAGGAGGGGAGAGTGACCTCTTAGGCATATTAGCATGAAGTGCCAGAAAGGGCATGTCACTCAAATTGGCAGTGGGGGAGATGTTGTTCTTACCAGGGGTGGTGGTGGGCAGTCAGTGGGCTTTAGGACAGACCACGTGCGTCCCCGACGCGCGTTTCGCGGCGACTACGGCCGCTTTCTCAAGCAATGTGTGATGTCGGTTTATATGTATTTTTGTGTTTCAAATGTGTTTATGCGTGTATGTATATGTCTGTATATGTTTGTGTGTGTGCGTGACTGCGTGCGGCCTCCTGCTGAGTATAGATGGCACTGCGTGGCCTCCTGCTGTCTCTGGGGGGGGCGCCGTGCGGCCTCCCGCTGTGTATAGGTGGCTCCGTGCTGCCTCACGCTGTGTATAGATGGCTACGTGCGGCCTCCCGCTGTGTATAGATGGCACCGTGCGGTCTCCCGCTGTGTATAGATGGCACCGTGCGGCCTCCCGCTGTGTATAGATGGCTACGTGCGGCCTCCCGCTGTGTATAGATGGCTACGTGCGGCTTCCTGCCGTGTATAGATGGCTCCGTGCTGCCTCACGCTGTGTATAGATGGCTCCGTGCTGCCTCACGCTGTGTATAGATGGCTCCGTGCGGCCTCCCGCTGTGTATAGATGGCACCGTGCAGCCTCCCGCTGTGTATAGATGGCACCGTGCGGCTCCCTGCTGTGTATAGATGGCACCGTGCGGCCTCCTGCTGTGTATAGATGGCACCGTGCGGCTCCCTGCTGTGTATAGATAGCTACGTGCGGCCTCCCGCTGTGTATAGATGGCTACGTGCGGCCTCCCGCTGTGTATAGATGGCTACATGCGGCCTCCCACTGTGTATAGTTGGCACCGTGCGGCTCCCTGCTATGTATAGATAGCTACGTGCGGCCTCCAGCTTTGTATAGATGGCTACGTGTGGCCTCCCGCTGTGTATAGATGGCTACGTGTGGCCTCCCGTTGTGTATAGATGGCTACGTGTGGCCTCCCGCTGTGTATAGATGACTACGTGCGGCCTCCCGCTGTGTATAGATGGCTACGTGCGGCCTCCCGCTGTGTATAGATGGCGCAGTGCGGCCTCCTGCTGTGTATAGATGGTTACGTGTGCTCAATATTGAGTCATAAAATTACCTGCCAGGGACATGCGGATGTGAAGCGTTCTTCACATGCATTTCCGCATGCGGGTTGACAAGCGCTTTCCAAGTGATTTTAGCATCACTTGGAAAGTACTTGACAACTTGGTCACACTATATAAATCCATGCAACCGGCATGGATTTACAGTTATATGAAAAAGTTTGGGCACCCCTTTTAATCTTAAGCTTAATGTTTTATAAAAATTGGTGTTTTTGCAACAGCTGTTTCAGTTTGATATATGTAATAACTGTTGGACACAGTAATGTTTCTGCCTTGAAATGAGGTTTATTGTACTAACAGAAAATGTGCAATCTGCAGTCAAACAAAATTTGACAGGTGCATAAGTATGGGCACCTCACCAGAAAAGTGACATTAATATTTAGAAGATCCTCCTATTGCAAAAATAACAGCCTCTAGTCGCTTCCTGTAGCTTTTAATGAGTTCCTGGATCCTGGATGAAGGTATTTTTGACCATTCCTCTTTACAAAACAATTCCAGTTCAGTTAAGTTTGATGGTCGCCGAGCATGGACAGCCCTCTTCAAATGATCCCACAGATGTTCAATGATATTCAGGTCTGGGGACTGGGATGGCCATTCCAGAACATTGTAATTGTTCCTCTGCATGAATGCCTGAGTAGATTTGGAGCGGTGTTTTGGATCATTGTCTTGCTGAAAGATCCATCCCCTGCGTAACTTCAACTTTGTCACTGATTCTTGAACTTTATTGTCAAGAATCTGCTGATACTGAGTGGAATCCATGCGTCCCTCAACTTTAACAAGATTCCCGGTGCCGGCATTGGCCACACAGCCCCAAAGCATGATGGAACCTCCACCAAATTTTACTGTGGGTAGCATGTGTTTTTCTTGGAATGCTGTGTTTTTTTGCCGCCATGCATAACGCCATTTTGTATGACCAAACAACTCAATCTTGGTTTCATCAGTCCACAGGACCTTCTTCCAAAAAGAAATTGGCTTCTCCAAATGTGCTTTTGCATACCTCAGCCGACTCTGTTTGTGGCGTGCTTGCAGAAACGGCTTCTTTCGCATCACTCTCCCATACAGCTTCTCCTTGTGCAAAGTGCGTTGTATAGTTGACCGATGCACAGTGACACCATCTGTAGCAAGTTGATGCTGCAGCTCTCTGGGGGTGGTCTGAGGATTGTCCCTGATTGATCTCACCATTCTTCTTCTCTGCCTTTCTGATGTTTTTCTTGGCCTGCCACTTCTGGCCTTAACAAGAACTGTCCCTGTGTTCTTCCATTTCCTTACTATGTTCCTCACAGTGGAAACTGACAGGTTAAATCTCTGAGACAGCTTTTTGTATCCTTCCCCTGAACAACTATGTTGAATAATCTTTGTTTTCAGGTCATTTGACAGTTGTTTTGAGGAGCCCATGATGCCACTCTTCAGAGGAGATTCAAACAGGAGAACAACTTGCAAGTGGCCACTTTAAGTAGCTTTTCTCATGACTGCATACACCTGGCTCTGAAGTTCAAAGCTCAATGAGGTGACAAAACCAAAAAAAGTGCTTTAGTAAGTCAGTAAAAAGTAGGTAGGCGTATTTAAAACAAGATAATGATAAGGGTGCCCATACTTATGCACCTGTCAAATTTTGTTTGAATGCAGATTGCACATTTTCTGTTAGTACAATAAACCTCATTTCAAGGCAGAAACATTACTGTGTCCAACAGTTATTACATATATCAAACTGAAATAGCTGTTGTAAAAACACCAATTTTTATAAAACATTAAGCTTAAGATTAATAGGGGTGCCCAAACTTTTTCATATAACTGTATATAGTGTGACCGTAAAAGAATGGTAAAAAATAAATATATACTTACCTTCTGATGGCCTGTCGACGTCAGCGGTCGCGTGACCCGTCACATGACTAAATGACATCACGCCAGGTCCTTTTCAGACCATCGCGAGCTGCCGGCAAGCCAGGACGCATCGGATAAAGACACCGGGGGTCATCAGAAGGTAAGTATAATATTTTATATTTTATTTTATTCTTTTTTTACAGGTTCTATGGTACCCTGGTCCGGAGGAGTCTCCTCTTCTCCAAACCCGGGTACCATCCGCACATTGAAACGCATGGAATCTGCATGTACAGATGCAGTGATGCGGATTCCATGTGTTCCAATGCAAGTCAATGGCGGCGAAAGCGCAGCGCTTCCGCAAAATAATTGTTATTGCTGCGGATTTTTCGGCAATGATAATCCGCAGCGGAAATTTCCGCAGCATGTGCACAGCACATGCGGATTATCATTGGGGAACATGGCAGACCTTCTACCAAGCGTTTTTTAAGCGTTTCTGCAGTGGAATTGGCGCTGCGGAAAAGCTTAATAAACGCGTAGTGGGCACACAGCCTAAAAAAATTATTATAATTAATATTGTGCCAAATTAATTTCACGTGAACTATCACATGATCTATCACAGGGGATCATGTGACATGTCATACATACAGGTATGTGTGTGTGTGTGTGGGGGGTGGGGGGCCGTGCCTTCTAAACTGCCCGGGGCACTTGCTACTCTTAATCCACCCCTGCGGCTCCCCCACACCCACCACCATGCGGCCATACAATAATATAGTATTCGGACTATAAGACGCACCCCCCACTTTCCTCCAAAATTTTGGAGGAAAAAAGTGCATCTTATAGTCCGAAAAATACGGTAATTATTAAGAATAGGAGATTTTTTATTTTTTTTTTTAAATGTAGGAACGATTCAATTATTCCTAAGATCTCACCCCATGGATGGATCCTTTGTATTTGCAATTGGTTGAGGAAGGGCATTGCTAACAATAGGAATTCCAGAGAATGGAGGACTTAACTACAACTCCCAGTATGTCCTTAGCAATGGTAAGGAGATACTGGGAGTTGTTACCAGTCATCATCAGACTGTGGACCGTATAGGAACCAATGTACTGATTAGATGCAAAAAAAAGTAACTTACATTTTGGGATATATATTACATGATTTAGGTCCTATAATTTTGAGCAGATTAGTGCGAATCTAAGACCCTGATCACTCAGAAGATCTCTTAGAAGTGAAGAGGTGAGGAGACATGACTGTGACTTTCTGCTGCATTTGCTCCGCTCAGTGTACTCTCCTATCTACTGAGCTGCGCTCTTCTAGGGGGTCTTTTAAGCAAAGGAGCAAAGGATTGGGGTCCCCACAAATCTGCTCAGAATTAATGACCCTAAACCACATTAAAAACATCCCAAAAGTTGATTTACTCTTTAAGGTTAATTTACACACACACACACACACACACACACACACACTGTATACGCCGTACGCACCACACACACTGTATACGCCGTACGCACCACACACACTGTATACACCGTACATACCACACACACACACTGTATACGCCGTACACACCACACACACACACACACTTTATCCTCCATACACAACACACACGCACTGAATACGGCGTACGCACCACATACACTGTATACGCCGTACACACCACACACACACACACATACACTGTATACTCCGTACGCACCACACACACACACTGAATACGGCGTACGCACCACATACACTGTATACGCCGTACACACCACACACACACACACATACACTGTATACTCCGTACGCACCACACACACACTGTATACGCCGTACGCACCACGCACACTGTATACGGCGTACGCACCACACACACACTGTATACGGCGTACATACCACACACACTGTATACACCGTACATACCACACACACACACTGTATACGCCGTACACACCACACACACACACACACTTTATACTCCATACGCAACACACACGCACTGAATACGGCGTACGCACCACACACACTGTATACGCCGTACACACCACACACACTGTATACGCCGTACACACCACACACACTGTATACGCCGTACACACCACACACACTGTATACGCCGTACACCACACACACACACACTCTGTATAAGCCGTACACACCACACACACACACTGTATACGCTGTACGCACCACACATACACACACACTGTATACGCTGTACATACCACATACACTGTATACACCATATGCACCACCACACACACTGTATACGCCGTACACACCACACACACACTGTATACGCCGTACGCACCACCACACACACGCAGTCTGTATACATCGTATGCACCACACACACGCACTCTGTATACACCGTACGCACCACACACACTGTATACGCTGTACGCACCACACATCCACTGTATACGCCATACTCACCACACACACACTCTGTATACACCGTACGCACCACACACTGTATACGCCGTACGCACCACACATCCACTGTATACGCCATACTCACCACACACACACTGTATACGCCGTACACACCACACACACACTGTATACGCTGTACATACCACACACACACTGTATATGCCGTACACACCACACACACACTGTATACGCCGTACACACCACACACACACTGTATACGCTGTACATACCACACACACACTGTATATGCCGTACACACCACACACACACACACACTGTATACGCCGTACGCACCACCACACACACACGCACTCTGTATACACCGTACGCACCACACACACGCACTCTGTATACGCCGTACACACCACACACACACTGTATACGCTGTACATACCACACACACTGTATATGCCGTACACACCACACACACACACACACTGTATACGCCGTACGCACCACCACACACACACGCACACTGTATACACCGTACACACCACACACACACTGTATATGCCGTACACAGTGGTGTACTGCCAATGGCGGCAGACCAGGCGACTGCTATGGGGCCCGTGAGCCGAGGGGGCCCATAGCAGTCCAGGGGTGGATATACCGCCACCGGTGCAGCTGCGCCGGGTCCCCACCATGCAGCTGCACCAAGGGGCCCACAAGGTGCAGCTGCTCCCTGCACGCGGCGGTCAGGGAGTGATTCCTACAGCTCCGCTGCTGTCAGGAGGAGAATAGCAGCGGAGCTGGAGGGTTCATCCTCTACTTCCTCCCTGACCCAGGCGCGCGCAGATTGATGACGTCATCATGCAGCGCGCGCCTGGGTCAGGAAGAAAGCTGCCGGCAACCAGGAGGATGCTGCTGCAGGGGAGCGAGCTGAGGTAAGTTGTTTTTTTTTTTTACTGAAATGCTGGGGAGGGGGTGGGGCTGGGAAGAGCAATAATGGGGCGGATAGAGCTGGGGAGAGCAATGATGGGGATGGTGGGAGAGAGCAATGATGGGGGTGCTGGGAGAGAGCAATGATGGGGGTGCTGGGAGAGAGCAATGATGGGGGTGCTGGGACAGAGCAATGGTGGGGGGCTGGGAGAGAGCAATGATGGAGGTGCTGGGACAGAGTAATGATGGGGGTGCTGAGAGGAAATGATGGGGGTGCTGGGAGAGAGCAATGATGGGAGTGCTGGGAGAAGCAATGATGGAGGTGCTGGGACAGAGCAATGATGGGGAGCTGGAAGAGAGCAATGATGGAGGTGCTGGGACAGGGCAATGATGGGGGTGCTGGACAGAGCAAGGATGGGGGTTGGGAGAGAGCAATGATGGGGGTGGTGGGACAGAGCAATGATGGGGGTGCTAGGAGAGAGCAAAGATGGGGGTGCTGGGAGAGAGCAACGATGAGGGTGCTGGGAGAGAGCAACGATGAGGGTGCTGGGACACAGCAATGATGGGGGTGCTGGGACACAGCAATGATGGGGGTGCTGGGAGAGAGCAATGATGGGGGTGCTGGGAGAGAGCAATGGTGGGGGTGCTGGGACAGAGCAATGGTGGGGGGGCTGGGAGAGAGTAATGATGTGGGACTGGGAGAGAGCAATGATGTGGGGCTGGGAGAGAGCAATGATGGAGGTGCTGGGACAGAGAAATGATGGGGGTGCTGGGAGAGAGCAATGATGGGAGTGCTGGGAGAAGCAATGATGGAGGTGCTGGGACAGAGCAATGATGGGGGGCTGGGAGAGAGCAATGATGGAGGTGCTGAGACAGCGCAATGATGGGGGTGCTGGACAGAGCAATGATGGGGGTTGGGAGAGAGCAATGATGGGGGTGGTGGGACAGAGCAATGATGCAGGTGCTAAGAGAGAGAGCAATGATGGGGGTGTTGGGAGAGAGCAAAGATGGGGGTGCTGGGAGAGAGCAACGATGAGGGTGCTGGGACAGAGCAATGACGTGAGTGCTGGGACAGAGCAATGATGGGGGTGCTGGGAGAGAGTAATGATGGGGGTGCTGGGAGAGAGTAATGATGGGGGTGCTGGGAGAGAGTAATGATGGGGGTGCTGGGAGAGAGCAATGATGAGGGTGCTGGGAGAGAGCAATGATGGGGGTGCTGGGAGAGAGCAATTATGGGGGTTTCACTTTGCTTGTACTGTTAAGCCTTGTATGTTTTCCGTGTGCACATAGCCTTACAGTTAATTGGGGAGAGTCACAGAGACTGAATAATTTATATTATTGGCCGGTGCAGATTATAGTTAATGGGGGGCACAGTGCTGCTTATCACTTTATATTTTGATTACTAGGTGGTTAATAGTATATTAATGGGAGGGGGGGTTACATATCTGTATTCGAGGACGCAGAGCGGGGGAGACACATGTATACATACAATATGTGACCTTGTTATTTTCTAGGCTGGAGATCATCGTGACAAGACGAGACGTGGCTGGGAGATGTCGACATGAAGGTCTGACCAGATGGAGAAGAAGCAGCAGAAACCGACTCTGATCAGATGAGACGTCAGCGGTAAGTGCCTGGATGTAAATATTATTCTGTATCTGCACTGTGTGACTTGGAGTGATAATGTTATCTGTAAAATCCCTTAGGCTGTACTCTCACATTTGTGTGAAATGTCCGTGTGCTGCCAGATTTTTTTATCGGATGGTTCACGGACTCGTACAGTTTTATAGATCCATTCACACATCCATGAAAATCACGGATCTGAGAATGAGATCTAAGAGGGTCAGAGAATGTCCTGTTCTGATCCGATATTGAGGATTAGAATAGGACATGCTCAATGCATCAGTAAAACAGGGCAGCACACCGACACTGCACACAGATGCAGGAATGTAGCCTTATTATGTATAGCACAGTCCCTTAGTATATAGTGTACTCACTTATTATGTATAGCACAGTCCCTTAGTATATAGTGTACTCACTTATTATGTATAGCGCCATCCTTAGTTATATAGTTTCCTCTTTTATTATGTATAACACCCTCCCTTATTATGTACCATCCTCTCTAGCGGCTCACAGTTGGGGGATCATACTGTGTTGCGGTCAGCATACTTTACCCTGGGAGTTGAGGTGGGGTACAGTAGGGTCATTATACTGTGCATGTGGAGGAATTCACCATGGGGGTATTATACTGTGTTTGGGGGGCCCTTTTATTGGCATCACACTTTATGGGGCAATGAAAGAGATCTAGGACGTCAGCAGGAGGAAAATTACTATGTAAAGGATGAAAAGTTGTGAGATCTGATCTTTGGTGACCCCGACAATTATTTAATTTTTTTTTTGGGAGGGGGGGGGGGTAATTAGAGCTTCTGCTATGGGGCCCCATGATTCCTATGTATGCCCCTGGCCGTACATACCAAATACACTGTATACGCCATATACACCACCACACACACACACACTGTATACGCCGTACACACCACACACACGCACTCTGTATACACCCTGCGCACCACACACACACACACACACACACACACACACACACACTGTATATGCCGTAAGCACCACACACACATACCCTGTATACGCCGTATGCAACACCACACACACTGTATACGCCATACGCACCCCCCACACACACATTGTATATGCCGTACGCACCCCCCCGCACACACTGTATACACCACCACACACACTCTGTATACGCCATACGCACCACACACGCTCTGTATACGCTGTACGCACCACCACACACACTCCGTATACGCTGTACGCACCACACACACAATGTATACGGCATATGCACCACACACATTGTATACACCGTACACACCACACACACACAGTATACGCCGTACGCACCACACACACTGTATACGCCGTACGCACCACACACTGTATACGCCGTACGCACCACACACTGTATACGCCATATGCACAACACACACACTGTATACGCTGCACACACCACACACACAGTATACGCCGTACGCACAACACACACATTGTATACGCTGTACACACCACACACACTGTATATGCCGTACGCACCACCACACACACACACACACTCTGTATACGCTATATGCACCACACACGCTCTGTATACGCCGTACGCACCACCACGCACACTCTGTATACGCTGTACGCACCACACACACAATGTATACGGCATATGCACCACACACATTGTATACACCATACACACCACACACACACACTGTATACGCCGAATGCACCACACACACTGTATACGCCGTACGCATCACACACTGTATACGCACCACACACTGTATACGCCGTATGCAACACACACTGTATACGCCGTACGCACCACACACTGTATACGCCGTATGCAACACACACTGTATACGCCATACGCACAACACACACACTGTATACGCTGCACACACCACACACACAGTATACGCCGTACGCACAACACACACACTGTATACACCACACACACTGTATATGCCGTACGCACCACCACACACACACACACACACACTCTGTATATGCTATATGCACCACCACACACACACTCTGTATACGCCGTACGCACCACACACACACTCTGTATACGCCGTACGCACCACACACACGGTATACGCCGTACGCACCACCACACACACACACACACACTCTGTATACGCCGTACGCACCACCACACACACACACACTCTGTATACGCTATATGCACCACCACACACACACACTCTGTATACGCCGTACGCACCACACACACGGTATACGCCGTACGCAGCCTCTTGCGTGGTACCACCAGCAGAACACTGTCGCAAACACGCCGCCGCCGGGATCAGCCGAATGAGTCACTGACTGCCGCCATCTTTGTACAGGAGGAGCGCATGCGCAGTTTTAATGTGACCGCCGCTATCTGCCTGCACAAAGATGGCGGCGATCTGATTTACTGCGTGGGGAGACAGCTCAAACGAGAGAACACATGAGGGAAGAAGACAGCACAGGGGTGGAGAGAGAGAGCAGACAAGGGGGAGAGCACATGGGGTACACAGGTCAAAGAAGAGATCACATAAGAGGAGAAGACAGCAGATGGGGGAGAGAGAGAGTGGATAGGTGGGTGAGCACATGGGGGGGAGAGATTCTCAACTGTGCAAAGCCTGCCCCCATCGTGACATTACTGCCCTCCCGATGAGACAGCATCGGGCCTCCATCTAGTATATACAGTACAGACCAAAAGTTTGGACACACCTTCTCATTTAAAGATTTTTCTGTATTTTCATGACTATGAAAATTGTACATTCACACTGAAGGCATCAAAACTATGAATTAACACATGTGGAATTATATACTTAACAAAAAAGTGTGAAACAACTGAAAATATGTCTTATATTCTAGGTTCTTCAAAGTAGCCACCTTTTGCTTTGATGACTGCTTTGCACACTCCTGGCATTCTCTTGATGAGCTTCAAGAAGTAGTCACCGGAAATGGTCTTCCAACAATCTTGAAGGAGTTCCCAGAGATGCTTAGCACTTGTTGGCCCTTTTGCCTTCACTCTGCTGTCCAGCTCACCCCAAACCATCTCGATTGGATTCAGGTCAGGTGACTGTGGAGGCCAGGTCATCTGGCGTAGCACCCCATCACTCTCCTTCTTGGTCAAATAGCCCTTACACAGCCTGGAGGTGTGTTTGGGGTCATTGTCCTGTTGAAAAATAAATGATGGTCCAACTAAACGCAAACCGGATGGAATAGCATGCCGCTGCAAGATGCTGTGGTAGCCATGCTGGTTCAGTATGCCTTCAATTATGAATAAATCCCCAACAGTGTCACCAGCAAAGCACCCCCACACCATCACACCTCCTCCTCCATGCTTCACGGTGGGAACCAGGCATGTAGAGTCCATCCATTCACCTTTTCTGCGTCGCAGAAAGACACGGTGGTTGGAACCAAAGATCTCAAATTTGGACTCATCAGACCAAAGCACAGATTTCCACTGGTCTAATGTCCATTCCTTGTGTTCTTTAGCCCAAACAAGTCTCTTCTGCTTGTTGCCTGTCCTTAGCAGTGGTTTCCTAGCAGCTATTTTACCATGAAAGTCTGCTGCACAAAGTCTCCTCTTAACAGTTGTTGTAGAGATGTGTCTGCTGCTAGAACTCTGTGTGGCATTGACCTGGTCTCTAATCTGAGCTGCTGTTAACCTGTGATTTCTGAGGCTGGTGACTCAGATAAACTTATCCTCAGAAGCAGAGGTGACTCTTGGTCTTCCTTTCCTGGGGCGGTCCTCATGTGAGCCAGTTTCTTTGTAGCGCTTGATGGTTTTTGCAACTGCACTTGGGGACACTTTCAAAGTTTTCCCAATTTTTCAGACTGACTGACCTTCATTTCTTAATGTAATGATGGCCACTCGTTTTTCTTTACTTAGCTGCTTTTTTCTTGCCATAATACAAATTCTAACAGTCTATTCAGTAGGACTATCAGCTGTGTATCCACCAGACTTCTGCACAACACAACTGATGGTCCCAACTCCATTTATAAGGCAAGAAATCCCACTTATTAAACCTGACAGGGCACACCTGTGAAGTGAAAACCATTTCCGGTGACTACCTCTTGAAGCTCATCAAGAGAATGCCAAGAGTGTGCAAAGCAGTCATCAAACCAAAGGTGGCTACTTTGAAGAACCTAGAATATAAGACATATTTTCAGTTGTTTCACACTTTTTTGTTAAGTATATAATTCCACATGTGTTAATTCATAGTTTTGATACCTTCAGTGTGAATGTACAATTTTCATAGTCATGAAAATACAGAAAAATCTTTAAATGAGGTGTGTCCAAACTTTTGGTCTGTACTGTATATATATTACATATTCTACAAGCAGGGCTTGTGGATTGTCCATTATTATAATATACAACATATAAAGTGCAGTGCAGGAGGGGAAGGCGAAGGACCTGACTAATCCCCCCAAATATTAATGATAGTGTGTAAAATAATCACAGGCTGCAATTACCCACAATGTTTTTTAGTTTTGTTTTTTTAAACAATTAATATCAACTTTTTCTTGTGGTTGTAAAAGTGAAATAACAGTGAGAGCCATGATGACATCACAATGCACATGACATCATAGACATGACAGCTGGAGTAGAATGTATGAAGCTCTGCACCAGAGCCATCTTGTGTCACTAGGATCTGACAGCTGGAAGGGGACGAGTCCAGGTAGGGAGCACATTACTTTTAAGCTTTGGTATACTTATAGCGTATCCCCCGGATTTATCATGGATCTCCAGAAACACTCTGTAATAAGACATTTTCAGGACCACCCCTTACCTAAATGAGGAGTCACTGATGATCTGTTGATATGAACAAGTATGGCAGCTAAACCCCCAGCAATGAGCTGCTATATTGCTGGGGAAGCAGCGTTTTCCATGCCCCCTATAGCAGGAGGATGACAATGTGATGATACATATTTGTTGGGGGTCTTCCAGCTCTTTGCACTGGCTCCCCACTATGGCAGACTACAATGGCGCTCGCCCCCTATGTCACCCCTATGCTCTAGTAAGGCATGTAGATAGGGGGGGCTCAAGTTGGGACATCTTTATGGGGCTCCATTTTTGGATCGTTTTGCCATTGACGTGGTAGAATTACAGCACTTTGTAACAGAAATTTAGTAGCGTATGCCATCATTCTCTGTTGTCAGCTCTTTTGCTCCTGTGAATTCGGGGGGACATTGGAGTTGTAGTTACTGGGGTCAGGACTGGCAGGATGGGGTCCTGGGTGTTATTTTACTACATAGAGCAGTAGGTAATATAGATAAAATAAAAGGCTCCTTTTAAATGTGCCTCATAGAATTATAAAATGAGGTCGGGGTTTTGTCTTTTTATTGAATTAATTTTTTGTTGATGTTGTAAACTGGATCCATAAAAAGCAGTGAGAGTTTTAATGACATCACCGGGCGCGTGACATCATCGACATCCCATGACATCACAGATGAAATAGAATGTGCACATTTCTAAACCTGAATCATTTTATGTCTTTAACCCCGGACAGCTTGAAGGAGACTGGTCCAGGTAAGCGTCTCTTCACACAATCTTGGGGTCCTGTTTACCCATCATGTAGCTGGGGGTGTTTGTGGTGAAGTTCAGCACTGCACCATTTTGCCCCCCAAAAAATCAGAGCCAACACATCTGTGTCATGTGCTTATTGCTGTGATTGTCAAGGTGATGCCTTTAGGGATGGCTGATACTGCTGAGTAGCCGGCATATAACTCAGATGAGTATAGCACTCACTCCAATGTTATGCTATGGGGCAGTGCCAACTAGTGTTTATTTTCTCATGCCAAGTCGGCATGAGAAAAAAATTGCTGCATGCTGCAATTGGCAGAGTATATCAGACGACGCGCCCATACAAGTCTATGGATCCGTGAAAAACATCGGACTGCACTCAGATGTCATCCGAGTGCAGTCCAATATACGCCGGCTGACACACAATTGAGAAGATGGAGAAATTAAATGCTCCATCTTCTCCACACCTGTGATCCGAATCTCGCATGCGAGAGAATTGGATCACAAACACAATATTGTTGATATTTTCCATTGAAGTAAGGCCCCCCCTAAGGCGAAGGTCTGGACAGTAAGAAACCCTTCCAGTGTCAATGACCACCTAATGGTTCAAAAATATCTACCCCACTTTTTGCTATAAAGTGTAGATTGAGCATCCCAGAATGCCAAAGGGGATCCAGAAACCAGAATATTTAATACCTTATTTCAATCAGACTTCACCAATCTTTTTTTTTTTTGGTTTGTCCCATAGGGCGGAACGTTAAGTCGTCTGAAGAAACGCAGTGAGAAGGCATTCGTCTTGACTAGCGGAGAGGTTACTCCTTTGCTACAGGAGTCTGACAGGTAAGTGGACATTTTAACTCATCCATCAATTCCTCCCCTTGTAGATTTATTGCAGAATTGCCGTTTTAATCACCCAAAAAGCACATTGACCGGATATTTAACCAACTCACCACTTAGTTCAATCTAGCAATTTTAGGACTTCAATCCTGAAATACTTATTGGGTATAATGGCTCCACCGACTTAATTTCTAATAGGTCCATTTTCCAACTTCAACCAAGAGGATATGCTGGTCTTGGAATATTTTCACTAGAACCAGTATAACTCCGTCCATCATGCTCCTCCAGTTAGGAGGATAGACTGGGACATTGATGGTTTATCAGCCCCACACTGGCGAATCCAGATCCAACTTCCATTAGGAGGGCAGACTGGTATACGGTGGGGAAAAGAAGTATTTAATACACTGCCGATTTTGCAAGTTTTCCCACCTACAATGAATGGAGAGGTCTGTAATTTTTATCGCAGGTCACTTCACCTGTGAGAGACCGAGTTTAAAAATAAAATCCAGAAAAATCACATTGTATGATTAACATTACATAATTCATTTGCTTTTTATTGCATGAAATAAGTATTTGATACAATAGAAAAATAGAACTTAATATTTGGTACAGAAACCTTTGTTTGCAATTACAGAGGTCAGATATTTCCTGTAGTTCTTGACCAAGTTTGCACATAATAAAGCAGAGATTTTGGCCCTCTCCTCCATACGGATCTTCTCCAGATCTTTCAAGTTTCGGGGCTGTTGCTGGGCAATATTGAGTTTCAGCTCCCTCCAAAGCTTTTCTACTGGGATCAGGTCTGGAGACTGGCTAGACCACTACAGGACCTTGAAATGCTTCTTATCGAGCCACGCCTTAGGTTGCCCTGGCTGTGTGTTTCGGATCATTGTCATGCTGGAAGACCCAACCACAACCCATCTTCAACGTGCTTACTGAGGGAAGGAAGATACATGACCCCATCCATCCTCCCTTCAATACATTGCAGTCGTCCTGTCCCCTTTGCAAAAAAAAGCACCTCCGAAGTATGAGGTTTCCCCCGCCATGCTTCATGGTTGGGAGAGTGTTCTTGGGGTTGTACTCATCCTTCTTCTTCCTCCAAACAAGGTGAGTGGAGTGGACACCAAAAAGTTCTATTTTGATTTCATCTGACCACATGACCTTCTCCCATGCCTCCTCTGGATCATCCAGATGGTTATTGGCAACTTCAAACAGGCCTGGATATGTGCTGGGGTGAGCACTGGACCTTGTGTGCCCTGCAGGATTTTAATCCATGATAGCGTAGTGTGTAACTAATGGTAATGTTTGAGACTGTGGTGCCAGCTCTATTTAGGTCATTGACCAGGTCCTCCCATGTAGTTCTGGGCTGATTCCTGACGTTTCTCAGAATCATCCTTACCCCACGAGGCGAGATCTTGCATGGAGCCCCAGACCGAGGAAGACTTGGTCATCTTGTGTTTCTTCCATTTTCTAATAATTGCGCCAACAGTTGTTGGCGTCTCGTGAAGCTGCTTGCTTATTGTCCTGTAGCCCATCCCAGCCTTGTGTCTTTTATACAGGTAATAAGTTCAAACAAGTGCAATTAATACAGGTAATGAGTGCAGAGTAGGAGGGCTTCTTAAAGAAAAGCTAACAAGTATGTGAGAGCCAGAATTCTTGCTGGTTGGTAGGTGATCAAATACTTATTTCATGCAATAAAATGCAATTTAATTATTTAAAAATCATATAATGTGATTTTCTGATTTTTAGATTTTGTCTCTCACAGATGAAGTGACCTACGATAAAAATGACAGACCTCTACACTCTTTGTAGGTAGGAAAACTTGCAAAATTGGCAGTGTATCAAATACTTATTTTCTCCACTGTAGTGCTGTCCAACATGACACCATCAAGCTCATCTTACCACTCCATACCAGGAGGGTAGATTGGGGCATTAACAGTTTAATCACTTTGTGTCCACAAGGCCATCTCTTCCAACTAGGAGTCTTAACTGGACTACAGTGGTTTTATTCAGCTTATTGCAGCCATGTCCAGCTTGCACCTCCAACAAGGAGAGTAAACTGAAATGTAGATGTTTATCAACTTAAATGCTGAGCAGTCCATCCTATGACACCGGACCAGGAGGAGCAGCTGGACTTACACTGGTTTTGCTCAGCTCAGCCATACCCAACTTACAAATCCAACTTAAAGGATAACCTGGAAACTAAATGGTTAACCAACTTAAACGCCAACCAGTCCAATTTATGACTCCAGACCCCGAATATTAATTGAACTTACAATGATTTCATGTGTCTTATGACCAGTGGCGTAACTAGAGTCTGAATATATATATCCCGAATATGTCCCCCATTCTGCCGCTGTTCTTTATTGTATAAAAAAAAAACTAAGCCATTATACTCACCAGGGGTGTACATTCAAGTCATGGGGCTCCAGAGCATAAGTATAACGCACTCCCCATAGTCCTTCATATAGTATAATGCATCCCATAGTCCTCCATATAGTATAATGCATCCCATTCTCCTCTATATAATATACTGTACAGCCCATAGTCGTCCATAAAGTATAATGCACAGCTCCTAGTCATACATGTAGTATAATGCACCCCATAGTTTTCAATAAAGTATAAAGCACCTCCACAGTCATACATAGTAGTATAATGCACCACATCATCATATATAGCAGTATAATTCACCCCCATAGTCATATATGGTAATATAATGTACCTCCATAGGCATATAAAGTAGTGTAATGCACCCCATAGTCATATATAGTAGTATAATGCACCTCCATAGTCATATATAGCAGTATAATGCACCCCCATCATCATATATAGCAGTATAATGCACCCCATCGTCATATATAGCAGTATAATTCAAGCCATAGTCCTATATAGCAGTATAATGCACCCCCAGTCATATATAGTAGTATAATGCACCCCATAGACATGTACAGTAGTATAATGCATCCTCATAGTCATATATAGTAGTATAATACACTTCATAGTCATCTATAGAAGTATAATGCACCCCCATCGTCACATAAAGCAGTATAATGCACTCCATAGTCATATAAGGCAGTATAATGTACCCCCATATAGTTTATATAGTAATATAATGCACCCCATAGTCATATATAGCAGTATATTGCACCTCCTGGTCATATATAGTTGTATAATGTACCCCCATAGTCATATATAATAGTATACTGCACCCCCATAGTCATATACACTAGTATAAAGCCTCCCATAGTCATATATAGTAGTATAAAGCACCCCATAGTCATATATAGTAGTATAAAGCACCCCATAGTCATTTATAGTAGTATAAAGCACCCCATAGTCATTTATAGTAGTATAATGTACCCCCCATAGTCATATATAGTAGTATAATGCACCCAACTGTCATATCAGTATAATGCACCCCCATAGTCATATATAGTAGTATAATGCACCCACATAGTCATATATAGTAGTATAATACACCTTCATAGTCATATACAGAAGTATAATGCACCCCTATAGTCATCCGTAGTAGTATAATACAACCCCAATAGTCATCCGTAGTAGTATAATACAACCCCCATAGTCATAAATAGTAGTGTAATGCACCTCCATAGTCATAAACAGTAGTAAAATGCACCCTATAGTCATATATAGCACTATATTGCACTTCAGTCATATATAGCAGTATAATGTACCCCCATAGTCATATATAGCAGTATAATGTACATCATAGTCATATATAGCAGTATAATGCACCCTTATAGCCATATATAGTAGTATAGTATACCCCATATTCATATATACTAGTATAATGTACCCCATAGTCATATAGCAGTATAATACACCCCGTAGTCATATATAGTAGTATAAAGCACCTCATAGTCATATATAGTGTTACGGGTCCGGGGGGTGGAACCTCTGTGCTATGGTGCAAGGAGGGACCCAGAGGGGCGTAACTAAGTATCAACCCGGACTGACCCTGGTCGTACGGCGGCTAACGACTCCGTGACCAGGGAGGGACCGAGCCGAGGGACCAGGTGCTACTCTGGGGATGACCTTGTAAGGGAGCAGGTGACCTTCACGGTACAGATGGCAGGGACTGACCGGAATAGCAGGTAGGCACAGCAGGCAGGCTGGCGAGCAGGAGTCTCTAGGTGGGCTGGCAGGTGGTCACTGCAAGTGACGGCAGGAGTCTCTAGGTGGGCTGGCAAGTGGTCACGGCAAGTGACGGCAGGAGCCTCCAGGAAGGCACGGCAGGTAACAGGCAGGTCACAGGCAAGTGCTCCCAGGTGAGCGGGCTGACAGGCACGGCAGGTACCAGGCAGGCAACAGGCAAGTGCTCCCAGGTGAGCGGGCTGGCAGGCACGGCAGGTAACAGGCTGGTGGGCAAGACTGGTAGTCAGGCTAGCAGCGGGACCTGAGGACTGAAGCAGAAGTCAGAAACACTGTGCAACAACTTTTGCTCGGGCACCTCCATTTTGGAGGAGGTGCCTTATATATATGGGAGGACCCTCGGCTATTGGCCGAGGACTCCTTAGGACGGCGCATGCGGCCCCTTTAAGAGGGAGGGAACGAGCGCGCCCTAAGCACAGTGCCCGGGGAGCTGCGCGCGCCGGCTGCAGGAAGAGGAGCGCTGGTGAACGCAGAGCGGGGAGCGAGGAGGTGAATGTGACGGCGTCTCTGCCTAGCAGGGGGCAGAGACGCCGATGCTACATATAGTAGTATGGCAACTTATTTAAAAGAAATATTTAAATACTCTACCCACCTTCCCTTCACTCCCGCTCCGCAAGTCCTGATGTGAAGCAGGCAGCTGACTTCGGCCTGTGACGGGAGTGCATGACGTTACTGCCATGTGCCCCGTCATGTGCTGGCCTATGATTGGCCGACAGAATGCATTGTCGCTAAAGGACCCAATAGGTATGTCCACAGCAATACACTTCAACTGGATGTGCGTAGGAGGACACACATCTAATTAAAGGTTCTGCTGGTGTCGACGGGCCCCTGATCCTCCGGGCCTTTGTGACTTGCTGCGACCGCAGTCGTTACTCCCCTACTAATCACAACCATGACCAACTTCAACTAGAAGGATAACTGGGACATAAATATTTTGCTAAGTAAAATGTCGACCAGTCCATTCTGAGACTCCCGACATCAGACTTAAAATAGCTTCATTCTGTTTTAAAGAAACCATTTACACCTCCTACCAACAAGAGGCCAAACTGGGACATGGATAGCATATTGAACAGGTCTGCCTTTAACATCTAAGTATGAGGGATGGACTGGAAATTTGTTGGCCTCACCAGCTACCCTCAGGACTGTACTTTATTAAGGCACCTCCTTGTTGTTTGATAGGATCAGCCGTTATCACCCGGAAGTCATTCTTACCAATATCAGCAGAATTGCTAGTTAATGAAGCATTGAGACAGTAAAGAAAAGAAGCCTACAAACCACAATCGGCTGACATACCACTGAAAGTAGCCCGGGGCAGGCGGGCCCCACAGTCCAGACCCGGGGCGGGCGGGCCCCACAGTCCAGACCCGGGGCGGGCGGGCCCCACAGTCCGGACCCGAGGCTAGATCCGGGACAGGCGGCCTAACAATCCAGACACAGGGCGGACGGGCCCCACAGTCCAGGCTCGGGTTGGACGGGCCCCACAGTCCAGCCTCGGGTTGGACGGGCCCCACAGTCCAGGCTCGGGGCGGACGGGCCCCACGGTCCAGGCTCGGGGCGGACGGGCCCCTCGGTCCAGGCTCGGGGAGGACGGGTCCCTCAGTCCAGGCTCGGGGAGGACGGGTCCCACGGTCCAGGCTCGGGGAGGACGGGCCGCACGGTCCAGGCTCGGGCGAACAGGCCCCAAAGTCCAGGATCGGGGCGGATGGGGGGCCCCACAGTCCGGAGTCGGGGCGGGTGGGGGGCCCCACAGTCCGGACCCGGGGCAGGCGTGGGTCCCCACTGTCCAGACCTGGAGCTAAAACCGGGGCAGTCGGCCGCAAAGGCCAGACACGGGGCCGATGGGCCCCACAGTCAGGACACGGGACAGGCTGGCCCCACAGTCAGGACATGGGGCGGGCGGGGGGCCCCACAGTCAGGACACGGGGCGGGCGGGGGGCCCCACAGTCAGGACCCGGGGCAGGCGTGGGTCCCCACTGTCCAGACCTGGAGCTAGAACCGGGGCAGGCGGCCGCAAAGGCCGGACACGGGGCCGATGGGCCCCACAGTCAGGACACGGGACAGGCTGGCCCCACAGTCAGGACATGGGGCGGGCGGGGGGCCCCACAGTCAGGACACGGGGCGGGCGGGGGGCCCCACAGTCCGGATGCGGGGCTAGTCCCGGGGCAGGCAGCCCCACAGTCCAGGCTCGGGGCTAGACCCGGGGGCAGCCGGCCCCACAGTCTAGACCCGGGGCGGGCGGGGGGCCCCACCGTCCAGGCCCGGGGCAGACAGGCTCCCCTTTTCCACTCGGGGCGGTCATGTCCCACAGTTCAGGCTCGGGGCGGGCGTGCCCCACAGTCCAGACACAGGGCTAGTCCTGGGGCAGGTGGCCCCACAGTCCAGACCTGGGGCTAGACCCGGGGCATGCGGCCCCAAGTGCGGACACGGGGCGGATGGGCCCCACAGTCTGGACTCGGGGCGGATGGGCCCCACAGTCTGGACTCGGGGCGGGCGGGACCCACAGTCAGGACACGGGGCGGGCGGGACCCACAGTCAGGACACGGGGCGGGCGGGCCCCGGCGGGCCCACAGTCAGGACACGGGGCGGGCGGGCCCCACAGTCAGGACACGGGGAGGGCGGGCTCCACAGTCCGGACATGGGGCGGGCGGGCCCCACAGTCCGAACACAGGGCTAATCCCGGGGCAGGCGGCCCCACAGTCCAGACCTGGGGCTAGACCCGGGGCAGACGGCCCACAGTCCGGACACGGGGTGGACGGTCCCCACAGTCCGGACACGGGGGGAGCCACAGTCCGGACATATGGCGGACGGGCCCCACAGTCCAGGCTCGGGGCGGACGGGCCCCACAGTCCGGACGCGGGGCTAGTCCCAGGGCAGGCGGCCCCACAGTCCAGACCTGAGGCTAGACCAGGGGCAGGCGGCCCCACAGTCCAGACACGGGGTGGACGGGCCCCACAGTCCTGACATGGGGCGGACATGCCCCACAGTCCAGACCCGGGGCAGGCGGCCCCACAGTCCAGACTCGGGGCGAGCGGGGGGCCCCACAGTCCGTACCCGGGGCGGGCGGGGGGCCCCACAGTCCAGGCTCGGGGCGGACGGGCCCCACAGTCCAGGCTCGGGGCGGACGGGCCCCACAGTCCGGACACGGGGCTAGTCCCAGGGCAGGCGGCCCCACAGTCCAGACCTGAGGCTAGACCAGGGACAGGCGGCCCCACAGTCCAGACACGGGGTGGACGGGCCCCACAGTCTGTACCTGGGGTGGGCGGGGGGCCCCACAGTCCGTACCCGGGGCTGGCGGGGGGCCCCAACAGTCCAGACCTGGGGCTAGACTCGGGGCGGGCGGCCCCACCGTCCGGACCTGGGGCGGGTGGGGGGCCCCACCGTCCGGACCTGGGGCTAGACCCGATGCAGGTTGCCCCACAGTCCGGACACGGGGCGGACGGGCCCATAGTCCGGACACTGGGCGGCCGTAGTCCGGATATAGGGCGGCCGGGCCCCACAGTCCAGGCTCGGGGCTAGACCTGGGACGGACGGGCCCCACAGTCCAAGCTTGGGGCGGGCGTGCCCCACAGACCGGAAACGGGGCTAGACCCGGGGCAGGCGGCCCCAAAGTCTAGACACGGGGCGGATGAGCCCCACAGTCTGGACACGGGGCGGGCGAGCCCCACAGTCAGGACACGGGGCGGGCGAGCCCCACAGTCAGGACACGGGGTGGGCGGGCCACCCCAGTCAGGACACGGGGCGGGCGGGCCCCACAGTCAGGACACGGGGCGGGCGGGCCCCACAGTCAGGACACGGGGCGGGCGGGCCCCACAGTCAGGACACGGGGCGGGCGGGCCCCACAGTCAGGACACGGGGCGGGCGGGCCCCACAGTCAGGACACGGGGCGGGCGGGCCCCACAGTCAGGACACGGGGCGGGCGGGCCCCACAGTCAGGACACGGGGCGGACGGGCTCCACAGTCACGACACGGGGCGGGCGGGCCCCACAGTCCAGACCTGGGGCTAGACCCGGGGCAGGCGGCCCACAGTCCCGACACGGGGTGGACGGGCCCCACAGTCCGGACACGGGGCGGGCATGCCCCATAGTCCAGACCTTGGGCTAGACCCGGGGCAGGCGGCCCCACAGTCCAGACCTGAGGCTAGACCCGGGGCAGGCGGTCCCATGTTCTAGACACGGGGTGGACGGGCCTCACAGACCTGACATGTGGCTGACATGCCCCACAGTCCAGACCTGGGGCTAGACCCGGGGCAGGCGACCCACAGTCCGGACACGGGGTGGACGGGCCCCAAAGTCCGGACACGGGGTGGACGAGCCCCACAGTCCGGACACTGGGTGGACCGGCCCCACAGTCCGGACACGGGGTGGACGGGCCCCACAGTCCGGACACGGGGTGGACGGGCCCCACAGTCCGGACACGGGGTGGACGGGCCCCACAGTCCGGATACGGGGTGGACGGGCCCCACAGTCCGGATACGGGGTGGACGGGCCCCACAGTCCGGACACAGGGCGGACGGGCCCCACAGTCAGGACATTGGGCGGGCGGGCTCCACAGTCAGGATACAGGGCGGGCAGGCCCCACAGTCCGGACACAGGGCTAATCCCGGGGCAGGTGGCCCCACAGTCCAGACCTGGGGCTAGACCCGGGGCAGGCGGCCCACAGTCCAGACACGGGGTGGACGGGCCCCACAGTCCAGATACGGGGCGGGCATGCCCCATAGTCAAGACCTGGGGCTAAACCCGGGGCTGGCGGCCCCACAGTCCAGACCTCAGGCTAGACCCGGGGCAGGCGGCCCCACATTTTAGACACGGGGTGGACGGGCCCCACAGTCCGGATACGGGGCGGGCATGACCCATAGTCAAGACCTGGGGCTAGACCCGGGGCAGGCGGCCCCACAGTCCAGACCTGAGGCTAGACCCGGGGCAGGCGGCCCCACATTCTAGACACGGGGTGGACGGGCCCCACAGTCCTGACACGGGGCGGACATGCCCCACAGTCCAGACCTGGGGCTAGACCCGGGGTAGGCTGCCCCACAGTCCGGACACGGGGTGGACGGGCCCCACAGTCCGGACACGGGGTGGACGGGCCCCACAGTCCGGACACAGGGGGGACGGGCCCCACAGTCAGGACACGGGGCGGGCGGGCCCCACAGTCAGGACACGGGGCGGGCGGGCCCCACAGTCAGGACACGGGGCGGGCGGGCCCCACAGTCAGGACACGGGGCGGGCGGGCCCCACAGTCAGGACACGGGGCGGACGGGCTCCACAGTCACGACACGGGGCGGGCGGGCCCCACAGTCCAGACCTGGGGCTAGACCCGGGGCAGGCGGCCCACAGTCCCGACACGGGGTGGACGGGCCCCACAGTCCGGACACGGGGCGGGCATGCCCCATAGTCCAGACCTTGGGCTAGACCCGGGGCAGGCGGCCCCACAGTCCAGACCTGAGGCTAGACCCGGGGCAGGCGGTCCCATGTTCTAGACATGGGGTGGACGGGCCTCACAGACCTGACATGTGGCTGACATGCCCCACAGTCCAGACCTGGGGCTAGACCCGGGGCAGGCGACCCACAGTCCGGACACGGGGTGGACGGGCCCCAAAGTCCGGACACGGGGTGGACGAGCCCCACAGTCCGGACACTGGGTGGACCGGCCCCACAGTCCGGACACGGGGTGGACGGGCCCCACAGTCCGGACACGGGGTGGACGGGCCCCACAGTCCGGACACGGGGTGGACGGGCCCCACAGTCCGGATACGGGGTGGACGGGCCCCACAGTCCGGATACGGGGTGGACGGGCCCCACAGTCCGGACACAGGGCGGACGGGCCCCACAGTCAGGACATTGGGCGGGCGGGCTCCACAGTCAGGATACAGGGCGGGCAGGCCCCACAGTCCGGACACAGGGCTAATCCCGGGGCAGGTGGCCCCACAGTCCAGACCTGGGGCTAGACCCGGGGCAGGCGGCCCACAGTCCAGACACGGGGTGGACGGGCCCCACAGTCCAGATACGGGGCGGGCATGCCCCATAGTCAAGACCTGGGGCTAAACCCGGGGCTGGCGGCCCCACAGTCCAGACCTCAGGCTAGACCCGGGGCAGGCGGCCCCACATTTTAGACACGGGGTGGACGGGCCCCACAGTCCGGATACGGGGCGGGCATGACCCATAGTCAAGACCTGGGGCTAGACCCGGGGCAGGCGGCCCCACAGTCCAGACCTGAGGCTAGACCCGGGGCAGGCGGCCCCACATTCTAGACACGGGGTGGACGGGCCCCACAGTCCTGACACGGGGCGGACATGCCCCACAGTCCAGACCTGGGGCTAGACCCGGGGTAGGCTGCCCCACAGTCCGGACACGGGGTGGACGGGCCCCACAGTCCGGACACGGGGTGGACGGGCCCCACAGTCCGGACACGGGGGGGACGGGCCCCACAGTCCGGACACGGGGGGGACGGGCCCCACAGTCCGGACACGGGGCGGACGGGCCCCACAGTCCGGACACGGGGCGGACGGGCCCCACAGTCCGGACACGGGGCGGACGGGCCCCACAGTCCGGACACAGGGCTAATCCCGGGGCAGGTGGCCCCACAGTCCAGACCTGGGGCTAGACCCGGGGCAGGCGGCCCACAGTCCAGACAGGGGGTGGACGGGCCCCACAGTCCAGATACGGGGCGGGCATGCCCCATAGTCAAGACCTGGGGCTAAACCCGGGGCTGGCGGCCCCACAGTCCAGACCTCAGGCTAGACCCGGGGCAGGCGGCCCCACATTCTAGACACGGGGTGGACGGGCCCCACAGTCCGGATACGGGGCGGGCTTGACCCATAGTCAAGACCTGGGGCTAGACCCGGGGCAGGCGGCCCCACAGTCCAGACCTGAGGCTAGACCCGGGGCAGGCGGCCCCACATTCTAGACACAGGGTGGACGGGACCCACAGTCCTGACACGGGGCGGACATGCCCCACTGTCCAGACCTGGGGTTAGACCCGGGGTAGGCTGCCCCACAGTCCGGACACGGGGTGGACGGGCCCCACAGTCCGGACACGGGGTGGACGGGCCCCACAGTCCGGACACGGTGTGGACGGGCCCCACAGTCCGGACACGGGGTGGACGGGCCCCACAGTCCGGACACGGGGCGGACGGGCCCCACAGTCCGGACACGGGGCGGACGGGCCCCACAGTCCGGACACGGGGCGGACGGGCCCCACAGTCCGGACACGGGGCGGACGGGCCCCACAGTCCGGACACGGGGCGGACGGGCCCCACAGTCCGGACACGGGGCGGACGGGCCCCACAGTCCGGACACGGGGCGAGCGGGGGGCCCCACAGTCCGTACCCGGGGCGGGCGGGGGCCCCACAGTCCAGGCTCGGGGCGGACGGGCCCCACAGTCCAGGCTCGGGACGGACGGGCCCCACAGTCCGGACACGGGGCTAGTCCCAGGGCAGGCGGCCCCACAGTCCAGACCTGAGGCTAGACCAGGGACAGGCGGCCCCACAGTCCAGACACGGGGTGGACGGGCCCCACAGTCCGTACCTGGGGTGGGCGGGGGGCCCCACAGTCCGTACCCGGGGCTGGCGGGGGGCCCCAACAGTCCAGACCTGGGGCTAGACTCGGGGCGGGCGGCCCCACCGTCCGGACCTGGGGCGGGTGGGGGGCCCCACCGTCCGGACCTGGGGCTAGACCCGATGCAGGTTGCCCCACAGTCCGGACACGGGGCGGACGGGCCCATAGTCCGGACACTGGGCGGCCGTAGTCCGGATATAGGGCGGCCGGGCCCCACAGTCCAGGCTCGGGGCTAGACCTGGGACGGACGGGCCCCACAGTCCAAGCTTGGGGCGGGCGTGCCCCACAGACCGGAAACGGGGCTAGACCCGGGGCAGGCGGCCCCAAAGTCTAGACACGGGGCGGATGAGCCCCACAGTCTGGACACGGGGCGGGCGAGCCCCACAGTCAGGACACGGGGCGGGCGAGCCCCACAGTCAGGACACGGGGTGGGCGGGCCACCCCAGTCAGGACACGGGGCGGGCGGGCCCCACAGTCAGGACACGGGGCGGGCGGGCCCCACAGTCAGGACACGGGGCGGGCGGGCCCCACAGTCAGGACACGGGGCGGGCGGGCCCCACAGTCAGGACACGGGGCGGGCGGGCCCCACAGTCAGGACACGGGGCGGGCGGGCCCCACAGTCAGGACACGGGGCGGGCGGGCCCCACAGTCAGGACACGGGGCGGACGGGCTCCACAGTCACGACACGGGGCGGGCGGGCCCCACAGTCCAGACCTGGGGCTAGACCCGGGGCAGGCGGCCCACAGTCCCGACACGGGGTGGACGGGCCCCACAGTCCGGACACGGGGCGGGCATGCCCCATAGTCCAGACCTTGGGCTAGACCCGGGGCAGGCGGCCCCACAGTCCAGACCTGAGGCTAGACCCGGGGCAGGCGGTCCCATGTTCTAGACACGGGGTGGACGGGCCTCACAGACCTGACATGTGGCTGACATGCCCCACAGTCCAGACCTGGGGCTAGACCCGGGGCAGGCGACCCACAGTCCGGACACGGGGTGGACGGGCCCCAAAGTCCGGACACGGGGTGGACGAGCCCCACAGTCCGGACACTGGGTGGACCGGCCCCACAGTCCGGACACGGGGTGGACGGGCCCCACAGTCCGGACACGGGGTGGACGGGCCCCACAGTCCGGACACGGGGTGGACGGGCCCCACAGTCCGGATACGGGGTGGACGGGCCCCACAGTCCGGATACGGGGTGGACGGGCCCCACAGTCCGGACACAGGGCGGACGGGCCCCACAGTCAGGACATTGGGCGGGCGGGCTCCACAGTCAGGATACAGGGCGGGCAGGCCCCACAGTCCGGACACAGGGCTAATCCCGGGGCAGGTGGCCCCACAGTCCAGACCTGGGGCTAGACCCGGGGCAGGCGGCCCACAGTCCAGACACGGGGTGGACGGGCCCCACAGTCCAGATACGGGGCGGGCATGCCCCATAGTCAAGACCTGGGGCTAAACCCGGGGCTGGCGGCCCCACAGTCCAGACCTCAGGCTAGACCCGGGGCAGGCGGCCCCACATTTTAGACACGGGGTGGACGGCCCCACAGTCCGGATACGGGGCGGGCATGACCCATAGTCAAGACCTGGGGCTAGACCCGGGGCAGGCGGCCCCACAGTCCAGACCTGAGGCTAGACCCGGGGCAGGCGGCCCCACATTCTAGACACGGGGTGGACGGGCCCCACAGTCCTGACACGGGGCGGACATGCCCCACAGTCCAGACCTGGGGCTAGACCCGGGGTAGGCTGCCCCACAGTCCGGACACGGGGTGGACGGGCCCCACAGTCCGGACACGGGGTGGACGGGCCCCACAGTCCGGACACAGGGGGGACGGGCCCCACAGTCAGGACACGGGGCGGGCGGGCCCCACAGTCAGGACACGGGGCGGGCGGGCCCCACAGTCAGGACACGGGGCGGGCGGGCCCCACAGTCAGGACACGGGGCGGGCGGGCCCCACAGTCAGGACACGGGGCGGACGGGCTCCACAGTCACGACACGGGGCGGGCGGGCCCCACAGTCCAGACCTGGGGCTAGACCCGGGGCAGGCGGCCCACAGTCCCGACACGGGGTGGACGGGCCCCACAGTCCGGACACGGGGCGGGCATGCCCCATAGTCCAGACCTTGGGCTAGACCCGGGGCAGGCGGCCCCACAGTCCAGACCTGAGGCTAGACCCGGGGCAGGCGGTCCCATGTTCTAGACATGGGGTGGACGGGCCTCACAGACCTGACATGTGGCTGACATGCCCCACAGTCCAGACCTGGGGCTAGACCCGGGGCAGGCGACCCACAGTCCGGACACGGGGTGGACGGGCCCCAAAGTCCGGACACGGGGTGGACGAGCCCCACAGTCCGGACACTGGGTGGACCGGCCCCACAGTCCGGACACGGGGTGGACGGGCCCCACAGTCCGGACACGGGGTGGACGGGCCCCACAGTCCGGACACGGGGTGGACGGGCCCCACAGTCCGGATACGGGGTGGACGGGCCCCACAGTCCGGATACGGGGTGGACGGGCCCCACAGTCCGGACACAGGGCGGACGGGCCCCACAGTCAGGACATTGGGCGGGCGGGCTCCACAGTCAGGATACAGGGCGGGCAGGCCCCACAGTCCGGACACAGGGCTAATCCCGGGGCAGGTGGCCCCACAGTCCAGACCTGGGGCTAGACCCGGGGCAGGCGGCCCACAGTCCAGACACGGGGTGGACGGGCCCCACAGTCCAGATACGGGGCGGGCATGCCCCATAGTCAAGACCTGGGGCTAAACCCGGGGCTGGCGGCCCCACAGTCCAGACCTCAGGCTAGACCCGGGGCAGGCGGCCCCACATTTTAGACACGGGGTGGACGGGCCCCACAGTCCGGATACGGGGCGGGCATGACCCATAGTCAAGACCTGGGGCTAGACCCGGGGCAGGCGGCCCCACAGTCCAGACCTGAGGCTAGACCCGGGGCAGGCGGCCCCACATTCTAGACACGGGGTGGACGGGCCCCACAGTCCTGACACGGGGCGGACATGCCCCACAGTCCAGACCTGGGGCTAGACCCGGGGTAGGCTGCCCCACAGTCCGGACACGGGGTGGACGGGCCCCACAGTCCGGACACGGGGTGGACGGGCCCCACAGTCCGGACACGGGGGGGACGGGCCCCACAGTCCGGACACGGGGGGGACGGGCCCCACAGTCCGGACACGGGGCGGACGGGCCCCACAGTCCGGACACGGGGCGGACGGGCCCCACAGTCCGGACACGGGGCGGACGGGCCCCACAGTCCGGACACAGGGCTAATCCCGGGGCAGGTGGCCCCACAGTCCAGACCTGGGGCTAGACCCGGGGCAGGCGGCCCACAGTCCAGACAGGGGGTGGACGGGCCCCACAGTCCAGATACGGGGCGGGCATGCCCCATAGTCAAGACCTGGGGCTAAACCCGGGGCTGGCGGCCCCACAGTCCAGACCTCAGGCTAGACCCGGGGCAGGCGGCCCCACATTCTAGACACGGGGTGGACGGGCCCCACAGTCCGGATACGGGGCGGGCTTGACCCATAGTCAAGACCTGGGGCTAGACCCGGGGCAGGCGGCCCCACAGTCCAGACCTGAGGCTAGACCCGGGGCAGGCGGCCCCACATTCTAGACACAGGGTGGACGGGACCCACAGTCCTGACACGGGGCGGACATGCCCCACTGTCCAGACCTGGGGTTAGACCCGGGGTAGGCTGCCCCACAGTCCGGACACGGGGTGGACGGGCCCCACAGTCCGGACACGGGGTGGACGGGCCCCACAGTCCGGACACGGTGTGGACGGGCCCCACAGTCCGGACACGGGGTGGACGGGCCCCACAGTCCGGACACGGGGCGGACGGGCCCCACAGTCCGGACACGGGGCGGACGGGCCCCACAGTCCGGACACGGGGCGGACGGGCCCCACAGTCCGGACACGGGGCGGACGGGCCCCACAGTCCGGACACGGGGCGGACGGGCCCCACAGTCCGGACACGGGGCGGACGGGCCCCACAGTCCGGACACGGGGCGAGCGGGGGGCCCCACAGTCCGTACCCGGGGCGGGCGGGGGCCCCACAGTCCAGGCTCGGGGCGGACGGGCCCCACAGTCCAGGCTCGGGACGGACGGGCCCCACAGTCCGGACACGGGGCTAGTCCCAGGGCAGGCGGCCCCACAGTCCAGACCTGAGGCTAGACCAGGGACAGGCGGCCCCACAGTCCAGACACGGGGTGGACGGGCCCCACAGTCCGTACCTGGGGTGGGCGGGGGGCCCCACAGTCCGTACCCGGGGCTGGCGGGGGGCCCCAACAGTCCAGACCTGGGGCTAGACTCGGGGCGGGCGGCCCCACCGTCCGGACCTGGGGCGGGTGGGGGGCCCCACCGTCCGGACCTGGGGCTAGACCCGATGCAGGTTGCCCCACAGTCCGGACACGGGGCGGACGGGCCCATAGTCCGGACACTGGGCGGCCGTAGTCCGGATATAGGGCGGCCGGGCCCCACAGTCCAGGCTCGGGGCTAGACCTGGGACGGACGGGCCCCACAGTCCAAGCTTGGGGCGGGCGTGCCCCACAGACCGGAAACGGGGCTAGACCCGGGGCAGGCGGCCCCAAAGTCTAGACACGGGGCGGATGAGCCCCACAGTCTGGACACGGGGCGGGCGAGCCCCACAGTCCGGACACGGGGTGGACGGGCCCCACAGTCCGGACACGGGGCGGACGGGCCCCACAGTCCGGACACGGGGCGGACGGGCCCCACAGTCCGGACACGGGGCGGACGGGCCCCACAGTCCGGACACGGGGCGGACGGGCCCCACAGTCCGGACACGGGGCGGACGGGCCCCACAGTCCGGACACGTGGCGGACGAGCCCCACAGTCCGGACACGGGGCGGACGGGCCCCACAGTCCGGACACGGGGCGGACGGGCCCCACAGTCCGGACACGGGGCGGACGGGCCCCACAGTCCGGACACGGGGCGGGCGAGCCCCACAGTCAGGACACGGGGCGGGCGGGACCCACAGTCAGGACACGGGGCGGGCCCCACAGTCAGGACATTGGGCGGGCGGGCTCCACAGTCAGGATACAGGGCGAGCAGGCCCCACAGTCAGGACACAGGGCTAATCCCGGGGCAGGTGGCCCACAGTCCAGACACGGGGTGGACGGGCCCCACAGTCCAGATACGGGGCGGGCATGCCCCATAGTCAAGACCTGGGGCTAAACTCGAGGCTGGCGGCCCCACAGTCCAGACCTCAGGCTAGACCCGGGGCAGGCGGCCCCACATTCTAGACACGGGGTGGACGGGCCCCACAGTCCGGATACGGGGCGGGCATGACCCATAGTCAAGACCTGGGGCTAGACCCGGGGCAGGCGGCCCCACAGTCCAGACCTGAGGCTAGACCCGGGGCAGGCGGCCCCACATTCTAGACACAGGGTGGACGGGCCCCACAGTCCTGACACGGGGCGGACATGCCCCACAGTCCAGACCTGGGGCAAGACCCGGGGTAGGCTGCCCCACAGTCCGGACACGGGGCGGACGGGCCCCACAGTCCGGACACGGGGCGGGCGGGCTCCACAGTCAGGATACAGGGCGAGCAGGCCCCACAGTCAGGACACAGGGCTAATCCCGGGGCAGGTGGCCCCACAGTCCAGACCTGGGGCTAGACCCGGGGCAGGCGGCCCACAGTCCAGACACGGGGTGGACGGGCCCCACAGTCCAGATACGGGGCGGGCATGCCCCATAGTCAAGACCTGGGGCTAAACCCGGGGCTGGCGGCCCCACAGTCCAGACCTCAGGCTAGACCCCGGGCAGGCGGCCCCACATTCTAGACACGGGGTGGACGGGCCCCACAGTCCGGATACGGGGCGGGCATGACCCATAGTCAAGACCTGGGACTAGACCCGGGGCAGGCGGCCCCACAGTCCAGACCTGAGGCTAGACCCGGGGCAGGCGGCCCCACATTCTAGACACAGGGTGGACGGGCCCCACAGTCCTGACACGGGGCGGACATGCCCCACAGTCCAGACCTGGGGCAAGACCCGGGGTAGGCTGCCCCACAGTCTGGACACGGGGCGGACGGGCCCCACAGTCCGGACACGGGGCGGACGGGCCCCACAGTCCGGACACGGGGCGGACGGGCCCCACAGTCCGGACACGGGGCGGACGGGCCCCACAGTCCGGACACGGGGCGGACGGGCCCCACAGTCCGGACACGGGGCGGACGGGCCCCACAGTCCGGACACGGGGCGGACGGGCCCCACAGTCCGGACAGGGGGCGGACGGGCCCCACAGTCCGGACAGGGGGCGGACGGGCCCCACAGTCCGGACAGGGGGCGGACGGGCCCCACAGTCCGGACAGGGGGCGGACGGGCCCCACAGTCCGGACACGGGGCGGACGGGCCCCACAGTCCGGACACGGGGCGGACGGGCCCCACAGTCCGGACACGGGGCGGACGGGCCCCACAGTCCGGACACGGGGCGGACGGGCCCCACAGTCCGGACACGGGGCAGACGGGCCCCACAGTCCGGACACAGGGCTAATCCCGGGGCAGGTGGCCCCACAGTCCAGACCTGGGGCTAGACCCGGGGCAGGCGGCCCACAGTCCAGACACGGGGTGGACGGGCCCCACAGTCCAGATACGGGGCGGGCATGCCCCATAGTCAAGACCTGGGGCTAAACCCGGGGCTGGCGGCCCCACAGTCCAGACCTCAGGCTAGACCCGGGGCAGGCGGCCCCACATTCTAGACACGGGGTGGACGGGCCCCACAGTCCGGATATGGGGCGGGCATGACCCATAGTCAAGACCTGGGGCTAGACCCGGGGCAGGCGGCCCCACAGTCCAGACCTGAGGCTAGACCCGGGGCAGGCGGCCCCACATTCTAGACACAGGGTGGACGGGCCCCACAGTCCTGACACGGGGCGGACATGCCCCACAGTCCAGACCTGGGGTTAGACCCGGGGTGGACGGGCCCCACAGTCCGGCCACGGGGCGGACGGGCCCCACAGTCCGGCCACGGGGCGGACGGGCCCCACAGTCCGGCCACGGGGCGGACGGGCCCCACAGTCCGGACACGGGGCGGACGGGCCCCACAGTCCGGACACGGGGCGGACGGGCCCCACAGTCCGGACACGGGGCGGACGGGCCCCACAGTCCGGACACGGGGCGGACGGGCCCCACAGTCCGGACACGGGGCGGACGGGCCCCACAGTCCGGACACGGGGCGGACGGGCCCCACAGTCCGGACACGGGGCGGGCATGACCCATAGTCAAGACCTGGGGCTAGACCCGGGGCAGGCGGCCCCACAGTCCAGACCTGAGGCTAGACCCGGGGCAGGCGGCCCCACATTCTAGACACGGGGTGGACGGGCCCCACAGTCCTGACACGGGGCGGACATGCCCCACAGTCCAGACCTGGGGCTAGACCCGGGGTAGGCTGCCCCACAGTCCGGACACGGGGTGGACGGGCCCCACAGTCCGGACACGGGGTGGACGGGCCCCACAGTCCGGACACAGGGGGGACGGGCCCCACAGTCCGGACACGGGGGGGATGGGCCCCACAGTCCGGACACGGGGCGGACGGGCCCCACAGTCCGGACACGGGGCGGACGGGCCCCACAGTCCGGACACGGGGCGGACGGGCCCCACAGTCCGGACACAGGGCTAATCCCGGGGCAGGTGGCCCCACAGTCCAGACCTGGGGCTAGACCCGGGGCAGGCGGCCCACAGTCCAGACAGGGGGTGGACGGGCCCCACAGTCCAGATACGGGGCGGGCATGCCCCATAGTCAAGACCTGGGGCTAAACCCGGGGCTGGCGGCCCCACAGTCCAGACCTCAGGCTAGACCCGGGGCAGGCGGCCCCACATTCTAGACACGGGGTGGACGGGCCCCACAGTCCGGATACGGGGCGGGCTTGACCCATAGTCAAGACCTGGGGCTAGACCCGGGGCAGGCGGCCCCACAGTCCAGACCTGAGGCTAGACCCGGGGCAGGCGGCCCCACATTCTAGACACAGGGTGGACGGGACCCACAGTCCTGACACGGGGCGGACATGCCCCACAGTCCAGACCTGGGGTTAGACCCGGGGTAGGCTGCCCCACAGTCCGGACACGGGGTGGACGGGCCCCACAGTCCGGACACGGGGTGGACGGGCCCCACAGTCCGGACACGGTGTGGACGGGCCCCACAGTCCGGACACGGGGCGGACGGGCCCCACAGTCCGGACACGGGGCGGACGGGCCCCACAGTCCGGACACGGGGCGGACGGGCCCCACAGTCCGGACACGGGGCGGACGGGCCCCACAGTCCGGACACGGGGCGGACGGGCCCCACAGTCCGGACACGGGGCGGACGGGCCCCACAGTCCGGACACGGGGCGGACGGGCCCCACAGTCCGGACACGGGGCGGACGGGCCCCACAGTCCGGACACGGGGCGAGCGGGGGGCCCCACAGTCCGTACCCGGGGCGGGCGGGGGCCCCACAGTCCAGGCTCGGGGCGGACGGGCCCCACAGTCCAGGCTCGGGGCGGACGGGCCCCACAGTCCGGACACGGGACTAGTCCCAGGGCAGGCGGCCCCACAGTCCAGACCTGAGGCTAGACCAGGGACAGGCGGCCCCACAGTCCAGACACGGGGTGGACGGGCCCCACAGTCCGTACCTGGGGTGGGCGGGGGGCCCCACAGTCCGTACCCGGGGCTGGCGGGGGGCCCCAACAGTCCAGACCTGGGGCTAGACTCGGGGCGGGCGGCCCCACCGTCCGGACCTGGGGCGGGTGGGGGGCCCCACCGTCCGGACCTGGGGCTAGACCCGATGCAGGTTGCCCCACAGTCCGGACACGGGGCGGACGGGCCCATAGTCCGGACACTGGGCGGCCGTAGTCCGGATATAGGGCGGCCGGGCCCCACAGTCCAGGCTCGGGGCTAGACCTGGGACGGACGGGCCCCACAGTCCAAGCTTGGGGCGGGCGTGCCCCACAGACCGGAAACGGGGCTAGACCCGGGGCAGGCGGCCCCAAAGTCTAGACACGGGGCGGATAGGCCCCACAGTCTGGACACGGGGCGGGCGAGCCCCACAGTCAGGACACGGGGCGGGCGAGCCCCACAGTCCGGACACGGGGTGGACGGGCCCCACAGTCCGGACACGGGGCGGACGGGCCCCACAGTCCGGACACGGGGCGGACGGGCCCCACAGTCCGGACACGGGGCGGACGGGCCACACAGTCCGGACACGGGGCGGACGGGCCCCACAGTCCGGACACGTGGCGGACGAGCCCCACAGTCCGGACACGGGGCGGACGGGCCCCACAGTCCGGACACGGGGCGGACGGGCCCCACAGTCCGGACACGGGGCGGACGGGCCCCACAGTCCGGACACGGGGCGGGCGAGCCCCACAGTCAGGACACGGGGCGGGCGGGACCCACAGTCAGGACACGGGGCGGGCCCCACAGTCAGGACATTGGGCGGGCGGGCTCCACAGTCAGGATACAGGGCGAGCAGGCCCCACAGTCAGGACACAGGGCTAATCCCGGGGCAGGTGGCCCACAGTCCAGACACGGGGTGGACGGGCCCCACAGTCCAGATACGGGGCGGGCATGCCCCATAGTCAAGACCTGGGGCTAAACCCGAGGCTGGCGGCCCCACAGTCCAGACCTCAGGCTAGACCCGGGGCAGGCGGCCCCACATTCTAGACACGGGGTGGACGGGCCCCACAGTCCGGATACGGGGCGGGCATGACCCATAGTCAAGACCTGGGGCTAGACCCGGGGCAGGCGGCCCCACAGTCCAGACCTGAGGCTAGACCCGGGCAGGCGGCCCCACATTCTAGACACAGGGTGGACGGGCCCCACAGTCCTGACACGGGGCGGACATGCCCCACAGTCCAGACCTGGGGCAAGACCCGGGGTAGGCTGCCCCACAGTCCGGACACGGGGCGGACGGGCCCCACAGTCCGGACACGGGGCGGGCGGGCTCCACAGTCAGGATACAGGGCGAGCAGGCCCCACAGTCAGGACACAGGGCTAATCCCGGGGCAGGTGGCCCTACAGTCCAGACCTGGGGCTAGACCCGGGGCAGGCGGCCCACAGTCCAGACACGGGGTGGACGGGCCCCACAGTCCAGATACGGGGCGGGCATGCCCCATAGTCAAGACCTGGGGCTAAACCCGGGGCTGGCGGCCCCACAGTCCAGACCTCAGGCTAGACCCCGGGCAGGCGGCCCCACATTCTAGACACGGGGTGGACGGGCCCCACAGTCCGGATACGGGGCGGGCATGACCCATAGTCAAGACCTGGGGCTAGACCCGGGGCAGGCGGCCCCACAGTCCAGACCTGAGGCTAGACCCGGGGCAGGCGGCCCCACATTCTAGACACAGGGTGGACGGGCCCCACAGTCCTGACACGAGGCGGACATGCCCCACAGTCCAGACCTGGGGTTAGACCCGGGGTAGGCTGCCCCACAGTCCGGACACGGGGTGGACGGGCCCCACAGTCCGGACACGGGGAGACGGGCCCCACAGTCCGGACACGGGGCGGACGGGCCCCACAGTCCGGACGCGGAGCGGACGGGCCCCACAGTCCGGACACGGGGCGGACGGGCCCCACAGTCCGGACACTGGGTGGACCGGCCCCACAGTCCGGACACGGGGTGGACGGGCCCCACAGTCCGGACACGGGGTGGACGGGCCCCACAGTCCGGACACGGGGTGGACGGGCCCCACAGTCCGGATACGGGGTGGACGGGCCCCACAGTCCGGATACGGGGTGGACGGGCCCCACAGTCCGGACACAGGGCGGACGGGCCCCACAGTCAGGACATTGGGCGGGCGGGCTCCACAGTCAGGATACAGGGCGGGCAGGCCCCACAGTCCGGACACAGGGCTAATCCCGGGGCAGGTGGCCCCACAGTCCAGACCTGGGGCTAGACCCGGGGCAGGCGGCCCACAGTCCAGACACGGGGTGGACGGGCCCCACAGTCCAGATACGGGGCGGGCATGCCCCATAGTCAAGACCTGGGGCTAAACCCGGGGCTGGCGGCCCCACAGTCCAGACCTCAGGCTAGACCCGGGGCAGGCGGCCCCACATTCTAGACACGGGGTGGACGGGCCCCACAGTCCGGATACGGGGCGGGCATGACCCATAGTCAAGACCTGGGGCTAGACCCGGGGCAGGCGGCCCCACAGTCCAGACCTGAGGCTAGACCCGGGGCAGGCGGCCCCACATTCTATACACAGGGTGGACGGGACCCACAGTCCTGACACGGGGCGGACATGCCCCACAGTCCAGACCTGGGGTTAGACCCGGGGTAGGCTGCCCCACAGTCCGGACACGGGGTGGACGGGCCCCACAGTCCGGACACGGGGTGGACGGGCCCCACAGTCCGGACACGGTGTGGACGGGCCCCACAGTCCGGACACGGGGTGGACGGGCCCCACAGTCCTGACACGGGGTGGACGGGCCCCACAGTCCGGACACGGGGCGGACGGGCCCCACAGTCTGGACACGGGGCGGACGGGCCCCACAGTCCGGACACGGGGCGGACGGGCCCCACAGTCCGGACACGGGGCGGACGGGCCCCACAGTCCGGACACGGGGCGGACGGGCCCCACAGTCCGGACACGGGGCGGACGGGCCCCACAGTCCGGACACGGGGCGAGCGGGGGGCCCCACAGTCCGTACCCGGGGCGGGCGGGGGCCCCACAGTCCAGGCTCGGGGCGGACGGGCCCCACAGTCCAGGCTCGGGGCGGACGGGCCCCACAGTCCGGACACGGGGCTAGTCCCAGGGCAGGCGGCCCCACAGTCCAGACCTGAGGCTAGACCAGGGACAGGCGGCCCCACAGTCCAGACACGGGGTGGACGGGCCCCACAGTCCGTACCTGGGGTGGGCGGGGGGCCCCACAGTCCGTACCCGGGGCTGGCGGGGGGCCCCAACAGTCCAGACCTGGGGCTAGACTCGGGGCGGGCGGCCCCACCGTCCGGACCTGGGGCGGGTGGGGGGCCCCACCGTCCGGACCTGGGGCTAGACCCGATGCAGGTTGCCCCACAGTCCGGACACGGGGCGGACGGGCCCATAGTCCGGACACTGGGCGGCCGTAGTCCGGATATAGGGCGGCCGGGCCCCACAGTCCAGGCTCGGGGCTAGACCTGGGACGGACGGGCCCCACAGTCCAAGCTTGGGGCGGGCGTGCCCCACAGACCGGAAACGGGGCTAGACCCGGGGCAGGCGGCCCCAAAGTCTAGACACGGGGCGGATGAGCCCCACAGTCTGGACACGGGGCGGGCGAGCCCCACAGTCAGGACACGGGGCGGGCGAGCCCCACAGTCCGGACACGGGGTGGACGGGCCCCACAGTCCGGACACGGGGCGGACGGGCCCCACAGTCCGGACACGGGGCGGACGGGCCCCACAGTCCGGACACGGGGCGGACGGGCCCCACAGTCCGGACACGGGGCGGACGGGCCCCACAGTCCGGACACGGGGCGGACGGGCCCCACAGTCCGGACACGGGGCGGACGAGCCCCACAGTCCGGACACCGGGCGGACGGGCCCCACAGTCCGGACACGGGGCGGACGGGCCCCACAGTCCGGACACGGGGCGGACGGGCCCCACAGTCCGGACACGGGGCGGGCGAGCCCCACAGTCAGGACACGGGGCGGGCGGGACCCACAGTCAGGACACGGGGCGGGCCCCACAGTCAGGACATTGGGCGGGCGGGCTCCACAGTCAGGATACAGGGCGAGCAGGCCCCACAGTCAGGACACAGGGCTAATCCCGGGGCAGGTGGCCCCACAGTCCAGACCTGGGGCTAGACCCGGGGCAGTCGGCCCACAGTCCAGACACGGGGTGGACGGGCCCCACAGTCCAGATACGGGGCGGGCATGCCCCATAGTCAAGACCTGGGGCTAAACCCGAGGCTGGCGGCCCCACAGTCCAGACCTCAGGCTAGACCCGGGGCAGGCGGCCCCACATTCTAGACACGGGGTGGACGGGCCCCACAGTCCGGATACGGGGCGGGCATGACCCATAGTCAAGACCTGGGGCTAGACCCGGGGCAGGCGGCCCCACAGTCCAGACCTGAGGCTAGACCCGGGGCAGGCGGCCCCACATTCTAGACACAGGGTGGACGGGCCCCACAGTCCTGACACGGGGCGGACATGCCCCACAGTCCAGACCTGGGGCAAGACCCGGGGTAGGCTGCCCCACAGTCCGGACACGGGGCGGACGGGCCCCACAGTCCGGACACGGGGCGGGCGGGCTCCACAGTCAGGATACAGGGCGAGCAGGCCCCACAGTCAGGACACAGGGCTAATCCCGGGGCAGGTGGCCCCACAGTCCAGACCTGGGGCTAGACCCGGGGCAGGCGGCCCACAGTCCAGACACGGGGTGGACGGGCCCCACAGTCCAGATACGGGGCGGGCATGCCCCATAGTCAAGACCTGGGGCTAAACCCGGGGCTGGCGGCCCCACAGTCCAGACCTCAGGCTAGACCCCGGGCAGGCGGCCCCACATTCTAGACACGGGGTGGACGGGCCCCACAGTCCGGATACGGGGCGGGCATGACCCATAGTCAAGACCTGGGGCTAGACCCGGGGCAGGCGGCCCCACAGTCCAGACCTGAGGCTAGACCCGGGGCAGGCGGCCCCACATTCTAGACACAGGGTGGACGGGCCCCACAGTCCTGACACGGGGCGGACATGCCCCACAGTCCAGACCTGGGGCAAGACCCGGGGTAGGCTGCCCCACAGTCCGGACACGGGGCGGACGGGCCCCACAGTCCGGACACGGGGCGGACGGGCCCCACAGTCCGGACACGGGGCGGACGGGCCCCACAGTCCGGACACGGGGCGGACGGGCCCCACAGTCCGGACACGGGGCGGACGGGCCCCACAGTCCGGACAGGGGGCGGACGGGCCCCACAGTCCGGACAGGGGGCGGACGGGCCCCACAGTCCGGACAGGGGGCGGACGGGCCCCACAGTCCGGACAGGGGGCGGACGGGCCCCACAGTCCGGACACGGGGCGGACGGGCCCCACAGTCCGGACACGGGGCGGACGGGCCCCACAGTCCGGACACGGGGCGGTCGGGCCCCACAGTCCGGACACGGGGCAGACGGGCCCCACAGTCCGGACACGGGGCAGACGGGCCCCACAGTCCGGACACAGGGCTAATCCCGGGGCAGGTGGCCCCACAGTCCAGACCTGGGGCTAGACCCGGGGCAGGCGGCCCACAGTCCAGACACGGGGTGTACGGGCCCCACAGTCCAGATACGGGGCGGGCATGCCCCATAGTCAAGACCTGGGGCTAAACCCGGGGCTGGCGGCCCCACAGTCCAGACCTCAGGCTAGACCCGGGGCAGGCGGCCCCACATTCTAGACACGGGGTGGATGGGCCCCACAGTCCGGATATGGGGCGGGCATGACCCATAGTCAAGACCTGGGGCTAGACCCGGGGCAGGCGGCCCCACAGTCCAGACCTGAGGCTAGACCCGGGGCAGGCGGCCCCACATTCTAGACACAGGGTGGACGGGCCCCACAGTCCTGACACGGGGCGGACATGCCCCGCAGTCCAGACCTGGGGTTAGACCCGGGGTGGACGGGCCCCACAGTCCGGCCACGGGGCGGACGGGCCCCACAGTCCGGCCACGGGGCGGACGGGCCCCACAGTCCGGCCACGGGGCGGACGGGCCCCACAGTCCGGCCACGGGGCGGACGGGCCCCACAGTCCGGACACGGGGCGGACGGGCCCCACAGTCCGGACACGGGGAGGACGGGCCCCACAGTCCGGACACGGGGCGGACGGGCCCCACAGTCCGGACACGGGGCGGACGGGCCCCACAGTCCGGACACCGGGCGTACGGGCCCCACAGTCCGGACACGGGGCGGACGGGCCCCACAGTCCGGACACGGGGCGGACGGGCCCCACAGTCCGGACACGGGGCGGACGGGCCCCACAGTCCGGACACGGGGCGGATGGGCCCCACAGTCCGGACACGGGGCGGACGGGCCCCACAGTCCGCACACGGGGCGGACGGGCCCCACAGTCCGGACACGGGGCGGACGGGCCCCACAGTCAGGACACGGGGCGGGCGGGACCCACAGTCCAGATACGGGGCGGGCATGCCCCATAGTCAAGACCTGGGGCTAAACCCGGGGCTGGCGGCCCCACAGTCCAGACCTCAGGCTAGACCCGGGGCAGGCGGCCCCACATTCTAGACACGGGGTGGACGGGCCCCACAGTCCGGATACGGGGCGGGCATGACCCATAGTCAAGACCTGGGGCTAGACCCGGGGCAGGCGGCCCCACAGTCCAGACCTGAGGCTAGACCCGGGGCAGGCGGCCCCACATTCTAGACACGGGGCGGACGGGCCCCACAGTCCGGACACGGGGCGGACGGGCCCCACAGTCCGGACAGGGGGCGGACGGGCCCCACAGTCCGGACAGGGGGCGGACGGGCCCCACAGTCCGGACAGGGGGCGTACGGGCCCCACAGTCCGGACAGGGGGCGGACGGGCCCCACAGTCCGGACACGGGGCGGACGGGCCCCACAGTCCGGACACGGGGCGGACGGGCCCCACAGTCCGGACACGGGGCGGTCGGGCCCCACAGTCCGGACACGGGGCAGACGGGCCCCACAGTCCGGACACGGGGCAGACGGGCCCCACAGTCCGGACACAGGGCTAATCCCGGGGCAGGTGGCCCCACAGTCCAGACCTGGGGCTAGACCCGGGGCAGGCGGCCCACAGTCCAGACACGGGGTGTACGGGCCCCACAGTCCAGATACGGGGCGGGCATGCCCCATAGTCAAGACCTGGGGCTAAACCCGGGGCTGGCGGCCCCACAGTCCAGACCTCAGGCTAGACCCGGGGCAGGCGGCCCCACATTCTAGACACGGGGTGGATGGGCCCCACAGTCCGGATATGGGGCGGGCATGACCCATAGTCAAGACCTGGGGCTAGACCCGGGGCAGGCGGCCCCACAGTCCAGACCTGAGGCTAGACCCGGGGCAGGCGGCCCCACATTCTAGACACAGGGTGGACGGGCCCCACAGTCCTGACACGGGGCGGACATGCCCCACAGTCCAGACCTGGGGTTAGACCCGGGGTGGACGGGCCCCACAGTCCGGCCACGGGGCGGACGGGCCCCACAGTCCGGCCACGGGGCGGACGGGCCCCACAGTCCGGCCACGGGGCGGACGGGCCCCACAGTCCGGCCACGGGGCGGACGGGCCCCACAGTCCGGACACGGGGCGGACGGGCCCCACAGTCCGGACACGGGGCGGACGGGCCCCACAGTCCGGACACGGGGCGGACGGGCCCCACAGTCCGGACACGGGGCGGACGGGCCCCACAGTCCGGACACGGGGCGGACGGGCCCCACAGTCCGGACACGGGGCGGACGGGCCCCACAGTCCGGACACGGGGCGGACGGGCCCCACAGTCCGGACACGGGGCGGACGGGCCCCACAGTCCGGACACCGGGCGTACGGGCCCCACAGTCCGGACACGGGGCGGACGGGCCCCACAGTCCGGACACGGGGCGGACGGGCCCCACAGTCCGGACACGGGGCGGACGGGCCCCACAGTCCGGACACGGGGCGGACGGGCCCCACAGTCCGGACACGGGGCGGACGGGCCCCACAGTCCGGACACGGGGCGGACGGGCCCCACAGTCCGGACACGGGGCGGACGGGCCCCACAGTCCGGACACGGGGCGGACGGGCCCCACAGTCCGGACACGGGGCGGACGGGCCCCACAGTCAGGACACGGGGCGGGCGGGACCCACAGTCCAGATACGGGGCGGGCATGCCCCATAGTCAAGACCTGGGGCTAAACCCGGGGCTGGCGGCCCCACAGTCCAGACCTCAGGCTAGACCCGGGGCAGGCGGCCCCACATTCTAGACACGGGGTGGACGGGCCCCACAGTCCGGATACGGGGCGGGCATGACCCATAGTCAAGACCTGGGGCTAGACCCGGGGCAGGCGGCCCCACAGTCCAGACCTGAGGCTAGACCCGGGGCAGGCGGCCCCACATTCTAGACACAGGGTGGACGGGCCCCACAGTCCTGACACGGGGCGGACATGCCCCACAGTCCAGACCTGGGGTTAGACCCGGGGTAGGGTGCCCCACAGTCCGGACACGGGGTGGACGGGCCCCACAGTCCGGACACGGGGAGACGGGCCCCACAGTCCGGACACGGGGCGGACGGGCCCCACAGTCCGGACGCGGGGCGGACGGGCCCCACAGTCCGGACGCGGGGCGGACGGGCCCCACAGTCCGGACGCGGGGCGGACGGGCCCCACAGTCCGGACGCGGGGCGGACGGGCCCCACAGTCCGGACGCCGGGCGGACGGGCCCCACAGTCCGGACGCGGGGCGGACGGGCCCCACAGTCCGGACGCGGGGCGGACGGGCCTCACAGTCCGGACGCGGGGCGGACGGGCCCCACAGTCCGGACGCGGGGCGGACGGGCCCCACAGTCCGGACGCGGGGCGGACGGGCCCCACAGTCCGGACACGAGGCGGGCGAGCCCCACAGTCCGGACACGGGGCGGGCGGGACCCACAGTCAGGACACGGGGCGGGCCCCACAGTCAGGACATTGGGCGGGCGGGCTCCACAGTCAGGATACAGGGCGAGCAGGCCCCACAGTCCAGACCTGGGGCTAGACCCGGGGCAGGCAGCCCACAGTCCAGACACGGGGTGGACGGGCCCCACAGTCCAGATACGGGGTGGGCATGCCCCATAGTCAAGACCTGGGGCTAAACCCGGGGCTGGCGGCCCACAGTCCAGAACTGAGGCTAGACCCGGGGCAGGCGGCCCCACATTCTAGACACGGGGTGGACGGGCCCCACAGTCCGGATACGGGGCGGGCATGACCCATAGTCAAGACCTGGGGCTAGACCCGGGGCAGGCGGCCCCACAGTCCAGACCTGAGGCTAGACCCGGGGCAGGCGGCCCCACAGTCCAGATACGGGGTGGACGGGCCCCACAGTCCTGACACGGGGCGGACATGCCCCACAGTCCAGACCTGGGGCTAGACCCGGGGTAGGCTGCCCCAAAGTCCGGACACGGGGTGTACGAGCCCCACAGTCCGGACACGGGGCGGCCACAGTCCAGACATAGGGTGGGCGGGCCCCACAGTCCAGGCTCGGGGCTAAACCCGGGGAAGCCGGCCCCACATTTCAGACCCGGGGCGGGGGACCACACAGTCCAGGCTCGGGGCGGATGGGCCCCACAGTCCAGACTCGGGGCAGATGGGCCCCACAGTATTGGCTCAGAGCGAACGGGCCCCACAGTCCACGCTCTGGCCCCACAGTCCACGCTCGGGGCAGACGGGCCCCACAGTCCACGCTTGGAGCGGACGGGCCCCACAGTCCGGACACGGGGTGGACGGGCCCCACAGTCCGGACACGGGGCGGCCATAGTACGGACATAGGGTGGGCGGGCCCCACAGTCAGGACACGGGGCGGGCGGGCTCCACAGCCAGGACACGGGGCAACCAAGCCCCACAGTCCGGACACTGAGCTAATCCCGGGGCAGGCGGCTTCACAGTCCAGACCTGGGGCTTGACCCGGGGCAGACGGCCCACAGTCCGGACACTGGGTGGACGGGCCCCACAGTCCGGACACGGAGCAGGCATGCCCCACAGTCCAGACCTGGGGCTAGACCCGGAGCACGCGGCCCACAGTCCGGACACGGGGTGGACGGTCCCCACAGTCCGGACACGGGGGGAGCCACAGTCCGGACATATGGTGGACGGGCCCCACAGTCCAGGCTCGGGGCGGACGGGCCCCACAGTCCGGACACGGGGCTAGTCCCGGGGCAGGCGGCCCCACAGTCCAGACCTGAGGCTAGACCAGGGGCAGGCGGCCCCACAGTCCAGACACGGGGTGGACGGGCCCCACAGTCCTGACATGGGGCGGACATGCCCCACAGTCCAGACCCGGGGCAGGCGGCCCCACAGTCCAGACTCGGGGCGAGCGGGGGGCCCCACAGTCCGTACCCGGGGCGGGCGGGGGGGCCCCACAGTCCAGGCTCGGGGCGGACGGGCCCCACAGTCCAGGCTCGGGGCGGACGGGCCCCACAGTCCGGACACGGAGCTAGTCCCGGGGCAGGCGGCCCCACAGTCCAGACCTGAGGCTAGACCAGGGGCAGGCGGCCCCACAGTCCAGACACTGGGTGGACGGGCTCCACAGTCCTGACATGGGGCGGACATGCCCCACAGTCCAGACCCGGGGCAGGCTTCCCCACAGTCCAGACTCGGGGCGAGCGGGGGTCCCACAGTCCGTACCCGGGGCGGGCGGCGGGCCCCACAGTCCGTACCCGGGGCTGGCGGGGGGCCCCACAGTCCAGACCTGGGGCTAGACTCGGGGCGGGCGGCCCCACCGTCCGGACGTGTGGTGGGCGGGGGGCCCCACAGTCCAGACCTGGGGCTAGACCCGATGCAGGCGGCCCCACAGTCCGGACACGGGGCGGACGGGCCCATAGTCCGGACACTGGGCGGCCGCAGTCCGGATATAGGGCGGCCGGGCCCCACAGTCCTGGCTCGGGGCTAGACCCGGGACGGACGAACCCCACAGTCCAAGCTTGGGGCGGGCGTGCCCCACAGACCGGAAACGGGGCTAGACCCGGGGCAGGCGGCCCCAAAGTCAGGACACTGGGCGGAAGAGCCCCACAGTCAGGACACGGGGCGGGCGAGCCCCACAGTCAGGACACGGGGCGGGCGAGCCCCACAGTCAGGACACGGGGTGGGCGGCCCCCACAGTCAGGACATGGGGCGGGCGGGCCACACAGTCAGGACATGTGGCGGGCGGGCTCCACAGTCCGGACACGGGGCGGGCGGGCCCCACAGTCCAGGCTCGAGGCTAAACCCGGGGAAGCCGGCCCCACATTTCAGACCCGGGGTGGGGGGCCACACAGTCCAGGCTCGGGGCGGATGGGCCCCACAGTCCAGGCTCGGGGCGGATGGGCCCCACAGTCCAGGCTCGGGGCGGATGGGCCCCACTGTATTGGCTCGGGGCGAACGGGCCCCACAGTCCAGGCTCGGGGCGGACGGGCTCCACAGTCCAGACCTGAGGCTCGGCCCGGGGCAGGCGGCCCCACAGTCCAGATACGGGGTGGACGGGCCCCACAGTCCTGACACGGGGCGGACATGCCCCACAGCCCAGACCTAGGGCTAGACCAGGGGTAGGCTGCCCCAAAGTCCAGACACAGGGTGACGAGCCCCACAGTCCGGACACGGGGCGGCCACAGTCCAGACATAGGGTGGGCGGGCCCCACAGTCCAGGCTCGGGGCTAAACCCGGGGAAGCCGGCCCCACATTTCAGACCCGGGGCGGGGGGCCACACAGTCCAGGCTCGGGGCGGATGGGCCCCACAGTCCAGACTCGGGGCGGATGGGCCCCACAGTATTGGCTCGGAGCGAACGGGCCCCACAGTCCACGCTCTGGCCCCACAGTCCACGCTTGGAGCGGACGGGCCCCACAGTCCACGCTTGGAGCGGACGGGCCCCACAGTCCAGACTCGGGGCGGACGGGCCCCACAGTCCAGGCTCGGGGCGGGCGGGCCCATAGTTACGACATGGGGCGGGCGGGCCCCACAGTCCGTACACGGGGCTAGTCCCGGGGCAGGCGGCCCCACAGTCCGGACACGGGGTGGACGGGCCCCACAGTCCGGACACGGGGCGGCCATAGTACGGACATAGGGCGGGCGGGCCCCACAGTCAGGACACGGAGCGGGCGGGCTCCACAGTCAGGACACGGGGCAGGCAGGCCCCACAGTCCGGACACTGAGCTAATCCGGGGGCAGGCGGCTTCACAGTCCAGACCTGGGGCTAGACCCGGGGCAGACGGCCCACAGTCCGGACACGGGGTGGACGGGCCCCACAGTCCGGACACGGAGCAGGCATGCCCCACAGTCCAGACCTGGGGCTAGACCCGGAGCACGCGGCCCACAGTCCGGACACGGGGTGGACGGTCCCCACAGTCCGGACACGGGGGGAGCCACAGTCCGGACATATGGCGGACGGGCCCCACAGTCCAGGCTCGGGGCGGACGGGCCCCACAGTCCGGACACGGGGCTAGTCCCGGGGCAGGCGGCCCCACAGTCCAGACCTGAGGCTAGACCAGGGGCAGGCGGCCCCACAGTCCAGACACGGGGTGGACGGGCCCCACAGTCCTGACATGGGGCGGACATGCCCCACAGTCCAGACCCGGGGCAGGCGGCCCCACAGTCCAGACTCGGGGCGAGCGGGGGGCCCACAGTCCGTACCCGGGGCGGGCGGGGGGCCCCACAGTCCAGGCTCGGGGCGGACGGGCCTCACAGTCCGGACACGCAGCTAGTCCCGGGGCAGGCGGCCCCACAGTCCAGACCTGAGGCTAGACCAGGGGCAGGCGGCCCCACAGTCCAGACACGGGGTGGACGGGCTCCACAGTCCTGACATGGGGCGGACATGCCCCACAGTCCAGACTCGGGGCAGGCTTCCCCACAGTCCAGACTCGGGGCGAGCGGGGGGCCCCACAGTCCGTACCCGGGGCTGGCGGGGGGCCCCACAGTCCAGACCTGGGGCTAGACTCGGGGCGGGCGGCCCCACCGTCCGGACGTGGGGCGGGCGGGGGGCCCCACAGTCCAGACCTGGGGCTAGACCCGATGCAGGCGGCCCCACAGTCCGGACACGGGGCGGACGGGCCCATAGTCCGGACACTGGGCGGCCGCAGTCCGGATATAGGGTGGCCGGGCCCCACAGTCCTGGCTCGGGGCTAGACCCGGGACGGACGGACCCCACAGTCCAAGCTTGGGGCGGGCGTGCCCCACGGATCGGAAACGGGGCTAGACCCGGGGCAGGCGGCCCCAAAGTCCAGACACTGGGCGGAAGAGCCCCACAGTCAGGACACGGGGCGGGCGAGCCCCACAGTCAGGACACGGGGCGGGCGAGCCCCACAGTCAGGACACGGGGTGGGCGGGGGTGGGCGGGCCCCACAGTCAGGACATGGGGCGGGCGGGCCACACAGTCAGGACATGTGGCGGGCGGGCTCCACAGTCAGGACACGGGGCGGGCGGGCCCGGGCGGGCCCCGCCCCCACAGTCAGGACACGGGGCGGGCTGGCCCCACAGTCCAGACCTGGGGCTAGACCCGAGGCAGGCGGCCCACAGTCCAGACACGGGGTGGACGGGCCCCACAGTCCGGACACGGGGCGGGCATGCCCCATAGTCCAGACCTGGGGCTAGACCCGGGGCAGGCGGCCCCACAATCCAGACATGAGGCTAGACCCGGGGCAGGCGGTCCCATATTCTAGACACGGAGTGGACGGGCCTCACAGACCTGACACGGGGCGGACATGCCCCACAGTCCAGACCTGGGGCTAGACCCGGAGCAGGTGACCCACAGACCGGACACGGGGTGGACGGGCCCCACAGTCCGGACACGGGGTGGACGGGCCCCACAGTCCGGACACGGGGTGGATGGGCCCCACAGTCCGGACACGGGGTGGACGGGCCCCACAGTCCGGACACGGGGTGGACGGGCCCCACAGTCCAGACACGGGGTGGACGGGCCCCACAGTCCGGACACGGGGTGGACGGGCCCCACAGTCCGGACACGGGGTGGACGGGCCCCACAGTCCGGACACGGGGCGGGCGAGCCCCACAGTCCGGACACGGGGCGGGCGAGCCCCACAGTCAGGACACGGGGCGGGCGAGCCCCACAGTCAGGACACGGGGCGGGCGGGCCCCACAGTCAGGACACGGGGCGGGCGGGCCCAACAGTCCAGACCTGGGGCTAGACCCGGGGCAGGCGGCCCACATTCCAGACACGGGGTGGACGGGCCCCACAGTCCGGACACGGGGCGGGCACAGTCCAGACATAGGGTGGGCGGGCCCCACAGTCCAGGCTCGGGGCTAAACCCGGGGAAGCCGGCCCCACATTTCAGACCCGGGGCGGGGGGCCCCACAGTCCAGGCTCGGGGCGGATGGGCCCCACAGTCCAGGCTTGGGGCGGACTGGCTCCACAGTCCAGACCTGAGGCTCGGCCCGGGGCAGGCGGCCCCACAGTCCAGATACGGGGTGGACGGGCCCCACCGTCCTGACACGGGGTGGACATGCCCCACAGTCCAAACCTAGGGCTAGACCAGGGGTAGGCTGCCCCAAAGTCCAGACACGGGGTGACGAGCCCCACAGTCCGGACACGGGGCAGCCACAGTCCAGACATAGGGTGGGCGGGCCCCACAGTCCAGGCTCGGGGCTAAACCCAGGGAAGCCGGCCCCACAGTCCAGGCTCGGGGCGGATGGGCCCCACAGTCCAGACTCGGGGCGGATGGGCCCCACAGTATTGGCTCGGAGCGAACGGGCCCCACAGTCCACGCTCTGGCCCCACAGTCCACGCTCGGGGCAGACGGGCCCCACAGTCCACGCTTGGAGCGGACGGGCCCCACAGTCCAGACTCGGGGCGGACGGGCCCCACAGTCCAGGCTCGGGGCGGGTGGGCCCATAGTTACGACACGGGGCGGGCGGGCCCCACAGTCTGTACACGGGGCTAGTCCCGGGGTAAGCGGCCCCACAGTCCGGTCACGGGGTGGACGGGCCCCACAGTCCGGACACGGGGCGGCCATAGTACGGACATAGGGCGGGCGGGCCCCACAGTCAGGACACGGGGCGGGCGGGCTCCACAGTCAGGACACGGGGCAGGCGGGCCCCACAGTCCGGACACTGAGCTAATCCCGGGGCAGGCGGCTTCACAGTCCAGACCTGGGGCTAGACCTGGGGCAGACGGCCCACAGTCCGGACACGGGGTGGACGGGCCCCACAGTCCGGACACGGAGCAGGCATGCCCCACAGTCCAGACCTGGGGCTAGACCCGGAGCACGCGGCCCACAGTCCGGACACGGGGTGGACGGTCCCCACAGTCCGGACACGGGGGGAGCCACAGTCCGGACATATGGCGGACGGGCCCCACAGTCCAGGCTCGGGGCGGACGGGCCCCACAGTCCGGACACGGGGCTAGTCCCGGGCCGGCGGCCCCACAGTCCAGACCTGAGGCTAGACCAGGGGCAGGCGGCCCCACAGTCCAGACACGGGGTGGACGGGCCCCACAGTCCTGACATGGGGCGGACATGCCCCACAGTCCAGACCCGGGGCAGGCGGCCACACAGTCCAGACTCGGGGCGAGCGGGGGGCCCCACAGTCCGTACCCGGGGCGGGCGGGGGGCCCCACAGTCCGTACCCGGGGCTGGCGGGGGGCCCCACAGTCCAGACCTGGGGCTAGACTCGGGGCGGGCGGCCCCACCGTCCGGACATGGGGCGGGCGGGGGGCCCCACAGTCCAGACCTGGGGCTAGACCCGATGCAGGCGGCTCCACAGTCCGGACACGGGGCGGTCGGGCCCATAGTCCGGACACTGGGCGGCCGCAGTCCGGATATAGGGCGGCCGGGCCCCACAGTCCTGGCTCGGGGCTAGACCCGGGACGGACGGACCCCACAGTCCAAGCTTGGGGCGGATGAGCCCCACAGTCAGGACACGGGGCGGGCGAGCCCCACAGTCAGGACACGGGGCGGGCCGGCCCCAAAGTCCGGACACGGGGCGGATGAGCCCCACAGTCCGGACACGGGGCGGACGGGCCCATAGTCCGGACACTGGGCGGCCGCAGTCCCGATATAGGGCGGCCGGGCCCCACAGTCCAAGCTCGGGGCTAGACCTGGGACGGACGGGCCCCACAGTCCAAGCTGGGGCGGGCGTGCCCCACAAACCGCAAACGGGGCTAGACCCGGGGCAGGCGGCCCCAAAGTCCAGACACGGGGCGGATGAGCCCCACAGTCTGGACACGGGGCGGATGAGCCCCAGAGTCTGGACACGGGGCGGGCGAGCCCCACAGTCAGGACACGGGGCGGGCGGGCCCCACAGTCAGGACTCGAGGCGGGCGGGCCCCACAGTCAGGACACGGGGCGGGCGGGCCCCACAGTCAGGACACGGGGCGGGCGGGCCCCACAGTCAGGACACGGGGCGGGCGGGCCCCACAGTCAGGACACGGGGCGGGCGGGCCCCACAGTCAGGACACGGGGCGGGCGGGCCCCACAGTCAGGACACGGGGCGGACGGGCTCCACAGTCAGGACACGGGGCGGGCGGGCCCCACAGTCCAGACCTGGGGCTAGACCCGGGGCAGGCGTCCCACAGTCCAGACACGGGGTGGAAGGGCCCCACAGTCCGGACACGGGGCGGACATGCCCCACAGTCCAGACCTGGGGCTACACCCGGGGCAGGCGACCCACAGTCCGGACACGGGGTGGACGGGCCCCACAGTCCGGATACGGGGTGGACGGGCCCCACAGTCCGGACACGGGGTGGACGGGCCCCACAGTCCGGACACGGGGTGGACGTCCCCACAGTCCGGACACGGGGGGAGCCACAGTCCGGACATATGGCGGACGGGCCTCACAGTCCAGGCTCGGGGCGGACGGGCCCCACAGTCCGGACACGGGGCTAGTCCCGGGGCAGGCGGCCCCACAGTCCAGACCTGAGGCTAGACCAGGGGCAGGCGGCCCCACAGTCCAGACACGGGGTGGACGGGCTCCACAGTCCTGACATGTGGCGGACATGCCCCACAGTCCAGACCCGGGGCAGCCGGCCCCACAGTCCAGACTCGGGGCGAGCGGGGGGCCCCACAGTCCGTACCCGGGGCGGGCGGGGGGCCCCACAGTCCAGGCTCGGGGCAGACGGGCCCCACAGTCCAGGCTCGGGGCGGACGGGCCCCACAGTCCGGACACGGAGCTAGTCCCGGGGCAGGCGGCCCCACAGTCCAGACCTGAGGCTAGACCAGGGGCAGGCGGCCCCACAGTCCAGACACGGGGCAGGCTTCCCCACAGTCCAGACTCGGGGCGAGCGGGGGGCCCCACAGTCCGTACCCGGGGCGGGCGGGGGGCCCCACGGTCTGTACCCGGGGCTGGCGGGGGGCCCCACAGTCCAGACCTGGGGCTAGACTCGGGGCGGGCGGCCCCACCGTCCGGATGTGGGGCGGGCGGGGGGCCTCACAGTCCAGACCTGGGGCTAGACCCGATGCAGGCGGCCCCACAGTCCAGACACGGGGCGAACGGGCCCATAGTCCGGACACTGGGCGGCCGCAGTCCGGATATAGGGCGGCCGGGCCCCACAGTCCAGGCTCGGGGCTAGACCCGGGACGGACGGGCCCCACAGTCCAAGCTTGGGGCGGGCGTGCCCCACAGACCGGAAACGGGGCTAGACCCGGGGCAGGCGGCCCCAAAGTCCAGACACTGGGCGGATGAGCCCCACAGTCAGGACACGGGGCGGGCGAGCCCCACAGTCAGGACACGGGGCGGGCGAGCCCCACAGTCAGGATACTGGGCGGGCGAGCCCCATAGTCAGGACACGGGGCAGGCGGGCCCCACAGTCAGGACATGTGGCGGGCGGCCCGCCCCACAGTCAGGACAGGGGGCGGGCGGCCCGCCCCACAGTCAGGACACGGGGCGGGCGGCCCGCCCCACAGTCAGGACACGGGGCGGGCGGCCCGCCCCACAGTCAGGACACGGGGCGGGCGGCCCGCCCCACAGTCAGGACACGGGGCGGGCGGCCCGCCCCACAGTCAGGACACGGGGCGGGCGGCCCGCCCCACAGTCAGGACACGGGGCGGGCGGGCGGCCCGCCCCACAGTCAGGACACGGGGCGGGCGGCCGGGCAGCCCGCCCCACAGTCAGGACATGAGGCGGACGGGCCCCACAGTCAGGACATGGGGCGGGCGGGCTCCACAGTCCGGACACGGGGCGGACGGGCCCCACAGTCCGGACACGGGGCGGACGGGCCCCACAGTCCGGACACGGGGTGGACGGGCCCCACAGTCCGGACACGGGGTGGACGGGCCCCACAGTCCGGACACTGTGTGGACGGGCCCCCGTCCGGACACGGGGTGGACGGGCCCCACAGTCCAGACACGGGGTGGACGGGCCCCACAGTCCGGACACGGGGTGGACGGGCCCCACAGTCCGGACACGGGGTGGACGGGCCCCACAGTCCGGACACGGGGTGGACGGGCCCCACAGTCCGGACACGGGGTGGACGGGCCCCACAGTCTGGACACGGGGCGGGCGAGCCCCACAGTCAGGACACGGGGCGGGCGGGACCCACAGTCAGGACACGGGGCGGGCGGGACCCACAGTCAGGACACAGGGCGGACGGGCCCCACAGTCAGGATACAGGGCGGGCAGGCCCCACAGTCCGGACACAGGGCTAATCCCGGGGCAGGTGGCCCCACAGTCCAGACCTGGGGCTAGACCCGGGGCAGGCGGCCCACAGTTCAGACACGGGGTGGACGGGCCCCACAGTCCAGATACGGGGCGGGCATGCCCCATAGTCAAGACCTGGGGCTAAACCCGGGGCTGGCGGCCCCACATTCTAGACACGGGGTGGACGGGCCCCACTGTCCGGATACGGGCGGGCATGACCCATAGTCAAGACCTGGGGCTAGACCCGGGGCAGGCGGCCCCACAGTCCAGACCTGAGGCTAGACCCGGGGCAGGCGGCCCCACATTCTAGACACAGGGTGGATGGGCCCCACAGTCCTGACACGGGGCGGACATGCCCCACAGTCCAGACCTGGAGCTAGACCCGGGGTAGGCTGCCCCACAGTCCGGACACGGGGTGGACGGGCCCCACAGTCCGGACACGGGGTGGAGGGGCCCCACAGTCCAGACACGGGGTGGACGGGCCCCACAGTCCTGACACGGGGTGGACGGGCCCCACAGTCCTGACACGGGGTGGACGGGCCCCACAGTCCTGACACGGGGTGGACGGGCCCCACAGTCCTGACACGGGGTGGACGGGCCCCACAGTCCTGACACGGGGTGGACGGGCCCCACAGTCCTGACACGGGGTGGACGGGCCCCACAGTCCTGACACGGGGTGGACGGGCCCCACAGTCCTGACACGGGGTGGACGGGCCCCACAGTCCTGACACGGGGTGGACGGGCCCCACAGTCCTGACACGGGGTGGACGGGCCCCACAGTCCTGACACGGGGTGGACGGGCCCCACAGTCCTGACACGGGGTGGACGGGCCCCACAGTCCGGACACTGGGTGGACGGGCCCCACAGTCCGGACACTGGGTGGACGGGCCCCACAGTCCTGACACGGGGTGGACGGGCCCCACAGTCCTGACACGGGGTGGACGGGCCCCACAGTCCTGACACGGGGTGGACGGGCCCCACAGTCCTGACACGGGGTGGACGGGCCCCACAGTCCTGACACGGGGTGGACGGGCCCCACAGTCCTGACACGGGGTGGACGGGCCCCACAGTCCTGACACGGGGTGGACGGGCCCCACAGTCCGGACACTGGGTGGACGGGCCCCACAGTCCGGACACTGGGTGGACGGGCCCCACAGTCCGGAGACGGGGCGGACGGGCCCCACAGTCCGGACACGGGGCGGACGGGCCTCACAGTCCGGACACGGGGCTAGTCCCGGGGCAGGCGGCCCCAAAGTCCGGACACGGGGCGGATGAGCCCCACAGTCTGGACACGGGGCGGGCGAGCCCCACAGTCTGGACACGGGGCGGGCGGGACCCACAGTCAGGACACGGGGCGGGCGGGACCCACAGTCAGGACACGGGGCGGGCGGGACCCACAGTCAGGACACGGGGCGGGCGGGACCCACAGTCAGGACACAGGGCGGATGGGCCCCACAGTCAGGATACAGGGCGAGCAGGCCCCACAGTCTGGACACAGGGCTAATCCCGGGGCAGGTGGCCCCACAGTCCAGACCTGGGGCTAGACCCGGGGCAGGCGGCCCACAGTCCAGACACGGGGTGGACGGGACCCACAGTCCAGATACGGGGCGGGCATGCCCCATAGTCAAGACCTGGGGCTAAACCCGGGGCTGGCGGCCCCACAGTCCAGACCTGAGGCTAGATCCGGGGCAGGCGGCCCCACATTCTAGACACGGGGTGAACGGCCCCACAGTCCGGATACGGGGCGGGCATGACCCATAGTCAAGACCTGGGGCTAGACCCGGGGCAGGCGGCCCCACAGTCCAGACCTGAGGCTAGACCCGGGGCAGGCGGCCCCACATTCTAGACATAGGGTGGACGGGCCCCACAGTCCTGACACGGGGCGGACATGCCCCACAGTCCAGACCTGCGGCTAGACCCGGGGTAGGCTGCCCCAAAGTCCGGACACGGGGTGTACGAGCCCCACAGTCCGGACACGGGGCGGCCACAGTCCAGACATAGGGTGGGCGGGCCCCACAGTCCAGGCTCGGGGCTAAACCCGGGGAAGCCGGCCCGACATTTCAGACCCGGGGCGGGGGGCAACACAGTCCAGGCTCGGGGCGGATGGGCCCCATAGTCCAGACTCGGGGCGGATGGGCCCCACAGTATTGGCTCGGGGCGAACGGGCCCCACAGTCCAGGCTCGGGGCGGACGGGCTCCACAGTCCAGACCTGAGGCTCGGCCCGGGGCAGGCGGCCCCACAGTCCAGATACGGGGTGGATGGGCCCCACAGTCCGGACACGGGGCGGACATGCCCCACAGTCCAGACATAGGATGGGTGGGCCCCACAGTCCAGGCTCGGGGCTAAACCCGGGGAAGCCGGTCCCACATTTCAGACCCGGGGCGGGGGGCCACACAGTCCAGGCTCGGGGCGGATGGGCCCCACAGTCCAGACTCGGGGCGGATGGGCCCCACAGTATTGGCTCGGAGCGAACGGGCCCCACAGTCCACGCTCTGGCCCCACAGTCCACGCTCGGGGCAGATGGGCCCCACAGTCCACGCTTGGAGCGGACGGGCCCCACAGTCCAGACTCGGGGCGGACGGGCCCCACAGTCCGGACACCGGGTGGACGGGCCCCACAGTCCGGACACGGAGCAGGTATGCCCCACAGTCCAGACCTGGGGCTAGACCCGGAGCACGCGGCCCACAGTCCGGACACGGGGTGGACGGTCCCCACAGTCCGGACACGGGGGGAGCCACAGTCCGGACATATGGCGGACGGGCCTCACAGTCCAGGCTCGGGGCGGACGGGCCCCACAGTCCGGACACGGGGCTAGTCCCGGGGCAGGCGGCCCCACAGTCCAGACCTGAGGCTAGACCAGGGGCAGGCGGCCCCACAGTCCAGACACGGGGTGGACGGGCCCCACAGTCCTGACATGGGGCGGACATGCCCCACAGTCCAGACCCGGGGCAGGCGGCCCCACAGTCCAGACTCGGGGCGAGCGGGGGGCCCCACAGTCCGTACCCGGGGCGGGCGGGGTGCCCCACAGTCCAGGCTCGGGGCGGACGGTCCCCACAGTCCAGGCTCGGGGCGCACGGGCCCCACAGTCCGGACACGGAGCTACTCCCGGGGCAGGCGGCCCCACAGTCCAGACCTGAGGCTAGACCAGGGGCAGGCGGCCCCACAGTCCAGACACGGGGCAGGCTTCCCCACAGTCCAGACTCGGGGCGAGCGGGGGGCCCCACAGTCCGTACCCGGGGCGGGCGGGGGGCCCCACAGTCCGTACCCGGGGCTGGCGGGGGGCCCCACAGTCCAGACCTGGGGCTAGACTCGGGGCGGGCGGCCCCACCGTCCGGACGTGGGGCGGGCGGGGGGCCCCACAGTCCAGACCTGGGGCTAGACCCGATGCAGGCGGCCCCACAGTCCGGACACGGGGCGGACGGGCCCATAGTCCGGACACTGGGCGGCCGCAGTCCGGATATAGGGCGGCCGGGCCCCACAGTCCAGGCTCGGAGCTAGACCCAGGACGGACGGGCCCCACAGTCCAAGCTTGGGGTTGGCGTGCCCCACAGACCGGAAACGGGGCTAGACCCGGGGCAGGCGGCCCCAAAGTCCAGACACTGGGCGTATGAGCCCCACAGTCAGGACACGGGGCGGGCGAGCCCCACAGTCAGGACACGGAGCGGGCGAGCCCCACAGTCAGGACACGGGGCAGGCGGGCCCCACAGTCAGGACATGTGGCGGGTGGCCCGCCCCACAGTCAGGACATGTGGCGGGCGGCCCGCCCCACAGTCAGGACACGGGGCGGGCGGCCTGCCCCACAGTCAGGACACGGGGCGGGCGGCCCTCCCCACAGTCAGGACATGGGGCGGGCGGCCCGCCCCACAGTCAGGACATGGGGCGGGCGGGCCCCACAGTCAGGACATGGGGCGGGCTAGCCCCACAGTCAAGACATGGGGCGGGCGAGCCCCACAGTCAGGACACGGGGTGGGCGGGCTCCACAGTCAGGACACGGGGCGGGTCAGTCAGGACACGGGGCGGGCTGGCCCCACAGTCCAGACCTGGGGCTAGACCCGGGGCAGGCGGCCCACAGTCCAGACACGGTGTGGACGGGCCCCACAGTCCGGACACGGGGCGGGCATGCCCCATAGTCCAAACCTGGGGCTAGACCCGGGGCAGACGGCCCCACAGTCCAGACCTGAGGCTAGACCCGGGGCAGGCGGTCCCATATTCTAGACACGGGGCGGACATGCCCCACAGTCCAGACCTGGGGCTAGACCCGGGGCAGGCGACCCACAGTCCGGACACGGAGTGGACGGGCCCCACAGTCCGGACACGGGGGGAGCCACAGTCCGGACATATGGCGGACGGGCCTCACAGTCCGGACACGGGGCTAGTCCCGGGGCAGGCGGCCCCACAGTCCAGACCTGAGGCTAGACCAGGGGCAGGCGGCCCCACAGTCCAGACACGGGGTGGACGGGCCCCACAGTCCTGACATGGGGCGGACATGCCCCACAGTCCAGACTCGGGGCGAGCGGGGGGCTAAGTCCGTACCCGGGGCGGGCGGGGGGCCCCACAGTCCAGGCTCGGGGCGGACGGTCCCCACAGTCCAGGCTCGGGGCGGACGGGCCCCACAATCCGGACACGGAGCTACTCCCGGGGCAGGCGGCCCCACAGTCCAGACCTGAGGCTAGACCAGGGGCAGGCGGCCCCACAGTCCAGACACGGGGCAGGCTTCCCCACAGTCCAGACTCGGGGCGAGCGGGGGGCCCCACAGTCCGTACCCGGGGCGGGCGGGGGGCCCCACAGTCCGTACCCGGGGCTGGCGGGGGGCCCCACAGTCCAGACCTGGGGCTAGACTCGGGGCGGGCGGCCCCACCGTCCGGACGTGGGGCGGGCGGGGGGCCCCACAGTCCAGACCTGGGGCTAGACCCGATGCAGGCGGCCCCACAGTCCGGACACGGGGCGAATGGGCCCATAGTCCGGACACTGGGCGGCCGCAGTCCGGATATAGGGCGGCCGGGCCCCACAGTCCAGGCTCGGAGCTAGACCCAGGACGGACGGGCCCCACAGTCCAAGCTTGGGGTTGGCGTGCCCCACAGACCGGAAACGGGGCTAGACCCGGGGCAGGCGGCCCCAAAGTCCAGACACTGGGCGTATGAGCCCCACAGTCAGGACACGGGGCGGGCGAGCCCCACAGTCAGGACACGGAGCGGGCGAGCCCCACAGTCAGGACACGGGGCAGGCGGGCCCCACAGTCAGGACATGTAGCGGGTGGCCCGCCCCACAGTCAGGACACGGGGCGGGCGGCCCGCCCCACAGTCAGGACACGGGGCGGGCGGGCGGCCCGCCCCACAGTCAGGACATGGGGCGGGCGGCCCGCCCCACAGTCAGGACATGGGGCGGGCGGGCCCCACAGTCAGGACATGGGGCGGGCGAGCCCCACAGTCAAGACATGGGGCAGGCGAGCCCCACAGTCAGGACACGGGGTGGGCGGGCTCCACAGTCAGGACACGGGGCGGGTTGGCCCCACAGTCCAGACCTGGGGCTAGACCCGGGGCAGGCGGCCCACAGTCCAGACACGGTGTGGACGGGCCCCACAGTCCGGACACGGGGCGGGCATGCCCCATAGTCCAAACCTGGGGCTAGACCCGGGGCAGACGGCCCCACAGTCCAGACCTGAGGCTAGACCCGGGGCAGGCGGTCCCATATTCTAGACACGGGGTGGACGGCCCTCACAGACCTGACACGGGGCGGACATGCCCCACAGTCCAGACCTGGGGCTAGACCCGGGGCAGGCGACCCACAGTCCGGACACGGAGTGGACGGGCCCCACAGTCCGGACACTGGGTGGACGAGCCCCACAGTCCGGACACGGGGTGGACGGGCCCCACAGTCCGGACACGGGGTGGACGGGCCCCACAGTCCGGACACGGGGTGGACGGGCCCCACAGTCCGGACACGGGGTGGACGGGCCCCACAGTCCGGACACGGGGTGGACGGGCCCCACAGTCCGGACACGGGGTGGACGGGCCCCACAGTCCGGACACGGGGTGGACGGGCCCCACAGTCCGGACACGGGGTGGACGGGTCCCACAGTCCAGACACGGGGCGGACATGCCCCACAGTCCAGACCTGGGGCTAGACCCGGGGCAGGCAACCCACAGTCCGGACACGGGGCGGACGGGCCCCACAGTCCGGACACGGGGCGGACGTGCCCCACAGTCCGGGCTCGGGGCGGACGGGCCTCACAGCCCGGACACGGGGCTAGTCCCGGGACAGGCGGCCCCAAAGTCCGGACACGGGGCGGATGGGCCCCACAGTCCGGACACGGGGCGGATGGGCCCCACAGTCCGGACACGGGGCGGATGGGCCCCACAGTCCGGACACGGGGCGGGCGGGCCCAACAGTCCGGACACGGGGCGGACGGGCCCCACAGTCCGGACACGGGGCGGACGGGCCCCACAGTCCAGACATGGGGCAGACGGGCCCCACAGTCTGGACACGGGGCGGACGGGCCCCACAGTCCGGACACGGGGCGGACGGGCCCCACAGCCCGGACACGGGGCGGACGGGCCCCACAGTCTGGACCCGGGGCTAGTCTCGGGGCAGGCGGCCCCAAAGTCCGGACACGGGGCGGAAGAGCCCCACAGTCTGGACACGGGGCGGGCGAGCCCCACAGTCTGGGCACGGGGCGTGCGAGCCCCACAGTCTGGACACGGGGCGTCCGAGCCCCACAGTCCGGACACGGGGCGGACGGGCCCCACAGTCCGGACACGGGGCGGACGGGCCCCACAGTCCGGACACGGGGCGGACGGGCTCCACAGTCCAGGCTCGGGGCGGACGGGCCTCTCAGTCTGGACACGGGGCTAGTCCCGGGGCAGGCGGCCCCAAAGTCCGGACACGGGGCGGATGAGCCCCACAGTCTGGACACGGGGCGGGCGAGCCCTACAGTCTGGACACGGGGCGGGCGAGCCCCACAGTCTGGACACGGGGCGGGCGAGCCCCACAGTCTGGGCACGGGGCGGGCGAGCCCCACAGTCTGGGCACGGGGCGGGCGGGACCCACAGTCAGGACATTGGGCGGGCGGGACCCACAGTCAGGAAACGGGGCTAATCCCGGGGCAGGTGGCCCCACAGTCCAGACCTGCGGCTAGACACGGGACAGGCGGCCCACAGTCCAGACACGGGGTGGACGGGCCCCACAGTCCGGATACGGGGCGGGCATGCCCCATAGTCAAGACCTGGGGCTAAACCCGGGGCTGGCGGCCCCACAGTCCAGACCTGGGGCTAGACCCGGGGTAGGCTGCCCCAAAGTCCGGACACGGGGTGTACGAGACCCACAGTCCGGACACGGGGCGGCCACAGCCCAGACATAGGGTGGGCGGGCCCCACAGTCCAGGCTCGGGGCTAAACCCGGGGAAGCCGGCCCCACATTTCAGACCCGGGGCGGGGAGCCACACAGTCCAGGCTTGGGGCGGATGGGCCCCACAGTCCAGGCTCGGGGCGGATGGGCCCCACAGTATTGGCTCGGGGCGAACGGGCCCCACAGTCCAGGTTCGGGGCGGACGGGCTCCACAGTCCAGACCTGAGGCTCGGCCCGGTGCAGGCGGCCAGACAGTCCAGGCTCGGGGCGGATGGGCCCCACAGTCCAGACTCGGGGCGCATGGGCCCCACAGTATTGGCTCGGAGCGAACGGGCCCCACAGTCCATGCTCTGGCCCCACAGTCCACGCTCGGGGCGGACGGGCCCCACAGTCCACGCTTGGAGCGGACGGGCCCCACAGTCCAGACTCGGGGCGGACGGGCCCCACAGTCCAGGCTCGGGGCGGGCGGGCCCATAGTTACGACACGGGGCGGGCGGGCCCCACAGTCCGTACACGGGGCTAGTCCCGGGGCAGGCGGCCCCACAGTCCGGACGCGGGGCGGACGGGCCCCACAGTTCTGACACGGGGCGGGCATGCCCCACAGTCCTGACCTGGGGCTAGAGCCGGGGCAGGCGGCCCCACAGTCCGGACACGGGGTGGACGGGCCCCACAGTCCGGACACGGGGTGGCCATAGTACGGACATAGGGCGGGCGGGCCCCACAGTCAGGACACGGGGCGGGAGGGCTCCACAGTCAGGACACGGGGCGCCCACAGTCCGGAGACTGAGCTAATCGCGGGGCAGTCGGCTTCACAATCCAGACCTGAGGCTAGACCTGGGGCAGGCGGCCCACAGTCCGGACACGGGGCGGGCATGCCCCACAGTCCAGACCTGGGGCTAGACCCGGAGCAGGCGGCCCACAGTCTGGACACGGGGTGGACGGTCCCCACAGTCCGGACACGGGGGGGCCACAGTGGGGACATAAGGCGGGCGGGCCCCACAGTCCAGGCTCGGGGCTAGACCCGGGGGCAGTCGGCCCCACAGTCCAGACCCGGGGCGGGGGGCCCCACTGTCCGGACCCGGGGCAAGCGGGGGATCCCACAGTCCGGACCCGGGGTGGGCGAGGGGCCCCACAGTCTGGAATCAGGGCGGGCGGGGGGCCCCACAGTCCGGACCTGGGGCTAGACCCGGGGCAGACGACCCCACAGTCCGGACACGTGGCGGGCGCAGTCCGGATATAGGGCGAGCCCCACAGTCTGGACTCGGGGTGGCCACAGTCCAGACATAGGGTGGGCGCATAGGGTGGGCGGGGTGGGTGGGCGGGGTGGGCGGGCCCCGGGTGCCCACAGTCCCCACAGTCCAGGCTCAGGGCTAGACCCGGGGCGGGGGGAACACACAGTCCAGGCTCGGGGCTAGACCCGGGGAAGCCGGCCCCACATTTCAGACCCGGGGCGGACGGGCCCCACAGTCCAGGCTCGGGGCGGACGGGCCCCACAGTCCAGGCTCGGGGCGGACGGGCCCCACAGTCCGGACATGGTGCTAGTCCCGGGGCAGGCGGCCCCACAGTCCAGACCTGAGGCTCGACTCGGGGCAGGCGGCCCCACAGTCCAGACACGGGGTGGACGAGCCCCACAGTCCTGACATGGGGCGGACATGCCCCACAGTCCTGACATGGGGCGGACATGCCCCACAGTCCAGACACGGGGCAGGCGGCCCCACAGTCCGGACACGGGGTGGGCGAGCCCTACAGTCCGGACACAGGGCGTCCGCAGTCCGGACATAGGGTGGGCGGGCCGCACAGTCCAGGCTCGGGGCCAGACCCTGGGCCAGACCCGGGGCAACCGGCCCCACAGTCCAGAATCGGGGCGGGCGGGGGGCCCCACAGACCGTACCCGGGGCTGGCGGGGGGTCCCACAGTCCAGAGCTGGCGGGCCCCAAAGTCAGGACACAGGGCGGGCGGGCCCCAAAGTCAGGACACAGGGCGGGCGGGCCCCAAAGTCAGGACACAGGGTGGGCGGGCCCGGGCGGGCCCCACAGTCAGGACACAGGGCGGGCCCCACAGTCCGGACACGTGGCTAATCCCGGGGCAGGTGGCCCCACAGTCCAGACCTGGGGCTAGACCAGGGGCAGGCGGCCCACAGTCCAGACACGGGGTGGACGGGCCCCACAGTCCGGACGCGGGGCGGGCATGCCCCATAGTCCAGACCTGGGGCTAGACCCGGGGCAGGCGGCCCCACAGTTCAGACCTGAGGCTAGACCCGGGGCAGGCGGCCCACAGTCCGGACACGGGGTGGGTGGGCCCCACAGTCAGGACACAGGGCTGGCGGTGGGTGAGCCCCACAGTCAGGACACAGGGTTGGCAGGCCCCAAAGTCAGGACACAGGGCGGGCGGGCCCCAAAGTCAGGACACAGGCGGGGCGGGCCCCAAAGTCAGGACACAGGGCGGGCGGGCCCCAAAGTCAGGACACAGGGCGGGCGGGCCCAACAGTCAGGACACAGGGCGGGCGGGCCCCACAGTCAGGACACAGGGCGGGCCCCACAGTCAGGATATGGGGCGGGCGGGCCCCACAGTCCGGACACGGGGCTAATCCCGGGGCAGGTGGCCCCACAGTCCAGACCTGGGGCTAGACCAGTGGCAGGCGGCCCACAGTCCAGACACGGTGTGGACGGGCCCCACAGTCCGGACGCGGGGCGGGCATGCCCCATAGTCCAGACCTGGGGCTAGACCCGGGGCAGGCGGCCCCACAGTTCAGACCTGAGGCTAGACCCGGGGCAGGCGGCCCACAGTCCGGACACGGGGTGGATGGGCCCCCCAGTTCGGACACGGGGCGGGCATGCCCCACAGTCCAGACCTGGGGCTAGACCCGGAGCAGGCGGCCCACAGTCCAGACCTGGGGCTAGACCCGGAGCAGGTGGCCCACAGTCCGGACACGGGGTGGACGGTCCCCACAGTCCGGACACGGGGGGGGGCCACAGTCCGGACATAAGGCAGCGGGCCCCACAGTCCGGACCCGGGGTAAGCAGAGGATCCCACAGTCCGGACCAGGGGCGGGCGAGGGGCCCCACAGTCTGGAATCGGGGCGGGCGTCGGGCCCCACAGTCCGGGCCTGGGGCTAGACCCGGGGCAGGCGGCCCCACAGTCCGGACACGGGGCGGCCGCAGTCCGGATATAGGGCGAGGCCCACAGTCTGGACTCGGGGCGGCCACAGTCCAGACATAGGGTGGGCGAGCCCCACAGTCCAGGCTCGGGGCTAGACCCGGGGCAGCCGGCCCCACATTTCAGACCAGGGGCGGGGGGCCCCACAGTCCAGGCTCGGGGCGGACGGGCCCCACAGTCCGGACACGGGGCTAGTCCCGGGGCAGGCGGCCCCACAGTCCTGACATGGGGCGGATATGCCCCACAGTCCAGACCCGGGGAAGGCGGCCCCACAGTCCGGACACAGGGTGGACGAGCCCTACAGTCCGGACACGGGGCAGCTGCAGTCCGGACATAGGGTGTGCAGGCCGCACAGTTCAGGCTCGGGGCCAGACCCGGGGCAACCGGCCCCACAGTCCAGACTCGGGGCGGGCGGGGGGCCCCACAGTCCGTACACGGGGCGTGCGGGCCCCACAGTCCGTACCCGGGGCTGGCGGGGGGCTCCACAGTCCAGACCTGGGGCTAGACTTGGGGCGGGCGGCCCCACTGTCCAGACCTGGGGCTAGATCCGAAGCAGACGGCCCCACAGTCCGTACACGGGGCGGACGGGCCCACACTCCAGACATGGGGCGGCCGCAGTCCGGATATAGGGCGGACGGGCTGCACAGTCCAGGCTCGGGGCTAGACCCAGGGCGGACGGGCCCCACAGCCCAGGCTCGGGGCGGACGGGCCCCACAGCCCAGGCTCGGGGCGGTCGGGCCCCACAGTCCAGATACGGGGTGGACAGGCCCCACAGTCCAGACCTGGGGCTAGACCCGGGGTTGGCAGCCCCAAAGTCCGGACACGGGGTGGACGAGCCCCACAGTCCGGACACGGGAAGGCCACAGTCCAGGCTCGGGGCTAGACCCGGGGTAGCCGGCTCCACATTTCTGACCTGGGGCGGGGAGCCACACAGTCCAGGCTTGGGGCGGACGGGCCCCACAGTCCAGGCTCGGGGCGGATGGGCCCCACAGTACTGGCTCGGGGCGAACGGGCCCCACAGTCCACGCTCGGGCCCCACTGTCCATGCTCTGGATGGACGGGCCCCACAGTCCACGCTTGGAGCTGACGGGCCCCACAGTCCAGGCTCGGGGCGGGCGGGCCCATAGTTACGACACGGGGTGGGCGGGCCCTACAGTCCGGACACGGGGCTAGTCCCAGGGCAGGCGGCCCCACAATCCGGACACGGGGCGGACGGGCCCCACAGTCCTGACACGGGGCGGGTATGCCCCACAGTCCTGACCTGGGGCTAGAGCCGGGGCAGGCGGCCCCACAGTCCAGACACGGGGTGGACGGGCCCCACAGTCCGGACATAGGGCGGGCGGGACATAGGGCGGGCGGGCCCCACAGTCCAGGCTCGGGGCTAGACCCGGGGGCAGCTGGCCCCAAAGTCCAGACCCGGGGCGGGCGGGGGGGCCCCACAGTCCAGGCTTGGGGCGGACGGGCCCCACAGTCCAGGCTTGGGGCGGACGGGCCCCACAGTCCAGGCTTGGGGCGGACGGGCCCCACAGTCCAGGCTTGGGGCGGACGGGCCCCACAGTCCAGGCTTGGGGCGGACGGGCCCCACAGTCCAGGCTTGGGGCTGACGGGCCCCACAGTCCAGGCTCGGGGCGGACGGGCCCCACAGTCCAGGCTCGGGGCGGGCGGGCGCCACAGTCCAGGCTCGGGGCGGGCGGGCCCCACAGTCCAGGCTCGGGGCGGGCGGGCCCCACAGTCCAATCGGGGCGGGCGGGCCCCACAGTCCACTCTCGGGCCCCACAGTCCATGCTCGGGGTGGACGGGCCCCACAGTCCAGGCTCGGGGCGGACGGGCCCCACAGTCCAGGCTCGGAGCGGATGGGCCTCCCTTTAACGCTCGGGGCGGGCGTGTCCCACAGTCCAGGCTCGGGGCTAGTCCCGGGGCAGGTGGCCCCACAGTCGAGACCTGGGGCTAGACCCGGGGCAGGCGGCCCCAAGTCAGTACACGGGGCGGATGGGCCCCACAGTCTGGACTCGGGGCGGGCGAGCCCTACAGTCAGGACACGGGGCGGGCGGGCCCCACAGTCAAGACACCCACAGGCCGGCGGGCGGGCCCCACAGTCAAGACACCCACAGGCCGGACACGGGGCTAATCCCGGGACAGGCGGCTTCACAGTCCAGACCTGGGGCTAGACCCGGGGCAGGCGGCCCACAGTCCGGACAAGGGGTGGACGGGCCCCACAGTCCGGATGCGGGGCGGGCATGCCCCACAGTCCAGACCTAGGGCTAGACCCGGAGCAGGCGGCCCACAGTCCGGACACGGGGTGGACGGTCCCCACATTCCAGACACGGGGGGGTCACAGTCCGGACCTAAGGTTGGCGGGCCCCACAGTCCAGGCTCGGGGCTAGACCCGGGGGCAGTCGGCCCCACAGTCCAGACCCGGGGCAAGCGGGGGATCCCACAGTCTGGACCCGGGGCGGGCGAGGGGCCCCACAGACTGGAATCGGGGCGGGGGCCCCACAGTCCGGACCTGGGGCTAGACCCGGGGCAGGCGGCCCCACAGTCCGGACACGGGGCGGCCGCAGTCGGATATAGGGCGGGCCCCACAGTCCAGGCTCGGGGCTAGACCCGGGACGGATGGGCCCCACAGTCCAGGCTCAGGGCGGACAGGCCCCACAGTCCATCCTCGCTGCGGACGGGCCCCGCAGTCCAGGCTCAGGTCGGACGGGCCCCACAGTCAAGGCTCGGGGCGGATGGGCCCCACAGTCCAGGCTTGGGGCGGAGGGGCCCCACAGTCCAGGCTCAGGGCGGAGGGGCCCCACAGTCCAAGCTCGGGGCGGAGGGGCCCCACAGTCCAGGCTCGGGGCGGACGGGCCCCACAGTCCAGGCTCGGGGCGGACGGGCCCCACAGTCCGGGCTCGGGGCGGACGGGCCCCACAGTCCGGGCTCGGGGCGGACGGGCCCCACAGTCCGGGCTCGGGGCGGACGGGCCCCACAGTCCGGGCTCGGGGCGGACGGGCCCCACAGTCCGGGCTCGGGGCGGACGGGTCCCACAGTCCGGGCTTGGGGCGGACGGGCCCCACAGTCCGGACACGGGGCGGACGAGCCCTACAGTCCGGACACGGGGCTGCCACAGTCCGGACATAGGGTGGGCGGGCCGCACATTCCAGGTTCGGGGCTAGAACCGGGGCAACCGGCCCCACACTCCTGACATGGGGCGGACATGCCCCACAGTCCGGACACGGGGTGGACGAGCCCTTCAGTCCGGACACGGGGCGGCCACAGACCGGACATAGGGTGGGCGGGCCGCACATTCCAGGTTCGGGGCTAGACCCGGGGCAACCGGCCCCACAGTCCGGACACGGGGCGGCCGCAGTCCGGATATAGGGCGGGCCCCACAGTCCAGGCTCGGGGCTAGACCCGGGACAGGCGGGTCCCACAATCCAGGCTCGGAGCGGACGGGCACCACAGTCCAGGCTCGGAGCTGACGGGCCCCACAGTCCGGACACGGGGCTAGTACCAGGGCTGGCGGCCCTACAGTCCAGACCTGAGGCTAGTCCAGGGGCAGGTGGCCCCACAGTCCAGACACGGGGAGGATGGGCCCCACAGTCCTGACACGGGCTTGACATGCCCCACAGTCCAGACCTGGAGCTAGACCCGGGGCAGGCAGCCCCAAAGTCCGGACACGGGGTGGACGAGCCCCACAGTCCGGACACGGGGCGGCTACAGTCCGGACATAGGGTGGGCCCCACAGTCCAGGCTCGGGGCTAGACCCGGGGCAGCCGGCCCCACAGTTCAGACCCGGGGCCGGTGGGGGGCCCCACAGTCCGTGCCCGGGGCTGACGCGGGGGCCCACAGTCCAGACCTGGGGCTAGACTCGGGGTGGGCGGGGGGCCCCACCATCCGGACCTGGGGAGGGGGGCCCCACAGTCCAGTCCAGGGGCTAGACCCGATGCAGGCGGCCCCACAGTCCGGACACGGGGTGGACGGGCCCCACAGTCCAGATGCAGTGCGGCCACAGTCCGTACATAGGGCGGGCCCCACAGTCCAGGCTCGGGGCGGACGGGCCCCACAGTCCAGGCTCGGGGCGGATGGGCCCCACAGTCCAGGCTCGGGGCGGACGGGCCCCACAGTCCAGGCTCGGGGCGGACGGGCCCCACAGTCCAGGCTCGGGGCGGACGGGCCCCACAGTCCAGGCTCGGGGCGGACGGGCCCCACAGTCCAGGCTCGGAGCGGATGGGCCTCCCTTTAACGCTCGGGGCGGGCGTGTCCCACAGTCCAGGCTCGGGGCTAGTCCCGGGGCAGGTGGCCCCACAGTCGAGACCTGGGGCTAGACCCGGGGCAGGCGGCCCCAAGTCAGTACACGGGGCGGATGGGCCCCACAGTCTGGACTCGGGGCGGGCGAGCCCTACAGTCAGGACACGGGGCGGGCGGGCCCCACAGTCAAGACACCCACAGGCCGGCGGGCGGGCCCCACAGTCAAGACACCCACAGGCCGGACACGGGGCTAATCCCGGGACAGGCGGCTTCACAGTCCAGACCTGGGGCTAGACCCGGGGCAGGCGGCCCACAGTCCGGACAAGGGGTGGACGGGCCCCACAGTCCGGATGCGGGGCGGGCATGCCCCACAGTCCAGACCTAGGGCTAGACCCGGAGCAGGCGGCCCACAATCCGGACACGGGGTGGACGGTCCCCACATTCCAGACACGGGGGGGTCACAGTCCGGACCTAAGGTTGGCGGGCCCCACAGTCCAGGCTCGGGGCTAGACCCGGGGGCAGTCGGCCCCACAGTCCAGACCCGGGGCAAGCGGGGGATCCCACAGTCTGGACCCGGGGCGGGCGAGGGGCCCCACAGTCTGGAATCGGGGCGGGGGGCCCCACAGTCCGGACCTGGGGCTAGACCCGGGGCAGGCGGCCCCACAGTCCTGACACGGGGCGGCCGCAGTCGGATATAGGGCGGGCCCCACAGTCCAGGCTCGGGGCTAGACCCGGGACGGATGGGCCCCACAGTCCAGGCTCAGGGTGGACAGGCCCCACAGTCCATCCTCGCTGCGGACGGGCCCCGCAGTCCAGGCTCAGGTCGGACGGGCCCCACAGTCAAGGCTCGGGGCGGATGGGCCCCACAGTCCAGGCTCGGGGCGGAGGGGCCCCACAGTCCAGGCTCGGGGCGGAGGGGCCCCACAGTCCAGGCTCGGGGCGGAGGGGCCCCACAGTCCAGGCTCGGGGCGGACGGGCCCCACAGTCCAGGCTCGGGGCGGACGGGCCCCACAGTCCGGGCTCGGGGCGGACGGGCCCCACAGTCCGGGCTCGGGGCGGACGGGCCCCACAGTCCGGGCTCGGGGCGGACGGGTCCCACAGTCCGGGCTCGGGGCGGACGGGCCCCACAGTCCGGACACGGGGCGGACGAGCCCTACAGTCCGGACACGGGGCGGCCACAGTCCGGACATAGGGTGGGCGGGCCGCACATTCCAGGTTCGGGGCTAGAACCGGGGCAACCGGCCCCACAGTCCTGACATGGGGCGGACATGCCCCACAGTCCGGACACGGGGCGGACATGCCCCACAGTCCGGACACGGGGTGGACGAGCCCTTCAGTCCGGACACGGGGCGGCCACAGACCGGACATAGGGTGGGCGGGCCGCACATTCCAGGTTCGGGGCTAGACCCGGGGCAACCGGCCCCACAGTCCGGACACGGGGCGGCCGCAGTCCAGATATAGGGCGGGCCCCACAGTCCAGGCTCGGGGCTAGACCCGGGACAGGCGGGCCCCACAATCCAGGCTCAGAGCGGACGGGCACCACAGTCCAGGCTCGGAGCTGACGGGCCCCACAGTCCGGACACGGGGCTAGTACCAGGGCTGGCGGCCCTACAGTCCAGACCTGAGGCTAGACCAGGGGCAGGTGGCCCCACAGTCCAGACATGGGGAGGATGGGCCCCACAGTCCTGACACGGGCTTGACATGCCCCACAGTCCAGACCTGGAGCTAGACCCGGGGCAGGCAGCCCCAAAGTCCGGACACGGGGTGGACGAGCCCCACAGTCCGGACACGGGGCGGCTACAGTCCGGACATAGGGTGGGCCCCACAGTCCAGGCTCGGGGCTAGACCCGGGGCAGCCGGCCCCACAGTTCAGACCCGGGGCGGGTGGGGGGCCCCACAGTCCGTGCCCGGGGCTGATGCGGGGGCCCACAGTCCAGACCTGGGGCTAGACTCGGGGCGGGCGGGGGGCCCCACCATCCGGACCTGGGGAGGGGGGCCCCACAGTCCAGTCCAGGGGCTAGACCCGATGCAGGCGGCCCCACAGTCCGGACACGGGGTGGACGGGCCCCACAGTCCAGATGCAGTGCGGCCACAGTCCGTACATAGGGCGGGCCCCACAGTCCAGGCTCGGGACGGACGGGCCCCACAGTCCAGGCTCGGGGCGGATGGGCCCCACAGTCCAGGCTCGGGGCGGACGGGCCCCACAGTCCAGGCTCGGGGCGGACGGGCCCCACAGTCCAGGCTCGGGGCGGACGGGCCCCTCAGTCCAGGCTCGGGGCGGACGGGCCCCCCTTTCACGCTCGGGGCGGGCGTGCCACACAGTCCAGGCTCGGGGCGTGCGGTGCCCACAGTCAGGACACGGTACGGGCGGGCTCCACAGTCAGGACACGGGGCGGGCGGGCCCCGGGCGGGCGGGCCCCACAGTCTGGACACGGAGCTAATCCCGGGGCAGGCGGCCCCACAGTCTAGACCTGGGGCTAGACCCGGGGCAGGCGGCCCACAGTCCGGGCAGGCGGCCCACTGTCCGGACACGGGGTGGACGGGCCCCACAGTCCGGACACGGGGCGGGCATGCCCCACAGTCCAAACCTGGGGCTAGACCCGGAGCAGGCGGCCCACAGTCTGGACACGGGGTGGACGGTCCCACAGTCCGGACACGGGGGGGGGACCACAGTCCGGACATAAGGCGGGCGGGCCCCACAGTCCAGGCTCGGGGCTAGACCCGGGGGCAGTCGGCCCCACAGTTCAGAACCGGGGCGGTGGGCCCCACAGTCAGGACACACGGCGGGCTGGCCCCACAGTCGGGACACTCTGCGGGCGAGCCCCACAGTAAGGACACGGGGCGAACGGGCCCCACAGTCAGGACACAGGGTGGGCGGGCCCATAGTTAGGACACGGTGCTAGTCCTGGGGCAGGCGGCCCAACAGTCCAGACCTGCGGCTAGACCCGGGGCTGGCGGCCGCAAAGTCTGGACACGGGTCGGACGGGCCCCACAGTCCTGACACGGGGCGGGCATGCCCCACAGTCCAGAGTTGGGGCTAGACCCAGGGCAGGCAGCCCCACAGTCCGGACACGGGGTGGACGGGCCCCACAGTACGGACACGAGGCGGCCACAGTCCGGACATAGGGCGGGCGGTCCCCACAGTCCAGGCTCGGGGCTAGACCCGGGGGCAACCGGCCCCACAGTCCAGGCTCGGGGAGGACGGGCCCCACAGTCAGGACACAGTGTGGGCGGGCCCATAGTTAGGACATGGGGCGGGCCCCACAGTCCGGGGACTGGGCTTGTCCCGGGGCAGGCGGCCCCACAGTCCGGACACAGGGCGGACGGGCCCCACAGTCCTGACACGGGGTGGGCATGCCCCACAGTCCAGACCTGGGGCTAGACCCGGGGCAGGCGGCCCCACAGTCCAGACACGGGGCGGCCACAGTACGGACATAGGGCCGGCGGGCCCCACAGTCTAGGCTCGGGGCTAGACCCGGGGGCAGCCGGCCCCACAGTCCAGACCCTGGGCGGACGGGGGGCCCCACAGTCCAGGCTCGGGGCGGACAGGCCCCACAGTACACGCTCGGGCCCCACAGTCCAATCTTGGGGTGGACGGGCCCCACAGTCCAGGCTCGGGGCGGATGGTCCCCACAGTCCAGGCTCGGGGCGGACGGGCTCCCCTTTCCCGCTCGGGTCGGGCGTGCCCCACAGTCCAGGCTCGGGGCGCTCGTGCCCCACAGTCCGGACAAGGGGCTAGTCCCGGGACTGGTGGCCCCACAGTCCAGACCTGGGGCTAGACCCGGGGCAGGCGGCCCCAAAGTCCGGGCTCGGGGCGGATGGGCCCCACAGTCTGGATTTGGGGCGGGCGAGCCCCAATGTCAGGACACTGGGCGGGCAGGCCCAACAGTCTGGATACGGGGTGGGCGGGCCTCACAGTCAGGACACGGGGCGGGCGGGCCCATAGTTAGGACAAGGGGCGGACGGGCCCCACAGTCCTGACACGGGGTGGGCATGCCCCACAGTCCAGACCTGGGGCTAGACCCGGGGCAAGCGACCTCACAGTCCGGACATGGGGCGGCCACAGTACGGACAGAGGGCGGACGGGCCCCACAGTCCAGGCTCGGGGCGGATGGGCCCCACCGTCCAGGCTCGGGGCGGACGGGCCCCACAGTCCACGTTCTGGCCCCACAGTCCACGCTCGGGGCGGATGGGCCCCACAGTTCACGCTCGAGGCGGTCGGGCCCCACAGTCCACGCTCGGGCCCCACAGTCCAGGCTCGGGGCAGACGGGCCCCAAACTCCAGGCTCGGGGCGGACGGGCCCCACAGTCCAGACACGGGGATAGTCCCGGGGCAGGCGGCCCCACAGTCCAGACCTGGGGTTAGACCCAGGGCAGGCGGCCCCAAAGTCCAGACCCAGGGCGGACGGGCCCCAACAGTCCAGACCCAGGGCGGGCGGCCCAACAGTCCAGACCCAGGGCGGGCGGCCCAACAGTCCAGACCCAGGGCGGGCGGCCCAACAGTCCAGACCCGAGTCGGGCGGCCCAACAGTCCAGACATGGGGCCAGACCCGAGGAGGGTGGCCAATTGGTGCAACATGTGCAGTTCCACAGGGACCCAAGATGTAAAGGGGCCACCACCACCTCCTAATCAGGTGAATTGTGCATTATGATGAGCTATGCCAATATACTGATAGAGGGGAACTGTCCAGACCCGAGGCGGGCGGCCCAACTGTCCAGACCCGAAGTGGGAGGTCCAACAGTCCAGACTCAAGGCGGGAAGTCCCACAGTCCAGACACGAAGCCAGGCCCGAGGTGGGCGGCCCAACAGTTCAGACACGGGGCTAGATATACTATTCTGATAGAGGGGCCCTCTTCTGGCTGTGTCCGCCCCTGACGTACAGATATACAGCAATATGCAGCAGGAGAGACAAGATCCAGGGAGATATCCGATCGCCAGAACTGGGGTCAGGAAGGAATTTTTTTCCCCCCTAGGGGGTTTTCTTCGCCTTCCTCTGGATCTTTGGTTCCAGTGGCTCTCATCAGGTCTGCACTATCCGCAGCAAGTTCTGTAGTCTCTATCGGGCCTGACCTGAGAGTCATTGTGAACTTTAATTTATTAAAGGGCCAGTAATATTTTTATTACAATGTGGCTTATTGCTATTCCAATAAAAAAATTAATAATAATATATTGTGTTGTGTGTTTTATTTGTGTGGACTTCACCCTACAGAAACAATGATGAGAGTGAACGCTGACGCTCAATATTCCAGACCTAGAACCAGACTTGGCTGATCCGGCATATAATAAAGTGTCTGTCTCATCTGCTGTATACATGATGGCAGCTGCTGCAGGACCAGGGAGTATAGAGGGTGCTACATACAGGAGCATCTCACAAAATTAGAATATCATCAAAAAGTTAATTTCAGTTCTTCAATATAAAAAGTCAAAGTCATATATTATATAGAGTCATTACAAACGGAGTGATCTATTTCAAGTGTTTATTTCTGTTAATGTTGATGGTTATGGCTTACAGCCAATGAAAACACAACAGTCATTATCTCAGTAAACTTAAATAAGTAACAAAAAACACCTGCAAAGGCTTCCTAAGCATTTAAAAGGTCCCTTAGTCTGTTTCAGTAGGCTCCGCAATCATGGGGAAGACTGTTGACTTGACAGATGTCCAGAAGGCAGTCATTGACACTCCACAAGGTCCCAGAGTTCCAATTTTAATTTGTTTCATTTCATTTGTTTAGCTGCTGGAGGTCTCGTGTGAAGTTTCCACCATCAGTGATGGTTTGGGGAGCCGTGTCATCTGCTGGTGTAGGTCCACTGTGTTTTATCAAGACCAAAGTCAGCGCAGCCGCCTACCAGGAAATTTTAGAGCACTTCATGCTTCCCTCTGCAGACAAACTTTTGGAGATGGAAATGTCATTCTCCAGCAGGACTTGGCCCCTGTCCACACGGCCAAAAGTACCAATACCTGGTTTACACACAACAGTATCACTGTGCTTGATTGGCAGCAAACTCGCCTGACCTTAACCCCATAGAGAATCTATTATAGAGAATCTATGGGGTATTGTCAAGAGGAAGATGAGAGACACCAGACCCAACAATGTAGACGAGCTGATGGCTGCTATCAAAGCCACCTGGGCTTCCATAACACCTCAGCAGTGTCACAGGCTGATCCCTCCATGCCACATTGCCGCATTGATGCAGTAATTGATGCAAAAGGATCCCCGACCAGGTATTGAGGGCATTTACTGAATATACATTTCAATAGGCCAATATTTCGGATTTTAAAATAATTTTTCAAGCTGTTATAAAGTATTCTAATTTACTGAGATAATGACTGTTGTGTTTTCATAGGCTGTAAGCCATAATCATCAACATTATCAGAAATAAACACGTGAAATAGATCCCTCTGTGTGTAATGACTCTATATAATATAGGAGTTTCACTTTTTGTATTGAGGAACTGAAATAAAGTAACTTTTTGATAATATTCTAGTTTTGTGAGATGCACCTGTACATAGAGCAGGTCACATATAACTCCAGCCCAAGTGACATCACCAGTGTTTTGGGGGTCGGTCTCTGTGATGGGGGCACTTATATTGTATTGGTCCTATAAAACACACTACCTGAAAGACTGATGACCAGATCACAGCAAAGCAGAATGCAGGAAACCCAGGAAAATGGCTAAATAGGTGTCACAGGGTGCAATAAGTAGCCATGGGCCCCAAGACAAAACTAGGGCCTCACTCAGAAATGAACAGAATAGCCCATTTACCAAGGCTGGCTATAGGGAGGAAAGCAGATACTTGGAGGGATTTGTGCCAAATTTTCCACCTATTTATTAGAACGAAGAAAATAGTGTTACAGGGTCAGAATAGGGTTAAAAATCTTGTGAGTTTATTTGTAGTAAAAAATATATAAAAACATCACCATAGGTCGCGATCCTAACCAGAATAATGTTTAACCGCAAATGCGTTTCCGACTTGCATCTTTAGTTATTGCAATAGGATAGGACAGATACACAATTCCAGTTAAAGGGAATCTGTCAGAAGGTTTTGCTACGTAATCCGAGATCAGCATGATGTAGGGGCAGAGAGCCTGATTCCAGCGATGTATCACTTACTAGACTGCTTGGTGCAGTTTTGATAGAATCCCTGTTTTCTCTGTTGTAAATGAAGCAGTGCTCCGAATGTTAAGCCCTGTGTAACCCCGCCCACGCGGGCAGATTCCTGTGTACAAACTGCAAATCAGTGGTGAGGGCGGGGTTACACAGATGAGCCTGACTGGCCTGTACCTGAGACCTAGTCAGGCAGTGATCATCTCCTGTTGATAAAACATGGATTGTATTGAAACTACAACACACAGCCTAATAAGTGACACATCCCTGGAATCAGGATATCTTGCTCTACATCATGCTGCTCTCAGATTAAGTAGCAAAAATCTGCTGACAGATTCCCTTTAATAAAGTACATGTCCTGTTTTGTATCTCCCAGAGCAATGTCATCAGTGTCGCTCACCACCAATGCAGATGTGAGTGGTGCCGGACAACCTCTTTATGTCAAATAATTCCCTGCAGAGCTGGCATCCATCTGAGGAGATGTAACATATCTGTCTGACAGGTGGGTGGAGATGAATTGGTTGATATATCCCACTCTTAGTCCACTTGGCTAAAAAGATGATTTACATCCAGGGAAGAGGGACAGAGGGGCAGGAACACAAGAAAAGCAACGCCGTATTCAGAACAGGGGCATTTACACCAGGTAAAAAATTACATCGTTATGGAAAATGACAGGTTCTCTTTAAAGGGATTTCAGAAGACTGAGAACACCTACAACACCTGAAATGGATGACCCACATCTCTGGTTTACTCTATTATGACCGGCTATTAATGGAAAAAGTATGGAAATGGGAGCAGTCGTGTGCAGGGTCCTCACATACAAAGGTTGAAAAAAAGATGATGGGGCTGGTATCTACTATAGACAAGTTGTGGGGCCGCACATCAACTAGTCCATAAACCTTCTGCAATCAGCAGCAAACCAAAGACAAGTGCGAAGCATCATGCTCCGTGTGCATTACCTAATTCCCTATTAGTTATTAATTTGTGGGGATAATTTGGGACATTAATTTGACTGCTGGTTCTATTAGCTCAATAGCTCCACAGGAATCCTTGATTAGTTTAGGAAAGGGCATCCACTATGGTTACTGGACACATGAAGTCCCCCACAACCACCATACCCATACACAATAGATACAAGTTAGAAAGTCTTGCCCTGTTGAACACTACACCTGACTTGAGGCCACCACCTCTTGGTTGTCCAATGTTCTTGCTTCTCTAGGGCTCTTCTCAGATATTCATTATACCAGCTCCCCAGAATACCAAAGCTAGGGTGGGTGACCGCAAGCCCTGGTGGTGATCATAACTGCGGCCACCCAGGGGCAATACTCCATAACAACAATCCCCTGAGGTGGTGTAGGATGTAAGGACCTATTCACACTACATTCAGCGCTGCATTCAGGTCTTTACACAAGGCTTACAACTGAATCCCTGAAATACAGGATTGTGCTGTCTGAAATGAGACATCTGAAAGCAGAGCAAATGGAGCCTAAAGATTCATACTTTAGGCTCGGTTTGCCTTTGTTCAAATCAATGGAAAAAATCCCCATCTCTACATGTCTGACAGCCATTCTATTCCAGTGACAGCTGAATTCCAACCACAGTCCACTTCATTTTACTTAATGTGCTTCTGATTAGGTGATCACCTGAACCAAATCTTATGTAACCAGGGAAAGGATAAAAAACACTGCTGTGGTCTTCACAATCCTCTTGCAATAGGACAAGCTGGATGGCAAAACAAGTGCTAGGAAGAGCCCAAAAGTAATTTGAATGAAAAACTAACTTTTAACCATGCCAAAGGAGTTGAAAAGAAAAGTCTTGAGTGAGGAAAAGAAGGGTTCAATTCTGGCTTCTCTAGCAGAGGGATACAGTGAGCGTTATGTTGCCTCCATCCTTAAAATTTCAAAGACGGCAGTCCATTACAACAAGGTCAAGCAGCAGACATTGGGGACAACAAAGCTACAGACCGGCAGAGGGCGAAAGCGACTCTCCACTGACCGGGATGACCGTCATCTTATTCTAATGTCACTCAGCAACCGCAGGATGACATCAAGTGACCTACAAAAGGAATGGCAAATGGCAGCTGAGGTGAAGTGCACGGCAAGAACAGTTCATAACGGGCTCCTAGAGACCTCAAGTCATGTAAAGCTAGAAAAAAGCCTTTCATCAATGAGAAGCAAAGGAGAGCCAGGCTGAAGTTTGCCAAAGACCATAAGGATTGGACCATAGAGGACTGGAGTAAGGTAATCTTCTCTGATGAGTCTAATTTTCAGCTTTGCCCAACACCTGGTCTTCTAATGGTTAGACGGAGACCTGGAGAGGCATACAAGCCACAGTGTCTTGCACCCACTGTGAAATTTGGTGGAGGATCGGTGATGATCTGGGGATGTTCCAGCAAGGCTGGAATTGGGCAGGTTAATCTTTGCAAAGGACGTATGAATCAAGCCGCATACAAGGTTATCCTTGAAAAACCACTTGCTTCCTTCTGCTCAGGCAATGTTCCCCAACTCTGAGGACTGTTTTTTCCAGCAGGACAATGCCCCATGCCACACAGCTAGGTCAATCAATGTGTGGATGAAGGAGCACCACATCAAGACCCTGTCATGGCCAGCCCAATCTCCAGACCTGAACCCTATTGAAAACCTCTGGAATGTAATCAAGAGGTAGATGGATAGTCACAAGCCATCAAACAAAGAAGAACTGCTTACATTTTTGTGCCAGGAGTGGCATAAGGTCACCCAAAAGCAGCGTGAAAGACTGGTGGAAAGCAGCCAAGACGCATGAAAGCTGGGATTAAAAATCATGGTTATTCCACCAAATATTGATGTCTGAACTCTTCCTGAGTTAAAACATGAGTATTGTTGTTTCTAAATGAATAAGAACTTGTTTTCTTTGCAGTATTTGAGGTCTGACAGCACTGGTTCTCTGGTTCTCTGTTTCTTTTTTATTATTTTGACGATTTCTCATTTGCTGCAAATAAATACAAAATTTTTAGCTTTGAATTTCGGAGACAAGTTGTCAGTAGTTTATAGAATAAAACAACAATGTACATTTTACTCAAAAATAGACCTATAAAGAGAAAAATCAGAGAAAATGAAAATGAGCTGTGTATATATAGATATATATAGATATATACACACACACATTATATACATACACAGATTATATACACACACACATATATATGTGGCGCCCCTGAGGGTTCGGTCACCACAGAGGTACTGCATCTCACCCAGAGCTGTGGTATCTCACTCTCAGGTAAGGAAGGAGTACAGCTCAGGACCCTAACACCTGCATTCATTACACCACATTTCCGGGGGACAGGGCGAGATTGCTCCTACGGGAGAGCACAGTCCCTGGTCCCTGGCTGGAGTGGGGGGAACCTAGTAAAGGGGTGTGGGTGGAGGACGTAGTTAAGGGGAGCACATAGAAGGAAGATATAAAAAGAGAAACCATCTTAGAAAGACAGATTAGTCTGAGGAGGAAAGTGCCAGGAGCAGAGGCTCTGTAGGAGCTCTTTTCCAGAGGCGGGCCTAGCCAGTGAGGCCCAAGGCTGAGAGGAAGAAGAGAAGGAGAGGAGAGGGAGCAGGAAGGCTCCAGGAACCAGAAGAAAGGATCCCAGGGGTACAGGCAGTGCGAGAGGCCACCCGTACGCCCGAATCTGCCGGGAGGTGGAGGGGTCAGGCTGCATACAGGGAACTGGTCCCTCAACTAGTAGAAGGTTTCACGTCTTAACTAGAAACCGGAGGCTGCAGTATTTCATGTCCAGTAGCCAACATTCCATACCAGTCTCACCAGGAAGGTAGCTATATAGGACCCAGGGGACGGAACAGACGTCGCCCGCCAAGGCCCGCAGGTACTGGACTGGGACACTTGGTATGAGGTTCAGGGAGACAGCCAGAGAGAGGACACAGAAGGGGGTCCTGCTATGTACTCCGGAGTTACCTGGGGGTGGACTGAACCCCTCACTGAGTAAATGCTGCACGGCACGGGAAGTTACCTTGACGTCTGTAACTTGGACTGCAATAACCGTGAGTAAAGATCCAGAGGACTGCACCACCTTGTCTGTGTTTCTTGCAGCGCCATCACTCCCTGCACTACAACGCCCAGCGCAACTTACAACAACATCTACACTGCCCTGGAGCTAGCTCTTCCTGTGGAGAGCCACACCATCCCTGCTGCAGTAACATCAGCTTCAGAGGACGGCTCCACAGCGGCCGCTCCCTTTAGCCGCATTCCACAGGTGGCGTCACAAACTTTAACATAAACTATAAAAATCCCCTGTAAATATATCCCCTTTTATTGACCGCCCTGGATCACGAACCGGGTCACCGCCACTGTGACATCCCCCAGCATCTACCGGCCCGGCACCGGGTACCCCACGGCCCAGGGGGAGCGTCATATATATCGGCAGAGCATCCCTCTCAAAGTCTGCACCGCTCTCGCTCACTAACTCAAGCAACCTGCACCGCCTCGCACCCCGCTAGCTCACGCACACAGCACCCCCTTGCATCCCTCTATCCCACACACCCTGCATATCCATGCACACTTATCAACTGTGCGAAGGTCACTGGTAAAATACTGGAGGGGAATTATGTGTCAATCAGGATGTTACCATCAGTGATATGAACCTGGAAAAATGCTCCAGCATACTAAGTGCTGAGAGGGGTTAATCGACCATGCTAAAGGCTGGGTTTAGTGAACAGCTAAAGAGTGGGTAGGAGGCTGTTCACCATATCTCCACCCCAGGGTATGGGCCAGAAGGTAAATACAAAGCTTTTTGACTCATTCAGTGTTTGGTGTGTCTGTAGATGAGAGCACCAGAGCTGTGCTCATGTTAAAAAGAACTGAACCTATTTGTTTTCCTAATTTTGGACTGGTTTATGCAGTACAATTTTAATAAATCAGTTGAAAACTTAAACAGAAAATGTTCCTGTATCTACCTCTAAGAAGCTGAGTGAGTCGACCTACTATACCACACACCCTGCACCCCTTTATCCCACACCCGTTACTACTCAGATGTGTTTTCTTCCATTTGGACAAGAAGCTGATTAGTGCGCCCCAGCAACCTGCCACCCGCCCTCCAGTGCCTAGCGGCTAATACTGCCCTGCTCAGGAATAAAAACAAACTCAAATCTGTCTTGGATAAAACAAGATAGACTGCCAGAACAGTGAGGTGTCAGGTTACACCTGCATTTATACTGCAAGGAGAGGGAAGAGAGAGGAGGGGGCAGAGACAAAAAGACACAGGTGGATGGAGCCACAGCTTATAGGTAATGTATTTCTCTTTGATGGATTTACAGCCACAGCACAGTAATGCTGTATAATGTCCACATTGCTTCTGTTGCTACTGTCTTTGTGCTCAGAGCAAGAGCAGCAAGAATCCATCATGTCCGTGTACGGTATAGACATCATAGTAGCTAATCTCCACCCACTAGCTCAGAGAGGACTGAAAATCAGAGATAGAGCCTGCAGAGGGGAAACTGATGAAAACACACGATTCAAGTCATATAATAACCAGAAATAGTGACAGCCTGTTCTGACTAGTCACCTGAAAGGACAGGTACCCTTTAAAAGGAATCTGTCAGAAGGATTACACGCCTCAAACTATTTATATGCACATGTAACTCTTGCAAATACAAGTACAGTATTTCCTTTTGCTAGAGTCTATTCCTCCGTTACAGAGAAAGCTGCATTTGAATGGATAAGCAAACGAGGCTGAAGTACTTTGGGTGTGTGGAAGCACTTCCAATGCCTCCGCTCTTCCCAGCTGTATTTCCCACCTATTGATGCCTTTTGCTTAACTGTCTCCTCCTTTTGGATTCTGGTCGATCAGATGCCCCTGCAGAGCAGACCCTAGTACATGTGAGTATTTGGTAAAGAGATTATGTGGCGCCCCTGAGGGTTCAGTCGCCACAGAGGTACTGCACCTCACCCAGAGGTGTGGTATCCCTTTCTCTCAGGTAAGGAGGGAGTACTGCCCGGAACCCCAAAACCTGCATCCAACACTACACTACTCCAGGCCGGCTGGAAGGGCAAGACGCAATGTGTTTTCCTGCTGAGCCCTGTCCCTGGCTGGAGTGGGGGGAACCTAAAGGTAGGGGGAACCAGTAGTGGGTGTGGGTGGAGGAAGTAGTTAGAGGGAGCACTTTGACAGTAGGTATATAAAGGGAAGCCATCTTAGGGTGGCAGTGGAGTAAGAGGAGTGAGTGAGTGAGGACAGTCTGGGAGCAGAGGCTTTTTAGGACCTCTGCTCCATAAGTAGGGCCCAGTCCTAGAGGCCCAGGTGGGGAGCAGAGGAGTAGGCTCCGTTCTAAGTAAGGGATCCCAGGGGGTACGGCGAGTGCAGGACAGCACCCGTACGCCCCGAATCTGCCAGAAGACAGAGGGATCGTAGGCCGCAAGAAGGGGACCGGCCCCTGGTCCAGCCGTGTTACTCTAAGTCTCGGCTGGGAAAACCGGAGGCTTCTGGCTTATATAGTCAGTTGCCGAAGCCTCATTCTAATCCCCGTGAGGGTCAAGCAGGTCCGGGAACTCCGACGAGACAGGAAGGACTTCAGAGCACCCGAGCGGGATTGAGAGTGGGGAAGCGCAGGGCAGGAGGGAGAAAGACCCAGCGTGAAGACGGTCTAGCTAGGAACACAAGAAAGTGGGGTTCTGTCAGGTACTCCTAATCGGCCTGAGGAAGTGCTGAACCCCTGCCTGGTGAACGCAGCGCGACGTGGGAGGCTGACACCTGTAAAGTGAACGAGTGGAACTGTCATAAGAACTGTGAGTAAAGACTCGGATGACTGCACCACACTGCCTCCGTCCATTCCTTTCATCTGCGCCATCTTTCCTTCCCTGCACTACAACGCCCAGCGCAACTTACACTACCTACACTGCCCTGGACCCACACCATCCCTGCTGCAGTAACATCAGCTTCAGAGGACTTCTCCACAGCGGCGGCTCCCTTTTGCCGCGTTCCACGAACTTTCCAAATCCCCTATATATTTCCCCTTTTTGCTGACCGCCCTGGGTCACAGACCGGGCCAGCCACCATGATATCCCCCACCGGCATACACAGAGGCCCGGCTGCCGAGTACCCCATGGCCGAGGGGGCGCGTCAATTACTCACTATTAAAAATCCTGTATACTTAGTATCTTCCCCATTCTTACAATTCTAGGACAAGGGAGCCCCTGCTGCACCAGTATCTGCACCCAAAAGGGCTGTCTAGGTCTCAGGGAAATCTAGAAGATGTGCTCTCTGCAGTATAAAATTGCCTGGGAAACAGCTATGTGAGAGGTGGACCTCTAAAATCATCAGGGATGAACAGTCTACTTTTCTATCTGACATGAGGTCCATGATTAGAGAGGAGGTGCAAACTTCAATCTCTAATTTCGTTCCCCCACAGACATCTCAGCCAGGTCCCCGTGCTAAGATGGGAGATGGAGCTAAGCTCAGAAGAGGACATACAATCCCTTGATTCTGATCAGGATGAGGAAGGCAAGATCTGCTCAGAATCCCCAGAAGAAGGGAAAAAATATATTTTTTCTCCTCTGACAACACAGACACGATCCTACTGGACTGGGGTGTCTGGGGCCCACCAGGGAAATTAACTCCAGGGGCCCACCCACCCGGGCCCACCCTTCAGCTATTTGCAAATACCTGTTAGCCGTTATACCCATTATATTGGCGGCTCCTGCCCATCACTGTGCGCTCACCAGAACTGCGATGTACAATTACTGTAGTTTGCATTAAAGGGTTTTTATTGGTGAAAACAAGTTCTCAGCGATGCACAGGTTGGGAAGGTGATCACTTATTTATTGGTGGAATCCGCACTGTCTGAAGATTGTGGCACTTTGAGTATTTGGTGAGATTTTTACCTCAGTATTTGTAAGACAAAACCAGGAGTGGAGCAATCCGAGGTAATGTTTTATGCATTTCTCACCCACTCCAGAAGGGGGCTGGAAGCAAGTGTAACTAGAAGGAAGCCCCACATGACCGGGATGTGCCAGGAGGGTGTAATTTTAATCCCAATATCCGGATTGGTTATAAGCCTGGAGGGGCGGGCATTGGAAGGGGCTGGGGAGATATAATAAGGAAAAGTGCGGGAAAACGGTCAGTCCAGGAAGGAAGTCAGCGGGGAAAGTTGCAGAACTCAAAAAAAAAAAAACTACAACTTTCCCATTGTTTGAGTACACTTACCAATCTTATGGAAACCGTTGATTCCCTGATCACCAAGCTGAGGGAGGCTGCCAGATCCAGGCGTGGAGGGTGGCTTGAGTCCCAGCTGTCTGGATTGCTGGGGAATGCCGGAGCAGAAGATTCTCCGTTGGGATCCGGAAGAAGCGGCAGGAGGACGCAGCCCCCCCCCCCGAGAGGCTTTCCCCTGAGATGGTTAGTACGGGCAGCAGGCGCAGGCTGCGGAGCCCCTCATGGGACCCTGCGTCCGGTGAGCATGCTGGCGGAACCCCCCGCCAGCGCGCCCGCCGCGGCAGGAATCCGCCCAGCCGGCCTGCGGGCTCCTCCAGCATCGGGTCGCGGTCCGCGACTGAAGTGCCCCGCTCAGCTGTAGTGCGGCCTGCTCCGGCGGCGCGCTTCAATACCAGAGCCCGGGCCGCGCTGCAGCCGCGTCATCATCCGGGGGGCGGGGCTTCACCGGAAGTGTGGCCTACGTCACTTCCGGCCCCGGCGTCATGTGACAGGGGCATTCAGGAAGTGAACGGTGGGCGCATGGACACACCCCCCGCAGCAGGAGTCGGCGATTCACAACGCCGCTTGCCCATAAGAAAACGGAGTGCCAGAGCGGATGAGGGGACCAGAGGGACCACCAGCACGGCAGGCGCACCTGGAGATGTACCAGTCGGGGTGCCTGCCAGAAACATCAGCCGAGGGATACAGCAGCGCAGGTGCACAGGCAGGCAGCAGTAATTCGAGGACCTGCTGCCAGGCTCGAGTCGGCACATCCAGGGCGGTGGAGCGGCGGGAAGCAGCATGGGGCTGCCTGGCATTCACCCACGGACCACCACGGATCGGGCTAGGGAGTCCGGGTCTGGAAGTCGCGGAGTGCCACGGATGGCGGGGAGGACAGGAGCGGGACTGACGGGGGACGATCGGCAGGGACATCGGCACGCGCTCAGGTCCCCCCTGGTGACGAGGAGGCCAGGGGCGCGGGCCTTGAGCAGCAGCAGGAGTCTGGCGAATCGGAGTGTGGCGAGGATCAAAGCGAATTCAGGATTCATCAGGACTCGGGACGTTCGGCTGGCGGGGACACAGCACCTGCGCAGCTTGGTGAGCATGCGTTCATGTATTGTTTGTCGCCCGCTGGGTCATTAGTGGATGGGGGAGGTGATAGGCAGTTGGCTGGGCCCAGCGGGGAAAATACTAGGGGAGGTCGTGGGTCAGATGTAGTGGGTCTTAGGGACATTTTGTTTAGCATGTCGCAAATTTTGGCTAGAATAGACGGTGGTGGAGTTAATCAAGGAGGTTTGTTACCTGCGGCGGCGTGGGTACCTAGTCAACCGGTGTTGTCGCAGGTGGGGAGCGAGTCGGCCAGGTCGGCGGTGAATGCAGCCGGGACACCTTCTGGGGCATCGGTTTGCGTACAGACAGAGAAGGACAAAGCGGATACCGTAAAGCTGGATGATAGGGTAAAAGGGGAGGTATATGTGTGCTTTGAGGGGCCGTTGGGGGCACACTTAAAAAAAAAAAAAAAAGAGAGGTAAAGGAAAAGTTTGGCGGGATGACTAAGTTGAAATTTTTTCCCTTCTTCCGCTGGAAAAGTTTAATCTGGATAAGGGTAAAAAGGACGATAGTAAAAAAGAGGAAGAAGAGAAACGTAGGTGGAGGTTGATTCCTCAGACGTTTGTTAATTGGTTACAGGCTTTTGCAATATTGGCTAGCGTTATTGGGGAAAAAGCTCCGGATAATTGCTCAGGTTTATTTTGCTACCTTGATTCTATTGGGGAGGCTCATCGTACTTATGGGGGTCAGGTGTGGTTACGATATGACGAGCAATTTAGGCAGAGGAAAGCTGTCCGCCCGGAGATCAGATGGGATCAAAAGGACATTGGGTTGTGGTTGAAGGTTATGGCCCCACTGAGGTATGGGCAGTCCTTTCACGGGAGCAACAGTAGCGGGAATCAGTCAGCAGGACACGGGGGAAGTAGTCAAGGGGCACACAGCATAAAAAAAGGAAGCGGGAACTTGCTGACAATTTAATGACGGCCAATGCAAGTTCGGGACCTCCTGTAAATTTAAACATGTGTGCTCCCATTGTAACGGAAGTTCGCACGGAGCATCAAAATGCTTTAAGAAGGGTAAGGGAAATTCGACAGTGGGTACCGGTCAAAGGGGTGACTCCGGTGAGGGTTCACGCGATGGCCCCCTTTCTAAGTAGGTATCCGGATCAGTTGAAGGCTAAGGTCATTGCGGATGTTTTTTTTTTTTTTTTGGAAGGGTTTAGAATCCCTCCTCCTGATCATGAGGTCCCCTTTTTCAGTTAAAAATTTGACGTCGGCTTCCCTTCATCCGGAAGTGGTTAGTGTGAAGTTGGCTAAGGAGGTGGAATTGGGCAGGATGGCTGGACCTTTTCAGGAATTGCCTATTAGCAAGGTGATTATCTTGCCGTTGGGGGTTGTGCCCAAGAAAGAGCTGAATAAGTTTCGTTTAATTCAGCATTTATCGTACCCGAAGGGGCTTTCGGTTAATGATGGTATTGCGCAGGAGTTGTATTCGGTTGAATATACATCATTCGACGCGGCGGTGCATTGGGTGCGGAGATACGGGCCAGGCTCGTTGCTAGCTAAGACTGATATCGAGTCAGCCTTTAGGTTGTTGCCAGTTCACCCGGATAGCATCCCGTTGTTAGGTTCTTTTTGGGAAGGGGAGTACTATGTGGATAGGTGTTTGCCAATGGGTTGTGCGATTTCGTGTTCTTTGTTTGAAACGTTTAGCTCCTTTTTGGAATGGGTAGTGAAGGGCCTGGCTTCTGTTAAGTCAGTCATTCATTATTTGGATGACTTCTTGTTTATAGGCCCCCCGCAATCGTTGTTGTGTAGGAATTTGTTAGGTACTATGGTGTGGGTAGCGGAGCATTTTGGCGTGCCGTTAGCAGAAGAAAAAACGGAAGGACCTGGCACCATTTTAAGTTTTTTGGGCATTGTAATTGATACCGAAAGAATGGAGTGTCGGTTACCAGATGATAAATTGAGTTTGCTTAAGCAGGAGGTTGATAGGATCAGGAAGTTGCGCAAGGTTACCCTGAGGGAGCTACAGTCGCTGGTAAGGCGTTTGAATTTTGCTTGCAGGATTATGCCAATGGGAAGATTATTTTGTCGCAGATTGTCAGGAGCGACAGCAGGAGTGCGCGCACCGCATCATTTCATTCGCCTTAATAAGGACCACAAGGAGGATCTAAAAGTTTGGAAATTGTTTTGGAAAGTTATAAAGGCAGGTCAGTAATCCAGCAGGAGTTCTTGAACAGTTTTGATTGTGAGATATTTACGGATGCGGCAGGAGGTGCTGGTTACGGGGCCTACTGGAAAGGGCGGTGGAGCGTTGGCGAGTGGCCGAAGGTGTGGAAAGAGAGGGGTCTTACGAGGAACTTGGCATTTTTGGAATTGTTTCCTATTGTTGTTGCGGTTACTATTTGGGGAGAGTGTTTCGCCAACAGGAGAATTCGGTTTCACTGCGATAACATGGGAGTGGTGTCTGTCATCAACAGTTTGTCGGCCTCGTCTCCGCCTGTGATTAGGCTGCTGAGGGAACTAGTACTTTGTTGTCTTAAGCTGAACGCTTGGATTACAGCGGTACATGTTCCAGGTGTACAAAATTCCATAGCAGATGCCTTGTCTCGTTTTCAGTGGGATCGTTTTCGGACGCTAGCTCCAGAGGCAGAGGACGTGGGACAGGAATGCCCTTCGCGTTTGTGGCAGCTGGTTATGGAAGAGCGGGACGGTTAATACGGGAGTCCATCACAAGGCAGACCTGGGCATCATACGAGGCATCGTGGCGAGTATGGCAATGTTGGATTATGCAGTGGGGTGTGATGGAGAGTGATGGAGATAGAGAGATGGCGGTGTTGTTTCTCGTGGGAAGGGCAGTGGAGAGCGGTTGGTCGGTTTCAAAAGTTGGGAAGTTTGTTGCAGGTTTAGTGTTTGGTTTTAAATTGCAGGGGATAAAGGATGTTACGAAGTCCTTTTTAGTGAAGCAAGCTCTCAAGGGCTTTAGGACAAGAGGTAAAGAGTTGGATAAACGGAGACCGGTAACCTTTAGTATTTTGGAACGTTTGGGTTTTGTATTGGATAAGATTTGTTGTTCAGTTTTTGAAGCCACACTATTTAGGTTGGCTTTTTCATTGGCGTTTTTTGGCGCGCTGAGAGTAGGTGAATTGGTGGCACCAAGCAGGAATAAGGTTGGGGGTTTGTTTGGATATGAGTGGTCGAGATGGGGGTATTGAATTTTGGATTAGGGGGGGAAAAGACGGATCAATTGGGCAAAGGTAAACGAGTAATATTGGGTGAGGTTATGGGATCTTTTCTTTGTCCTAGGAGATGTTTATTGGCTTATTGGCAGGTTTGGTCAGGGTGGAAGGGCCCATTATTGTGTCATGAAAATGAGACTTTTTGTCATGTTTTCAATTCATAGCGGTGTTTAAAAAGGGGATTGCTGAGCTGGGCCTTAGCCCTGAGGTATACGGGTCACATTCATTCAGAATTGGTGCGGCATCAGAAGCGGATGGCTTGGGGTTAGGCAAGGATGTGATAAAATGTATTGGGAGGTGGAGTTCTGATCGTTACCTGTCTTATGTAAGGCATTAGGTATGCGGTCTTAGGTAATTTGCCTTTTGAGATTCAAATACCTTTTGGTTGTCTTGTTGCTGGTGGCGTCCCGTTGTTAGTTTGGATGCTAGGACACTCTTTCGTCCATTGGGAGCGGTGAGGGCGGACTTGAGGCCGGACGGTAGGCAATTGGTTTTTTAGCAGGGAGCAAGCGGTGGTTCGGTGGTTGGGTTTTCGAGGGATGGTTTGGAGAAGGGTGCTGCCAGAATTCCATAAAGCAGCTCATTTGGATCGGGCGCCGGATATTTTGGTGGTGCATATGGGGGGAAATGATTTGGAGGGCTCGGCCGGTCAGGGAATTGATGAGGGACATTCGAATCGATCTGTTAAGGTTATGGACATCTTTTCCTGAGGTGTTGACAGTGTGGTCTGACATTGTGCCCAGAGGAAAATGGAGGGAGGCCAGATCATTGAAGGGAATTAATAGGGCACGTATAAAGTTGAACAGAGCTATATCAGCTTTTGTTACCAGGAACGGGGGAGTAAGCGTGCGGCATCTTGATCTGGAATCGGGAGTTGGAGATTTTTGGGAAAAGGAATTTGAATGATATTGGCATTGATTTATGGGCATTGGCCATACAGGAGGGGATCGAAAGGGCTTTTGCGGTGTTGGGGCGCTCACGAGCCTGAGGTGGTCAGGGCTGTTCGTTGGTGGCGGGGGGTGGGGTTCTTGGAGTTGGCACAGAAGTGTCGGTGGAAAGAATATTGGATAATCACAGGCAGTGCCTTGATTAACCGGGGTGATCTGGCATTTGGTTTTGGGCTCTGGACGGGGTTTTACCCTGGGAGCTTTTGGTGCCCTTGAGCTGGTGATGGACGGCTGAGGGTAATATGGTGGTTCGAGTTCGGTTTAATTTATGCCAGATCTAATTTTAACTCCAAGAACCCTCCCTTCTTATTTATTTTATAACACTATTAATATGTTAATGTTGTTTGTTAATAAAATGGCCGCTGTGGCCAAATTTATCCAAAGAAATACAGGTGCAGTGTTTTTATTTGGTGGGGGAAGGTGAGTGCTGGAAGGTGGGGGCATGTTGATCCATGGAACCCGTGTTGGCAGTACACGGTCATGGTTTTGTCTTATAAATGCAGAGGTGAAAATCACACCAAATGCCAACTTGCTTTCTCTGGTGAACCTCTATAACTGCATCTCTGCTGCTGTGTATTAGTCACAGGGCAGGGAGGGGTTAAACATCCAAGTATTTAATATCTATTGGAAATAAAGAGGTTTCCCCTTATTGATATCAGATAAAACAAATGACCAACCACAATCCACTCTACCAAGACCAATATTACCAGATAGAAGGCAGAAATACCACCACACCGTGACCAGATCACATATTACCACCACATAGTGCCCAAATAATGCCACATACAAGGCACAAATACCGCCACACCATGACCAAAGCACATAATACCACCACATAGTGATCAAATGCTACCAGATACAAGGTATAAATACTGACACACCATGAGACCACATATTACCACCACATAGTGACTGAATAATACCACATACAAGGGACAAATATCGTCATGTCATGACCAAAGCACATAATGGCACCACATAGTGACAAATAATACTAAAATAATAAAAATGTAAAAAAAGCTCTGTATATAGTGTCAGTGTACAGGTTATACAGTGATCACCAGTGACATTATACACAGGAGCTCTGTATATAGAGTCAGTGTACAGGTAATACAATGATCACCATTGATATTATACACAGGAGCTCTGTATATAGTGTCAGTGTGAATGTATAGGTAACACATACTCACAAGTTCTTTATCTGCAGACCGATATATCACATTTTCTATGCAGGACTTATCTCTGCAGAAAATAACATAGTTAGCTATAACTGATCACTTCCAGAGCACAATCCACACTTTTCCCAAGATTTCTACACTACATGAAATGACAAAAAAAGAAACATAGTGCCGCACTACACAGTAACAGTGCTCCAGTGTCATTCTGTGCCTGCTCATCTGTCAGCAGACATATTTGTCTGATGGCAAAGATCTAGCAGAGCTGAAGACAGAAGACCCATGGATGATGTCAGAGCGAGGATTTTTTTAATTAAAGATGGAGTCCCTTAGGCTTAGTTTCCCATGCAGGATAATGGCCGCATATTCCTGCTTTTATGCGGCGCTCCTGTCATCAGGATTTTGATAATTTTGAGTATTTGTTCAACAGAGGTTGATTTTGAAAGGAGAGCGGAGGAATTGAAGCACAGGTTCTTAGATCGCGGATATAGTCGAAGAAGTATTAAGCATGCCTATAATCGAGCCAAAACCAGTAATCGTCAACAATTAATGTATTCTAATCGAGCTCACAAACAAGAGAAGTGTGTCAGGATGGTGACACGGTACCATTCACAATGGCACAAAATGTGTGATGTGCTTAGGAAACACTGGCCCATTTTACTTGCGGATCAGACGTTGCACCAGTATTTGCCTATGTATCCGTCAGTCACAGCCCGTCAATCTCCGAGCCTCCGAGATCACTTGGTAAGGAGCTACCTTACACCTAATACTCAGAAGAAAATTGGCGAAATAAGACTGGCTAAAATAAGACAAACGTGGGGTTGTACCCCATGTGGTTCATGTATTTCGTGTCCAATCATCGAACATACTAAAAAGTTTCTTTCATCTAGTGGGAAAGAATTGACTATCCTACACTCCATTACGTGTACAGCACGTAATGTCATTTATCACGTTACATGTCCTTGCTCTTTGGTATACATAGGTCTGACCACTAGGATGTTAAAGACCAGAGCGAGGGAACATGGACGTGATATTATGGCAGCAGCCACTGAGGATAATTTGGAGTTGTTGAAAACAATCCCTAGACACTTTAAAAACTATCATGCCTGTGATCCATCAGGTCTTCAAGTTAAAGGCATCGATGATGTTTATAGTACGTTGCGTGGAGGTAGTGCTAGTCGCCTACTTGCACAGAAAGAATCCAGATGGATTTGGCTATTGCAAACCTTACATCCTCAGGGCCTCAACGAGTCCTTAAGCTTTTCACCATTCCTCTGATTGCCTCTATCTCTCCCCCACCCCTGCACCCGCTAGATTTATCGGTATTTTAATGATGTTTATAATCCCCCCCCTTGTTTTATCCTCTGTTGTCTAATTAATGTTCATCTTTTCCTTAGTACATACTCTCTTGTCCTTGATTGCGGCTGCCTTCCGTGTCTCTTTCTGCTGGTTACTCCTATTGATGGATGGCTGTGGACGATTTATACATCTTGATTAATCAATGATTCTCCTGGACTACTGACAATAGGTCACAGAGATATTATCATCTACTGGGACAAAGAAAAGCTACGCAACGAATGAATTCATCTAATTGCTGGATATACTTGATATTGAGCTGTATTATGCGGTGTATTGTGTTTTTTGTATTTTATGCTTACAACCTATTGTGTAGGATTTAATTGTTGAATGTTTCTATCATTTTTCTCCATTACACAGTGTACTGTATCTTTTATATGTACATATTACACCGCATTTTTTGTGGTTTTTGACTGGTGCTCTCCGTTGGGTCAATGGCGCCATGCCCCCATGGACAGTATTTTTCGGTAATATTTAGTTACAATATTGGATTAACATTAGTCATACAATTGATATGAAGAATGTCTTTGTCTTTTGATTATAATTGGCTACTGATGGCAATTATATGGGGGAAGGGGTCCCACAGCTATGCATCTACTGAGATATATCCTGCTTCTTTTGATCTGCGATTTGTTTCCGTTGTGATGTGTTATCTGTTCACACTTATTATTCTGTGATTGGTTCATTATTGCGTTAGTTGGGCACTATTGGGTTAAATAGCTGTGGTTTAGCCACGACTCTTCTCATTAGATCCGATTGTCCACTTCCTATATTCATTTATCTACACTTTTGTTGGGCGTTTTATAATGTATACTTACCACATTATAGCGCTATGTCCCCTGTTATGGGCTTTCCCCGTTGGTCAGATTGTGATGTCACAGCGATTTTCGTCCATGTGACCTGGGGGGTGTGGCTTGTATTTATGTGTGGCGAGGGGCGGATGACTGTGTCCCGACGCGTCATAGCAAGTCCCGCTCATGTGACCTGGGAGGTGTGGTTTGTTATCACGGGGGGCGAGGGGCAGATGATTGCGTCCTGAAGCGAAGGGGTCCTACTATATACTTCCGGATGTGAGTGGTAATACAGGGGCACACGTGACTCTATATGTATGTATTATGGTGAGCGGTTGGCTATTCTAATTGCTGTGTCCTGTCTTACTTTCACCCATTGGACAATAAGTAATACTTAAGGGATACAGGTTCCAGACATACTATAACCCCCAGAAGAAGGCACAGCGCCGAAACGCGCGTAGGGGTGACAATACCTGAACTGACAAACAATACATATGTGAGTAATACTACATTCCCACTTATTTTCAAGTGCTAAATGGATTTACTTTTATATCAACTATTTATGCACTGTGCACCTTAGCATTTGCATTGAAGCTTTGATATTATGCTTACAGCTGGGATAGGGCATGTGGTTTACATACCCATACCCGTATTTTCTTCAACTATGTAGGTTTAATCTATTTATTATATGATTGTATTGGTCTTGGCATCTCTATTATAGCTCACTACTTATGTATTTATGCCACTTTTTCAATATGGATGTTTTTTTAATTAATGTGTATTAATAAATTTATGATTTTTTTGCAAAATTATGTTCCTATACGTCATTTTTTCTATATGATTTGCTATTATAGACGTTGAACAGAGTCTCATTGTCCTACTATAGAGAACTAATTGTGTATGTGACCTTGGTGGTCAATTAATCTGTCTCAGCATTTTGATAAGTAAACTACAGGCAGTGAAAGGTTGGCACTGTTACACTGATTAAACAAGAACCATAAGACAGATTTCTTCAACTCAGGTATCATTTGAATCTGTGTTTGCAGTTAATGAGATGCTTGTGCTCTGGGCTTAAATAACCTTCCATGACCTTCCTCCTATTTTAAATACTGCACATTTAATATTGTGGTCTTAAAAAAAAAAATTTGGCTCCAACAAAATGGCGCCGGTGCATGCACAGTAGCATCTATCTGTGCAAGCGCAGTATTTAAAGGTTCAGTGACCTGTCATTTAAGCCCAGAATGATGACAATGAGGCCAGAGAACCAAAAAAAGACCTGCCCACAGGCCGGTCTCGAAGCACAAGCATCTCATTAACTCCAAACTGCAAACAGATTAAACAAGAACCACTAGACAGATTTCTTCAAACCAGATATCATTTTAATCAGTGTAACAGCACCAACCTGACAATGCCTATAGTTTACTTAGCAAAATCCTGATGACAGGTTTCCTTTAACGGTAGGGATAAACCTTCTAACAATCTCCCAATAGCTCCCAAACGCAAACATTAAGCGTTTATGCTACACAGTGTTGAAGCATGGATGTACCTACTTTCAATCGAAGGTGACAGGAGAAGCTTTTCTGTTTTACCAACATCTAACCTGTGCTATGTCATTTACTGTTTACCTGTTGGAATATGGGTGCTGTCTCCAATATGTGAGACGCAACACTCAACAGGTTCACATCAGGTGCTGGAGGGGATGTTACACAGATCAGCATTGATAGTGAAGTATACAGACACCGTGTTCCCACCGCCATCACCCTTGTTATAAGATACCACACAGTGGTTTATATAGAAGCTGGACACTGCACCTCTCATTCATGTCCACTACCAACATTTCTGTACACAGAGGAAGGTCTTACATGACCGAAACGTTTGTTTTGTACTACTTTTTCTACTATTAAATTCTCAAGATTCATTGAGTCATCTTGAGTGCCAAGTTTTTCATCTTATTGCAGTCACACAGAGTGACTGCAGACTTATCAATTTGGACCAGACAATTCCTGCAAAGGGTAAAAAGTAGTCTCTGTGCTGCTTGGTATCATGGTGTGTGAACATGGACCAGAGAAAGGTAAGGAGAGCGCTGTCTCATGAAATTAGAAAATTATAGACAAACATGTTAAAGGTAGATGCTGTAAGACCATGTCCAAACCAATGTTCCTGTTACAACATTTGCACATATTATTCAGAGCTTTAAGGTCTATGAGGCGGCAGCCAATGTCCCTGGATGTGGCCGCAAGAGTAAATTAATGACAAATTGAAGAGATGGATAATTTGAATGGTTACAAAAGAGCCCAGAACAACTTTCAAAGAGATTAAAGGTGAACTCCAAGGTCAGGGTACATTAGTGTCAGATCGCACCATTTGTCGCTGTCTTGACCAAAGTGAAATTCATGGAAGAAGAGGAGGAGGAAACCATTGTTCAAAGCAAATCAGAAAAAAGCAAGACAGGAATTTTCCAAAGTTTCTGGGAGAATGTCCTTTGGACAGATGAAACAAACCTGTGCTTTTTGGCAAGTCACATCAGCTCTATGCTCACAGACAGAAAAATGAGAAAATAAACCAAAAAGAGAAGGCACGCCATGTGAAGAATGTCCCAGCATATAGATGGAGGGGTGAGAGGTATTCCACTCACCTCTGGTAGTTGTGCATGCCAGACACAAAGCTGATACTAAGCGGTAATGACTGCGGTCCTGGAGCACTGCAGCACCTTCTGCCCTCCCCGGCATCATGCTCAGGAGCCATGATACAGCGAAAGATAATGAACAGTGGGTGGTGGAGATCCACAGGTCGCCACGCTCTGAGTTAGGAACCACCAGGTTAGGCAAGAGAAGTCGATTTATTCAACACTTAACGCGTTTCAGAGACGATCTGTCCCCTTCATCAGGTGATTCCAGAATGTATACCACGCTGAGTGCTTTAAATAGATAGGCACTGATGTGATTGATAATTGCATACAGGCTTTAGAAATAAATAAATCTTCATATAATTTTCATGATTACAAATCATTAAAACCAATAATACACTAAAAATTAACCCCTTTCTGATGTGTGACCTAATAGTACGTCATGGTGACCTGGGCCGATTGGACCAATGACGTACTATTAGGTCATATGGCCATCGCGCCCGCACACAGGCGGTGCGGGGCGATCGCCGCCGGGTGTCATCTGATAGCACCAGGTATTAGCTGTGACTATATGCAGGGAGTGGTCCCGCACTGCTCCCAGCACATTAACCCCCTCAATACTACGATCGAAGTCGATCTCAGCATTGCAGGGGCAAGGGGAGGTGATCGCAATACTCACCTCCTCTCCCGGTCTCCAGCGCTGTCTGCCGCAGCTTCCCGGATGTCGTCATGACAACATCCAGGTCATCAGACAGCAGGAAGATATTTTGGTCATGCGCAGTGCATGACCAAAGTATCTTCTGCATCTGCAGCGTTGACAGCCTGTATAGCACAGGGATGGTGCTCCATCCCTGTGCTATACAGGCGATCAGAATAAAAAAAGTGAAAGCCCCATAGTGGGAAACAGAATAAAAGTCCAAAAAGTGTTAAAAAATGGAAAAAAAAAATTGTAAAAATATAAAAAAATAAATAAAAAAAATAATCCACCAAAAAAATATATATATAATGCACCCATCAATAAATATTATTATGAAAAAAACAAAAAAAACAATAAAAGAACACATATTTGGTATCGCCGCATCCGGAATGACCTGACCTATAAAACTGTCCCACTAGTTCACCCCTTAAGTGAACATGGTAAAAAAAAAAAAAAGCGAAGCAAAAAACTATGCTTTATCATCATACCGCCAAAAAAAAATGGAATAACACCCGATCAAAAAGACGAATGTAAATAAAAATGGTACCACTGAAAACTGTCATCTTGTCCCGCAAAAAACAAGCCGCCATACAGCTCCATCAGCCGGAAAATAAAAAAGTTATAGCTCTCAGAATAAAGCGATGCAAAAAATTATTTTTTCTATAAAATAACTTTTATTGTGTAAAAGCGCCAAAACATAGAAATATGATATAAATGTGGTACCGCTGTAAACGTACTGACCCGAAGAATAAAGCTGCCTTATCAATTTCACCACACGCGGAAAAGCATAAAAAAAAACCCATAAGAACAATTCCGGAATTGCTGGTTTTTGTTTATTCTGCCTCCCAAAAATCGGAATGGAAAGCGATCAAAAAATGTCAAGTGCCTGAAAATGGCAACAATAAAAACGTCAACTCGTCCCGCAAAAAACAAGCTGTCACATGGCTCTGCTGGCCAAAATATGGAAAATTATAGCTCTCAAAATATGGAGATGCAAAAACTAGATATTAAAAAAAAATGCGTCTTTTAGTGTGTGACAGCTGTCAATCATGAAAACCTGATATGATTCTGGTATCGCTGTAATCGCACCGACCCGAAGAATAAAGCCGTCTAATCACTTATACCGCACGAGGAACGGCGTGAAAAATAAACTCTAGGGTTAGGGTTGTGTTAGGGTTGGGCTAGGGTTAGGGTTGGGGTTAGGGTTGGGCTAGGGTTGGGGTTAGGGTTGGGCTAGGGTTAGGATTGTATTAGGGTTGGGGTTAGGGTTGGGCTAGGGTTAGGGTTGGGCTAGGGTTAGGGTTGGGGTTAGGGTTGTATCAGGTTTGGGATTTTTTTCAAAAGTAAAAAAAAAAAAGATGACGATATGGTGATTAGTGTTGAGCGCAAGTGCTCGCTACTTGAGTTTTCATCGGGTGCTTGGGTATGCACCGAGTATCGCGGGTGCTCGAGTGACATGCTCGAGTCTCCGCCCCATATGCTTCGTGGCCAAAAAAAAACTCGCAGGGATTGCCTGCCATGCACGAGCGATCCCTGGATGTTTTTTTTTGGGTGTCTAATAACCGTGAAGCATGCGAGCGGGGACTTGAGCATGTCACTCGAGCACGTACGATACATGGTGCATACCCGAATACCCAATGCAAACTCAAGTAGCGAGCACTTGCACTCAAGACTAATGACAACTTATTCAATTTGATGAATTAATGTTATCAAATTCTGTGTCGTACCTCTGGGTTCAAAATGTTCAGTATACCCCTTGATAAAATCCTTGAGGGGTCTAGTTTCCAAAATGGGGTCACTTGTGGGGGGTTTCCACTATTTAGGCACATCAGGGGCTCTCCAAACGCGACATGGCGTCCGCTCTCAATTCCAGCCAATTTTGCGTTCAAAAAGTCACACAGTGCTCCTTCCCTTCTGAACTCTGCCGTGAACTCAAACACTGTATTTTCCCCACATATGGGGTATTGGCGTATTTTTTCCTGTTACCCCTGCGAAAATAAAAAAAATTGTGTCTAAAATAACATTTTTGTGAAAAAAGTGTTCAAATATGATGTGGTCCCTAAAAAAATAGTTTTGTAAATTTTGTTGGAAAAATGAGAAATCGCTGGTCAACTTTTAACCCTTATAGCTCCCTAATAAAAAAAATTTTGGTTCCAAAATTGTGCTGATGTAAAGTAGACATGTGGGAAATGTTATTTATTAACTATTTTGTGTAACATATCTCTCTGATTTAAGGGCATAAAAATGCAAATGTTGAAAATCGCAAAATTTTCTAAATTTTCACCAAATTTCCGTTTTTTTCACAAATAAACGCAAGTGATATCGAAGAAATTTTACTACAATAATGAAGTACAATATGTCACGAAAAAACATTCTCAGAATCAGGGGGATCCGTTGAAGCGTTCCAGAGTAATTACCTCATAAAGTGACAGTGGTCAGAATTGTAAAAATTGGCCCAGTCATTAACGTGCAAACCACCCTCGGGGGTAAAGGGGTTACCGTATTTTTCAGACTATAAGGCTGCGTGCCCACGTTGCGTATTACAAGCGTATATGCTGCGGAATTTCCGCAGCGTAAACGCTTGTAAAACGCATGTATATCCGCACCCCATGGTCCCCAATGGCATTCCACAATGTCAATGCCCATGCTGCGGATTTTTCCGCAGCGTATATGCTGCGGTCAAAAATCCGCAGCATGTTCATTAATTTTGCGGAAGCGCAGCGGAATCAATGTGCGAATGGTACCCAAGTCTGGAGGAGAGGAGACTCTCATCCAGACCTGGGTGCCAAAGAACCTGTAAAAAAAAGAATAAAATAAAGTTTATACTTATCTTCTGATGTTTTCCCTCCGTCGCGCTGTTGTGTGAAGAACCTGCCACGTCATTGAGTCATGTGACCCATCACATGACTCAATGACTTCACCGCAGGTCCTGCACACAACAGCGTGAGTCGCTCAAGACTCAGGGCAGAGAATGCATCAGAAGGTGAGTATAAACTTTATTTTTTTATTTTTTACCATTCTGATTCTTTTTTTTTAACTATTACTTGGTCACACTATATAAATCCATGCCGGTTGCATGGATTTATATAGTGTGAACAAGTTGTCAAGCACTTTTCCAAGTGATGCTTAAATCACTTGGAGAAGTGCTTGATAACCCGCATGCGGAAATGCATGCAAAGACGCTGCAAAGACGCCTCACAAACGCTTCTACCTGGCGGGAAAACCGCATGTAAAATCCGCATGCGATTTTCCCGCCAGGGAGAAGCGTAAAAAATATGCTTCAGTTCCGCAACGTGGGCACTTAGCCTAAGATGCACCGAACCATAAGACGCACCTAGGTTTTAAAGGAGGAAAATAGGGAAAAAAAATTAAGCAAAAAATGTGGTCATGATGCCCTGTTATGGGGGAGGGGGTCTACTGCTGACACTGGTATTGGGGTAATGTCCCCCAATTCTGTTAATATCCTCCATCCTAGTATGTATAGCCCCTACTTCCTGGTATAAGTGCCCCCCATCCCATCCTGGTATGCATGGCACCCCTTTATCCCCCATCCTGGTATGCATGACACCCTATTATACCCCATCTTGGTATGCATGGCACCCCTTTATCCCCCATCCTGGTATGCATGGCACCCTCTGAGCCCCCATCCTGGTATGCATGGCACCCTCTGAGCCCCCATCCTGTTATGTATGGCACCTTCTGAGCCCCCATCCTGGTATGTATGGCACCTTCTGAGCCCCCATCCTGGTATGCATGGCACCTTCTGAGCCCCCATCCTGGTATGTATGGCACCTTCTGAGCTCCCATCCTGGTATGCATGGCACCTTCTGAGCCCCATCCTGGTATGTATGGCACCTTCTGAGCACCATCCTGGTATGTATGGCACCTTCTGAGCCCCAATCCTGGTATGTATGGCACCTTCTGAGCCCCCATCCTGGTATGTATGGCACCCTCTGAGCCTCCATCACACTGCCTACAAAAAAAAATGAACAATCATACTCACCTCCTCTCTCCTCCAGCGCTGCCCCGCCCTGCTGCTGACACTCTCACTGTGTGAGCGGCGCATGGCAGGGCACGCATGGTGTCCCTGCCATGCGCCCTCACACAGTGTGAGACGCTGTGCTGGAATAGTCACTACTCCCCACGCCGGGACTCTGTGCATGGGGAGCAGTCTGTGCAATAGCCGGCACACTCTACCGCAGCGCGGCTTCTGCTGCCGCTCTGCGGTCAGTGTGCCTGTTATTAAAGACCATAGATATTCACTACAACCCATGGGAGTGGGTTGTAGCGAATATTCATGAGCTTTAATAGCGGGCACACTGACCACAGAGCGCAGCAGGAGCCGCGCTGTGGCTAAAGTGTGCCGGCTATTAAGAGAAATGAATATTCATTGCTCTCCGCGCCCATGGGTATGGGGAGCAGGGAATATTAATTTTCTTTAGTAGCGGGTACAGCTAGGCTGCAGTAGGTGGCTGCTGCCTCCTGTGCCCCGCTGATCGCCCGCTGCGGCTCCCCCACACCCACCACCATGCGGCCATACAATAATATAGTATTTGGACTATAAGACGCACCCCCCACTTTCCTCCAAAATTTTGGAGGAAAAAAGTGCATCTTATAGTCCGAAAAATACGGTAATTATTAAGAATAGGAGATTATTATTTTTTTTTTTTAAATGTAGGTACGATTCAATTATTCCCAAGATCTCACCCCATGGATGGATCCTTTGTATTTGCAATTGGTGGAGGAAGGGCATTGCTAACAATCGGACTTCCAGAGAATGGAGGACTTAACTACAACTACCAGTATGTCCTTAGCAATGGTAAGGAGATACTGGGAGTTGTTACCAGTAGAGATGAGCGTTGTTCTACTCGAACTGTTCGCCAATCTCAAATTCGAGCTGTTTTGGGCGGTGTTCGAGCTGTTCGGCGAACACGAACAATTTGAGAAAAATTCGGCTGTTCGAGGTTATGTTCGATAACTGTTCGTGCACCAAAATCATAACTGGATTTTTTCTCAGTAATGATGAAAATTAATGTTAATACGCAGTTTGAGTGTACAGCGGGGTGGGGGGAGGGGCAGGGGATGGATCTCTGCAGGAATAATGAAGATCTCCATTTTTTTTTTCTCTTTCCCGCATTTACAGTGGGGAGGTGCAATCTGTCAGCCTATCAGCAGCGCACACACGGAGCGAAGTGCTTTTTTTCACACAAGCAAGGGCATGTGTCATTGGCAGTGTATGTCACATGTCCTTGCCCTATAAGACCAAGCCATTTTCCCCGTCGCCACCATTTTCTCACTGCTGCAGCTGCGTGTTAGACGGCACCGCTGTTGCTGTGTGCGCTATACCTTGTTAATTTCAAGCCAATTTTCGCACAAATCTACAGATAGCTTGGGAGTAGGGAATAGTTGTGATTGCAGTCCTTTTAAGAACTAGGTTACAGCATTTCCTACGACTTTTATCAGGGAGGTCTGTGCTCTTCAATAGATAGGTTGTGGGAGTAAAGACTAATTGTAATTGGAGTCCTTTTCAGGACTAGGTTACATCAGTTCCTATCAGTTTTTGCCAGGCAGGTCTGTGCCAGTGCTGTGCAAGTTTTTTTCACAGCATTTGGCTGAATCTAGCAAAGCTAATCCTTTTTGGCCTATTGCAGAGTGTGTTAGTCAGTGGAGTAGCCTATCTGTGTTGCAAGATATACCACCTGTGTATAGAATACCAATTTTTTTACTGCACCTAGTGAAGTAAAATCTTTTGGGCATAGCATCATTCTATTAGTCCATCTATACTGACCTCCATCAGGTTGCAAATTGAATATATTTTTTTTCTGCATCTACAGTACCTCTGAAAAAATATTGGGCTTCTAGCTGTGTGTGGGACTTGTTGTATTAGTCCATCTATACTGACCTCCATCAGGTTGCAAATTGAATATATTTTTTTCTTCATCTACCTCTGAAAAAATATTGGGCTTCTAGCTGTGTGTGGGACTTGTTGTATTAGTCCATCTATACTGACCTCCATCAGGTTGCAAACTGAATATATTTTTTTCTGCATCTACCTCTGAAAAAAGATTGGGCTTCTAGCTGTGTGTGGGACTTGTTGTATTAGTCCATCTATACTGACCTCCATCAGGTTGCAAACTGAATATATTTTTTTCTGCATCTACCTCTGAAAAAATATTGGGCTTCTAGCTGTGTGTGGGACTTGTTCTATTAATCCATCTATACAGACCTCCATCAGGTTGCAAACTGAATATATTTTTTTCTGCATCTACCTCTGAAAAAATATTGGGCTTCTAGCTGTGTGTGGGACTTGTTGTATTAGTCCATCTATACTGACCTCCATCAGGTTGCAAACTGAATATATTTTTTTCTGCATCTACCTCTGAAAAAATATTGGGCTTCTAGCAGTGTGTGGGGCTTGTTCTATTAATCCATCTATACAGACCTCCATCAGGTTGCAAACTGAATATATTTTTTTCTGCATCTACCTCTGAAAAAATATTGGGCTTCTAGCTGTGTGTGGGACTTGTTCTATTAATCCATCTATACAGACCTCCATCAGGTTGCAAACTGAATATATTTTTTTCTGCATCTACCTCTGAAAAAATATTTGGCCTTCTAGCTGTGTGTGGGACTTGTTGTATTAGTCCATCTATACTGACCTCCATCAGGTTGCAAATTGAATATAATTTTTTTCTGCATCTAACCCAGCCAATAGTTTTGGCCTAATACCACAGTTTGGCCACTCAGCTCTGCTCGGTTCCCATCCATTGTTTTTTTGTGCAAACAACTCCAGAGTTGTTAATTAGTTAACCACCAAAATGAGTGGAAAAAGGCCTGCTGCTGGTGGAAAGGGGAATAGGCGTGTTGGGAAGGGGAAAAAAGATTGTGTCCGTGGGGTAGGTGTTAAAGCAACAGTAACATCTGCAGAAGAAAGACCATCTTCCAGCCAAACTAAAATGTCTACTTCTTTTAGCGGACAATGTGATAAGATCCCTTTCTTACAGCCACGCCAATCGCTACAAATTCCAGATGAGGCACAAAAACAGCAGGTGCTTCAACGGATATCAAGTGCTCCTTTAAGTGGGCTCTCCTCCACATCAACTTCAACATCACAAATACTCCAGTCCTCAAAGGTGTCACCCCAATCGCACTTGCTTCCTCACAGCTCCCAAATCTCCAGCTGCCCGTCTGAGTATGAGGTAGAACAGATGGTTGAGTCTGCAGAGCTGTTTACTCATACTATAGCCTGGGAATCAGAGGTCGACTCCAGCGCTTCTGTGAATCCAGACGAGGAAATGATCTGCACTGATGTCCAGAATCTTTATGAGTCGGATCCAGGACCAGACGCAGAAGGTTCTGACCATAATGTAGACCCTCATTCCCAAACTGTAACTCCTGTTGGTGGAGACAATGAGGAAGACGATGATAAGACTCAAATACCTGATTGGAGCGACAACTTTAGTTTTTTGTCAGGGCAGGAACAGGTTGGCTCTGAGGACGACGGGTGTGATAACGCACAGGGTGATGATGATGAGGTTGGAGGTCCCACTTACTGTCAACCCACAGTCAGCCAAGAGATGAGGTCAGCAGAGGAGGTGGAGGAAGATGCTAGTGACGACGAGGTCAGGTTGCGCCTTCCTGGACAGAGACGTAGTACTGGAAGCAGGTCAACAACTGCATCCTCAAACACAACTCTGCCTCTCACCACAAGTCGTGGTGGCTCTTCAGGTCGCATGGGTGCTAAGCCTTGCATAGCCTGGGCATTTTTTCAGATCTATAAAGATGACCCAACTCGTGTTATCTGTAACATTTGTCAGCAAAAGCTAAGTAGAGGCCAAAAAATACATAGTTTGAGTACTTCATGCATGAACCGGCACATGGACATGAAGCATAAGTTGCAGTGGGAAGCTCAGTGTGCTACAATGCGGCCTAGCCGGCCGAGCCAACCACCGTCTGCCATATCTTGTGCATCCGCGGCCTCTTCTTCCTCTGACTGGGGGGACAGCAGTCACACCTGTTTTGGGGCGCAGACCTGCCACCTCTTTACCCGCAACAGCCAGCGTGATTGGCAGGTCATCATTTTCTTTGGAGGTGGTAACACCAGCTGGTGTTGAGCGCTGTCCGACATCGATAGCACCACCTTTGGATCAAGGCAACCTAACATGTCCGCCTGCATCTTCCTCACAGACCGGCAGTTTGCCGGGGACACCCTTATCAACCCCGTCTAAGCACAATAGCCAGCCCTCGGTCCCTCAGATGTGGACAAGTAAAAGACCATTTCCTCCTAGCCATGAGAAAGCTAAGAGGTTGAATTTCACCATCTGCAAGCTCTTGGCTACAGAAATGCTGCCTTTCCGCCTGGTGGACACAGAGGATTTTCGAGACCTTATGTCCGTCGCAGTGCCCCAGTACCAGATGCCCAGTCGGCACTACTTCTCAAAGAAAGGTGTGCCTGCGCTCCACCAGCATGTCGCACACAACATCACCGCTTCTTTGAGAAACTCTGTGTGTGACAGGGTGCATTTCACCACAGACACTTGGACGAGTAGGCATGGACAGGGGCGTTACATGTCGCTGACTGGGCACTGGGTAACTATGGTGACAGCAGGACAAGGGGCTGCTGTCCAAGTCTTGCCGTCCCCACGAGTTGTGCGTCAATCCTCTTTATGTCAAAGTTCCTCCACTGCTTCTGCCTCCTCAACCTCCTCTCGGTCTTCCACCTGCACCCAAAGCCTGTCTGGTCATGCCACAAGCTTTCTAACTGCGCAGAAGGGATCCTGCACACCTCCTTACTATGCTGGCAGTAGGTCTCAACGTCATCAGGCGGTTTTTACATTGAAATGTCTGGGAAATGTGAGTCACACAGCTGAGGAGTTGTGGTCAGCTCTGGAGAACCAATTTCATGAATGGTTGTCTCCACTGGACCTGAAACCAGGGAAGGCCGTGTGCGACAATGCTGCAAACCTGGGTGCGGCCCTTCGCCGGGGCAATGTCACACACGTGCCTTGTATGGCTCACGTGTTGAACCTGGTTGTCCAGCAATTTTTAGCCCACTATCCCAGACTAGATGGCCTTCTGCAGAGGGCACGGTCGCTGTGTGCTCACTTCCGCCGTTCGCATCCCGCAGCTCAGCGACTTACATCTCTACAAAAGTCGTTGGGCCTGCCACTTCACCGGCTAAAATGCGATGTGCCTACCTGGTGGAATTCAACTTTGCACATGTTGCAGCGACTGTGGCAGCACCGACAAGCCCTGGTGCAATACGTTCTGACGTATAGCCTGGGCCAACGAGATCCAGAGGTGGGGCAAATCACGCTGGAGGAGTGGTCTCAGATCAGGGACCTATGCACCCTTCTGCACAGTTTTGAAATGGCGACGAAGATGTTTAGTGCTGACGATGCCATTATCAGCATGACTATTCCGGTGATTTACATGCTGGAGCACATGTTAAACAGAATTCGGAGTCAGGTGGTGGCACAAGAGGAGGTGGAGGAAGTAGAGGAGGAGGAGTTGTATGCGGAAGGGCTAACATCTGCAAGGTCCAGACGGTCGGCAGCACCAAGGCGGCAGGCATGTGAGGGTGGGGGAGATGGTTTTACCAGGGCGCATGGTAGCAGCCAAACTAGTGAGGAAGGTGCAGGAGCCCAGGAAGAAGTGGAGGACGAACTGATGGAAGACTCATCAGATGAGGGAGACCTTGATCACATTTCTGTTGTGCGAGGTTGGGGGGAGAGGACAGAGGAAGGAAGCATGATTGTTACCTCGCCACCAACACAACAGGGACTTGGTGCTCCTGGATGCGCAACACACATGAGTGCCTTCTTGCTGCACTACCTGCAACATGACCCTCGAATTGTGAGAATTAGAAATAATCCTGACTACTGGGTTGCCACACTGTTAGATCCCCGGTACAAAAGTAAATTTGCAGAAATTATTCCTGCCATAGAAAGGGATGCACGCATGCAGGAGTATCAGCAGAGACTGTTGCAGAATCTTACATGTGCTTTTCCACAAAATACCAGTGGTGCACGTAGTGAATCTCACAGTTCCAACTTGCCAACCGTGGGACCGTCAAGTGTTCAGCACTCAAACCGTAACAGAACCACAGTATCTGCTGGTAACATCAATTTTGCGGAATCATTTCATCACTTTTTTAGCCCATCCTTTGCAAGGCCACAGGAGACAAGAAGTCTGACACATAGTCAACGCCTAGAGATGATGGTACAGGAGTATCTCCAAGTAAACATTGAAGCCATGACTGTGTCACTGGACCCTTGCTCTTTTTGGGCTTCCAATCTGGATAAATGGCCGGAGCTAGCCACTTACGCCTTGGAGATCTTGTCATGCCCCGCAGCCAGCGTTCTGTCTGAACGTGTGTTCAGCGCTGCTGGTGGTGTGCTGACAGATAAGCGCACGCGGCTCTCCACTGATAATGTAGACAGACTCACGTTCATAAAGATGAACAAATCATGGATCCGAAACGACTTTTCTACCCCTGTGTCATCCTGGGGAGAGTAAAAGCTTGATGATTGGTTAAAATCACCCTACCAACCGTTTTAAGCTTTCAAATTACTAATCATGTTTATCTGTATCTTGGCTGGAAAATAATTTGGGCTTTGTAGCAGTGTGCAGCACTGATCCTATTAGGCCATCTATACTAAAGCTTCACCAGATTTAAAATTAATAATAATTTTTAGCTGCATCTAGCCTGGAAAATAATTTTGGGGCTCCGAGATGCGCAAGACACATAAGTGCCTTCTTGCTGCACTACCTGCAGCATGACCCTCATATTGTCAGAATTCGAAGTAATCATGACTACTGGGTTGCCACACTCTTAGATCCCCCAAACTTTTCGATCAACCTTTTCATTTTAATAAAGACCAAAAAAATGGTCATTTTTGAAATTATAAGCATTAGCAGGTTGTTAGAAACTGAAATCAAACAGTTTTCAACTCAAAACTTTATTCTAGGTGATGTTACATTTTCACATAGGACCCCTTGTTCGAAAGGAGCTTCTGAACTCTCTCGTCCATTGAATGTGTCAGGTTTTGGATGGTTTCTGCTTCAATTGTTTTGCATGAGGACAGAATACCCTCCCAGAGCTGTTGCTTAGATGTGAACTGCCTCCCGCCATCATAGACACTCCTTTTAATGATGCTCCAAAGGTTCTGAATGGGGTAGAGGTCAGGGGAGCATGGGGTTCACACCATAAGTTTGTCCCCTTTTATGCCCATATCAGCCAGAGATGCAGATGTTTTATGTGCAGCATGAGATGGTGCATTATCATGCAGAAAAATGATCTTGCTGTGAAATACACGGTTCTTCTTCTTGAACCATGGCAGGAAGTGCTGTTTGAGAAAATCCACATACATTATGGAGTTCATCTTTAGCGCCTTCAGGGATCCTAAAGGGGCCGACAATCTCTCTCCCCATGATTCCAGCCCAAAACATTACTCCACCTCCTCCTTGTTGGCGCTGTAGCCGTGTTTGCGTGGGGTGTCCATCAACCAGCCATCCTCCACTCCATCCATCTGGACCATCGAGCGCTGCACGGCACTCATCCGTGAACAAAACAGTTTTGAAATCAGTCTTTATGTAATGTTTGGCCCACTGGAGCCGTTTCTGCTTGTGTGAAGTGGATAGAGGAGGTCGACAGGATGGCGTATGCACAGCTGCAAACCTCTGAAGGACCCTGCATCTCGTTGTTCGGGGGACGTTGGAGGCACCAGCAGCTTCAAAAACTTGTCTGCTGCTATGACAAGGCTTTTTTGCCGCTGTTCTTTCAACCTGACGTAATTGCCTGTAGGAAAGAGTCCTCAATTTGCCCTTATCAGCACGCACACGTGTGTACTGTGAATCAGCTACATACTTCTTGATTGCCAAGACACTTCATCCTGATCATCGCACAATGTTGATTGTAGTCATGCCTTGACCTAAACACTCCACAATTTGTTGCTTCTCAGCAGCCGACACATCCTTTTTCTTTCCCATTTTTGGCAGAAAATGTAGGCTGCTTAATAATGTGAGACAGCCTTCTTAAGTAGTCTTGCCTTTCATTGGACACACCTGCCAAACTAATTAGCACAGGTGTCTGCAATTGCTTACAGTGATATAAAGAGCCCTGACACACATCACCATCAATGAGTTTAACTGACAAACAAACAAATTCTTCCCTTATCACTCCTAAACACTTTTTGCATAATAATTTGGAACACAGTGTACATGTGCTTTTCCACAAAACACCAGTGGTTCACGTAGTGAATCTTACAGTTCTAACTTGCCAACCGTGGTCTGTATGGAGTTGTTCAATAAAGGGCCCAAAATTAAGATAACATAGATGGGAGAGGTCTCTATGAATAGGAATTCCTAAGTATTTGATACCCTGTGAGGGACAGGCAAAGGGAAAGTTGGACTGGATGGAATCCTATATGGATTTGGGGAGGGAGACATCGAGGGCCTCAGACTTCGCTGCATTGATTTTAAAATTTGACCATGTAACAAAGTGATCTATTTCAGCCATAACAACATGGATGGATATATGTGATTGAGTGATATATACTAGGACATCATCAGCAAATAGAGAGCACTTGTACTCGGTGCCTCCCACCTCAATCCACCTAATATTGGGGTTATGGCGAATTGATGAGAGCAGGTGCTCCGTCACTAGGATGTATAAGAGAGGGGACAGAGAAGATCCCTGCCTTGTCCCATTGGTGATTGTGAAAGGTGATGAAAATGTTCTGACGCGCCCCCTGGGCCTTGGGACACCCGGAGCCGGACCCTTTTTGGTGGATGCTGGTGGTTGTAGTCTCCGTGGCGGCAACCCGGTTCCGTGGCTCAGGGCGGTCAAACCAGTGGCGGAAATATTTATGTGGTTTTCATGTTTAAATGTCCGACTACGCCACCCGTGGATTGCGGTCAGAGTGAACCGCCGCTCCAGGGCAGACCGCTAAGGCTGGTGTTGTGGGTGCAGCAGAGAGTAGCATAACTCCCCACGGGAGGAGTATAGCCTCAGGGCAGTGTATGCGGAGGATGGGGGTGATGGTGCAGGGCAGCAGCAGTAATGACACAGAGTCAGTGATGCAGTCCAGGGCCTTTACTCACAGTTCTTATTATCCAGACCATGTCTGCAGGTAACGGCTGCCCACGTCGTACTGTGCTCACCAGGTGAGGGGCTCAGACAACTCCCAGATAACTTTGGAGTGCTTCACAGGACCCCCTTTGTGTGTCCTTTGTCTGGCCTTTCTTACCAACCCTTCTGTCCGGCTGCCTAGGGCCTCCTCTTGGTAAACTTGGCGCCAGTTTCCCTGACCCTATGTGGTGCCTTCCTAGCGGGTGTAGCGAGGGGCTGCGCCACATAAAATGTCACAGCCTCCTGTTTCTAGCTGAGGGTTGTTTCCTGCCTCCACTAGTTTCGGGGACCGGTCTCCCCCTTTGGCCTGACCCCTCCACGCAGGTGGATTCGGGCGTGCGGTGGCGACTCGCCCGTCCACACCCCTGAGATCCCTTCGTTCCTTGTTCCTGGAGCCTTCTCCGCTCCTCTTCCTTCCTTCTCCCTCTTCCAGGCCTGGGCCTCTGTTACTAGGCCCGCCTCCGGAGCAGAGCTCATGCAGAGCCCCTGCTCCCTGCCACTTCTGCTCAGACTTCTCTGCACTGAACTAAGATGGTGCCCACCTTTTATACTCCCTTGTCATTGCACCCAGGAACTGCTTCCTCCCTGCTCCTGCACTACAGGGTTCCCCTTCCTCAGTGTTCCCTCCCCCCACTCCAGCCAGGGACAGGGACTGTCGTGCCCATCTCAGGGGCATATTGGTCGCCCTGCCCCACGGCAATGTGGTGTAATGCATGCAGGTGTCGGGTCCTGATCCACACTACATCCTTACCTGAGAGTGAGATATCACACCTCTGGGTGAGGTGCAATACCTCTGTAGCAACCGAGCCCTCAGGGTGCTACAGTTCCATTTATCTTCAGCCTAGGTGACGTATTGCGATACAGGGCCGTGATTTTGGCTATAAAAGGGTCCCCTAGACCCCTACCCCAAGCTTTTTAAGAGAATCATATATGGCGTGCCAGGAGACTCTATGGAATGCTTTCTCAGCATCCAACGAGAGTATCTAATTACAAATTTTTAACTGCATCTAGCCCAGGAAATACTTTGTGCCTAGTAGCAGTGTCTGCTAGTCAGCGGATTATCCCGGCTGTTAAGCAAGCTACACCACCTGTAGTTTGGACACTTAATTTTTTCAAAGGAAATGCTTCGGGACCACGGGATACTCAGTGAAGAGCATCAGGAGGCACCCCAAGGCATAGGGGCTGGGACTGGCAGTAGGATGCCTTGCGGTGGACAGCCGAGCTCGATCCTTATAAAAGCTTTTTAACTGCAGCAGCTTTAGTGGACGCTACTGGAGCTGGAATTACGCGGCTGCTGGCATGAGACTTGCCCTCCAATAGATCTTTGTTAATGGATTTAAAGTGTATTCATTCAAATTAGAGAGACAATTTAAATTAAAAAGCTTAGAGCTGCCTCCACCACAGGGGGGCTCGCTCGACCCACCAGCGGACAGGCACCAGTATTGGGAGAGGGGGGCTGGCCGTCAGGGTTCACCGCGGCTCTGGCACAAACCCGGCGACACGGAGGTGGCACGGGCAGGAGCGGACTGAACGTGTCGGCTTCTCACTTTTTGGATTTTAGAAGGGCATGACATGCCTATATCTGTGTCTCCCCCTCCTTTTACTCCTCCACCTCTTTTCTTTTCGCATGGCTATATGTACTTGTCACTTTTCCATGTGTTAGTTGTGTCTTCTGAGCAGTTTGTCAGCTTTTGGACACCTTTGAAGGTGTTTTCTATGTGCTTCTATGTGTTTTTGTTTGCCTGCCATTGGTTTTAACGGTGTTCGAAGGTGTTCGACAAACCGAACCGAACTCGAACACTACGGGGGTGGCTCAACACTAGTTACCAGTCATCATCAGACTGTGGAACATATAGGAAACAATGTACTGATTAGATGCAAGCAGTGGAACTATTAAACGTTTAAAAAGTAACTTAAATTTTGGGATATACAGTACAGACCAAAAGTTTGGACACACCTTCTTATTTAAAGATTTTTCTGTATTTTCATGACTATGAAAATTGTACATTCACACTGAAGGCATCAAAACTATGAATTAACACATGTGGAATTATATACTTAACAAAAAAGTGTGAAACAACTGAAAATATGTCTTATATTCTAGGTTCTTCAAAGTAGCCACCTTTTGCTTTGATGACTGCTTTGCACACGCTTGGCATTCTCTTGATGAGCTTCAAGAGGTAGTCACCGGAAATAGTCTTCCAACAATCTTCAGGGAGTTCCCAGAGATGCTTAGCACTTGTTGGCCCTTTTGCCTTCACTCTGCGGTCCAGCTCACCTCAAACCATCTCGATTGGGTTCAGGTCTGGTGACTGTGGAGGTCAGGTCATCTGGCATAGCACCCCATCACTCTCCTTCTTGGTCAAATAGCCCTTACACAGCCTGGAGGTGTGTTTGGGGTAATTTTCCTGTTGAAAAATAAATTATGGTCCAACTAAACGCAAACCGGATGGAATAGCATGCTGCTGCAAGATGCTGTGGTAGCCATGCTGGTACAGTATGCCTTCAATTTTGAATAAATCCCCAACAGTGTCACCAGCAAAGCACCCCCACACCATCACACCTCCTCCTCCATGCTTCACGGTGGGAACCAGGCATGTAGAGTCCATCCGTTCACCTTTTCTGCATCGCACAAAGACACGGCGGTTGGAACCAAAGATCTCAAATTTGGACTCATCAGACCAAAGCACAGATTTCCACTGGTCTAATGTCCATTCCTTGTGTTCTTTAGCCCAAACAAATCTCTTCTGCTTGTTGCCTGTCCTTAGTAGTGGTTTCTTAGCAGCTATTTTACCATGAAGGCCTGCTGCACAAAGCCTCCTCTTAACAGTTGTTGAAGAGATGTGTCTGCTGCTAGAACTCTGTGTGGCATTGACCTTGTCTCTAATCTGAGCTGCTGCTAACCTGCGATTTCTGAGGCTGGTGACTCGGATAAACTGATCCTCAGAAGCAGAGGTGACTCTTGGTCTTCCTTTCCTGGGGCAGTCCTCATGTGAGCCAGTTTCTTTGTAGCGCTTGATGGTTTTTGCAACTGCACTTGGGGACACTTTCAAAGTTTGCCCAATTTTTCGCACTGGCTGACCTTCATTTCTTAAAGTAATGATGGCCACTCGTTTTTCTTTATTTAGCTGCTTTTTTCTTGCCATAATACAAATTCTAACAGTCTATTCAGTAGGACTATCAGCTGTGTATCCACCAGACTTCTGCACAACACAACTGATGGTCCCAACCCCATTTATAAGGCAAGAAATCCCACTTATTAAACCTGACAGGGCACACCTGTGAAGTGAAAGCCATTTCCGGTGACTACCTCTTGAAGCTCATCAAGAGAATGCCAAGAGTGTGCAAAGCAGTCATCAAAGCAAAAGGTGGCTACTTTGAAGAACCTAGAATATAAGACATATTTTCAGTTGTTTCACACTTTTTTGTTAAGTATATAATTCCACATGTGTTAATTCATAGTTTTGATGCCTTCAGTGTGAATGTACAATTTTCATAGTCATGAAAATACAGAAAAATCTTTAAATGAGAAGGTGTGTCCAAACGTTTGGTCTGTACTGTATATTACATGATTTAGGTCCTATAATTTTGAGCAGATTAGTGCGAATCTGATACCCTGATCACTCAAAAGATTTCTTAGAAGTGAAGAGGTGAGGAGACATGACTATGACTTTCAGCTGCATTTGCTCTGCTCAGTGTACTCTCCTATCTACTGAGCTGCGCTCTTCTAGGAGGTCTTTTAAGCAAAGGAGCAAAGGATTGGGTTCCCCACAAATCTGCTCAGAATTAATAACCCTAAATCACATTAAAAAACGTCCCAAAAGTTGATTTACTCTTTAAGGTTAATTTACATACACACACACACACACACACACTGTATACGCCGCATGCAACACACACACACTGTATACTCCGTACGCACCACACACACACTGTATACACCGTACGCACCACACACACTGTATACGCCGTACACACCACACACACTCTGTATACGCCGTACACACCACACACACACACACTGTATACGCTGTACATACCACATACACTGTATACGCCGTACGCACCACCACACACACACTGTATACGCTGTACACACCACACACACACACACACACACACTGTATACGCCGTACGCACCACCACACACACGCACTCTGTATATGACTCGCCCCCTGGGCCGTGGGGCACCCGGAACCGGGCTTCTGTACGATGCTGGGGGTAGTAGTGGCAACCCGATCCCGTGGCTCAGGGTGGTCAGACCAAATTGTGGCAGTCTATTTATACATTTGGGAATGTCCGACTACGCCACCCGTGGATTGCGGTCAGGGATGACCGCTGCTGCGAGGCAGACCGCTGAGGCTGGTGTTGATGTGCAGCACAGGGGTAGGACAACTCCCCACGGGAAGAGTGTAGCCTCAGGGCAGTGTAGGTGAATGCTGGGGGTGATAGTGCAGGCCGCAATAGTAAGAGTTCAGAGTCCGCTTCAAACAGTCCAGGGTCTTTATTGCAGATGTTATTACTGACCCAACAGGAGTACCGGTTAGGAATGGGCCTGGGTATCTGAGAGCATTCGGGCGAGCCCCACTGGTCAGGGTGAGTGTGAAGGCCTACCGTTCTCTCTCTATGCTCTTGCTGACTATCCCCCTTTTCGTGGTGTAATAGCCCACATCCCTGAGCTGGCCGTGTACTTTGCCTGTATGGCTTGCGACTCGGGCCTTGGGTACCTTTTGCTTCTCCTTGCTGTACTGGTCCCTCTGTGTGGCGGACCCTCCAGGCTTCTTAGGCCAAGGGACCTGAAATCCCTCGCGGGTTGGTTCTCTGCTGCTGGGCTTGCAACCCTGACAGCCTCGGACCCCAATGTCCGGTTGTGTACTTCTCTCAGCCAGGACCGGCTCTCGTCGCCTCTGTCCCTGGCTTGCAGCTTCTCCTCTGCCTCACGGACTTCTCAGCTGCTGCTGACCTGTCCCTCTTCTCTGAGAACCCTTCTGGACACTTCAGAAGTGGGTTCTGGTCTCTCTTACCCTGCCCCAGTTCCAGCTTTTATAGGGGCAGCCTGCTCCCCCTACTGGCCTGGGACAGGAGGTGCTGCATGCTAATGGTCCCTGACCAGGGAACCTCCCTCCTGCTCTCAGACAGAGCCTTTAATATTTGTGGCATCCAGGCCTGGGGTGACACATATACATCGTACGCACCACACACACGCACTCTGTATACACCGTACGCACCACACACACTGTATGCGCCGTACGCACCACACACCCACTGTATATGCCGTACACAGTGGCGTACTGCCAATGGCGGCAGACCACGCGACTGCTGTGGGGCCCGTGTGCCGGGGGGGCCCCATAGCAGTCCAGGGGTGGACATATCGCCGCCGGTGCAGCTGTGCCGGGTCCCCACCATGCAGCTGCACCAAGGGGCCCGCAAGGTGCAGCTGCTCCCTGCACGCGGCGGTCAGGGAGCGATCCCTGCAGCTCCGCTGCTGTCAGGAGGAGAATAGCAGCGGAGCTGGAGGGTTCGTCCTCTGCTTCCTCCCTGACCCAGGCACGCGCAGCTTGATGACGTCATCATGCAGCGCGCGCCTGGGTCAGGAAGAAAGCTGCCGGCAACCAGGAGGACGCTGCTGCAGGGGAGCAAACTGAGGTAAGTTGTTGTTTTTTTTTTTACTGAAATGCTGGGGAGGGGATGGTGCTGGGGAGAGGAATGATGGGGCTGAGAAGAGCAATAATAGGGCTGATGGGACTGGGGAGAGCAATGATGGGGCTGGGGAGAGAAATATTGGGGCTGGAGAGGGGGCTGATGGGGCTGGGGAGAGGAATAATGGGGTTGATGGGGCTGGGGAGAGCAATAATGGGGCTGATGGGGCTGGGAAGAGGAATAATGGGGTTGATGTGGCTGGGGAGAGGAATAATAGGGCTGATGGGGCTGGGGAGAGGAATAATGGGGATGATGGGGCTGGGGAGAGGAATAATGGGGATGATGGGGCTGGGGAGAGCAATAATGAGGCTGATGGGGCTGGGGAGAGGAATGATGGGGTTGATGGGGCTGGGGAGAGCAATAATGGGGCTGATGGGGCTGGGGAGAGGAATGATGGGGCTTGGGGTAGGAATAATGGGACTAATGGGGCTGGGAAGAGAATAATGGGGCTGGGGAGAGGAATGATATGACTGGGGAAAGGAATAATGGGGTTGATGGGGCTGGGGAGAGGAATAATGGGATGGTAGGGCTAGGGAGAGCAATGATGGGGCTGGGGAGAGGAATGATGGGGCTGGGGAGAGCAATGATGGGGATGGTGGGACTGGGGAGAGCAATGAAGGGATAGTGGAGCTGGGGTGAGCAATAATGGTGCTGATGGGGCTGGGGAGAGGAATAATGGAGTTGATGGGGCTGGGGAGAGGAATGATGGGATGATGGGGTTGGAGAGAGCAATAATGGGGCTGATGGGGCTGGGGAGAGGAATGATGGGGCTGGGAAGAGCAATAATGGGGCTGATGGGGCTGGGAAGAGCAATAGTGGGGTTGATGGGGCTGGGGAGAGGAATTATGGGGCTGGGAAGAGCAATAATGGGGCTGATAGAGCTGGGGAGAGCAATGATGGGGATGGTGGGGAAGGGGAGAGCAATGACGTGTTGCTGGGAGAGAGCAATGATGGGGGTGCTGGGAAAGAGCAATGATGGGGGTGCTGGGACAGAGCAATGGTGGGGGGCTGGGAGAGAGCAATGATGTGGGGCTGGGAGAGAGCAATGATGGAGGTGCTGGGACAGAGTAATGATGGGGGTGCTGGGAGAGCGCAATGATGGAGGGGGCTAGGAGAGAGCAATGATGGGAGTGCTGAGAGAAGTGACGCGCCCAAGGGATGGGGACTCGGCGCCCGGGCCTTGCTGTTTGGCTTTGGGGGACGCCGCGGTGGCCGGCTCCCGGGCCCGTACCCTGGGGTCACTCTTTAAAAGAAAGAAGGAATGGTGGGGAAAAGGTGTATGGGATAGGAAAGAGTTTGTGACGCCACCCGTTGTGTCTGGTGAGGATCACCAGCGCTGCTACAATCCTCTGAGGCCGGTGATCAGGCAGCTTAGATGGTGTGGCTCCCCACAGGTGGAGCGGGGCCTCAGGGCAGCGTAGGAGAAGGGATGCAGGACAGAGGGACCCAGCCGGGTCGGAGGAAGAATAGACACACACACGACAGTTCACTTCAGTACCTTTACTGGTGGTGTTTCAGGCACGATCAAGGGCACTGTAGGGTGAAGGGTGCATTTCAGGACTCTCCCCAGTGAGCGGGTGTGGGGCCTCCTGTTTCTTGCCTTTTCCTGTTAAGTTTATGACCTGCCTGGAGCTAGGCCTAACTTGGTCTCTGTCTTGCACCGGCTGACCTGGTGGTAGGGCCTTCTGTTGGAGATCACACTCCCTGGTCTCTTGGGCCTCAGTGATTCCTGACCCTGGTTTTACAGGCAGCTTTTGGTGTTCCTGGGACATGTACTTCGCCAGGGATCCCGGTTGTTTCTGCTGGTCCTAGAGATCCTTGCAGACGCGGACCCTGTGTCCGGTAAATGCCTGTGGGGTGATCTGGTTAAGCTCCTCTACCCCCTACATAGCTCGCTTACTCCACTTGCCTTCGGCCACACTCGGGGCCCTCACTAGGCTTCACACTGGCAGTAAACCGCGCTACTCTTCACCGCTCTTATGGCGTCGGCACGCCTTAAGCTCACTGACTGAGCTTTATGAGTCTGAACTCTCTCTAGAGGGACTGGAACTACCTCTGTCCCCTGAGGAAACTGTTCTCTAGACTGAGCTCCACTGCAGGCTGACCTCTCTCAGGCTCATCTTCTGCAGTAACTGACTGCCTAGCTCCACCTTCCCTTTTTATATGCCTAACGGGCTCCCTCTGCTGGTCTGAGGTGGAAGGTGGAGGTGTGTGTGTATGCAACGAGGGCCTCTTGTGGAGGAATCCGTCCATGCACCCCTCTAGGATCTGTGGCACCAAAGCGCAGCAGGGGCGCCACATTCCCCCCTAGCAAAGCTCAGTACTCCCGGACTGAAGTACTTTTTATAACAACAATACAATAACTCTTCCCTTTATGGGAGGCATTTTGCTTAAATGTTACATAATAAAACATTATAAATAACAAATATATACTGTGCATATATACAATAAGCAACCTCAGAATTCAAGTCTCTTCTGGTGAGGTTCCCTACAGGATGTCCATCTCACAGGGTAGAGTACTTGGTAGCTTGAGGGACCTGTCTCAAACCCTCAACGTAGGCCCTGGGGTGGCTGCAGGACTTGGAGATCCTGAGTCGGACCTCCGTTAGTCCCGCACCAGACACGTTTTTCTTCCGAGGTCACCTAAAGGGGCACTCCAGGGAGTGCAATTATTTACAAGAAGCAGTTTTTGGGCTGCACATAGTCCTCAGCCACAAAGTTCTTTATGTACCCTGACGAGTAACTAAAGGTAACAAGGAAAAGTGTCCATTTCTCTTAAATTGTCCATTATAAGGCAAAACAACAAGTTAATAAATATATATACATGAAAATACACAATATAATACCCCAGGGGCAACTATTTACACTGTCAGAGTTTCCTTCTCTATTCTCTGTATCTGACAGGGGTCTGAGCTCGTGTGCTATACGTCGACCTACGTGGTACTGTGATGCGTGAGGCACTAGTATTTGCACTACCTCCCATTCTGTCAGTTCTAAGTGTTGGGGAACTGCAGGGTTGCCTTAACCTCTCTACAGGACTGGCAAGTATACCATTGGCTGGGCCTTCTTGCTCTGCTCAAACCGGGGATCCTTCTTCCGTGGTTTCTTCTTGAGCAGGCTCTTCTGAAGCACTTACAGGCTCTACTTGCTGTGGAGGGTTTTCTGGCTGTTGAAAGAAGTGGATCACAGGTATTATTACTGCTCCTCCTAGTTGAGGGCAATCTGCCGGGAAATCTCCTATGTCAGTATGGAGTACTGCTTCTTTAGGCTCCTCCGGTACGGTGAGAGGCACTTCTTCTTGGAGCTTTAGCAGGTCTGGACACAACTTCAGATGGTCTCTAGATACCGTTGCAGTCGTTATTCCTCCGTCTCTACTAATTAGGCAGGTCTTCCTATTATCGAATCTTGAATTTAACACAGTGTAGGGTTCTCTCTCCCACTGTTCATCAAGTTTGTGGTTTATCCTTTTTCTTTTTAACACCACTTCTCCTGGTGTGAAGGGTTCTGCGGGCGCACTTTTATTGTAGTGGGCTTCCTGCTTGTCCCTTACCCGAGTGAGACTGTCTTCGACAAAGGCCTGTACTCTTCTGTACTGCTCCTGTCTGGTCGTGTCCCAGTCCTCAGTGGACATATCTGCTTCTAGTTCTACTACACCAAGCTCCAGGTCCATGGGCAACTTCCCGGGTCTGGCTCGCATGAGATATGCTGGAGTACAATTGGTGGAACTCACAGGTATGTGGTTGTACAGATCTATCAGGTCTGGCCACTGATTTCTCTCTTCTAGTGGTAAGGTCTTCAGCAGGTCGATGATGATGTTATTCATCTTTTCACAGAGACCGTTGGTTTGGGGGTGGTACGGTGTAGTCCTGATCTTTTTACACCTGTACAGATGGCAGAACTCCTTGAACAGTTTGGCTTCAAAGGCTGGGCCTTGATCTGTCAGCACCTGCTCCGGGTATCCATGGGGCCTGCAGAAGTACGCCTGAAATGTCTTCGCCGCAGTTTCTGTCGTCAGGTCCTTGACGGGGGCGACCACCAGGAACCGGGAGTAGTGATCCACCATGGTCAGGGCATAGGAATATCCTGACCTGCTGGGTGACAGCTTGACATGATCCAGGGCCACGATCTCCAGGGGACGAGTCGTCTTGATGGGTTGCAGGGGTGCCTTCTGGCTGCTGCAGTCTTTTCTTCTGAGGCTACAGGGTCCACAATTCCGGCACCACCTCTCAATGGAACTACCCAATAAAACCGACACTTCAGCAGGGTCTCTAGCTTCTTCCAGCCGAAGTGCCCTGCCTGATCGTGGTAGGCTTCCAACACCATCTGGATGTCTGTCTTAGGCACCACTGTCTGCCATACCATCTCATGGGTTTTGGGGTTGACGTACCTCCGGCACAGCTTCTCTCTATAGATGAACAGCTGGCTCTTCTCATTCCACAGCTGCTTGGCTTGGAGAGACGCTTCCTTCTCCAGGGAGGAACCTTCCTGGGTTATCAGTTCTTTGATACGGCTGGCAACCGGGTCGCTGTCCTGAGTCTCCTTCCAGCTGTGGTGAGGCAGGGGGTTTAACGTGTTACCGCGAGGCCTCCTGGAGGCTCGTGGCTCGTGGACCATCCCATTCTGATGAAAGGCAGGTAGTTCAATCTCCTCCAGGTCGTCCACTTCTTCTTCAGTGTCTGACTGGTGAGGCATCCTGGACAGGGCATCGGCGTTGGCGTTCTTGCGGCCCGCCCGGTACTTAATAGTGAATTGGTAATTTGACAGCCGAGCCATCCATCGTTGCTCCAAGGCTCCTAGCTTGGCTGTGTCTAGATAAGTCAAGGGGTTGTTATCAGTGAAGGCAGTGAACTTACTGGAGGCTTGATAGTGCTTGAACCGCTCGGTGATGGTCCAGACCAGGGCCAGGAACTCCAACTTGAAGCTACTATAGTTCTCTGGGTTCCTCTCGGTCGGGCGGAGCTTCCTGCTTGCATAGGCGATCACCTTCTCTTTGCCATTCTGCTTCTGACTCAGTACAGCTCCTAATCCTTCGTTGCTGGCATCAGCAGGAACGGTTGGCTGTAGTCAGGGTAGGCTAGGATCTCTTCGCCGGTCAGGATCTCCTTCATCACCTTAAAGGATTCAGCTTGCTCCTTACCCCACTGGAACGGGGGATTTCTGCCTCTGGGGGACTGTCCTACCAGGAGGTCTTGCAGAGGCGCCGCTTTCTTAGTATAGTCCTTCACAAACCTCCGGTAATACCCGACTAGTCCCAGGAACTGACGTACCTCCTTGAGGCTCTTCGGCTCCGGCCATTTCTGGATGGCAGTGATCTTCTCCGGGTCTGGTGCTACTCCCTCTGAACGGACGATGTGCCCCAGGTACTGTACCTTTCTCTTGAGCATGTGGCACTTTGAGGGCTTCAACTTCATCCCACACCGGGACAGCGACTTGAATACCTCCGCCAGGATCTTCAAGTGGTCCTTATACGTTTTGGAGTATACTATCACATCATCCAGGTATAGTAGTACAGTCTCGAAGTTGCGGTGTCCCAGGCAGCACTCCATCAATCTTTGGATCGTTCCAGGGGCGTTGCAGAGTCCAAACAGCATACTATTGAACTCGCAGAGTCCCATCGGGGTGGTGAAGGCCGTCTTCTCCCGATCCTCCTCAGCAACAGCTACTTGCCAGTACCCACTAGTGAGGTCAAGGGTGGAGAAGTAATTTGCAGACTTTAAGGCAGCCAGGGATTCCTCTATATGCGGTAAAGGGTATGCATCTTTATGTGTAATGCGATTTACTTGTCTGTAATCTACACACATTTTCATGCTTCCGTCCTTTTTCCTGACTAGAACTAGGGGAGCTGCCCAGGGACTACAACTATCCCTTACTACCCCTGCCTTCTTCATGTCGTGCAACATCTCCTTCACCTTCTCGTAGTGTGCTGGTGGTATAGGCCTGTAGCGTTCTTTGATGGGTGGATGGTCACCTGTGGGGATATGGTGTTGAACCCCCTTAATCCTCCCAAAGTCAAGTGGGTGCTTACTGAATACTTGCTCATTTTCCTGAACCACCCGGTGTACACCCTGCTTCTGATGAGCAGTAGTGGTGTCTGTCCCAACATGGAGCTGTTGACACCAATCCTCCACCTGGGTTGCCGGGTCATTATCCTCCTCTTCTTCTGGTGAGGTTAAGGACTCCACCGTGTGTATGGAGTTGTTATTTACTGTGTATAGTTTGGCAACAGTGGCGTAGCAAGGTAATCTAATCTCGTCCTCCCCATAGCTTAGGAGGCGTACGGGCACCCTCCCATTGCATACATCCCCTACCCCTCTGGCAGTCAAGAGTGTAGGCCTATGCTCGGAGCTAAGGGGCTCTACTACCGCCTGGTAGCTCCGTCCTTTGAGACCTATTGCTGCTCTACACCAAATCAGCATTTCACTCATCGGGGGAATCACAATGGGTACCGGGTCTGTCACCAGTACATTACCAATTTCACCATCTGTTAGCTTTACCTGTTGCTGGTACATAAGGGCTCGGATCTCTTTCTGGAGCGCCCTTCTCTGCCCTGGTCTGGCAGTGTCAGCTATCTGTTGGAGCAAGAACACCACTTCTCCCAGAAAGTTACTAACAATATTAGTGCCAAGTACCATATACAAATTTGTATCAGCAGGATTAGTCTCTACTACAATTAGTCCCTGGTCCTTCAGTTCCACTCTTCCCACCTTTACTGCCGCATCCTTAATCCTGACTAGGTTAAGGGGGAGGCCGTTTGAGGCATAAACGGAAAGGTTTGGAGTTGGTGGGCTTAGGTCATCAATGGACCAGAACCTTTTGTAGAGGACGTCAGGCATGATGGTTACCTGAGATCCTGTGTCCAGCAGAGTGGATGTCGCAATGCCGTCCAGCACAACGGACAGGAAAGTTCTTCCTCCCACAAACCTGCTGTACCAGTCTGTTGGGCCTGGGGAGTCTACTCCTGGGTGTCGGCCCTCGGCCCCAGGGTTTTCTCGTTTAAAGGACAGCTCTGGATGGTGTGACCTGACTTGTGGCAGCAGTGGCAGACAGGGTCCTTCGGTGGACGGCGTTGGTCGCTGATGCTCCCAGGGGGTGGCGTTGTCCTCTTCCTCCTTCTCATCCAGGGGACATCCTCAGGGCTGTCGGCTAGCAGGATCCTTCCTTCCTCCTCGGGCTCCGTCCGCAGCTGCAGGGTTTTCAGTACAGTGGTCAGGGTTTTGCTCAACTGACGCACTTCAGAGCGCAGGCTGTCCAGCTCACTAGGGGACGTTGCTTGCACCTTGGCTTCAGCAGCCACTGGGGAAAAGGTGGACGCTGCAGGCACAGGGGTGGCCCCACCCTGGTAACATTGGATAGTAGTTGTTTCCAGGGGCTGCAGTCCTTTTGTAGCCATGTCCTTAAGGATGCCAAAGGTGGCATCTGGATGATCCAGGGACCACCAACGCACAGTCCTGCTCTCCTCTGGAGATAAACTGTTCCTTCAGCATTTTATTTTCATTATTGATGCTGGTTGGACTAACCTGTTTCAGAGCTCGCAGGGCCCCTTGTAAACGCCAGGCATAGTCCCGATCACTGTCCTCCGGTTGCTGAGAGCAGTTGTAGAACCTCATCTGGAGGTCTGTCTCAGTACGATTCTCAAAGACAGTCTGTAACTTTTTAAAGATTGCGGACACTGACTCTTGGTCTGCGGCCGACCAGGTTTCTACTTCTTGCTCCGCAGCACCGGTTAATTGTCCTAATATCACAGCGGCTCTTTGCTTGCCTGTCATAGAGTGCGTATCTAGTATACCGCATATTTTCCGCTTAAATCCAGACAGGGTATCTGGTTTGCCGCTGTACTGGGGGAGCCACTTCGCTCCGGGGATGTACGGTAGGGCCATGGGTATGACAGGGGTTACAGGTCCTGCTGGTGGAGCAGCTGCTTCGGCCTGCTCGGCGTCGGGCACAAGTTGAGCATCAGGGCGGTTAACCGGTATTCCGCCGTTGTGCTGTTCTTCGGACATTCTGTCGCCCCCCTAGCTAACTGTGGCCTACCTTCTCTTCTTTTCTTCCGGTAGGCCGCAGCTCTGCAGGTGACGTTCTTCTTCAGGACCTTGCGTCGCTTGCGTCCTACGTCAGAGAGTTCACCGGCGCTCCTTCCAGGACCTGGCGCTTCCTGGTTTGACGTCGAGGCGTGGGGCGCGTCCGGGGCTTTGCGCGCTTTAGCAGGTACGCCTCTCAGTTTCCCGCGGTTACGCCCTTCTTCCCGCTCGGCGGCCCAACAATGGCGGCAATCTTCGCCACAGTTAAATATACAGTTTTTGATTAAAGGCGCACCCGGTGGCAACGGACACAACACTCCGTTGTTGCAGCGGCCACAGGATCCTGTTCGTGACGCCAGGAAGAGATGACGAGCCCAAGGGATGGGGACTCGGCGCCCGGGCCTTGCTGTTAGTTTTGGGGGATGCCGCGGTGGCCGGCTCCCAGGGCCGTACCCTGGGGTCACTCTTAAAAAAAAAGCAAGGAATTGGGAGAAAGGTGTATGGTAAAAGGGGAAAGTTCGTGACGCCACCTGTGGTGTCTGGTGAGACTCACCAGAGCTGCTACAGTCCTCTGAGGCCGGTGGTCAGGAAGCTTAGTTGGTTCTGCTCCCCACAGGTGGAGCGGGGCCTCAGGGCAGCGTAGGAGAAGGGATGCAGGACAGAGGGGACCCAGCCGGGTCAAAGGAAGAATAGTCACACACACGACAGTTCACTTCAGTACCTTTACTGGTGGTGTTTTCAGGCACGATCCGGGGTACTGTGTCACGCTGTCTCTGTATACTGGAGGTAGGGGGCCTAAGCTGACCCTAAGCTGGGGCCCTGACTAATCCCTCAACCTGGAGGTACTGTTAAAGGTACAGAGGTCCAGGCCGCCAGCGTAACCCCTACCTCCTGAAGATCCCTGCACCTCAGTAATCTAGTCCTGAGAAGGACCCCGATCACAACCAAAGGGAACCAGAAATAATATGCCCAAACACAGTACTAAGACGAACGAGACAGTACAAGGGAAAAACCAAAACCACCTTGCATACAACAACTTACTCAACTACAACAGAGGGAAAACCAACGGGAAAGGAGATAAATGATAAAGCGAGGAAAGGGAAAAAACACTTCCAAATACACTTATCTCAGCAACTCCAAACACCACGATCCGCTCTGTCAGTCTGAATGAAATGCTGCGAGAAGTCAGGCTGTGTACTCGTGACGATCTTCGTGGCAACACACCCGTGACAACTGTAGGGTGAAGGGTGCATTTCAGGACTCTCCCCAGTGAGCGGGTGTGGGGCCTCCTGTTTCTTGCCTTTTCCGAGTAAGTTTATGACCTGCCTGAAGCTTGGCCTAACTTGGTCTCTGTCTTGCACCTGCTGACTTGGTGGTAGGGCCTTCTGTTGGAGTTCACACTCCCTGGTTTCTTGGGCCTCAGTGACTCCTGACCCTGGTATTACGGTCAGCTTTTGGTATTCCTGGGACATGTAGTTCACCAGGGATCCCAGTTGTTTCTGCTGGTCCTAGAGATCCTTGCAGACACGGACCCGGTGTCCGGTAAATGCTTGTGGGGTGAGCTGGTTAAGCTCCTCTGCCCCCTATGTAGCTCGCTTACTCCACTTGCCTTCAGCCTGCTCGGGGCCCTCACTAAGCTTCACACTGGCAGTAGGCCTCGCTACTCTTCACCGCTCTTATGGCGTCGGCACGCCTTGGGCTCACTACCTGAGCTCAATGATTCTGGACTGTGCTCCACTGCAGGATGGCTACTGCAGGAGCTCCTCTCAACAGGCTTCCTTCTACAGACTGGATCCTCACAGACTGGAACTAGCTCTGTCCCAGAGGAAACTGTTCTCCAGACTGACTGCCTAGCTCCACCTTCCCTTTTTATAGCCCTAACGGGCTCCCTCTGGTGGTCTGAGGTGGAAGGTGGAGGTGTGTGTATGCTATGAGGGCCTCTTGTGGAGGAATCCTTTCATGCACCCCTCTAGGATCTGTGGCACGAATGCACAGCAGGGCGCCACATTTGTATTCAGCCCCCTGTAGTCTACTACCCCTAAATAAAATCTTGAGTGACCAATGAAGTCACATAATGAGTAAACTGAGTCCACCTGCGTACAATTTATTGTCAGTATAACTACAGCTGTTCTGTGAAGATCTCAGAAGTTTATTTGAGAACATTAGGAATCAAACAGCATCATGAAAACCAAGGAATACACCGGGCAGGTCAGAGATAAAGCTATGGAGAAGAGTAAAGCAGGGTTAGGTTATAAAAAAAAATAGCCCAAGCTCTGAACAACTCACGGAGCACAGTTCAATCGATAATAAAAAAAACGTAAGTAGTATGGTACAACTGCAAACCTACCAAGACATGGCCGTCCACCTAAACTGACAGTCCTTGTATGGAGAGCACTAATTAGAGAAGCAGCCAAGAGGCTCATGGTCACTCTGGAGGAGCTGCAAATCCACAGCTCAGGTGGGAGAATCTGTCCACAGGACAACTACTAGTCCAGAAATCTGGTCTTTATGGAAGAGTGGCAAAAATAAAGCGTTTTTTGAAAGCAAGCCATAAAAATTCTGTATGGAGGAATATGTGGTGCCCATAATAATGTATGGAGGACTATGTGGGGCCCATTATTCTGTATGGAGGACTATGTGGGGTCCATTATTCTGTATGGAGGACTATGTGGGGCCCATTATACTGTATACTGGTTGACCCGTAATTTTGTCCAAGTTTTTCATTTTGGCTCTCTGAGTTTGAGTTTGGCATCCCTGGTTTAGGTCAAAGGATATCAGAAGAGCAATTTGGGTTCACACTGTTTAAAAAAAAATTTTTGTGCTCAGGAGGAAAATAGTCCATTAATATCTTAACTAAACCTCCGGCACTAATAAGTGAAAAAACAACTGTATATCATTTCAAGAAAATTTTTTTTAATTCTAAAAAGTGACTGAAACAAGATAATAACCACCGGAACGTTTTGTTTCGGCTAATTGCCTTTATCAAGGTTATCTGTGTCAATGAAAAATATGAATACTACATTTAATATGGTCACACAAATAATAGAGCCATACATATTACATACATATATTTTTTTCCAAACATACATAAAGCTCATATGCAAGGTTGCCAAGTAGTGGGTCACTTATTTTAAGCATAGGCGGTCATATTCAAGCGCAAATTGTACCTATAATATAAAAATAATCAGTAAGAAATCATCCAATGCCATATAATCAAAAAAAGGGGAACTGGCAAACTTAGAATTCCAAAGGTATTCATTTCAGAACAAGCCAGGAGGTAGAATACTTGGAGAAATAGTGAAATATATGAAAAGTCATAAATATGCCCCAAAGGTAAAAAGAAACTGGAGTCCTCAGAGTGCGTATCAGAGAGTATCAAACTGAGTATACAGCTGTGCAACTTACTTATTTGAATCCAGGAGTATCACCAGGGTGCGTCCATGTGGCATAACTAACAGTCAGTGTGCCGGTGTATGCACATGGGAAATGTGTCCCATTTTATATGCGCCAGAACAGGAAGAGGTAAGTATGAATGGTGATGGCTGATAGATGTTACCTGGACCACCGCGGCCGAAAGATGCAGTGCAGTCTGCGTTCCATCGTCGGCCGGATGTGACGCGCCGGTATCATACTGAAAGAGAGCGGTGAGTCGCGTTCCACCGTGCGCATGCGCAGTGAACCCAAGGCGCGCTATGTGAAAATAAGACTTGGAACAGGGGAGACTGCATAAATAGATATATGAGAGAGGTGAGAAAGGTGAAAAGTCAAAGGATATTCATGTGTTTGAATGACCATGTCAACGTCCAGATCTAAATCCCATAGAGAATCTGTGGCAAGACTTGCTGTTCACAAACCATCCACATCCAATCTCACTGAGCTGGAGCTAAGTTGCAAAGAAGAATTGGCAAACATTTTCAGCCTCCAGATGTGCAAACCTGGTAGAGACATACCCCAAAAGACTTGCAGCAGTAATTGCAGTGAAAGATGGTTCTACAGTGTATTGACTCAGGGGGGCAGATGACAATTTCCAGATTCATATTTTTAAATTTTTTAGAAAGCCATGTATCATTTCCTTTACACGTCACAAATACTTGCTACTTTGTGTTAGTATATCATAAAAAATACCAATTATATATATTTAAGTTTGTGGGTGTAACGTGAACAAAATATGGAAAAGTTCAGGGGGAAAGAATACTTTTTCCAGGCACTGTACTTGTCTGTGTCTGGTAGTTCTCACATGAATTCACCATTTCAGAAAAAAGAATAGAGTAAATCAGTTGGTGCAAGAACGAGTAAGTACCAGCAGTGCACTGTGTTCCATCTCTGGGATCCCATATATTTGCACAATTGGTGGACTCCTTAACTCTAACTAGCACTCCAAAAAAATAGATGAGGTGGAGAAGTGGTCATACATGCATATGGATATCTCCACAGAGTTTTGTAAGAAGTAGTGAAAAACTTGGCTGAAACTTTCCCCTCTCCAATCCGTCCAGAACGTAGCAGCCAGGATCATATTCCTCACCAACCGATACACTGATGCCTCTTCCCTGTGCCAGTCATTGCACTGGTCGCCCATTCAATATGAACCTATCACTCTTACCCACAAAGCTATCCATGATTCAGCACCGCCCTACATATCCTCCCTCGTCTCAGTCTACCACCCTATACATGCCCTCCGTTCCGCTAGTGACTTAAAACTAAAATACCCCATAATCCGAACCTCTCACTCCCGTCTCCAGGATTTCTCACGTGCTGCACCAATTCTTTGGAATGCACTTCCCAGGACAATTCGATTAATTCCCAATACCCACAGTTTTAAGCATGCCCTAAAAACCCATTTCTTTAGACTGGCTTATCGCCTCAACATACTTATCTACTGTAACTGTCCCAGTTGGCCCATATTAAAATTTTCTTCAAAATCATGCTCATACCATCCATGCACTGATTAGCCTCTGTCTGTACTATACACATACTGGCTGGCAACCAGTTCATGTAGTGTTATGTACTTACCCTATTTAGCATATTATGGCTGTATCATACAATATTTGTACATTTTACCTTTTGTGTCTCCCCTATTTTCTTATAGACTGTAAGCTTGCGAACAGGACCCTCACTCCTTTTAATATCTGAGTTATGCTTATTCTGTAATGTCTGTATAAGTCCCCCCTAAAATTGTAAAGTGCTGCGGAATATGTTGGTGCTATAAAAATAAACATTATTATTATTATTATTCAGCACCTCACATTAACTATTTGAACTACAGCAAATATGGGTCCCTATTCTCCCGATAGGTGCTAGGTTGCTCTTCCAGGACTTCTACATATCAAACATTTGTACCATATACGTTCTATGTGCCATTATCTCAGATGATAATACACCTTTAAGTTTTATTGTAGCCCTTGGGATTGGTTCTATCTCTATAGCTAAGCTGTGAACTGTGACATTCTATCACTATCCAGAATGACCCTAAAATAGCTGCTTCATTTCCTGCTTCTGCTTTTATGCAGGCTATGATAGTCCCTTTTTATTTGTTGTGTTATGTAATGTGATGTGATAACTGCAAACCTGCCCCACGTCATTTGATCCTTCGGTCGCTGATGTAATCTTCTACATTGTATAAACTCACAGCAGCCATTTTAGGCAACTTTTGCAAAGCTAATCGTAGATTGTTCGAATTTCCTGAGTTCAGCAACTTTAAGCTTGTGGGCTCCAATGCAAATTCTCCACTAGGGGACTCAACCATCACGAGTCTTTGTTAGGATTTGTGTACTCATATGATACAAAGGTACCTTTTGGGTCCACCTGAACTCCAGGTTCGACTGAAGCCCTACACCCACTATAGTTACGCCCCTGCTTATAACTATCCCTTTTAGTGCAAATTACTCCCATCTCCTGCATCTACTTTTCTGCAGTACTTAAGTAATTGGCAGTAACTTTCTGAACCATTCAATTCTGGGACAGCTTTTCATGGACCTACTTTCCCAGAACTACTACTACTCCCTCAGGACATCGACAGGAAAAAATAAAAGTCTCTCATATCTCTGGGAGTACTTGTAGATCACAGACAAAATATCAGCATGCAATGTCAGTAGGTGGCTTCTAAAGCCAGCAGGATATAGTCATGTATTAAAAGTATCATGAACTTGTAGGACAGAGACATAATATTACCACTTTACAAAGCGTAAGTGCGGCCTCATCTGGAATATGCAGTTTAGTTATCGGTACCAGTTCACGGAAAGGATGTCCTGGACTGCGAAAAAGTAGAAGGAAGAGCAACAAAACAGGTAAGGGGCATGGAGGATCTTTGTTAAGAGGAAAGACTAAGGGAATCTGTCACAAGTTTTTTTTACACCTAATCTGATAGCAGCATAATGTAGAGCCAGAGACCTTGACTCCAGCGATGTGTTACTTACTGGGCTGCTTAGTGTAGTTTTAATAAAATCACTGTTTTATCAGGAGGAGATTATCATTAGAGGATTAGTAAACTTGCTGCCAGGTAGTCCAGCATATTCATGAGCTCTGTGTACACTGTACATGAGCAGAAAGCTGCCAATCAGTGATGGGGGTGGGGTTTTAGAGAGCTCAGCATTCAAAGAACTGCTAGATCTGCAGCAGATAAAACTGTGATTTTATCAAAATTATATTGTAAAGGACATATTGATATTCATGGTATAGCAACTCCATGTTGTCTGCTTGTTTCAAAATCATGTTATTATCACTCCTTGCATAACATACTTCTTTCCTGCTTTTCTCATGCTTTACATGGAACTTTCTGACACTAACTTTTTATCTCAAGAACATTTTGTCAGACCCCCGCTCCTGTTATCTAACTAGTCTAGGCCAGGATTGACCTTGTACATTTCCATCGTGCTTCGAACTAACGATGATAATATGACCATATATGTGTTTCCGTAATAATTGCACTAACATTGGCTCAAGCCTGTAGTACTGTAGTACGGCTGTAGGGGATTGGCTACTGATAAACTCAAAACAATATCAAATGCTAAGCAAAATAAATGCAATCAGAGATTCTTTGAATCCCCCCATACAGAGCACTGCCTCCGTTTGGTTTTCTGTGGATTGCGCAATCAACATAATAATTTGACACTCACTTGGTCAACCGTGAAGGGTTATTGCCCTCCCTCAACAATATCAAGCAGCTCTGTAAGTGATACATCGTTAGAATCAGGGTCCCTGCCTCTATATTATGCTGTTCTCAGATGGGGTAGCAAAAACCTAGTGACAGATTCCCTTTAACTCTTGACCCAGACTTTTTTTTGTGCTTTCATTTTTTCATCCATTTGTTCCAAGAACCACAGGCTTTTTTTGGAGGATGAGTTGTAGTTTTATATGTCACTACTCATTTTATCATAAAATATATTGAAAAAGCGAAAAAAAAAAGTGGGGTAAAATGGTGTTAAAAATGAAATTCCATAATTTGTGTATGTGTGGCATTCAGTGTGCAGTAAAAATTACCTGTCAATATGATTTTCCAGGTCAGTATGAATAAGGCAATACTAATCTAAAAGGGGATCTGTCATCATTTTTTTCACCTTGATTCAAGGGATGTGTCACTTACTAGGCCGCTTGCTGTAGTTTTAATATAATCACTATTTTACCAGCAGGAATATATCACTAGTACACCTGCTACCAGGTAGTCCTCCATATTCATGAGCTATGTATATCCCTGTCCCTCACTGATTAGTTGATTTTGCCTTTGCACAGTGTACACAGAAAGCAGCTAATCAGTGGTTTGGCGGGGTTATACAGAGCTCCGCATTCAGAGAACTGGTAGATCTGCCGCAGATAAAATAGTATATTTATCAAAACGGCAGCACACAGCCCAGTAAGTGATACAGGTGCATCTCACAAAATTAGAATATTATCAAAAAGTTAATTTATTTCAGTTCTTCAATCCAAAAAGTGAAACTCATATATTATAAAGATTCATTACAAACACAGTGATCTATTTCAAGTGTTTATTTCTGTTAATGTTGCTGATTATGGCTTACAGCCAATGAAAACACAAACGTCATTATCTCAGTAAATTAAAATAATTAACAAAAAACACCTGCAAAGGCTTCCTAAGCATTTAAAAAGGTCCCCTAGTCTGTTTCAGTAGGCTCCACAATCATGGGGAAGACTGTTGACTTGACAGATGTCCTGAAGGCAGTCATTGACACTCTCCACAAGGTCCCAGAGTTCCAATTTTCATTTGGAAATCAAGGTCCCAGAGTCTGGAGGAAGAGTGGAGACAGGCCCAGCGTCAGCACCCGGGCAAGTGCCGGGGCCCTGAGCAGGCGGGGCAGGGGCCCACTCACTGTCGGGCACCCGGCATGCTATGGGGCCCGTGAGCGGAGGAGTGTGGTGCTAGCGCCCGCGAGTGGGTTCCCCCCGCTTGCTCAGGGCCCCGACACAATACTTACCTCTCCCAGTGCCTCCACAGCTCTGGTCTCTTCCGGCTCTTGACTGTGACATCTTAGGTCAGAGGACGCGATGACGTCTTTCCAGCGCGCCCTGTGCTGAGCAGTCACAGTGCAGACAGAGGGAAGACACCAGCGACGCTGAGGAGTCCGGAGCAGCGGCAGCAGGAGAGGTGAAGTGAGTATTTGATTTTTTATTTTTTTTATATATGGAGGCATGGGGCATTATATGGGGCCCATACAGGATGGAGCCCATACAGAATGCAGCAATCTATGGGACCCATACAGGATGGAGCCCATACAGAATGGAGCAATATATGGGGCCCATACAGGATGGGGCAATCTCTGGGGCCCATACAGGATGGAGCAATATATATGGCCCATACAGGATGGAGCATTATACTGTATGGGGCCCATACAGGATGGAGCATTATATGGAGCCCATACAGGATGGAGCATATATGGAGCCCATACAGGATGGAGAATTATATGGGGCCCATACAGAATGGAGCATTATGTGGGGCCCATACAGGATGGAGCATTATATGGGGCCCATACAGGATGGAGCTTTATATGGGGCCCATACAGGATGGAGCATTATATGAAGCCCATACAGGATAGGGCCCATACAGGATGGAGCAATACATGGGGCCCAGCCTGCATGAAGCATTTTATGGGGGCCAGTATACTGTATGGAGCATTATATGGGGGCCAGTATCCCGTATGAAGCATTATATGGGGCCCATAATACTGTATGGAGGACTATACTGTCCGCTCTGCACTGTGCGCTGCGAGGATTCACCATTTTCTGAGATATTGTAGAATTTACGATAGATATCACTCATATAAGAAGTGAGTGAAATCTTTGGCATTGTACTATACCTATATTTCTCTGCCGCATCTGTGCATCATGAATCATGAATTGTGGTATGTGCTAAAGGGACCCACTGAGACTCTTTCGCCCGGGGCCCATGAAAACCTGGAGCCGGCCCTGAGTGGAGAGGCACATAATCCAAGCTGCTGGAGGTCTAGTGTGAAGTTTCCACCATCAGTGATGGTTTGGGGAGCCATGTCATCTGCTGGTGGAGGTCCACTGTGTTTTATCAAGACCAAAGTCAGCGCAGCCGTCTACCAGGACATTTTACAGCACTTCATACTTCCCTCTGCTTTTTGGAGATGGAAATGTCATTCTCCAGCAGGACTTGGCCCCTGTCCACACTGCCAGAAGTACCAATACCTGGTTTACACACAACAGTATCACTGTGCTTGATTGGCAGCAAACTCGCCTGACCTAATCCCATAGAGAATCTATTATAGAGAATCTATGGGGTATTGTCAAGAGGAAGATGAGCGACCCCAGACACAACAATGCAGATGAGCTGAAGGCTGCTATCAAAGCCACCTGGGCTTCCATAACCCCTCAGCAGTGCCACAGGCTGATCACCTCCATGCCACATTGCCGCATTGATGCAGTAATTGATGCAAAAGGAGCCCGACCAAGTATTGAGGGCATTTACTGAACATTTCGAATTTTAAAATCATTTTTCAATCTGTTGTTATAAAGTATTCTAATTTACTGAGATAATGAGTTTTGTGTTTTCATTGGCTGTAAGCCATAATCATCAACATTAACAGAAATAAATACTTGAAATAGATCACTCTGTGTGTAATGACTCTATATAATATATGAGTTTCACTTTTTGTATTGAAGAACTGAAATAAATTAACTTTTGATGATATTCTAATTTTGTGAGATGCACCTGTACATAACCAGAATTAGGGTCTCTGCCTCTACATCGTGCTGCTCTCAGATGAAGTAGCAAAATCTGGGTGACAGATTCCCCTTAAGAAAAAAAAATTAGAACAAACGTATCTATATTATATATATTTATGTATGTATATATATGTATGTATATATATATATATATATATATATATATATATATACAGTTGAAACCAGAAGTTTACTTGCAAAACACCAGAATAATGAAAGAGAGAGATAGAATGTTTTAAGGCATTTTTATTACTTACTGCAAAGTCAAAAGTTTACATACATTTCATTATTATTTGGTACCATTACCCTTAAACTGAATGACTTGTGTCACACGTTCGGGATATCCTTCCACAAGCTTCTCACAATAGTTGGTCGGAATTTGGGCCCATTCCTCCGGACAAAACTGGTGTAACTGATCCAGGCTTGTAGGTCGCCTTGCTCACACCTGCATTTTCAATAGGATTGAGATCAGGGCTTTGTGATGGCCACTCCAAAACATTGACTTTATTATCCTTAAGCCACTTTGTTACCATTTTGGCAGTATGCTTTGGGTCATTGTCCATTTGGAAGACCCATTTCCGCCCAAGCTTTAACTTTCTGGCTGATGTCTTGAGATGTTGCTTCAGTATTGCCACATAATCTTCTTTTCTCATGATGCCATCTATTTTGTGACGTGCACCAGTCCCTCCTGCAGCAAAACAATCCCACAACATGATGCTGACACCACTGTGTTTCACAGTTGGGATGGTGTTCTTAGGCTTCCAAGCTTCTCCCTTTTTCCTCCAAAAGTAACGATGGTCATTATCCTCAAAAAAGTAAAATTTTAGTTTCATCAGACCACAGGACAAATCGCCAAAAATTAAGGTATTTGTTCCTGTGTGCATTTGCAAACATTAATCTGTTTTTTTATCTTTCTTTTGGAGTAATGGCTTCATCCTGGCAGAGTGGCCTTTTAGCCCATGTTGATACAGTACTCGTTTCACTGTGGATATTGACACAATCTTACCAGCTTCCACCATCATCTTCACAAGATCTTTTGCTTTTGTCCTTGGGTTGATATGCACATATCGGACCAAAGCACGTTCATCTCTGGGACACAGAACCCGTCTCCTTCCTGAGCGGTATGATGACTGGACATTCCCATCTTGTTTGTACTTGCGTATAATTGTTTGTACAGATGAACGAGGCACCTTCAGGTATCCTGAAAATGTACCCAAGGATAAGCCAGACATATGCAAGTCCAAAATTCTCTTTCTGATATCTTGGCTGATTTCTTTAGACTTTCCCATGATGCTACACAATAAAGCAGTGTGTTTCAGGTGTGCATTAAAATACATCCACAGATGTGTCTCTAATTAACTCAGATGTTGCCAAAAAAAGCTTCCAAACACATGACATCATCATATGGGCAGTCCAGAATTGTTTAAAGGCATAGTAATCTTAGTGTATGTAAACTTTTGACTTTGCAGTAAGTAATAAAAATGCTTTAAAACATTCTCTCTCTCCCATTATTCTGGCATTTGGCAAATATTAAAAATTATGGTAATCCTAATTGACCTAAAACAGGAAAGGTTTATTCTGATTTCATGTCAGATATTGAGAAAAACATGCAGATGTGTCTTTATATATAGTGTGTGTAAACTTCTGGTTTTAACTGTATATGTATATATATATATATATATATATATATATATATATATATATATATATATATATATATATATATACACTGTATGTATATATAGTTTGTATATGTATAGGTATATATATCTCATATCTATATTAACAAACATCAGTCAAATTGGGCACTTGGTGCAGATTTACTAATATTAGTAACAGTTGCACCTTGTATTGCACAGGTCACCTGGCATAATTTTAAATACCCATGTATTAAATCTCAGTGAAAGGCTATGCATCTTATAAATGTCACTGGTCAGTTGCTGATCACATGACCAATGGATTGCTGTGCGCTAGCTGAGATGCTTACATTTGATCGTCAGTGAGTGACAGTTGGAGGTGACTGGCGACAGTTGAGGAGATGTCTGCTGAGCAGAGCGACAAAATGGAAGCGAAATTTAGGAGAGAAGGAGTGAACAGACGAAGACCTACCTATGACACATCTGATGATGAGAGGAAGTCTTCAGTCAAGACGACAAAACAACCTGTCCAGAAGAAAGATGGAGAGGAAGAGATGAAGGCACATCTGAAGATGGGAGCCAAGAAGCGAGGAGCCATCTTCAGCTCATTGGGAGGTGAAAAGACATCTTCAAAGGAGATCCAGGGTATAAAACGACGAAGGATTTCATCAGGACAGAAAGCCATGGATCTGAAGAAAGAAGAGGATAGCAGTGAAGCCACAGTGTCTGATAACTTCAAAAGGAGATTACTGTTCCATCATGTGCTCGGCCGGGGAAGTTTTGGCATGGTCGTGCTGGCGGAGGATACATCTACCCGCAAATATTTTGCTACTAAGATCATCAGCAAAAGAGCCCTGCTTGCTTCCGGTGATGCTTCTGGGATGGTGGAGCGACGGGTTTTACAGCTGGCATCTGGGAGCCCCTTCCTTGTCCGCGCAGACTTCGCATTCCAGACCAAGGTAAGATATCCATTACTTAAGCCCCTTCCCAACACTGACAATTCTCATCTTTGCACTTTACTTTTTTCCCTCCCCTTCTTCCAAGAGCCATATCTTTTTTGCTTTTCCATCACCATAGCGTATGAGGGATTGCGTTTTGCAGGATGAGTTGTAATTTCAAATTCCAAATTCATTGAAATGGTGAAAAAAAGAAAGAAGAAAAAAAGCAACTCCACCATTGATTTTTTTCTTTTGTTCATGTGGTATTCATCGTGCAATAAAAATGACTGGGTAAAATGAATCTCCAGGTCTGAACATTTACTAAGACCCCAAACTTGACTATTTTTTCTTTAAATTTAAGTGATGAAAAAAATGTGAACATTTGTAAATAAAAACCATTGGGTTTGTGCGTCCATTTTCTAAGACCTGCAAATGTTTTATTCTTTTTTTGTGAGGTGGGGAGATGTTTTGATCACATTTTATTGCCTTTTGTTAGGAAAGTGTGTCGGCCAAAAACACACTTAATTGAATATTTTGATAATAATATAATTATTTTTTTTTATACTTAATAAAGGAAAAGGGTTGATTCAAATTATTATAAGTTTTTATTTGGTTTATATTTTTAACACTTTTTTATGTATGTTTACTTTATTTTTTCAGTCCTCTTATGGAATTTAAAGGGGTTTTCCCACAAACAAAGTACATTTTAACTAATAGATCTTGGAGTAAAAATAAGTTCTACAATTGGATGTGTTAAAAAAATGTTCCTGTGCTGAGATAATCTTATAAATGTGCCCCTGGTCTGTACTGTGTAATGGATGTGTCTGACCTTACAGGGCCATGGTCTGATCATACCACAGCTCCTGGGCAGGGGAGGACACAAAAGAGTATACAGACATTACAACACGGGATCACAGCTGATTCATTTTGTGAGGTAAAACATTTTGCTGTCTGTTTTTAAGCAATATTTTTCCTGAAAGAAATAATCCTTTGTGATCCTGTCTGTATCCTCTTTTGCTTCCTCCTGCCCAGGAGCTGTGGTATGATCAGACCATTGTCCAGCACGGTCAGACACGGCCATTACACAGTACACAGCAGGGGCACATTTATAAGATTATCTCAGCACAGGAACATTTCTTTTTAAACTCATCCTAGTAGTTCTCATAGTCGGCTGCCATGATAACCCATCCGCAGCCAGTGATCAGTGTAACAGCAGCGATCAGAACAATCTCTGATGGCTGCGGTTACAGATGCCGGCTGTGTACAGGCATCTCCCTGTAGAACCGCGAGCAGAACGCCTGTGGGTGGAGGTCACACAGCCCTACCCCGCTCATGCCATACTGCCTCTGGATTTGGCTAATCCCATCTTTATTTCTTCATTATATCCTGATATTTATTCTTATGTTGGCCAATGACTTTTGCACTTTGTACATTATTACGGCCATATATTCAAGTTATGTGTCACAAGAATTATATGAGATTTTTCCTATTTATTATATTAGATGCACTGTTTTTCTCTTTGATGTTATTCTGGTATATACATATATATATCTGCACATGCACTTTATGTATTTAATATATCGATGGTGTTCGTTTACTTGTATTCATGGATTTACTGGATGAAATCCAATATATGTGCGTCCTAGGGAGAACCACTATTCAATACATAGGCTGTGTCTCTACACCCCACGTGTGTTTTAATGTATAGTTGTCAATTACATGTTTTTTAACGTATTTTTCATGTCTGATCACTGATTTATCCAAATAAAGAATTTACTCCATTATGTCTGCTGTATTATTTAATCCTTACTGGATTGCTGTAGGTCATTTCATACTTGAATTGTGGTCCAGTGGACCTTAATGATTCTACACATGTATTTTTTTTCCTGGATGTGTAGCTATACCCCATTCATTGTCGGTGTTATGTGTACAGGCATCTGCCCAGTATGATGCGGGCTCAGCTCCTGAACCTGCTCCATACATAGAGACCTGACACTGGATGAGCTATTACATCATATGTCGGCAAACGCTTTTCTGCCTCCTTTATAAGTTAGCAGTGGGAGAGCATGATAAAAAGGCTTACCTACCCCTGAGACCGACTTTAGCTCTTAGGCCACGGCCCCACTATCAGTATTCGGTCAGTATTTGGTCAGTATTTTTTCTCAGGAGTGGGAGCTAAGACCAGGAGTGGGTGATAAATGCAGAGTTGGTGACTTGTTTCTATTATACCTTTTTCTGATTGTTCCTCACCTGGTTTTGGCTTTGGGGTGACAGCTAATATATTAACAATAGTAGGGGTAACATTAGGCCTTATTCAGAAATACTGTCTGATATTAAAATTGGCTTTGTTATCAATAGTAATAAAACCTCAATTTTTTTATTTTTTTTATTTTATTTTTAAAAAGCAGATTTATCGGCCATCACCCCAAGATTCCCCTGATTCTTTACGTCATGGTGCTCTTTGGATGACAGCTAATATGTCTAGAGTTTACAGTAGGATGCACTGGTCCATGTTTATAGACGGCACAATGATTTAGTAACGTGCGGCATTGTACTCATTACACTGAGCTCTGACTTCTTGGGATGGGTAACAAGGACATTTTTGGGGTAAATGAGGCCCAATATACCCCTTACTATAGATTATTACATTTTTCGCAGTGTTCCCTCATCTGTATAATAACATCTTAGGTCCTGATGCTCCTAGGGAAACCACTAATATTAGTATCATTTGGAAAAAAACTGAGAAACTAGGAGTTTCTTATGCAAAAATATGACAAAATCTTTATTAAATACACATGTATACATAATAGCAAATAGACAATAAAGACAAAAACAGTGTGCATAGGGGTAAGTGTAAGGAAACCCCCCAGGGGAAAACCAATCAGAGATTATATATAGCTCTATGCAAGGTATAGGCTGGGAAAAGCGGGGTGTTTTAGGCTAGTGGTAACAGGTTGACCCAGGTAATCTATATAGGGCAAGTGGTGAGAGTATAAGCACTAAGTGTGCCACTAAAATACCAACTCCCAGGGCCACCATCAGCAAATGTATAAGTATCAGAATAATGGACCAGAGGGCCTATGACCGCTTACCCTAAATTGTAGTATCCCAAGGACCCTCAGACCGGTGGCTAGGGTGGTTTAGTTTCTTCCCAGGGAAACCACTAATATTAGTATGATTTACAGTATGGGGTAAATTATCACATGAATGTAAGCATCAAATCCATTTAGTAGCCCTTGGACATTGAAGACCATCTCTGAGACCAGCACAGTTGTAATATGTGATATGTCTGTTTACATGTATTTTTCTGTATGTCTTCAAATATGTTTATGTCTGTATGTGTCTTTGTATATGTCTGTATATGTTTGTGTGCGCACATTTCTGCGACCCGTATATGTGCAAGTCTGCATGTGTATACGTGACTCCGTGTGCGTATATGCGTGACTGCATGTGCATGACCGTGTGTGTATGACCATGTGTGCGCATGCCTGCTGGTGTCTGACTGTGTGCATGACCGCGTGAGTGTATGTGACTGCGTGTGTGTGACTGCTTGTGTAAAAGACTGCATGTGTGTACAAGACTACGTGTGTGCGTGACTGAGTGTTGACTGCATGTGTGTGTATTTGCAAGACTGCATGCGTATATGCATGACTGCGTATGTGTGTGTATGTGCGTGACTGCGTATGTGTGTGTATGTGCGTAACTGCATGTGTGTGTATGTGTGTGACTGCATGTGTGTGTATGTGTGTGACTGCATGTGTGTGTATATGCATGACTGCGTATGTGTGTGTATGTGCGTGACTGCGTATGTGTGTGTATGTGCATGACTGCGTATGTGTGTGTATGTGCGTAACTGCATGTGTGTGTATGTGCATGACTGCGCGTGTGTGTCTGTGTGTGACTGCATGTGTGTATGTGCGTGGCTGCGTGTATGTGTATGTGTGTGACTGCGTATGTGTGTGTAAGTGCGTGACTGCATGTGTGTGTATGTGCGTGACTGCATGTGTGTGTATGTGCGTGACTGCATGTGTGTGTATGTGCGTGACTGCGTATGTGTGTGTATGTGCGTGACTGCATGTGTGTATGTGCGTGACTGCATGTGTGTGTATGTGTGTGACTGCATATGTGTCTGTATGTGCGTGACTGCATGTGTGTGTATGTGTGTGACTGCATATGTGTCTGTATGTGCGTGACTGCATGTGTGTGTATGTGTGTGTATGTGCATGACTGCATGTGTGTGTATGTGCATGACTGCATGTGTGTGTATGTGTGTGACTGCGTGTGTGTTTGTGCATGACTGCCTGTGTTTGTGAGTGAGTGTGTGTGTCTACATGTGCGTGTGGACCAGTGTACAAAAAACTGATGTATATCTGAGGATTAGTAATAACTAGCTAACAAATTTATCCATTTAAAAATTAAAAATGTATTCAATTTAGATTAATACCAAAAAGCTATGCAGGGGCTCATACTGTATCTAGGAGGCTATGCAGGGGCTCATACTGTATCTAGGAGGCTATGTGGGGTCTCATACTGTATCTTGGGAGATATGCAGGGGCTCATACTGTATCTAGGAGGCTATGTGGGGTCTCATACTGTATCTTGGGAGCTATGCACGGGGCTCATACTGTATCTAGGAGGCTATGCAGGGGCTCATACTGTATCTAGGAGGCTATGTGGGGTCTCATACTGTATCTAGGAGGCTATGCGGGGTCTCATACTGTATCTAGGAGGCTATGTGGGGTCTCATACTGTATCTAGGAGGCTATGTGGGGTCTCATACTGTATCTAGGAGGCTATGCGGGGTGTCATACTGTATCTAGGAGTCTATGCGGGGGCTCATACTGTATCTTGGGAGCTATGCACGGGGCTCATACTGTATCTAGGAGGCTATGCGGGGTCTCATACTGTATCTAGGAGTCTATGCGGGGTCTCATACTGTATCTTGGGAGCTATGCACGGGGCTCATACTGTATCTATGGAGCTATGCGGGGGCTCATACTGTATCTACTGTATCTAGGGAGCTATGCGAGGGTTCATACTGTATCTACTGTGTCTAGGGAGCTATGCGAGGGTTCATACTGTATCTACTGTATCCTGGGAGCTATGCGAGGGTTCATACTGTATCTACTGTGTCTAGGGAGCTATGCGAGGGTTCATACTGTATCTACTGTATCCTGGGAGCTATGCGAGGGTTCATACTGTATCTACTGTGTCTAGGGATCTATGCGAGGGTTCATACTGTATCTACTGTGTCTAGGGAGCTATGCGAGGGTTCATACTGTATCTACTGTATCCTGGGAGCTATGCGAGGGTTCATACTGTATCTACTGTATCTAGGGAGCTATGCGAGGGTTCATACTGTATCTAGAGAGCTATATGGGGGCTCATACTGTATCTAGGGAGCTATGCGCAGGCTCATACTGTATATGGGAGGCTATGTGGAGGCTCATACTGTATATAGGAGGCTATATGGAGGCTCATACTGTATCTAAGGCGCTATCTGGGGGCTCACACTGTATATAAGGAGCTATGTGGGGCTCTTACTGTATGTAGGGGGCTATGTGGTGGCTCATACTGTATGTAGGGGGTGATGTGGGAGGGCTCATACTGTATATAGGGGGATGTCAGCATACTTAATTGTGCTCAATATTAAGTTATTATTATTTATTATTATTAAATATTATATTATAAAAAATAATTATAATTAATATGTTAATATTAACATTGAGCAGAATTAATTTCAGCCTATTGGTTTGGTCTCCACAACAATCATGGTCTCTCATGTGGCCCCTTGGGAAAATTAATCTCCCACCCCTGCTCTATTTTATATAGTGCCATTTTCTGTATGGTGCTGTACATAAGGGTAAACTTTGCGCTGCGCGCTGTGTGCCCCGCTGTCTTTGTCCATCTACAGATGTGTACAAGCGCACCTATGTGTTACTTTTCTTGGTCATGCCCCTCAGCACTCTCTTAAAGGAGTTATTTGAAGAGCCCCACGTGAATGGCGCAGCAGTGCGCATCATCAACCACAGCTCCATTTATCTTTTCACAGTTCCGTTTCTCTGGATCATGGTGGTCCCAGTGGTTAGGGCCGCAGTGATCAGAAAGTCATCCCCTATCTATAAGAAGGGGGAGAACTTCCAAACTTGGGATAACCCATTTAAACAGGATTTCAAAATGTATTTTTATTTGCCCATAGGAATGTAGAAAATTATAAACCAATAATGACTCTACCTAACTGTAATACAGCCTCTCCAAGAATAGGACCGAGGAAATGGCACTGTGCAGTCTATATGTATACAGAATAATCCAAATACTGAAAATTACACTCCGCATACAGGACAGGAGAAGTGGTACTGTGCAGTCTATATACAGTCTATATACAGTATATACACAGAATAATACAGATACTGAGAATTAAAACCAGTATACAAGACGGGAGAAGTAGTACTGTGCAGTGTATATATACAGAATAATACAGATACTGAGAATTACACCCAGTATACAGGACAGGAGAAGTGGTACTGTGCAGTCTATATACAGTCTATATACAGTATATACACAGAATAATACAGATACTGAGAATTAAAACCAGTATACAAGACCGGAGAAGTAGTACTGTGCAGTGTATATATACAGAATAATCCAAATACTGAAAATTACACTCCGTATACAGGACAGGAGAAGTGGTACTGTGCAGTCTATATACAGTCTATATACAGTATATACACAGAATAATACAGATACTGAGAATTACACTCCGTATACAGGACAGAGGAAATGGCACTGTGCAGTCTATATGTATACAGAATAATCCAAATACTGAAAATTACACTCCGTATACAGGACAGGAGAAGTGGCACTGTGCAGTCTATATACAGTCTATATACAGTATATACACAGAATAATACAGATACTGAGAATTAAAACCAGTATACAAGACGGGAGAAGTAGTACTGTGCAGTGTATATATACAGAATAATACAGATACTGAGAATTACACCCAGTATACAGGACAGGAGAAGTGGTACTGTGCAGTCTATATACAGTCTATATACAGTATATACACAGAATAATACAGATACTGAGAATTAAAACCAGTATACAAGACGGGAGAAGTAGTACTGTGCAGTGTATATATACAGAATAATACAGATACTGAGAATTACACCCAGTATACAGGACAGGAGAAGTGGTACTGTGCAGTCTATATACAGTCTATATACAGTATATACACAGAATAATACAGATACTGAGAATTAAAACCAGTATACAAGACCGGAGAAGTAGTACTGTGCAGTGTATATATACAGAATAATCCAAATACTGAAAATTACACTCCGTATACAGGACAGGAGAAGTGGTACTGTGCAGTCTATATACAGTCTAGAAAAAAATATTTTTTGTACATAAACATATATATATATATTTTTTTGTGGAACTATCATTACGAAAAGGATGGCTTAATAAACAGTATTCTCTTTTTGCAATATTTGCATTGTCCATATTCTCTTTTCCTTACGGTGTGCCGAGGTTTTCTTTCATATTATTAGATTTTATATTACCTCTGAGCACCCATATTTACAGTGAGCGACCCCTCATTTTGTACATTATATACAGTCTATATACAGTATATACACAGAATTATACAGATACTGATAATTAAAACCAGTATACAAGACGGGAGAAGTAGTACTGTGCAGTGTATATATACAGATTAATACAGATACTGAGAATATTGCAGTCAATTTATATACACAGAATAATACAGATACTGAGATTTACATCAGTATACAGGACAGGAGAAGTGGTACTGTGCAGTGTATATATACAGAATAATAAAGATACTGAGAATTACACCCAGTATAGAGGGTAGGAGAAGTGGTACTGTGCAGTGTATATATACAGAATAATCCAAATACTGAAAATTACACTCCGTATACAGGACAGGAGAAGTGATACTGTGCAGTCTATATACAGTATATACACAGAATAATACAGATACTGAGAATTAAAACCAGTATACAAGACCGGAGAAGTAGTACTGTGCAGTGTATATATACAGATTAATACAGATACTGAGAATATTGCAGTCAATTTATATACACAGAATAATACAGATACTGAGATTTACATCAGTATACAGGGCAGGAGAAGTGGTACTCTGCAGTGTATATATACAGAATAATAAAGATACTGAGAATTACAGCCAGTATACAGGGCAGGAGAAGTGGTACTGTGCAGTGTAAATATGCAGAATAATACAGATACTGAGAATTAGGCCACAGCCTCACTATCAGTATTTGGTCAGTATTCGGTCAGTATTATTTCCGCAGTATCTGTATTATTCTGTACATACAGTATACACTGCACAGTACCACTTCTGTCTGCATGCTGGTTGCAATTGTCAGTATCTGTATTATTCTGTATATATACAGTACACTGCAAAGTACCACTTCTCATGTCCTATATATACTGTGTGTAAGGCCACGGCCCCACTATCAGTATTTGGTCAGTATTTTTTCTTAGGAGTGGGAGCCAAAACCAGGTGAGGAACAATCAGAGAAAAGGTAGAATAGAAACAAGTCACCAATTCTGCATTTATCACTCACTCCTGGTTTTGTCTCCAACTCCTGAGAAAAAATACTGACCGAATACTGACCAAATACTGATAGTGGGGCCGTGGCCATAGGGAGAATTATACACAGCATACATAGCTCCAAAATATATGCTACAAACATCTAAATATATATATATATATATACCCACACAAACACTGGGACCATTGTATATACATGTAGTAAATATTATAGTATATATATTATAGTATGAACTATGGAGCTGTGTATATAGTTATTTAGTGTGGTGCTGTGCCTGAGTACATAACTTTTAGTGGGAAGTCCACACCATATACAGAGCTCCACTCTATATACTGGGTTATAAAACATGGTATGGAGCTGTGTGTATACTATATAGTGTAGAGATGTGCCTTTTATATAAAATGTGCAGCCCACGCTATATGCTATACACACATATTATATTCACATCACATCTACACTATATATTACACACAGCACCTCACTACATGCTATATACACAGGTCCACACTAAATACAGCACTTAATTATGCTGTTTACATCAGATAGTATAATCTGGGGCCGATGCATATACATTACATAGGATACACTGGGGATGATATGTATACATTACATAGGATACAATGGGGCCGATGTATATACTTCTGAGGGGATGTGCTGGGGGCGATCTATATACATCACATAGGATACGCTGGGGCCGATGTATATACATCAGATGGGATACGCTGGGAACGATGTATATACATCACATGGGATACACTGGGGCTGATGTATATACGGATTATAATGAGGGCAATTTGGGCTACCGCCCGGGGCCCGAGGCTTCAGGGGGACCCATGGCCAGATTGCCCTCATTATAATGTTTTGTGCAGAGGCAGGGGCAGGTTTGGCAGGGGGACCGCACTGTACCTTTTAGACGCCGGCCACATCACAGGGAGGCAGACACGCACCCTGCGCGCTGTGTGCTGCGTCTCCAGGACTGACATCACACAGCAGCGCCTGGAGCTTCTTTATCCTGCGGGAGAGGAGCTGGTGGATCAGGTCAGTGAATGGCGGTAAATATGAGGTCTGGAGAGGATGTCTGGAGTGAGGAGGGGGCTGCAGGATGCTGCTCCCCTCCTGATGAGTTTGCATAAGATTCCATAGTGTCAGTTCAGCGGCCGCTCTGATAGGGCTCTGTATAAGTTATTGCAGGACTTTCAACGTTGCTGCAGATCAGGTCACTCTGGGTCATCGGCTCCAGCATCACCAGATCTGCAGGAAAATTCAGAGTCCTGTAATAAATCCCACTGAGCCCCAGCAGAGCGACCACAGACATTGCATAGAGGATCCTGCACTGACTGATCAACCCTGAACCTGCAGGACATCACATACTGTACTGATCCATATATGATATGTGAGGTCCTGTAGGCAGGTGTGATCAGTACAGTGTATATCCCTGTACAAAATGTCACATCCAGTAAACAGATTAGTGTATATTATACTGTGGTACAGACATGAGATGGGATATAACAATGTGTATAGTATAACATCTAATGTCTGTATCACAGTATATTATACTAGCTATTGAACCCGTTTTACACCCGGGTCACAAGCATTTTTAGTGGTACATTTCTGGCGCCATTTTTTTTAAGACACTGTGTCTGCGAGTTCTCATAAACAGTATCTTCAATAAAATGGCGCTGGATAGCGTGGTAAGCGCATGCACTGACTCCGGCACCATTTCATTGAAGTAATGTACTACAAAATTAAAGGGTTCCTTTCATCGGAAATAACGCTATTAACCTGCGTTCAGGTAAACAGGGTTTTTATACTGCCCAGTAGCTGAATGCAGTGGGGAGAAAATGATCTTTATTCTACTCGCCAGCATTCGGTTTCAGTCATGAGGGCAGTGCCGGTTCGGTCACCACTCTGAGTATACAGAGCGTCCTCTGCAACCGAGCCCCCGGCCCTGACTGACACTGACTCTACATTGAGACAGGCTGTCAGTCAGGGCCAGGATTACAGGGGTTGCTCTGTATACTCAAAGTAATGACTGAACCGGCGCCGGGCCAGACCCCATTACTAAAACCAAATGCTCTCCCATCCTGGTATATGCTCCCTCCCCATCCTGGTATATGCTCCCTCCCCATCCTTATCCCCCATCCTGGTATATGTTCCCCCATCTTGCCTGCTCTGATGTTCTTCCATCCATACAAAAAAAAAAAACAACACTCCTACTCGCCTTTTCCCCTCTCGCTTGCAGCGCATCCTCGAACACCGGCAAGGCTGGAGGAGTGTGGCGCCAGAGTTCGCACCTGCGCATGCATGAACCACAACGCCACACTCCTCCAACCTCGCCGGACATCAAGGTATGTGTCCTAATGGCGCCGAAGATGGCAGTATGAAATCAGCGTTTACGCACCCCGTGATCTCCGTCATTACAATCCTTTATCCTCGTCCTCCTCCCTGTCACCTGTAACATCTGATGTGTTCTTCTGTCTCCGGCCAGACTGTGCAGGCGCATTGCGTGCACAGTCTATAGAGGCTTCGGACTGACGGACACATCCCTGATTATATTATAGATAGTCATGTATTCTCATATAGACTCTACAGGGCCATACCTAGGGGAAGAGGAGGGGCATGTGACCTGGGTACAGCCGTCAGGGGGGACCTTCGGGCCACCTCATGCGGTGGTCAGAGGTGTCTCCCAGGCAGCTGCAATTTGCCACCCCCAGAGTGGGAGTCGACCATTCTCTGAGCTTGCTGTGGAACCGACAGTCGATCAGAGAAGGGAGCTATGTGCGGGCTCATACTGTATATAGGGAGCTATGTGCGGGCTCATACTGTATATAGGGAGCTATGTGCGGGGTCATACTTTATATAGGGAGCTATGTGCGGGCTCATATTGTATATAGGAAGCTATGTGCGGGCTCATACTGTATATAGGGGCTATGTGCAGACTCATATTGTATCTAAGTAACTATGTAGGGGCTCATACTGTATGTAGGTGGCAGTGTGTGGGCTCATACTGTATGTACAGGGCTATGCGGGGGCTCATACTTTATGTAGGGGGGTGTGTGAAGGCTCATACTATATGTACAGGGCTCTGCGGGGGCTCATACTGTATCTAGGCCGCTATGTGCGGGCTCATACTGTATATAGGGAGCTATGTGCGGGCTCATACTGTATATAGGGAGCTATGTGCGGGCTCATACTGTATATAGGGAGCTATGTGCGGGCTCATATTGTATATAAGGAGCTATGTGCGGGCTCATACTGTATATAGGGGCTATGTGCAGACTCATTTTGTATCTAAATAACTATGTAGGGGCTCATACTGTATGTAGGTGGCAGTGTGTGGGCTCATACTGTATGTACAGGGCTATGTGGGGGCTCATACTGTATGTAGGGGGCTGTGTGGGGGCTCATACTATATGTAAAGGGCTCTGCAGGGGCTCATACTGTATCTAGGGAGCTATGCGGGGCTCATACTGTATATAGGAGGCTATGCGGGGGCTCATACTGTATATAGAGGGGCTATGCGGGGGCTCATACTGTATCTAGGGAGCTATGCGGGCGCTCATACTGTATCTAGGGAGCTATGCGGGGGCTCATACTGTATATAGAGGGATGTCAGCATACTTAATTCTGCTCAATATTAAGTCATACAATTAATATAATTTTTTTTATTATTAATATGGAGCAGAATTAATTTCAGCCTATTGGATCGGCCTCCATAACAGTCACGATCTCTCATGTGGCCCCTCCGGAAAATTAATCTGCCACCCTGATCTACTATATATAGTGCTATGTTATGGAAATTTTTTTTCCTCATTCTCTGTCTATAGATGTGATCAGAACATCTGTGTGTTGATCACATGACCAATCACATGATCTATCAAAGGGGATCATGTGACATGTCACGTGATACATCCGGTACCTGGGGGGGGGGGGCCACACCTTTTAAACTGCCCGGGGCCCTGGCTACTCTTAATCCACCCCTGTGTATATACATCATATAGGATACTTTGGGGACAATGTATATACATCACATAGGATACGTTGGGGACGATGTATATACATCACATGGGATACACTGGGGCCGATGTATATATAGGGGCATCTCACTAAATTACAATATCATCAAGAAGTTAATTTATTTCAGTTCTTCAATACAAAAAGTGAAACTCATATATTATATAGAGTCATTAATATAATTGTCTTATACCATCTGTCTGTCTGTCTGTCCTTCTGTCCAGGAAATCCCGCGTCACTGATTGGTCCGGCGCGGCCAATCAGCGATGCTGCATTTCAGAAAAAGATGGCGGCCGTTAGCGGCTCATCTGCCGCACGGAGGTCAGCGGCGATGCAGCCGGGAGATGCAGCCGGCTGCTCACAGCATAAGTCCCCCGACCGGAGGCGCCGCTGACCTCCATGCAGCTACCGTCGGGAGATCAGCGGCTACGGCCGCTCATCTCCCGACGTCAAGTGTGACGCCCCCCCCTCCCCTCTCCTCTCCTCCCCTCCCCTCTCCTCTCCTCTCCCCTCTCCCCCCCTCCCCTCCCCCCGCTTGCTCAGGGCCCCGGCATCCAGCGCCATACTTACCCCTCCCTGTGCCTCCGCAGCAGCTCCTGTGTCTTCCACTGCCGCTCTGTGACGTCTCAGGTCAGAGGGCTTGGTGACGTCTTTACACTGCACTGTCTCCTGAGCGGTCACAGCGCACAGCGGGAAGATGCCGGCTACGCTGGAGTCCGGAGCAGCAGCTGACAATTGAGGTCAGTATTGGATTTTTTTTTTATTGTATGGGGGCATAGGGCATTAAATGGTGGGGTGGGGGTGTGTGACATCGTGGAGGGGCCATTATAAGCGAGGGGGGGTGTGACATCCTGCATGGGCCACTATGGGGGGGATGTGACATCCTGCATGGGGTATTATATAGGGGGGATGTGACTTCCTGCATGGGGCATTATAAGGGAGGGGGGGATGTGACATCCTGCATGGGGCACTATGGGGGGATGTGACTTCCTCCATGGGGCATTATATAGAGGGGATGTCACTTCCTGCATGGTGCATTATAAGGGAGGGGGGATGTGACTTCCTCCATGGGGCATTATAAGGGGGGTGGTGACATCCTGCATGGGGCATTTATATGGTGGGGGGGAGTGACATCCTGCATGGGGCATTATAAGGGTGGGGGGGATGTGACATCCTGCATGGGGCACTATGGAGGGGATGTGACTTCCTGCATGGGGCATTATATAGGGGGGATGTCACTTCCTGCATGGGGTATTATATAGGGGGGATGTGACTTCCTGCATGGGGCATTCTATAGGAGGGATGTGACTTCCTGCATGGGGCATTATAAGGGAAGGGGGGATGTGACATCCTGCATGGGGCATTATACAGGGGGTGATGTGACATCCTGCATGGGGCATTATAAGGGAGGGGGGGATGTGACATCCTGCATGGGGCATTATCCTGCATGGGCCATTATATGGGGGGTGATGTGACATCATTCTTGTGGCATTATAAGGGAGGGGGGATGTGACATCCTGCATGGGGCATTATAAAGGAGGGGGGGATGTGACATCCTGCATGGGGCATTATATGGGGTGGAGTGACATCCTGCATGGGCCATTATAAGGGAGGGGGGGTGACATCCTGCATGGGGCATTATAAGGGAGGGGGCGATGTGACATCCTGCATGGGGCATTATATGGGGGAGGGGGAAGTGACAACCTGCATGGGGCATTATAAGGCAGGTGGATGCTCCCTGGTCCTCACTAACACGGTTCGCTGATTGGTCGCAGCCACCGGCCACGACCAATCAGATATTTCAGCGTCAAATTTAAACACTGCTCTGTTGATTGCTCGCGGCCGCCCGTGGCGACCAATCTGCGATTGTGGCGCCAAATTTAAACACGGTCTCCGGCCAATTGGCGGCAGATTTAAAATAAGTACGCCACCGTCGGGAGACATATTCTAGAATACCCGATGCGTTAGAATCGGGCCACCATCTAGTATATTATATAGAGTCATTACAAACAGAGTGATCTATTTCACGTGTTTATTTCTGTTAATGTTGATGATTATGGCTTACAGCCAATGAAAACACAAAAGCCATTATCTCAGTGAATTAAAATAATTAACAAAAAAACACATGCAAAGGCTTCCTAAGCATTTAAAAGGTCCCTTAGTCTGTTTCAGAAGGCTCCACAATCATAGGGAAGACTGCTGACATGACAGATGTCCAGAAGGCAGTCATTGACACACTCCACAAGGTCCCAGAGTTCCAATTTTCATTTGGAAATCAAGGTCCCAGAGTCTCGAGGAAGAGTGGAGAGGCCACAATCCAAGCTGCTTGAGGTCTAGTGTGAAGTCTCCACAATCGGTGATGGTTTGGGGAGCCATGTCATCTTCTGGTGTAGGTCCACTGTGTTTTATCAAGACCAAAGTCAGCGCAGCCGTCTACCAGGAAGTTTTAGAGCACTTCATGCTTCCCTCTGCCGACAAGCTTTTGGAGATGGAAATTTCATTCTCCAGCAGGACTTGACACTAGTGTTGAGCGAGTATGTTCTATTAACCCTTTCGCCGACTATGCTCGGGCCGAGCTCCGAGTATTTACAGCTTCTCGGTGATAAGGTTAAATCGCTCCTGTGTGCATGATTTGCAACTGTTTAACAGCTTTATTACATGTGAGGAATGTCTATTTCTTACACATTCCTCACATGTAATAAAGCAGTCAAACAGTTGCAAATCATGCACACGGGAGCGATTTAACCTCATCACCGAGCAGCTGGAAATACTCGGAGCTCGGCCCGAGCATACTCGGTCAGAACATACTCGCTCAACCCTACTTGGCACCTGTCCACACTGCCAAAAATACCAATACCTGGTTTAAAAACAACAGTATCACTGTGCTTGATTGGCCAGAGAATCTATCGGGTATTGTCAAGAGGAAGATGAGAGACACCAGACCGAACAATGCAGACGAGCTGATGGCTGCTATCAAAGCCACCTGGGCTTCCATAACCCCTCAGCAGTGCCACAGGCTGATCACCTCCATGCCATGCCGCATTGATGCAGTAATTGATGCAAAAGGAGCCCCGACCAAGTATTGAGTGCATTTAAAGAACATACATTTCAGTAGGCCAACATTTCGGATTTTAAAAACATTTTTCAAGCTGTTGTTGCTGTAAAGTATTCTAATTTACTGAGATAATGACTTTTGTTCATTGGCTGTAAGCTATAATCATCAACATTAACAGAAATAAACACTTGAAATAGATCACTCTGTGTGTAATGACTCTATATAATATATGAGTTTCACTTTTTGCATTGAAGAACTGAAATAAATTAACTTTTTGATGACATTCTAATTTAGTGAGATGCACCTGTACATCATATAGGATGCTGGGGCTGATCAGTATACATAATATAAGATACACTGGGGCTGATGTATATACGTCATGTAGGATACACTGGTGATGATGTACATACATTACATAGGATATGCTGGAGACTATGTATATACATCATATAGGATACGCTTGTGCCAGTGTATATGCATCATATAGGATACCTTGGGAGCGATGTACATAGATCATATAGGATACGCTGGGGCCGATATATATACATCATATAGAATACACTGGGGCTGTGTCATGGTATGACTGTGGGATAGCAAGTGTGCTCCTATTCTGACCCTCAGGCTAGGGGACCCTAGCTATTTCTGTTCCCAGGATTACTCCTGAATGTGGAGATGCCCGAGCCTCGTTCCTTACTATGCTCCTAAGCAGCACTAGTTTGTACAGTGTATGGGGGGAATACAAAACAAGATAGGACAGAACTGAAGCACAGTCACACAACACGCTCTCAGGGAAATACACAAAGGAATATAAAGTCTAAAACCCGAGAGGCAACAAAGTAATATAAAGACACCTAGGGAAAAAGGAAAGGGTTACCAAACAAGGCTTACAACAACTTTAGCAATAACCACTAAACCAGTATGTGTTCACCTTTCCAGAACAGGATAGAGAAAAACGATACTGGCATTGCCAGCAAAGCACAGCCGGCTTAAATGGAGAAACAGCAGACACGACTGGTTCTCCTCTAGCATGTGATCAAAGGCAGTCAACAACCTCAGCCCAGCAAAGACTAACTTTTGCTCACCTGCCAAGGAGCTGCAGCTCTAAGAGTCGATGCCCTAGTCACCCTGCACTGACCATAGCTATCAATGGAGTTACAAGGAGCAGTATATGAATCTGTGGAATCCACAGACTTGGACGCCGCCATCACAGTTTGTGATGTTAGAGAAAACCTCCTTGTGACATGCTGATGTACAAACATCATATAGTATACACTAGGGCTGATGTATATATAGTACATCTTAAAGGATATACGGGTGCTAATGTAGAGTATATACACCATATAGGATACACTGGGGCTGATGTATATACATCGTATAGAATACACTAGGGCTGATGTATATATAGTACATCTTAAAGGATATACGGGTGCTAATGTAGAGTATATACATCATATAGGATACACTGGGGCTGATGTATATACATCGTATAGGATACACTGGGGCTGATGTATATACATCGTATAGGATACACTAGGGCTGATGTATATATAGTACATCTTAAAGGATATACAGGTGCTAATGTAGAGTATATACATCATATAGGATACACTGGGGCTCATGTATACACATCATATACAGTAGGATACACTAGGGCTGATGTACATACATTACATGGCCTCAGCTTGTTAACTCACCCATAGCCTGGAGATGAATCAGTGTAGCATGCAGCCCTCCCAGAGCTTGAAGATGAGCCTGCAGGAAAGTAAGGAGCCGGCGCGCAGAGAGCGGTAGCCCCTCCTACCAAGAACATCCTGATAACACTATCTGGCACTAGGCCTGGCAAAGAGTACGCCACTGCGGTGTACTGAACGCTGTGCGTGTGCGTCGTGCATGGGCGCGCATGGGCGGGTACACACGACATGGACATGAAAAAATATTAAAAGGCCAGCAGCTGCAAAACCACGGCCGGTGGCCCACAATGTAGGTGAGGGCTGCAGCCCAGTGAGCATGTGCCTGTTGGGCTTGTAGTAGTGGCATGGTTCTAGAGGTCAATATATCTTTGAACATAAGTATGAGATATACGACCAATACCATTTTAATGGCAACTCTCGCATATATATATATATATATATATATATATATATATATATATAGACAGTGTCGGACTGGGGTGTCTGGGGCCCACAGGAGGAATTGATCCTCAGGGCCCACCCTACAGCTATATGTAAATACCTGATAGCCGATATCCCCGTTATAGTGGAGCGTCTGCTGTAAATCACAGGCGGCTCCTGCACATCTACTGTGCACATGCTATAACTAGGATGTACAATTACGGTAGTTTGCAGTAAAGGGGTTCTTTGGTTAAAACAAGTTATCACCGATCCAAGGGCTCCACGGGATAGGTGATAACTGACTGATCGTTTGGGTCCGAACATTGGAAACCGCACCGATCAGAAGAATGGGGAAGTTTTATCCCTGTCAGGACACTTATCCCCATTTTAAAATGCAGCGGCAGGTGGGACGTCTGACTGCAGCTCCCTTCATTCTCTTTGGGGTTTCCAGAAAAAAAACAAGAACAGCCACTGAGGGAATGAATGGATCAGTGGTCAAGTCGCACATGAGCTCCAGTCTAATGGGGAGAAAAGCTCCACATTCTACCAATCGGTGCAGGTCCCAGCATTCAGACCCCCACTAATCAATAACTTATCACTTATCCTATGGAGAGGTGATTACTTGTTTTCATCGGAGAACCCCTGTAAGTGCATCTTGTTCCAAGTATTTAATTAATCACTAATGGAAACAAAGAATCTTCTCCTAATTAATATCAAAGAGAACAGATGACTGCCATACACAACACAATCCACTGTACCAACACAAACAGTACCACATACAAGGGAGAAATACTGCCACACCATGACTGGACTACATATTACCACCACATAGAGACCGAATAATACTACATACAAGGGAGAAATACCACCACACCATGACCAGACCACATATTACCACCACATAGTGACCGAATAATACCACATACAAGGGAGAAATACCACTAAACCATGACCAGACCACATATTACCACCACATAGTGACCGAATAATACTACATACAAGGTAGAAATATCACCACACCTTGACCAGACCAGATATTACCACCCCATAGTGACCAAATATTACTACATACAAGGGAGAAATACCACCATGCCATGACCAGACCAGATATTAACAGCAAATAGCGTCCAAATAATTCCCCATCATTTCTCTCTCCTACCTCCATAATTGCTCTTCCCCATCCCAATCATTGCTCTCCCCCACCTTCTCCAACATTGTCATATCTCCCCCACCTTCTCCATCATTGCCATATCTCCCCCCACCACCTCCATCATCATTGCCATATCTCCCCCCACCACCTCCATCATTGCCATATCTCCCCCCACCTGCTCCGTCATCATTGCCATATCTCCCCCACCTGCTCTGTCATCATTGCCATATCTCCCCCAACCTGCGCCGTCATCATTGCCATATCTCCCCCCACCTACTCCATCATCATTGCCATTTCTCCCCCCACCTGCTCCACCATCATTGCCATATGTCCCCCACCTCCTCTATCACTAATGCCATGTCATATCTCCCCCTACCTCCTCCATCACCATGTCATGCATATCTCCCCCCACCTCCCCCATTGCCATGCCATATATCCCCCACCATGTCATATCTCCCCCCACCTCCTCAATCACCATTGCTCTCCCTCAAAAAAACCCAAAACTTATCTCTCAGCGTGCTCCCCCGCAGCACTGTCCTCTGCTTCCTGCCCGGCATCTTTCTCCCTGACACAGGCCCATGCTGCATGATGACGTCATCAAGCAGCGCGAGCCTGTGTGAGGGAGGAAACGCCGGGCAGAAAGCAGAGGTGAGGACGGATCCCTGCAGCTACACGGCAGTGGAGCTGGAGGGATCGCTCCTTGCCTGACGCACAGGATGAGGGCAATCTGCCCATGGGACCGAGAAGCAGGCCAGATTGCCTTCATCAGCCGCACTGCAAGGGCCCCCCTGACCCTCCAGGCCCTTGCAGTGCGGAGCACCGGCGGCCATGTTAACCAGGGGCACCCGTGTGTCCTGCTCGGGGGCCCGCTGAGGACCCGGGCCCACCGGAGAATTCTCCGGTGTCCCGGTGCCCCAGTCCGACCCTGTATATAGACACACTTACACATTGGTGTGTACATACAGTACATGTGCATGTGTGTGAGTATATACTGTATGTGTATATGTGTATAGTGGCGTTGCTTGAAGTTTATAGGCCCTGTAAGGCAGCGCTAGTCATCATGCTGGGGGACACTCGCTGCATCGGGTCAATTAAAGCACACCAGCCACGTTTTCCAGTATTTCACAATCCAGCAGTTTATTACACTTCACTACTGTTATGTTCTGCTACCAAAGCTAAGGAAAGAGAGGAGATCTGTCCCTACTATAGGACTCAGCTGAATCCCTACGATGTAACAGGGAACCTGATCCTGCGATCAGACCTGCTAAAGTCCTAATCTAGTCTGTACGGAGACCTATAGATGTGGGGAGGGAATCCCTACAAGTACTAAGGACTGGGAGGAATATGGGACACCTCCTAACAGAAATAGTAGCAGACAGACGAACAAACAAAATAGATAGAACATAGAGGTCCGTAGACCAAGCAAACTAACAGAGTTAGATACAGAGCACAGGCTAGCTAGAAAGTAGATATACAATGAAGTCCAGCAAAGCCAGAAGGGCGGAGCAGGATTAAATAGGCCAACAAGGTCATGTGACCAGCAAAGGAAAAAAAACCTAACAGCAAGGTTCTAACAGTACCCCCCTTCTAAGAGGATCCTCCGGATCCCCTAGGACCAGGCTTATCAGGAAATCTCCTGTGAAACGCTCTGATAAGTCTGGACGCGGAAACATCATCTGACCTCACCCAAGAGTTATCCTCGGGTCCGAAACCTTTCCAGGCCACAAGATACTGCAAACTACCTCTATACCGTCTAGAGTCAAGGATGCGAGAAATTTCATATTCCCCGTCCTCCACCACCGGAGGAACAGAGGCAGAGGCGTCACCATCCGACACAACAGCTTTTTTTAACAGAGAGACATGAAAGACCGGATTAATTCTCCAGGAGGTAGGAACCTCCAACCTAACAGCAGATTGGTTGACAACCTGAAGCACCTTAAAGGGCCCTACAAACTTGGGACCCAATTTCTTAGAAGGAATCCTCAACCGCAGATTCCTAGAGGACAACCAAACCATGTCACCAACAGCGAACAAAACCTCCTGTCGTTTCCTATCAAAGTAGTCTTTAGATTTTCTGTTGGCCTCCTGAAGATTACCACGCACATCCGTCCAAACTCTTTCCAAATCACCGGAAAAATTCTCCTCCTCAGGCACGGCAGATCCCAACTTGGAGAACGACCCAAACGACGGATGTCTCCCAGAACAACAAAAAAAAGGCGAACAACCAGCAGAAGAAGATGTATGATTGTTCAGAGCAAATTCGGCAAGTGGCAGAAACTCAGACCACCCCTCTTGATTGTCTGCCACAAAACAACGCAAGAACTGCTCAACATCCTGGTTTTTCCTTTCTGTCTGGCCATTAGATTCAGGATGATATCCGGACGAAAACGACAAATGAATTCCCAACCTGTCACAAAAGGCACGCCAAAAACGAGCCACGAACTGAGGACCCCTATCAGAAACAATGTCAGTAGGAACGCCATGAAGTCTGACAATTTCCTTGACAAAGGCCTTAGCGAGAGTTTTAGCGCAGGGCAGTTTGACGAAGGGAACCAAGTGACACATCTTGCTAAAACGGTCCACGACCACCCAGATGACAGTAAAACCCTCAGAGGGGGGAAGGTCAGTTATAAAGTCCATAGCCAAATGTGTCCAAGGAGCACTGGGGACCTCCAAAGGACAAAGCAACCCCGCAGCAGGAGTATGTGAGGACTTAGATCTAGCACATATAGTACATTGGCGCACCCACTTAATGACTTCCTTCTGCCATCCAGGCCACCAAAAACTGCGACCCACCAGTCTCTTGGTCTCAGAGATTCCGGGATGACCTGCCAACCGAGATTCGTGACACTCAACAAACAAATCTCTCCTAAAGGTCCCAGGCACAAACAACCTCCCATGAGGAGTGTTAGATGGGGCATTCTCCTGAGCTTTAAGAATCTCATCTTCCAAAACGGAGTCTAAAGCAGCTATCACAACACCTTCTTGTAAAATGTTTTCCTCTTTCTCAGCACCGACTATGGGAGAAAAACTGCGAGACAAGGCATCCGCCTTAACATTCTTAGTACCAGGGATGTAAGTAACGGAGAAATTAAACCGCGAGAAAAACAGTGCCCACCTAGCCTGACGGGCATTCAGGCGCTTGGCAGCATCAAGATATATCAGATTTTTATGATCCGTAAGAACCTGAACGGGAAATTCCGCACCTTCCAAGAAGTGGCGCCAGTGTTCAAATGCGAGTTTAATAGCCAATAATTCCCGATTACCAATATCGTAATTCAATTCAGTCTCCGAAAATTTTTTTGAAAAAAAGGCACAGGGATGTAATCCATCCCCGTTATCCTGAGACAATACTGCGCCAACCCCCACAGAGGAAGCATCAACCTCAACCAAAAACGGCCTAGTAACATCAGGCTGCATAAGGATGGGAGCAGAGGTGAACCTCTCTTTGAGATACACAAAAGCTTCAATGGCCTCAGAAGACCACTGAACCGCATCAGCACCTTTCCTGGTGAGATCAGTCAGAGGTTTGACAATACTAGAAAAATTTTTTATGAATTTTCTATAGTAATTGGCGAAACCCAAAAACCTCTGTATCGATTTCAAACCAATAGGCCTAGGCCATTCCTGCACAGCCTGAACCTTAACCGGATCCATCTCAAAACCTTTGCTGGAGATAATGTAGCCCAAAAAACTAATTCTCTGTACAGCGAACTCACATTTCTCCAGCTTAGCAAAAAGCGAATTGTCCATTAATAACTGTAATACCTCACGCACGCTCCGCCAATGAGACTCCAGATCTGGCGAATAAATCAAAATGTCATCCAAATACACAACCACATTTTTACCGATCAAAGGTCTAAGGATGTCATTAATCAGATTCTGAAAAAATGCAGGAGCATTAGTAAGACCAAAAGGCATAACCAGATTCTCAAAATGACCCACAGGAGTGTTAAAAGCAGTCTTCCATTCATCACCCTCCTTCATGCGCAACAGATTGTATGCCCCCTTAAGGTCAATTTTAGAGAACCACTTGGCCCCCAATAACTGGTTAAACAGATCAGGAATCAATGGCAGTGGGTAAGGATTGCGTACCGTAATTTTGTTAATCTCACGAAAATCCAGACAAGGACGTAAACCGCCGTCCTTTTTTTTTACAAAAAAAAATCCAACCGCCACAGGAGACTTAGAGGGCCTAATGTGACCGGCGGCCAAGCTTGTCTGTATGTATTCCTCCAAAGCCTTCCTCTCAGGAATAGTAAGGTTAAATAAACGACTCTTAGGAAGAGTCGCTCCAGGGACAAATTCAATAGAACAATCATAGTCTCTATGGGGAGGCAAAACCTGCGATTCTTTCTCAGAAAAAACTCTCCAAAAATCCTGAATAGGAACAGGCAATTCTCCCCTATCCAAAGCTGCAATACGCCCGTTACAACACTTGTCATAACATTTATGGCTCCAGGATTTAATTTCACTGGTAGACCAATCCAGTACAGGATTGTGAAATTTTAACCAGGGCAAACCCAATATTACTGGAGAAGGCAAGTTATTCAAAACTACCAAATCCAATTTCTCATGGTGAACACCATTAATAGTGAGAGGAAATTCACTGACCTTGAGAGTAATATTCTTCAAAGGGGAACCATCCACAGAAACCACAGCAATGGGGGATGATAAAGGTTCAGGTTTTAAATTGAGTTTTTCCACGAATCCCCCATCAATTACATTCAGTGTAGACCCGCAATCAACAAACACCCGAAATTCCATTAATTTTCCCTGAGCAATCGTGGAAGCAGCTAAAAATATACCCTTGGAATTTAAACAGGCAATACGGGCATGACTGACCATTTTTTTTTCTTTCTTCATACGAAGCTCACAGCCTTTAATCAAATGACCAGATTTTCCGCAATAGAAACACAAGCCTTCCGAAAAACGACGGTCTTTTTCTTGAGAGCGAGGTGCCACCGATCCAATCTCCATCGGTTCACCACTGTTAGTACACACATTATCATAACCAGAAACTGACATAGCAGAGGATTTGCTCTCATTAACCCTAGCACGCAGTCTTCTATCCACCCGTATAGCTAATTGCATAGCCTGTTGCAAATCCTCAGGTGTAGGATAAGCAATTAGCAGGTCTTTAACCCTTTCACTGAGCCCAGCAAGAAATAGACTTTTCAGAGCAGAATCGTTCCACCCTGTTTGAGTGGACCAACGACGAAAATGTGTACAATATTTTTCCACATTACCTGATCCTTGTTTTAAACGTCTCAACTCAGTCTCAGCTGATGCGACACGGTCAGGATCATCATATAATAGTCCCAAAGCAGAAAAAAAACTATCCACTGATCTGAAGCATGAATCACTAGGTTGCAAAGAAAAGGCCCACTCCTGAGGCTCTTTGCGCAAAAGTGACATTATGAACCCTACGCGCTGGGATTCATCCCCAGAGGACTTAGGTCTCAAACGAAAATACAATAAGCAAGCATTTTTAAATGAAAAAAATTCTCGGTGTTCACCAAAAAATAAATCCGGCAAACATACCTTAGGCTCCAAGAAATGTGCTCCAGGACAGTTACTCACGTGCTGACGGAGCTCGGCCACCTCCAGAGAGAGTCCCTGCAGGCGATGAGCCAAATCCTGAACCGACACCATGATGGAACAGAAAAATCTTTCCTTAGAGAATTTGCTGGCTGGACTTACTGTTATGTTCTGCTACCAAAGCTAAGGAAAGAGAGGAGATCTGTCCCTACTATAGGACTCAGCTGAATCCCTACGATGTAACAGGGAACCTGATCCTGCGATCGGACCTGCTAAAGTTCTAATCTAGTCTGTACGAAGACCTATAGATGTGGGGAAGGAATCCCTACAAGTACTAAGGACTGGGAGGAATATGGGACACCTCCTAACAGAAATAGTAGCAGACAGACGAACAAACAAAATAGATAGAACATAGAGGTCCGTAGACCAAGCAAACTAACAGAGCTAGATACAGAGCACAGGCTAGCTAGAAAGTAGATATACAATGAAGTCCAGCAAAGCCAGAAGGGCGGAGCAGGATTAAATAGGCCAACAAGGTCATGTGACCAGCAAAGGAAAAAAAACCTAACAGCAAGGTTCTAACAACTACTGCTTATCACCGAGTCCAACTCAGTGGCTCGCCGACATACACATATAATGTCCAGGAGCCTTTCAAGTGGCAGACAGGCCCACTTGGCTCCAGTTACAGCCATCAGCAAAGTCACTTATATCAACGTCCATATAATGCAGTGCTTTACCTTTGCCCGGTTTTAGCTGCTTTAGTCAGATTTGTTCTGCCACCACTGTGGCTTTACGGCTTCCCAGATGGGGGTCTCCAGCCCTCGTTCCTTCAAAGGCTACTGGTGTGTTTTCTCACCTAACATCCAGCCTCTGCCTCTTGCGTTCCAAGCCTCTGGCCCTCCAAGGCTACTGGTATCGCTTACACGTAAGGATCCAGCCTCTGCCTTTCAGGCTTCACTAGGCCTCACTAAGCCTCTCCAGGCTAACGGTGTCACACACACGGGAACAGGCCTCACGCCTTTCACACCTGTCTCAAATCTACCAGGGTTTATATATCCTCTAGTGCACACACAGGACCTGTGCTGATGTCACAGTCATGTGATCAGACCTTCTGTATGCACAGGACCTGTGCAATGTCACAGTCATGTGATCAGTCACCTCGGGAGGTACATGGTCGGCCGAAACACACCCTGGACCATTACAGTAATGCCGCAAGCCGCTGCATTACAGCCCCAATGAAAAATTTCCAACATGGCCCCCAACCATTACAGATCTTTAATAGTACTGGTGTTCTCTTATGGGCCAAAAGGATATTTTGGCCCCATAGGCTCCAGGGCTAAGTGCGACTGCAACACATGTACCTACTATAGTTATGTCTCTATGTTTGTATCTGGACAATCAGACAGGCATTTACCATGTAGCCTATAGTTATTCTGTAGTAGATGTGTAGGTGCTGTAATAATCTGGCAATTCACCTATATCTCTGCTCTGTACAACAGCTGCATTTGCTCCTTGGTCTGGAATACGTGAGCTGCGGGGACTTTTACAGCTACTTACTGATGAAGGGGCAGCTTGACATCCCCAGTGCAAGGTAAAGTTTTATTTTTATGTAATTATACACGAATAGAAATATACAGTATATATAAACAGCAGTTCTGTCATCAGTATTGATTGCTCTTTGATGGCAATATGGATTAGACTAAAGCAATATATTAGTCATCAGAACCTGGACAGAATCCTGACCGGCCACTTTATTACACTATGGATAGGGCAGGATTTCTTGTATTTCTGTAGACAGTCACTAATTTCTTGTCTCTCTGTCAGATTCTATGCCGCTGAACTCGTCTGTGGAATCCAACATCTCCACTCCAAGGGCGTCATCCACAGAGACCTCAAGCCCGAGAACATCTTGGTGGCTGAAACGGGCCATATTAAGATCACAGATTTCGGTCTCGCAATTGACAACATGCATGGAGACCGAACAGCCACTGGATACGCTGGAACTGCAGGCTACATGGCTCCTGAGGTGAGAAGAACAAGGATTTTCTCTTTTTTTCATACTATAATTGTATGTCTGCCTGGATCACACACATAATCCAACAAATGTCCATTACAGTAAATGGGACATTCTGACATTGACATCTGGCATGCCATACACATTAGATAGGCAGCTTGGCTCAGCTGAGTGTACATGCGTTCTGAATGGGAGGGGGGAGTATGACCATGCCAGACACAAAGGATCGGGCACTGAAATTCAGCATCCAGTGTTTGAGCTGAATTGGGATGTCTCCATACACATTAGATGACCTCTCCGGAATCTGTGAGTCCGGCCACAATACATGATCATGCTATATGTTTTGCCAGCATTAGAGACCCAAAGAGTTACAAGTCAGCCAACAAAGGTTCTGGAGCTCAGAAGAGCAGCATGGCTCCTTTCAGTCATTAGTGTAGTAATCATAATATTCAAGTGATGCCACAACCAGAGGAATCATCCACTCTCACTATATTACATAGTCTTACAATTATTATGCTGAGAACTTTATTACACTGAAGATATGGAACTTTTTGACCAACTCTTTATCTATTTTCTTCTTCTTTATGTAGATTTTGGCTGGGAAGGAGTATAACGCCGGAGTAGACTGGTATTCTTTTGGTGTCATCTTAAAAGAAATGGTTACCGATGAGTGCGCCTACCATCAGACACTCAACGATAAATCCTCCGGCATCAGGAACATCATTAAACAGGTCAGTTGTCTTAACAGTCATTAGTACTATGATGTATACAATGTTATAGTTGTAGAGATGAGCAAACCTTTTGAAATTCAAATTAACCAGCTTGTTCCAATTTTTTCCCAAAAATGTTAAAATCGCAAGTACTCAACATAAATGGGTAAACTTGTGGTAACTGTTCTTTACTGCTGTGCTGTCACATACTATCTGTGCAGTCTTTTACTGTTTTATGTCTTTCTCTCTCAATCTCTACTGCTAAGCTGTGATGTGCTCTCCCTATCCAGATTCACCACAAAATGACTCCTACATTCATTGCTTTGGCTTTCATACAGGCTATGATAGTCCCTCCTGATTGTGCTATAACATGTGATGTGACACCTTAAAGCATTATGGTGAAGCCTGGACGGCTTACATCAGAGGTCCTATAAGTCTTCTCTGGCTGATGTAATTTTTAGTAATACTGTATGAAAATTGGCTGCAATTATTTTAGGTGATTCCCAAGAAGCAAATCACAAATTGTTGAAATTCACCGGGTTCAGCAGATTCACAAAAATTCAACACAAATTCAGTTCGCATCAAGTGGATTTGCTCATCTCTGCATAGTAGTCATCATTTTCTCTCCAGTTTACATTCATGGATTTTGGTTTTATCTTTATTAGCTCCTTCAGAAAGATCCTGCCAGTCGCTTAGGAGCCAACGGTAACATCAGAAAGCACAGGTTTTTTCAGCGTATCGACTGGGTCTCTGTGGAAGCCCTGAAACTGCCTCCACCATACGTCCCTGTAGTAAGTATATGAGCAGATATGGTTTCTTAGTATTAAAATCTTTGTGTCTATTCTTTTACTAGTTTTCAATCAACACAACTTGTTTTTAACGGAGACTCTGATATAAAGTCATAATTTTAATGTTATAATTCCTTTTTTCCTTTATAGCCATCTGAGCCTCCCCGTCGTCATAAACCATTCCATCTGGAGAAACTAGAAGCAGCAGAGGCCACAGCACTTATATCAACAAAGGACCAGGCATTGTTTGAGGGATTTTCATTTGTCAACTTGGAAACCCTTGAGCAGACCCCAGCTCTATAGTCATCAGAGCGAGCGGCCCACCTGAGCCTCCGGAAGACTGAAAATCAGAAGACTGGACATCACTGGAACAAACGCTGCAAGAATGAAGGTGACCATGGAGACGTCGAGGGACCCCGAATGAAGACACAGAGAATGACGGAGCCAGCAGATCCACCTATGGGCTGGCGGTAAGAATAAGCGCCATAATATCTGCGCTTTATTCCAATCATAGGCATGTGCCAAACATTTTTCACTGACCGGTAATAGGATTTCCTCCTGCTCATTTTAGCTGCATTTTTTGGTGCTGTCTTGGGCAACGATGAAATACTGAGGTGCGTGATGGCCGGCTATTAAGGGGTGGCAGGAGGCCGGATTTTTTTTTTTAACAACATCTTGCACTTGCCTATGATAAATCTACCATTACCGGCAGTTGGATTTCCTCATACTTATGACAGTGTTGTCATAGGAGTGGGGAAAAAGGTGAGAGATGGCCGGCTATTAAGGGGTGGCAGGAGGCCGGATTTTTTTTTTTTTTTTTTTTTTTTAAATAGGGAAAATTTGGCCTATGGAGAACACAAGAGCTTACAGCTAGTGGACTTGCACATCCTCCAGATGTAAGTGTAAAATGAGAGCCGCAGTCCTAAAAAGTACATTTTGTTAAGACCCTGAGGATGGCAGAGCCGGCAGATCCACCTATGAGCTGGGGGTAAGAATGGAGGACTATTTCATCAAAGTCCTGTGAAGACACCCATGCCAATGTCATTCCAGTCCTTGCCAGGGGTACCCATTCCAGAAGCCATTGAGCCTTCTCATGGAACATCTATATAGTTAAACAAAACAAAAAAACCTGCAAAGCTTTTTAATGCAACTAAAACCTCTTACATTTTTCTTACATCTGTAGATAACAACAGAATGAAGTGGGTTAAAAGTGTATTTTGAATATTCCCATTTTTTAAGGTACCTAAACAGGAAAGGGTTCTTTACAGTCAGAGCAGTGGGACTGTGGAATTCCCTACCACAAGAGGTAGTGATGGCAGACACTATAACAGCTTTCAAAAAAGGGCTGGACGATTTCCTTGATACACATAACATTGAGGGTTACCGTTAAATTAGACAAAATGTTACACCTATAGAAGTACATTTAATACCATAATAGTAATTACATAATTAGTATCATAATTAGGTTTGATCCAGGGTTCCAGGACTGATCGCCTATTTTCGGGGTCAAGAAGGAATTTTTCCCCTGTGACACAAATTGGCTGAAGGTGTCCTGGGGTTTTTTGCCTTCTTCTGGATCAACAATGTAGGAATAGGGTAGTATTATTAGTGATAGGAAAGTTAGAATAATACTGTAATAAGATAGCAGGATGTTAATAATAGTAACGATATCAAATAGTCACATTTATAAAAATAAAAACAAATTAAATAATAACTGCAGTAGTACAATAAGTAGTGTAATATTAAATATATAACTAGTAATAACATAATTAGGTTTGATCCAGGGTTCTAGGACTGATCGCCTTTTCTTGGGGTCAAGAAGGAATTTTTCCCCGTGATGCAAATTGGCGTTAGGTGTCCTGGGGTTTTTACCTTCTTCAGGATCAACAGATTTAGGCATAGGGATTCTAGTAATACCATTATTAGAATCACAAGAGTAATACAAAACATAAAATTAATTAAACAAATTAAATTATAAACGGGTACATTCTTAATTGTTATAGTGCAGCAATAATAAAAAAAGGTAATAATAATAATAATAATAATAATAATAATAATAATACATTTGTGAGGCCTAGTGCCAGTTAGTTAGTAAGTTAGTGTAGTGTTAGTGTACGGAGTACAATTGGGGGAGGAAAGTTGAACTTGATAGACCGAGGTCTTTCTTCAACCTACGTTACAATGTTACTAATATCTGCTCTTTATTCCAATCATAGGCATGTGCCAAATATTTTTCACTGACCGGTAATAGGATTTCCTCCTGCTCATTTTAGCTGCATTTTTTGGTGCTGTCTTGGGCAATGATGAAATACTGAGGTGCGTGATGGCCGGCTATTAAGGGGTGGCAGGAGGCCGGATTTTTTTTTTTAACAACATCTTGCACTTGCCTATGACAAATCTACCATTACCGGCAGTTGGATTTCCTCATACTTATGACAGTGTTGTCATAGGAGTGGGGAAAAAGGTGAGAGATGGCCGGCTATTAAGGGGTGGCAGGAGGCCGGATTTTTTTTTTTGTTTTTTTTTTCTAAATAGGGAAAATTTGGCCTATGGAGAACACAAGAGCTTACAGCTAGTGGACCTGCACATCCTCCAGATGTAAGTGTAAAATGAGAGCCGCAGTCTTAAAAAGTACATTTTGTTAAGACCCTGAGGATGGCAGAGCCGGCAGATCCACCTATGAGCTGGATGTAAGTATAGGCGCCATAATATGTAAACCCAGATCGCCAAATGGAGGACTATTTCATCAAAGTCCCGTGAAGACACCCATGCCAATGTCATTCCAGTCCATGCCAGGGGTACCCATTCCAGAAGCCATTGAGCCTTCTCATGGAACATCTATATAGTTAAACAAAACAAAAAAACCTGCAAAGCTTTTTAATGCAACTAAAACCTCTTACATGTTTCTTATATCTGTAAATAATGAATAAAGTGGGTTAAAAGTTGATTTTGAATATTCCCATTTTTTAAGGCACCTAAACAGGAAAGGGTTCTTACAGTCAGAGCAGTCAGACTGTGGAATTCCCTACCACAAGACGTAGTGATGGCAGACACTATAACAGCTTTCAAAAAAGGGCTGGACGATTTCCTCGATACACATAACATTGAGGGTTACCGTTAAATTAGACAAAATGTTACAACTATAGTAGTACATGTAGTACGGTAATAGTATTATTATTATTTATTATTATAGCGCCATTTATTCCATGGCACTTTACATGTCAAGAAGGGGTATACATACAAGAACTATTACAACAATCTTGAACACAATGTAACGGCGACTGGTACGGGAGGAGCGAGGACCCTGCCCGCGAGGGCTCACAATCTACGAGAGAGTAGGTGAGGGTAGAGCTGGTCGTGCAGCGGTATGGTGGAGTGGTGGTTACTGCAGGTTGTAGGCTTGTCGGAAGAGGTGGGTCTTCAGGCTCTTTTTGAAGGTTTCCACGGTCGACGAGAATCTGATGTGTTGGGGTAGAGAGTTCCAGAGTAGGGAGGAAGCACGGGAGAAATCTTGTATGCGATTGTGGGAGGAGGAGATTAGAGGGGAGTAGAAAAGGAGATCTTGTGAGGATCGGAGGTTGCGTGCAGGTATGTAGCGGGAGACTAGGTCAGAGATATTTGGAGGAGACAGGTTGTGAATGGCTTTGTATGTCATGGTTAGGGTTTTGAACTGGAGTCTCTGCGCAATGGGGAGCCAGTGAAGAGATTGACAGAGAGGAGAGGCCGGGGAATAGCGGGGGGACAGGTCGATTAGTCGGGCAGCAGAGTTTAGGATGGATTGGAGGGGTACGAGAGTGTTAGAAGGGAGGCCACAGAGCAGGAGGTTGCAGTAGTCAAGGCGGGAGATGATTCGGGCGTGCACTAGTGTTTTTGCAGATTCATGGTTGAGGAATGTGCGGATCCGGGAGATATTTTTGAGTTGGAGTCGGCAGGAAGTGGAAAGGGCTTGGATATGTGGTTTGAAGAAGAGTTCAGAGTCCAGGGTTACCCCAAGGCAGTGAGCCTGAGGGACTGGGGAGAGTGGGCAGCCATTGACTATGATGGATAGGTCAGTTGGGGGGGTTGAATGAATTGGCGGAAAGATGATGAATTCTGTTTTGTCCATGTTAAGTTTTAGAAATCTAGCAGAGAAGAAGGATGAAATAGCAGAGAGACATTGTGGGATTTTGTTTAGTAAGGAGGTGATATCGGGTCCAGAGAGGTAGATCTGTGTGTCATCAGCATAGAGGTGATAATGAAAGCTATGAGACTCTATGAGCTGTCCCAGGCCTAAGGTGTAGATGGAGAAGAGCAGGGGTCCTAGAACTGAACCTTGGGGGACACCGACAGATAGGGGGCGAGATGAGGAGGTGGTGTGTGAGTGGGAGACACTGAATGTCCTGTCTGTTAGGTATGAAGAGACCCAAGATAGGGCCAAGTCTGTGATGCCGAGAGATGGGAGAGTTTGTAGTAAGAGGGAATGGTCCACTGTGTCGAAGGCAGATGACTGGTCTAGGAGGAGGAGGACAGAGTAGTGTCGCATAGATTTGGCGGTTAGTAGGTCATTGGTGACTTTAGTCAGTGCAGTTTCAGTAGAATGGTGCGGTCGGAAACCAGATTGTAGGCTGTCGAAGAGGGAGCAGGAGGAGAGGTGGGAGGACAGCTCAGAGTGGACGTGTTGTTCCAGTAGTTTTGAGGCATAGGGGAGAAGTGATATAGGGCGATAGCTAGACAGAGAGGATGGGTCAAGGGAGGGCTTTTTGAGGATGGGTGTGATTGAGGCATGTTTGAAGCATGAGGGGAAGACACCAGTTGTTAGTGACAGGTTGAAGAGGTGGGCTAGGGGTGGGATGAAGATAGTGGTAAGGTTTGGGATGAGGTGGGACGGGATTGGGTCAAGTTTACAGGCGGTGAGGTGTGATTTGGAGAGTAAAGAGAAAAGTTGATCTTCTGTAATGGTGGAGAATGTGGTTTTGGAGGAGGAGGGTTGAGTAGGTGTGGGGAGGGACTGTGGGGGCTTTAGGCAAAAGCTTTGTCTGATGGTGTCAATCTTCTGCTTGAAGAATGAGGCAAAGTCTTCGGCTGAAATAAGAGGAGAGGGAGGAGGCACTGGGGGACGGAGGAGAGAATTGAAGGTGTTGAATAGTTGTTTGGGGTTGTGAGACAGGGAGGATATGAGAGATGAGAAGTATGTTTGTTTTGCTGCAGTGAGTGTGGACTTGAACGTAGTGAGGGACTGTTTAAATGCGATGAAGTGCTCATTGGAGTGGGACCTTTTCCTTCTACGCTCAGCAACCCTGGAGGGCCATCGCAGTTCTTTAGTTAGGCTGGTGTGCCAGGGTTGTCTGTTGGTTGTGCGAGCTTTGGTATGTGTGAGGGGGGCGACTGAATCGAGAGCTGCAGCTATTGTGGTGTTGTATAAAGTGGCAGCAACATCTGCATCATGTAAGGAACTAATGTCTGTAAGAGGGAGAAGGGATTCAGAGAGTGACTGTAGGTCAAGGTGTTTGAGATTTCTGCGAGGGTATGCAAGTTTGTGGAGTGGGGATTGTTGCCCTGGAGAGGAGAGGGTAGAGAATGTAAGTAGGTTGTGGTCAGAGAGAGGGAGAGGTGAGTTACAGAGGTTAGATAGGGAACAGAGGCGGGTGAAGATGAGGTCCAGCGTGTGGCCGTCTTTGTGGGTGGGTGTGGAAGACCACTGGGAAAGACCGAAGGAGGAAGTGAGGGATAGGAGCTTAGAGACAGCTGAGAGGGAAGTGTCAATGGGGATGTTGAAGTCGCCCATGAGAATAGTGGGGATGTCAACAGAGAGGAAATGAAGTAGCCAAGTGGTGAAGTGGTCAAAGAAAGTGGTGGCTGATCCTGGGGGTGGTAAATGACAGCCAGTTGGAGGCTGGAGGGGGAGTAGATGCGCACGCAGTGCACTTCAAAAGAGGGGACAGTAATTGAGGGCAACAGAGGGATATGGGTGAAGGAGCAGTTATCTGAGAGGAGGAAACCTATTCCTCCACCGTGCTTGCCGGTGGGGCGGGGGTTATGGGAAAGGTGGAATCCACAGTACGAAAGTGCAGCAGGAGAGGCCGTGTCGGAGGGGGTGAGCCATGTTTCAGTGATGCCGAGGAAGGAAAGCTTGTTAGTGATGAAGAGATCGTGAATGTAGGAAAGTTTGTTGCAGAGAGAGTGAGCGTTCCATAGAGCTCCTGTTAGGGGGACTGGGGAAGCGGGGGCTGGGCGGATGGGTATAAGGTTAGAAGGGTTACGAGAGTTTGGGATAGATCGTGGGTAGGAGGTGGAAGTGACTGTGGGGATGTGGTGAGGAGGGCGGTACTGTGGTGAGGAGTACGGTAATTACATAACTAGTATGATAATTAGGTTTGATCCAGGGTTCCAGGACTGATCGCCTTTTCTCGGGCTAAGAAGGAATTTTTCCCCTGTGACACAAATTGGCTGAAGGTGTCCTGGGGTTTTTGCCTTCTTCTGGATCAACAATGGAGGCATATGGTAGAATTAGTAGTGATAGGAAAGTTAGAATAATACTGTAATAAGATAGCAGGATGTTAATAATAGTAACGATGTCAAATAGTCACATTTATAAAAATAAAAACAAATTAATTAATAACTGCAGTAGTACAATAAGTAGTGTAATATTAAATATATAACTAGTAATAACATAATTAGGTTTGATCCAGGGTTCTAGGACTGATCGCCTTTTCTCGGGGTCAAGAAGGAATTTTTCCCTGTGATGCAAATTGGCTGAATGTGTCCTGGGGTTTTTGCCTTCTTCAGGATCAACAGATTTAGGCATAGGGATTCTGGTAATACCATTATTAGAATCACAAGAGTAATACAAAATGTAAAACTAATTAAAAAATTAAATTATAAACGGGTACATTCTTAATTGTTTTAGTGCAGCAATAATAAAAATGGTAATAATAATAATAATAATAAGAATAATAATACATTTGTGAGGTCTAGTGCCAGTTAGTTAGTAAGTTAGTGTAGTGTTAGTGTACGGAGTACCAGTGGGGGAAAAAGGTTGAACTTGATGGACCGAGGTCTTTCTTCAACCTACGTTACAATGTTACTAATATCTGCGCTTTATTCCAATCATAGGCATGTGCCAAACATTTTTCACTGACCGGTAATAGGATTTCCTCCTGCTCATTTTAGCTCCAATTTTTGGTGCTGTCTTGGGCAATGATGAAATACCGAGGTGCGTGATGGCCGGCTATGAAGGGGTGGAGGAGGTTGGATTTTTTTTTTTAACAACATCTTGCACTTGCCTATGATAAATCTACCATTACCGGCAGTTGGATTTCCTCATACTTATGACAGTGTTGTCATAGGAGTGGGGAAAAAGGTGAGAGATGGCCGGCTATTAAGGGGTGGCAGGAGGCCGGATTTTTTTTTTTTTTTTTTAAATAGGGAAAATTTGGCCTATGGAGAACACAAGAGCTTACAGCTAGTGGACCTGCACATCCTCCAGATGTAAGTGTAAAATGAGAGCCGCAGTCCTAAAAAGTACATTTCATTAAGACCCTGAGGATGGCAGAGCCGGCAGATCCACCTATGAGCCGGATGTAAGTATAGGTGCCATAATATCTGCCCTTATGTTACAGGGTGGTGTTCCGTATATTAATTATTAATGTCAGGCTTGACTATTAATAATCGGTATCCGGCTAATACCTCACCTGTTACTACTCTGATTCCTTTGCTATATGTGATACTAACGGCGACTAACTGAGACGAAACCGTGTATCAATAAAATACATTTATTACACACAAGTCTACAGTTAATATACTACCAATTTCCACAGTACACAATAATATTAACAATAGCACACAATACGGATATACAATTAACCCCACCAATAACCTAATTATACTTCCCACCCACTTGCCTAAAAGCATACAAACATTAATTACAAACCACCCGCCTATCACCTACTATCCCTACAGCAATCAAGGGGTTTATGAGGCTATGTGCCCACGATGCAGAAATGCTGCAGATTTTTTACGCTTCTCCCTGCAGGAAAAACGCATGCGGTTGTTTCATGTTTTTCCAGCCAGGTAGAAGCGTTTGTCGAGCGTTTTTTGCAGCATTTCTGCATGCGGGTTATCAAGCGCTTTTCCAAGCGATTTTAGCATCACTTGGAAAAGTGCTTGACAACTTGGTCACACTATATAAATCCATGCAACAGGCATGGATTTTATATAGTGTGACCTAGTTAGTTAAAAAAAAGAATAAGAATGGTAAAAAATAAAAAATTAATTTTATACTCACCTTCCGATGTCCTCCCGATGTTCTCTCCGATGGGTCTGGTGTCTTGGGCGGCTCGCGGTGGTGTGAAGGACCTGCGGTGACGTCATTGAGTCATGTGACAGGTCACACGACTCAATGACATCATGGCAGGTCCTTCACAACACCGCGACCCATAGAGAAGACCAGACGGAGGGGAGAAAACCCCAGGAGGACATCGGAAGGTAAGTATAATCTTTATTTTTTATTTTAAATTCTTTTTTAACAGGTTCTATGGTACCTGGGTCTGGATGAGTCTCCTCTCATCCACACCCGGGTACCATCTGCACATAGAAACGCATAATATCCGTGTATACAAATGTACTGACACGGATATTATGCGTTTCAATGCAAGTCAATGGCGGCAATTGATGCGTATTTTTCCGCAATGATAATCCGCAGCGGAAATTTCCACAGCATGTGCACAGCACATGAGGATTGTCATTGGGGACCATGGAGCACGTATTACCAAGCGTTTTTTAAGCATTTTCGCTGCAGAAATTCCGCAGCAAAAACGCTTGAAAAACGCATAGTGGTCATGCAGCCTAATAGTGCAATACTTAGCCCAGTAGCTGTCATCAGGCTGATTCTGGGCTGCTTGGCACTTGGTGTGGCTATGAGAAAAGTAGAGGAAAGTGACACAAGGAGAGAGGATACTTGAGGTGAGTACTTCTAGAGCACAAGGGCACTGCGGGGATGCTGCTGTCAGACAGCAGTCAGAGAGCAGCTGAGGGAGGATGGGACAGAGGAGCTGCACAGAGAGGCTATAGGCTGAGAGGTAGAAAGCTGAGGGGCTGAGGAGGATAGCTGCTGTGAGCAGGGGTGTGGGTAAGGAGAAGAGGTAGGAAGCTGAGTGGCTGAGGAGGACAGCTGCGGTGAGCAGGGGTGTGGGCAAGGAGAAGAGGTAGGAAGCTGAGGGGCTGAGGAGGACAGCTGCGGTGAGCAGGGGTGTGGGCAAGGAGAAGAGGTAGGTAGCTGAGGGGCTGAGGAGGACAGCTGCGGTGAGCATGGCTGTGGGTAAGGAGAAGAGGTAGGAAGCTGAGGGGCTGAGGAGGACAGCTGCGGTGAGCAGGGGTGTGGGTAAGGAGAAGAGGTAGGAAGATGAGGAGCTGAGGAGGACAACTGCGGTGAGCAGGGCTGTGGGCAAGGGTAAGGGGTAGGAAGCTGAGGGGCTGAGGAGGACAGCTGCGATGAGCAGGGCAGTGGGCAAAGAGAAGAGGTAGGAAGCTGAGGGGCTGAGGAGGACAGCTGCGGTGAGCAGGGGTGTGGGCAAGGAGAAGAGGTAGGAAGCTGAGGGGCTGAGGAGGACAGCTGCGGTGAGCAGGGCTGTAGGCAAGGAGAAGAGGTAGGAAGCTGAGGCGCTGAGGAGGACAGCTACGGTGAGCAGGGGTGTGGGCAAGGAGAAGAGGTAGGAAGCTGAGGGGCTGAGGAGGACAGCTGCGGTGAGCAGGGCTGTGGGCAATGAGAAGAGGTAGGAAGCTGAAGGGCTGAGGAGGACAGCTGCGGTGAGCAGGGCTGTGGGCAAGGGGAAGGAATAGGAAGCTAAGGGGCGGAGGAGGACAGATGCGGTGAGCAGGGGTGTGGGCAAGAAGAAGAGGTAGGTAGCTGAGGGGCTGAGGAGGACAGCTGCGGTGAGCAGGGGTGTGGGCAAGGATAAGAGGTAGGAAGCTGAGGGGCTGAGGAGGACAGCTGCGGTGAGTAGGGCTGTGGGCAAGGAGAAGAGGTAGAAAGCTGAGGGGCTGAGGAGGACAGCTGCGGTGAGCAGGGGTGTGGGCAACGAGAAGAGGTAGGAAGCTGAGGGGCTGAGGAGGACAGCTGAGGTGAGCAGGGCTGTGGGCAAGGAGAAGAGGTAGGAAGCTGAGGGGCTGAGGAGGACAGCTGCGGTGAGCAGGGCTGTGGGCAAGTGGAAGGAGTAGGAAGCTGAGGGGCCGAGGAGGACAGCTGCGGTGAGCAGGGGTGTGGGCAAGGAGAAGAGGTAGGTAGCTGAGGGGCTGAGGAGGACAGCTGCAGTGAGCAGGGCTGTGGGTAAGGGGAAGGGTAGGAAGCTGAAGGGCTGAGGAGGACAGCTGCGGTGAGCAGGGGTGTGGGCAAGGAGAAGAGGTAGAAAGCTGAGGGGCTGAGGAGGACAGCTGCGGTGAGCAGGGGTGTGGGCAAGGAGAAGAGGTAGGAATCTGAGGGGCTGAGGAGGACAGCTGCGGTGAGCAGGGGTGTGGGCAAGGAGAAGAGGTAGGTAGCTGAGGGGCTGAGGAGGACAACTGCGGTGAGCAGGGCTGTGGGCAAGGAGAAGAGGTAGAAAGCTGAGGAGTACATCTGCAGTGAGCAGGGCAGTGGGCAGTGGACTTAGTCTAAAGCATGATTAAAGTAGTTTTTACAAAAAAAATTTTTTTGCTAAAATATGAAAACAGTAAGCTCCTTTTCAGCTCCTGTTTAAAAATGCCAGAGCATATCTCAAAAGTATTAATTAGATACCATAGTACATGAGCTCTTGACTGGCAGTGAAACTGTGAATTCAACATTTTATTATATGGAAGTAACCAATTCTGGTTTTCCAAAGTTAGAAAAAGTTGTTACAGGGGACGGTTCATGGAGTTTTTGCAACTTTTAAAAGGGCTCTCACAAACACTCTTGGCGCTAGCCACTTAGCTTAGCTTTGATGAACCGGGTCCACAGACTCTTCAGCTGGACATCACCACCAGCCCCAGCCTCACTAATATGCTTGGATGCATGCACCACACTTGCGTCAACAGTGCCATCCACAGTGTAAGAGTGGTGACGCCTGATGAAAGAGGTTGCAGTTGGGGCAGTTTCAGACCAGAATGTAACATTTTTATATCAGTGACCTTTGCAGCATTGTGGTTCTCCACTAGTGGAATTACCGGTGCCATACAAATGGCACCTTTAAAAACACAATCCAGGGCAATATACAGAACGGACTGACCCAGGCGTTTTGGTATGAAATGGTTACTGCTGTTCTCCTTCATCAGATTCAAGAGGCAGCAGACCTAGGTGATCACAATTATTTGACATGTTGAAAGTGTAAACTGTTATACACACCTTAGAACACCATCCCAGCTGTAAAACATCAGGGTGGCAGCATCATGTTGTAGGGTTGTTTTGCTGCAGGAGGGACTGGTGCACTTCACAAAATAAATGGCATCATGAGAAAAGAAGACACAGGCGTGTCTCTGATTAACTCAGATGTTGCCAAAAAAATCAGAATCTTCCAAACACATGACATCACCATATGGGCAATCCAGAATTGTTTAAAGGCATTGTAATCTTAGTGTATGTAAACTTTTGACTTAGAAGTAAGTAATAAAAATGCCTTAAAACATTCTCTCTCTCTCATTATTCTGACATTTGGCAAATATTAAAAATTTTGGTAATCCTAATTGATCTAAAATGGGAAATGTTTATTCTGATTTCATGTCAGATATTGAGAAAAACCTGCATATGTGTCTTTTTATATAGTGTACTGTATGTAAACTTCTGGTTTCAACTGTATCTGCAAAGCCAAGTTGTCAATTTAATAGGTCTCTAAGAGACACCCATATCTAGGGACAGTCTCCTTCTACTAAGAAAACACTGATTTGGGTGGTCATATCATTTCACATTGATCATTAGCCAGAGGCACCACAGTCGCCACAGTCTTGGTTAAGCAATCTCATCCATTCATAGAAATCACTGATGCGAATGTCAAATATATTCTAATTTGCCTGATCTGAAACAAAGTTTTTTTATAGGGGTTTACATCCCAAACCACACTCCTCCACTGCAATTAATGACATAATAAATGTGTTGATGTGTTGCCAATTACCAACTAGTTCCTTTCTACCGACTAGTATCATCTAATGATTATCTTCTTTTTAAATGAGATGAACACAACCTGTGACCTGGAGAACCAAATGCACCCCACAGTGCTATTCTGTGTGTCACCCAAAACCTCTGGTCACCGATATACAGTGCCTTGAAAAAGTATTCATACCCAGTGAACCTGTGACGCCCAGCTGCGCTTGGTATCACAGATCCTAGAAGAGTGCATTGATGGGTTCCTCCACAAGAGGCCCCCATAAACATTCACACATCTCCACCTTCCACCTCAGACCAGCAGGGGGAGCCCGTTAGGGATATAAATAGGGAAGGTGGAGCCAGGCAGTTCAGTTCCTCTGGAGAGTTCAGCTAGTACACATCTGAATACAGAGTCGAGCTCAGTCAGTCTGTTGAGAGAGTTCCTGCAGTAAGAGAATCCTGAGAGAGGTCAGTCTGCAGTGGAGCATAGTCCAGACTCAGTTGTAGCTCAGAATAGTGAGGTTTAGTGTGCCGGCACCATAAGATCGGTGAAGCGCGGCAAGCTGCCGTTAGTGTGAGTAGCCTAGTGAGGGCCCGAGTAGGCCGAAGGCGAGTGGAGAGTTAGTACATAGGGGGCAGAGGAGCTTACCTAGCTCACCCCGAATAATTTACCGGACACCGGGTCCGAAGCTTGCTGGGATCTCTACGACCCAGTAAGGTATAACCGGAATCCCAGGAGAACTACAAGTCCCAGGATCGCTAAAGTGCTGATACGTAACAGAGCCAGGAGACTCATAGGCCCCGCAAGCTGAGGAGCGTGTACTCCGAGAAAAGGCCCTACCACAAGGTCAGCCAGCGCAGGGCAGAGACAAAGTTAGGCCTAGCTCCAGGCAGGTCAAAAACTTACTACGCATAGGCAAGAAACAGGAGGCCCTACACCTGCTCATTGGGGAGGATCCTGATATGCACCCTTCACCCTACAGTGCTCCGGGATGTGCCTGATTTTCCATCAGTAAAAGGTACTGAAGTGACTATCGTGTCCGTCCCCGTTCTTGCTCGCACCCGGATGGGTCTCGCCTGTCCTGCATCCCCCTCTCCGTACGCTGCCCTGAGGCCAAGCTCCACCTGTGGGGAGCTATACCATCGAGCTGCCTTATCACAGGCCTCAGTGGGCTGCCGCAGCGCTGGTGGTTCTCACCAGAAACCACAGGTGGCGTCACGAACTTTTATAAAATAAACAAATATCCACAATTTTAAAGAGTAACCCCAGGGTACGGGCCTGGGAGCCGACCACCGCGACATCACCAAGGCGAGGCAAAGGCCCGGGTACCGACTCATCCCCATCCCCTGGGCTAGTCAAACCTTTCCACATTTTTTCATATTTCAACCATAAACTTAAATGTATTTGATTGGGATTATATGTGATATACCAACATAAATTAGCAAGTATTTATGAAGTGTAAAGGAAATGACACATGTTTTTCTAATTATTTAAAAAATATAAATCTGAAAATTGTGATGAACATTTGTGGCGCCCCCAAGGGATGGGGACTCGGAGCCCGGGCCTTGCTGTTAGTTTTGGGGGATGCCGCGGTGGCCGGCTCCCGGGGCCGTACCCTGGGGTCACTCTTAAAAAAAAAGCAAGGAATTGGGGGAAAGGTGTATGGGAAAAGGGGAAAGTTCGTGACGCCACCTGTGGTGTCTGGTGAGACTCACCAGCGCTGCTACAGTCCTCTGAGGCCGGTGGTTGGGCAGCTTAGTTGGTTCTGCTCCCCACAGGTGGAGCGGGGCCTCAGGGCAGCGTAGGAGAAGGGATGCAGGACAGAGGGGACCCAGCCGGGTCAAAGGAAGAATAGGCACACACACGACAGTTCACTTCAGTACCTTTACTTGTGGTGTTTTCAGGCACGATCCGGGGTACTGTAGGGTGAAGGGTGTATTTCAGGACTCTCCCCAGTGAGTGGGTGTGGGGCCTCCTGTTTCTTGCCTTTTCCTAGTAAGTTTATGACCTGCCTGAAGCTAGGCCTAACTTGGTCTCTGTCTTGCACCTGCTGACCTGGTGGTAGGGCCTTCTGTTGGAGTTCACACTCCCTGGTTTCTTGGACCTCAGTGACTCCTGACCCTGGTATTACGGTCAGCTTTTGGTATTCCTGGGACATGTAGTTTGCCAGGGATCCCGGTTGTTTCTGCTGGTCCTAGAGATCCTTGCAGACACGGACCCGGTGTCCGGTAAATTCTTGTGGGGTGAGATGGTTAAGCTCCTCTGCCCCCTATGGAGCTCGCTTACTCCACTTGCCTTCGGCCTGCTCGGGGCCCTCACTAGGCTTCACACTGGCAGTAGGCCTTACTACTTTTCACCGCTCTTATGGCGTCGGCACACCTTGGGCTCACTATCTGAGCTCAATGAGTCTGGACTGTGCTCCACTGCAGGATGGCTACTGCAGGAGCTCCTCTCAAGAGGCTTCCTTCTACAGACTGGATCCTCACAGACTGGAACTAGCTCTGTCCCAGAGGAAACAGTTCTCCAGACTGACTGCCTAGCTCCACCATCCCTTTTTATATCCCTAACGGCTCCCTCTGGTGGTCTGAGGTGGAAGGTGGAGGTGTGTGTATGCTATGAGGGCCTCTTGTGGAGGAATCTGTTCATGCACCCCTCTAGGATCTGTGGCACCAATGCACAGCAGGGCGCCACATTCCCCCCTAGCAAAGCTCAGTACTCCCGGACTGAAGTACTTTTTATAACAACAATAATAACAATCTTCCCTTTATGAGATGCACTTGCTTGAACGTTACATAATAAACATTATAAATAATAAATAGACATATGTACAATAAGCAACCTCAGAATTCAAGTCTCTTTTGGTGAGGTTCCCTGACATAATGTCCATCTCACAGGGCATAGTATTTGATAGCTTGAGGGACCTGTCCCAAACCCTTAACGTAGGCCCTGGGGTGGCTGGAGGGCATGGCGATCCTGAGTTGGACCTCCGTTAGTGCCACTCCAGACAGGTTTTTCTTCTGAGGTCACCTAAAGGAGCACTCCAGGGAGTGCAATTATTTACAAGAATCAGTTTTTGGGCTGCACATAGTCCTCAGCCACTAAGTTCTGTATGTACCCTTACGGGTAACTAAAGGCAACAAGGAAAAGTGTCCATTTCACTTAAATTGTCCATTATAAAGCAAAACACAAGTTAATAAATACATACATGAAAATACACAACATAATACCCCAGGGGCACTATTTATGACGCACCCCTGGGCCTGTGTCGCACAGCGTTGCGCATGCAGGAGCTTACCCGGAGCCGGATCTGTTGAGGGTTGTAGTCTCGTGGCGGTGACCCGGTCCGTGCCCAGGGAGTCAGACTAAGTGGCGTTGTATTAGCGGTAGATGTTGGACGACTACGCCACCCGTTGAATGCAGCGAAGGAGCTGCCGCTGCAGGGCAGACCGCTGAGGCCGGTGGTAGGATTGTGCAGCGTGGTAGTATCACTCCCAACGGGAGGGGTATGGCCTCAGGGCAGCCGACGTGGATGATGGGGGTAGCAGGAATCACTCAGAGACGATGCGGTGTAGTTCAGGGTCTTTACTGGTGATAAAGATAGACCCTCCCGGAGTACTGGCTAGCGATCGGGGCCTGGTCAGTCCTTGAGCAGATGGGATCTCCCCTGGCCAGGCGGAGTTGTAGGCCTCCCAAACTGACTGTACTCTTCTGGCTACCTTGCTAGAGGCGGGTATAAGTAGCCCACGTCCCTGAGTGTACCGTGTGGTGCTCACCCGTATGGCCGGTGACTCGGGGCCTTCTAGTGGCGTCCGCTCCACGACGGCGGTGCTGGTCCCACGCGTGTGACCGTGCCTTCGGGTTTCTTGGCCAGAGGACCTGAAATCCCCTGCCGGGCGGTTTCTGCTGCTGGGTAAAGATTAGTCCCCACAGCCTCGGACTCCGGGTCCGGTGATAGCTTCTCAGTCAGGGCGAGCTCTGCAGCTGCCAGCCCCTGACTCTTTATAGCACTGCTCCCACAGAGCTCCTGATGTTCTTCTCCTATATCTGCTGCTCTTCTCTGTCTCTACTTCTTCTCTACTCACTAACCCTGCCTCAGCCCTAGGTTTATATAGGGGAAGTTCTTCCCCTCCCAGGACTGGGCAGGAGGTGTGGCATGCATAGGATCCCTGACCAAGAGACCTCCCACCTGCTCTCAGACATAACATTGCCGTTACTGTGGAAACCAGACCCCTGGGGTGCCACATTCCCCCCTAGTGAAATTTAGTACTCCGGGACTAAACATATTTTTAGAAAAACATAACAAGGTATAAACAATAATAATACAATAAGAAAAACACATAAAGATGGTTACGGCGTGTCCGCAACCGGGTGCAGTTTTGAAGAAAAACAAGGTGTCCATTTCACCAAAAACAGGGAGACGTAACCAGGTAGGGGTCTGTCCTGCCCCGAGTCCTTAACAGTCTCTAGTCCATTCCTAGGTTACGCTCCAACCAATTGTACAAGGATTCCCGGTAAACCCACCAAGGACTCCTAAAAATAACTAGAAACACATAATTATTTACAAGTAACAGACAGGTGACCACAAATAAAACAATTTAAACACTTCAAATCCTCCAACGTGCGGGTAACTGGCCTCTAGTGGCCCTAGTGGACCTACGGAGCTGACTGTCTGGCCCTGAACTACAGGGTGTAGGAGCTGTCAAGGGTAAACTGGGCAGCTGTTTACGGGCTCTTTGGCTCACTAGGGGTACGGCAGGCTCACTATGAGCAGAGGGTTGATCCTCCTGTTCTACTTGTGTGGAGTCTGCTGCCTCCTGGACCGGCTGCTCTTCCAGCTCTACCTGTTGCTCCGTAGGCACTTGGGACGCTGGTTGGAGGAACGTGAGGACGGGTACCACAACTGCACCATTGACTTGAGTCCAGGACCGAGGGAAGTCTCCGAGCACAGTACTAACCATATCTTCCCTTTCCTCTACGGGTCGAGGGTCTTCTTGCTCTCCTTCTGGGTTCCGTAGCTGTTCGGGACACTTCTTCAGGTGATCCCGGGATACAATGGCTGTGGTTTCCCCTCCGTCTTTACTGATGGTACAAACCTTTGGGTTATCGTGGCTTGAGGGCAGTACGGTGTACAGGTCCTTCTCCCACTGGTCGTCCAACTTGTGGAGCCGTCTCTTCCTCTTCAAGACCTGCTCTCCGGGTACCAGGGGAACAGCGGGAGCATACTGGTTGTAAGTTTTCTCTTGTCTTTCCCTAGCGAGACAGAGACTTCGCTCCACGCTCTCCTGTACTTTCCGGTACTGCTGCTGCCTCTCTGTGTCCCAGTCTGCTTCCGGTGAAGTGTCCTCGGGTGTCAGGACTCCCATCTCCAGGTCAACAGGTAGCTTACCAGGCCTTGCCCTCATTAGGTAAGCCGGGGTACAGTTGGTGGAACCTACAGGGATGTAGTTGTATAGGTCCACCAGGTCGGGCAGCTTCTCAGGCCACAGACTGCGTTCTTCCAGGGGCAACGTTTTCAGAAGATCCATTACCACCTGGTTCATTTTCTCACAAAGTCCATTAGTTTGCGGATGATAGGGTGTCGTCCTTATCTTCCGGCAGCCATACAGATTGCAGAATTCCTGGAAGACCTTCGCTTCAAAGGCAGGTCCCTGGTCCGTCAGCACTTGGTCCGGGTACCCGTGTGGACGGCAGAAGTGCTGCTGGAAGGCTCTAGCTGCTGTTTGAGCTGTTAAGTCCTTAACGGGGACGACAACCAAGAACCGGGAGTAATGATCCACAATGGTTAACGCGTAGACGTAGCCACTTCTGCTTGGGGTCAGTTTTACATGATCCAAGGCTACCAGTTCCAACGGCTGCTTGGTGACGATGGACTGAAGGGGAGTCTTCTGGCTGGCACGGTCCTTCCTTCTTAGGTTGCACGGGCCACAGTCTCTGCACCACCTCTCGATGGTTCCCCTCATGCCTACCCAGTGGAACCGCCCGCGCAGCAGGAACTCCAGCTTCTTCCATCCGAAGTGTCCAGCCCCATCGTGGTATGCCTCCATCACCATGGCTGCGTCTCTTCGTGGCACCACTACTTGCCAGATTAGTTCATGCGTCCGGGAGTTAACCATTCTGCGGCACAACTTCCCCTTGTAAAGGAACAGTCGACTCTTCTCAGCCCACAGTTGTTTGGCTTCCTCCGGAGCGTCTGGGTCAAGGCGAGCCTCTGGCCGAGTCAGCATCTCCTTCACCAGTCGGACGGCAGGGTCACTGTCTTGCGTTTCCTCCCAGTTGTAGTGAGGCAAGGGGTTAAACGTAGCGGCTTGCTTACTCCTTACCCGATGGGAATACTGGATAGTCCCATGACGGTGGAACGCGGGGAGTTCGACTTCTTCCAGTCCCTCTGGATCTTCTCCTACGTCCGGTAGGTTTGGCATCCTGGACAGGGCGTCCGCGTTGGTATTGGAGAGTCCTGCCCGGTATTTGATTGTGAACTCGTAGTTGGACAGACGGGCCATCCATCTCTGCTCTAGGGCACCGAGTCTTGCCGTGTCCAGGTGTGTCAACGGGTTGTTATCCGTGTACACGGTGAACCGGGAAGAAGCGAGGTAGTGCTTAAAGTGTTCGGTGACTGCCCACACCACTGCCAGGAACTCTAGCTTAAATGAGCTGTAATTCTCAGGGTTTCTTTCGGTGGGTCGCAGTTTTCGACTGGCGTAAGCGATTACTCGTTCTTTCCCCTGCTGGATCTGGGACAGTACGGCTCCTAGCCCGATGTTACTTGCGTCGGTGTAGAGGATAAAGGGCTGGCTGTAATCAGGGTACGCCAGGATTTCATCCCCCGTGAGGGCCATCTTCAGCTGGCGGAAGGACTCTTCTTCTAACTTCTCCCATTTGAAGGGCGGCTTCTGGTTCTTGGCCTTTCGGGACTGGCCTATCAGGAGGTCCTGCATAGGAGCTGCCTTTTTGGTGAAACCGGGGATGAATCTGCGGTAATAGCCTACCAACCCGAGGAACTGCCGCACTTCCTTTACACTGGAGGGACTTGGCCATTCCTTAATTGCGGTGATCTTATCAGGGTCGGGAGCCACTCCGTCAGCGCTCACCACGTGTCCCAGGTACTGCACCTTTGGTTTTAGGAGGTGACACTTGGAGGGTTTTACCTTTAGGCCGTAGTTTGCCAGAGCTTCGAACACTTCCGCCAGGTGTTTCAGGTGGTCCTCATAAGTCTTGGAATATACGATAACATCGTCCAGGTACAACAGGACCGTCTCGAAGTTTTTGTGGCCCAGACAGCACTCCATTAATCGTTGAAAGGTTCCTGGTGCGTTACAGAGTCCGAACGGCATGCAGGTAAACTCGCTAAGTCCCATCGGGGTGGTGAATGCGGTCTTCTCCCGGTCCGCCTCTGCTACAGGAACCTGCCAGTACCCGCTAGTGAGATCCAAGGTAGAGAAGAAGTTAGCAGATCTTAAAGCAGCCAAAGACTCCTCTATCCTTGGTAAGGGGTACGCATCCTTGTGTGTGATACGGTTGATTTTCCGGTAATCTACACACATCCTCATGGTGTTGTCTTTCTTTTTGACTAAGACTAGTGGAGCTGCCCAGGGGCTACAGCTATCCCTGATCACCCCAGCCTCCTTCATGTCCCTAAGCATCCCCTTGGCGTGTTGGTAGTGTGCAGGGGGTACGGGTCGATACCTCTCTTTTATGGGAAGATGGTCTCCCGTGGGGATGTGGTGTTCTACCCCCTTGACTCGCCCGAAGTCTAACGGGTGTTTACTAAACACTCTCTCGTACTCTTGAACCACCCGATAGACTCCCTGTCTCTGGTGTGAGGGAGTGGAGTCAGTACCCAAATGTAGTTGCTGACACCAGTCCTCCATTGTTTCCTTAGAGCCGTTACTTTCCTCCGGGGAAGATGGAGGCAAGGGTTCTACGGACTGTATGGAATTTTGATTGATGGTATACAATTTGGCTAGCGTGGCATACCGGGGCAGGTACACTTCCCTCTTCCCGATATTTATTATGCGAACGAGCACCCTCCCATGGCGTACATTGACCACCCCCCGTGCTGTCAAAATGGTGGGCCTACTGTCTGAGTAAACTGGTTCTACCATTGCCTGGTAATCTCTACCTCTCAGACCAATAGCTGCCCGGCACCAAATCATCATTTCACTTTTTGGGGGCATGGCAATAGGAAAAGGGTCACACATTCTTACGCTACCAATCTCACCACCGGAGAGTTCTATCTGTTGCCCGGATCTCTTTCTGGAGCACTCGCTGCTGGCCGGAGCTGGCGTTCTTGGCAACCTGCTGTAAAAGGAAAATCACCTCTGCAAGACAATTTTCAATTACATTAGTTCCTAGAGTTATCTTTGGGTGACTCTCGTGCTTGTCAATGTCTACAATGATCAGTCCCTGTGCTGCCAATTCGACTCTACCGATTTTAATGGTCACCTCTTTAAATCCAATCTGTGGCACGGGCTGACCATTGCTGGCGATGATACTCAAGTCGTCGTCAGGGTAGCGGGTGATATCCGAGTCATTCCAGTACTGCTTGAAGAGCACGTACGGGATAGTGGTAACCTGTGACCCGGTGTCCAGTAGGGCACTCATGGGGATGCCATCCAGTACCACAGGCAAGACTGGACGTCCTCCCACATATTTGTCGCGCCAGTTCGATGGGCCTGATGATCTTTTTCCTGGGGTTTGGCCCTCTACCCCAGGTTGTGCCAGTTTAAAGGACAGTACCTTGCCATATGTCCGGGTTGATTGCAGCGGCGGCAGATGGGTTGTCCGTCCTCGTTGTATCGGTCGCTGGGTCTTCCTCTGGCCGGTGGGGTCCTCCTTGGTCGACGCCACGAGATGTCCTCCGGTCCGGATGCCAGCTGGATCTTCCCTGGAGTGGAAACCTGTAAAGACTGCACAGTTCGGGTTAGCGCGGCAACGCTTTTAGCTAGCTCTTGGACCTGATGGTGCAGGTCTGGAGCCGGGTCATTGTTCAAAGCCTGCGCATCAGCTTCCACAGGCCCTGCCGACAAGGGCGCCGCCTCCTGTTGGTAAGTGGTAGTGGGGCGTCTGTGGGTCACAACGCCACCTGGTGCCGGTTCTAGGAGCACCCGGATGGCTCTGTCCTTGAACTGTGCAAATCCCAGATGAGGGTCCTGTAAGGCCATTGCCCGCAACTGGGTTCGGTGGGCATTGCAATATAAACCCTCTATAAATTGTTCAGTCAACAGCCTGTCCTCGTCTCCCACGCCTTCAGGGTCGGTCTGCTTAATAGCTCTCAGGGCCTCTTGTAGGTTCAGGGCATAGTCCCTTATACTCTCGTGTGCTCGCTGCTTGCACCCGTAGAATCTAAGCTTGATCTCGGCTGAGGTGCGGGTATCAAAGGTGTCCCTCAGCCGGGTTAGTATCCCTGCAACAGTCCTCCCCCCAGGTGGCCAGGACTTTACCTCCCTTTGGGCTGCCCCGGTTAATTGGGCCACCAGGATGCTCACTTTTTGCTCTTCTGTGAGGGGATACACCTGGAAGAGGCTATCCAGCTTTTCTCTAAAGTCATGCAGGGTATGTGACTCCCCTGAGTACTGAGGTAGCCAGGCCACTCCCGGGATATAGGGCATGGTGAAAGGCATGACTGCAGCAGCGGTGGCGCTGGCGGGGGTTGAGGCAGTGAAGCTCTCCTCCGTATCCGACATCTTCCTCCCACCTAGTGGACCGTGGCCTACCTTGCGATGATCCTCTTCCGTAGGCCGTGGCTCCGCAGTGGATCGTCAGGGTTGAGGACCTTCCGTCGCGCTCCTGTGACGTCGGCGTCTGCTGGGCTCCTTCCAGGACCTTACGCAACGTCCGGACGTGAGGCGGGGCTTCAGTTCTCGCGCGCTTTCGGAGTCCACACCCCTCTTCTTCCCGCGCGGCGTCTTCAAGATGGCGTCCAACGGCGGGAAAACTCCATGGATGGCGGGAAGAAGGCAGAAGATGGCGCCGGATGGCGGGAAAACTTCGCGGATGGCGGGAAGAAGGTAGAAGATGGCGCCGGATGGCGGGAAACCTCCACGGATGGCGGGAATCTTCACCACTGGTAAGTTTGAACAGTCTTTTTCAGGCACGCAGTACCCGGTGGTTGCGGGCACGAAATCCTGCCGACTACGCCAAAAGTTGACGCACCCCTGGGCCTGTGTCGCACAGCGTTGCGCATGCAGGAGCTTACCCGGAGCCGGATCTGTTGAGGGTTGTAGTCTCGTGGCGGTGACCCGGTCCGTGCCCAGGGAGTCAGACTAAGTGGCGTTGTATTAGCGGTAGATGTTGGACGACTACGCCACCCGTTGAATGCAGCGAAGGAGCTGCCGCTGCAGGGCAGACCGCTGAGGCCGGTGGTAGGATTGTGCAGCGTGGTAGTATCACCCCCAATGGGAGGGGTATGGCCTCAGGGCAGCCGACGTGGATGATGGGGGTAGCAGGAATCACTCAGAGACGATGCGGTGTAGTTCAGGGTCTTTACTGGTGATAAAGATAGACCCTCCCGGAGTACTGGCTAGCGATCGGGGCCTGGTCAGTCCTTGAGCAGATGGGATCTCCCCTGGCCAGGCGGAGTTGTAGGCCTCCCAAACTGACTGTACTCTTCTGGCTACCTTGCTAGAGGCGGGTATAAGTAGCCCACGTCCCTGAGTGTACCGTGTGGTGCTCACCCGTATGGCCGGTGACTCGGGGCCTTCTAGTGGCGTCCGCTCCACGACGGCGGTGCTGGTCCCACGCGTGTGACCGTGCCTTCGGGTTTCTTGGCCAGAGGACCTGAAATCCCCTGCCGGGCGGTTTCTGCTGCTGGGTAAAGATTAGTCCCCACAGCCTCGGACTCCGGGTCCGGTGATAGCTTCTCAGTCAGGGCGAGCTCTGCAGCTGCCAGCCCCTGACTCTTTATAGCACTGCTCCCACAGAGCTCCTGATGTTCTTCTCCTATATCTGCTGCTCTTCTCTGTCTCTACTTCTTCTCTACTCACTAACCCTGCCTCAGCCCTAGGTTTATATAGGGGAAGTTCTTCCCCTCCCAGGACTGGGCAGGAGGTGTGGCATGCATAGGATCCCTGACCAAGAGACCTCCCACCTGCTCTCAGACATAACATTGCCGTTACTGTGGAAACCAGACCCCTGGGGTGCCACATTTACACTGTCAGAGTTTCCTTCTTTACTCTCTGTATCTGACAGGGGTCTAACCTCGTGTGCTACGTGTCGACCTACGTGGTACTGGGATGCATGAGGCACTAGTATTTGCACTACTTCCCATTCTGTGAGTTCTAAGTGCTGGGGAACTGCAGGGTTGCCTTAACCTCTCTAAGGGACTGGCAAGTATACCATTGGCTGGGCCTTCTTGCTCTGCTCCAACCGGGGATTCTTCTTGAGCAGACTCTTCTGAAGCACTTACAGGCTCTACTTGCTGTGGAGGGTCTTCTGGCTGTTGAAAGAAGTGGATCACAGGTATTATTACTGCTCCTCCTAGGTGAGGCCAATCTGCCGGGAAATCTCCTAAGTCAGTATGGAGTACTGCTTCTTTAGGCTCCTCCAGTACGGTGAGAGGCACTTCTTCTTGGGGCTTTAGCAGGTCTGGACACAATTTCAGATGGTCTCTAGATACCATTGCAGTCGTTCTTCCTCCGTGCTTAGTAATTAGACAGGTCTTCCTGTTACCAAATCTTGAATTTAACACAGTGTAGGGTCTCCGGGCTTCTGTTGGGCCAGGAGACCTGCAATCTCCTGCCCTGCGGTATCTGCTGCTGGATATGCAATCCCCACAGCCTCGGACTCCGGCGTCCGGTCATCTGTGGATAATATCCAGGACGAGCTAACTCCAGCTCCAGTCCCTGGCTCTTTACTCCTTCGTGTCCTACTTGAATCCACACACAGAACTCTAGACTCAGACTCCCTAACCCCGCCTCCATATCCAGTGATAAAGGGCAGGATCCTCCCCTTTCTGGTCTGGGGCAGGAGGTGTTGCTTGTAATGTGTTCCTGACCAGGAAACTCCTGCTTTGCTCCCAGACATGGTATTACTACCACTGTGGCAACCAGACCCTCTGGCTTCTCTCAATCCACAGCTGCTTGGCTTGTAGAGACGCTTCCTTCTCCAGCTAGGAACCTTCCAGGGTTATCAGCTCTTTGATACGGCTGACAACAGCGTCGATGTCCTGGGTCTCCTTCCAGCTGTGGTGAGGCAGGGGGTTTAACGTCTTACCGCGAGGCCTCCTGGAGGCTCGTTGCTCGTGGACCATTCCATTCCGATGAAAGGCAGGTAGTTCAATCTCCTCCAGGTCATCCACTTCTTCAGTGTCCGACTGGTGAGGCATCCTGGACAGGGCATCGGCGTTGGTGTTCTTGCGGCCTGCCCGGTACTTAATAGTGAATTGGTAGTTTGACAGCCGAGCCATCCATCGTTGCTCCATGGCTCCTAACTTGGCTGTTTCTAGATGAGTCAAGGGGTTGTTATCAGTGAAGGCAGTGAATTTACTGGAGGCTAGACAGTGCTTCAACCGCTCGGTGATGGCCCAGACCAGGGCCAGGAACTCCAACTTGAAGCTGCCATAGTTCTCTGGGTTCCTGTCGGTCGGGCGGAGCTTCCTGCTTGCATAGGCGATCACCTTCTCTTAGCCATTCTGCTTCTGACTTAGTACAGCTCCTAATCCTTCGTTGCTGGCATCAGTATACAGCAGGAACGGTTGGCTGTAGTCAGGGTAGGCTAGGATCTCTTCGGCGGTCAGGATCTCCTTCATCACAATAAAGGATTCAGCTTGCTCCTTACCCCACTGGAACGGGGGATTTCTGCCTCTGGGAGACTGTCCTACCAGGAGGTCTTGTAGAGGCGCCGCTTTCTTGGTATAGTCCTTCACAAACCTCCGGTAATACCCGACTAGTCCCAGGAACTGACGTACCTCCTTGAGGCTCTTCGGCTCCTGCCATTTCTGGATGGCAGTGATCTTCTCCGGGTCTGGTGCTACTCCCTCTGGACTAATGATGTGACCCAGGTACTGTACCTTTCTCTTGAGTAGGTGGCACTTTGAGGGCTTCAGCTTCATCCCATACCGGGACAGTAACTCGAATACCTCCGCCAGGTGCTTCAAGTGGTCCTCATACGTTTTGGAGTACACTATCACGTCAACCAGGTATAGCAGTACAGTCTCGAAGTTGCGGTGTCCCAGGCAGCACTCCATCAATCTCTGGAACGTTCCGGGGCGTTGCAGAGTCCAAACGGCATACTATTGAACTCGCAGAGTCCCATCAGGGTGGTGAAGGCCGTCTTCTCCCGATCCTCCTCAGCAATAGCTACTTGCCAGTACCCACTAGTGAGGTCAAGGGTGGAGAAGTAATTTTCAGACTTTAAGGCAGCCAGGGATTCCTCTATACGGGGTAAAGGGTATGCATCTTTATGTGTAATGCAATTTACTTGTCTGCAATCTACACACATTCTCATGCTTCCGTCCTTTTTCTGACTAGAACTAGGGGAGCTGCCCAGGGACTACAACTATCCCTTACTACCCCTGCCTTCTTCATGTCGTGCAGCATCTCCTTCGCCTTCTGGTAATGTGCTGGTGGTATAGGCCTGTAAAGTTCTTTGATGGGTGGATGGTCACCTGTGGGGATATGGTGTTGAACCCCCTTAATCCTCCCAAAGTCAAGTGGGTGCTTACTGAATACTTGCTCGTATTCCTGAACCACCCGGTGTACACCCTGCTTCTGATGGGCAGGAGTGGTGTCTGTCCCAACATGGAGCTGTTGACACCAATCCTCCACCTGTGTTGCCAGGTCATTATCCTCCACTTTGTCTGGTGAGGTTAAGGACTCCGCCTTGTGTATGGAGTTGTTATTTACTGTGTACAGTTTGGCAACAGTGGCGTAGCATGGAAATTTAACCTCGTCCTCCCCATAGTTTAGGAGGCGTACGGGCACCCTCCCATTGCGTACATCCACTACCCCTCTAGCAGTCAAGAGTGTAGGCCTATGTTCCGAGCTAAGGGGCTCTACTACCACCTGGTAGCTCCTTCCTTTAAGACCTATTGCTGCTCTACACCATATCAGCATTTCACTCATCGGGCGTATCACAATGGGTACCGGGTCTGTCACCCGTACCTTACCAATTTCACCGCCGGTTAGCTTTACCTGTTGCTGGTACATAAGGGCTCGGATCTCTTTCTGCAGCACTCTTCTCTGCCCTGGTCTGGCAGTGTCAGCTATCTGTTGGAGCAAGAACACAACTTCTCCCAAACAGTTCCTAACAATATTAGTGCCAAGTACCATATACAAGTTGGTATCATTAGGATTAGTCTCTACTACAATTAGTCCCTGGTCCTGCAGTTCCACTCTTCCCACCATTATTGGAGCTGGTTTGGAGCTGGTGGGCTTAGGTCATCCATGGACCAGAACCTTTTGTAGAGGACGGCAGGCATGATGGTTACCTGAGATCCTGTGTCCAGCAGAGCGGATGTCGCGATGCTGTCCAGCACAACGGACAGGAAAGGTCTTCCTCCCACGAACCTGCTGTACCAGTCTGTTGGGCCTGGGGAGTCTACTCCTGGGTGTCGGCCCTCGGTCCCAGGGTTTTCTCGTTTAAAGGACAGCTCTGGATGGTGTGACCTGACTTGTGGCAGCGGTGGCAGAAAGGGTCCCTCGGTGGACGGCGTTGGTCGCTGATCCTCCCAGGGGGTGGCGTTGTCCTCTTCCTCCTTCTCATCCTCAGGGCTATCCGCTAGTAGGATCTTTCCTTCCTCCTCGGGCTCCGTCCGCAGCTGCAGGGCACTCAGTACAGTGATCAGAGTTTTGCTCAACTGACGCACTTCAGAGCGCAGGCTGTCCAGCTCACTAGGGGACGTTGCTTGCACCTTGGCTTCAGCAGCCACTGGGGAAAAGGTGGACGCTGCAGGCACTGGGGTGGCCCCACCCTGGTAACATTGGATAGCAGTTGTTTCCAGGGGCTGCAGTCCTTTTGTAGCCATGTCCTTAAGGATGTCAAAGGTGGCATCTGGATGATCCAGGGACCACCAACGCACAGTCCTGCTCTCTTCTGGAGACCTCAGTCCCCGGATAAACTGTTCCTTCAGCATTTTATTTTCATTATTGATGCTGGTTGGGCTAACCTGTTTCAGAGCTCGCAGGGCCCCTTGTAAACGCCAGGCATAGTCCCGAACACTGTCCTCTGGTTGCTGAGAGCAGTTGTAGACCCTCATCCGGAGGTCTGTCTCAATACGATTCTCAAAGACAGTCTGTAACTTTTTAAAGATTGCGGACACTGACTCTTGGTCTGCGGCCGACCAGGTTTCTACTTCTCGCTCCGCAGTACCGGTCAATTGTCCTAATACCACAGCGGCTCTTTGCTTGCCTGTCATAGAGTACATATCCAGTATACCGCATATTTTCCGCTTAAATACAGACAGTGTATCTGGTTTGCCGCTGTACTGGGGGAGCCACTTCGCTCCAGGGATGTACGGTAGGGCCATGGGTATGACAGGGGTTACAGGCCCTGCTGGTATAGCGGCTGCTTCGGTCTGCTCGGCGTCGGGCGCAAGTTGAGCATCAGGGCGGTTAATTGGTATTCCGGCGTTGTGCTGTTCTTCGGACATTCTGGCACCCCCCCTAGCTAACCGTGGCCTACCTTCTCTACTTTTCTTCCGGTAGGCCGCAGCTCCGCAGGTGACGTTCTTCTTCAGGACCTTGCGTCGCTTGCGTCCTACGTCAGAGCGTTCACCGGCGCTCCTTCCAGGACCTGGCGCTTCCTGGTTTGACTTCGAGGCGTGGGGCGTGTCCGGGGCTTCGCACGCTTTAGCAGGTACGCCTCTCAGTTTCCCGCGGTTGCGCCCTTCTTCCCGCTCGGCGGCCCAACAATGGCGGCAATCTTCGCCACAGTTAAATATACAGTTTTTGATTAAAGGCGCACAGTAAGCGGTGGCAATGGGCACAACACTCCGTCGTTGCAGCGGGCACGGGATCCTGTTCGTGGCGCCAGGAAGAGATGACGCGCCCAAGGGATGGGGACTCGGCGCCCGGGCCTTGCTGTTAGTTTTGGGGGATGCCACGGTGGCCGGCTCCCGGGGCCGTATCCTGGGGTCACTCTTAAAAAAAAGCAAGGAATTGGGGGAAAGGTGTATGGGAAAAGGGGAAAGTTTGTGACGCCACCTGTGGTGTCTGGTGAGACTCCCCAGCGCTGCTACAGTCCTCTGAGGCCGGTGGTCGGGCAGTTTAGTTGGTTCTGCTCCCCACAGGTGGAGCGGGGCCTCAGGGCAGCGTAGGAGAAGAGATGCAGGACAGAGGGGACCCAACAAGGTCAAAGGAAGAATAGGCACATACACGACAGTTCACTTCAGTACCTTTACTTGTGGTGTTTTCAGGCACGATCCGGGGTACTGTAGGGTGAAGGGTGCATTTCAGGACTCTCCCCAGTGAGCGGGTGTGGGGCCTCCTGTTTCTTGCCTTTTCCTAGTAAGTTTATGACCTGCCTGAAGCTAGGCCTAACTTGGTCTCTGTCTTGCACCTGCTGACCTGGTGGTAGGGCCTTCTGTTGGAGTTCACACTCCTTGGTTTCTTGGGCCTCAGTGACTCCTGACCCTGGTATTACGGTCAGCTTTTGGTATTCCTGGGACATGTAGTTCGCCAGGGATCCCGGTTGTTTCTGCTGGTCCTAGAGATCCTTGCAGACACGGACCCGGTGTCCGGTAAATGCTTGTGGGGTGAGATGGTTAAGCTCCTCTGCCCCCTATGTAGCTCGCTTACTCCACTTGCCTTCGGCCTGCTCGGGGCCCTCACTAGGCTTCACACTGGCAGTAGGCCTCGCTACTCTTCACCGCTCTTATGGCGTCGGCACGCCTTGGGCTCACTACCTGAAGTCAATGAGTCTGGACTGTGCTTCACTGCAGGATGGCTACTGCAGGAGCTCCTCTCAACAGGCTTCCTTCTACAGACTGGATCCTCACAGACTGGAACTAGCTCTGTCCCAGAGGAAACTGTTCTCCAGACTGACTACCTAGCTCCACCTTCCCTTTTTATATCCCTAACGGCTCCCTCTGGTGGTCTGAGGTGGAAGGTGGAGGTGTTTGTATGCTATGAGGGCCTCTTGTGGAGGAATCTGTTCATGCACCCCTCTAGGATCTGTGGCACCAATGCACAGCAGGGCGCCACATTCCCCCCTAGCAAAGCTCAGTACTCCCGGACTGAAGTACTTTTTATAACAACAATAATAACAATCTTCCCTTTATGGGAGGCACTTGCTTGAACGTTGCATAATAAACATTATAAATAATAAATAGACATATGTACAATAAGCAACCTCAGAATTCAAGTCTCTTTTGGTGAGGTTCCCTGACATGATGTCCATCTCACAGGGCATAGTATTTGATAGCTTGAGGGACCTGTCCCAAACCCTCAACGTAGGCCCTGGGGTGGCTGCAGGGCATGGCGATCCTGAGTTGGACCTCCGTTAGTGCCACTCCAGACAGGTTTTTCTTCTGAGGTCACCTAAAGGGGCACTCCAGGGAGTGCAATTTTTTACAAGAATCAGTTTTGGGCTGCACATACTCCTCAGCCACTAAGTTCTGTATGTACCCTTACGGGTAACTAAAGGCAACAAGGAAAAGTGTCCATTTCGCTTAAATTGGCCGTTATAAAGCAAAACACAAGTTAATAAATACATACATGAAAATACACAACATAATACCCCAGGGGCACTATTTACACTGTCAGAGTTTCCTTCTTTACTTTCTGTATCTGACAGGGGTCTGACCTCGTGTGCGACGTGTCGACCTACATGGTACTGGGATGCGTGAGGCACTAGTATTTGCACTACCTCCCATTCTGTCAGTTCTAAGTGCTGGGGAACTGCAGGGTTGCCTTAACCTCTCTAAAGGACTGGCAAGTATACCATTGGCTGGGCCTTCTTGCTCTGCTCCAACTGGGGATTCTTCTTGAGCAGACTCTTCTGAAGCACTTACAGGCTCTACTTGCCTGGGTCTTCTGGCTGTTGAAAGAAGTGGATCACAGGTATTATTACTGCTCCTCCTAGTTGAGGCCAATCTGCCAGGAAATCTCCTAAGTCAGTATGGAGTACTGCTTCTTTAGGCTCCTCCAGTACGGTGAGAGGCACTTCTTCTTGGGGCTTTAGCAGGTCTGGACACAATTTCAGATGGTCTCTAGATAGCATTGCAGTCGTTCTTCCTCCGTCCTTAGTAATTAGACAGGTCTTCCTGTTAACAAATCTTGAATTTAACACAGTGTAGGGTTCTCTCTCCAACTGGTCATCAAGTTTGTGGTTTCTCCTTTTTCTTTTTAACACCACTTCTCCTGGTGTGAAGGGTTCTGCGGGCGCACTTTTATTGTAGTTTGCTTCCTGCTTGTCCCTCACATGAGTGAGACTGTCTTCGACACAGGCCTGTACTCTTCTGTACTGCTCCTGTCTGGTCGTGTCCCAGTCCTCAGTGAACATATCTGCTTCTGGTTCCACTACACCTAGCTCCAGGTCCATGGGCAACTTCCCGGGTCTGGCTCGCATGAGATATGCTGGAGTACAATTGGTGGAACTCACAGGTATGTGGTTGTACAGATCTACCAGGTCAAGTAGTACGTCTGGCCACTGATTTCTCTCCTCTAGTGGTAAGGTCTTCAGCAGGTCGATGACGATGTTATTCATCTTTTCACAGAGACCGTTGGTTTGGGGGTGGTACGGTGTGGTCCGGATCTTTTTATACCCGTACAGATGGCAGAACTCCTTGAACAATTCAGCCTCGAAGGCTGGGCCTTGATCCGTCAGCACCTGCTCCGGGTTTCCATGGGGCCTGCAGAAGTACGCCTGAAACGTCTTCGCCACAGTTTCTGCCTTTTGATCCGTGACGGGGGCGACCACCAGGAACCGAGAGTAGTGATCCACCATGGTCAGGGCATAGGAATATCCTGACCTGCTGGGTGACAGCTTGACATGATCCATGGCCACGATCTCCAAAGGTCGAGTTGTCTTGATGGGTTGCAGGGGTGCCTTCTGGCTGCTGTAGTCTTTTCTTCTGAGGCTACAGGGTCCACAATTCCACCACCACCTCTCAATGGAACTGCGCATTCCTACCCAATAAAACCAACACTTCAGCAGGGTTTCTAGCTTCTTCCAGCCAAAGTGCCCCGCCTGATCGTGGTAGACTTCCAACACCATCTGGATGTCTGTCTTGGGCACTACGATCTGCCATACCATCTCATGGGTTTTAGGGTTGACGTACCTCCGGCACAGCTTCTCTCTATAGATGAACAGTAGGTGATGCGCCCCCTGGGCCGTGGGGTACCCGGAGCCTGTAGATGCTGGGGGTTGTAGTCACCGTGGCGGTGACCCGGTCCGTGACCCAGGTGGTCAATCTAAGGGTAGTTTATGTATTTCTGTTATGTATAGTCCGACTACGCCACCTGTGGAATGCGGTTATTGGGAACCGCCGCTGCAAAGCAGTCCGCTGAAGCTGGTGATATGTGCAGCAAGGTGATGTAACTCCCCACAGGAAGAGTGGAGCTTCAGGGCAGTGTGTATGGATGATGGTGGTGGTAGTGCAAGGTATCAATAATGACAACACGGAGTCTTTGCAGTGCAGTCCCAGGGTCTTTACTGTTGGCAATTATATGGGCCCCAACGGGAGTACCGGCTAGTGATGAGGGCCTGATCAGTCTGGGAACAATCCTAGAGTCCTCCTGGCCAGGTGAAGTTGTAGGCCTGCCGTTCTGACTATACTTTTTGGGCTATCCCACTTATAGTCATGTTGTAGCCCACGTCCCTGAGTGTAAGGTGCTGCGCTCACCCGTATAGCTGGCGACTCGGGCCTTGTGTATTCTGTGGCGGTATAGGTCCTTTCGTGTGGCTGAGCCTCCGGGCTTCTGTTGGGCCAGGAGACCTGCAATCTCCTGCCCTGCGGTATCTGCTGCTGGGTATGCAATGCCCACAGCCTCGGACTCCGGTCATCTGTGGATACTATCCAGGAGGACGAGCTAACTCCAGCTCCAGTCCCTGGCTCTTTACTCCTTCGTGTCCTACTTGACTCCACACACTGAACTATAGACTCAGACTCCATAACCCCGCCTCCAGATCTAGTTATAAAGGGCAGGATCCTCCCCTTTCTGGTCTGGGGCAGGAGGTGTTGCATGTAATGTGTTCCTGCCCAGGAAACTCCTGCTTTGCTCCCAGACATGGTATTACTACCACTGTGGCAACCAGACCCTCTGGGGTGCCACATTCCCCCCTAGTAAATTTCAATACTCTTGGACTGAGCATATTTTGCTAAAATATAACAGATAATAAACAATAGCAATAACAATACATGAACATATTTACAGGCATTACTGTCCTTATAGGTCACAGTATCATCCGTAACCAGGTGTCCATTTCACCCAAGCAAGGTACAGTTGTAGAATGGGGGACCTGTCCAAATCAAACCCCAAAGTTGGCCTTGGGCATGGCTGCAAGGCTTAGGCAGTCCCGTTGGACCACAAGTGGGGCCACGCCAGACAGGTTTTTGTTCCGTGGTCTGTTGCAAGGGGGGCACTTTATATATGCAACTATTTACAGGGCAAGTTTTTGGTTACTCACTGTCCATAACCTGAAAGTCTTTGAACCCTGTCGCGTAACTGGAAACACATAATCAGTACACACATATAAAACATTTGAACATTTGCAATACTACAGTTATGGGTTACATCTAAATCGTCCAGCGAGCAGGGATTTGACCTCTGGTGCTTCTGGTAGATCTACGTAACACACTGTCTATCTGTGTTCTACCTTGGTCCCCTGTATTTACCCCTGGTGTGGCGGGTTCAATGTTCACCACACTACAGGTGTTTGGAGGTGTCTCTGGTAGGTTGGGCAGCTCCCCATGGATCCTTTGGCCTACCGTGGGTACGACAGGTTTGCTACTAGCAGAGGGTAGATTCTCCTGGTCTGCCGATGAGGAATCTTCTGTCTCTGGGGCCAATGGTTCTTGCAACTCTACTGGGACATCTACAGCTCCCTGAGGGGCTGGTTGGAGAAATGTAAGGACTGGCACAACAATAGCATTATTCACTTGCGTCCATGACCGGGGAAATTCTCCGAGTACTGTGCTGACCATTTCTTCCACTTCCTCTGCGGGTTGAGGGATATCTTGGCCTTCTTCAGCATGCTGTAGTTGCTCAGGACATTTCTTCAGGTGGTCTCTGGAAACTGTTGCTGTCGTTTCTCCTCCATCCTTACTTATGAGGTACACCTTGGTGTTATCATGACTTGATGGTAGAATGGTGTACGGCTCTTTTTCCCACTGGTCATCCAATTTATGGAGCCGCCTTTTTCTCTTTAGGACTTGCTTTCCAGGTGACAAGGGGGCAGCAGGTGCATGTTGATTGTAAGTCCTCTCTTGCCTTTCTCTTGCTTGGGACAGACTTCTTTCAACACTTTCCTGTACCTTACGGTATTGTAGTTTCCACTCAGTATCTCAATCTGCATCTGGTGAGGCATCCTCTGGTGTCAGAACTCCCATATCCAGATCGATGGGCAGCTTACCAGGTCTTGCTCTCATCAGGTAAGCAGGTGTGCAGTTGGTGGAATTCACTGGAATGTGATTGTAGAGATCCACCAGGTCTGGCAACTTTTCTGGCCACAGGCTGCGTTCCTCCAGGGGCAACATCTTCAGTAGGTCTATCACCGCCTGATTCATCTTTTCACACATCCCGTTGGTCTGGGGATAATAAGGCGTTGTACGGATCTTCTTGCAGCCGTACAGGTTGTAGAATTCCTGGAATACTTCTGCTTCGAAGGCCGGACCTTGGTCAGTTAGCACACGTTCTGAGTAACCATGCGGGCGGCAGAAGTGTTGTTGGAAAGCTCTGGCTGCTGTCTGAGGCGTTTGGTCCTTGACTCTCACTACTACCAGGAACCGGGAGTAGTGGTCTACAATGGTGAGAGCGTAGAGTTAGCCTGACCTGCTCGGGGATAGCTTCACATGGTCCAGGGCTACCAGTTCGAGTGGCTGCTTGGTGATGATGGGCTGCAGGGGAGCCCTCTGGCTGTCACGGTCTTTTCTTCTCAGGTTGCATGGTCTGCATTCTCGACACCACCTCTCGACTGCTTTCCTCATGCCAACCCAATAGAACCGTTCACGTAGCAGGACTTCCAGCTTCTTCCATCCAAAATGTCCCGCTCCATCGTGGTACCCTTCCAGGACCATAGACGCATCTCGCCTCAGGACTACCACCTGCCAGACCATCTCATGTGTCCGGGAGTTGACAGTTCTTCGACACAGCTTCCCTTCATAGATGAACAGCTTGCTCTTTTCTTTCCACAGCTGTTTGGTCTCTTCTGGAGCATCTGAATCAGGGTATGAGTCAGCTTGTGTCAGCAACTCTTTGACTAGGCAAACAGCCGGGTCACTGTCTTGTGTTTCTGCCCATCCATGGTAGGGCAATGGATTGAACGTGGCTTCTCTGTTCGCAGAGCACCTGTTCTTCACACAATGGGAGCACTGCTTTATCCCATGGCGATGGAACGCGGGGATTTCTATCTCTTCCAGCTCCTCTGGGTCTTCTCCCTCGTCTGGCAAGTTAGGAATTCTGGACAGCGCGTCTGCGTTTGCATTCTTGTGCCCAGCCCGGTACTTGATGGTGAATTCGTAATTAGACAGTCGGGCCATCCATCTTTGTTCCAGGGCACCAAGTTTTGCAGTGTCCAAGTGTGTCAGCGGGTTATTATCCGTGTACACAGTGAATTTGGAAGAGGCGAGATAATGTTTGAAGCGCTCAGTCACAGCCCAGACGATGGCAAGGAACTCCTACTTGAAGGAGCTGTAGTTCTCTGGGTCGCTTTCTGTGGGCCGGGGCTTCCTGCTGGCGTAGGCTATCACCCTTTCTCTGCCTTGCTGGATATGGGACAGCACCGCTCCTAGTCCCACGTTGCTCGTGTCCGTGTGAAGGATGAAGGGTTGGCCATAATCAGGGTAGGCCAGGACCTCGTCTCCTGTTAGGGTCATCTTCAACCTGGTGAAGGACTCATCTTCCAGCTTGCCCCATTTGAATGGTGGTTTCTGGTTCTTGGCCTTCCTGGACTGGCCTATCAGGAGGTTCTGCATGGGTGCCGCCATCTTGGTGAAGCCTGGTATAAACCTTCGGTAGTAGCCTACCAACCCGAGGAACTGCCGCACTTCTTTGATGGTGGAAAGTCTCGGCCAGTCCTTGATTACGGTGATCTTATCGGGGTCTGGTGCTACACCGTCAGCGCTTACCACATGTCCTAAGTACTGTACTTTGGGCTTCAGCAGGTGGCACTTAGACGGCTTCACCTTCAGGCCAAAGCCAGCCAGGGCTTCAAACACTTCCGCCAGGTGCTTCAGATGATCCTCATATGTCTTGGAGTATACTATGACATCATCCAGGTACAGCAGGACTGTCTCGAAATTCTTATGCCCTAGACCGCACTCCATCAACTGCTGGAAGGTTCCTGGGGTGTTGCAGAGCCCGAATGGCATGCAGGTGAACTCGCTGAGGCCCATCGCGGTGGTGAATGCGGTCTTCTCCTTATCCGCCTCTACTACAGGAACCTGCCAATACCCACTAGTAAGATCCAAAGTAGAGAAATAATTAGCAGATTTTAATGCAGCTAGTGACTCCTCTATCCTGGGTAGCGGGTATGCATCTTTATGTGTTATGCGGTTAATTTGCCTGTAGTCTACACACATTCTCATTGTGCCATCCTTTTTCTTTACAAGAACTAATGGAGCTGCCCAGGGGCTACAACTGTCTCTTATTACCCCAGCCTCCTTCATCTCTCGCAACATCCCTTTGGCATTTTGGTAGTGTGCTGGCGGTACAGGCCGGTACCTTTCTTTAATGGGTGGATGGTCTCCCGTGGGGATATGGTGTTGAACCCCCTTTACCTGCCCAAAGTCGAGTGGGTGTTTACTGAAGACCCTTTCATACTCTTGCACCACCCGGTATACTCCTTGTTTTTGGTGTTGAGGGGTGGAGTCAGTGCCCACATGCAGCTTCTGACACCAGTCCTCCAATGTCCCTCGGAACCATTACCCTCCGCCTGGTTGGATGGAGGTAAGGGTTCCACTGTTTTATAGCATTTTGTTTGACGGTAAATAGCTTGGCTAGGGTGGCATACCGGGGCAAGTGAACTTCTTTTTCCCCAATGTTCACGATGCGGACTGGCACTCTCCCAGGGCGGACATCAACCACCCCCCTGGCTGTCATAATGGTGGGCCTACTGTCAGAGTAGATGGGCTCTACCAGGGCCTGGTAATCTCTACCCCGGAGACCGAATGCTGCCCGGCACCATATCAGCATTTCACTTCTTGGGGGCATGGCAATAGGGAATGGGTCACTCATCCTGACACTGCCAATTTCACCACCAGACAGTTCTACCTGTTGTCTTTTCATCAGGGCTCTGATCTCTCTTTGTAGAACCCGCTGCTGGCTGGAACTGGCGGTCTTCGCAACCTGCTGTGACAAGACAATTATTTCTGCAAGACAATTTTCAATGACATTAGTGCCTAAGGTTATCATGGGATGACTTTCTCGGCGATCAATGTCGACAATAATCAGTCCTTGTGCTGGCAGTTCGACTTTGCCAACCTTTATGGTCACTTCTTTGTACCCCACCTGAGGTACGGGTTGACCATTACTAGCATAAATACTCAAATGTTCGTCTGGATGGAGGATAATGTCCGAATCAGGCCAGTACCATTTGAAAAGAATGTAGGGGATGGTGGTCACCTGGGACCCAGTGTCCAGCAACACGCTCATTGGAAAGCCGTCCAGCACGATAGGTAGGACTGGTCGTCCTCCCACATATTTGTCTCGCCAGCTTGATGGGCCTGGTGGTCTTACACCTGGGGGTTGGCCCTCTGCCCCAGGTTTTGCTCGTTTAAATGACAGTACCTTGCATAATGTCCAGGATGGTTGCAGCGGCGGGAGATGGGTTGTCCGTCCTGGTCGTAGCGGTCGCTGTTCCTCCCTCTGGATGGTGGAATCCTCTTCTGTCGGCGCCACGGGACGTCCTCCGGACTGGAAGCCAGCTGGATCTTTCCTTTGGGATACACCTGCAAGGACTGCACAGTTTTGGTTAGCGTAGCTACACTTTTAGTTAACTCTTGGACCTGATGGTGCAGGTCTGTAGACGGGGCATTGTCCAGAGTCTGTGCATCAGCTCCTACAGGCTCCGGGGAAAAGGGTGCCACCTCCTGGTGGTAGGTGATAGCCGGGCGCCGGTGAGCTGTAGCGCTACCTGGTGCTGGTTCCCGTAGCACCCTGATGGCCCTGTCCTTAAATTGAGCAAAGTCCAAGTCAGGGTTTTGCAGAGCCATTATGCGCAGCTGGGTGTGCGGTGGGCGCTGGACAGTAAACCCTCAATAAATTGCCCAGTTAACAGCCTGTTTTCATCACGCACACTGTCAGGGTCTACCTGTTTGATGGCCCTCAGCGCCTCCTGCAGGTTTAAAGCATAGTCCCGTACACTGTCCTGCGCCCGTTGTTTGCACCCATAAAACTTCATCTTTATCTCTGCCGTAGTACGGGTGTCAAAAGTGTCCTTTAGGCGGGCCAGTATCTCTTTTACAGTCCCTTTTTCTCTGGCTGACCAGGATTTTACTTCTCTCTGGGCTGCACCAATCAACTGGCCTACGAGGATGCTCACTTTCTGCTCCTCGGACAGGGGGTATACTTTAAATAAACTGCTTAGGCTCTCCTTGAAGTCAATCAGGGTGTGCGACTCTCCTGAGTACTGGGGCAACCACGCCGCCCCCGTATATATGGCATGGAGAATGGCATTACCGCGGCAGCGGCCGCGCCGGTGGTTGAAGTTCCCTCCATATCGGGCGTCTTCCTCCCCCCTAGTGAACCGTGGCCTACCTTCCTTCTCTTTTCTTCCGTAGGCTGCAGTTCCGCAGGCGATGGTCTCTGTCGAGGACCTGGCGTCGCACGCGTCTGACGTCAACGTTCACTGTGGCTCCTTCCTGGACCTGGCGCTGCGTCCGTGCGTGGGGCAGGGCTTTAGACTTCGAGTGTTTCCAGGGATCACGCCCCTCTTCTTCTCGCGCGGCGACTCGAAAATGGCGGACAATGGCGGGAAAACGGCGCCAAATGGCGGGAAATCTTCACCACGGTATGCAACACAGTCTGTGAAGGCGCGCAGTACCCGGTGGTAGCGAGCATGAGATCCTGCCGACTGCGCCAAAGTTGACGCGCCCCCTGGGCCGTGGGGTACCCGAAGCCGGGCCTGTAGATGCTGGGGGTTGTAGTCACCGTGGTGGTGACCCGGTCCGTGACCCAGGTGGTCAATATAAGGGTAGTTTATGTATATCTGTTATGTATAGTCCGACTACACCACCTGTGGAATGCGGTTATTGGGAACCGCTGCTGCGGAGCAGTCCGCTGAAGCTGGTGGTATGTGCAGCAAGGTGATGTAACTCCCCACAGGAAGAGTGGAGCTTCAGGGCAGCGTGTATGGATGATGGTGGTGGTAGTTCAAGGTATCAGTAATGATAAAACGGAGTCTTTGCAGTGCAGTCCCAGGGTCTTTACTGTTGGCAATTATATGGGCCCCAATGGGAGTACCGGCTAGTGATGAGGGCCTGATCAGTCTGGGAATAATCCTAGAGTCCTCCTGGCCAGGTGAAGTTGTAGGCCTGCGCTCACCCGTATGGCTAGCGACTCGGGCCTTGTGTATTCCTCGCTCCTCTGTGGCGGTACGGGTCTTTTCGTGTGGCTGAGCCTCCGGGCTTCTGTTGGGCCAGGAGACCTGCAATCTCCTGCCCTGCGGTATCTGCTGCTGGATATGCAATCCCCACAGCCTCAGACTCCGGCGTCCGGTCCTCTGTGGATACTAACCAGGACGAGCTAACTCCAGCTCCAGTCCCTGGCTCTTTACTCCTTCGTGTCCTACTTGACTCCACACACTGAACTCTAGACTCAGACTCCCTAACCCCGCCTCCATATCCAGTGATAAAGGGCAGGATCCTCCCCTTTCTGGTCTGGGGCAGGAGGTGTTGCTTGTAATGTGTTCCTGACCAGGAAACTCCTGTTTTGCTCCCAGACATGGTATTACTACCACTGTGGCAACCAGACCCTCTGGCTTCTCTCAATCCACAGCTGCTTGGCTTGTAGAGATGCTTCCTTCTCCAGCGAGGAACCTTCCTGGGTTATCAGCTCTTTGATACGGCTGACAACCGCGTCGCTGTCCTGGGTCTCCTTCCAGCTGTGGTGAGGCAGGGGGTTTAACGTCTTACCGCGAGGCCTCCTGGAGGCTCGTTGCTCGTGGGCCATTCCATTCCGATGAAAGGCAGGTAGTTCAATCTCCTCCAGGTCATCCACTTCTTCTTCAGTGTCCAACTGGTGAGGCATCCTGGACAGGGCATCGGCGTTGGTGTTCTGGCAGCCTGCCCGGCACTTAATAGTGAATTGGTAGTTTGACAGCCAAGCCATCCATCCTTGCTCCATGGCTCCTAGCTTGGCTGTTTCTAGATGAGTCAAGGGGTTGTTATCAGTGAAGGCAGTGAATTTACTGAAGGCTAGATAGTGCTTGAACCGCTCGGTGATGGCCCAGACCAGGGCCAGGAACTCCAACTTGAAGCTGCTATAGTTCTCTGGGTTCCTGTCGGTCGGGCGGAGCTTCCTGCTTGCATAGGCGATCATCTTCTCTTAGCCATTCTGCTTCTGACTCAGTACAGCTCCTAATCCTTCGTTGCTGGCATCAGTATACAGCAGGAACGGTTGGCTGTAGTCAGGGTAGGCTAGGATCTCTTCGCCGGTCAGGATCTCCTTCATCACAATAAAGGATTCAGCTTGCTCCTTACCCCACTGGAACGGGGGATTTCTGCCTCTGCGGGACTGTCCTACCAGGAGGTCTCGTAGAGGCGCCGCTTTCTTGGTATAGTCCTTCACAAACCTCCGGTAATACCCAACTAGTCCTAGGAACTGACGTACCTCCTTGAGGCTCTTCGGCTCCGGCGATTTCTGGATGGCAGTGATCTTCTCCGGGTCTAGTGCTACTCCCTCTGGACTAATGATGTGCCCCAGGTACTGTACCTTTCTCTTGAGCAGGTGGCACTTTGAGGGCTTCAGCTTCATCCCATACCGAGACAGCGACTCGAATACCTCTGCCAGGTGCTTCAAGTGGTCCTCATACGTTTTGGAGCACACTATCACGTCAACCAGGTACAGTAGTACAGTCTCGAAGTTGCGGTGTCCCAGGCAGCACTCCATCAATCTCTGGAATGTTCCGGGGGCGTTGCAGAGTCCAAACGGCATAGTATTGAACTCGCAGAGTCCCATCGGGGTGGTGAAGGCCGTCTTCTCCCGATCCTCCTCAGCAACAGCTACTTGCCAGTACCCACTAGTGAGGTCAAGGGTGGAGAATTAATTTGCAGACTTTAAGGCAGCCAGGGATTCCTCTATACGTGGTAAAGGGTATGCATCTTTATGTGTAATGCAATTTACTTGTCTGTAATCTACACACATTCTCATGCTTCCGTCCTTTTTCCTGACTAGAACTAGGGGAGCTGCCCAGGGACTACAACTATCCCTTACTACCCCTGCCTTCTTCATGTCGTGCAACATCTCCTTCGCCTTCTGGTAGTGTGCTGGTGGTATAGGCCTGTAATGTTCTTTGATGGGTGGATGGTCACCTGTGGGGATATGGTGTTGAACCCCCTTAATCCTCCCAAAGTCAAGTGGGTGCTTACTGAATACTTGCTCGTATTCCTGAACCAACCGATGTACACCCTGTTTCTGATGGGCAGGAGTGGTGTCTGTCCCAACATGGAGCTGTTGACACCAATCCTCCACCTGGGTTGCCGGGTCATTATCCTCCACTTTGTCTGGTGAGGTTAAGGACTCCGCCTTGTGTATGGAGTTGTTATTTACTGTGTACAGTTTGGCAACAGTGGCGTAGCATGGTAATTTAACCTCGTCCTCCCCATAGTTTAGGAGGTGTACGGGCACCCTCCCATTGCGTACATCCACTACCCCTCTAGCAGTCAAGAGTGTAGGCCTATGTTCCGAGCTAAGGGGCTCTACTACCACCTGGTAGCACCGTCCTTTAAGACCTATTGCTGATCTACACCATATCAGCATTTCACTCATCGGGGGTATCACAATGGGTACCGGGTCTGTCACCCGTACCTTACCAATTTCACCGCCGGTTAGCTTTACCTGTTGCTGGTATATAAGGGCTCGGATCTCTTTCTGCAGCGCCCTTCTCTGCCCTGGTCTGGCAGTGTCAGCTATCTGTTGGAGCAAGAACACAACTTCTCCCAAACAGTTACTAACAATATTAGTGCCAAGTACCATATACAAGTTGGTATCATTAGGATTAGTCTCTACTACAATTAGTCCCTGGTCCTGCAGTTCCACTCTTCCCACCTTTATTGCCACATCCTTAACCCTGACTAGGTTAAGGGGGAGGCCGTTTGAGGCATAAACGGAAAGGTTTGGAGCTGGTGGGCTTAGGTCATCCATGGACCAGAACCTTTTGTAGAGGACGTCAGGCATGATAGTTACCTGAGATCCTGTGTCCAGCAGAGCGGATGTCGCAATGCCGTCCAGCACAACGAACAGGAAAGGTCTTCCTCCCACGAACCTGCTGTACCAGTCTGTTGGGCCTGGGGAGTCTACTCCTGGGTGTCGGCCCTCGGCCCCAGGGTTTTCTCGTTTAAAGGACAGCTCTGTATGGTGTGACCTGACTTGTGGCAGCGGTGGTCGCTGGTCTTTTGGTGGACGGCGTTGGTCGCTGATCCTCCCAGGGGGTGGCGCTGTCCTCTTCCTCCTTCTCATCCAGGGGACATCCTCAGGGCTGTCGGCTAGCAGGATCCTTCTTTCCTCCTCGGGCTCCGTCCGCAGCTGCAGGGTTCTCAGTACAGTGGTCAGGGTTTTGCTCAACTGACGCACTTCAGAGCGCAGGCTGTCCAGCTCACTAGGGGACGTAGCTTGCACCTTGGCTTCAGCAGCCACTGGGGAAAAGGTGGACGCTGCAGGCACTGGGGTGGCCCCACCCTGGTAACATTGGATAGTAGTTGATTCCAGGGGCTGCAGTCCTTTTGTAGCCATGTCCTTAAGGATGTCAAAGGTGGCATCTGGATGATCCAGGGACCACCAACGCACAGTCCTGCTCTCTTCTTGAAACCTCAGTCCCCAGATAAACTGTTCCTTCAGCATTTTATTTTCATTATTGATGCTGGTTTGAATAACCTGTTTCAGAGCTCACAGGGACCCTTGTAAACGCCAGGCATAGTCCGGATCACAGTCCTCTGGTTGCTGAGAGCAGTTGTAGAACCTCATCCGGAGGTCTGTCTCAGTATGATTCTCAAAGACAGTCTGTAACTTTTTAAAGGTTTGGGACACTGACTCTTGGTCTGCGGCCGACCAGGTTTCTACTTCTTGCTCCGCAGCACCAGTTAATTGTCCTAATACCACAGCGGCTATTTGCTTGCCTTTCATAGAGTATATATCCAGTATACCGCGTATTTTCCACTTAAATCCAGATAGGGTATCTGGTTTGCCGCTGTACTGGGGGAGCCACTTCGCTCGGGGGATGTACGGTAGGGCCATGGGTATGACAGGGGTTACAGGCCCTGCTGGTGGAGCGGCTGCTTCGGCCTGCTCGGCGTCGGGCGCAAGTTGAGCATCAGGGCGGTTAACCGGTATTCCGGTGTTGTGCTGTTCTTCGGACATTCTAGCGCCCCCCTAGCTAACCGTGGCCTACCTTCTCTTCTTTTCTTCCGGTAGTCCGCAGCTCCGCAGGTGACGTTCTTCTTCAGGACCTTGCGTCCTACGTCAGAGCATTCACCGGCGCTGCTTCCAGGACCTGGCGCTTCCTGGTTTGACGTCGAGGCGTGGGGCGTGTCTGGGGCTTTGCGCGCTTTAGCAGGTACGCCTCTCAGTTTCCCGCGGTTACGCCTTTCTTCCCGCTCGGAAGCCCAACAATGGCGGCAATCTTCGCCACAGTTAAATATACAGTTTTTGATTAAAGGCGCACAGTACCCAGTGGCAACGGACACAACACTCCGTCGTTGCAGCGGGCACGGGATCCTGTTCGTGACGCCAGGAAGAGGTGACACGCCCAAGGGATGGGGACTCGGCGCCAGGGCCTTGCTGTTAGTTTTGGGGGATGCCGCGGTGGCCGGCTCCCAGGGCCGTACCCTGGGGTCACTCTTAGAAAAAAGCAAGGAATTGGGGGAAAGGTGTATGGGAAAAGGGGAAAGTTTGTGACGCCACCTGTGGTGTCTGGTGAGACTCACCAGAGCTGCTACAGTCCTCTGAGGCCGGTGGTCGGGCAGCTTGGTTGGTTCTGCTCCCCACAGGTGGAGCGGGGCCTCAGGGCAGCGTAGGAGAAGGGATGCAGGACAGAGGGGACCCAGCCGGGTCAAAGGAAGAATAGGCACACACACGACAGTTCACTTCAGTACCTTTACTGGTGCTGTTTTCAGGCACGATCCGGGGTACTGTAGGGTGAAGGGTGCATTTCAGGACTCTCCCCAGTGAGTGGGTGTGGGGCCTCCTGTTTCTTGCCTTTTCCTAGTAAGTTTATGACCTGCCTGAAGCTAGGCCTAACTTGGTCTCTGTTTTGCACCTGCTGACCTGGTGGTAGGGCCTTCTGTTGGCGTTCACACTGCCTGGTTTCTTGGGCCTCAGTGACTCCTGACCCTGGTTTTACGGTCAGCTTTTGGTATTCCTGGGACATGTAGATCGCCAGGGATCCCAGTTGTTTCTGCTGGTCCTAGAGATCCTTGCAGACACGGACCCGGTGTCCGGTAAATGCTTGTGGGGTGAGCTGGTTAAGCTCCTCTGCCCCCTATGTAGCTCGCTTACTCCACTTGCCTTCGGCCTGCTCGGGGCCCTCACTGGGCTTCACACTGGCAGTAGGTCTCGCTACTCTTCACCGCTCTTATGGCGTTGGCACACCTTGGGCTCACTACCTGAGCTCATTGAGTCTGGACTGTGCTCCACTGCAGGATGGCTACTGCAGGAGCTCCTCTCAACAGGCTTCCTTCTACAGACTGGATCCTCACAGACTGGAACTAGCTCTGTCCCAGAGGAAACTGTTCTCCAGACTGACTGCCTAGCTCCACCTTGCCTTTTTATATCCCTAAAGGGCTCCCTCTGGTGGTCTGAGGTGGAAGGTGGAGGTGTGTGTATGCTATGAGGGCCTCTTGTGGAGGAATCTGTTCATGCACCCCTCTAGGATCTGTGGCACCAATGCACAGCTACTACCCCTAAATAAAATCCTGAGTGACCAATGAAGTCACATAATGAGTAAACTGATTCCACCTGCGTACAATTTATTGTCAGTATAACTTAAGCTGTTCTGTGAAGATCTCAGAGGTTTATTTGAGAACATTAGGAATCAAATAGAATCATGAAAACCAAGGAATACACCGGGCAGGTCAGAGATAAAGCTATGGAGAAGAGTAAAGCAGGGTTAGGTTATAAAAAAAAATAGCCCAAGCTCTGAACAACTCACGGAGCACAGTTCAATCGATAATAAAAAAAAACGTAAGTAGTATGCTACAACTGCAAACCTACCAAGACATGGCCGTCCACCTAAACTGACAGTCCTTGTATGGAGAGCACTAATTAGAGAAGCAGCCAAGAGGCCCATGGTCACTCTGGAGGAGCTGAAAATCCTCAGCTCAGGTGGGAGAATCTGTCCACAGGACAACTACTAGTTTATGGAAGAGTGGCAAAAATAAAGCGTTTTTTGAAAGCAAGCCATAAAAATTCTGTATGGAGGAATATGTGGTGCCCATAATAATGTATGGAGGACTATGTGAGGCCCATTATTCTGTATGGAGGACTATATGGGGTCCATTATTCTGTATGGAGGACTATGTGGGGCCCATTATACTGTATACTGGTTGACCCGCGATTTTGTCCAAGTTTTTCATTTTGGCCCTCTGAGTTTGAGTTTGGCATCCCTGATTTAAGTCAAAGGATATCAGAAGAGCAATAAGGGTTCACACTGTTTAAAAAAAAAAATTTGTGCTCAGGAGGAAAATAGTCCATTAATATCTTAACTAAACCTCCGGCACTAATAAGTGAAAAAACAACTGTATATCATTTCAAGAAATTTTTTTTTAATTCTAAAGAGTGACTGTAACAAGATAATAACCACCGGAACGTTTTGTTTCGGCTAATTGCCTTTATCAAGGTTATCTGTGTCAATGAAAAAATATGAATACTACATTTAATATGGTCACACAAATAATAGAGCCATACATATTACATACATATATTTTTTTCCAAACATACATAAAGCTCATATGCAAGGTTGCCAAGTAGTGGGTCACTTATTTTAAGCATAGGCGGTCATATTCAAGCGCAAATTGTACCTATAATATAAAAATAATCAGTAAGAAATCATCCAATGCCATATAATCAAAAAAAGGGGAACTGGCAAACTTAGAATTCCAAAGGTATTCATTTCAGAACAAACCAGGAGGTAGAATACTTGGAGAAATAGTGAAATATATGAAAAGTCATAAATATGCCCCAAAGGTAAAAAGAAACTGGAGTCCTCAGAGTGCGTATCAGAGAGTATCAAACTGAGTATATAGCTGTGCAACTTACTTATTTGAATCCAGGAGTATCACCAGGGTGCGTCCATGTGGCATAACTAACAGTCAGTGTGCCGGTGTATGCACATGGGAAATGTGTCCCATTTTATATGCGCCAGAACAGGAAGAGGTAAGTATGAATGGTGATGGCTGATAGATGTTACCTGGAGCTGTCATCAAAGCAAAAGGTGGCTACTTTGAAGAACCTAGAATATAAGACATATTTTCAGTTGTTTCACACTTTTTTGTTAAGTATATAATTCCACATGTGTTAATTCATAGTTTTGATGCCTTCGCTGTGAATGTACAATTTTCATAGTCATGAAAATACAGAAAAATCTTTAAATGAGAAGGTGTGTCCAAACTTTTGGTCTGTACTCTATATATCCATCTAAACTAACAGTCCTTCTGAGGACTAATCCAGCTGCATATAATCAGTGCTAGGCAGGAGTTAGGCAGGCAGGCAGTGTATGTGGCAGACTGCAGAGCATATAGCGCAAGAGGGTCCCTTGAACGTCCTGTCTGCTGCTGCTGTAATAATTACAGATATTTGTAGACATTGCCCCAGATATCAGGGGCCAGGGCAATTTTTTTTTATCTTAATCCTGGTTATTTGCTTAAAAAGCAATCCAGAGTACACTATTTTTCTGCTCCATTTGCTTATTAGCTCTGCAGAATACAGCCAGATCTGTTCCATATTTCAGCGATAAAAATCCAGAAATTTGAACTGAACATGGAAAATATCGGCCTCCTTTTCCATTCTGTTGCAGTGTTTCGGTCAAGATATTCACAGTAGGTGTCTGTGAAGAATAGTATTAGTAAATTACAGGCCTGCTATTTAAAACTGTGGTTTTCTGTCAGACATATCATCTATAACAGTGTTCCAAAATCAGCCATTTCTTCCATTTTCATTTCATTGCAGTGTGTCGGTCAAGCTATTCACACTAGGTCTCTGTGTAGAATAATATTAGTAAATTACAGGCCTACTATTTAAAACTGTGGTTTTCTGTCAGACATATCATCTATAAGTGTTCCAAAATCAGCCATTTCTTCCATTTTCATTTCATTGCAGTGCGTCGGTCAAGCTATTCACACTAGGACTCTGTGTAGAATAATATTAGTAAATTACAGGCCTGCTATTTAAAACCGTGGTTCTTTATCAGACGTATCACATATAACTGCGTTTCTAAATTAGCCATTTCTCGTGAACGTGGAAAATATTGTCCTCCATTTAAAATGGGCAAGGTGCGTGGCAAGGGATGGGGAAGTGGACGTGATAGTGATGGTGCATGCACAGGCCGAGGACGTGGCCGTGGGAAGCTGAAATTATGCCACAACAAACACCCACATCTTGTCGCTCCACCTTCCTGTCCCAATTGCTAAGGGACCGCAGTACACCACTATTGAACCCAGAGCAGTGTCAAAAGGTTGTTGGTTGGATAGCAGATAATGCTTCCAGTCACTTTGCCACCACCACCATCCTGTCTTCCACACAGTCAAGTCTCAGTAGCCGTGAGCCTGGAACGCATATTCCTTATCCTGATCCTCCTTCCTTCCTCCATGCCGAATGGATCCCACACTTGGACACTCAGAAGAGTTGTTCACTTTTCCATTTGCAGATTCGGGCCTATCGCATGGCCAGCTTCAAGCGAGTCAAGAGGAGAACGGATGTAGTGATACCCAAATATTGGAGCAGCCACGTCCAAACACAGGCAATGGTGGGAAAGTGCAATTACTGTCGCAAGAGGTGGATGATGATGATGATGATGAAACACAATTGTCAGAAAATCAGGAGGAGGACCAGGGTGCGGAAGTGGAAGACGAGGTGGTTGATGATATAGTAACTGACCCAATCTGGCAGGGGGACATACAGAGTGAGGACAGCAGCACACAGGGGGGAGGGAGGAGTAGCACCACAACAGGCAGAAAGAAGCAGTGTGGTGGCCGCAGTCACAAGGCGGGAGAGAACTCCTCGTAACTCCAGCATGACGGAAGTTGCCAGTACAACTGTTAGGTCTTCCTGAGTTTGGTTGTTTTTTAAAGACTCTGCAGATAACTCCAAAAAGACCATTTGCACCACCTGCCAGGCCAGCATCAACAGGGGTAGCAAAACTAGCAGCCTGACCACCACCAGCATGATCAGGCACATGACAGCAAAGCACACGACTAAGTGGGCCGAACCCCAGGGTCCAGAAACTGTGTCTGCGGGTGACACCACTGCTTCTTCCGCTGTTGTGCGTGCACGCCAATCCCCTGTCCATGACGCATGCGATGATGCCTCCCGCCCTGCACGTGTAGGTACACACTCTCAACTAGCACCATCAGCAAGCATGTCCACTTCCTTGTCCCAGTGCAGCGTTCAGTTGTCCCTACCCCAGTCCATGGAATGCAAGCACAAATACGCAGCGTACGCCCCATAGGCCATACTGCTAAATTCACACATTTCACGAATGCTTACTTTAGAAATGTTGCCTTTTAGGCTCATGGAGATGGAAGCTTTCCACAACCTGATGGTGGCGGCCGTCCCTTGGTACTCGGTCCCCAGCCGCCGCTATTTCTCCTGGTGTGCCGTCCCTGCATTACATGAGCATGTGTCCCACAACATTAGCCGTGCCCTCAGCAACTAAGTTACTGGGAAAGTTCCCCTAACCACGAAAACTTGGACAAGTGCTTGTGGGCAGGGATGGTTCATCTCGCTGACTGGGTTAATATAGTGGAAGCGGGGACCCAGTTGGCCCTTTGGATGGAGCACATCTTCCCGACGCCGAGGATTGCGGGCCCTGGGTCAATCAGGGTTGCCCCCACATTCTACAGCTCCTGCACCACCTCCTCCTCCTCCTCTTCAGCCTCCATCTCCGAAATGACCATATCAGTCGCAAGCTGGAAGCACTGCAGTACTGCCTCGGCCAAGCAGCAAAAGGCTGTGCTGAAGCTGATATGCTTAGGTGACAAACCGCACAGCGCTGAAGAGTTTTGGACAGCTCTGAAAGAGCAGGCAGATCTGTGGCTGACACCGCTGGCCCTACAGCCAGGCATGGTCGTGTGTGACAATGGTCGGAACCTGGTGGCAGCTCTGAGGCGAGGCGAGCTCACACACGTACCATGCTTGGCCTATGTGCTTAATCTCATGGTTCAGCGGTTTCTCAAAACTTACCCAAATATGCCGGATCTGCTTTTTAAAATGCGTCGCCCATGTGCCAGTTTTAGAAAGTCAGCTACAGCTTCCGCCGCCCTTGCCGTACTTCAGCAGCGTTTGCAGCTTCCAGCTTACCTACTGATCTGTGATGTCCCCACATGTTGGAACTCTACATTGCAGATGTTGGGAAGTATTTGTGAGCAGACGAGGGCAGTTGTTGACTACCAGCATCAACAAGGCCGTTGGTATTCAGTTCAGACTCCACACATAAGACCTCAGGAGTGGACATGGATGTCAGACATATGTACCATCCTCCAAAACTTTGAGGACTCCACCAAGATGGTGAGCGGCGATGACTCCTTAATTAGCGTCACCATCCCGATTCTCTGTCTTCTGAAACGTTCTCTGCTCACAATTAAAGAGGATGCATTGTAGGCAGAGCACGATGAGATGGAGCAAGGAACCATACAGGGTGATTCCATACAGCCCAACCTCATCTCATCCCAACGTGGATTGGGTGACAATGAGGAAGAGGAGGAGGAGGAAGAACAGGAGCTAGTTTCCTGCGCTATAGATGTTACTACCTGCACAACTGTCAAACCGTCTGTTCAGCGTGAATGGCCTGAGGACAGGGCAGAGGAGGAGGATGAGGAGGAGAGCATGGTCAGTCGTCCTCTTGGTGAGGACACGGAAGTCTTGCCTGTTAGCAATCTGGCACACATGGCTGAGTTTATGCTACGCTGCCTTTCCCGTGATCCTTGCGTTGTCCAAATTTTGAGTGACAGTCCTTACTGGTTGGTGACACTTCTAGACCCACGCTACAAGGAGAACTTTCTGTCTCTTATTCCCTTGCAGGATAGGCCTAATAAAATGGTACAGTACGAGAAGGCTCTTGTTGCGGAATTATTTAAAAAATTCCCATCTGAAAACTCTGGCGGCAGAGGTCACAGTTCGTTGGACAACCAAGGAGTACAAGTGAGAGAGACACAAATTCAATCCAGCAGAGGCAGGGGAACACTGTCAAAGTTCTGGGACAGTTTTCCCAGACCCTCCCATCTCACAGGTCCTGAGGCGCGGGGTAATCTCCCAAAGAGGGAAAAGTTTCGGAAGATGGTGAGGGAGTACCTTGCCGACCGTGCCAACGTAGTCCTGGAGTCTCTGTGCCTTATAATTATTGGGTATCCAAGCTGGACATATGGCATGAACTGGCTCTCTACACCTTGGAGGTCCTGGCCTGCCCTGCCGCTGTCAACTGAAAATGCTGACAGGCTGACTCTTATAAAAATGATCAAAGGCTGGTTTGGGCCAGACTTCTCAACACCACTGAATGATAGCAGCGTAACATAAACGCAAATACAGTGTCTTTTTTTTGGGAGGTCTAACTGTATTCCCATGCACCTCTGTCTTCACACCCAGACATGGGTATACGCTTCCTGATTTTGTCTATTTGCTCTTGTCCTCCTCCTTCTCCTCATCCTTCACATTCTCCTCCATATCACTACCATATCTACCATATCACCATATCTACGTCTCTTGCAAGGGGCATTGGAGTTCATCCAAATTTTTGGCAAACGTTGCATTCACTGCATAAGGCAAACAGTATGGGAGACCCACTTCCTAATCATGGGAACATTGTTTTCAGGAGGCCCTCCAACCTCTGCATCTCTTGCAAGGGGCATTGGAGTGCATCGTAATTTTTGGCAGCCGTTGCATTCACTGCATAGGCAAATAGTATTGGAGACCCACTCCTTTTTAATGGGAACATGTCGTACTCATTACTGTAGCCCAGCTCCATATGTCTTTAAATTGTTAATAGGGTTTTTCCTAAATTTTGGCAGCCGTTGGACCCACTGCATACCCTATAACTGGATAGGAGACCGTCTCCTTTCTAATGGGAACATGTCGTTACTGTGCCCAGCTCTATATGTCTTTAAATTATTAGTGCGGTTTTTCCTAAATTTTAGCAGCTGTTGGATTCACTGCATACCCTATAACTGTATAGCAGATCCTTATCCTTTCTAATGGGAACATGTCATTACTGTGGCCCAGCTCTATGTGTCTTTAAATTGTTAGTGGGGTTTTTCCCAAATTTTGGCAGCCCTTGCAGTCACAGCATGGGCATTACCACTATAGGAGACCCACTCCTTTATAATGGGAACATTTTTTTTTACTGAGACCCTCCTGTATGTCTCTTCAAAGGGGTATTGGGTTGCGTCCAAATTTTTGGCAGCTCTTGCAGTCACTGCATATGCAATAACAGTATAGGAGACCCACTCTTTAATAATGGGAACAACAAAGCATAGCCGACTGCTGGCCCTTTAAGAATAGTAAGGCAGTAAAAATAGTGTTTGTGACTTTCACAATCCCTCCTTCATAAATGAAACAGGATGTGTCTGATGATGTTTTATACACCACATGGCCAGATAAGGTTGTAAAATGTTAAAATGCCATTTCCCGGTGAATGTATTTATCACGGTTGAAAGCAATGCAAAAGTGCACAAATGCATCAAAAATGCTATGTGTGAACATAGCCCAAGGTGTGAAGGAGCATTTTTATTTATGGTTATTTATTTTGCCTTATATACAAGTCATTACCCTGGAAAGGATGTTCCTTAACATATTTCCCAGGAAAATCCATTTTGGTTTCGTTTTTGTATGTTTTATTGTGAGTCCGTAAAAGTAGCGTAATACCTCTGACAACATTGTTGACATCATTGACCTGGGAGTCAGAGATGCTTCCAGGAGTCTTCCCCATGCTGTTCCCATGTCATCTGAGTACTGTTCCCATCGATTTGGGCAATTTTTAGGCCCTCTGCAGACCGACGGGGGGGGGGGGGGGAGCCAGAAAAATGCTTGAGTTTCCCATAGACTTACATTGGGCTCGTTACTTGGACCGAGCACCCGAGTATTCCAATTTGCTCGACTCGAGCAACGAGCACCCGAGCATTTTAGTGCTCGCTCGTCACTAGTTTTCAGCTATACTATTTTTAATTCCATTCGACTTTTTGATCGGGTTTTATTCCACTCTTTGTTTGGCGGTAAGATGAAAAAGAATAGTTTGTTTTTTTACAGTGTTCACAGAAGGCGTTAACTAGTGTGACCGTTTTATAGGCCGTGGACGTGATGATAACAAATATGTGGACCTTTTTGGTTTATTTCAGTTTTCATATGAATATACCCATTTATTGATATAACATTATTTTCATTTTTGTCTGTTTATTTTTTGATTAGTTTTTTTTTTAAATATTTTTTCACATTCATTTTTTTACTTTTTCATTTAGTCCCTCTATGGGACTAGCTTTTATTAGTATAATCGCTGTTATAAAGCATTGCAATGCACCAGCATTGCAATGAATTATAACTGTCAGTGTTACATTGATAGAAGCCTCTGAGACCATGCTCCTAGCTCGGTCTAAGCAGGCCACCGTCACTGGGATACCTGGAGGCGCGGATTGTCATGACAACAGGATCACTGACTAAGGGCGTAAGCCAGAAACGCGTGGAGATTGCATCTCCGCTATCATGGACTTTTATATATTTTAATATTTTGCACCAATAAAGTGAGAATTATTTTTTATTGGAGACTTTTCCCACTTTCTCCTTATGTACACTGGCCGAGAGTCACGGCATTGTGGGTCTGAGCCCAGAAGATATGAGCAGCAGGATGGATTAAATGCATGGTCAGGCATATATTATTTTTTTCTAAAGAATTCTCAAATCAGTCAGTAAGGATTTAGGGCCCTTTTACATGGCGATATTTTGCATCAGTATTTGTTAACAGGCGCCAGGAGTGGATCCAGAACACAGAAGAGGTGAGAGTGATTCAGCTATTATTTTTCTCTGTGTTTGTTCCTCTCTGGTTTTTAGCTTACAAATACTAATGTAAATTACTGCCCAAAATACTCACTGTGTGAATGAGGCGAGGAAGCTGCTTGTAATACTGTAATATAAGTCCTTATTCTGAGGATGAGCACTCACTTGCAGGTGCTGTGCTGTAATGCTTATCTTCTCTGCTCCATCATACTCCCCAGAGCAGGGGCAACCCCTGGGGCTAAACTGCGGCCGGCAGATGTCAGACGTATCACTCAGTGATATGTGATGGAGCCAGACTCCCAAACAAAATGAATCAGACAGAAGCATACAAAATAAATACACGAAGCATTGCAATTAGATGTCAAACGTTCTCAACTTTATTTAAATTTACATGACACCGAACCATCACCTATCAGGATAAAGAAGATTCTGTGTAGCCTCTGTTCCTATAGACCATCTTGCTTGCAGCCTCCTCCATCCATTGAAGACAACGGAAATTACAGGAATAGATGAGTAATCTGCTTATACTGCTGTAATACAATTCTTTTATCCAATGATGAGAGCATGCGTCCAGGAGTTGTGCTGTAATGTTTGTCTCCTCTTTACCATCATCATCAGAGCAGGGGCGACCCCTGGGGAAAAATGTGCTTACTGGGTTCTGTGCAGCTGGCAGACGTCCAGCCGTATGTGATAGACCCCGATCCCCAAACAAAGTTAATCAGACAGAAGAACACAAAATAAATACACAAAGCATTGTAATTAGGTGTCAAATGGTCAAAATTTTATTTAAATTTACATGACACCGAAAATAGCACAACCCCCGACTCACGAAGAGTCACCCCCCAGCACTCAGGAGAGGAAAACCCCTGTGGAGAGTTAGTGCCAATATATAACAGCTGTAACTGCAGAATTTTACAATTTGTACATTTTACCAGATTTATAGAGAACAATATGAATACAGACTATAAATGTGATAAACCGGATGTGGGAGAGATCTGGCTGCGATATCTGTCACCACATTGATTCATGGAGCGAATTTGATTGATCTGATTGGCCAGATGGATGTATAATTTCTCCCTTACACATCCAGGTCCGCCTCTCTGCCGGGTTTAGTTGCTGCTGCAGTCCTTTTAATCCGCCACCACTGTGGCGTTGCGGCTTCCCAGGTGGGGGTCTCTAGCCGTCGTCCCTCGAAGGCTACTGGTATGTCTTCACTCACATCCAGCCTGCGCCTTTCAGGACTCTTCCGCAAGCCTCTGCCTTCCAAGGCCACTGGCTTCTACACAAGATCCAGCCTCGAACTTTCAGGCTGCCAGGCTTCTCTGTATCATGGTGTCCCACACACACGGGGAACAGGCCTCACGCCCAACACACCGAACACACCTGTCTCCCATCAAACAGGGTTTATATATCCATCCCGTGCACACACAAACACACTGACAGGACCTTGCTGATGTCCCAGTCATGTGATCAGACAGACATTCTGTGCGCGCAGGACCTGTGCTATGTCACAGTCATGTGACCAGTCACCTGAGGGGGAACGTACATGGTCAGGTAAAACACATCCTGGACCATTACCGTAATGCCAGCAAGTCGCTGCATTACATATCCCCCCCCTCTGTTCAAACTTGTGGGGTTGAACACATAATATACACAATCACTATAACCCCCAGCTCTGTTCAAACTTGTGGGGTTGAACACATAATATACACAATGACATTATAACCCCCAGTTCACATAGAGACCATGTACTTTACAATTGTGTTACTCAGCCCCTGGAACATTAGTCAACGACATTAGCCCATTCCTTATGGGCCCTACCATTTGTCACTGTCACTGACTTCGTTAGGTCACCTTTCCGGGTCGTAATCTTGTCAGAGCTCCCCCGCTCCCAGTTGTAACCTTGTCAGGTCTCCCCCGCTCCCAGCGGTCAGTCATAATCTTGTCAGACCTCCCCCGCTCCCAGCGGTCAGTCATACAGCGGTGTGACTCACATGCCCTGGTATCTAAGGTCCGGTTCGACTCCGTAATGTCCCGTCCTGTATTGGGTCGTTTGTATGGGCTGCTCAAACCTGAGTTACTGGAGGTCTCACTACCTCTAAACCGACGCCCACTACTCTCAGGACATCTTGAAAGGTCCATAACTCCAGCAATAGCTGTTCTGTTATTTAGGGGGCCCTTTCTCTGTCTGGTCTCATAATTTCTAGACGGCTGCCATCTTCTGCTACTCAGATGATGCTGTCTATTCACTCGCAGTCTAGCGAGATTCAACTGTTCTACCTCTTGCAGGTAGGTCACTCGGTACTCCAACAGCATGTCCATATATCCCAGGCTTTCTTCTGTTCCTACAGCGGAGAATGATACCATGCCGTCTTCGTCTGGTATCCAGTCCTGACGATCACGTGGACTGCTTACTTTCCCCACACCAGACTTCTTGACCATCATCTGCATGGCTCGACCATTTCTCCCAACGAGCTTCCTCACCAGAACATGAGGCACCCGGATGACCTCTTCACGCATACTGTGAGCTTTACTCATCAACTCCAGTTGTCTAACAGCTTGTTCCGTCTTCAACCGGAGAAACCGCTTCGTGCGAATAAATCGCCAGTGCATGTCACTTAGGATAGCCACCCTCTTCACTGTGACTTCGGTCGTGGACAGGACCACCAGCTGTTTAGCTTCTGAGGTCAAGTACACCTTACAGGCTCCCACGGCCTTCTTAAACTCCTCATGCACGGACTCACTGGTGCATTCTTCCCTCAAATCCTCGGGTACATCTACGAGGCACTTGTACCAAGACGTTTCGGTCTGACCAGTGGTTTCCATACGATCAACCAGCTCAGGGTTCAGGGACAACTGACTTTCAGCTTCTTCCCCCTTTACGCTTCCCCTGAGCTGACTCACAGCTACAAATTCACGAATTTTCGTCTTGACCATTTCTATCTCATATTTATCTGTGGTTAACACTCTCTTAGCTCTCCTCAGGTCCACCCTCTCTTGGTATAAGGGAGTGAGTGCAACGTGTTCGCCCTTTTCCTTCTCCAAGAAGGCCTCGTTCACTGAGTGATACTTCTTCCTCTAGCTCCGCAACTCGCCTCTCAGCGGCCCGTCTCTGAAGCTCCTCTTGCTTCCAATGGGTTTGTAGCGACTCCTTGAGCTCCTTGATCTCGGCTCTTACATCCACCGAATCATCCGAGCTCACATCACTCGAGGAGGTATCTGCTTTATACCTCCCATCTCCAGTGACCAACTCCTGGCCCTGGTCTGTGGCTTCTCCAATAGACTCCATCACCTTTTTCCGCTCAGCTTCCATCTTGCTGACTGTTTCCTTAAGGCACGTCACCGCCCTCTGGAGAGTATCACAGAACATCTGTAGCTCCTTCACCTGAGCTTCCAGACCTAGGGTCTTCCTGCGGAGATCACCATTTTCATCACGGGTGTCCTGCAGGGTGGTCTCAACCACTTGGCGCACGTGCTCTGCACCCGCCTTATCCTCCTCTAGTTTTACTTTAACCTTGAGAAGATCCTCACAATCTCTCCTACGTTGTTGCAGTTCCTTGCCGAACTTTTCATCGCACTCCTTCTTGGAGTCACACAGTTCCTGGTGGAACTGTTCGCGCAGTCGTTCTAGGTTTTGTTCACGCCCAGCAACTTCATGCTGCAGCGCCTCTTTGAGGGCAGACAGCTCTAACTGTACCAGGGAGAAGCGATCTTTCACCTCGCATAACTCATCATCACACACCGCTTTGTCAATCTCTAATTGAAAAACCTCCTCCTTGATTTTGCGGCGGTCCTCCTTAATTCCGTAGAACATTTCTTTCCACTGGTTAATTTCCACGTGGCTTTGCTCCACTTCTCGCAGCCAGTTCCTCATAAGCTGGTGTATTTTCTGCTGTTCAGACTCCAGGATCAACTGATCTGAGGACACGTTCCCCAGGTTTTCACATAATTGCTGCACGTCACTCTGACCCTGCTGGCCGATAGGCTCCAGCTCTTGGTCATGACTGGCCGCCTCCTCTTTCAGGGCTGTCAGATCCTTCTGACTCGGTACCGTACCGGAGGTTGCTACTGGCAACGTCATCTCCTCTTCTACCTCTAATGGAGGATCCACACTTGAAGCAGAGGCACACAGTTCTACATTCTCTTTATTTTCATTTTCAGCCAAGTCTACAGGAGCAACCTTTTTGTGGCCCTTGCGCCGTCTACGAGATGGGGACTTGCTCACCTCGTCTAGCCCCTCCTGACTGACCTCTCCTTCTACTTTCGTAGTGTCACCGTCAGCTACGGGGTCTGTGTCACTCCCCATGGTGTTGTGGACTAACAGGTCACCTCCCACTTTGACGTCACCCCCTTCTACTGGAGCTACCCCGTTATCAACGGTCACATTGTCATTTTTAGGAGGTACCAACCCACCACCAGTAATGTTTTGGGATTTTCTATCCTTCACGCTGTTTTGAACAACCGCCCCTTTTTAGACTCCGCCCCCTTTTTAACAACCACATCGGCAGGGGAATTTTTACAAGAAAAATCAACAATAGTCTTAGGACTCAGTTCACAACAGCTCTTACCACCTCCCCGGGCACTCTGGGACAACAAGGGCGCCCCCGGAGAGTTTAAAGAATGGTCCACTGCCGACATTCCATATGGTGCCCACAGCTCCTGTGGTTCCTGCACCATGTCCAGTTTCATGTCCAGTAGACGTTTCTCAAATACCTGCTCCGGTTTTAACAGGCACTTTAATCGCTCTAATCGCTCAATAGCTTCAGACTCAGTTGCTGCTCCTTTCACAGCCATTTTTATCTGCTCCTGCATTTCCTCAGGACACTATTCACACACCGCTCTCCCCGGAAAAATTTTGTGGCCCCGCCGAGCCACAGCAAAACCGGATTTGAGTGCGATGACAACCTTCGCAACCCCGCCGAGTTGCAGCCAGATGCTTTAATCTTCGTGAGCCCCGCCGAGCCACAGCAAACCAGGTTGGAGTGCGACGACAATCTTCACAACCCCGCCGAGTTTCAGCCAGATGCTTTTAAGCTTCGTGAGCCCCGCCGAGCCACAGCAAGATGCTTGTAACCACACTCGTCGTCCTGTGCCGTTGCCCCTAGCAACCGGGCTGCAGTTGCCTCAAGCAACCAGACTGCAGTTGCCCCTAGCAACCGGACTGCAGTTGCCCCTAGCAACCGGGTTGTCGTTGCCGCTAGCAACTGGGCTGCAGTTGCCCGCATTCTCCACCATATGTAAGGAAGCACTAGTCATCATAATGGGGGATACTCGCTGCACCGGGTCAATTAATGCACACCAGCAATGTCTTTCCGGTATTTCACAATACTGCAGTTTATTGCACTTCATAAACCACAGTTCACACATATAATGTCCACGAGCCCAAGTGGCAAACCGGCCCACTTGGCCCTGGTTACAGTCTTCAGCAAGGTAATACTTTGTTATATGGACACTTGAATGGACATTACTAAAGTGTATTACCTTTGCCGGGTTTAGTTGCTGCTGCAGTCCTTTTAATCCGCCACCACTGTGGCTTTGCGGCTTCCCAGGTGGGGGTCTCTAGCCGTCGTCCCTCGAAGGCTACTGGTATGTCTTCACTCACATCCAGCCTGCGCCTTTCAGGACTCTTCTGCAAGCCTCTGCCTTCCAAGGCCACTGGCTTCTACACAAGATCCAGCCTCGACCTTTCAGGCTGCCAGGCTTCTCTGTATCACGGTGTCCGACACACACGGGGAACAGGCCTCACGCCCAACACACCGAATACACCTGTCTCCCATCAAGCAGGGTTTATATATCCATCCTGTGCACACACACACTGACAGGACATTGCTGCTGTCCCAGTCATGTGATCAGACAGACATTCTGTGCGCGCAGGACCTGTGCTATGTCACAGTCACGTGACCAGTCACCTGAGGGGGAAGGTACATGGTCAGGTAAAACACATCCTGGACCATTACCATAATGCCAGCAAGTCGCTGCATTACAATATATATATATATATATATATATACACATACACAGTGGGGGAAATAAGTATTCGATCCCTTGCTGTTTTTGTAAGTTTGCCCACTGACAAAGACATGAATAGTCTATAATTTTAAGGGTAGGTTAATTTTAACATTGAGAGATAGAATACGCCCCCCCCCAAAAAAAAAAAAATCAAGAAAATCACATTGTATAAATTAGATAATTTTTTTTGCATTTTGCAGTGAGAAATAAGTATTTCATCCCCTACAAACTATTATGAGTTCTGGCTGCTACAGACCAGTTAGACGCTCCTAATCAACTCGTTACCTGCATTAAAGACAGCTGTCTTACATAGTCACCTGTATAAAAGACTCTTGTCCACAGACTCCATTAATCAGTCAGACTCTAACCTCTACAACATGGGCAAGACCAAAGAGCTTTCTAAGAATGTCAGGGACAAGATCATAGACCTGCACAAAGCTGGAATGGGCTACAAAACCATAAGCAAGACGCTGGGTGAGAAGGAGACAACTGTTGGTGCAATTGTAAGAAAATGAAAGAAATACAAAATGACTGTCAATCGACATTGATCTGGGGCACCATGCAAAATCTCACCTGGTGGGTTATCCTCGATCATGAGGAAGGTGAGAGATCTGTTATGATCTGCTACAGGGACTAAGGAAAGACAGGAGATCTGTCCCTACAATAGAACTAAACTAGATCCCTACGATGTAATGGGGAACCTGATCCTGCGATCAGACCCGCTAAAGTCCTCGGCTAGTCTGTACGAAGACCTATAGATGTGAGGGAGGGATCCCTACAAGAACTAGGGACTGGGATAAGTTGGACACCTCCTAGCAGAAATAGTAGCAGTCAAAGACAAACACACAACAAAAATCATAGAGGTCAGAAGACCTAGCAAAACTAACAGAGAACGGCAACAGAGCACCAAGCTAGCTCAAGAGTAGTAAATACAATGAAGTCCAGCAAGGCCAGGAGGGCGGAGCCGGATTAAATAGGCAAAAATGGTCATGTGACCAGCAAACTAAAAAAAAACTAACAGGAGAGTTCTAACAGTACCCCCTCTTCTAAGAGGATCCTCCGGATCCCCTAGGCCCAGGCTTACCAGGAAACCTCCTGTGAAACGCTCTGACAAGTCTGGAAGCAGAAACATCATCCGCCCTCACCCATGAGTTATCCTCAGGTCCGAAACCCTTCCAAGCGACGAGATACTGCAAACTCCCTCTATACCGTCTAGAATTTAGGATGCGGGAAATTTCATATTCCCCGTCCTCCACCACCGGAGGAACAGTGGCAGAGGCGTCACCATCCGACACATCAGCTTTTATCAACAGAGAAACATGAAACACCGGGTTAATTTTCCAGGACGTAGGAACCTCCAACCTAACAGCAGATTGGTTAACTATCTGAAGCACCTTAAAGGGTCCTACGAACTTGGGACCCAATTTTTTAGAAGGAATCCTCAATCGCAGATTCTTAGAGGACAACCAAACCATGTCACCAACAGCAAACAAAACCTCTTGCCGTTTCCTATCAAAGTACCTCTTAGATTTTTTGTTAGCCTCCTGAAGATTACCACGCACATCCGTCCAAACTCTCTCCAAATCACCGGAAAAACACTCCTCCTCAGGCACAGCCGAAACCAATTTGGAGAATGACCCAAAAGACGGATGTCTCCCAGAACAACAAAAAAAAGGCGAACACCCAGCAGAAGAGGATGTATGGTTGTTAAGAGCAAATTCAGCAAGTGGCAGAAACTCAGACCACCCCTCTTGATTGTCTGCCACAAAACAACGCAAGAACTGCTCAACATCCTGGTTCTTCCTTTCTGTCTGGCCATTAGACTCAGGATGATATCCGGATGAAAACGACAAATGAACTCCCAACCTGTCACAAAAGGCACGCCAAAAACGAGCCACGAACTGAGGTCCCCTATCAGAAACAATGTCAGTAGGAACACCATGTAGTCTGACAATTTCCTTGACAAAGGCCTTAGCGAGTGTCTTAGCGCAAGGCAGTTTGATGAAGGGAACCAAGTGACACATCTTGCTAAAACGGTCCACAACCACCCAGATGACCGTGAAACCTTCAGAGGGGGGAAGGTCAGTAATAAAGTCCATAGCCAGATGTGTCCAAGGTGCACTAGGAACCTCCAGAGGGCAAAGCAACCCCGCAGCAGGAGCATGCGAAGACTTGGATCTAGCACACACAGTACATTGGCGCACCCACTTAATGACTTCCTTCTGCCATCCAGGCCACCAAAAACTGCGACCCACAAGTCTCTTGGTCTCAGAAATTCCTGGATGACCTGCCAACCGAGAATCATGACACTCAACAAACAAATCTCTCCTAAAGGTCCTAGGCACAAACAACCTCCCATGGGGAGTGTTAGATGGGGCATTCTCCTGAGCTTTAAGAATCTCATCCTCCAAAACGGAGTCCAAAGCAGCAATCACAACACCTTCTTGTAAAATGCTCTCCTCTTCCTCCTCAACACCGACCATGGGAGAAAAGCTGCGAGACAAAGCATCCGCTTTAACATTCTTGGTACCCGGGATGTAAGTAACGGAAAAATTAAACCGCGAGAAAAAAAAGTGCCCACCTAGCCTGACGGGCATTCAAGCGCTTGGCAGCATCCAGATAGATCAGATTTTTATGATCAGTGAAAACCTGAATGGGAAATTCAGCACCTTCCAAGAGGTGACGCCAGTGTTCAAATGTGAGTTTAATCGCCAGCAATTCCCGATTACCAATATCGTAATTAAGTTCAGTCTCAGAAAATTTTTTTGAAAAAAAGGCACAGGGATGTACTCCATCCTTGTTTTCCTGAGACAACACCGCACCAACCCCCACCGAAGAAGCATCAACCTCAACCAAAAACGGCTTAGTCACATCAGGCTGCATAAGGATGGGAGCAGAGGTGAACCTCTCCTTTAGAAACACAAAAGCTTCAATGGCCTCAGAAGTCTACTGAACCGCATTAGCACCTTTCCTGGTGAGATCGGTCAGCGGTTTGACAATAATAGAAATTTTTTTTATGAATTTTCTGTAATAATTGGTGAAATCCAAAAACCTCTGTATCGATTTCAAACCAATAGGCCTAGGCCATTCCTGTACAGCCTGAACCTTCACCGGGTCCATCTCAAAACCTTCACTGGAGATAATGTAGCCCAAAAAACTAATTCTCTGTACAGCGAACTCACATTTCTCCAGCTTAGCAAAAAGCGAATTGTCCATTAATAACTGTAATACCTCACGTACGCTCCGCCAATGAGACTCCAGATCAGGCGAATAAATCAGAATGTCATCCAAATAAACAACCACATTTTTGCCGATCAAAGGTCTAAGGATGTCATTAATAAGATTCTGAAAAAATGCTGGAGCATTGGTAAGACCAAAAGGCATCACCAGATTCTCAAAATGACCCACAGGAGTGTTAAAAGCAGTCTTCCATTCATCACCCTCCTTCATGCGCAACAAATTGTATGCCCCCCGGAGATCAATTTTAGAGAACCACTTGGCCCCCACTAACTGGTTAAACAAATCAGGAATCAATGGCAGTGGGTAAGGATTGCGTACAGTAATTTTATTAATCTCACGAAAGTCCAGACAAGGACGTAAACCGCCATCTTTTTTTTTTACAAAAAAAAATCCAACAGCCACAGGAGACTTGGAAGGCCTAATGTGACCGGCGGCCAAGCTTGTCTGTATGTATTCCTCCAAAGCCTTTCTCTCAGGAATAGTAAGATTAAATAAACGACTTTTAGGAAGAGTCGCTCCAGGGACAAATTCAATGGTACAATCATAGTCTCTATGGGGAGGCAAAATTTGTGACTCCTCCTCAGAAAAAACTCTCCAAAAATCCTGAATAGGTACAGGTAATTCCCCTTTTTCCACCGCAGCAATACGTCCGTTACAACACTTGTCATAACACTTAGGGCTCCAGGACTTAATTTCATTGGTAGACCAATCCAGTACAGGATTGTGCAATTTTAACCAGGGTAACCCCAATATTACTGGAGAAGGCAAATTATCCAATACCACCAAATCCAAATTCTCTTGATGAATACCATTAATAGTGAGGGGAAATTCACAGACCTTGTGAGTAACACTCTTCAAGGGAGAGCCATCAACAGAAACCACAGCAATAGGGGATGACAAAGTTTTAGGTTCTAATCTAAGTTTTTCCAAGAATCCCCCATCAATCACATTCAGAGTAGAACCACAATCCACAAATACCCGAAATTCAATTAATTCATCCTGAGCAGCGGTAGTAGCAGATAGGAATACTCCCTTAGAATTTAAACAGGCAATACGTGCATGACTGACCATTTTTTTTTCTTTCTTCATACGAAGCACACAGTTCTTAATAAAATGACCAGAATTTCCGCAATAGAAGCACAAGCCTTCAGAAAGCCTGCGGTCTTTTTCCTGAGAGCGGGGTGCCATCGCCCCAATTTCCATCGGCTCTCCATTGTCAGCACAGACCCTCTCAGGACTCGGAGCTGACATAGCAGAGGATTTGTTCTCATTAACCCTTGCACGCAGTCTCCTGTCCACCCATATAGCTAATTGCATTGCCTCCTGCAAGTTTCCAGGTGTGGGATAAGCAATCAGTAAATCCTTAACCCTTTCACCTAGCCCTGCAAGAAACAAGCTTTTCAAAGCTGAATAGTTCCACCCCACCTGGGCAGACCACCGACGGAAGTGAGAACAATATTTTTCCACATTACCTGATCCCTGCCTCAAACGTCTCAATTCAGACTCAGCAGATGAGACACGATCAGGATCATCGTACAACAAACCCAAAGCAGAAAAAAAACTATCCACTGATCTAAAGCACGGATCGCTAGGTTGGAGAGAGAAGGCCCATCCCTGAGGATCTTTGCGCAAAAGTGACATTATGAACCCTATGCACTGTGATTCATCACCAGAGGATCCGGGTCTCAAACGAAAATACAATAAACAAGCACTTTTAAAAGAAAAAAAATCTTGTTGTTCCCCAAAAAATAAATCAGGCAGACGTACCTTTGGTTCCACAAAATGTGCTCCAGAACAGCTACTCACGTGTTGTTGGAGCTTGGCCACCTCCAGAGAGAGTCCCTGCAAGCGTTGAGCCAAATCTTGAACCGAGACCATGATGGAAAACTGGAGGTCTTTCCTTAGAGAAAATTTTTATTTTTTTTTTTCTTTTAGGGCTGGACTTACTGTTATGATCTGCTACAGGGACTAAGGAAAGACAGGAGATCTGTCCCTACAATAGAACTAAACTAGATCCCTACGATGTAACGGGGAACCTGATCCTGCGATCAGACCCGCTAAAGTCCTCGGCTAGTCTGCACGAAGACCTATAGATGTGAGGGAGGGACCCCTACAAGAACTAGGGACTGGGATAAGTTGGACACCTCCTAGCAGAAATAGTAGCAGTCAAAGACAAACACACAACAAAAAGCATAGAGGTCAGAAGACCTAGCAAAACTAACAGAGAACAGCAACAGAGCACCAAGCTAGCTCAAGAGTAGTAAATACAATGAAGTCCAGCAAGGCCAGGAGGGCGGAGCCGGATTAAATAGGCAAAAATGGTCATGTGACCAGCAAACTAAAAAAAAACTAACAGGAGAGTTCTAACAAGATCAGCCTAAAACTACACGGGGGGAACTTGTTAATGATCTCCAGGCAGCTGGGACCACAGTCACCAAGGAAAACATTGGTAACACATTACGCCTTAAAGGTTTAAAATCCTGCAGTGCCCGCAAGGTCCCCCTGCTCAAGAAGGCACATGTGCAGGCCCATCTGAAGTTTGCCAATGAACACCTGGATAATTCTGTGAGTTATTGGGAGAAGGTGCTGTGGTCAGATGAGACAAAAATTGAGCTCTTTGGCATTAACTCAACTCGCCATGTTTGGAGGAAGAAGAAGGAAGTACAACAATAAGAACATCGTTCCAACCATGAAGCATGGTGGGGTAAACATACTTTGGGGGTGCTTTTCTGCAAAGGGAACATGACGACTGCACGGTATTGAAGGGAAGATGGCTGGCGTCATGTAGCGCGAGATTTTGACCAACAACCTCCTTCCCTCAGTAAGAGCATTGAAGATGGGTCGTGGCTAGGTCTTCCAGCAAGGCAATGACCCAAAACATACAGCCAAAGCAACAAAGGAGTGGATCAAAAAGAAGCACAGTAAGGTCATGGAGTGGCCTAGCCAGTCTCCAGACCTTAATCCCATAGAAAACTTATAGAGGGAGTTAAAGCTCTGATTTGCCAAGCAACAACCTCAAAATCTTAATGATTTAGAGATGATCTTTTCAAGAGGAGTGGACCAAAATTCCTCCCGACATGTGCGCAAACCTCATTATCAACTACAAAAACCGTCTGACTACTGTGCTTGCCAACATGTGTTTTACCACCAAGTATTAAGTGTGGTTTTCCAGAGGGAATGAAATACTTATTTCTCACTGCAAAATGCAAAAAAAATTATCTAATTTATACAATGTGATTTTCTTGATTTTTTTTTTGATATTCTATCTCTCAATGTTAAAGTTAACCTACCCTTAAAATTATAGACTGTTCCTGTCTTTGTCAGTGGGCAAACTAACAAAGACAGCAAGGGATCAAATAATTATTTCCCCCACCGTGTATATAATTTTATATATATTGTAAGGCAGCACTAGTCATCATAATGGGGGATACTCGCTTCGCTGCGACAATCAATGCACACGTGCAATGTCTTTCCGTTTTCACAACGCTGCAGTTTATTACTTCATAAACCACAGTTCACCGGGTCCAACTCAGTGGCATGCCAACACACATATATATATATATATAATGTTCATGAGCCAAGTGACTCACAGGCCCACTTGCTCCAGGTACAGCCTTCAGCAAGGTAATCATATAGCAATGTCCATATTAATGTCCATATAACACAGTGTATTACCTTTGCCGGGTTTAGCTGCTGCAGTCCATTAGGCTTGCCACCACTGTGACTTTGCGGCTTCCCACGTAGGGGTCTCCAGCCGTCGTTCCCTCAAAGGCCACTGACATCCACACAGGATCCAGGCTCTGCCTTTCAGGACTCTTCCTCAATAATCCGCCACCACTGTGGTTTGCGGCTTCCCAGGTGGGGGTCTCTAGCCGTCGTTCCCTCAAAGGCCACTGACATCCACACAGGATCCAGGCTCTGCCTTTCAGGACTCTTCATCAAAACCTCTGCCTTCCAAGGCCACTAGCATCCACACAGGATCCAGTCTCGACCTTTCAGGCACCAGGCTTCACTCAGCCTCACTAGGCCTCACACGGTCGGTGTCCCACGCACACGGGAACAGGCCTTACGCCTCTCTCACAGAACACACCTGTCTCCCATCAAGCAGGGTTTATATATGCATCCCATGCACACACACACACATACTGACAGGACCTTGCTGATGTCACAGTCATGTGATCAGACAGCTGAGGGGGAAGGTACATGGTCAGGTAAAACACATCCTGGACCATTACCGTAATGCCAGCAAGTCGCTGCATTACATATCCCCCCCCTGTTCAAACTTGTGGGGTTGAACACATAATATACACAATCACTATAACCCCCAGCTCTGTTCAAACTTGTGGGGTTGAACACATAATATACACAATGACATTATAACCCCCAGTTCACATAGAGACCATGTACTTTACAATTGTGTTACTCAGCCCCTGGAACATTAGTCAACGACATTAGCCCATTCCTTAGGGACCTACCATTTGTCACTGTCACTGACTTCGTCAGGTCACCTTTCCGGGTCGTAACCTTGTCAGAGCTCCCCCGCTCCCAGCGGTCAATTGTAACCTTGTCAGGTCTCCCCCGGCTCCAGCGGTCAGTCATAATCTTGTCAGACCTCCCCTGCTCCCAGCGGTCAGTCGTAACCTTGTCAGGTCTCCCCCCTCCCAGCGGTCAGTCATACAGCAGTGTGACTCACATGCCCTGGTATCTAAGGTCCGGTTCGACTCCGTAATGTCCCGTCCTCTATTGGGTCGTTTGTATGGGCTGCTCAAACCTGAGTTACTGGAGGTTTCACTACCTCTAAACCCACGCCCACTACTCTCAGAACATCTTGAAAGGTCCCTAACTCCAGCTATAGCTGTTCTGTTATTTAGGGGGCCCTTTCTCTGTCTGGTCTCATAATTTCTAGACGGCTGCCATCTTCTGCTACTCAGATGATGCTGTCTATCCACTTGCAGTCTAGCGAGATTCAACTGTTCTACCTCTCGCAGGTAGGACACTCGGTACTCCAACAGCATGCGCATATATCCCAGGCTTTCTTCTGTTCCTACAGCGGAGAATGATACCATGCCGTCTTCGTCTGGTATCCAGTCCTGACGATCACGTGGACTGCTTACTTTCCCCACACCAGACTTTTTGACCATCATCTGCATGGCTCGACCATTTCTCCCAACGAGCTTCCTCACCAGAACATGAGGCACCCGGATGACCTCTTCACGCATACTGTGAGCTTTCCTCATCAACTCCAGTTGTCTAACAGCTTGTTCCGTCTTCAACCGGAGAAACCGCTTCGTGCGAATAAATCGCCAGTGCATGTCACTTAGGATAGCCACCCTCTTCACTGTGACTTCGGTCGTGGACAGGACCACCAGCTGTTTAGCTTCTGGAGGTCAAGTACACCTTACAGGCTCCCACGGCCTTCTTAAACTCCTCATGCACGGACTCACTGGTGCATTCTTCCCTCAAATCCTCGGGTACATCTACGAGGCACTTGTACCAAGACGTTTCGGTCTCTCCAGTGGTTCCCAGACGATCAACCAGCTCAGGTTTCAGGGACCACTGCTTTCCAGCATCTTCACCCTGTATGCTTCCCCTGAGCTGACTCACAGCTACAACTTCACAACTTTTCGTCTTGACCACCTCCACTTCACCTTTATCTTCCAACACCCTACTCTTAGCTCTCCTCAGGACCACCTTCTCATTGTCTAAGGGAGTAAGTGCAACTTGTTTGCCTTTTCCCTTCTCCAAGGAGACCTCGTTCACCGCGTGACACTTTGCTAGGCGACCTTTAAGCTCTAAAACTTCTCCTTCCAGCTCAGTTACTCGCCTCTCAGCAGTCCATCTCTGAAGCTCTTCCTGCTTCAACTGCTCTTCCAGCAGCAGAGCTCTCTCAGACCTCTCCGTCTCCAATGCGCCCTCTCGGCTCTCAATAGCCAGTCTCTCACGCTTCTCTTGCGTCCACTGGGCTTGTAGCAACTCCTTGAGCTGCTTGATCTCGGCTCTGACATCCACCGAATCCTCCGAGCCCACATCACTCGAGGAGGTATCTGCTTCATACCTCCCATCACCAGCGGTCAACTCCTGGCCCTGGTCTGTGGCTTTTCCGATGTACTCCTCCATCTTCTCTCGCTCAGCTTCCATCTTGCTGACTGTTTCCTTACGGTACGTCTCCGCCTTCTGGAGAGTATCACAGGACATCTGTAGCTCCTTCACCTGAGCTTCCAGATCTAGGGTCTTTCCCCGGAGATCATCATTCTCCTCACGGGTGTCTAACAGAGTGGTCTCAACCACTTGGCGCACTTGCTCTGCACCCGCCTTATCCTCCTCTAGTTTTTCCTTCACCTTGAGGAGATCCTCATAATCTCTCTTACTCTGTTGCAGTTCCCTACTGCGTTGACCACACTCCTTCTTGGAGTCACACAGCTCCTGGTTGAGCTGTTTGCGCAGTCGTTCTAGGATTTGTTCGCGTCCAGAAACACCATCCTGCCGCGCCTCCTTCTCAAGCTTCAACTGCAAAACCTCTTCCTTGATTTTGCGGCGGTCCTCCTTAATTGCGTAGAACATTTCCTTCAACTGGTTAATTTCCTCGTTGCTTCCCTTCAGGTCTTGCTGTAAATTCCTCACAACCTGGTATAATTTCTGCCTTTCAGACTCCAGGTTCGGCTGGTCTGAGGACACGATCTCCAGGTTTCCACATTGTTGCTGCATGTCACTCTGACCCTGCTGGCCGATAGGCTCCAGCTCTTGGTCACGACTGGCCGCCTCCTCTTTCAGGACTGTCAGATCCTTCTGACTCAGTACTGTACCGGAGGTTGCTACTGGCAACGTCACCTCCTCTTCTACCTCTAATGGAGGATCCACACTTGAAGCAAAGGCACACAGTACTACATTCTCTTTATTTTCATTTTCAGCCAAGTCAACAGGAGCAACCATCTTGTGGGGACTCTCTCACCTCGTCTAACCCCTCCTGACTGAACTCTCTCTCTACTTTCATAGTGTCACAGTCAGCTACGGGGTCTGTGTCACTCTCCATGGTGTTGTGGACTAACAGATCACCTCCCTCTTTGAAGTCACCCCCTTCTACTGGAGCTACCCCGTTATCAAAGGTCACATTGTCATTTTTAGGAGGTACCAACTGACCACCAGTAATTTTTTTTGATTTTCTATCCTCCACGCTGTTTTGAACAACCGCCCCTTTTTTAACAACCACACCAGCAGGGGAATTTTTACCAGAAAAATCAACAATAGTCTTAGGACTCAGTTCACAACAGCTCTTACCACCTCCCCGGGCACTCTGGGACAACAAGGGCGCCCCCGGAGAGTTCAAAGAATGGTCCGCTGCCGCCCGTCTATATGGTGCCCACGGCTCCAGCGGTCCCAGCACCATGTCCAGTGGATGTTTCTCAAATTCCTGCTCCGGTTTTAACAGGCACTTTAATCGCTCTAATCGCTCAATAGCTTCAGACTCAGTTGCTGCTCCTTTCACAGCCATATTTATCTGCTCCTGCATTTCCTCAGGACACTATTCACACACCGCTCTCCCCGGAAAAATCTTCGTGGCCCCGCCGAGCCACAGCAAAACCGGATTTGAGTGCGACGACAACCTTCGCAACCCCGCCGAGTTGCAGCCAGATGCTTTAAACTTCGTGAGCCCCGCCGAGCCACAGCAAGCCAGGTTTGAGTGCTTCGCTAATCTTCGCAACCCCACCGAGTTGCAGCCAGATGCTTTAATCCACACTCGTCCTGTGCCGTTGCCCCTAGCAACCAGACTGTAGCTGCCCGCACTCTCGAACCATATGTAAGGCAGCACTAGTCATCATAATGGGGGATACTCGCTTTGCTGCGACAATCAATGCACACGTGCAATGTCTTTCCGTTTTTCACAACGCTGCAGTTTATTACTTCATAAACCACAGTTCACCGGGTCCAACTCAGTGGCACGCCGACACACATATATATATATATATATATATATATATATATAACGTTCATGAGCCAAGTGACTCACAGGCCCACTTGCTCCAGGTACAGCCTTCAGCAAGGTAATCATATAGCAATGTCCATATTAATGTCCATATAACACAGTGTATTACCTTTGCCGGGTTTAGCTGTCTCAGTCCATTACTCCGCCACCGCTGTGGCTTTGCGGCTTCCCAGGTAGGGGTCTCCAGCCGTCGTTCCCTCAAAGGCCACTGACATCCACACAGGATCCAGGCTCTGCCTTTCAGGACTCTTCCTCAATAATCCGCCACCACTGTGGCTTTGCGGCTTCCCAGGTGGGGGTCTCTAGCCGTCGTTCCCTCAAAGGCCACTGACATCCACACAGGATCCAGGCTCTGCCTTTCAGGACTCTTCATCAAAACCTCTGCCTTCCAAGGCCACTAGTATCCACACAGGATCCAGTCTCGACCTTTCAGGCACCAGGCTTCACTCGGTCTCACTAGGCCTCACACGGTCGGTGTCCCACACACACGGGAACAGGCCTTACGCCTCTCTCACAGAACACACCTGTCTCCCATCAAGCAGGGTTTATATATGCATCCCATGCACACACACACACACATACTGACAGGACCTTGCTGATGTCACAGTCATGTGATCAGACGGCTGAGGGGGAAGGTACATGGTCAGGTAAAACACATCCTGGACCATTACCGTAATGCCAGCAAGTTGCTGCATTACAATATATATATATATATATATATATATATATATATATATGCCTGCCTGCCTAACTCCTGCCTAGCACTGATTATATGCAGCTGGATTAGTCCTCAGAAGGACTGTTAGTTTAGATGGATATATACAGTACAGTCCAAAAGTTTGGACACATCTTCTCATTTAAAGATTTTTCTGTATTTTCATGACTATGAAAATTGTACATTCACACTGAAGGCATCAAAACTATGAATGAACATGTGGAATTATAGCCTCTCACCTAGCCAAATCAGATCTCATGCTTTGCACTGACGAGGGCCAACAGTCCGAAACACCGAGTCTGCAAATTGAGATTCTGATTTGGATTTTATCCTAAGTCATAGTCCTACTGAATAGACTGTTAGAATTTGTATTATGGCATGAAAAAAGCAGCTAAGTAAAGAAAAACGAGTGGCCATCATTACTTTAAGAAATGAAGGTCTGTCGGTCCGAAAAATTGGGAAAACTTTGAAAGTGTCCCCAAGTGCAGTTGCAAAAACCATCAAGCGCTACAAAGAAACTGGCTCACATGAGGACCGCCCCAGGAAAGGAAGACCAAGAGTCACCTCTGCTTCTGAGGATAAGTTCATTTGAGTCACCAGCCTCAGAAATCACAGGTTAACAGCAGCTCAGATTAGAGACCAGGTCAATGCCACACAGAGTTCTAGCAGCAGACACATCTCTTCAGCAACTGTTAAGAGGAGACTTTGTGCAGCAGGCCTTCATGGTAAAATAGCTGCTAGGAAACCACTGCTAAGGACAGGCAACAAGCATAAGAGACTTGTTTGGGCTAAAGAACACAAGGAATGGACATTAGACCAGTGGAAATCTGTGCTTTGGTCTGATGAGTCCATACTTGAGATCTTTGGTTTCAACCACCGTGTCTTTGAGCGATGCAGAAAAGGTGAACTGATGGACTCTACATGCCTGGTTCCCACCGTGAAGCATGGAGGAGGAGGTGTGATGGTGTGGTGGTGCTTTGCTGGTGACACTGTTGGGGATTTATTCAAAATTGAAGGCATACTGAACCAGCATGGCTACCACAGCATCTTGCAGCGGCATGCTATTCCATCTGGTTTGCGTTTAGCTGGACCATTATTTATTTTTCAACAGGACAATGACCCCAAACACACCTCCAGGCTGTGTAAGGGCTATTTGACCAAGAAGGAGAGTGATGGGGTGCTACGCCAGATGACCTGGCCTCCACAGTCACCAGACCTGAACCCAATCGAGATGGTTTGGGGTGAGCTGGACCGCGGAGTGAAGGCAAAAGGGCCAACAAGTGCTCAGCATCTCTGGGAACTCCTTCAAGATTGTTGGAAGACCATTTCCGGTGACTAACTCTTGAAGCTCATCAAGAGAATGCCAAGAGTGTGCAAAGCAGTCATCAAAGCAAAAGGTGGCTACTTTGAAGAACCTAGAATATAAGACATATTTTCAGTTGTTTCACACTTTTTTTGTTAAGCATATAATTTCACATGTGTTAATTCATAGTTTTGATGCCTTCAGTGTGAATGTACAATTTTTATAGTCATGAAAATGCAGAAAAATCTTTATATGAGAATGTGTGTCCAAACTTTTGGTCTGTACTGTATCTACCTCCTTCTAGGTTGTGCCTGGATATGTACACCCACTATATACTGTGTATGTCTGCACCACTTCAGTGCAGTAAGGCGACATTACTGACCACGGAGCAGCCGTGCTCTTTAGAGCTGATGCATTTTTATTTTTGGGAATTGTTTCAGCTGCCTGAAGACCAATGCTCGCCCTCTACCATGGGCATGCTGCAGATCCTCGCTAAGTTGCCATCTTACTCCCTGGCATCAGGATGGTTAATAACAGTACAACCCATGTGCAGACAGATTTGTCTAACTCCTTATCGGACTCCAGCAACGCATCGGCTGTTATCCCAGCAGAGAGTACCGCGATTCAGGACTATCTCTGACCATGCCGGTGCTGGTCATAATTCACCGGTACCAGAGGAGGACAACTTTGGGACATTGTCCAAGACATACTCCTCAAGAACTGTGTTTAAGAAATTGTCTCCAGAGGTCCAGGACTTGAGGTATGAAAAGGATGAGGACATTACTGGGGGCACACAACCCGCTCATAATAGGTCCAGGGGAAGAAGAAACACGCCGTACTGGTACTTCCTCCAGTGTAAGGCCAAAATAAAGGAGGGCAAGGTAAGAATGTCTATATTGTTATTCTACTGGGGATCCACAGGGGAGGGATCGTACATCACAATGCTAGTTTACAATGAGGCATACCAGAAAATATATGTCCTTCTATGATATATCCTCATATAATTTCCGATTGTGGCAAATATTATGCAAATTCGCTGATCGTAACCTTATCGGTACGATGGTAGCGTCACCACTAGCACCTAAGAAGCACAGTGAAGCCTGGTAAGTGTCCAGACGGAGGATATAGCCATTTATGAGAAGCATAATTATTTTTTAGGATCATAGCCATGACTGTTATAGCATTTGCATAAGTCGCCCTTGTGCCATGTTGTTCTCCTTTTTTCAAGCAATGTCTGTAATCACAGCAAAACTATTGCAGTCTTCACAACACAGCCCGGCTCTGCTACGATTATGGAAATCATGTCCATGAGCAATAAAGAAAAAGATTCACAAGTGTTTTTAAGAAATTGATACTGTGTTTTTTTTACTTGGATTATTTTTTTATGTTTGCGTTATTTTGCATTATTTTGTCTTTTTGATACTTTTGTTGCCTCTGTGCATTTTTACGTTTTTTCTTTTATTGCTAATCACAGCATGGTCTAAGTTTTGTGATTTTCTTATTTTTTTTTCTTTCTTTGCCTTTTCTATAAATTTTACCATTAGAAAATGCACCTAAAAAAATCATCCACATGTCTGTATGTGTCAGAGTTGGCTTGGGGTCCCATCTATTTATTTAGTAGGGTAAAGAGGGAGGAGGTGAGTAAGGACATAAGTGTGAAGTGCTGGGTCCTGATTGCTTGCAGGGGCGGACTGGCCCACCGGAGGATCGGGAAAACCCCCAGTGGGCCCCGCCCCCTACCCCCTCTGGGCCCTGTACGGAGAACAGATGCCCCCCTCCCCCTCCCCGGTTCACAGCACTGCCGATATGATTAGTGATGGGCCCTCTGCCTCCTCTGCGCAGCGACACTGCCGGCGCGTGCGCAGGAGGTCAGTCTCAGGGTGATGACGTCATTGCCCTGGGACTGCTTCCTGTGCGCGCTGTGGAGTACGGACCCGGCGTCGCCCCGGGCAGCGGCTGCAGCTCATCTCGACGCGTCAGTATGAAACGGGGAGGGGGGAGGAAGGAAGGGATAGGGGGAAGAGGAGGAAGGGATAGGGGGGAGGGGTGACTGGGAGGAAGGGATAGGGGGGAGGGGTGACTGGGAGGAAGGGATAGGGGGGAGGGGTGACTGGGAGGACCCCTGGCCGAGGCTGGCAGTAAATACTACTGGACAATGGGCATGATTATCATCATGCCCATTGCCTAGCATGTCCTGCTGCCAGCCTCTGGTTACTGGTACTATGCCCAGCAGCAGGTACTACCACCAGGGGCTGGCAGGACATAGTGGGTGGGCATGATAGTACTAAGGAGGCTGGCAAGACATACAAGGCATGAATCATGCCCAGCATGTCCTGCCAGCCACTGGTGGTACCATCATGCATGCCCATTGCCCAGCCACTGGTGGTACCATCATGCATGCCCATTGCCCATTTTGTTTTTTATTAAAGATGGAGTCCCTACATGTGTTTTGTGTTTTATCTTTATTAAAAAAAAAAATTTCTCTGTGTTGTGTCTTTTTTTTCTTCTGTTTACTGGAAATTCATGGTGGCCATGTCTAGTTTGGCGTGACTCCATGAATTTCAGGCTTAGTACCAGCTGATAATACAAAGCTGGTACTAACCCCATCATTACCCAGCGTGCCACCCCCCACCAGGTCCGTTGGAAGAGCCGGATAAAGTGCCTGGAAATGGCGCTACGATGAATGCGCCAATTCCAGGGGTGGCTGCAGGCTGCCGTTTTCAGCATGGGGGGTCCAGAACGCTTGGGCCTTACCATGCTGAGAATCCCAGCCCCCCCGATCAAAATATGGCGGGAGCCCACGCATTTTTTTTTTTAAATAATTCTTTAAAATAATTTAAAAAAACCATTGGGCTTTCCTGACTTTTGATCAGCAGCCAAGGTAAAGCCAGGCAGCTGGAGGTGGCAGCCCGTAGCTGTCTGCTTTATCTGCGCTGAGAATCAAAAATTCTGCAGAGCGCTATGTCATTTTGTTTTATTATTTATATATTTTCACACTTCTATATGTGTGACAGTCCCAACAGCCAATCACAGACGCTGACACAGAGAATGGGCGTCTGTGATTGGCTGCTTGAGTAACCTGAAAGCAGCCCATACATAGTACCATACTAGAATGTATGGGCGGATTGTACATTACTGAAACAGCCAATCACAGACGCCCATCCTCTTTGACAGCATCTGCGATTGGCTGTTGGGTCTGTCACATATAGAAGTGTGAAAAGAAATTTTTAAAAAACGATGTAGCACTCCGCAGAATTTTTGATTCTCACCGCAGATAAAGCAGACAGCTACGTACTGCCACCCCCAGCTGCCTGGCTTTACCTTGGCTGGCGATCAAAAGACAGAGAAGCAGAATATTTGTTTTAAACTTATTTAACATTTATATTTTTTTTAAAAATGTGTGGGCTCCTGCCATATGTTCATCGCCAGCCAGATAAAACCAGGCAGCTGGGGGCTGGGATTCGCAGCATGGTAAGGCCCAAGCATTCTGGGCCCCCCACGCTGAAAATCGCAGCCCGCAGCCACCCATGAAATTGGCGCATTCATCATAGCACCATTTCCAGGTGCTTTACCCGGCTCTTCCAGCTGCCCTGGTGGTGAGTGGCACCCTGGGTAATAATAGGGTTAGTACCAGGCCAGCTTTGTATTATCAGCTGGTACTAAGCCCGAAATTCATGGTGTCACGCCAAATTAGACATAGCCACCATGAATTTCTAGTAAACAGAAGAAAGAAGACAGAAATTTTTTTTTTATTAAAAATAAAACACATTTAGGGACTCCATCTTTAATAAAGAAAAATCCTCACTCCAACGTAATCCATAGGTCTTCTGTCTTCAGCTCTGCTACATCTTTGCCATTAGACAAATATGTCTGCTGACAGATGAGCAGGCACAGAATGACACTGGAGCACTGTTACTGTGTAGTGCGGCACTATGTTGCTTTTTTGTCATTTCATGTAGTGTAGAAATCTTGGGAAAAGTGTGGATTGTGCTCTGGAAGTGATCAGTTATAGCTAACTATGTTATTTTCTGCAGAGATAAGTCCTGCATAGAAGATGTGATATCGGTCTGCGGCAGATAAAGAACTTGTGAGTATGTGTATTACTATACATGCACACTGACACTATATACAGAGCTCCTGTGTATAATGTCACTGGTGATGACTGTATAACCTGTACACTATATACAGAGCTCCTGTGTATAATGTCACTGGTGATCACTGTATTACCTGTACACTGACACTATATACAGAGCTCCTGTGTATAATATCAGTGGTGATCACTGTATAACCTGTACACTATATACAGAGCTCCTGTGTATAATATCAATGGTGATCATTGCATTACCTGTACACTGACACTATATACAGAGCTCCTGTGTATAATATCAATGGTGATCACTGTATAACCTGTACACTATATACAGAGCTCCTGTGTATAATATCAATGGTGATCATTGCATTACCTGTACACTGACACTATATACAGAGCTCCTGTGTATAATATCAATGGTGATCATTGAATTACCTGTACACTGACACTATATACAGAGCTCCTGTGTATAATATCAATGGTGATCATTGCATTTCCTGTACACTGACACTATATACAGAGCTTCTGTGCATAATGTCACTGGTGATGACTGTATAACCTGTACACTATATACAGAGCTCCTGTGTATGTCACTGGTGATCACTGTATTAACTGTACACTGACCCAATATACAGAGCTTTTCTACATTTTTATTATTTTAGTATTATTTGTCACTATGTGGTGGCATTATGTTCTTTGGTCATGACATGACGATATTTGTCCCTTGTATGTGGTATTATTCGGTCACTATGTGGTGGTAATATGTGGTCTCATGGTGTGTCAGTATTTATACCTTGTATCTGGTAGCATTTGATCACTATGTGGTGGTATTATGTGCTTTGGTCATGGTGTGGCGGTATTTGTGCCTTGTATGTGGCATTATTTGGGCACTATGTGGTGGTAATATGTGATCTGGTCATGGTGTGGTAGTATTTCTGCCTTCTATCTGGAAATATTGGTCTTGGTAGAGTGGATTGTGGTTGGTCATTTGTTTTATCTGATATCAATAAGGGGAAACCTCTTTATTTCCAATAGATATTAAATACTTGGATGTTTAACCCCTCCCTGTCCTGTAACTATTACACAGCAGCAGAGATGCAGTTACAGAGGTTCACCAGAGAAAGCAAGTTGGCATTTGGTGAGATTTTCACCTCTGTATTTATAAGACAAAACCAGGAGTGGGTGAGAAATGCATAAAACATTACCTCGGATTGCTCCACTCCTGGTTTTGTCTTATAAATACAGAGGTAAAAATCTCACCAAATACTCAAAGTGCCACAATCTTCTGACAGTGCGGATTCCACCAATAAATAAGTGATCACCTTCCCAACCTGGGCATCGCTGATAACTTGTTTTCACCAATAAAAACCTTTTAATGCAAACTACAGTAATTGTACATCACAGTTCTGGTGAGCGCACAGTGATGGGCAGGAGCCGCCAGTATAATGGGTATAACGGCTAACAGGTATTTGCAACGTTCTAACATTTCCAAGAGGAAGTGCAGAAAGTAGAGTCCTTACATTTCCAGGAGGGATTACAGAGGAAGTGCATAAAGTAAAGTTCTTACATTTCCAGGAGGGATTACAGAGGAAGTGCATAAAGTAAATTTCTTACATTTCTAGGAGGGATTACAGAGGAAGTGCATAAAGTAAAGTTCTTACATTGCCAGGGGGAAATAAAGAGGAAGTGCATAAAGTAGAGTTCTTACATTTCCAGGAGGGATTACAGAGGAAGTGCATAAAGTAAAGTTCTTACATTTCCAGGAGGGATTACAGGGGATGTGCATAAAGTAAAGTTCTTACATTTCCAGGAGGATTTACAGAGGAAGTGTCTAAAGTAAAGTTCTTACATTTCCAGGAGGGATTACAGAGTAAGTGCACAAAGTAGAGTCCTTACATTTCCAGGAGGGATTACAGAGGAAGTGCATAAAGTAAAGTTCTTACATTTCCAGGAGGGATTACAGAGGAAGTGCAGAAAGTAGAGTCCTTACATTTCCAGGAGGATTTACAGAGGAAGTACAGAAAGTAGAGTCCTTACATTTCCAGGAGGATTTACAGAGGAAGTGCCTAAAGTAAAATTCTTACATTTCCAGGAGGGATTATAGAGGAAGTGCATAAAGTAAAATTCTTACATTTCCAGGAGGGATTACAGAGGAAGTGAATAAAGTAAAGTTCTTACATTTCCAGGAGGGATTACAGGGGATGTGCATAAAGTAAAGTTCTTACATTTCCAGGAGGATTTACAGAGGAAGTGTCTAAAGTAAAATTCTTACATTTCCAGGAGGGATTACAGAGGAAGTGCAGAAAGTAGAGTTCTTACATTTCCAGGAGGGATTACAGGGGATGTGCACAAAGTAGAGTTCTTACATTTCCAGGAGGGATTACAGAGGAAGTGCACAAAGTAGAGTCCTTACAATTCCAGGAGGATTTACAGAGGAAGTGCATAAAGTAAAATTCTTATATTTCCAGGAGGAATTAAAGAGGAAGTGCAGAAAGTAGAGTCCTTACATTTCCAGGAGGGATTACAGAGAAAGTGCACAAAGTAGAGTTCTTACATTTCCAGTAGTATTTACAGAGGAAGTGCATAAAGTAAAGTGTTTACATTTCCAGGGGGAATTAAAGAGGAAGTGCAGAAAGTAGAGTCCTTAAATTTCCAGGAGGGATTACAGAGGAAGTGCATAAAGGAAAGTTCTTACATTTCCAGGAGAGATTACAGAGGAAGTGCATAAAGTAGAGTCCTTACATTTCCAGGAGGGATTACAGAGGAAGTGCAGAAAGTAGAGTCCTTACATTTCCAGGAGGGATTACAGAGGAAGTGCATAAAGTAAAGTTCTTACATTTCCAAGGGGAATTAAAGAGGAAGTGCAGAAAGTAGAGTCCTTACATTTCCAGGAGGGATGACAGAGGAAGTGCACAAAGTAGAGTTCTTACATTTCCAGGAGGATTTACAGAGGAAGTGCAGAAAGTAGAGTCCTTACATTTCCAGGGGGAATTAAAGAGGAAGTGCAGAAAGTAGAGTTCTTACATTTCCAGGAGGGATTACAGTGGATGTGCATAAAGTAAAATTCTTACATTTCCAGGAGGGATTACAGAGGATGTGCATAAAGTAAAATTCTTTCATTTCCAGGAGGGATTACAGAGGAAGTGCATAAAGTAAAGTTCTTACATTTCCAAGAGGAATTATACAGGAAATGCACAAAGTAGAGTTCTTACATTTCCAGGAGGGATTACAGAGGAAGTGCAGAAATTAGAGTCCTTATTTTTCCAGGAGGATATACAGAGGAAGTGCATAAAGTAGAGTTCTTACATTTTTAGGAGGGATTACAGGGGATGTGCAGAAAGTAGAGTCCTTACATTTCCAGGGGGAATTAAAGAGGAAGTGCAGAAAGTAGAGTCCTTACATTTCCAGGCGGGATTACAGAGAAAGTGCACAAAGTAGAGTTCTTACATTTCCAGGAGGGATTACAGAGGAAGTGCATAAAGGAAAGTTCTTACATTTCCAGGAGGGATTACAGAGGAAGTGCATAAAGTAGAGTTCTTACATTTCCAGGAGGGATTACAGAGGAAGTGCACAAAGTAGAGTCCTTACATTTCCAGGGGGAATTAAAGAGGGAGTGCAGAAAGTAGAGTTCTTACATTTCCAGGAGGGATTACAAGGGTTGTGCATAAAGTAAAGTTCTTACATTTTCAGGAGGGATTACAGAGGAAGTGCACAAAGTAGAGTCCTTACTTTTCCAGGAGGATTTACAGAGGAAGTGCCTAAAGTAATATTCTTACATTTCCAGGAGGGATTACAGAGGATGTGCATAAAGTAAAATTTTTACATTTCCAGGAGGGATTACATAGGAAGTGCATAAAGTAAAGTTCTTACATTTCCAGGAGGGATTACAGAGGAAGTGCAGAAAGTAGAGTCCTTACATTTCCAGGAGGGATTACAGAGAAAGCACAAAGTAGAGTTCTTACATTTCCTGGAATATTTACAGAGGAAGTGCATAAAGTAAAGTTCTTACATTTCCAGGAGGAATTACAGAGGAAGTGCAGAAAGTAGAGTTCTTACATTTCCAGGAGGGATTACAGGGGATGTGCACAAAGTAGAGTCCTTACAATTCCAGGAGGATTTACAGAGGAAGTGCATAAAGTAAAATTCTTATATTTCCAGGAGGGATGACAGAGGAAGTGCATAAAGTAGAGTTCTTACATTTCCAGGAGGATTTACAGAGGAAGAGCATAAAGTAGAGTTCTTACATTTCCAGGAGGGATTACGGAGGAAGTGCATAAAGGAAAGTTCTTACATTTCCAGGAGGGATTACAGAGGAAGTGCAGAAAGTAGAGTCCTTACATTTCCAGGGGGAATTAAAGAGGAAGTGCAGAAAGTAGAGTCCTTACATTTCCAGGAGGGATTACAGAGAAAGTGCACAAAGTAGAGTTCTTACATTTCCAGGAGGGATTACAGAGGAAGTGCACAAAGTAGAGTTCTTACATTTCCAGGAGGGATTACAGGGGATGTGCACAAAGCAGAGTCCTTACAATTCCAGGAGGATTTACAGAGAAAGTGCATAAAGTTAAGTTCTTACATTTCCAGGGGGAATTAAAGAGGAAGTGCAGAAAGTAGAGTTCTTACATTTCCAGGAGGATTTACAGAGGAAGTGCAAAAAGTAAAGTTCTTACATTTCCAGGAGGGATTACAGAGGAAGTGCATAAAGGAAAGTTCTTACATTTCCAGGAGGATTTACAGAGGAAGTGCATAAAGTAGAGTTCTTACATTTCCAGGAGGGATTACAGAGGAAGTGCACAAAGTAGAGTCCTTACATTTCCAGGGGGAATTAAAGAGGGAGTGCAGAAAGTAGAGTTCTTACATTTCCAGGAGGGATTACAAGGGGTGTGCATAAAGTAAAGTTCTTACATTTTCAGGAGGGATTACAGAGGAAGTGCACAAAGTAGAGTCCTTACTTTTCCAGGAGGATTTACAGAGGAAGTGCCTAAAGTAATATTCTTACATTTCCAGGAGGGATTACAGAGGATGTGCATAAAGTAAAATTTTTACATTTCCAGGAGGGATTACAGAGGAAGTGCATAAAGTAAAGTTCTTACATTTCCAGGAGGGATTACAGAGGAAGTGCAGAAAGTAGAGTCCTTACATTTCCAGGAGGGATTACAGAGAAAGGACAAAGTAGAGTTCTTACATTTCCTGGAATATTTACAGAGGAAGTGCATAAAGTAAAGTTCTTACATTTCCAGGAGTATTTACAGAGGAAGTGCAGAAAGTAGAGTTCTTACATTTCCAGGAGGATTTACAGAGGAAGTGCAAAAAGTAAAGTTCTTACATTTCCAGGAGGGATTACAGAAGAAGTGCAGAAAGTAGAGTTCTTACATTTCCAGGAGGATTTACAGAGGAAGTGCATAAAGTAAAATTCTTACATTTCCAGGAGGAATTACAGAGGAAGTGCAGAAAGTAGTGTCCTTACATTTCCAGGAGGGATTACAGAGGAAGTGCACAAAGTAGAGTTCTTACATTTCCAGGAGGGATTACAGGGGATGTGCACAAAGTAGAGTCCTTACAATTCCAGGAGGATTTACAGAGGAAGTGCATAAAGTAAAATTCTTATATTTCCAGGAGGGATGACAGAGGAAGTGCATAAAGTAGAGTTCTTACATTTCCAGGAGGATTTACAGAGGAAGAGCATAAAGTAGAGTTCTTACATTTCCAGGAGGGATTATGGAGGAAGTGCATAAAGGAAAGTTCTTACATTTCCAGGAGGGATTACAGAGGAAGTGCAGAAAGTAGAGTCCTTACATTTCCAGGAGGGATTACAGAGGAAGTGCAAAAAGTAAAGTTCTTACATTTCTAGGAGTAATTAAAGAGGAAATGCACAAAGTAGAGTTCTTACATTTCCAGGAATCTTTACAGAGGAAGTGCAAAAAGTAAAGTTCTTACATTTCCAGGAGTATTTACAGAGGAAGTGCATAAAGTAAAGTTCTTACATTTCCAGGAGTAATTAAAGAGGAAGTGCAAAAAGTAAAGTTCTTACATTTCCAGGAGTAATTAAAGAGGAAGTGCACAATGTAGAGTTCTTACATTTCCAGGAGGATTTACAGAGGAAGTGCATAAAGTAAAATTATTACATTTCCAGGAGGGATTACAGAGGAAGTGCATAAAGTAAAATTCTTACATTTCCAGGAGGGATTACAGAGGAAGTGCATATAGTAAAGTTCTTACATTTCCAGGAGTATTTAGAGAGGAAGTGCACAAAGTAGAGTCCTTACATTTCCAGGAGGATTTACAGAGGAAGTGCACAAAGTAAAATTTTTATATTTCCAGGAGGGATGACAGAGGAAGTGCTTAAAGTAGAGTTCTTACATTTCCAGGAGGGATTACAGAGGAAGTGCATAAAGTAAAATTCTTATATTTCCAGGAGGGATGACAGAGGAAGTGCATAAAGTAGAGTTCTTACATTTCCAGGAGGATTTACAGAGGAAGTGCAAAAAGTAAAGTTCTTACATTTCCAGGAGGGATTACAGAGGAAGTGCATAAAGAAAATTTCTTACATTTCCAGGAGGGATTACAGAGGAAGTGCATAAAGTAAAGTCCTTACATTTCCAGGAGGGATTACAGAGGAAGTGCAGAAAGTAGAGTCCTTACATTTCCAGGAGGGATTACAGAGGAAGTGTATAAAGTAAAGTTCTTACATTTCCAAGGGGAATTAAAGAGGAAGTGCAGAAAGTAGAGTCCTTACATTTCCAGGAGGGATGACAGAGGAAGTGCACAAAGTAGAGTCCTTACATTTCCAGGGGGAATTAAAGAGGAAGTGCAGAAAGTAGAGTTCTTACATTTCCAGGAGGATTTACAGAGGAAGTGCACAAAGTAGAGTCCTTACATTTCCAGGGGGGATTAAAGAGGAAGTGCAGAAAGTAGAGTTCTTACATTTCCAGGAGGATTTACAGAGGAAGTGCACAAAGTAGAGTCCTTACATTTCCAGGGGGGATTAAAGAGGAAGTGCATAAAGTAAAGTTCTTACATTTTCAGGAGGGATTACAGAGGAAGTGCACAAAGTAGAGTCCTTACATTTCCAGGAGGATTTACAGAGGAAGTGCCTAAAGTAAAATTCTTACATTTCCAGGAGGGATTACAGAGGATGTGCATAAAGTAAAATTCTTACATTTCCAGGAGGGATTACAGAGGAAGTGCATAAAGTAAAGTTCTTACATTTCCAGGAGGAATTATACAGGAAATGCACAAAGTAGAGTTCTTACATTTCCAGGAGGGATTACAGGGGAAGTGCAGAAAGTAGAGTCCTTACATTTCCAGGAGGGATTACAGAGAAAGTGCACAAAGTAGAGTTCTTACATTTCCAGGAATATTTACAGAGGAAGTGCAAAAAGTAAAGTTCTTACATTTCCAGGAGTATTTACAGAGGAAGTGCAGAAAGTAGAGTTCTTACATTTCCAGGAGGATTTACAGAGGAAGTGCATAAAGTAAAATTCTTACATTTCCAGGAGCAATTACAGAGGAAGTGCAGAAAGTAGAGTCCTTACATTTCCAGGAGGGATTACAGGGGATGTGCACAAAGTAGAGTCCTTACAATTCCAGGAGGATTTACAGAGGAAGTGCATAAAGTAAAATTCTTATATTTCCAGGAGGTATGACAGAGGAAGTGCATAAAGTAGAGTCCTTACATTTCCAGGAGGGATTACAGAGGAAGTGCAGAAAGTAGAGTCCTTACATTTCCAGGAGGGATTACAGAGGAAGTGCATAAAGTAAAGTTCTTACATTTCCAAGGGGAATTAAAGAGGAAGTGCAGAAAGTAGAGTCCTTACATTTACAGGAGGGATGACAGAGGAAGTGCACAAAGTAGAGTCCTTACATTTCCAGGGGGAATTAAAGAGGAAGTGCAGAAAGTAGAGTTCTTACATTTCCAGGAGGATTTACAGAGGAAGTGCACAAAGTAGAGTCCTTACATTTCCAGGGGGGATTAAAGAGGAAGTGCAGAAAGTAGAGTTCTTACATTTCCAGGAGGGATTACAGGGGATGTGCATAAAGTAAAGTTCTTACATTTTCAGGAGGGATTACAGAGGAAGTGCACAAAGTAGAGTCCTTACATTTCCAGGAGGATTTACAGAGGAAGTGCCTAAAGTAAAATTCTTACATTTCCAGGAGGGATTACAGAGGATGTGCATAAAGTAAAATTCTTACATTTCCAGGAGGGATTACAGAGGAAGTGCATAAAGTTCTTACATTTCCAGGAGGAATTATACAGGAAATGCACAAAGTAGAGTTCTTACATTTCCAGGAGGGATTACAGGGGAAGTGCAGAAAGTAGAGTCCTTACATTTCCAGAAGGGATTACAGAGAAAGTGCACAAAGTAGAGTTCTTACATTTCCAGGAATATTTACAGAGGAAGTGCAAAAAGTAAAGTTCTTACATTTCCAGGAGTATTTACAGAGGAAGTGCAGAAAGTAGAGTTCTTACATTTCCAGGAGGATTTACAGAGGAAGTGCATAAAGTAAAATTCTTACATTTCCAGGAGCAATTACAGAGGAAGTGCAGAAAGTAGAGTCCTTACATTTCAAGGAGGGATTACAGAGGAAGTGCACAAAGTAGAGTTCTTACATTTCCAGGAGGGATTACAGGGGATGTGCACAAAGTAGAGTCCTTACAATTCCAGGAGGATTTACAGAGGAAGTGCATAAAGTAAAATTCTTATATTTCCAGGAGGTATGACAGAGGAAGTGCATAAAGTAGAGTCCTTACATTTCCAGGAGGGATTACAGAGGAAGTGCAGAAAGTTCTTACATTTCCAGGAGGAATTATACAGGAAATGCACAAAGTAGAGTTCTTACATTTCCAGGAGGGATTACAGGGGAAGTGCAGAAAGTAGAGTCCTTACATTTCCAGAAGGGATTACAGAGAAAGTGCACAAAGTAGAGTTCTTACATTTCCAGGAATATTTACAGAGGAAGTGCAAAAAGTAAAGTTCTTACATTTCCAGGAGTATTTACAGAGGAAGTGCAGAAAGTAGAGTTCTTACATTTCCAGGAGGATTTACAGAGGAAGTGCATAAAGTAAAATTCTTACATTTCCAGGAGCAATTACAGAGGAAGTGCAGAAAGTAGAGTCCTTACATTTCAAGGAGGGATTACAGAGGAAGTGCACAAAGTAGAGTTCTTACATTTCCAGGAGGGATTACAGGGGATGTGCACAAAGTAGAGTCCTTACAATTCCAGGAGGATTTACAGAGGAAGTGCATAAAGTAAAATTCTTATATTTCCAGGAGGTATGACAGAGGAAGTGCATAAAGTAGAGTCCTTACATTTCCAGGAGGGATTACAGAGGAAGTGCAGAAAGTAGAGTCCTTACATTTCCAGGAGGGATTACAGAGGAAGTGCATAAAGTAAAGTTCTTACATTTCCAAGGGGAATTAAAGAGGAAGTGCAGAAAGTAGAGTCCTTACATTTACAGGAGGGATGACAGAGGAAGTGCACAAAGTAGAGTCCTTACATTTCCAGGGGGAATTAAAGAGGAAGTGCAGAAAGTAGAGTTCTTACATTTCCAGGAGGATTTACAGAGGAAGTGCACAAAGTAGAGTCCTTACATTTCCAGGGGGAATTAAAGAGGAAGTGCAGAAAGTAGAGTTCTTACATTTCCAGGAGGGATTACAGGGGATGTGCATAAAGTAAAGTTCTTACATTTTCAGGAGGGATTACAGAGGAAGTGCACAAAGTAGAGTCCTTACATTTCCAGGAGGATTTACAGAGGAAGTGCCTAAAGTAAAATTCTTACATTTCCAGGAGGGATTACAGAGGATGTGCATAAAGTAAAATTCTTACATTTCCAGGAGGGATTACAGAGGAAGTGCATAAAGTAAAGTTCTTACATTTCCAGGAGGAATTATACAGGAAATGCACAAAGTAGAGTTCTTACATTTCCAGGAGGGATTACAGGGGAAGTGCAGAAAGTAGAGTCCTTACATTTCCAGGAGGGATTGCAGAGAAAGTGCACAAAGTAGAGTTCTTACATTTCCAGGAATATTTACAGAGGAAGTGCAAAAAGTAAAGTTCTTACATTTCCAGGAGTATTTACAGAGGAAGTGCAGAAAGTAGAGTACTTACATTTCCAGGAGGATTTACAGAGGAAGTGCATAAAGTAAAATTCTTACATTTCCAGGAGGAATTACAGAGGAAGTGCAGAAAGTAGAGTCCTTACATTTCCAGGAGGGATTACAGAGGAAGTGCACAAAGTAGAGTTCTTACATTTTCAGGAGGGATTACAGGGGATGTGCACAAAGTAGAGTCCTTACAATTCCAGGAGGATTTACAGAGGAAGTGCATAAAGTAAAATTCTTATATTTCCAGGAGGGATGACAGAGGAAGTGCATAAAGTAGAGTTCTTACATTTCCAGGAGGATTTACAGAGGAAGTGCATAAAGTAGAGTTCTTACATTTCCAGGAGGGATTACAGAGGAAGTGCATAAAGGAAAGTTCTTACATTTCCAGGAGGGATTACAGAGGAAGTGCAGAAAGTAGAGTCCTTACATTTCCAGGAGGGATTACAGACGAAGTGCAAAAAGTAAAGTTCTTACATTTCCAGGAGGAATTACAGAGGAAGTGCAGAAAGTAAAGTTCTTACATTTCCAGGAGGGATTACAGAGGAAGTGCAGAAAGTAGAGTCCTTACATTTCCAGGGGGAATTAAAGAGGAAGGGCAGAAAGTAGAGTCCTTACATTTCCAGGAGGGATTACAGAGAAAGTGCACAAAGTAGAGTTCTTACATTTCCAGGAATATTTACAGAGGAAGTGCAAAAAGTAAAGTTCTTACATTTCCAGGAGGATTTACAGAGGAAGTGCATAAAGTTAAATTCTTACATTTCCAGGAGGAATTACAGAGGAAGTGCAGAAAGTAGAGTCCTTACATTTCCAGGAGGGATTACAGAGGAAGTGCACAAAGTAGAGTTCTTACATTTCCAGGAGGGATTACGGAGAAAGTGCATAAAGGAAAGTTCTTACATTTCCAGGACGGATTACAGAGGAAGTGCATAAAGTAGAGTCCTTACATTTCCAGGAGGGATTACAGAGGAAGTGCAGAAAGTAGAGTCCTTACATTTCCAGGAGGGATTAAAGAGGAAATGCAGAAAGTAGAGTCCTTACATTTCCAGGGGGAATTAAAGAGGAAGTGCAGAAAGTAAAGTTCTAACATTTCCAGGAGTATTTACAGAGGAAGTGCATAAAGTAAAGTGTTTACATTTCCAGGGGAAATTAAAGAGGAAGTGCAGAAAGTAGAGTCCTTAAATTTCCAGGAGGGATTGCAGAGGAAATGCATAAAGTAAAATTCTTACATTTCCAGGAGGGATTACAGAGGAAGTGCATAAAGTAAAATTCTTACATTTCCAGGAGGGATTACAGAGGAAGTGCATATAGTAAAGTTCTTACATTTCCAGGAGGATTTACAGAGGAAGTGCACAAAGTAGAGTCCTTACATTTCCAGGAGGATTTACAGAGGAAGTGCACAAAGTAAAATTCTTATATTTCCAGGAGGGATGACAGAGGAAGTGCATAAAGTAGAGTCCTTACATTTCCAGGAGGGATTACAGAGGAAGTGCATAAAGTAAAATTCATATATTTCCAGGAGGGATGACAGAGGAAGTGCATGAAGTAGAGTTCTTACATTTCCAGGAGGATTTACAGAGGAAGTGCAAAAAGTAAAGTTCTTACATTTCCAGGAGGGATTACAGAGGAAGTGCATAAAGTAGAGTTCTTACATTTCCAGGAGGGATTACAGAGGAAGTGCATAAAGAAAAGTTCTTACATTTCCAGGAGGGATTACAGAGGAAGTGCATAAAGTAGAGTCCTTACATTTCCAGGAGGGATTACAACGGAAGTGCATAAAGTATAGTTCTTACATTTCCAAGGGGAATTAAAGAGGAAGTGCAGAAAGTAGAGTCCTTACATTTCCAGGAGGGATGACAGAGGAAGTGCACAAAGTAGAGTCCTTACATTTCCAGGGGGAATTAAAGAGGAAGTGCAGAAAGTAGAGTTCTTACATTTCCAGGAGGATTTACAGAGGAAGTGCACAAAGTAGAGTCCTTACATTTCCAGGGGGAATTAAAGAGGAAGTGCAGAAAGTAGAGTTCTTACATTTCCAGGAGGGATTACAGGGGATGTGCATAAAGTGAAGTTCTTACATTTTCAGGAGGGATTACAGAGGTAGTGCACAAAGTAGAGTCCTTACATTTCCAGGAGGATTTACAGAGGAAGTGCCTAAAGTAAAATTCTTACATTTCCAGGAGGGATTACAGAGGATGTGCATAAAGTAAAATTCTTACATTTCTAGGAGGGATTAAAGAGGAAGTGCATAAAGTAAAGTACTTACATTTCCAGGAGGAATTATACAGGAAATGCACAAAGTAGAGTTCTTACATTTCCAGGAGGAATTACAGGGGAAGTGCAGAAAGTAGAGTCCTTACATTTCCAGGAGGGATTACAGAGAAAGTGCACAAAGTAGAGTTCTTACATTTCCAGGAATATTTACAGAGGAAGTGCATAAAGTAAAGTGTGTACATTTCCAGGGGAAATTAAAGAGGAAGTGCAGAAAGTAGAGTCCTTACATTTCCAGGAGGGATGACAGAGGAAGTGCAGAAAGTAGAGTCCTTACATTTCCAGGAGGGATTACAGAGGAAGTGCACAAAGTAGAGTTCTTACATTTCCAGGAGGGATTACAGGGGATGTGCACAAAGTAGAGTCCTTACAATTCCAGGAGGATTTACAGAGGAAGTGCATAAAGTAAAATTCTTATATTTCCCGGAGGGATGACAGAGGAAGTGCATAAAGTAGAGTTCTTACATTTCCAGGAGGATTTACAGAGGAAGTGCATAAAGTAGAGTTCTTACATTTCCAGGAGGGATTACAGAGGAAGTGCAGAAAGTAGAGTCCTTGCTAGAGATGAGCGGTGTTCGACTAGAACTGTTCGCCAATCTCAAATTCGAGCTGTTTTGGGCGGTGTTCGAGTTGTTCGACGAACCCGAACGATTTGCAAAAAATTCGGCTGTTCGAGGTTATGTTCGATAACTGTTCGTGCACCAAAAGCGTGTCCTGCATGTCTGGCGCTATTTAGAGCACCAATCATGCAGGGATTGTCTGCCACTCACTGTAATGCCACAGCCATGGTGGTTGTGGCATTACAGTGATTGCCCAAATCGATGGGAACAGTGCCAACAGTGAAACATGAAAAGCCGGCAATTCATCAGCGGCATACACCGGTACCCCACAATTTATAACAGAAAGAATAGAGAATCACACATAGATTAGATAGATAGAAACATGTCAGCCACATATATATGAAGTACAGTGACAGTGTTGGTTACTGTACTTGTCATTTAGTGTAAAGGATTTATAAAAAAAAATATTAGTGTTTTCGTGCACCGTCTCTTTAAAAAAGCCGGCCGGCAATTCAGCATCTGTACCCGACAATTTATAACAGAAAGAATAGAGCGTCACACATAGATTAGATAGATAGAAACATGTCAGTCACATTTATAATAAGTACAGTGACAGTGTTGGTTACTGTACTTGTCATTTAGTGTTAAAATAAAGGATTTATTTAAAAAAAAATTGGCGTGGGATCCCCCATAATTTTAGTCTCTAGCGGAGGTTAAGCAGACGGCTGGGGCAGATGTTTGAAGCCTGGGAAGGGGTAATACCCACGGAGCTTCCCAGGCTACTAATATCAGCCCCCAGCTGAATGCCTAGCCTTTACTAGCTATTAAAATGGGGGACCCCCCCAAAAAATTGACGTGGGGTCCCCCCTATTTTAATAGCTAGCAAAGGCTAGGCAGACAGCTGGGGGCTGATATTAATAGCCCAGGAAGGGTGCCATGAATATTGGCCCCCTCCTAGGCTAGAAACACCAGCCGTCAGCCGCGCCAGAAATGGCGCATCCATAGGATGCGCCAATTCTGGCACTTAGCCTCGCTCTTCCCACTGCCCTGTAGCGGTGGCAGTGGGGTAATAGGGCTGGGGTTGATGTCAGCTTATAATGCCAGCTGACATCAAGCCCAGGTTAGTAATGGAGAGGCGTCTATAAGACACCCCCATTACTAACCCCATAGTCAAAGTTAAAAAAACACACAAACACCCAGAATAAAGTCCTTTAATTGAAATAAAGACACAATTCTTTATTGTTCTAAATTAAACCATACTTACCGTCACGCCCATTCCAGCTGAAGCCAACGATCCCCTGCAATAAAAGAAAAATAATAAAGCAACATAATCCTTACCTTCCCATGGTTCCCACGACAGCTTCAGCTCTGCTACATCGAGATGACAGGCTGGACCGCAGCAGAAAGCTGCCATCCAGCCTGTCATCCCGCAGACACTGAGAAGCGCAGTCTTGCTTGCGCTCCTCAGCGTCTCTCTGTGACGGCATCCAGATGAGCCGAGTTCATGTCCAATGAACTCGGCTCACCTCATGCACGTCACTGACAGCGTGGGAAAATTCTCACGCTGAAGCGCTGAGTGCAGGAGAATTCTCCCACGCTGTCAGTGACGTGCATAAGGTGAGCTCATGTCCAATGAACTCAGCTCACCTCCTGCACGTCACTGACAGCGTGGGAGAATTCTCCTGCACTCAGCGCTTCAGCGTGAGAATTCTCCCACGCTGAAGCGCTGAGTGCAGGAGAATTTTCCCACGCTGTCAGTGACGTGCATAAGGTGAGCTCATGTCCAATGAACTCAGCTCACCTCCTGCACGTCACTGACAGCGTGGGAGAATTCTCCTGCACTCAGCGCTTCAGTGTGAGAATTCTCCCACGCTGCAGCGCTGAGTGCAGGAGAATTTTCCCACGCTGTCAGTGACGTGCATGAGGTGAGCCGAGTTCATTGGACATTAACTCGGCTCATCTGGATGCCCTCACAGAGAGACACTGTGGAGCGCAAGCAAGCCTGCGCTTCTCAGTGTCTGCGGGATGACAGGCTGGATGGCAGCGTTCTGCTGCGGTCCAGCCTGTCATCTCGATGTAGGAGAGCTGAAGCTGTCATGGGAACCATGGAAAGGTAAGGATGATGTTGCTTTATTATTTTTCTTTTATTGCAGGAGATCGTTGGCTTCAGCTGGAATGGGTGTGATGGTAAGTATGGTTTAATTTAGAACAATAAAGAATTGTGTCTTTATTTCAATTAAAGGACTTTATTCTGGGTGTTTGTGTTTTTTTGTAACTTTGACTATGGGGTTAGTAATGGGGGTGTCTTATAGACGCCTCTCCATTACTAACCTGGGCTTGATGTCAGCTGGCATTATAAGCTGACATCAACCCCAGCCCTATTACCCCACTGCCACCGCTACAGGGCAGTGGGAAGAGCGAGGCTAAGTGCCAGAATTGGCGCATCCTATGGATGCGCCATTTCTGGGGCGGCTGACGGCTGGTGTTTCTAGCCTGGGAGGGGGCCAATATTCATGGCACCCTTCCTGGGCTATTAATATCAGCCCCCAGCTGTCTGCCTAGCCTTTGCTAGCTATTAAAATAGGGGGGACCCCACGTCATTTTTTGGGGGGGGTCCTCCATTTTAATAGCTAGTAAAGGCTAGGTATTCAGCTGGGGGCTGATATTAGTAGCCTGGGAAGCTCCGTGGGTATTACCCACTTCCCAGGCTTCAAACATCTGCCCCAGCCGTCTGCTTAACCTCCGCTAGAGACTAAAATTATGGGGGAACCCCACGCCAATTTTTATTTTAATAAATCCTTTATTTTAACACTAAATGACAAGTACAGTAATCAACACTGTCACTGTACTTATTATAAATGTGACTGACATGTTTCTATCTATCTAATCTATGTGTTATGCTCTATCTTTCTCTTCTAAATTGTCGGGTACCGCTGCTGAATTGCCGGCCGGCTTTTTTAAAGAGACGGTGCATGAAAACACTAATATTTTTTTTAATAAATCCTTTACACTAAATGACAAGTGCAGTAACCAACACTGTCACTGTACTTCATATATATGTGACTGACATGTTTCTATCTATCTAATCTATGTGTGATGCTCTATTCCTTCTTGTCTAAATTGTCGGGTACCGGTGTATGCCGCTGCTGAATTTGCCGGCTGGCTTTTTTTAAAGAGAGTGTCTTCTGAGCAGTTTGTCAGCTTTTGGACACCTTTGCAGGTGTTTTCTATGTGTTTCTATGTGTTTTTGTTTGCCTGCCATTGGTTTTAACGGTGTTCGACGGTGTTCTGCGAACAGTTCGACGAACAGTTCCTCGAACATCCCGGTGTTCGACGAACCGAACCGAACCCGAACACTACGGGGGTGGCTCAACACTAGTCCTTACATTTCCAGGAGGGATTACAGACGAAGTGCAAAAAGTAAAGTTCTTACATTTCCAGGAGGAATTAAAGAGGAAGTGCAGAAAGTAGAGTCCTTACATTTCCAGGGGGAATTAAAGAGGAAGGGCAGAAAGTAGAGTCCTTACATTTCCAGGAGGGATTACAGAGAAAGTGCACAAAGTAGAGTTCTTACATTTCCAGGAGGGATTACAGGGGATGTGCATAAAGTAAAGTTCTTACATCTTCAGGAGGGATTACAGAGGAAGTGCACAAAGTAGAGTCCTTACATTTCGAGGAGGATTTACAGAGGAAGTGCCTAAAGTAAAATTCTTACATTTCCAGGAGGGATTACAGAGGATGTGCATAAAGTAAAATTCTTTCATTTCCAGGAGGGATTACAGAGGAAGTGCATAAAGTAAAGTTCTTACATTTCCAGGAGGAATTATACAGGAAATGCACAAAGTTGAGTTCTTACATTTCCAGGAGGGATTACAGAGGAAGTGCAGAAATTAGAGTCCTTACTTTTCCAGGATGATTTACAGAGGAAGTGCATAAAGTAGAGTTCTTACATTTCCAGGAGGGATTACAGGGGATGTGCACAAAGTAGAGTCCTTACATTTCCAGGAGGGATTACAGAGGAAGTGCATAAAGTAAAGTTCTTACATTTCCAGGAGGAATTAAAGAGGAAGGGCAGAAAGTAGAGTCCTTACATTTCCAGGAGGAATTAAAGAGGAAGTGCAGAAAGTAGAGTCCTTACATTTCCAGGAGGAATTAAAGAGGAAGTGCAGAAAGTAGAGTCCTTACATTTCCAGGAGGGATTACAGAGAAACTGCACAAAGTAGAGTTCTTACATTTCCAGGAGGGATTACAGGGGATGTGCACAAAGTAGAGTCCTTACAATTCCAGGAGGATTTACAGAGGAAGTGCATAAAGTTAAGTTCTTACATTTCCAGGGGGAATTAAAGAGGAAGTGCAGAAAGTAGAGTCCTTGCATTTCCAGGAGGGATTACAGAGGAAGTGCAGAAAGTAGAGTCCTTACAGTTCCAGGAGGGATTACAGAGGAAGTGCATAAAGTAAAGTTCTTACATTTCCAAGTGGAATTAAAGAGGAAGTGTAGAAAGTAGAGTCCTTACATTTCCAGGAGGGATGACAGAGGAAGTGCACAAAGTAGAGTTCTTACATTTCCAGGAGGGATTACAGAGTAAGTGCATGAAGTAAAGTTCTTACATTTCCAGGAGGAATTATACAGGAAATGCACAAAGTAGAGTTCTTACATTTCCAGTAGGGATTACAGAGGAAGTGCAGAAATTAGAGTCCTTACTTTTCCAGGAGGATTTACAGAGGAAGTGCATGAAGTAGAGTTCTTACATTTCCAGGAGGATTTACAGAGGAAGTGCACAAAGTAGAGTCCTTACATTTCCAGGGGGAATTAAAGAGGAAGTGCAGAAAGTAGAGTTCTTACATTTCCAGGAGGGATTACAGCGGATGTGCATAAAGTAAAGTTCTTACATTTTCAGGAGGGATTACAGAGGAAGTGCATATAGTAAAGTTCTTACATTTCCAGGAGTATTTACAGAGGAAGTGCACAAAGTAGAGTCCTTACATTTCCAGGAGGATTTACAGAGGAAGTGCACAAAGTAAAGTTCTTACATTTCCAGGAGAGATTGCAGGGGATGTGCACAAAGTAGAGTCCTTACATTTCCAGGAGGAATGAAAGAGGAAGTGCAGAAAGTAGAGTCCTTACATTTCCAGGAGGAATTAAAGAGGAAGTGCAGAAAGTAGAGTCCTTATATTTCCAGGGGGAATTAAAGAGGAAGTACAGAAAGTAGAGTCCTTACATTTCCAGGAATATTTACAGAGGAAGTGCAAAAAGTAAAGTTCTTACATTTCCAGGAGTATTTACAGAGGAAGTGCATAAAGTAAAGTGCTTACATTTCCAGGGGGAATTAAAGAGGAAGTGCAGAAAGTAGAGTCCTTATATTTCCAGGAGGGTTTACAGAGGAAGTGCAGAAAGTAGAGTTCTTACATTTCCAGGAGGATTTACAGAGGAAGCTCATAAAGTAAAATTCTTACATTTCCAGGAGGAATTACAGAGGAAGTGCAGAAAGTAGAGTCCTTACATTTCCAGGAGGGATTACAGAGGAAGTGCACAAAGTAGAGTTCTTACATTTAGAGGAATATTTACAGAGGAAGTGCAAAAAGTAAAGTTCTTACATTTCCAGGATTATTTACAGAGGAAGTGCATAAAGTAAAGTGCTTACATTTCCAGGGGGAATTAAAGAGGAAGTGCAGAAATTAGAGTCCTTAAATTTCCAGGAGGGATTACAGAGGAAGTGCAGAAAGTAGAGTTCTTACATTTCCAGGAGGATTTACAGAGGAAGTGCATAAAGTAAAATTCTTACATTTCCAGGAGGAATTACAGAGGAAGTGCAGAAAGTAGAGTCCTTACATTTCCAGGAGGGATTACAGAGTAAGTGCACAAAGTAGAGTTCTTACATTTCCAGGAGGGATTACAGGGGATGTGCACAAAGTAGAGTCCTTACATTTCCAGGAGGAATTAAAGAGGAAGTGCAGAAAGTAGAGTCCTTACATTTCCAGGAGGAATTAAAGAGGAAGTGCAGAAAGTAGAGTCCTTACATTTCCAGGGGGAATTACAGAGGAAGTGCAGAAAGTAGAGTTCTTACATTTCCAGGAGGATTTACAGAGGAAGTGCATAAAGTAAAATTCTTACATTTCCAGGAGGAATTACAGAGGAAGTGCAGAAAGTAGAGTCCTTACATTTCCAGGAGGAATTACAGAGGAAGTGCAGAAAGTAGAGTCCTTACATTTCCAGGAGGGATTACAGAGGAAGTGCACAAAGTAGACTTCTTACATTTCCAGGAGGGATTACAGGGGATGTGCACAAAGTAGAGTCCTTACAATTCCAGGAGGATTTACAGAGGAAGTGCATAAAGTTAAGTTCTTACATTTCCAGGGGGAATTAAAGAGGAAATGCAGAAAGTAGAGTCTTTTTATTTCCAGGAGGGATTACAGAGGAAGTGCACAAGGTAGAGTTCTTACATTTCCAGGAGGGATTACAGAGGAAGTGCACAAAGTAGCGTTCTTACATTTCCTGGAGGGATTACAGAGGAAGTGCATAAATTAGAGTCCTTACATTTCCAGGAGGATTTACAGAGGAAGTGCATAAAGTTCTTACATTTCCAGGAGGATTTACAGAGGAAGTGCATAAAGTAAAGTTCTTACATTTCCAGGAGGTATTACAGAGGAAGTGCACAAAGTAGAGTCCTTACATTTCCAGGGGGAATTACAGAGGAAGTGCAGAAAGTAAAGTTCTTACATTTCCAGGAGGGATTACAGAGGAAGTGCATAAAGTAGAGTTCTTACATTTCCAGGAGGGATTACTGAGGAAGTGCATAAAGTTAAGTTCTTACATTTCCAGGAGTAATTAAAGAGGAAGTGCACAAAGTAGAGTCCTTACATTTCCAGGGGGAATTACAGAGGAAGTGCAGAAAGTAAAGTTCTTACATTTCCAGGAGGGATTACAGAGGAAGTGCACAAAGTACAGTTCTTACATTTCCAGGAGGGATTACAGAGGAAGTGCACAAAGTAGAGTTCTTACATTTCCAGGAAGATTTACAGAGGAAGTGCATAAAGTAAAGTTCTTACATTTCCAGGAGGGATTACAGAGGAAGTGTATAAAGTAAAGTTCTTACATTTCCAGGAGTAATTAAAGAAGAAATGCACAAAGTAGAGTCCTTACATTTCCAGGGGGAATTACAGAGGAAGTGCAGAAAGTAAAGTTCTTACATTTCCAGGAGGGATTACAGAGGAAGTGCATTAAGTTAAGTTCTTACAATTCCAGGAGTAATTAAAGAGGAAGTGCACAAAGTAGAGTCCTTACATTTCCAGGAGAGATTACAGAGGAAGTACACAAAGTAGAGTTTTTACATTTCCTGGAGGGATTACAGAGGAAGTGGATAAAGTTAAGTTCTTACATTTCCTGGAGTAATTAAAGAGGAAGTGCACAAAGTAGAGTCCTTACATTTCCAGGAGGGATTACAGACAAAGTGCACAAAGTAGATTTCTTACATTTCCTGGAGGGATTACAAAGGAAGTGCATAAAGTAAAGTTCTTACATTTCCAGGGGCAATTAAAGAGGAAGTGCACAAATTAGAGTCCTTATATTTCCAGGAGCATTTCCAGAGGAAGTGCATAAAGTTCTTACATTTCCAGGAGGATTTACAGAGGAAGTGCATAAAGTAAAGTTCTTACATTTCCAGGAGGGATTACAGAGGAAGTGCATAAAGTAAAGTTCTTACATTTCCAGGGGGAATTACAGAGGAAGTGCAGAAAGTAAAGTTCTTACATTTCCAAGAGGGATTACAGAGGAAGTGCATAAAGTAGAGTTCTTACATTTCCAGGAGGGATTACAGAGGAAGTGCATAAAGTAAAGTTCTTACATTTCCAGGAGGGATTACAGAGGAAGTACATAAAGTAGAGTTCTTACATTTCCAGGAGGGATTACAGAGGAAGTGCATAAAGTTAAGTTCTTACATTTCCAGTATTAATTAAAGAGGAAGTGCATAAAGTAGAGTTCTTACATTTCCTGGAGGGATTACAGAGCAAGTGCACAAAGTAGAGTTCTTACATTTCCTGGAGGGATTACAGAGGAAGTGCAGAAAGTAGAGTTCTTAAATTTCCAGGAGGGATTACAGAGGAAGTGCATAAAGTAAAGTTCTTACATTTCCAGGGGGAATTAAAGAGGAAGTGCACAAAGTAGAGTCCTTACATTTCCAGGAGGATTTACAGAGGAAGTGCAGAAAGTAAAATTCTTACATTTCCAGGAGGGATTACAGAGGAAGTGCAGAAAGTAGAGTCCTTACATTTCCATCGGGAATTACAGAGGAAGTGCAGAAAGTAAAGTTCTTACATTTCCAGGAGGGATTACAGAGGCAGTGCATAAAGTAGAGTTCTTACATTTCCAGGAGGAATTGCAAAGGAAGTGCATAAAGTAAAGCTCTTACATTTCCAGGAGGGATTACAGAGGAAGTGCATAAAGTAAAGTTCTTATATTTCCAGGGGGAATTACAGATGAAGTGCAGAAAGTAGAGTCCTTACATTTCCAGGGGGAATTACAGAGGAAGTGCAGAAAGTAGAGTTCTTACATTTCCAGGAGGGATTACAGAGGAAGTGCATAAAGTAGAGTTCTTACTTTTCCAGGAGGGATTACAGAGGAAGTGCATAAAGTTCTTACATTTCCAGGAGTAATTAAAGAGGAAGTGCACAAAGTAGAGTCCTTACATTTCCAGGGGAAATTACAGAGGAAGTGCAGAAAGTAAAGTTCTTACATTTCCAGGAGGGATTACAGAGGATGTGCACAAAGTAGAGTTCTTACATTTCCAGGAGGAATTACAGAGGAAGTGCACAAAGTAGAGTTCTTACATTTCCAGGAGGAATTACAGAGGAAGTGCACAAAGTAAAGTTCTTACATTTTCAGGGGGAATTAAAGAGGAAGTGCATAAAGTTCTTACATTTCCAGGAGGATTTACAGAGGAAGTGCATGAAGTAAAGTTCTTACATTTCCAGGAGGGATTACAGAGGAAGTGTATAAAGTAAAGTTCTTACATTTCCAGGAGTAATTAAAGAGTAAATGTGCAAAGTAGAGTTCTTACATTTCCAGGAGGGATTACATAGGAAGTGCATAAAGTTCTTACATTTCCAGGAGGGATTACAGAGGAAGTACATAAAGTTCTTACATTTCCAGGAGGGATTACAGAGGAAGTGCACAAAGTAGAGTTCTTACATTTCCCAGAGGGATTACAGAGGAAGTGCACAAAGTAGAGTTCTTACATTTCCAGGAGTGATTACAGAGGAAGTGCACAAAGTAGAGTTCTTACATTTCCAGGAGGGATTACAGAGGAAGTGCATAAAGTAGAGTTCTTACATTTCCAGGAGGGATTACAGAGGAAGTGCAGAAAGTAGAGTCCTTACAGTTCCAGGAGGGATTACAGAGGAAGTGCATAAAGTAAAGTTCTTACATTTCCAAGTGGAATTAAAGAGGAAGTGTAGAAAGTAGAGTTCTTACATTTCCAGGAGGGATGACAGAGGAAGTGCACAAAGTAGAGTTCCTACATTTCCAGGAGGGATTACAGAGTAAGTGCATGAAGTAAAGTTCTTACATTTCCAGGAGGAATTATACAGGAAATGCACAAAGTAGAGTTCTTACATTTCCAGGAGGGATTACAGAGGAAGTGCAGAAATTAGAGTCCTTACTTTTCCAGGAGGATTTACAGAGGAAGTGCATGAAGTAGAGTTCTTACATTTCCAGGAGGATTTACAGAGGAAGTGCACAAAGTAGAGTCCTTACATTTCCAGGGGGAATTAAAGAGGAAGTGCAGAAAGTAGAGTTCTTACATTTCCAGGAGGGATTACAGGGGATGTGCATAAAGTAAAGTTCTTACATTTTCAGGAGGGATTACAGAGGAAGTGCATATAGTAAAGTTCTTACATTTCCAGGAGTATTTACAGAGGAAGTGCACAAAGTAGAGTCCTTACATTTCCAGGAGGATTTACAGAGGAATTGCACAAAGTAAAGTTCTTACATTTCCAGGAGAGATTGCAGGGGATGTGCACAAAGTAGAGTCCTTACATTTCCAGGAGGAATTAAAGAGGAAGTGCAGAAAGTAGAGTCCTTACATTTCCAGGAGGAATTAAAGAGGAAGTGCAGAAAGTAGAGTCCTTATATTTCCAGGGGGAATTAAAGAGGAAGTACAGAAAGTAGAGTCCTTACATTTCCAGGAATATTTACAGAGGAAGTGCAAAAAGTAAAGTTCTTACATTTCCAGGAGTATTTACAGAGGAAGTGCATAAAGTAAAGTGCTTACATTTCCAGGGGGAATTAAAGAGGAAGTGCAGAAAGTAGAGTCCTTATATTTCCAGGAGGGTTTACAGAGGAAGTGCAGAAAGTAGAGTTCTTACATTTCCAGGAGGATTTACAGAGGAAGCTCATAAAGTAAAATTCTTACATTTCCAGGAGGAATTACAGAGGAAGTGCAGAAAGTAGAGTCCTTACATTTCCAGGAGGGATTACAGAGTAAGTGCACAAAGTAGAGTTCTTACATTTCCAGGAGGGATTACAGGGGATGTGCACAAAGTAGAGTCCTTACATTTCCAGGAGGAATTAAAGAGGAAGTGCAGAAAGTAGAGTCCTTACATTTCCAGGAGGAATTAAAGAGGAAGTGCAGAAAGTAGAGTCCTTACATTTCCAGGGGGAATTAAAGAGGAAGTGCAGAAAGTAGAGTCCTTACATTTCCAGGAGGGATTACAGAGAAAGTTCACAAAGTAGAGTTCTTACATTTCCAGGAATATTTACAGAGGAAGTGCATAAAGTAAAGTGCTTACATTTCCAGGGGGAATTAAAGAGGAAGTGCAGAAAGTAGAGTCCTTAAATTTCCAGGAGGAATTACAGAGGAAGTGCAGAAAGTAGAGTTTTTACATTTCCAGGAGGATTTACAGAGGAAGTGCATAAAGTAAAATTCTTACATTTCCAGGAGGAATTACAGAGGAAGTGCAGAAAGTAGAGTTTTTACATTTCCAGGAGGAATTACAGAGGAAGTGCAGAAAGTAGAGTCCTTACATTTCCAAGAGGGATTACAGAGGAAGTGCACAAAGTAGACTTCTTACATTTCCAGGAGGGATTACAGGGGATGTGCACAAAGTAGAGTCCTTACAATTCCAGGAGGATTTACAGAGGAAGTGCATAAAGTTAAGTTCTTACATTTCCAGGGGGAATTAAAGAGGAAATGCAGAAAGTAGAGTCTTTTTATTTCCAGGAGGGATTACAGAGGAAGTGCACAAGGTAGAGTTCTTACATTTCCAGGAGGGATTACAGAGGAAGTGCACAAAGTAGGAGTTCTTACATTTCCAGGAGGGATTACAGAGGAAGTGCACAAAGTAGAGTTCTTACATTTCCTGGAGGGATTACAGAGGAAGTGTATGAAGTAAAGTTCTTACATTTCCAGGAGGGATTACAGAGGAAGTGTATAAAGTAAAATTCTTACATTTCCAGGAGTAATTAAAGAGGAAATGCACAAAGTAGAGTCCTTACATTTCCAGGGGGAATTACAGAGGAAGTGCAGAAAGTAGAGTTCTTACATTTCCAGGAGGGATTACAGAGGAAGTGCATAAATTAGAGTCCTTACATTTCCAGGAGGATTTACAGAGGAAGTGCATAAAGTTCTTACATTTCCAGGAGGATTTACAGAGGAAGTGCATAAAGTAAAGTTCTTACATTTCCAGGAGGTATTACAGAGGAAGTGCACAAAGTAGAGTCCTTACATTTCCAGGGGGAATTACAGAGGAAGTGCAGAAAGTAAAGTTCTTACATTTCCAGGGGGAATTACAGAGGAAGTGCAGAAAGTAAAGTTCTTACATTTCCAGGAGGGATTACATAGGAAGTGCATAGAGTAGAGTTCTTACATTTCCTGGAGGGATTACAGAGGAAGTCCATAAAGTTCTTACATTTCCAGGAAGATTTACAGAGGAAGTGCATAAAGTAAAGTTCTTACATTTCCAGGAGGGATTACTGAGGAAGTGCATAAAGTTAAGTTCTTACATTTCCAGGAGTAATTAAAGAGGAAGTGCACAAAGTAGAGTCCTTACATTTCCAGGGGGAATTACAGAGGAAGTGCAGAAAGTAAAGTTCTTACATTTCCAGGAGGGATTACAGAGGAAGTGCACAAAGTAGAGTTCTTACATTTCCAGGAGGGATTACAGAGGAAGTGCACAAAGTAGAGTTCTTACATTTCCAGGAGGGATTACAGAGGAAGTGCACAAAGTACAGTTCTTACATTTCCAGGAGGGATTACAGAGGAAGTGCATAAAGTAAAGTTCTTACATTTCCAGGGGGAATCAAAGAGGAAGTGCACAAAGTACAGTCCTTACATTTCCAGGAGGATTTACAGAGGAAGTGCATAAAGTTCTTACATTTCCAGGAGGATTTACAGAGGAAGTGCATAAAGTAAAGTTCTTACATTTCCAGGAGGGATTACAGAGGAAGTGCATAAAGTAAAGTTCTTACATTTCCAGGGGGAATTAAAGAGCAAGTGCATGAAGTAAAGTTCTTACATTTCCAGGAGGGATTACAGAGGAAGTGCACAAAGTAGAGTACTTACATTTCCAGGGGGAATTACAGAGGAAGTGCAGAAAGTAAAGTTCTTACATTTCCAGGAGGGATTACATAGGAAGTGCATAGAGTAGAGTTCTTACATTTCCTGGAGGGATTACAGAGGAAGTCCATAAAGTTCTTACATTTCCAGGAAGATTTACAGAGGAAGTGCATAAAGTAAAGTTCTTACATTTCCAGGAGGGATTACAGAGGAAGTGTATAAAGTAAAGTTCTTACATTTCCAGGAGTAATTAAAGAAGAAATGCACAAAGTAGAGTCCTTACATTTCCAGGGGGAATTACAGAGGAAGTGCAGAAAGTAAAGTTCTTACATTTCCAGGAGGGATTACAGAGGAAGTGCATTAAGTTAAGTTCTTACAATTCCAGGAGTAATTAAAGAGGAAGTGCACAAAGTAGAGTCCTTACATTTCCAGGAGAGATTACAGAGGAAGTACACAAAGTAGAGTTTTTACATTTCCTGGAGGGATTACAGAGGAAGTGGATAAAGTTAAGTTCTTACATTTCCTGGAGTAATTAAAGAGGAAGTGCACAAAGTAGAGTCCTTACATTTCCAGGAGGGATTACAGACAAAGTGCACAAAGTAGATTTCTTACATTTCCTGGAGGGATTACAGAGGAAGTGCATAAAGTAAAGTTCTTACATTTCCAGGGGCAATTAAAGAGGAAGTGCACAAATTAGAGTCCTTATATTTCCAGGAGCATTTCCAGAGGAAGTGCATAAAGTTCTTACATTTCCAGGAGGATTTACAGAGGAAGTGCATAAAGTAAAGTTCTTACATTTCCAGGAGGGATTACAGAGGAAGTGCATAAAGTAAAGTTCTTACATTTCCAGGGGGAATTACAGAGGAAGTGCAGAAAGTAAAGTTCTTACATTTCCAAGAGGGATTACAGAGGAAGTGCATAAAGTAGAGTTCTTACATTTCCAGGAGGGATTACAGAGGAAGTGCATAAAGTAAAGTTCTTACATTTCCAGGAGGGATTACAGAGGAAGTACATAAAGTAGAGTTCTTACATTTCCAGGAGGGATTACAGAAGAAGTGCATAAAGTTAAGTTCTTACATTTCCAGGATTAATTAAAGAGGAAGTGCATAAAGTAGAGTTCTTACATTTCCAGGAGGATTTACAGAGGAAGTGCATAAAGTAAAGTTCTTACATTTCCTGGAGGGATTACAGAGCAAGTGCACAAAGTAGAGTTCTTACATTTCCTGGAGGGATTACAGAGGAAGTGCAGAAAGTAGAGTTCTTAAATTTCCAGGAGGGATTACAGAGGAAGTGCATAAAGTAAAGTTCTTACATTTCCAGGGGGAATTAAAGAGGAAGTGCACAAAGTAGAGTCCTTACATTTCCATCGGGAATTACAGAGGAAGTGCAGAAAGTAAAGTTCTTACATTTCCAGGAGGGATTACAGAGGCAGTGCATAAAGTAGAGTTCTTACATTTCCAGGAGGAATTACAAAGGAAGTGCAGAAAGTAAAGTTCTTACATTTCCAGGAGGGATTACAGAGGCAGTGCATAAAGTAGAGTTCTTACATTTCCAGGAGGAATTACAAAGGAAGTGCATAAAGTAAAGTTCTTACATTTCCAGGGGGAATTACAGATGAAGTGCAGAAAGTAGAGTCCTTACATTTCCAGGGGGAATTACAGAGGAAGTGCAGTAAGTAGAGTTCTTACATTTCCAGGAAGGATTACAGAGGAAGTGCATAAAGTAGAGTTCTTACATTTCCAGGAGGGATTACAGAGGAAGTGCATAAAGTTCTTACTTTTCCAGGAGTAATTAAAGAGGAAGTGCACAAAGTAGAGTCCTTACATTTCCAGGGGAAATTACAGAGGAAGTGCAGAAAGTAAAGTTCTTACATTTCCAGGAGGGATTACAGAGGATGTGCACAAAGTAGAGTTCTTACATTTCCAGGAGGAATTACAGAGGAAGTGCACAAAGTAGAGTTCTTACATTTCCAGGAGGGATTACAGAGGAAGTGCACAAAGTAAAGTTCTTACATTTTCAGGGGGAATTAAAGAGGAAGTGCATAAAGTTCTTACATTTCCAGGAGGATTTACAGAGGAAGTGCATGAAGTAAAGTTCTTACATTTCCAGGAGGGATTACAGAGGAAGTGTATAAAGTAAAGTTCTTACATTTCCAGGAGTAATTAAAGAGTAAATGTGCAAAGTAGAGTTCTTACATTTCCAGGAGGGATTACATAGGAAGTGCATAAAGTTCTTACATTTCCAGGAGGGATTACAGAGGAAGTACATAAAGTTCTTACATTTCCAGGAGGGATTACAGAGGAAGTGCACAAAGTAGAGTTCTTACATTTCCCAGAGGGATTACAGAGGAAGTGCACAAAGTAGAGTTCTTACATTTCCAGGAGTGATTACAGAGGAAGTGCACAAAGTAGAGTTCTTACATTTCCAGGAGGGATTACAGAGGAAGTGCCCAAAGTAGAGTTCTTATATTTCCAGGAGGGATTACAGAGGAAGTGCACAAAGTAGAGTTCTTACGTTTCCAGGAGGGATTACAGAGTAAGTGCACAAAGTAGAGTTCTTACATTTCCAGGAGGATTTACAGAGGAAGTGCATAAAGTTCTTACATTTCCAGGAGGATTTACAGAGGAAGTGCATAAAGTAAAGTTCTTACATTTCCAGGAGGGATTACAGAGGAAGTGCATAAAGTAAAGTTCTTACATTTCCAGGGGGAATTAAAGAGGAAGTGCATAAAGTAAAGTTCTTACATTTCCAGGAGGGATTACAGAGGAAGTGCATGAAGTAAAGTTCTTACATTTCCAGGAGGGATTACAGAGGAAGTGCACAAAGTAGAGTTCTTACATTTCCAGGAGGGATTACAGAGGAAGTGCACAAAGTAGAGTTCTTACATTTCCAGGAGGGATTACAGAGGAAGTGCATAAAGTAAAGTTCTTACATTTCCAGGGGGAATCAAAGAGGAAGTGCACAAAGTACAGTCCTTACATTTCCAGGAGGATTTACAGAGGAAGTGCATAAAGTTCTTACATTTCCAGGAGGATTTACAGAGGAAGTGCATGAAGTAAAGTTCTTACATTTCCAGGAGGGATTACAGAGGAAGTGCATAAAGTAAAGTTCTTACATTTCCAGGGGGAATTAAAGAGCAAGTGCATGAAGTAAAGTTCTTACATTTCCAGGAGGGATTACAGAGGAAGTGCACAAAGTAGAGTACTTACATTTCCAGGGGGAATTACAGAGGAAGTGCAGAAAGTAAAGTTCTTACATTTCCAGGAGGGTTTACATAGGAAGTGCATAGAGTAGAGTTCTTACATTTCCTGGAGAGATTACAGAGGAAGTCCATAAAGTTCTTACATTTCCAGGAAGATTTACAGAGGAAGTGCATAAAGTAAAGTTCTTACATTTCCATGAGGGATTACAGAGGAAGTGTATAAAGTAAAGTTCTTACATTTCCAGGAGTAATTAAAGAAGAAATGCACAAAGTAGAGTCCTTACATTTCCAGGGGGAATTACAGAGGAAGTGCAGAAAGTAAAGTTCTTACATTTCCAGGAGGGATTACAGAGGAAGTGCATTAAGTTAAGTTCTTACAATTCCAGGAGTAATTAAAGAGGAAGTGCACAAAGTAGAGTCCTTACATTTCCAGGAGAGATTACAGAGGAAGTACACAAAGTAGATTTCTTACATTTCCTGGAGGGATTACAGAGGAAGTGCACAAATTAGAGTCCTTATATTTTCAGAAGCATTTCCAGAGGAAGTGCATAAAGTTCTTACATTTCCAGGAGGATTTACAGAGGAAGTGCATAAAGTAAAGTTCTTACATTTCCAGGAGGGATTACAGAGGAAGTGCATAAAGTAAAGTTCTTACATTTCCAGGGGGAATTACAGAGGAAGTGCAGAAAGTAAAGTTCTTACATTTCCAAGAGGGATTACAGAGGAAGTGCATAAAGTAGAGTTCTTACATTTCCAGGAGGGATTACAGAGGAAGTGCATAAAGTAAAGTTCTTACATTTCCAGGAGGGATTACAGAGGAAGTACATAAAGTAGAGTTCTTACATTTCCAGGAGGGATTACAGAGGAAGTGCATAAAGTTAAGTTCTTACATTTCCAGGATTAATTAAAGAGGAAGTGCATAAAGTAGAGTTCTTACATTTCCAGGAGGATTTACAGAGGAAGTGCATAAAGTAAAGTTCTTACATTTCCTGGAGGGATTACAGAGCAAGTGCACAAAGTAGAGTTCTTACATTTCCTGGAGGGATTACAGAGGAAGTGCAGAAAGTAGAGTTCTTAAATTTCCAGGAGGGATTACAGAGGAAGTGCATAAAGTAAAGTTCTTACATTTCCAGGGGGAATTAAAGAGGAAGTGCACAAAGTAGAGTCCTTACATTTCCAGGAGGATTTACAGAGGAAGTGCAGAAAGTAAAGTTCTTACATTTCCAGGAGGGATTACAGAGGAAGTGCAGAAAGTAGAGTCCTTACATTTCCATCGGGAATTACAGAGGAAGTGCAGAAAGTAAAGTTCTTACATTTCCAGGAGGGATTACAGAGGCAGTGCATAAAGTAGAGTTCTTACATTTCCAGGAGGAATTACAAAGGAAGTGCAGAAAGTAAAGTTCTTACATTTCCAGGAGGGATTACAGAGGCAGTGCATAAAGTAGAGTTCTTACATTTCCAGGAGGAATTACAAAGGAAGTGCATAAAGTAAAGTTCTTACATTTCCAGGGGGAATTACAGATGAAGTGCAGAAAGTAGAGTCCTTACATTTCCAGGGGGAATTACAGAGGAAGTGCAGTAAGTAGAGTTCTTACATTTCCAGGAAGGATTACAGAGGAAGTGCATAAAGTAGAGTTCTTACATTTCCAGGAGTAATTAAAGAGGAAGTGCACAAAGTAGAGTCCTTACATTTCCAGGGGAAATTACAGAGGAAGTGCAGAAAGTAAAGTTCTTACATTTCCAGGACGGATTACAGAGGATGTGCACAAAGTAGAGTTCTTACATTTCCAGGAGGAATTACAGAGGAAGTGCACAAAGTAGAGTTCTTACATTTCCAGGAGAGATTACAGAGGAAGTGCACAAAGTAAAGTTCTTACATTTTCAGGGGGAATTAAAGAGGAAGTGCATAAAGTTCTTACATTTCCAGGAGGATTTACAGAGGAAGTGCATGAAGTAAAGTTCTTACATTTCCAGGAGGGATTACAGAGGAAGTGTATAAAGTAAAGTTCTTACATTTCCAGGAGTAATTAAAGAGTAAATGTGCAAAGTAGAGTTCTTACATTTCCAGGAGGGATTACATAGGAAGTGCATAAAGTTCTTACATTTCCAGGAGGGATTACAGAGGAAGTACATAAAGTTCTTACATTTCCAGGAGGGATTACAGAGGAAGTGCACAAAGTAGAGTTCTTACATTTCCCAGAGGGATTACAGAGGAAGTGCACAAAGTAGAGTTCTTACATTTCCAGGAGTGATTACAGAGGAAGTGCACAAAGTAGAGTTCTTACATTTCCAGGAGGGATTACAGAGGAAGTGCCCAAAGTAGAGTTCTTATATTTCCAGGAGGGATTACAGAGGAAGTGCACAAAGTAGAGTTCTTACGTTTCCAGGAGGGATTACAGAGTAAGTGCACAAAGTAGAGTTCTTACATTTCCAGGAGGATTTACAGAGGAAGTGCATAAAGTTCTTACATTTCCAGGAGGATTTACAGAGGAAGTGCATAAAGTAAAGTTCTTACATTTCCAGGAGGGATTACAGAGGAAGTGCATAAAGTAAAGTTCTTACATTTCCAGGGGGAATTAAAGAGGAAGTGCATAAAGTAAAGTTCTTACATTTCCAGGAGGGATTACAGAGGAAGTGCATAAAGTAAAGTTCTTACATTTCCAGGAGGGATTACAGAGGAAGTGCACAAAGTAGAGTTCTTACATTTCCAGGAGGGATTACAGAGGAAGTGCACAAAGTAGAGTTCTTACATTTCCAGGAGGGATTACAGAGGAAGTGCATTAAGTAAAGTTCTTACATTTCCAGGGGAAATTAAAGAGGAAGTGCACAAAGTAGAGTCCTTACATTTCCAGGAGGATTTACAGAGGAAGTGCATAAAGTTCTTACATTTCCAGGAGGATTTACAGAGGAAGTGCATAAAGTAAAGTTCTTACATTTCCAGGGGGAATTAAAGAGGAAGTGTATAAAGTAAAGTTCTTACATTTCCAGGGGGAATTACAGAGGAAGTGCAGAAAGTAGAGTCCTTACATTTCCAGGGGGAATTACAGAGGAAGTGAATAAAGTAGAATTCTTACATTTCCAGGAGGGATTACAGAGGAAGTGCATAAAGTTAAGTTCTTACATTTCCTGGAGTAATTAAAGAGGAAGTGCACAAAGTAGAGTCCTTACATTTCCAGGGGGAATTACAGAGGAAGTGCACAAAGTAGAGTTCTTACATTTCCAGGAGGGATTACAGAGGAAGTGCATAAAGTTAAGTTCTTACATTTCCTGGAGTAATTAAAGAGGAAGTGCAGAAAGTAGAGTCCTTACATTTCCAGGGGGAATTAAAGAGGAAGTGCAGAAAGTAGAGTTCTTACATTTCCAGGAGGGATTACAGAGAAAGTGCATAAAGTAAAGTTCTTACATTTCCAGGAGGGATTACAGAGGAAGTGCACAAAGTAGAGTTCTTACATTTCCAGGAGGGATTACAGAGGAAGTGCACAAAGTAGAGTTCTTACATTTCCAGGAGGGATTACAGAGGAAGTGCGCAAAGTAGAGTTCTTACATTTCCAGGAGGGATTACAGAGGAAGTGCATAAAGTTCTTACATTTCCAGCAGGATTTACAGAGGAAGTGCATAAAGTAAAGTTCTTACATTTCCAGGAGGGATTACAGAGGAAGTGCACAAAGTAGAGTTCTTACATTTCCAGGAGGGATTACAGAGGAAGTGCACAAGGTAGAGTTGTTACATTTCCAGGAGTAATTAAAGAGGTAGTGCACAAAGTAGAGTCCTTACATTTCCAGGTGGAATTACAGAGGAAGTGAATAAAGTAAAGTTCTTACATTTCCAGGAGGGATTACAGAGGAAGTGCATAAAGTAGAGTTCTTACATTTCCAGGAGGGATTACAGAGCAAGTGCATAAAGTTAAGTTCTTACATTTCCAGGAAAAATTTAAAGAGAAAGTGCACAAAGTAAAGTTCTTACATTTCCCGGAGGGATTACACAGAGGAATTGCACAAAGTAGAGTTCTTAAATTTCCAGGAGGGATTACAGAGGAAGTGCACAAAGTAGAGTTCTTACATTTCCAGGAGGGATTACAGAGGAAGTGCCCAAAGTAGAGTTCTTACATTTCCAGGAGGGAATACAGAGGAAGTGCACAAGGTAGAGTTGTTACATTTCCAGGGGGAATTAAAGAGGAAGTGCATAAAGTTCTTACATTTCCAGGAGGGATTACAGAGGAAGTGCACAAAGTAGAGTCCTTACATTTCCTGGAGGGATTACAGAGGAAGTGCAGAAAGTAGAGTTCTTACATTTCCTGGAGGGATTACAGAGGAAGTGCACAAAGTAGAGTCCTTACATTTCCAGGGGGAATTACAGAGGAAGTGCACAAAGTAGAGTTCTTAAATTTCCAGGAGGGATTACAGAGGAAGTGCATAAAGTAAAGTTCTTACATTTCCAGGGGGAATTAAAGAGGAAGTGCACAAAGTAGAGTCCTTACATTTCCAGGAGGATTTACAGAGGAAGTGCATAAAGTTCTTACATTTCCAGGAGGATTTACAGAGGAAGTGCATAAAGTAAAGTTCTTACATTTCGAGGAGGGATTACCGAGGAAGTGTATAAAGTAAAGTTCTTACATTTCCAGGAGTAATTAAAGAGGAAATGCACAAAGTAGAGTCCTTACATTTCCAGGGGGAATTACAGAGGAAGTGCAGAAAGTAAAGTTCTTACATTTCCAGGAGGGATTACAGAGGCAGTGCATAAAGTAAAGTTCTTACATTTCCAGGAGGGATTACAGAGGAAGTGCATAAATAAAGTTCTTACATTTCCAGGGGGAATTACAGATGAAGTGCAGAAAGTAGAGTCCTTACATTTCCAGGGGGAATTACAGAGGAAGTGAATAAAGTAGAGTTCTTACATTTCCAGGAGGGATTACAGAGGAAGTGCATAAAGTAGAGTTCTTACATTTCCAGGAGGGATTACAGAGGAAGTGCATAAAGTTCTTACATTTCCAGGAGTAATTAAAGAGGAAGTGCACAAAGTAGAGTCCTTACATTTCCATGGGAAATTACAGAGGAAGTTCAGAAAGTAAAGTTCTTACATTTCCAGGAGGGATTACAGAGGAAGTGCACAAAGTAGAGTTCTTACATTTCCAGGAGGAATTACAGAGGAAGTAAACAAAGTAGAGTTCTTACATTTCCAGGAGGGATTACAGAGGAAGTGCACAAAGTAAATTTCTTACATTTTCAGGGGGAATTAAAGAGGAAGTGCATAAAGTTCTTACATTTCCAGGAGGATTTACAGAGGAAGTGCATAAAGTAAAGTTCTTACATTTCCAGGAGGGATTACAGAGGAAGTGTATAAAGTAAAGTTCTTACATTTCCAGGAGTAATTAAAGAGTAAATGTACAAAGTAGAGTCCTTACATTTCCAGGGGGAATTACAGAGGAAGTGCATATAGTAGAGTTCTTACATTTCCAGGAGGGATTACAGAGGAAGTACATAAAGTTCTTACATTTCCAGGAGCGATTACAGAGGAAGTGCCCAAAGTAGAGTTCTTACATTTCCAGGAGGGATTACAGAGGAAGTGCACAAAGTAGAGTTCTTACATTTCCAGGAGGGATTACAGAGTAAGTGCACAAAGTAGAGTTCTTACATTTCCAGGAGAATTTACAGAGGAAGTGCATAAAGTTCTTACATTTCCTGGAGGATTTACAGAGGAAGTGCATAAAGTTCTTACATTTCCAGGAGGATTTACAGAGGAAGTGCATAAAGTTCTTACATTTCCAGGAGGATTTACAGAGGAAGTGCATAAAGTTCTTACATTTCCAGAAGGATTTACAGACTAAGTGCATAAAGTAAAGTTCTTACTTTTCCAGGGGGAATTACAGAGGAAGTGCATAAAGTAAAGTTCTTACATTTCTAGGAGGGATTACAGAGGAAGTGCATAAAGTAAAGTTCTTACATTTCCAGGGGGAATTAAAGAGGAAGTGCATAAAGTAAAGTTCTTACATTTCCAGGATTAATTAAAGAGGAAGTGCATAAAGTAGAGTTCTTACATTTCCAGGAGGATTTACAGAGGAAGTGCATAAAGTAAAGTTCTTACATTTCCTGGAGGGATTACAGAGCAAGTGCACAAAGTAGAGTTCTTACATTTCCTGGAGGGATTACAGAGGAAGTGCAGAAAGTAGAGTTCTTAAATTTCCAGGAGGGATTACAGAGGAAGTGCATAAAGTAAAGTTCTTACATTTCCAGGGGGAATTAAAGAGGAAGTGCACAAAGTAGAGTCCTTACATTTCCAGGAGGATTTACAGAGGAAGTGCAGAAAGTAAAGTTCTTACATTTCCAGGAGGGATTACAGAGGAAGTGCAGAAAGTAGAGTCCTTACATTTCCATCGGAAATTACAGAGGAAGTGCAGAAAGTAAAGTTCTTACATTTCCAGGAGGGATTACAGAGGCAGTGCATAAAGTAGAGTTCTTACATTTCCAGGAGGAATTACAAAGGAAGTGCAGAAAGTAAAGTTCTTACATTTCCAGGAGGGATTACAGAGGCAGTGCATAAAGTAGAGTTCTTACATTTCCAGGAGGAATTACAAAGGAAGTGCATAAAGTAAAGTTCTTACATTTCCAGGGGGAATTACAGATGAAGTGCAGAAAGTAGAGTCCTTACATTTCCAGGGGGAATTACAGAAGAAGTGCAGTAAGTAGAGTTCTTACATTTCCAGGAGGGATTACAGAGGAAGTGCATAAAGTAGAGTTCTTACATTTCCAGGAGGGATTACAGAGGAAGTGCATAAAGTTATTACATTTCCAGGAGTAATTAAAGAGGAAGTGCACAAAGTAGAGTCCTTACATTTCCAGGGGAAATTACAGAGGAAGTGCAGAAAGTAAAGTTCTTACATTTCCAGGAGGGATTACAGAGGATGTGCACAAAGTAGAGTTCTTCCATTTCCAGGAGGAATTACAGAGGAAGTGCACAAAGTAGAGTTCTTACATTTCCAGGAGGGATTACAGAGGAAGTGCACAAAGTAAAGTTCTTACATTTCCAGGAGGGATTACAGAGGAAGTGCATAAAGTTCTTACATTTCCAGGAGGATTTACAGAGGAAGTGCATAAAGTAAAGTTCTTACATTTCCAGGAGGGATTACAGAGGAAGTGCACAAAGTAGAGTTCTTACATTTCCAGGAGGGATTACAGAGGAAGTGCACAAGGTAGAGTTGTTACATTTCCAGGAGTAATTAAAGAGGTAGTGCACAAAGTAGAGTCCTTACATTTCCAGGTGGAATTACAGAGGAAGTGAATAAAGTAAAGTTCTTACATTTCCAGGAGGGATTACAGAGGAAGTGCATAAAGTAGAGTTCTTACATTTCCAGGAGGGATTACAGAGCAAGTGCATAAAGTTAAGTTCTTACATTTCCAGGAAAAATTTAAAGAGGAAGTGCACAAAGTAAAGTTCTTACATTTCCCGGAGGGATTACACAGAGGAATTGCACAAAGTAGAGTTCTTAAATTTCCAGGAGGGATTACAGAGGAAGTGCACAAAGTAGAGTTCTTACATTTCCAGGAGGGATTACAGAGGAAGTGCCCAAAGTAGAGTTCTTACATTTCCAGGAGGGAATACAGAGGAAGTGCACAAGGTAGAGTTGTTACATTTCCAGGGGGGATTAAAGAGGAAGTGCATAAAGTTCTTACATTTCCAGGAGGGATTACAGAGGAAGTGCACAAAGTAGAGTCCTTACATTTCCTGGAGGGATTACAGAGGAAGTGCAGAAAGTAGAGTTCTTACATTTCCTGGAGGGATTACAGAGGAAGTGCACAAAGTAGAGTCCTTACATTTCCAGGGGGAATTACAGAGGAAGTGCACAAAGTAGAGTTCTTAAATTTCCAGGAGGGATTACAGAGGAAGTGCATAAAGTAAAGTTCTTACATTTCCAGGGGGAATTAAAGAGGAAGTGCACAAAGTAGAGTCCTTACATTTCCAGGAGGATTTACAGAGGAAGTGCATAAAGTTCTTACATTTCCAGGAGGATTTACAGAGGAAGTGCATAAAGTAAAGTTCTTACATTTCGAGAAGGGATTACCGAGGAAGTGTATAAAGTAAAGTTCTTACATTTCCAGGAGTAATTAAAGAGGAAATGCACAAAGTAGAGTCCTTACATTTCCAGGGGGAATTACAGAGGAAGTGCAGAAAGTAAAGTTCTTACATTTCCAGGAGGGATTACAGAGGCAGTGCATAAAGTAAAGTTCTTACATTTCCAGGAGGGATTACAGAGGAAGTGCATAAATAAAGTTCTTACATTTCCAGGGGGAATTACAGATGAAGTGCAGAAAGTAGAGTCCTTACATTTCCAGGGGGAATTACAGAGGAAGTGAATAAAGTAGAGTTCTTACATTTCCAGGAGGGATTACAGAGGAAGTGCATAAAGTAGAGTTCTTACATTTCCAGGAGGGATTACAGAGGAAGTGCATAAAGTTCTTACATTTCCAGGAGTAATTAAAGAGGAAGTGCACAAAGTAGAGTCCTTACATTTCCATGGGAAATTACAGAGGAAGTTCAGAAAGTAAAGTTCTTACATTTCCAGGAGGGATTACAGAGGAAGTGCACAAAGTAGAGTTCTTACATTTCCAGGAGGAATTACAGAGGAAGTGCACAAAGTAGAGTTCTTACATTTCCAGGAGGGATTACAGAGGAAGTGCACAAAGTAAAGTTCTTACATTTTCAGGGGGAATTAAAGAGGAAGTGCATAAAGTTCTTACATTTCCAGGAGGATTTACAGAGGAAGTGCATGAAGTAAAGTTCTTACATTTCCAGGAGGGATTACAGAGGAAGTGTATAAAGTAAAGTTCTTACATTTCCAGGAGTAATTAAAGAGTAAATGTGCAAAGTAGAGTTCTTACATTTCCAGGAGGGATTACATAGGAAGTGCATAAAGTTCTTACATTTCCAGGAGGGATTACAGAGGAAGTGCACAAAGTAGAGTTCTTACATTTCCCAGAGGGATTACAGAGGAAGTGCACAAAGTAGAGTTCTTACATTTCCAGGAGTGATTACAGAGGAAGTGCACAAAGTAGAGTTCTTACATTTCCAGGAGGGATTACAGAGGAAGTGCCCAAAGTAGAGTTCTTATATTTCCAGGAGGGATTACAGAGGAAGTGCACAAAGTAGAGTTCTTACGTTTCCAGGAGGGATTACAGAGTAAGTGCACAAAGTAGAGTTCTTACATTTCCAGGAGGATTTACAGAGGAAGTGCATAAAGTTCTTACATTTCCAGGAGGATTTACAGAGGAAGTGCATAAAGTAAAGTTCTTCCATTTCCAGGAGGGATTACAGAGGAAGTGCATAAAGTAAAGTTCTTACATTTCCAGGGGGAATTAAAGAGGAAGTGCATAAAGTAAAGTTCTTACATTTCCAGGAGGGATTACAGAGGAAGTGCATAAAGTAAAGTTCTTACATTTCCAGGAGGGATTACAGAGGAACTGCACAAAGTAGAGTTCTTACATTTCCAGGAGGGATTACAGAGGAAGTGCACAAAGTAGAGTTCTTACATTTCCAGGAGGGATTACAGAGGAAGTGCATTAAGTAAAGTTCTTACATTTCCAGGGGAAATTAAAGAGGAAGTGCACAAAGTAGAGTCCTTACATTTCCAGGAGGATTTACAGAGGAAGTGCATAAAGTTCTTACATTTCCTGGAGTAATTAAAGAGGAAGTGCACAAAGTAGAGTCCTTACATTTCCAGGGGGAATTACAGAGGAAGTGCACAAAGTAGAGTTCTTACATTTCCAGGAGGGATTACAGAGGAAGTGCATAAAGTTAAGTTCTTACATTTCCTGGAGTAATTAAAGAGGAAGTGCAGAAAGTAGAGTCCTTACATTTCCAGGGGGAATTAAAGAGGAAGTGCAGAAAGTAGAGTTCTTACATTTCCAGGAGGGATTACAGAGAAAGTGCATAAAGTAAAGTTCTTACATTTCCAGGAGGGATTACAGAGGAAGTGCACAAAGTAGAGTTCTTACATTTCCAGGAGGGATTACAGAGGAAGTGCACAAAGTAGAGTTCTTACATTTCCAGGAGGGATTACAGAGGAAGTGCGCAAAGTAGAGTTCTTACATTTCCAGGAGGGATTACAGAGGAAGTGCATAAAGTTCTTACATTTCCAGGAGGATTTACAGAGGAAGTGCATAAAGTAAAGTTCTTACATTTCCAGGAGGGATTACAGAGGAAGTGCACAAAGTAGAGTTCTTACATTTCCAGGAGGGATTACAGAGGAAGTGCACAAGGTAGAGTTGTTACATTTCCAGGAGTAATTAAAGAGGTAGTGCACAAAGTAGAGTCCTTACATTTCCAGGTGGAATTACAGAGGAAGTGAATAAAGTAAAGTTCTTACATTTCCAGGAGGGATTACAGAGGAAGTGCATAAAGTAGAGTTCTTACATTTCCAGGAGGGATTACAGAGCAAGTGCATAAAGTTAAGTTCTTACATTTCCAGGAAAAATTTAAAGAGGAAGTGCACAAAGTAAAGTTCTTACATTTCCCGGAGGGATTACACAGAGGAATTGCACAAAGTAGAGTTCTTAAATTTCCAGGAGGGATTACAGAGGAAGTGCACAAAGTAGAGTTCTTACATTTCCAGGAGGGATTACAGAGGAAGTGCCCAAAGTAGAGTTCTTACATTTCCAGGAGGGAATACAGAGGAAGTGCACAAGGTAGAGTTGTTACATTTCCAGGGGGAATTAAAGAGGAAGTGCATAAAGTTCTTACATTTCCAGGAGGGATTACAGAGGAAGTGCACAAAGTAGAGTCCTTACATTTCCTGGAGGGATTACAGAGGAAGTGCAGAAAGTAGAGTCCCTACATTTCCATGGGGAATTACAGAGGAAGTGCACAAAGTAGAGTTCTTAAATTTCCAGGAGGGATTACAGAGGAAGTGCATAAAGTAAAGTTCTTACATTTCCAGGGGGAATTAAAGAGGAAGTGCACAAAGTAGAGTCCTTACATTTCCAGGAGGATTTACAGAGGAAGTGCAGAAAGTAAAGTTCTTACATTTCCAGGAGGGATTACAGAGGAAGTGCAGAAAGTAGAGTCCTTACATTTCCATCGGGAATTACAGAGGAAGTGCAGAAAGTAAATTTCTTACATTTCCAGGAGGGATTACAGAGGCAGTGCATAAAGTAGAGTTCTTACATATCCAGGAGGAATTACAAAGGAAGTGCATAAAGTAAAGTTCTTACATTTCCAGGAGGGATTACAGAGGAAGTGCATAAAGTAAAGTTCTTACATTTCCAGGGGGAATTACAGATGAAGTGCAGAAAGTAGAGTCCTTACATTTCCAGGGGGAATTACAGAGGAAGTGCAGAAAGTAGAGTTCTTCCATTTCCAGGAGGGATTACAGAGGAAGTGCATAAAGTAGAGTTCTTCCATTTCCAGGAGGGATTACAGAGGAAGTGCATAAAGTTCTTACATTTCCAGGAGTAATTAAAGAGGAAGTGCACAAAGTAGAGTCCTTACATTTCCAGGGGAAATTACAGAGGAAGTGCAGAAAGTAAAGTTCTTACATTTCCAGGAGGGATTACAGAGGATGTGCACAAAGTAGAGTTCTTACATTTCCAGGAGGAATTACAGAGGAAGTGCACAAAGTAGAGTTCTTACATTTCCAGGAGGGATTACAGAGGAAGTGCACAAAGTAAAGTTCTTACATTTTCAGGGGGAATTAAAGAGGAAGTGCATAAAGTTCTTACATTTCCAGGAGGATTTACAAAGGAAGTGCATGAAGTAAAGTTCTTACATTTCCAGGAGGGATTACAGAGGAAGTGCATAAAGTAAAGTTCTTACATTTCCAGGAGGAATTAAAGAGGAAGTGCAGAAAGTAGAGTCCTTACATTTCCAGGAGGAATTAAAGAGGAAGTGCAGAAAGTAGAGTCCTTACATTTCCAGGAGGGATTACAGAGAAAGTGCACAAAGTAGAGTTCTTACATTTCCAGGAGGGATTACAGACGAAGTGCAAAAAGTAAAGTTCTTACATTTCCAGGAGGAATTAAAGAGGAAGTGCAGAAAGTAGAGTCCTTACATTTCCAGGGGGAATTAAAGAGGAAGGGCAGAAAGTAGAGTCCTTACATTTCCAGGAGGGATTACAGAGAAAGTGCACAAAGTAGAGTTCTTACATTTCCAGGAGGGATTACAGGGGATGTGCATGAAGTAAAGTTCTTACATCTTCAGGAGGGATTACAGAGGAAGTGCACAAAGTAGAGTCCTTACATTTCGAGGAGGATTTACAGAGGAAGTGCCTAAAGTAAAATTCTTACATTTCCAGGAGGGATTACAGAGGATGTGCATAAAGTAAAATTCTTTCATTTCCAGGAGGGATTACAGAGGAAGTGCATAAAGTAAAGTTCTTACATTTCCAGGAGGAATTATACAGGAAATGCACAAAGTAGAGTTCTTACATTTCCAGGAGGGATTACAGAGGAAGTGCAGAAATTAGAGTCCTTACTTTTCCAGGATGATTTACAGGGGAAGTGCATAAAGTAGAGTTCTTACATTTCCAGGAGGGATTACAGGGGATGTGCACAAAGTAGAGTCCTTACATTTTCAGGAGGAATTAAAGAGGAAGGGCAGAAAGTAGAGTCCTTACATTTCCAGGAGGAATTAAAGAGGAAGTGCAGAAAGTAGAGTCCTTACATTTCCAGGAGGAATTAAAGAGGAAGTGCAGAAAGTAGAGTCCTTACATTTCCAGGAGGGATTACAGAGAAAGTGCACAAAGTAGAGTTCTTACATTTCCAGGAGGGATTACAAAGGAAGTGCATAAGGTAAAGTTCTTACATTTCCAGGGGCAATTAAAGAGGAAGTGCACAAATTAGAGTCCTTATATTTCCAGGAGCATTTCCAGAGGAAGTGCATAAAGTTCTTACATTTCCAGGAGGATTTACAGAGGAAGTGCATAAAGTAAAGTTCTTACATTTCCAGGGGGAATTACAGAGGAAGTGCAGAAAGTAAAGTTCTTACATTTCCAAGAGGGATTACAGAGGAAGTGCATAAAGTAGAGTTCTTACATTTCCAGGAGGGATTACAGAGGAAGTGCATAAAGTAAAGTTCTTACATTTCCAGGAGGGATTACAGAGGAAGTACATAAAGTAGAGTTCTTACATTTCCAGGAGGGATTACAGAGGAATTGCATAAAGTTAAGTTCTTACATTTCCAGGATTAATTAAAGAGGAAGTGCATAAAGTAGAGTTCTTACATTTCCTGGAGGGATTACAGAGCAAGTGCACAAAGTAGAGTTCTTACATTTCCTGGAGGGATTACAGAGGAAGTGCAGAAAGTAGAGTTCTTAAATTTCCAGGAGGGATTACAGAGGAAGTGCATAAAGTAAAGTTCTTACATTTCCAGGGGGAATTAAAGAGGAAGTGCACAAAGTAGAGTCCTTACATTTCCAGGAGGATTTACAGAGGAAGTGCAGAAAGTAAAGTTCTTACATTTCCAGGAGGGATTACAGAGGAAGTGCAGAAAGTAGAGTCCTTACATTTCCATCGGGAATTACAGAGGAAGTGCAGAAAGTAAATTTCTTACATTTCCAGGAGGGATTACAGAGGCAGTGCATAAAGTAGAGTTCTTACATATCCAGGAGGAATTACAAAGGAAGTGCATAAAGTAAAGTTCTTACATTTCCAGGAGGGATTACAGAGGAAGTGCATAAAGTAAAGTTCTTACATTTCCAGGGGGAATTACAGATGAAGTGCAGAAAGTAGAGTCCTTACATTTCCAGGGGGAATTACAGAGGAAGTGCAGAAAGTAGAGTTCTTCCATTTCCAGGAGGGATTACAGAGGAAGTGCATAAAGTAGAGTTCTTCCATTTCCAGGAGGGATTACAGAGGAAGTGCATAAAGTTCTTACATTTCCAGGAGTAATTAAAGAGGAAGTGCACAAAGTAGAGTCCTTACATTTCCAGGGGAAATTACAGAGGAAGTGCAGAAAGTAAAGTTCTTACATTTCCAGGAGGGATTACAGAGGATGTGCACAAAGTAGAGTTCTTACATTTCCAGGAGGAATTACAGAGGAAGTGCACAAAGTAGAGTTCTTACATTTCCAGGAGGGATTACAGAGGAAGTGCACAAAGTAAAGTTCTTACATTTTCAGGGGGAATTAAAGAGGAAGTGCATAAAATTCTTACATTTCCAGGAGGATTTACAAAGGAAGTGCATGAAGTAAAGTTCTTACATTTCCAGGAGGGATTACAGAGGAAGTGTATAAAGTAAAGTTCTTACATTTCCAGGAGTAATTAAAGAGTAAATGTGCAAAGTAAAGTTCTTACATTTCCAGGAGGGATTACAGAGGAAGTACATAAAGTTCTTACATTTCCCAGAGGGATTACAGAGGAAGTGCACAAAGTAGAGTTCTTACATTTCCAGGAGTGATTACAGAGGAAGTGCACAAAGTAGAGTTCTTACATTTCCAGGAGGGATTACAGAGGAAGTGCATAAAGTAAAGTTCTTACATTTCCAGGGGGAATCAAAGAGGAAGTGCACAAAGTACAGTCCTTACATTTCCAGGAGGATTTACAGAGGAAGTGCATAAAGTTCTTACATTTCCAGGAGGATTTACAGAGGAAGTGCATAAAGTAAAGTTCTTACATTTCCAGGAGGGATTACAGAGGAAGTGCATAAAGTAAAGTTCTTACATTTCCTGGAGGGATTACAGAGGAAGTGGATAAAGTTAAGTTCTTACATTTCCTGAAGTAATTAAAGAGGAAGTGCACAAAGTAGAGTCCTTACATTTCCAGGAGGGATTACAGAGGAAGTGCATAAAGTAGATTTCTTACATTTCCTGGAGGGATTACAAAGGAAGTGCATAAAGTAAAGTTCTTACATTTCCAGGGGCAATTAAAGAGGAAGTGCACAAATTAGAGTCCTTATATTTCCAGGAGCATTTCCAGAGGAAGTGCATAAAGTTCTTACATTTCCAGGAGGATTTACAGAGGAAGTGCATAAAGTAAAGTTCTTACATTTCCAGGAGGGATTACAGAGGAAGTGCATAAAGTAAAGTTCTTACATTTCCAGGAGGGATTACAGAGGAAGTGCATAAAGTAGAGTTCTTACATTTCCAGGAGAGATTACAGAGGATGTGCATAAAGTTCTTACATTTCCAGGAGGGATTACAGAGGAAGTACATAAAGTAGAGTTCTTAAATTTCCAGGAGGGATTACAGAGGAAGTGCATAAAGTTAAGTTCTTACATTTCCAGGATTAATTAAAGAGGAAGTGCATAAAGTAGAGTTCTTACATTTCCTGGAGGGATTACAGAGCAAGTGCACAAAGTAGAGTTCTTACATTTCCTGGAGGGATTACAGAGGAAGTGCAGAAAGTAGAGTTCTTAAATTTCCAGGAGGGATTACAGAGGAAGTGCATAAAGTAAAGTTCTTACATTTCCAGGGGGAATTAAAGAGGAAGTGCACAAAGTAGAGTCCTTACATTTCCAGGAGGATTTACAGAGGAAGTGCAGAAAGTAAAGTTCTTACATTTCCAGGAGGGATTACAGAGGAAGTGCAGAAAGTAGAGTCCTTACATTTCCAGGGGGAATTACAGAGGAAGTGCAGAAAGTAGAGTTCTTCCATTTCCAGGAGGGATTACAGAGGAAGTGCATAAAGTAGAGTTCTTACATTTCCAGGAGGGATTACAGAGGAAGTGCACAAAGTAAAGTTCTTACATTTTCAGGGGGAATTAAAGAGAAAGTGCATAAAGTTCTTACATTTCCAGGAGGATTTACAGAGGAAGTGCATGAAGTAAAGTTCTTACATTTCCAGGAGGGATTACAGAGGAAGTGTATAAAGTAAGGTTCTTACATTTCCAGGAGTAATTAAAGAGTAAATGTGCAAAGTAGAGTTCTTACATTTCCAGGAGGGATTACATAGGAAGTGCATAAAGTTCTTACATTTCCAGGAGGGATTACAGAGGAAGTACATAAAGTTCTTACATTTCCAGGAGGGATTACAGAGGAAGTGCACAAAGTAGAGTTCTTACATTTCCAGGAGTGATTACAGAGGAAGTGCACAAAATAGAGTTCTTACATTTCCAGGAGGGATTACAGAGGAAGTGCATAAAGTAGAGTTCTTACATTTCCAGGAGGGATTACAGAGGAAGTGCAGAAAGTAGAGTCCTTACAGTTCCAGGAGGGATTACAGAGGAAGTGCATAAAGTAAAGTTCTTACATTTCCAAGTGGAATTAAAGAGGAAGTGTAGAAAGTAGAGTCCTTACATTTCCAGGAGGGATGACAGAGGAAGTGCACAAAGTAGAGTTCTTACATTTCCAGGAGGGATTACAGAGTAAGTGCATGAAGTAAAGTTCTTACATTTCCAGGAGGAATTATACAGGAAATGCACAAAGTAGAGTTCTTACATTTCCAGGAGGGATTACAGAGGAAGTGCAGAAATTAGAGTCCTTACTTTTCCAGGAGGATTTACAGAGGAAGTGCATGAAGTAGAGTTCTTACATTTCCAGGAGGATTTACAGAGGAAGTGCACAAAGTAGAGTCCTTACATTTCCAGGGGGAATTAAAGAGGAAGTGCAGAAAGTAGAGTTCTTACATTTCCAGGAGGGATTACAGGGGATGTGCATAAAGTAAAGTTCTTACATTTTCAGGAGGGATTACAGAGGAAGTGCATATAGTAAAGTTCTTACATTTCCAGGAGTATTTACAGAGGAAGTGCACAAAGTAGATTCCTTACTTTTCCAGGAGGATTTACAGAGGAAGTGCAGAAAGTAGAGTCCTTACATTTCCAGGAGGTATTAAAGAGGAAGTGCAGAAAGTAGAGTCCTTATATTTCCAGGGGGAATTAAAGAGGAAGTACAGAAAGTAGAGTCCTTACATTTCCAGGAATATTTACAGAGGAAGTGCAAAAAGTAAAGTTCTTACATTTCCAGGAGTATTTACAGAGGAAGTGCATAAAGTAAAGTGCTTACATTTCCAGGGGGAATTAAAGAGGAAGTGCAGAAAGTAGAGTTCTTATATTTCCAGGAGGGTTTACAGAGGAAGTGCAGAAAGTAGAGTTCTTACATTTCCAGGAGGATTTACAGAGGAAGCTCATAAAGTAAAATTCTTACATTTCCAGGAGGAATTACAGAGGAAGTGCAGAAAGTAGAGTCCTTACATTTCCAGGAGGGATTACAGAGGAAGTGCACAAAGTAGAGTTCTTACATTTCCAGGAATATTTACAGAGGAAGTGCAAAAAGTAAAGTTCTTACATTTCCAGGATTATTTACAGTGGAAGTGCATAAAGTAAAGTGCTTACATTTCCAGGGGGAATTAAAGAGGAAGTGCAGAAATTAGAGTCCTTAAATTTCCAGGAGGGATTACAGAGGAAGTGCAGAAAGTAGAGTTCTTACATTTCCAGGAGGATTTACAGAGGAAGTGCATAAAGTAAAATTCTTACATTTCCAGGAGGAATTACAGAGGAAGTGCAGAAAGTAGAGTCCTTACATTTCCAGGAGGGATTACAGAGTAAGTGCACAAAGTAGAGTTCTTACATTTCCAGGAGGGATTACAGGGGATGTGCACAAAGTAGAGTCCTTACATTTCCAGGAGGAATTAAAGAGGAAGTGCAGAAAGTAGAGTCCTTACATTTCCAGGAGGAATTAAAGAGGAAGTGCAGAAAGTAGAGTCCTTACATTTCCAGGGGGAATTAAAGAGGAAGTGCAGAAAGTAGAGTCCTTACATTTCCAGGATGGATTACAGAGAAAGTTCACAAAGTAGAGTTCTTACATTTCTAGGAATATTTACAGAGGAAGTGCATAAAGTAAAGTGCTTACATTTCCAGGGGGAATTAAAGAGGAAGTGCAGAAAGTAGAGTCCTTAAATTTCCAGGAGGAATTACAGAGGAAGTGCAGAAAGTAGAGTTTTTACATTTCCAGGAGGATTTACAGAGGAAGTGCATAAAGTAAAATTCTTACATTTCCAGGAGGAATTACAGAGGAAGTGCAGAAAGTAGAGTCCTTACATTTCCAAGAGGGATTACAGAGGAAGTGCACAAAGTAGAGTTCTTACGTTTCCAGGAGGGATTACAGGGGATGTGCACAAAGTAGAGTCCTTACAATTCCAGGAGGATTTACAGAGGAAGTGCATAAAGTTAAGTTCTTACATTTCCAGGGGGAATTAAAGAGGAAATGCAGAAAGTAGAGTCTTTTTATTTCCAGGAGGGATTACAGGGGAAGTGCACAAGGTAGAGTTCTTACATTTCCAGGAGGGATTACAGAGGAAGTGCACAAAGTAGGAGTTCTTACATTTCCAGGAGGGATTACAGAGGAAGTGCACAAAGTAGAGTTCTTACATTTCCTGGAGGGATTACAGAGGAAGTGTATGAAGTAAAGTTCTTACATTTCCAGGAGGGATTACAGAGGAAGTGTATAAAGTAAAATTCTTACATTTCCAGGAGTAATTAAAGAGGAAATGCACAAAGTAGAGTCCTTACATTTCCAGGGGGAATTACAGAGGAAGTGCAGAAAGTAGAGTTCTTATATTTCCAGGAGGGATTACAGAGGAAGTGCATAAATTAGAGTCCTTACATTTCCAGGAGGATTTACAGAGGAAGTGCATAAAGTTCTTACATTTCCAGGAGGATTTACAGAGGAAGTGCATAAAGTAAAGTTCTTACATTTCCAGGGGGAATTACAGAGGAAGTGCAGAAAGTAAAGTTCTTACATTTCCAGGAGGGATTACAGAGGAAGTGCATAAAGTAGAGTTCTTACATTTCCAGGAGGGATTACTGAGGAAGTGCATAAAGTTAAGTTCTTACATTTCCAGGAGTAATTAAAGAGGAAGTGCACAAAGTAGAGTCCTTACATTTCCAGGGGGAATTACAGAGGAAGTGCAGAAAGTAAAGTTCTTACATTTCCAGGAGGGATTACAGAGGAAGTGCACAAAGTAAAGTTCTTACATTTCCAAGAGGGATTACAGAGGAAGTGCATAAAGTAGAGTTCTTACATTTCCAGGAGGGATTACAGAGGAAGTGCATAAAGTAAAGTTCTTACATTTCCAGGAGGGATTACAGAGGAAGTACATAAAGTAGAGTTCTTACATTTCCAGGAGGGATTACAGAGGAAGTGCATAAAGTTAAGTTCTTACATTTCCAGGATTAATTAAAGAGGAAGTGCATAAAGTAGAGTTCTTACATTTCCTGGAGGGATTACAGAGCAAGTGCACAAAGTAGAGTTCTTACATTTCCTGGAGGGATTACAGAGGAAGTGCAGAAAGTAGAGTTCTTAAATTTCCAGGAGGGATTACAGAGGAAGTGCATAAAGTAAAGTTCTTACATTTCCAGGGGGAATTAAAGAGGAAGTGCACAAAGTAGAGTCCTTACATTTCCAGGAGGATTTACAGAGGAAGTGCAGAAAGTAAAGTTCTTACATTTCCAGGAGGGATTACAGAGGAAGTGCAGAAAGTAGAGTCCTTACATTTCCATCGGGAATTACAGAGGAAGTGCAGAAAGTAAAGTTCTTACATTTCCAGGAGGGATTACAGAGGCAGTGCATAAAGTAGAGTTCTTACATTTCCAGGAGGAATTACAAAGGAAGTGCATAAAGTAAAGTTCTTACATTTCCAGGAGGGATTACAGAGGAAGTGCATAAAGTTCTTACATTTCCAGGGGGAATTACAGATGAAGTGCAGAAAGTAGAGTCCTTACATTTCCAGGGGGAATTACAGAGGAAGTGCAGAAAGTAGAGTTCTTACATTTCCAGGAGGGATTACAGAGGATGTGCACAAAGTAGAGTTCTTACATTTCCAGGAGGAATTACAGAGGAAGTGCACAAAGTAGAGTTCTTACATTTCCAGGAGGGATTACAGAGGAAGTGCACAAAGTAAAGTTCTTACATTTTCAGGGGGAATTAAAGAGGAAGTGCATAAAGTTCTTACATTTCCAGGAGGATTTACAGAGGAAGTGCATGAAGTAAAGTTCTTACATTTCCAGGAGGGATTACAGAGGAAGTGTATAAAGTAAAGTTCTTACATTTCCAGGAGTAATTAAAGAGTAAATGTGCAAAGTAGAGTTCTTACATTTCCAGGAGGGATTACATAGGAAGTGCATAAAGTTCTTACATTTCCAGGAGGGATTACAGAGGAAGTACATAAAGTTCTTACATTTCCAGGAGGGATTACAGAGGAAGTGCACAAAGTAGAGTTCTTACATTTCCCAGAGGGATTACAGAGGAAGTGCACAAAGTAGAGTTCTTACATTTCCAGGAGTGATTACAGAGGAAGTGCACAAAGTAGAGTTCTTACATTTCCAGGAGGGATTACAGAGGAAGTGCCCAAAGTAGAGTTCTTACATTTCCAGGAGGGATTACAGAGGAAGTGCACAAAGTAGAGTTCTTACGTTTCCAGGAGGGATTACAGAGTAAGTGCACAAAGTAGAGTTCTTACATTTCCAGGAGGATTTACAGAGGAAGTGCATAAAGTTCTTACATTTCCAGGAGGATTTACAGAGGAAGTGCATAAAGTAAAGTTCTTACATTTCCAGGAGGGATTACAGAGTAAGTGCACAAAGTAGAGTTCTTACATTTCCAGGAGGGATTACAGAGGAAGTACATAAAGTTCTTACATTTCCAGGAGGGATTACAGAGGAAGTGCACAAAGTAGAGTTCTTACATTTCCCAGAGGGATTACAGAGGAAGTGCACAAAGTAGAGTTCTTACATTTCCAGGAGTGATTACAGAGGAAGTGCACAAAGTAGAGTTCTTACATTTCCAGGAGGGATTACAGAGGAAGTGCCCAAAGTAGAGTTCTTACATTTCCAGGAGGGATTACAGAGGAAGTGCACAAAGTAGAGTTCTTACGTTTCCAGGAGGGATTACAGAGTAAGTGCACAAAGTAGAGTTCTTACATTTCCAGGAGGATTTACAGAGGAAGTGCATAAAGTTCTTACATTTCCAGGAGGATTTACAGAGGAAGTGCATAAAGTAAAGTTCTTACATTTCCAGGAGGGATTACAGAGGAAGTGCATAAAGTAAAGTTCTTACATTTCCAGGGGGAATTAAAGAGGAAGTGCATAAAGTAAAGTTCTTACATTTCCAGGAGGGATTACAGAGGAAGTGCATAAAGTAAAGTTCTTACATTTCCAGGAGGGATTACAGAGGAAGTGCACAAAGTAGAGTTCTTACATTTCCAGGAGGGATTACAGAGGAAGTGCACAAAGTAGAGTTCTTACATTTCCAGGAGGGATTACAGAGGAAGTGCATTAATTAAAGTTCTTACATTTCCAGGGGAAATTAAAGAGGAAGTGCACAAAGTAGAGTTCTTACATTTCCAGGAGGATTTACAGAGGAAGTGCATAAAGTTCTTACATTTCCTGGAGGATTTACAGAGGAAGTGCATAAAGTAAAGTTCTTACATTTCTAGGAGGGATTACAGAGGAAGTTCATAAAGTAAAGTTCTTACATTTCCAGGGGGAATTAAAGAGGAAGTGCATAAAGTAAAGTTCTTACATTTCCAGGAGGGATTACAGAGGAAGTGCATAAAGTAGAGTTCTTACATTTCCAGGAGGGATTACAAAGTGCACAAAGTAGAGTCCTTACATTTCCAAGAGGGATTACAGAGGAAGTGCATAAAGTAAAGTTCTTACATTTCCAGGGGGAATCAAAGAGGAAGTGCACAAAGTAGAGTCCTTACATTTCCAGGAGGGTTTACAGAGGAAGTGCATAAAGTTCTTACATTTCCAGGAGGATTTACAGAGGAAGTGCATAAAGTAAAGTTCTTACATTTCCAGGAGGGATTACAGAGGAAGTGCATAAAGTAAAGTTCTAACATTTCCAGGGGGAATTAAAGAGCAAGTGCATGAAGTAAAGTTCTTACATTTCCAGGAGGGATTACAGAGGAAGTGCACAAAGTAGAGTCCTTACATTTCCAGGGGGAATTACAGAGGAAGTGCAGAAAGTAAAGTTCTTACATTTCCAAGAGGGATTACATAGGAAGTGCATAGAGTAGAGTTCTTACATTTCCAGGAGGGATTACAGAGGAAGTGCATAAAGTTAAGTTCTTACATTTCCTGGAGTAATTAAAGAGGAAGTGCACAAAGTAGAGTCCTTACATTTCCAGGAGGGATTACAGAGGAAGTACACAAAGTAGAGTTCTTACATTTCCTGGAGGGATTACAGAGGAAGTGCACAAAGTAGAGTTCTTACATTTCCAGGAGGGATTACAGAGGAAGTGCACAAAATAGAGTACTTACATTTCCAGGAGGATTTACAGAGGAAGTCCATAAAGTTATTACATTTCCAGGAGGATTTACAGAGGAAGTGCATAAAGTAAAGTTCTTACATTTCCAGGAGGGATTACAGAGGAAGTGTATAAAGTAAAGTTCTTACATTTCCAGGAGTAATTAAAGAAGAAATGCACAAAGTAGAGTCCTTACATTTCCAGGGGGAATTACAGAGGAAGTGCAGAAAGTAAAGTTCTTACATTTCCAGGAGGGATTACAGAGGAAGTGCACAAAGTAGAGTTCTTACATTTCCTGGAGGGATTACAGAGGAAGTGTATAAAGTAAAATTCTTACATTTCCAGGAGTAATTAAAGAGGAAATGCACAAAGTAGAGTCCTTACATTTCCAGGTGGAATTACAGAGGAAGTGAATAAAGTATAGTTCTTACATTTCCAGGAGGGATTACAGAGGAAGTGCATAAAGTAGAGTTCTTACATTTCCAGGAGGGATTACAGAGCAAGTGCATAAAGTTAAGTTCTTACATTTCCAGGAATAATTTAAAGAGGAAGTGCACAAAGTAAAGTTCTTACATTTCCCGGAGGGATTACACAGAGGAAGTGCACAAAGTAGAGTTCTTACATTTCCAGGAGGGATTACAGAGGAAGTGCACAAAGTAGAGTTCTTACATTTCCAGGAGGGATTACAGAGGAAGTGCACAAAGTAGAGTTCTTACATTTCCAGGAGGGATTACAGAGGAAGTGCACAAAGTAGAGTTCTTACATTTCCAGGAGGGATTACAGAGGAAGTGCCCAAAGTAGAGTTCTTACATTTCCAGGAGGGAATACAGAGGAAGTGCACAAAGTAGAGTTCTTACATTTCCAGGAGGGATTACAGAGGAAGTGCACAAAGTAGAGTTCTTACATTTCCAGGAGGGATTACAGAGGAAGTGCACAAAGTAGAGTTCTTACATTTCCAGGAGGGATTACAGAGGAAGTGCATAAAGTAGAGTTCTTACATTTCCAGGAGGGATTACAAAGTGCACAAAGTAGAGTCCTTACATTTCCAGGAGGGATTACAGAGGAAGTGCACAAAGTAGAGTTCTTACATTTCCAAGAGGGATTACAGAGGAAGTGCATAAAGTAAAGTTCTTACATTTCCAGGGGGAATCAAAGAGGAAGTGCACAAAGTAGAGTCCTTACATTTCCAGGAGGGTTTACAGAGGAAGTGCATAAAGTTCTTACATTTCCAGGAGGATTTACAGAGGAAGTGCATAAAGTAAAGTTCTTACATTTCCAGGAGGGATTACAGAGGAAGTGCATAAAGTAAAGTTCTAACATTTCCAGGGGGAATTAAAGAGCAAGTGCATGAAGTAAAGTTCTTACATTTCCAGGAGGGATTACAGAGGAAGTGCACAAAGTAGAGTCCTTACATTTCCAGGGGGAATTACAGAGGAAGTGCAGAAAGTAAAGTTCTTACATTTCCAAGAGGGATTACATAGGAAGTGCATAGAGTAGAGTTCTTACATTTCCAGGAGGGATTACAGAGGAAGTGCATAAAGTTAAGTTCTTACATTTCCTGGAGTAATTAAAGAGGAAGTGCACAAAGTAGAGTCCTTACATTTCCAGGAGGGATTACAGAGGAAGTACACAAAGTAGAGTTCTTACATTTCCAGGAGGGATTACAGAGGAAGTGCACAAAGTAGAGTTCTTACATTTCCAGGAGGGATTACAGAGGAAGTGCATAAAGTAAAGTTCTTACATTTCCAGGGGGAATTAAAGAGGAAGTGCACAAAATAGAGTACTTACATTTCCAGGAGGATTTACAGAGGAAGTCCATAAAGTTATTACATTTCCAGGAGGATTTACAGAGGAAGTGCATAAAGTAAAGTTCTTACATTTCCAGGAGGGATTACAGAGGAAGTGTATAAAGTAAAGTTCTTACATTTCCAGGAGTAATTAAAGAAGAAATGCACAAAGTAGAGTCCTTACATTTCCAGGGGGAATTACAGAGGAAGTGCAGAAAGTAAAGTTCTTACATTTCCAGGAGGGATTACAGAGGAAGTGCACAAAGTAGAGTTCTTACATTTCCTGGAGGGATTACAGAGGAAGTGTATAAAGTAAAATTCTTACATTTCCAGGAGTAATTAAAGAGGAAATGCACAAAGTAGAGTCCTTACATTTCCAGGTGGAATTACAGAGGAAGTGAATAAAGTATAGTTCTTACATTTCCAGGAGGGATTACAGAGGAAGTGCATAAAGTAGAGTTCTTACATTTCCAGGAGGGATTACAGAGCAAGTGCATAAAGTTAAGTTCTTACATTTCCAGGAATAATTTAAAGAGGAAGTGCACAAAGTAAAGTTCTTACATTTCCCGGAGGGATTACACAGAGCAAGTGCACAAAGTAGAGTTCTTACATTTCCAGGAGGGATTACAGAGGAAGTGCACAAAGTAGAGTTCTTACATTTCCAGGAGGGATTACAGAGGAAGTGCACAAAGTAGAGTTCTTACATTTCCAGGAGGGATTACAGAGGAAGTGCACAAAGTAGAGTTCTTACATTTCCAGGAGGGATTACAGAGGAAGTGCCCAAAGTAGAGTTCTTACATTTCCAGGAGGGAATACAGAGGAAGTGCACAAAGTAGAGTTCTTACATTTCCAGGAGGGATTACAGAGGAAGTGCACAAAGTAGAGTTCTTACATTTCCAGGAGGGATTACAGAGGAAGTGCACAAAGTAGAGTTCTTACATTTCCAGGAGGGATTACAGAGGAAGTGCATAAAGTAAAGTTCTTACATTTCCAGGGGGAATTAAAGAGGAATTGCATAAAGTTCTTACATTTCCAGGAGGGATTACAGAGGAAGTGCACAAAGTAGAGTCCTTACATTTCCTGGAGGGATTACAGAGGAAGTGCAGAAAGTAGAGTTCTTACATTTCCTGGAGGGATTACAGAGGAAGTGCACAAAGTAGAGTTCTTACATTTCCAGGAGGGATTACAGAGGAAGTGCCCAAAGTAGAGTTCTTACATTTCCAGGAGGGATTACAGAGGAAGTGCACAAAGTAGAGTTCTTACGTTTCCAGGAGGGATTACAGAGTAAGTGCACAAAGTAGAGTTCTTACATTTCCAGGAGGATTTACAGAGGAAGTGCATAAAGTTCTTACATTTCCAGGAGGATTTACAGAGGAAGTGCATAAAGTAAAGTTCTTACATTTCCAGGAGGGATTACAGAGGAAGTGCATAAAGTAAAGTTCTTACATTTCCAGGGGGAATTAAAGAGGAAGTGCATAAAGTAAAGTTCTTACATTTCCAGGAGGGATTACAGAGGAAGTGCATAAAGTAAAGTTCTTACATTTCCAGGAGGGATTACAGAGGAAGTGCACAAAGTAGAGTTCTTACATTTCCAGGAGGGATTACAGAGGAAGTGCACAAAGTAGAGTTCTTACATTTCCAGGAGGGATTACAGAGGAAGTGCATTAATTAAAGTTCTTACATTTCCAGGGGAAATTAAAGAGGAAGTGCACAAAGTAGAGTTCTTACATTTCCAGGAGGATTTACAGAGGAAGTGCATAAAGTTCTTACATTTCCTGGAGGATTTACAGAGGAAGTGCATAAAGTAAAGTTCTTACATTTCTAGGAGGGATTACAGAGGAAGTTCATAAAGTAAAGTTCTTACATTTCCAGGGGGAATTAAAGAGGAAGTGCATAAAGTAAAGTTCTTACATTTCCAGGAGGGATTACAGAGGAAGTGCATAAAGTAGAGTTCTTACATTTCCAGGAGGGATTACAAAGTGCACAAAGTAGAGTCCTTACATTTCCAAGAGGGATTACAGAGGAAGTGCATAAAGTAAAGTTCTTACATTTCCAGGGGGAATCAAAGAGGAAGTGCACAAAGTAGAGTCCTTACATTTCCAGGAGGGTTTACAGAGGAAGTGCATAAAGTTCTTACATTTCCAGGAGGATTTACAGAGGAAGTGCATAAAGTAAAGTTCTTACATTTCCAGGAGGGATTACAGAGGAAGTGCATGAAGTAAAGTTCTTACATTTCCAGGAGGGATTACAGAGGAAGTGCACAAAGTAGAGTCCTTACATTTCCAGGGGGAATTACAGAGGAAGTGCAGAAAGTAAAGTTCTTACATTTCCAAGAGGGATTACATAGGAAGTGCATAGAGTAGAGTTCTTACATTTCCAGGAGGGATTACAGAGGAAGTGCATAAAGTTAAGTTCTTACATTTCCTGGAGTAATTAAAGAGGAAGTGCACAAAGTAGAGTCCTTACATTTCCAGGAGGGATTACAGAGGAAGTACACAAAGTAGAGTTCTTACATTTCCTGGAGGGATTACAGAGGAAGTGCACAAAGTAGAGTTCTTACATTTCCAGGAGGGATTACAGAGGAAGTGCACAAAATAGAGTACTTACATTTCCAGGAGGATTTACAGAGGAAGTCCATAAAGTTATTACATTTCCAGGAGGATTTACAGAGGAAGTGCATAAAGTAAAGTTCTTACATTTCCAGGAGGGATTACAGAGGAAGTGTATAAAGTAAAGTTCTTACATTTCCAGGAGTAATTAAAGAAGAAATGCACAAAGTAGAGTCCTTACATTTCCAGGGGGAATTACAGAGGAAGTGCAGAAAGTAAAGTTCTTACATTTCCAGGAGGGATTACAGAGGAAGTGCACAAAGTAGAGTTCTTACATTTCCTGGAGGGATTACAGAGGAAGTGTATAAAGTAAAATTCTTACATTTCCAGGAGTAATTAAAGAGGAAATGCACAAAGTAGAGTCCTTACATTTCCAGGTGGAATTACAGAGGAAGTGAATAAAGTATAGTTCTTACATTTCCAGGAGGGATTACAGAGGAAGTGCATAAAGTAGAGTTCTTACATTTCCAGGAGGGATTACAGAGCAAGTGCATAAAGTTAAGTTCTTACATTTCCAGGAATAATTTAAAGAGGAAGTGCACAAAGTAAAGTTCTTACATTTCCCGGAGGGATTACACAGAGGAAGTGCACAAAGTAGAGTTCTTACATTTCCAGGAGGGATTACAGAGGAAGTGCACAAAGTAGAGTTCTTACATTTCCAGGAGGGATTACAGAGGAAGTGCACAAAGTAGAGTTCTTACATTTCCAGGAGGGATTACAGAGGAAGTGCACAAAGTAGAGTTCTTACATTTCCAGGAGGGATTACAGAGGAAGTGCCCAAAGTAGAGTTCTTACATTTCCAGGAGGGAATACAGAGGAAGTGCACAAAGTAGAGTTCTTACATTTCCAGGAGGGATTACAGAGGAAGTGCACAAAGTAGAGTTCTTACATTTCCAGGAGGGATTACAGAGGAAGTGCACAAAGTAGAGTTCTTACATTTCCAGGAGGGATTACAGAGGAAGTGCATAAAGTAGAGTTCTTACATTTCCAGGAGGGATTACAAAGTGCACAAAGTAGAGTCCTTACATTTCCAGGAGGGATTACAGAGGAAGTGCACAAAGTAGAGTTCTTACATTTCCAAGAGGGATTACAGAGGAAGTGCATAAAGTAAAGTTCTTACATTTCCAGGGGGAATCAAAGAGGAAGTGCACAAAGTAGAGTCCTTACATTTCCAGGAGGGTTTACAGAGGAAGTGCATAAAGTTCTTACATTTCCAGGAGGATTTACAGAGGAAGTGCATAAAGTAAAGTTCTTACATTTCCAGGAGGGATTACAGAGGAAGTGCATAAAGTAAAGTTCTAACATTTCCAGGGGGAATTAAAGAGCAAGTGCATGAAGTAAAGTTCTTACATTTCCAGGAGGGATTACAGAGGAAGTGCACAAAGTAGAGTCCTTACATTTCCAGGGGGAATTACAGAGGAAGTGCAGAAAGTAAAGTTCTTACATTTCCAAGAGGGATTACATAGGAAGTGCATAGAGTAGAGTTCTTACATTTCCAGGAGGGATTACAGAGGAAGTGCATAAAGTTAAGTTCTTACATTTCCTGGAGTAATTAAAGAGGAAGTGCACAAAGTAGAGTCCTTACATTTCCAGGAGGGATTACAGAGGAAGTACACAAAGTAGAGTTCTTACATTTCCAGGAGGGATTACAGAGGAAGTGCACAAAGTAGAGTTCTTACATTTCCAGGAGGGATTACAGAGGAAGTGCACAAATTAGAGTTCTTACATTTCCTGGAGGGATTACAGTTGAAGTGCATAAAGTAAAGTTCTTACATTTCCAGGGGGAATTAAAGAGGAAGTGCACAAAATAGAGTACTTACATTTCCAGGAGGATTTACAGAGGAAGTCCATAAAGTTATTACATTTCCAGGAGGATTTACAGAGGAAGTGCATAAAGTAAAGTTCTTACATTTCCAGGAGGGATTACAGAGGAAGTGTATAAAGTAAAGTTCTTACATTTCCAGGAGTAATTAAAGAAGAAATGCACAAAGTAGAGTCCTTACATTTCCAGGGGGAATTACAGAGGAAGTGCAGAAAGTAAAGTTCTTACATTTCCAGGAGGGATTACAGAGGAAGTGCACAAAGTAGAGTTCTTACATTTCCTGGAGGGATTACAGAGGAAGTGTATAAAGTAAAATTCTTACATTTCCAGGAGTAATTAAAGAGGAAATGCACAAAGTAGAGTCCTTACATTTCCAGGTGGAATTACAGAGGAAGTGAATAAAGTATAGTTCTTACATTTCCAGGAGGGATTACAGAGGAAGTGCATAAAGTAGAGTTCTTACATTTCCAGGAGGGATTACAGAGCAAGTGCATAAAGTTAAGTTCTTACATTTCCAGGAATAATTTAAAGAGGAAGTGCACAAAGTAAAGTTCTTACATTTCCCGGAGGGATTACACAGAGGAAGTGCACAAAGTAGAGTTCTTACATTTCCAGGAGGGATTACAGAGGAAGTGCACAAAGTAGAGTTCTTACATTTCCAGGAGGGATTACAGAGGAAGTGCACAAAGTAGAGTTCTTACATTTCCAGGAGGGATTACAGAGGAAGTGCACAAAGTAGAGTTCTTACATTTCCAGGAGGGATTACAGAGGAAGTGCCCAAAGTAGAGTTCTTACATTTCCAGGAGGGAATACAGAGGAAGTGCACAAAGTAGAGTTCTTACATTTCCAGGAGGGATTACAGAGGAAGTGCACAAAGTAGAGTTCTTACATTTCCAGGAGGGATTACAGAGGAAGTGCACAAAGTAGAGTTCTTACATTTCCAGGAGGGATTACAGAGGAAGTGCATAAAGTAAAGTTCTTACATTTCCAGGGGGAATTAAAGAGGAATTGCATAAAGTTCTTACATTTCCAGGAGGGATTACAGAGGAAGTGCACAAAGTAGAGTCCTTACATTTCCTGGAGGGATTACAGAGGAAGTGCAGAAAGTAGAGTTCTTACATTTCCTGGAGGGATTACAGAGGAAGTGCAGAAAGTAGAGTTCTTACATTTCCAGGAGGGATTACAGAGCAAGTGCATAAAGTTAAGTTCTTACATTTCCAGGAATAATTTAAAGAGGAAGTGCACAAAGTAAAGTTCTTACATTTCCCGGAGGGATTACACAGAGGAAGTGCACAAAGTAGAGTTCTTACATTTCCAGGAGGGATTACAGAGGAAGTGCACAAAGTAGAGTTCTTACATTTCCAGGAGGGATTACAGAGGAAGTGCACAAAGTAGAGTTCTTACATTTCCAGGAGGGATTACAGAGGAAGTGCACAAAGTAGAGTTCTTACATTTCCAGGAGGGATTACAGAGGAAGTGCCCAAAGTAGAGTTCTTACATTTCCAGGAGGGAATACAGAGGAAGTGCACAAAGTAGAGTTCTTACATTTCCAGGAGGGATTACAGAGGAAGTGCACAAAGTAGAGTTCTTACATTTCCAGGAGGGATTACAGAGGAAGTGCACAAAGTAGAGTTCTTACATTTCCAGGAGGGATTACAGAGGAAGTGCATAAAGTAAAGTTCTTACATTTCCAAGGGGAATTAAAGAGGAAGTGCATAAAGTTCTTACATTTCCAGGAGGGATTACAGAGGAAGTGCACAAAGTAGAGTCCTTACATTTCCTGGAGGGATTACAGAGGAAGTGCAGAAAGTAGAGTTCTTACATTTCCTGGAGGGATTACAGAGGAAGTGCAGAAAGTAGAGTTCTTACATTTCCAGGAGTAATTAAAGAGGAAGTGCACAAAGTAGAGTCCTTACATTTCCAGGGGGAATTACAGAGGAAGTGCACAAAGTAGAGTTCTTAAATTTCCAGGAGGGATTACAGAGGAAGTGCATAAAGTAAAGTTCTTACATTTCCAGGGGGAATTAAAGAGGAAGTGCACAAAGTAGAGTCCTTACATTTCCAGGAGGATTTATAGAGGAAGTGCATAAAGTAAAGTTCTTACATTTCCAGGAGGGATTACAGAGGCAGTGCATAAAGTAAAGTTCTTACATTTCCAGGAGGGATTACAGAGGAAGTGCATAAAGTAAAGTTCTTACATTTCCAGGGGGAATTACAGATGAAGTGCAGAAAGTAGAGTCCTTACATTTCCAGGGGGAATTACAGAGGAAGTGAATAAAGTAGAGTTCTTACATTTCCAGGAGGGATTACAGAGGAAGTGCATAAAGTAGAGTTCTTACATTTCCAGGAGGGATTACAGAGGAAGTGCATAAAGTTCTTACATTTCCAGGAGTAATTAAAGAGGAAGTGCACAAAGTAGAGTCCTTACATTTCCAGGGGGAATTACAGAGGAAGTGAATAAAGTAGAGTTCTTACATTTCCAGGAGGGATTACAGAGGAAGTGCATAAAGTAGAGTTCTTACATTTCCAGGAGGGATTACAGAGGAAATGCATAAAGTTCTTACATTTCCAGGAGGGATTACAGAGGAAGTACATAAAGTTCTTATATTTCCAGGAGGGATTTCAGAGGAAGTGCCCAAAGTAGAGTTCTTACATTTCCAGGAGGGATTACAGAGTAAGTGCACAAAGTAGAGTTCTTATATTTCCAGGAGGATTTACAGAGGAAGTGCATAAAGTTCTTACATTTCCAGGAGGATTTACAGAGGAAGTGCATAAAGTAAAGTTCTTACATTTCTAGGAGGGATTACAGAGGAAGTGTATAAAGTAAAGTTCTTACATTTCCAGGGGGAATTAAAGAGGAAGTGCATAAAGTAAAGTTCTTACATTTCCAGGAGGCATTACAGAGGAAGTGCATAAAGTAAAGTTCTTACATTTCCAGGGGGAATTAAAGAGGAAGTGCACAAAGTAAAGTTCTTACATTTCCAGGAGGGATTACAGAGGAAGTGCACAAAGTAGAGTTCTTACATTTCCAGGAGGGATTACAGAGGGAGTGCACAAAATAGAGGTCTTACATTTCCAGGAGGGATTACAGAGGAAGTGTATAAAGTAAAGTTCTTACATTTCCAGGGGGAATTAAAGAGGAAGTGCACAAAGTAGAGTCCTTACATTTCCAGGAGGATTTACAGAGGAAGTGCATAAAGTTCTTACATTTCCAGGAGGATTTACAGAGGAAGTGCATAAAGTAAAGTTCTTACATTTCCAGGAGGGATTACAGAGGAAGTGCATAAAATAAAGTTCTTACATTTCCAGGGGGAATTAAAGAGGAAGTGCATAAAGTAAAGTTCTTACATTTCCAGGAGGGATTACAGAGGAAGTGCACAAAGTAGAGTCCTTACATTTCCAGGAGGGATTACAGAGGAAGTGCGCAAAGTAGAGTTCTTACATTTCCAGGAGGGATTACAGAGGAAGTGCATAAAGTTCTTACATTTCCAGGAGGATTTACAGAGGAAGTGTATAAAGTAAAGTTCTTACATTTCCAGGAGTAATTAAAGAGGAAGTGCAGAAAGTAGAGTCCTTACATTTCCAGGGGGAATTACAGAGGAAGTGCAGAAAGTAAAGTTCTTACATTTCCAGGAGGGATTACAGAGGAAGTGCATAAAGTAGAGTTCTTACATTTCCAGGAGGGATTACAGAGGAAGTGCATAAAGTAAAGTTCTTACATTTCCAGGAGGGATTACAGAGGAAGTGTATCAAGTAAAGTTCTTACATTTCCAGGAGGGATTACAGAGGAAGTGCATAAAGTAGAGTTCTTACATTTCCAGGAGGGATTACAGAGCAAGTGCATAAAGTTAAGTTCTTACATTTCCAGGAATAATTTAAAAAGGAAGTGCACAAAGTAAAGTTCTTACATTTCCCGGAGGGATTACACAGAGGAAGTGCACAAAGTAGAGTTCTTACATTTCCAGGAGGGATTACAGAGGAAGTGCATAAAGTAGAGTTCTTACATTTCCAGGAGGGATTACAGAGGAAATGCACAAAGTAGAGTTCTTACATTTCCAGGAGGGATTACAGAGGAAGTGCACAAAGTAGAGTTCTTACATTTCCAGGAGGGATTACAGAGGAAGTGCCCAAAGTAGAGTCCTTACATTTCCAGGAGGGATTACAGAGGAAGTGCACAAAGTAGAGTTCTTACATTTCCAGGAGGGATTACAGAGGAAGTGCACAAAGTAGAGTTCATACATTTCCAGGAGGGATTACAGATGAAGTGCATAAAGTAAAGTTCTTACATTTCCAGGGGGAATTAAAGAGGAAGTGCATAAAGTAAAGTTCTTACATTTCCTGGAGGGATTACAGAGGAAGTGCAGAAAGTAGAGTTCTTACATTTCCAGGAGGGATTACAGAGGAAGTGCAGAAAGTTAAGTTCTTACATTTCCAGGAGTAATTAAAGAGGAAGTGCACAAAGTAGAGTTCTTACATTTCCAGGGGGAATTACAGAGGAAGTGCACAAAGTAGAGTTCTTAAATTTCCAGGAGGGATTACAGAGGAAGTGGATAAAGTAAAGTTCTTACATTTCCAGGGGGAACTAAAGAGGAAGTGCACAAAGTAGAGTCCTTACATTTCCAGGAGGATTTACAGAGGAAGTGCATAAAGTAAAGTTCTTACATTTCGAGGAGGGATTACCGAGGAAGTGTATAAAGTAAAGTTCTTACATTTCCATGAGTAATTAAAGAGGAAATGCACAAAGTAGAGTCCTTACATTTCCAGGGGGAATTACAGAGGAAGTGCAGAAAGTAAAGTTCTTACATTTCCAGGAGGGATTACAGAGGAAGTGCAGAAAGTAGAGTCCTTACATTTCCAGGGGGATTTACAGAGGAAGTAAATAAAGTAGAGTTCTTACATTTCCAGGAGGGATTACAGAGGCAGTGCATAAAGTAAAGTTCTTACATTTCCAGGAGGGATTACAGAGGAAGTGCATAAAGTAAAGTTCTTACATTTCCAGGGGGAATTATAGAGGAAGTGCAGAAAGTAGAGTCCTTACATTTCCAGGGGGATTTACAGAGGAAGTAAATAAAGTAGAGTTCTTACATTTCCAGGAGGGATTACAGAGGAAGTGCATAAAGTAGAGTTCTTACATTTCCAGGAGGGATTACAGAGGAAGTGCATAAAGTTCTTACATTTCCAGGAGTAATTAAAGAGGAAGTGCACAAAGTAGAGTTCTTACATTTCCAGGAGGATTTACAGAGGAAGTGCATAAAGTAAAGTTCTTACATTTCCAGGGGGAATTAAAGAGGAAGTGCATAAAGTAAAGTTCTTACATTTCCAGGAGGGATTACAGAGGAAGTGCACAAAGTAGAGTTCTTACATTTCCAGGAGGGAATACAGAGGAAGTGCACAAAGTAGAGTTCTTACATTTCCAGGAGGATTTACAGAGGAAGTGCATAAAGTAAAGTTCTTACATTTCCAGGGGGAATTAAAGAGGAAGTGCATAAAGTAAAGTTCTTACATTTCCAGGAGGGATTACAGAGGAAGTGCACAAAGTAGAGTTCTTACATTTCCAGGAGGGATTACAGAGGAAGTGCACAAAGTAGAGTTCTTACATTTCCAGGAGGGATTACAGAGGAAGTGTATAAAGTAAAGTTCTTACATTTCCAGGAGTAATTAAAGAGGAAATGCACAAAGTAGAGTTCTTACATTTCCAGGAGGGATTACAGAGGAAGTGCACAAAGTAGAGTTCTTACATTTCCAGGAGGGATTACAGAGGAAGTGCGCAAAGTAGAGTTCTTACATTTCCAGGAGGGATTACAGAGGAATTGCATAAAGTTCTTACATTTCCAGGAGGATTTACAGAGGAAGTGTATAAAGTAAAGTTCTTACATTTCCAGGAGTAATTAAAGAGGAAATGCACAAAGTAGAGTTCTTACATTTCCAGGAGGGATTACAGAGGAAGTGCACAAAGTAGAGTTCTTACATTTCCAGGAGGAATTACAGAGGAAGTGTATAAAGTAAAGTTCTTACATTTCCAGGAGTAATTAAAGAGGAAATGCACAAAGTAGAGTTCTTACATTTCCAGGAGGGATTACAGAGAAAGTGCATAAAGTAGAGTTCTTACATTTCCAGGAGGGATTACAGAGGAAGTGCATAAAGTTAAGTTCTTACATTTCCAGGAGTAATTAAAGAGGAAGTGCACAAAGTAGAGTCCTTACATTTCCAGGGGGAATTACAGAGGAAGTGAATAAAGTAGAGTTCTTACATTTCCAGGAGGGATTACAGAGGAAGTGTATAAAGTAGAGTTCTTCCATTTCCAGGAGGGATTACAGAGGAAGTGCATAAAGTTAAGTTCTTACATTTCCAGGAATAATTTAAAGAGGAAGTGCACAAAGTAGAGTCCTTACATTTCCAGGGGTCATTACAGAGGAAGTGCAGAAAGTAAAGTTCTTACATTTCCAGGAGGGATTACAGAGGAAGTGCACAAAGTAGAGTTCTTACATTTCCAGGAGGGATTACAGAGGAAGTGCATAAAATAGAGTCCTTACATTTCCAGGAGGATTTACAGAGGAAGTGCATAAAGTTCTTACATTTCCAGGAGGATTTACAGAGGAAGTGCATAAAGTAAAGTTCTTACATTTCCAGGAGGGATTACAGAGGAAGTGTATAAAGTAGAGTTCTTACATTTCCAGGAGGGATTACAGAGGAAGTGCATAAAGTAAAGTTCTTACATTTCCAGGAGGGATTACAGAGGAAGTGTATAAAGTAAAGTTCTTACATTTCCAGGAGGGATTACAGAGGAAGTGCATAAAGTAGAGTCCTTACATTTCCAGGAGGGATTAAAGAGGAAGTGCAGAAAGTAGAGTCCTTACATTTCCAGGGGGAATTACAGAGGAAGTGCAGAAAGTAGAGTTCTTACATTTCCAGGAGGATTTACAGAGGAAGTGCACAAAGTAGAGTCCTTACATTTCCAGGGGAAATTACAGAGGAAGTGCATAAAGTAGAGTTCTTACATTTCCAGGAGGATTTACAGAGGAAGTGCATAAAGTAAAGTTCTTACATTTCCAGGAGGGATTACAGAGGAAGTGCATAAAATAAAGTTCTTACATTTCCAGGGGGAATTAAAGAGGAAGTGCATAAAGTAAAGTTCTTACATTTCCAGGAGGGATTACAGAGGAAGTGCACAAAGTAGAGTCCTTACATTTCCAGGAGGGATTACAGAGGAAGTGCGCAAAGTAGAGTTCTTACATTTCCAGGAGGGATTACAGAGGAAGTGCATAAAGTTCTTACATTTCCAGGAGGATTTACAGAGGAAGTGTATAAAGTAAAGTTCTTACATTTCCAGGAGTAATTAAAGAGGAAGTGCAGAAAGTAGAGTCCTTACATTTCCAGGGGGAATTACAGAGGAAGTGCAGAAAGTAAAGTTCTTACATTTCCAGGAGGGATTACAGAGGAAGTGCATAAAGTAGAGTTCTTACATTTCCAGGAGGGATTACAGAGGAAGTGCATAAAGTAAAGTTCTTACATTTCCAGGAGGGATTACAGAGGAAGTGTATCAAGTAAAGTTCTTACATTTCCAGGAGGGATTACAGAGGAAGTGCATAAAGTAGAGTTCTTACATTTCCAGGAGGGATTACAGAGCAAGTGCATAAAGTTAAGTTCTTACATTTCCAGGAATAATTTAAAAAGGAAGTGCACAAAGTAAAGTTCTTACATTTCCCGGAGGGATTACACAGAGGAAGTGCACAAAGTAGAGTTCTTACATTTCCAGGAGGGATTACAGAGGAAGTGCATAAAGTAGAGTTCTTACATTTCCAGGAGGGATTACAGAGGAAATGCACAAAGTAGAGTTCTTACATTTCCAGGAGGGATTACAGAGGAACTGCCCAAAGTAGAGTCCTTACATTTCCAGGAGGGATTACAGAGGAAGTGCACAAAGTAGAGTTCTTACATTTCCAGGAGGGATTACAGAGGAAGTGCACAAAGTAGAGTTCATACATTTCCAGGAGGGATTACAGATGAAGTGCATAAAGTAAAGTTCTTACATTTCCAGGGGGAATTAAAGAGGAAGTGCATAAAGTAAAGTTCTTACATTTCCTGGAGGGATTACAGAGGAAGTGCAGAAAGTAGAGTTCTTACATTTCCAGGAGGGATTACAGAGGAAGTGCAGAAAGTTAAGTTCTTACATTTCCAGGAGTAATTAAAGAGGAAGTGCACAAAGTAGAGTTCTTACATTTCCAGGGGGAATTACAGAGGAAGTGCACAAAGTAGAGTTCTTAAATTTCCAGGAGGGATTACAGAGGAAGTGCATAAAGTAAAGTTCTTACATTTCCAGGGGGAACTAAAGAGGAAGTGCACAAAGTAGAGTCCTTACATTTCCAGGAGGATTTACAGAGGAAGTGCATAAAGTAAAGTTCTTACATTTCGAGGAGGGATTACCGAGGAAGTGTATAAAGTAAAGTTCTTACATTTCCATGAGTAATTAAAGAGGAAATGCACAAAGTAGAGTCCTTACATTTCCAGGGGGAATTACAGAGGAAGTGCAGAAAGTAAAGTTCTTACATTTCCAGGAGGGATTACAGAGGAAGTGCAGAAAGTAGAGTCCTTACATTTCCAGGGGGATTTACAGAGGAAGTAAATAAAGTAGAGTTCTTACATTTCCAGGAGGGATTACAGAGGCAGTGCATAAAGTAAAGTTCTTACATTTCCAGGAGGGATTACAGAGGAAGTGCATAAAGTAAAGTTCTTACATTTCCAGGGGGAATTACAGAGGAAGTGCAGAAAGTAGAGTCCTTACATTTCCAGGGGGATTTACAGAGGAAGTAAATAAAGTAGAGTTCTTACATTTCCAGGAGGGATTACAGAGGAAGTGCATAAAGTAGAGTTCTTACATTTCCAGGAGGGATTACAGAGGAAGTGCATAAAGTTCTTACATTTCCAGGAGTAATTAAATAGGAAGTGCACAAAGTAGAGTTCTTACATTTCCAGGAGGATTTACAGAGGAAGTGCATAAAGTAAAGTTCTTACATTTCCAGGGGGAATTAAAGAGGAAGTGCATAAAGTAAAGTTCTTACATTTCCAGGAGGGATTACAGAGGAAGTGCACAAAGTAGAGTTCTTACATTTCCAGGAGGGAATACAGAGGAAGTGCACAAAGTAGAGTTCTTACATTTCCAGGAGGATTTACAGAGGAAGTGCATAAAGTAAAGTTCTTACATTTCCAGGGGGAATTAAAGAGGAAGTGCATAAAGTAAAGTTCTTACATTTCCAGGAGGGATTACAGAGGAAGTGCACAAAGTAGAGTTCTTACATTTCCAGGAGGGATTACAGAGGAAGTGCACAAAGTAGAGTTCTTACATTTCCAGGAGGGATTACAGAGGAAGTGTATGAAGTAAAGTTCTTACATTTCCAGGAGTAATTAAAGAGGAAATGCACAAAGTAGAGTTCTTACATTTCCAGGAGGGATTACAGAGGAAGTGCACAAAGTAGAGTTCTTACATTTCCAGGAGGGATTACAGAGGAAGTGCGCAAAGTAGAGTTCTTACATTTCCAGGAGGGATTACAGAGGAATTGCATAAAGTTCTTACATTTCCAGGAGGATTTACAGAGGAAGTGTATAAAGTAAAGTTCTTACATTTCCAGGAGTAATTAAAGAGGAAATGCACAAAGTAGAGTTCTTACATTTCCAGGAGGGATTACAGAGGAAGTGCACAAAGTAGAGTTCTTACATTTCCAGGAGGGATTACAGAGGAAGTGTATAAAGTAAAGTTCTTACATTTCCAGGAGTAATTAAAGAGGAAATGCACAAAGTAGAGTTCTTACATTTCCAGGAGGGATTACAGAGAAAGTGCATAAAGTAGAGTTCTTACATTTCCAGGAGGGATTACAGAGGAAGTGCATAAAGTTAAGTTCTTACATTTCCAGGAGTAATTAAAGAGGAAGTGCACAAAGTAGAGTCCTTACATTTCCAGGGGGAATTACAGAGGAAGTGAATAAAGTAGAGTTCTTACATTTCCAGGAGGGATTACAGAGGAAGTGCATAAAGTAGAGTTCTTCCATTTCCAGGAGGGATTACAGAGGAAGTGCATAAAGTTAAGTTCTTACATTTCCAGGAATAATTTAAAGAGGAAGTGCACAAAGTAGAGTCCTTACATTTCCAGGGGTCATTACAGAGGAAGTGCAGAAAGTAAAGTTCTTACATTTCCAGGAGGGATTACAGAGGAAGTGCACAAAGTAGAGTTCTTACATTTCCAGGAGGGATTACAGAGGAAGTGCATAAAATAGAGTCCTTACATTTCCAGGAGGATTTACAGAGGAAGTGCATAAAGTTCTTACATTTCCAGGAGGATTTACAGAGGAAGTGCATAAAGTAAAGTTCTTACATTTCCAGGAGGGATTACAGAGGAAGTGCATAAAGTAGAGTTCTTACATTTCCAGGAGCTATTATAGAGGAAGTGCATAAAGTAAAGTTCTTACATTTCCAGGAGGGATTACAGAGGAAGTGTATAAAGTAAAGTTCTTACATTTCCAGGAGGGATTACAGAGGAAGTGCATAAAGTAGAGTCCTTACATTTCCAGGAGGGATTAAAGAGGAAGTGCAGAAAGTAGAGTCCTTACATTTCCAGGGGGAATTACAGAGGAAGTGCAGAAAGTAGAGTTCTTACATTTCCAGGAGGATTTACAGAGGAAGTGCACAAAGTAGAGTCCTTACATTTCCAGGGGAAATTACAGAGGAAGTGCATAAAGTAGAGTTCTTACATTTCCAGGAGGGATTACAGAGGAAGTGCATAGAGTAGAGTTCTTACATTTCCAGGAGGGATTACAGAGGAAGTGCATAAAGTAGAGTTCTTACATTTCCTGGAGTAATTAAAGAGGAAGTGCACAAAGTAGAGTCCTTACATTTCCAGGAGGGATTACAGAGGAAGTACACAAAGTAGAGTTCTTACATTTCCTGGAGGGATTACAGAGGAAGTGCATAAAGTTAAGTTCTTACATTTCGTGGAGTAATTAAAGAGGAAGTGCACAAGGTAGAGTCCTTACATTTCCAGGAGGGATTACAGACAAAGTGCACAAAGTAGAGTTCTTACATTTCCTGGAGGGATTACAGAGGAAGTGCATAAAGTAAAGTTCTTACATTTCCAGGGGGAATTAAAGAGGAAGTGCACAAAGTAGAGTCCTTATATTTCCAGGAGGATTTCCAGAGAAAGTGCATAAAGTTCTTACATTTCCAGTAGGATATACAGAGGAAGTGCAGAAAGTAAAGTTCTTACATTTCCAGGAGGGATTACAGAGGAAGTGCATTAAGTAGAGTTCTTACATTTCCAGGAGGGATTACAGAGGAAGTGCATAAAGTAAAGTTCTTCATTTCCAGGAGGGATTACAGATAAAGTGCATAAAGTAGAGTTCTTACATTTCCAGGATTAATTAAAGAGGAAGTGCATAAAGTAGAGTTCTTACATTTCCTGGAGGGATTACAGAGGAAGTGCACAAAGTAGAGTTCTTACATTTCCAGGAGGGATTACAGAGGAAGTGCACAAAGTAGAGTTCTTACATTTCCAGGAGGGATTACAGAGGAAGTGCATAAAGTAAAGTTCTTACATTTCCAGGGGGAATTAAAGAGGAAGTGCATAAAGTTCTTACATTTCCAGGAGGATTTACAGAGGTAGTGCATAAAGTTCTTACATTTCCAGGAGGGATTACAGAGGAAGTGTACAAAGTAAAGTTCTTACATTTCCAGGAGCAATTAAAGAGGAAATGCACAAAGTAGAGTCCTTACATTTCCAGGGGGAATTACAGAGGAAGTGCAGAAAGTAAAGTTCTTACATTTCCAGGAGGGATTACAGAGGAAGTGCATAAAGTAGAGTTCTTACATTTCCAGGAGGGATTACAGAGGAAGTGCACAAAGTAGAGATCTTACATTTCCTGGAGGGATTACAGAGGAAGTGCACAAAGTAGAGTTCTTACATTTCCAGGAGGGATTACAGAGGAAGTGCACAAAGTAGAGTTCATACATTTCCAGGAGGGATTACAGAGGAAGTGCACAAAGTAGAGTTCTTACATTTCCAGGAGGGATTACAGAGGAAGTGCATAAAGTGAAGTTCTTACATTTCCAGGGGGAATTACAGAGAAAGTGCAGAAAGTAAAGTTCTTACATTTCCTGGAGGGATTACAGAGGAAGTGCAGAAAGTAGAGTTCTTAAATTTCCAGGAGGGATTACAGAGGAAGTGCATAAAGTAAAGTTCTTACATTTCCAGGGGGAATTAAAGAGGAAGTGCACAAAGTAGAGTCCTTACATTTCCAGGAGGATTTACAGAGGAAGTGCAGAAAGTAAAGTTCTTACATTTCCAGGAGGGATTACAGAGGAAGTGCAGAAAGTAGAGTCCTTACATTTCCATCGGGAATTACAGAGGAAGTGCAGAAAGTAAAGTTATTACATTTCCAGGAGGGATTACAGAGGCAGTGCATAAAGTAGAGTTCTTACATTTCCAGGAGGAATTACAAAGGAAGTGCATAAAGTAAAGTTCTTACATTTCCAGTAGGGATTACAGAGGAAGTGCATAAAGTAAAGTTCTTACATTTCCAGGGGGAATTACAGATGAAGTGAATTAAGTAGAGTACTTACATTTCCAGGAGGGATTACAGAGGAAGTGCATAAAGTAGAGTTCTTACATTTCCAGGGGGAATTACAGAGGAAGTGAATAAAGTAGAGTTCTTACATTTCCAGGAGGGATTACAGAGGAACTGCATAAAGTAGAGTTCTTACATTTCTAGGAGGGATTACAGAGGAAGTGCATAAAGTTCTTACATTTCCAGGAGTAATTAAAGAGGAAGTGCACAAAGTAGAGTCCTTACATTTCCAGGGGAAATTACAGAGGAAGTGCAGAAAGTAAAGTTCTTACATTTCCAGGAGGGATTACAGAGGAAGTGCATAAAGTTCTTACATTTCCAGGGGAAATTACAGAGGAAGTGCACAAAGTAGAGTTCTTACATTTCCAGGAGGAATTACAGAGGAAGTGCATAAAGTAGAGTCCTTACATTTCCAGGAGGAATTAAAGAGGAAGTGCAGAAAGTAGAGTCCTTACATTTCCAGGAGGAATTAAAGAGGAAGTGCAGAAAGGAGAGTCCTTACATTTCCAGGGGGAATTAAAGAGGAAGTGCAGAAAGTAGAGTCCTTACATTTCCAGGAATATTTACAGAGGAATTGCAAAAAGTAAAGTTCTTATATTTCCAGGAGTATTTACAGAGGAAGTGCATAAAGTAAAGTGCTTACATTTCCAGGGGGAATTAAAGAGGAAGTGCATAAAGTAGAGTCCTTATATTTCCAGGAGGGTTTACAGAGGAAGTGCAGAAAGTAGAGTTCTTACATTTCCAGGAGGATTTACAGAGGAAGCTCATAAAGTAAAATTCTTACATTTCCAGGAGGAATTACAGAGGAAGTGCAGAAAGTAGAGTCCTTACATTTCCAGGAGGGATTACAGAGGAAGTGCACAGAGTAGAGTTCTTACATTTCCAGGAATATTTACAGAGGAAGTGGAAAAAGTGAAGTTCTTACATTTCCAGGATTATTTACAGAGGAAGTGCATAAAGTAAAGTGCTTACATTTCCAGGGGGAATTAAAGAGGAAGTGCAGAAAGTAGAGTCCTTACATTTCCAGGAGGGATTACAGAGTAAGTGCACAAAGTAGAGTTCTTACATTTCCAGGAGGGATTACAGGGGATGTGCACAAAGTAGAGTCCTTACATTTCCAGGAGGAATTAAAGAGGAAGTGCAGAAAGTAGAGTCCTTACATTTCCAGGAGGAATTAAAGAGGAAGTGCAGAAAGTAGAGTCCTTACTTTTCCAGGGTGAATTAAAGAGGAAGTGCAGAAAGTAGAGTCCTTACATTTCCAGGAGGGATTACAGAGAAAGTTCACAAAGTAGAGTTCTTACATTTCCAGGAATATTTGCAGAGGAAGTGCATAAAGTAAAGTGCTTACATTTCCAGGGGGAATTAAAGAGGAAGTGCAGAAAGTAGAGTCCTTAAATTTCCAGGAGGAATAACAGAGGAAGTGCAGAAAGTAGAGTTCTTACATTTCCAGGAGGATTTACAGAGGAAGTGCATAAAGTAAAATTCTTACATTTCCAGGAGGAATTACAGAGGAAGTGCAGAAAGTAGAGTCCTTACATTTCCAGGAGGGATTACAGAGGAAGTGCACAAAGTAGACTTCTTACATTTCCAGGAGGGATTACAGAGGAAGTGCACAAAGTAGGAGTACTTACATTTCCAGGAGGGATTACAGAGGAAGTGCACAAAGTAGAGTTCTTACATTTCCTGGAGGGATTACAGAGGAAGTGCATGAAGTAAAGTTCTTACATTTCCAGGAGGGATTACAGAGGAAGTGTATAAAGTAAAATTCTTACATTTCCAGGAGTAATTAAAGAGGAAATGCACAAAGTAGAGTCCTTCCATTTCCAGGGGGAATTACAGAGGAAGTGCAGAACGTAGAGTTCTTACATTTCCATGAGGGATTACAGAGGAAGTGCATAAAGTAGAGTCCTTACATTTCCAGGAGGATTTACAGAGGAAGTGCATAAAGTTCTTTCATTTCCAGGAGGATTTACAGAGGAAGTGCATAAAGTAAAGTTCTTACATTTCCAGGAGGTATTACAGAGGAAGTGCACAAAGTAGAGTTCTTACATTTCCAGGAGGGATTACAGAGGAAGTGCAGGAAATAAAGTTCTTACATTTCCAGGAGGGATTACAGAGGAAGTGCACAAAGTAGAGTCCTTACATTTCCATGGGGAATTACAGAGGAAGTGCAGAAAGTAAAGTTCTTACATTTCCAGGAGCGATTACAGAGGAAGTGCATAAAGTAGAGTTCTTACATTTCCAGGAGGGATTACTGAGGAAGTGCATCAAGTTAAGTTCTTACATTTCCAGGAGTAATTAAAGAGGAAGTGCACAAAGTAGAGTCCTTACATTTCCAGGGGGAATTACAGAGGAAGTGCAGAAAGTAAAGTTCTTACATTTCCAGGAGGGATTACAGAGGAAGTGCACAAAGTAGAGTTCTTACATTTCCAGGAGGGATTACAGAGGAAGTGCACAAAGTAGAGTTCTTACATTTCCAGGAGGGATTACAGAGGAAGTGCACAAAGTAGAGTTCTTACATTTCCAGGAGGGATTACAGAGGAAGTGCATAAAGTAAAGTTCTTACATTTCCAGGGGGAATCAAAGAGGAAATGCACAAAGTAGAGTCCTTACATTTCCAGGAGGATTTACAGAGGAAGTGCATAAAGTTCTTACATTTCCAGGAGGATTTACAGAGGAAGTGCATAAAGTAAAGTTCTTACATTTCCAGGAGGGATTACAGAGGAAGTGTATAAAGTAAAGTTCTTACATTTCCATGGGGAATTAAAGAGCAAGTGCATGAAGTAAAGTTCTTACATTTCCAGGAGGGATTACAGAGGAAGTGCACAAAGTAGAGTCCTTATATTTCCAGGGGGAATTACAGAGGAAGTGCAGAAAGTAACGTTCTTACATTTCCAGGAGGGATTACATAGGAAGTGCATAGAGTAGAGTTCTTACATTTCCAGGAGGGATTACAGAGGAAGTGCATAAAGTTAAGTTCTTACATTTCCTGGAGTAATTAAAGAGGAAGTGCACAAAGTAGAGTTCTTACATTTCCAGGAGGGATTACAGAGGAAGTGCACAAAGTAGAGTTCTTACATTTCCAGGAGGGATTACAGAGGAAGTGCACAAATTAGAGTTCTTACATTTCCTGGAGGGATTACAGAGGAAGTGCATAAAGTAAAGTTCTTACATTTCCAGGGGGAATTAAAGAGGAAGTGCACAAAGTAGAGTCCTTACATTTCCAGGAGGATTTACAGAGGAAGTCCATAAAGTTCTTACATTTCCAGGAGGATTTACAGAGGATGTGCATAAAGTAAAGTTCTTACATTTCCAGGAGGGATTACAGAGGAAGTGTATAAAGTAAAGTTCTTACATTTCCAGGAGTAATTAAAGAAGAAATGCACAAAGTAGAGTCCTTACATTTCCAGGGGGAATTACAGAGGAAGTGCAGAAAGTATAGTTCTTACATTTCCAGGAGGGATTACAGAGGAAGTGCATAAAGTTAACTTCTTACAATTCCAGGAGTAATTAAAGAGGAAGTGCACAAAGTAGAGTCCTTACATTTCCAGGGGAAATTACAGAGGAAGTGCATAAAGTAGAGTTCTTACATTTCCAGGAGGGATTACAGAGGAAGTGCATAAAGTAGAGTTCTTACATTTCCTGGAGTAATTAAAGAGGAAGTACACAAAGTAGAGTTCTTACATTTCCTGGAGGGATTACAGAGGAAGTGCATAAAGTTAAGTTCTTACATTTCGTGGAGTAATTAAAGAGTAAGTGCACAAAGTAGAGTTCTTACATTTCCTGGAGGGATTACAGAGGAAGTGCATAAAGTAAAGTTCTTACATTTCCAGGGGGAATTAAAGAGGAAGTGCATAAAGTTCTTACATTTCCAGGAGGATTTACAGAGGTAGTGCATAAAGTAAAGTTCTTACATTTCCAGGAGGGATTACAGAGGAAGTGTACAAAGTAAAGTTCTTACATTTCCAGGAGTAATTAAAAGAGGAAATGCACAAAGTAGAGTCCTTACATTTCCAGGGGGAATTACAGAGGAAGTGCAGAAAGTAAAGTTCTTACATTTCCAGGAGGGATTACAGAGGAAGTGCATAAAGTAGAGTTCTTACATTTCCAGGAGGGATTACAGAGGAAGTGCATAAAGTTCTTACATTTCCAGGAGGGATTACAGAGGAAGTGCAGAAAGTAAAGTTCTTACATTTCCAGGAGGGATTACAGAGGAAGTGCACAAAGTAGAGATCTTACATTTCCTGGAGGGATTACAGAGGAAGTGCACAAAGTAGAGTTCTTACATTTCCAGGAGGGATTACAGAGGAAGTGCACAAAGTAGAGTTCATACATTTCCAGGAGGGATTACAGAGAAAGTGCACATAGTAGAGTTCTTACATTTCCAGGAGGGATTACAGAGGAAGTGCATAAAGTGAAGTTCTTACATTTCCAGGGGGAATTACAGAGAAAGTGCAGAAAGTAAAGTTCTTACATTTCCTGGAGGGATTACAGAGGAAGTCCAGAAAGTAGAGTTCTTAAATTTCCAGGAGGGATTACAGAGGAAGTGCATAAAGTAAAGTTCTTACATTTCCAGGGGGAATTTAAGAGGAAGTGCACAAAGTAGAGTCCTTACATTTCCAGGAGGATTTACAGAGGAAGTGCAGAAAGTAGAGTCCTTACATTTCCATCGGGAATTACAGAGGAAGTGCAGAAAGTAAATTTCTTACATTTCCAGGAGGGATTACAGAGGCAGTGCATAAAGTAGAGTTCTTACATTTCCAGGAGGAATTACAAAGGAAGTGCATAAAGTAAAGTTCTTACATTTCCAGTAGGGATTACAGTGGAAGTGCATAAAGTAAAGTTCTTACATTTCCAGGGGGAATTACAGATGAAGTGAATTAAGTAGAGTACTTACATTTCCAGGAGGGATTACAGAGGAAGTGCATAAAGTAGAGTTCTTACATTTCCAGGGGGAATTACAGAGGAAGTGAATAAAGTAGAGTTCTTACATTTCCAGGAGGGATTACAGAGGAAGTGCATAAAGTAGAGTTCTTACATTTCTAGGAGGGATTACAGAGGAAGTGCATAAAGTTCTTACATTTCCAGGAGTAATTAAAGAGGAAGTGCACAAAGTAGAGTCCTTACATTTCCAGGGGAAATTACAGAGGAAGTGCAGAAAGTAAAGTTCTTACATTTCCAGGAGGGATTACAGAGGAAGTGCATAAAGTTCTTACATTTCCAGGAGTAATTAAAGAGGAAGTGCACAAAGTAGAGTTCTTACATTTCCAGGAGGAATTACAGAGGAAGTGCATAAAGTAAAGTTCTTACATTTCCAGGGGGAATCAAAGAGGAAGTGCACAAGGTAGAGTCCTTACATTTCCAGGAGGATTTACAGAGGAAGTGCATAAAGTTCTTACATTTCCAGGAGGATTTACAGAGGAAGTGCATAAAGTTAAGTTCTTACATTTCCAGGAGGGATTACAGAGGAAGTGCATAAAGTAAAGTTCTTACATTTCCAGGGGGAATTAAAGAGCAAGTGCATGAAGTAAAGTTCTTACATTTCCAGGAGGGATTACAGAGGAAGTGCAGAAAGTAGAGTCCTTACATTTCCAGGGGGAATTACAGAGGAAGTGCAGAAAGTAAAGTTCTTACATTTCCAGGAGGGATTACATAGGAAGTGCATAGAGTAGAGTTCTTACATTTCCAGGAGGGATTACAGAGGAAGTGCATAAAGTTAAGTTCTTACATTTCCTGGAGTAATTAAAGAGGAAGTGCACAAAGTAGAGTCCTTACATTTCCAGGAGGGATTACAGAGGAAGTACACAAAGTGGAGTTCTTACATTTCCAGGAGGGATTACAGAGGAAGTGCACAAAGTAGAGTTCTTACATTTCCAGGAGGGATTACAGAGGAAGTGCACAAATTAGAGTTCTTACATTTCCTGGAGGGATTACAGAGTAAGTGCACAAAGTAGAGTCCTTACATTTCCAGGAGGATTTACAGAGGAAGTCCATAAAGTTCTTACATTTCCAGGAGGATTTACAGAGGAAGTGCATAAAGTAAAGTTCTTACATTTCCAGGAGGGATTACAGAGGAAGTGTATAAAGTAAAGTTCTTACATTTCCAGGAGTAATTAAAGAGGAAATGCACAAAGTAGAGTCCTTACATTTCCAGGAGGGATTACAGAGGAAGTGCACAAAGTAGAGTTCTTACATTTCCTGGAGGGATTACAGAGGAAGTGCATGAAGTAAAGTTCTTACATTTCCAGGAGGGATTACAGAGGAAGTGTATAAAGTAAAATTCTTACATTTCCAGGAGTAATTAAAGAGGAAATGCACAAAGTAGAGTCGTTACATTTCCAGGGGGAATTACAGAGGAAGTGCAGAAAGTAGAGTTCTTACATTTCCAGGAGGGATTACAGAGGAAGTGCATAAAGTAGAGTCCTTACATTTCCAGGAGGATTTACAGAGGAAGTGCATAAAGTTCTTACATTTCCAGGAGGATTTACAGAGGAAGTGCATAAAGTAAAGTTCTTACATTTCCAGGAGGTATTACAGAGGAAGTGCACAAAGTAGAGTTCTTACATTTCCAGGAGGGATTACAGAGGAAGTGCAGGAAGTAAAGTTCTTACATTTCCAGGAGGGATTACAGAGGAAGTGCACAAAGTAGAGTCCTTACATTTCCAGGGGAATTACAGAGGAAGTGCAGAAAGTAAAGTTCTTACATTTCCAGGAGGGATTACAGTGGAAGTGCATAAAGTAGAGTTCTTACATTTCCAGGAGGGATTACAGAGGAAGTGCACAAAGTAGAGTTCTTACATTTCCAGGAGGGATTACAGAGGAAGTGCACAAAGTAGAGTTCTTACATTTCCAGGAGGGATTACAGAGGAAGTGCATAAAGTAAAGTTCTAACATTTCCAGGGGGAATCAAAGAGGAAGTGCACAAAGTAGAGTCCTTACATTTCCAGGAGGATTTACAGAGGAAGTGCATAAAGTTCTTACATTTCCAGGAGGATTTACAGAGGAAGTGTATAAAGTAAAGTTCTTACATTTCCAGGGGTAATTAAAGAGCAAGTGCATGAAGTAAAGTCCTTACATTTCCAGGGGGAATTACAGAGGAAGTGCAGAAAGTAAATTTCTTACATTTCCAGGAGGGATTACATAGGAAGTGCATAGAGTAGAGTTCTTACATTTCCAGGAGGGATTACAGAGGAAGTGCATAAAGTAGAGTTCTTACATTTCCAGGAGGGATTACAGAGGAAGTGCACAAAGTAGAGTTCTTACATTTCCTGGAGGGATTACAGAGGAAGTGCATAAAGTAAAGTTCTTACATTTCCAGGGGGAATTAAACAGGAAGTGCACAAAGTAGAGTCCTTACATTTCCAGGAGGATTTACAGAGGAAGTCCATAAAGTTCTTACATTTCCAGGAGGATTTACAGAGAAGTGCATAAAGTAAAGTTCTTACATTTCCAGAAGGGATTACAGAGGAAGTGCATAAAGTAAAGTTCTTACATTTCCAGGAGGGATTACAGAGGAAGTGTATAAAGTAAAGTTCTTACATTTCCAGGAGTAATTAAAGAAGAAATGCACAAAGTAGAGTCCTTACATTTCCAGGGGGAATTACAGAGGAAGTGCAGAAAGTAAAGTTCTTACATTTCCAGGAGGGATTACAGAGGAAGTGCATAAAGTTAAGTTCTTACAATTCCTGGAGTAATTAAAGAGGCAGTGCACAAAGTAGAGTCCTTACATTTGCAGGGGAAATTACAGAGGAAGTGCATAAAGTAGAGTTCTTACATTTCCAGGAGTAATTAAAGAGGAAGTGCACAAAGTAGAGTCCTTACATTTCCAGGAGGGATTACAGAAGAAGTACACAAAGTAGAGTTCTTACATTTCCAGGAGGGATTACAGAGGAAGTGCATAAAGTTAAGTTCTTACATTTCCTGGAGTAATTAAAGAGGCAGTGCACAAAGTAGAGTCCTTACATTTCCAGGAGGGATTACAGACAAAGTGCACAAAGTAGAGTTCTTACATTTCCTGGAGGGATTACAGAGGAAGTGCATAAAGTATAGTCCTTATATTTCCAGGAGGGATTACAGAGGAAGTGCATAAAGTTCTTACATTTCCAGGAGGATTTACAGAGGAAGTGCAGAAAGTAAAGTTCTTACATTTCCAGGAGGGATTACAGAGGAAGTGCATAAAGTAAAGTTCTTACATTTCCAGGGGTAATTACAGAGGAAGTGCAGAAAGTAAAGTTCTTACATTTCCAAGAGGGATTACAGAGGAAGTGCATAAAGTAGAGTTCTTACATTTCCAGGAGGGATTACAGAGGAAGTGCATAAAGTAAAGTTCTTCATTTCCAGGAGGGATTACAGATAAAGTGCATAAAGTAGAGTTCTTACATTTCCAGGAGGGATTACAGAGGAAGTGCATAAAGTTAAGTTCTTACATTTCCAGGATTAATTAAAGAGGAAGTGCATAAAGTAGAGTTCTTACATTTCCAGGAGGGATTACAGAGGAAGTGCACAAAGTAGAGTTCTTACATTTCCAGGAGGGATTACAGAGGAAGTGCACAAAGTAGAGTTCTTACATTTCCAGGAGGGATTACAGAGGAAGTGCATAAAGTAAAGTTCTTACATTTCCAGGGGGAATTAAAGAGGAAGTGCATAAAGTTCTTACATTTCCAGGAGGATTTACAGAGGTAGTGCATAAAGTAAAGTTCTTACATTTCCAGGAGGGATTACAGAGGAAGTGTACAAAGTAAAGTTCTTACATTTCCAGGAGTAATTAAAGAGGAAATGCACAAAGTAGAGTCCTTACATTTCCAGGGGGAATTACAGAGGAAGTGCAGAAAGTAAAGTTCTTACATTTCCAGGAGGGATTACAGAGGAAGTGCATAAAGTAGAGTTCTTACATTTCCAGGAGGGATTACAGAGGAAGTGCATAAAGTTCTTACATTTCCAGGAGTGATTACAGAGGAAGTGCAGAAAGTAAAGTTCTTGCATTTCCAGGAGGGATTACAGAGGAAGTGCACAAAGTAGAGTTCTTACATTTCCTGGAGGGATTACAGAGGAAGTGCACAAAGTAGAGTTCTTACATTTCCAGGAGGGATTACAGAGGAAGTGCACAAAGTAGAGTTCTTACATTTCCAGGGGGGATTACAGAGGAAGTGCATAAAGTAAAGTTCTTACATTTCCAGGGGGAATTAAAGAGGAAGTGCATAAAGTTCTTACATTTCCAGGAGGATTTACAGAGGTAGTGCATAAAGTAAAGTTCTTACATTTCCAGGAGGGATTACAGAGGAAGTGTACAAAGTAAAGTTCTTACATTTCCAGGAGTAATTAAAGAGGAAATGCACAAAGTAGAGTCCTTACATTTCCAGGGGGAATTACAGAGGAAGTGCAGAAAGTAAAGTTCTTACATTTCCAGGAGGGATTACAGAGGAAGTGCATAAAGTAGACTTCTTACATTTCCAGGAGGGATTACAGAGGAAGTGCATAAAGTTCTTACATTTCCAGGAGGGATTACAGAGGAAGTGCAGAAAGTAAAGTTCTTGCATTTCCAGGAGGGATTACAGAGGAAGTGCACAAAGTAGAGTTCTTACATTTCCTGGAGGGATTACAGAGGAAGTGCACAAAGTAGAGTTCTTACATTTCCAGGAGGGATTACAGAGGAAGTGCACAAAGTAGAGTTCATACATTTCCAGGAGGGATTACAGAGGAAGTGCACAAAGTAGAGTTCTTACATTTCCAGGAGGGATTACAGAGGAAGTGCATAAAGTGAAGTTCTTACATTTCCAGGGGGAATTACAGAGAAAGTTCAGAAAGTAAAGTTCTTACATTTCCTGGAGGGATTACAGAGAAAGTTCAGAAAGTAAAGTTCTTACATTTCCAGGAGTAATTAAAGAGGAAGTGCACAAAGTAGAGTCCTTACATTTCCAGGGGAAATTACAGAGGAAGTGCAGAAAGTACAGTTCTTACATTTCCAGGAGGGATTACAGAGGATGTGCACAAAGTAAAGTTCTTACATTTTCAGGGGGAATTAAAGAGGAAGTGCATAAAGTTCTTACATTTCCAGGAGGATTTACAGAGGAAGTGCATAAAGTAAAGTTCTTACATTTCCAGGAGGGATTACAGAGGAAGTGTATAAAGTAAAGTTCTTACATTTCCAGGAGTAATTAAAGAGTAAATGTACAAAGTAGAGTCCTTACATTTCCAGGGGGAATTACAGAGGAAGTGCATAAAGTAGAGTTCTTACATTTCCAGGAGGGATTACAGAGGAAGTGCATAAAGTTCTTACATTTCCAGGAGGGATTACAGAGGAAGTACATAAAGTTCTTACATTTCCAGGAGGGATTACAGAGGAAGTGCACAAAGTAGAGTTCTTACATTTCCCAGAGGGATTACAGAGGAAGTGCACAAAGTAGAGTTCTTACATTTCCAGTAGTGATTACAGAGGAAGTGCACAAAGTAGAGTTCTTACATTTCCAGGAGGGATTACAGAGGAAGTGCACAAAGTAGAGTTCTTACGTTTCCAGGAGGGATTACAGAGTAAGTGCACAAAGTAGAGTTCTTACATTTCCAGGAGTAATTAAAGAGGAAGTGCAGAAAGTAGAGTCCTTACATTTCCAGGGGGAATTACAGAGGAAGTGCAGAAAGTAAAGTTCTTACATTTCCAGGACGGATTACAGAGGAAGTGCATAAAGTAGAGTTCTTACATTTCCAGGAGGGATTACAGAGGAAGTGCATAAAGTAAAGTTCTTACATTTCCAGGAGTAATTAAAGAGGAAATGCACAAAGTAGAGTCCTTACATTTAGAGGAGGGATTACAGAGGAAGTGTATAAAGTAAAGTTCTTACATTTCCAGGAGTAATTAAAGAGGAAATGCACAAAGTAGAGTTCTTACATTTCGAGGAGGGATTACAGAGGAAGTGCATAAAGTATAGTTCTTACATTTCCAGGAGGGATTATAGAGGAAGTGCATAAAGTAAAGTTCTTACATTTCCAGGAGGGATTACAGAGGAAGTGCATAAAGTAAAATTCTTACATTTCCAGGAGGATTTACAGAGGAAGTGCATAAAGTAAAGTTCTTACATTTCCAGGAGTAGTTAAAGAGGAAATGCACAAAGTAGAGTCCTTACATTTCCAGGAGGGATTACAGAGGAAGTGTATAAAGTAAAGTTCGTACATTTCCAGGAGTAATTAAAGAGGAAATGCACAAAGTAGAAATCTTACATTTCCAGGAGGGATTACAGAGGAAGTGCATAAAGTATAGTTCTTACATTTCCAGGAGGGATTACAGAGGAAGTGCATAAAGTAAAGTTCTTACATTTCCAGGAGGGATTACAGAGGAAGTGCATAAAGTAAAGTTCTTACATTTCCAGGAGGGATTACAGAGGAAGTGTATAAAGTAAAGTTCTTACATTTCCAGGAGTAATTAAAGAGGAAATGCACAAAGTAGAGTCCTTACATTTCCAGGAGGGATTACAGAGGAAGTGTATAAAGTAAAGTTCTTACATTTCCAGGAGTAATTAAAGAGGAAATGCACAAAGTAGAGTTCTTACATTTCCAGGAGGGATTACAGAGGAAGTGCATAAAGTAAAGTTCTTACATTTCCAGGAGGGATTACAGAGGAAGTGCATAAAGTGAAGTTCTTACATTTCCAGGGGGAATTACAGAGGAAGTGCAGAAAGTAAAGTTCTTACATTTCCAGGAGGGATTACAGAGAAAGTGCATAAAGTAGAGTTCTTACATTTCCAGGAGGGATTACAGAGGAAGTGCATAAAGTTAAGTTCTTACATTTCCAGGAGTAATTAAAGAGGAAGTGCAAAAAGTAGAGTCCTTACATTTCCAGGGGGAATTACAGAGGAAGTGAATAAAGTAGAGTTCTTACATTTCCAGGAGGGATTACAGAGGAAGTGCATAAAGTAGAGTTCTTACATTTCCAGGAGGGATTACAGAGGAAGTGCATAAAGTTAAGTTCTTACATTTCCAGGAATAATTTAAAGAGGAAGTGCACAAAGTAGAGTCCTTACATTTCCAGGGGACATTACAGAGGAAGTGCAAAAAGTAAAGTTCTTACATTTCCAGGAGGGATTACAGAGGAAGTGCACAAAGTAGAGTTCTTACATTTCCAGGAGGGATTACAGAGGAAGTGCATAAAGTTCTTACATTTCCAGGAGGATTTACAGAGGAAGTGCATAAAGTAAAGTTCTTACATTTCCAGGAGGGATTACAGAGGAAGTGCATAAAGTAGAGTTCTTACATTTCCAGGAGGGATTACAGAGGAAGTGCATAAAGTAAATTCTTACATTTCCAGGAAGGATTACAGAGGAAGTGCATAAAGTAAAGTTCTTACATTTCCAGGAAGGATTACAGAGGAAGTGCATAAAGTAAAGTTCTTACATTTCCAGGAGGAATTACAGAGGAAGTGCATAAAGTAGAGTTCTTACATTTCCAGGAGGGATTACAGAGGAAGTGCATAAAGTAAATTCTTACATTTCCAGGAAGGATTACAGAGGAAGTGCATAAAGTAAAGTTCTTACATTTCCAGGAAGGATTACAGAGGAAGTGCATATAGTAAAGTTCTTACATTTCCAGGAGGAATTACAGAGGAAGTGCATAAAGTAAAGTTCTTACATTTCCAGGAGGGATTACAGAGAAAGTGCATAAAGTAGAGTTCTTACATTTCCAGGAGGGATTACAGAGGAAGTGTGTAAAGTTAAGTTCTTACATTTCCAGGAATAATTTAAAGAGGAAATGCACAAAGTATAGTCCTTACATTTCCAGGGGACATTACAGAGGAAGTGCACAAAGTAGAGTTCTTACATTTCCAGGAGGGATTACAGAGGAAGTGCATAAAGTAAAGTTCTTACATTTCCAGGAGGGATTACAGAGGAAGTGCATAAAGTAGAGTTCTTACATTTCCAGGAGGGATTACAGAGGAAGTGCATAAAGTAAATTCTTACATTTCCAGGAAGGATTACAGAGGAAGTGCATAAAGTAAAGTTCTTACATTTCCAGGAAGGATTACAGAGGAAGTGCATAAAGTAAAGTTCTTACATTTCCAGGAGGAATTACAGAGGAAGTGCATAAAGTAGAGTTCTTACATTTCCAGGAGGGATTACAGAGGAAGTGCATAAAGTAAATTCTTACATTTCCAGGAAGGATTACAGAGGAAGTGCATAAAGTAAAGTTCTTACATTTCCAGGAAGGATTACAGAGGAAGTGCATATAGTAAAGTTCTTACATTTCCAGGAGGAATTACAGAGGAAGTGCATAAAGTAAAGTTCTTACATTTCCAGGAGGGATTACAGAGAAAGTGCATAAAGTAGAGTTCTTACATTTCCAGGAGGGATTACAGAGGAAGTGTGTAAAGTTAAGTTCTTACATTTCCAGGAATAATTTAAAGAGGAAATGCACAAAGTATAGTCCTTACATTTCCAGGGGACATTACAGAGGAAGTGCACAAAGTAGAGTTCTTACATTTCCAGGAGGGATTACAGAGGAAGTGCATAAAGTAAAGTTCTTACATTTCCAGGAGAATTTACAGAGGAAGTGCATAAAGTAGAGTCCTTACATTTCCAGTAGGATTTACAGAGGAAGTGCATAAAGTTCTTACATTTCCAGGAGGATTTACAGAGGAAGTGCATAAAGTAAAGTTCTTACATTTCCAGGAGGGATTACAGAGGAAGTGCATAAAGTAAAGTTCTTACATTTCCAGGAGGAATTACAGAGGAAGTACATAAAGTAAAGTTCTTACATTTCCAGGAGGGATTACAGAGGAAGTGCATAAAGTAAAGTTCTTACATTTACAGGAGGAATTACAGAGGAAGTGCATAAAGTAAAGTTCTTACATTTCCAGGAGGGATTACAGAGGAAGTGCAGAAAGTAGAGTTCTTACATTTCCAGGAGGGATTACAGAGGGAGTGCATAAAGTAGAGTTCTTACATTTCCAGGAGGGATTACAGAGGAAGTGCATAAAGTAAAGTTCTTACATTTCCAGGAGGATTTACAGAGGAAGTGCATAAAGTAGAGTCCTTACATTTCCAGGAGGATTTACAGAGGAAGTGCATAAAGTTCTTACATTTCCAGGAGGATTTACAGAGGAAGTGCATAAAGTAAAGTTCTTACATTTCCAGGAGGGATTACAGAGGAAGTGCATAAAGTAGAGTTCTTACATTTCCAGGAGGGATTACAGAGGAAGTGCATAAAGTAAAGTTCTTACATTTCCAGGAGGGATTACAGAGGAAGTACATAAAGTAAAGTTCTTACATTTCCAGGAGGGATTACAGAGGAAGTGCATAAAGTAAAGTTCTTACATTTCCAGGAGGGATTACAGAGGAAGTACATAAAGTAGAGTCCTTACATTTCCAGGAGGGATTACAGAGGAAGTGCGCAAAGTAGAGTTCTTACATTTCCAGGAGGGATTACAGTTCACCTCTCGGAACAGTGTCTGGGAGGCTGTGGTGGCTGCTGCTCGCAATGTTGATGGAAAACAGATCAAGCAACTGACAGAATCTATGGATGGAGGCTGCTGAGTGTCATCATAAAGAAAGGTGGCTATAATCATCACTTATTTTTTTTGTTTTTGCATGTCAGAAATGTTTATTTCTATATTTTGTGCAGTAATATTGGTTTACCTGGTGAAAATAATCAAGTGAGATGGGATTATATTTGGTTTTTAATAAGTTGCCTAATAATTCTGCACAGTAATAGTTACCTGCACAAACAGATATCCTCCTAAGGTAGCCAAATCTAAAAAAAAAAAACACTCCAACTACCAAAAATATTAAGCTTGGATATTTATGAGTCTTTTGGGTTGATTGAGAACATAGTTGTTGATCAATAATAAAAATAATCCTCTAAAATACAACTTGCCTAATAATTCTGCCCACAGTGTAGAAACATTTGTATCACAATGATATCACAATACGGTCTTCTATTTAAAAAATGATGATAAGGAAACTCACATGAATATACAGCGCTCTCAGAAAGAGACCACTGCACAGTTTTCTAACAATCCCCATCTCTACATGTCTGACAGCCATTCTATTCCAGCGTCAGTTGAATTCCAACCACAGTCCACCTCATTCTACTTAATGTGCTTCTGATTAGGTGATCACCTGAACCAAATCTTATGTAACCAGGGAAAGTATAAAAAACACTGCTGTGGTCTTCACAATCCTCTTGCAATAGGACAAGCTGGATGGCAAAACAAGTGCTAGGAAGAGCCCAAAAGTAATTTGAATGAAAAACTAACTTTTAACCATGCCAAAGGAGTTGAAAAGAAGTCTTGAGTGAGGAAAAGAAGGGCTCAATTCTGGCTTCTCTAGCAGAGGGATACAGTGAGCGTCATGTTGCCTCCATCCTTAAAATTTCAAAGACGGCAGTCCATTACAACAAGGTCAAGCAGCAGACATTGGGGACAACAAAGCTACAGACCGGCAGAGGGCGAAAGCGACTCTCCACTGACCGGGATGACCATCATCTTATTCTAATGTCACTCAGCAACCGCAGGATGACATCAAGTGACCTACAAAAGGAATGGCAAATGGCAGCTGAGGTGAAGTGCACGGCAAGAACAGTTCATAACTGGCTCCTAGAGACCTCAAGTCATGTAAAGCTAGAAAAAAGCCTTTCATCAATGAGAAGCAAAGGAGAGCCAGGCTGAAGTTTGCCAAAGACCATAAGGATTGGACCATAGAGGACTGGAGTAAGGTAATCTTCTCTGAAGAGTCTAATTTTCAGCTTTGCCCAACACCTGGTCGTCTAATGGTTAGACGGAGACCTGGAGAGGCATACAAGCCACAGTGTCTTGCACCGCTGTGAAATTTGGTGGAGGATCGGTGATGATCTGGGGATGCTTCAGCAAGGCTGGAATTGGGCAGGTTAATCTTTGCGAAGGACGTATGAATCAAGCCGCATACAAGGTTATCCTTGAAAAACACTTGCTTCCTTCTGCTCAGACAATGTTCCCCAACTCTGAGGACTGGTTTTTCCAGCAGGACAATGCCCCATGCCACACAGCTAGGTCAATCAATGTGTGGATGAAGGAGCTCCACATCAAGACCCTGTCATGGCCAGCCCAATCTCCAGACCTGAACCCTATTGAAAACCTCTGGAATGTAATCAAGAGGTAGATGGATAGTCACAAGCCATCAAACAAAGAAGAACTGCTTACATTTTTGTGCCAGGAGTGGCATAAGGTCACCCAAAAGCAGCGTGAAAGACTGGTGGAAAGCAGCCAAGACGCATGAAAGCTGGGATTAAAAATCATGGTTATTCCACCAAATATTGATGTCTGAACTCTTCCTGAGTTAAAACATGAGTATTGTTGTTTCTAAATGAATAAGAGCTTGTTTTCTTTGCAGTATTTGAGGTCTGACAGCACTGGTTCTCTGGTTCTCTGTTTCTTTTTTATTATTTTGACGATTTCTCATTTGCTGCAAATAAATACAACATTTTTAGCTTTGATTTTTAGAGACATGTTGTCAGTAGTTTATAGAATAAAACAACAATGTACATTTTACTCAAAAATAGACCTATAAAGAGAAAAATCAGAGAAAATGAAAATTTTGCAGTGGTCTCTTAATTTTTGCCAGAGCTGTATATACACTGCTCAAAAAAAGAAAGGGAACACTTAAACAACAGAATATAACTCCAAGTAAATCAAACTTCTGTGAAATCAAACTGTCCACTTAGGAAGCAACACTGATTGACTATCAATTTCACATGCTGTTGTGCAAATGGAATAGACAATAGATGGAAATTATTGGCAATTATCAAGACATCCTCAATAAAGGAGTGGTTTTGCAGGTGGGGATCACAGACCACATCTCAGTACCAATGCTTTCTGGCTGATGTTTTGGTCACTTTTGAATGTTGGCTGTGCTTTCACACTTGTGTTAGCATGAGACGGACTCTACAATCCACAGAAGTTGCTCAGGTAGTGCAGCTCATCCAGGATGGCACATCAATGCGAGCTGTGGCAAGAAGGTTTGCTGTGTCTGTCAGCGTAGTGTCCAGAGGCTGGAGGCGCTCTCAGGAGACAGGCCAGTACACCAGGAGACATGGAGGGGGCCGTAGGAGGGCAACAACCCAGCAGCAGGACCGATACCCCCGCCTTTGTGCAAGGAGGAACAGGAGGAGCACTGCCAGAGCCCTGCAAAATGACCTCCAGCAGGCCACAAATGTGCATGTGTTTGCACAAACGGTTAGAAACCGACTCCATGAGGGTGGTATGAGGGCCCGACGTCCACAATTGGGGGTTGTGCTCACATCCCAACACCGTGCAGGACGTTTGGCATTTGCCACAGAACAGCAGGATTGGCAAAGTCGCCACTGGCTCCCTGTGCTCTTTACAGATGAAAGCAGGTTCACACTGAGCACATGTGACAGACGTGACAGAGTCTGGAGACACTGTGGAGAGTGATCTGCTGCCTGCAACATCCTTCAGCACGACCGGTTTGGCAGTGGGTCAATGGTGTGGAGTGGCATTTCTTTGGAGGGCCGCACAGCCCTCCATGTGCTCGCCAGAGGTAGCCTGACTGCCATTAAGTACCGAGATGAGATCCTCAGACCCCTTGTGAGACCATATGCTGGTGCGGTGGGCCCTGGGTTCCTCCTAATGCAGAACAATGCCAGACCTCATGTGGCTGGATTGTGTCAGCAGTTCCTGCAAGATAAAGGCATTGAAGCTATGGACTGGCCCGTCCATTCCCCAGACCTGAATCCGATTGAGCACATCTGGGACATCATGTCTCGCTCCATCCACCAACATCACGTTGCACCACAGACTGTCCAGGAGTTGGCGGATGCTTTAGTCCAGGTCTGGGAGGAGATGCCACAGGAGACCATCCGCAACCTAATCAGGAGCATGCCCAGGCGTTGTAGGGAGGTCATACAGGCACGTGGAGGCCACACACAATACTGAGCCTCATCAGGAGCATGCCCAGGTGTTGTAGGGAGATCATACAGGCACGTGGAGGCCACACACAATACTCAACCTCATCAGGAGCATGCCCAGGCGTTGTAGGGAGGTCATACAGGCACGTGGAGGCCACACACAATACTGAGCCTCATTTTGACTTGTTTTAAGGACATTACATCAAAGTTGGATCAGCCTGTAGTGTGTTTTTCCACTTTAATTTTAGGGGTGACTCCGAATCCAGGCCTCCATTGGTTAATAAATTTGATTTCCATTGATGATATTTGTGTGATTTTGTTGTCAGCACATTCAACTTTGTACAGAACAAAGTATTCAATAAGAATATTTCATTCATTCAGATCTAGGATGTGTTATTTGAGTGTTCCCTTTATTTTTTTGAGCAGTGTATATACACACAAACAGTTGAAACCAGAAGTTTACATACACTATATACTTACCTTGTAATGTCTTCACATCCTGTTCCATCCAGATGTGTCCGGATCCCAAAATTCCAAGCGGCGGAAGTTCATCGACCGCCATATTGGGACACCCAAGTGATGGGTGGAAACCGCTGGTGGTACCAGCCTCTTGCACGGTACCACCAGAGGAGCACCGTCGCAAACACGCCGCACATGCCGCCGCCGGGATCAGCCGAATGATTCACTGACCGCTGCCATCTTTGTACAGGAGGAGCGCATGCACAGATTTAATGTGACCGCCGCTATCTGCCTGCACAAAGATGGCGGCAGTCTGATTTACTGCGCTGGGAGACAGCTCAAACGAGAGAACACATGAGGGAAGAAGACAGCACCGGGGTGGAGAGAGAGAGCAGACAAGGGGGAGAGCACATGGGGTAGACAGGTCAAAGAAGAGATCACATGAGAGGAGAAGACAGCAGATGGGGGAGAGAGAAAGTGCACAGAGGGGAAAGAGACAGAGCACAGGGGGGGAGACAGCTCAAACGGGACAGCACATGAGGGGAGAACACAGCACAGGAAGGAGAGAGACAGCAGACAAGGGGGAGAGCACATGGGGTAGACAGGTCAAAGAAGAGTTCACATGAGAGGAGAAGACAGCAGATGGGGGAGAGAGAAAGCACACAGGGGGAGAGAGACAGAGCACAGGGGGGAGACAGCTCAAACGGGACAGCACATGAAGGGAGAACACAGCACAGGAAGGAGAGAGACAGCAGACAAGGGGGAGAGCACATGGGGTACACGGGTCAAAGAAGAGATCACATGAGAGGAGAAGACAGCAGATGGGGGAGAGAGAAAGTGCACAGAGGGGAAAGAGACAGAGCACAGGGGGGGAGACAGCTCAAACGGGACAGCACATGAGGGGAGAACACAGCACAGGAAGGAGAGAGACAGCAGACAAGGGGGAAAGCACATGGGGTACACAGGTCAAAGAAGAGATCACATGAGAGGAGAAGACAGCAGATGGGGGAGAGAGAAAGCAGACAAGGGGGAGAGCACATGGGGTACACGGGTCAAAGAAGAGAGCACATGAGAGGAGAAGACAGCAGATGGGGGAGAGAGAAAGCAGACAAGGGGGAGAGCACATGGGGTACATGGGTCAAAGAAGAGAGCACATGAGAGGAGAAGACAGCAGATGGGGGAGAGAGAAAGTGCACAGAGGGAGAGAGGCAGAGCACAGGGGGGGAGACAGCTCAAACGGGACAGCACATGAGGGGAGAACACAGCACAGGAAGGAGAGAGACAGCAGACAAGGGGGAAAGCACATGGGGTACACAGGTCAAAGAAGAGAGCACAAAAGAGGAGAAGACAGCAGATGGGGGAGAGAGAAAGTGCACAGGGGGAGAGAGACAGAGCATTGGGGGGGGACAGCTCAAATGGGACAGCACATGAGGGGAGAACACAGCACAGGAAGGAGAGAGACAGCAGATAAGGGGGAGAGCACATGGGGTACACAGGTCAAAGAAGAGATCACATGAGAGGAGAAGACAGCAGATGGGGGAGAGAGAAAGTGCACAGAGGGGAAAGAGACAGAGCACGGGGGGGAGACATCTCAAACGGGACAGCACATGAGGGGAGAACACAGCACAGGAAGGAGAGAGACAGCAGACAAGGGGGAGAGCACATGGAGAAGATAGGTCAAAGAAGAGAGCACAAAAGAGGAGAAGACAGCAGATGGGGGAGAGAGAAAGCAGACAAGGGGGATAGCACATGGGGTACACGGGTCAAAGAAGAGATCACATGAGAGGAGAAGACAGCAGATGGGGGAGAGAGAAAGTGCACAGAGGGGAAAGAGACAGAGCACAGGGGGGGAGACAGCTCAAACGTGACAGCACATGAGGGGAGAACACAGCACAGGAAGGAGAGAGACAGCAGACAAGGGGGAAAGCACATGGGGTACACAGGTCAAAGAAGAGATCACATGAGAGGAGAAGACAGCAGATGGGGGAGAGAGAAAGCAGACAAGGGGGATAGCACATGGGGTACATGGGTCAAAGAAGAGAGCACATGAGAGGAGAAGACAGCAGATGGGGGAGAGAGAAAGTGCACAGAGGAAGAGAGGCAGAGCACAGGGGGGGAGACAGCTCAAACGGGACAGCACATGAGGGGAGAACACAGCACAGGAAGGAGAGAGACAGCAGATAAGGGGGAGAGCACATGGGGTACACAGGTCAAAGAAGAGATCACATGAGAGGAGAAGACAGCAGATGGGGGAGAGAGAAAGTGCACAGAGGGGAAAGAGACAGAGCACGGGGGGAGACAGCTCAAACGGGACAGCACATGAGGGGAGAACACAGCACAGGAAGGAGAGAGACAGCAGACAAGGGGGAGAGCACATGGAGAAGATAGGTCAAAGAAGAGAGCACAAAAGAGGAGAAGACAGCAGATGGGGGAGAGAGAAAGTGCATGGAGGGGAAAGAGACAGAGCACAGGGGGGAGACAGCTCAAACGGGACAGCACATGAGGGGAGAACACAGCACAGGAAGGAGAGAGACAGCAGACAAGGGGGAGAGCACATGGAGAAGATAGGTCAAAGAAGAGAGCACAAAAGAGGAGAAGACAGCAGATGGGGGAGAGAGAAAGTGCATGGAGGGGAAAGAGACAGAGCACAGGGGGGAGACAGCTCAAACGGGACAGCACATGAAGGGAGAACACAGCACAGGAAGGAGAGAGACAGCAGACAAGGGGGAGAGCACATGGAGAAGATAGGTCAAAGAAGAGAGCACAAAAGAGGAGAAGACAGCAGATGGGGGAAAGAGAGAGTGGATAGGTGGGTGAGCACATGGGGGGGAGGAGATTCTCAGCGCTGCAAAGCCTGCCCCCATCGTGACATTACTGCCCTCCCGATGAGACAGCATCGGGCCTCCATCTAGTACACTATCTAAAAAGACACATCTGCAGGTTTTTCTCAATATCTGACATGAAATCAGAATAAACCTTTCCAGTTTTACGTCAATTAGGATTACCATCATTTTTAATATTTGCTAAATGCCAGAATAATGAGAAAGCGAATGTTTTAAGGCATCATTTTTATTAGTTACTGCAAAGTCTGTAACATCTGTCTCTGCTGAAACGACACTATGAATATCATATCCTTTATACAGTATATACAGTGCTGGCCAAAAGTATTGGCACCCCTGCAATTCTGTCAGATAATACTCAGTTTCTTCCTGAAAATGATTGCAATCACAAATTCTTTGGTATTATTATCTTCATTTAATTTGCTTGCAAGGAAATAACACAAAAGAGAATGAAGCAAAAATCAAATCATTGATCATTTCACACAAAACTCCAAAAAAGGGCCGGACAAAAGTATTGGCACCCTCAGCCTAATACTTGGTTGCACAACCTTTAGCCAAAATAACTGCGAACAACCGCTTCCGGTAACCATCAATGAGTTTCTTACAATGCTCTGCTGGAATTGTAGACCATTCTTCTTTGGCAAACTGCTCCAGGTCCCTGATATTTGAAGGGTGCCTTCTCCAAACTGCCATTTTGTGATCTCTCCACAGGTGTTCTATGGGATTCAGGTCTGGACTCATTGCTGGCCACCTTAGAAGTCTCCAGTGCTTTCTCTCAAACCATTTTATAGTGCTTTTGGAAGTGTGTTTGGGTCATTGTCCTGCTGGAAGACCCATGAGCTCTGAGGGAGACCCAGCTTTCTCACACTGGGCCCTACATTATGCTGCAAAATTTGTTGGTAGTCTTCAGACTTCATAATGCCATGCACACGGTCAAGCAGTCCAGTGCCAGAGGCAGCAAAGCAACCCCAAAACATCAGGGAACCTCCGCCATGTTTGACTGTAGGGACCGTGTTCTTTTCTTTGAATGCCTCTTTTTTTTCCTGTACACTCTATGTTGATGCTTTTTCCCAAAAAGTGAGCCACAGCATAATGACCCCATATGGTGAGCCACAGCAAAAGGGCCCCATATGGTGCGCCACAGCGTAATGGCCCCATATGGTGGCCCACAGCGTAATGGCCCCATATTCTGAGCCACAGCGTAATGGCCCCATATGATGAGCCACAGCGTAATGGCCCCATATGATGAGCCACAGCGTAATGGCCCCATATGGTGAGCCACAGCGTAATGTCCCCATATGGTGAGCCACCGTGTAATGGCCTCATATGGTGAGCCACAGCGTAATGGCCTCATATGGTGAGCCACAGCGTAATGGCCCCATATGGTGAGCCACAGCGTAATGGCCCCATATAGTGAGCCACAGCGTAATGGCCAGTAGCGTAGCTACTGGGGGGGCAGAAGGGGCCCACCGGGAGCTACGCTAGTGTAACTGTATCCAGCGTGCGCATCAGGTCCCCCCGCCCATCACTGCCGCAAGTTCCCTCTCCCAACAGTCCCCTTTCTGTGACGGACGTCTCAGACGTCATCACTCGGCACCCGGCCCACTGTGCAGAAGACTTGTGCGGGCTGGGCGCTTGAGCAGCGAGGGAACGAGGAGGAGAGGTGAGTACTGTTTATTTATTTTTTGCTGGGTGGGGGGCCGCATTATATTACAGACTCTGCCTATGAGGAGGGGGGGGGCATTATACTACAGACTCTGCCTATGGGGAGGGAAGGGCATTATCCTAAAGACTCTGCCTATGGTGAGGGGGGGCATTATACTACATACTCTACCTATGAGGAGGGGTGGAGCATTATACTGCAGACTCTGCCTATGGGGGGGCATTATACTACAGACTCTGCCTATGAGGAGAGGGGGAAAGCGTTATACTAAAGACTCTGCCTATGGGGGGGCATTATACTACATACTCTACCTATGAGGAGGGGTGGAGCATTATACTGCAGACTCTGCCTATGGGGGGAGGGCATTATACTGCAGACTCTGCCTATGGGGGGGCATTATACTACAGACTCTGCCTATGAGGAGGGGGGGGAAGCATTATACTACAGACTATCTGGTGTATTATACTATATGTAGGCTATTTATACAGTGTGGGAGATAATGTGGGGTCTTTGCATAGTGTGGGGGCCATCATACAGTGTGGGAGATAATGTGGGGTCTTTGTACAGTGTGGGGGCCAACATACAGTGTGGGAGATAATGTGGGGTCTTTGCATAGTGTGAGGGCCTTCATACAGTGTGGGAGATAATGTGGGGTCTTTGTATAGTGTGGGGGCCATCATACAGTGTGGATGATGAATAGGGTCACACACGATAGTCACTTCAGTACCTTTTACTGGTGGTATTCAAGGTACAATCCGGAGCACTGTAGGGTGAGGGGTGCATATTAGGACTCTCCTCAGTGAGCGGGTGTATAGCCTCCTGTCTCTTGCCTTTGTTTGGTAAGTCTCTGACCTGCTTGGAGCTAGGCCTAACTTGGTTTCTGTCCTGCACTGGCTGATCTTGTGGTAGGGCCTTCTCTTGGAGATCACTCTCCCTGCTTGCGGGGCCTTTGTGACTCCTGGCTCTGGTACGTATCAGCTCTTAGGTGATGCTGGGACCTGAAGTCTTCCAGGGGATTCCGGTTGTCTCTACAGGGGAATATACGGCCCTGTAGACGCGGACCCGGTGTCCGGTATATGTTTTCTGGGGTGAGCTGGTAAAGCTCCTCTGCCCCCAATGCTATTGGGTCTTATTACACGGGTAGGCGCACTGGCATCGGGGTCTTATTACACGGGTAGGCGCGCTAGCATCGGTGTCTTATTACACGGGTAGGCGCGCTGGCATCGGGGTCTTATTACACGGGTAGGCGCACTGGCATCGAGGTCTTATTACACGGGTAGGCGCTCTGGCATCGGGGTCTTATTACACGGGTAGGCGCGCTGGCATCGGGGTCTTATTACACGGGTAGGCTCGCTGACATCGGGGTCTTATTACACGGGTAGGTGCTCTGGCATCGGGGTCTTATTAGACGGGTAGGTGCTCTGGCATCGGGGTCTTATTACACGGGTAGGCGCGCTGGCATCGGGGTCTTATTACACGGGTAGGCGCGCTGGCATCGGGGTCTTATTACACGGGTAGGCGCGCTGCCATCGGGGTCTTATTACACGGGTAGGCGCTCTGGCATCGGGGTCTTATTACACGGGTAGGTGCTCTGGCATCGGGGTCTCATTACACGGGTAGGTGCTCTGGCATCGGGGTCTTATTACACGGGTAGGCGCGCTGGCATCGGGGTCTTATTACACGGGTAGGCGCGCTGGCATCGGGGTCTTATTACACGGGTAGGCGCTCTGGCATCGGGGTCTTATTACACGGGTAGGTGCTCTGGCATCGGGGTCTCATTACACGGGTAGGTGCTCTGGCATCGGGGTCTTATTACACGGGTAGGCGCTCTGGCATAGGGGTCTTATTACACGGGTAGGCGCGCTGTTCGGAGACAATGGGAAAACGAGTGGGCAAGGCTTCACAGATACAGAAAATAGCACAGAATTTACTAGTAGAAGTTGCCTATTTATTATGTAAACACACGTTTGGAAATGATATAAGTAGATGGCCCAAGCCCTCCACAAAGCTTTTCATCCTGGAGGTCACAGGCTTTACCAATGTGACCCTCTGACATATGGGAGCATCATTATAATAGGGTACTGCCATTGCATGCCAGCTAGTCCGTGTCCAGTTACTGCTTTCTCTGTGACAGGGTGTACATATTTGTGTGAATGTAATGTGGATAATGACTGTATACGCCATCTTGTGCTTCAGGTCTGGAGGCAGATGCGGCACATGGGGGTAAAGCCGGATGTAATCACCTATAACCTGCATCTTCGTGCCCCCCGAGACTGTGGGATTGGAGACACAGCTGACTCTCTACATTTACTTACGCACTCTAAGGCAGTGGTCCCCAACCTTTTTTGCACCAGGGACCGGCTTGAAGCAAGATCATTTTTCCATGGCCCAGCAAGGAGGGGGTGGGGTGGGCGGGGCTTTGGTCATATGGGGGCGGGGTAATGGAGGGATTTGGAGTTTAGTGCATACTTATCATATAGTGTAGACCAGGTCCCCGCCAGAAGCTATGCCAGGAGCCCCACATAATGTGCTGTGCCAGGAGCCGCATCACTGAGGCCCCATCACGCCCTGCAGCAGGACAGGGCAGCTGTCCTGACAGCTGCTGTTCAGCTGCATTTACTTCATCCCAGGGGCGGACACAGACTGTAGTGGGCCCCTGTGCAAGAAATTTTTGGGGGCCCCCCCCACCCTTCATAAGGCAACAAAGTTATGTAAACATAACCCCCCCATGTGCATCTCTCACCCCCCCATGTGCAGCTCACCCCCATGCATCTCATCCCCCTCCGTGCATCTCTCATCCCCCTCCGTGCATCTCTCATCCACCCCCCGTGCATCTCTCATCCACCCCCCGTGCATCTCTCATCCACCCCCCGTGCATCTCTCACCCCCCCGTGCATCTCTCATCCCCCCCCGTGCATCTCTCACCCCCCCGTGCATCTCTCATCCCCTCCGTGCATCTCTCATCCCCTCCGTGCATCTCTCATCCCCTCCGTGCATCTCTCATCCCCTCCGTGCATCTCTCATCCCCCCCGTGCATCTCTCATCCCCTCCGTGCATCTCTCATCCCCCCCGTGCATCTCTCATCCCCTCCGTGCATCTCTCATCCCCTCCGTGCATCTCTCATCCCCTCCGTGCATCTCTCATCCCCCCCGTGCATCTCTCATCCCCTCCGTGCATCTCTCATCCCCCCCGTGCATCTCTCATCCCCCCGTGCATCTCTCATGCACCCCCCGTGCATCTCTCACCCCCCCGTGCATCTCTCACCCCCCCGTGCATCTCTCATCCACCCCCCGTGCATCTCTCATCCCCCCGTGCATCTCTCACCCCTCCGTGCATCTCTCATCCACCCCCCGTGCATCTCTCATCCCCTCCGTGCATCTCTCACCCCTCCGTGCATCTCTCATCCACCCCCCGTGCATCTCTCATCCCCTCCGTGCATCTCTCATCCCCCCCGTGCATCTCTCACCCCCCGTGCATCTCTCACCCACCCCCCGTGCATCTCTCATCCCCCCCGTGCATCTCTCACCCCCCCGTGCATCTCTCACCCACCCCCCGTGCATCTCTCATCCCCCCCGTGCATCTCTCATCCCCCCGTGCATCTCTCATCTCTCCCCTCCCTCCCATGTGCATCTCTCATCTCTCCCCTCCCCCATGTGCATCTCTCATCTCTCCCCTCCCCCCATGTGGATCTCTCATCTCTCCCCTCCCCCATGTGCATCTCTCATCTCTCCCCTCCCCCCCATGTGGATCTCTCATCTCTCCCCTCCCCCATGTGCATCTCTCCCCTCCCCCCCATGTGGATCTCTCATCTCTCCCCTCCCCCATGTGCATCTCTCATCTCTCCCCTCCCCCCATGTGCATCTCCCATTCCCCCCACTCCTAGTTAATTGTATTTAAAAAAAAATAAAACTTGTTATACTTACCCCCATGCGATCCCTGCAGAATCCTGGCGCTCGTCCAAATCGCTGACACCAGGTTCTCCTGACTTCCGGCCATGTGACGGCGCCGTCACATGACCGGAAGTCAGGGGAATCATGAAGGTGCTGCCGCAGCAGCGCAGCGCTAAGATGTCCCGGACCCGGCGCTTAGCATGCGGCCGGGGGCCCCATGAGGAGAGAGACGCACAAGAGGGGGGCTCCGAGGGGGCTCCTACCGGCCGGGCCCCATACTGGAGTCAGGGCAGTCATGCCCTGATGGCGGCCCTGCTGGAGGCTGGAGGGGCCCCCTCTCCCCGCGGACCGGCTGAAAAACCCCAACGGCCCGGTCCTGGTCCGCGGACCGGCGGTTGGGGACCTCTGCTCTAAGGAACTGGCAGCCCTGACTTTAAGTGCAGGCAAAGAGAAGCAAGACAGGAAAAGCCAGCAAGTGAAGAAAAGAAAGGATAGTCCTGAAGAGGTGGGCAGCCCATGCTCCTGGGCCATTCCTCAATTCCAAGTGGCAACTATGGCACAGCTGAGGACTTGGCAGGCTCACAGGCACTGGCCGTGGTGAGTACGGCTGACCATTTTCCCAGCGTGCCCTCTTGATGCCAGTAATGTGCCGAACCTCCTGAACCTGTCTGTAAATACGGGAAAAATTGTGTCACTTGCAAATGTCAATACCCCATCTGACCGATTGGCACTGATTGGCGACTTAGGGGGCGTTCTTCAGAAGATGAAAGAAGACAACGTCTGTCCTACAATAAAGACCTTCACCCTCCTAGTGGAAGTCATGAGAGCAGAAGTGGGGTCAGAATCTGCCGTCCTGGCCACTATGGACGCCTACGGAGTACAGCCAGATCTCACCTTTTTTAGCACTTTGCTGTTGAAGAGGAGTAAAACTCTGAACCTGCAGTCGGCTTTGGGAAGGGAATGGTTTTTATTTTATTTAAATGTTAAAAAGCCATCATAAAATAATTAACACGGCTTGTGAGAAGATCCACGATATCTGACAGTAACGAGGCTGAGGTACAGTAGGTGAATGATGTTACCGCATTGTGGGATTATATTTGCTGTATGAAATCATTTGTAAAGTGTGTGACAGATCTGCCTGACTTTTTATATATTTTTTTTTTCTTTAAAGTGAATACTTTTTTTTTTTTTTTTTTTACTATTGCTTAATAACGATCCAAAACAAATGGTTCCAACCGTGTTCTTTTCATTGAGTGCCTCTTTTTTTTTTTCCTGTACACTCTGTGTTGATGCTTTTTCCCAAAAAGCTCTACTTTTGTCTCATCTGACCAGAAAACATTCTTCCAAAACTTTTTAGGCTTTCTCAGGTAAGTTTTGGCAAACTCCAGCCTGGCTTTTTTATGTCTCGGGGTAAGAAGTGGGGTCTTCCTGGGTATCCTACCATACAGTCCCTTTTCATTCAGACGCCGACAGATAGTACGGGTTGACACTGTTGTACCCTCGGACTCCTTATAGGGTAACAGCCCACTTTTCCGAGCTTTCCGTGTACTCTCGCCTGTATGGCCTGCGACGTGGGTTCCTTTCTGCTCCCGGCCTGGTACGGCTTTACTGGTCCCTTCTTTTGTGGCAGAGCCTCCAGGTTTCTTAGGCCAAGGAACATACAGTCCCCTGCGGACTGGTTATCTGCTGTGGGATGTGGAATCCTCCCAGCCTCAGACACCAAAGTCTGGTAAATTGTGTTCTTTGTCTGCCAAGACAGGCCCACTTTGCCTCTCGTCTCTGGCTTGTGGCTCTCCTTCTGCCACACTTCCTCTTAGGATGCAATACCGCTGTCCCTCTCTGCTCTGGACACGTCTCAGTGCTGAGACAGGTCGTCCAGTTCTCTCTAACCCTGCCCCCAGCTCCAGGTTTTATAGGGGCAGCCTGCTCCCCCTACTGGCCTGAGACAGGAGGTACTGCATGCTAATGTTCCCCTGACTAGAGAACCTCCCCCTTGCTCTCAGACACAGCTTTATTACACTTTTGTGGCATCCAGGCCAGGGTGACACAGATGCAGTCTTTGCCTGCACAGCGGCACTCTAAGGCTATGTGCCCACGATGCAGAAATGCTCCGGCTTTTTCCTGAACGTTTCTGTATCTCCCTGGCATGTGGATTTTACATGCGTTTTTTTCAGCCAGGGACAAGCGTTTGTCACGCGTTTTGCACATGCGATTTCGCATGCGGGTTGTCAAGCGCTTTCCAAGCGATTTTAGCATCACTTGGAAAAGTGCTTGACAACTTGGTCACACTATATAAATCCATGCAACTGGCATGGATTTTATATAGTGTGACCAAGTTAGTTAAAAAAAAGAATAAAAATAGTAAAAAATAAAAAAAAACATTATACTCACCTTCCAATGGCCCCCGGTCTCCTTATCCGATGCGACCCGTCACATGACTAAATGACGTCATGAAAGGTCCTTTTAGACCATCGCGAACCGCCGGGGAGCCAGAACGCATCACTAAGGAGACCGGGGGCCATCAGAAGGTGAGTATAAGGTTTATTTTTTATTTTAAATTCTTTGTTTTTTAACAGGAACTATGGTACCCGGGTCTGGAGGAGAGTCTCCTCTTCTCCAGACCCGGGTACCATCCGCACATTGAATTGCTTAATATCCGCATGTGTACATGTAGTCATGCGGATATTAAGCGATTCAATGCAAGTCAATGGCGGCAAAAACGCCGCGCTTACGCAAAATAATTGGTAGTGCTGCGGATTTTTCCGCAATGATAATTCGCAGCGGAAATTTCCGCAGCATGTGCACAGCACATGCGGATTATCATTGGGGAACATTGCAGACCTTCTACCAAGCGTTTAAGCGTTCCTGCGGCGCAATTGCCGCTGCGGAAACGCTTAAAAAACGCATAGTGGGCACACAGCCTTACGCGGTGAAATGAGCTGCATCTGGATCTCGTCCACCTAAAGGGACTGTCAGCACAGAATGACTGTTCAAACTAAGTCCCAACTCTCGGTGCTTCATGACGGGGCCAATCATTTATATACACCTTCCCACCTGCTTGTTTGCCCTCTATCCACACCCTCCTCTTCTTTGATTGACAGCTCTGGCTTCATAGAACCAGAGAAAGGAGACAGAGGTGAAACAAGCAGGTGGGAAGGTGTATATAAAGGATTGGCCCACGCCGTGATCCACGGAGTGCTTGTACTTGGTTTCAATAGTCATTCTGTGCTGACAGTCCCTTTAAAATCAGTGTTTCCCAAACTCCAGTCCTCACGGCCCCCCACAGGTCATGTCTTCAGGATTTCCATAGTATTGCACAGGTGAGAGAATTCCTGATTCCTTGATGATACTTTCATCACATGTGTAATACTGAGGAAATCCTGAAAACCTGACCTGTTGGGGGCCATGAGGACTGGAGTTTGGGAAACACTGCCTTAAATGGAGTGGTGCTGCAGTTTTATTATTCAGCAATTAGCAGTATCCCCCAACAATTTCTTAAGCAATGAGAAAATGCAGTCCCTAATGATGTCCTCTGACAATAAGCGGATCACGGACAGCAGATGCATTGGGTTCTGCATTTCTTGGAGAATGGGATGGGGCAGCTTCTGTCTTCTCACTGATACAATCAGGAAGGAGATGCAGCGTGAGACAATCCCTGTCTACATCTTTGATCTGATCATCAATACAGAGGGCTGATTGGTGAAGACAGAGGGAAAGGCTAATAAAATTATTAAAAAAAAAACTTAGTTTTTCGGCTGGCACTTCCTCTGGGGTCAGTATGCCAACCTCATTGACTTCATAGCACTTGCCAGAGTGGGCAGACACGATTTTATTGCCTTTACACATGTCACCTCCACACAGGGCGATGCTGCTACGACGCCTCTGTAGTGATCAAACGTGGAGTCAAACAGCAGGGCTTTAAGAGGGCTGCCCTTTTCAATCTTGGGACTAAAACACAAAAATAAGACATCCTGTTAAGGGGGATAAAGGTAAGTAAACCGCGTTCAGTCCGGGGTGATGAATTCCAAAAGACAAAGTTTATTCCGCCATCACATAACGCTTCGACCTGTTATAGGTCTTTATCAAGTATATACAAAGACATACAGGGATACTGATCCCCTTTAAGGAAAATCAGTGGCCAGAACCCTTTAAATTCCCCTTAAATGGTCCAAAACTGAAACTGTGGGAACAATATAATCCACTTAGGGTTCAGCAAACTTACAGTCAAGGGTTTGATAAAATGATCTACACCCTTGTGTCTCCAGAAAGCATAGCGTACGTTCACGTGCTGAAAATGCCGACCAGTGCTGGAGTGAGCGGAGGTCCGCAGCTTGTGACACTCCTGCTGTAGTGAAACTACAGGTCCCAGCAGACTGACGGTCTCTCATCAAGTTATGCTGGGAGCCGCAGTTTCACAAATAGTGCTAGAGGATCCATGTCAGAAATATGAGGCTGCCACTAGGGTTTCTCCCACAAATATGTAATCGGACGTGGAGCAGATCCGCACGTGGATGAGCCATATTCTCTATCTGTGAACATACTACTCCTTCACTCAGATTCTAAGTGGTTCTGCAGCGCATCTGTGCAGAGCAAGCTGTCAATCAAAATCCGGGCCGGGTTTACAGCCGTCGCCCCTGATATAGCGAGCGGTGCTGTGATCCAAGACTGTAGCCGCTCCGTGCACAACGATGAGTGAAGGCCGGCGGCTGCAGGGAGGAAAGAAGTTAATTTTCTCCCGGTACCTACACTATAAGGCGGCCGGGCAGCATTGTAACAATATTTATCTGCAGATTAACCCTATACCTGCAGGTACATAGCATTTTCCAAGGTGACAGGTTCCCTTTAATAAAGAGAAGATGGATAGAGCTTCATTAGTCCGTACTCACGGTGGAAGCCTCCTGACAACTTCTTGAAGAACACTTTCCACATTTGTTCCAAGCTTCCCCGACATCTAATAGAAATAAACAGAGAAATGAATTTCTTAATACAGTTTAGAACTCGGCTCCAACGAATCAGAAGAAATGAAACCTGTTTGAAGCTGAGAAGCAATCAAGCCCCTCCGTAAGCCACACAGAACATGGCTACTTATGTCATCTGCAGGTGCTGAAATGGTATAAGATCTGTAGGGGGTGTTGTAGAGCAGAGAAGTTGATCAGACTGATAGACATATCTGTGGGAAGAGAGTCAGCAAAACTGGCATTTTATGCAGTGAAAAGTCCTGCCGTATGTACACTAGTCCATTGGGCGGTCCTACTAAGTGATTGACAGTTCCCTGTATGACTATGCAGGCAAAGATAGCTGTCAATCACTAGTAGGACCGCCCACTGGACTCATCTGTACAAACAGCAGGATTCCACTGAATAAATTGATACAGGAAAAACATCTATCTTTGTACCGTATTAGCCAGTAGATAGAAGAGTATTTAGATTTGAGAGTCCTCAGTGGTTGATACCATCTTTTCCGTTAGCCATTAAAAGGTAACAAATTGCAGGCTTTCCAGACTACTCAGGTCTCAGGTCTGCCTGATGAAGAAGCCTGAGTCGTCTGGAAAGCTTGCAATTTGTTACCATCTTTTCCGTTAGCCATTAAAGGTATCAACCACTGAGGACTCTCAAATCTAATGAATAAATTACAATTTATACTGAATCTTCTCCCACAAACCTATATATCGTTCTGCTCAGTTTCTCATGGATAAAACCTGTACATCTGAATGGGGCTTTAATGTTGTTATTACAATCATGTAACCGCAGATCACAAAATCTTTCATACGATCATTTTTTTAACACCTAAAACCCCAATGGATATTTGTGTTTACTAAAGGATTCCTTTCCCATTCTTTTGGCAGCTCTTCTTTAGGTATGGACACAGACCGGCATCCGGCATAAAGACATCTGGAGACTTTTCCTTTTTCTGGGATATTGGATAATCTTCTTCATTTCTAACGCTTTAAATCTTTCAAATTCTTTCCGAAAAATGTATCATAAAGGGACTTTCTCAGGTCAGTTTTGCTTGTGGTTGTGTTACCATTATTTGTGCCAAATGTATCAAAGTGTTGCACGATGTTTGATAAATGTTTATGTAGCACTTCCATCTATCTTTATTTATTTTACTCACTTATATAGCGCCATTAATTTCACAGCACTTTACAGACATTATCATCACTGCCCCCATCGGGGCTCACAATCTACATTCCCTATCAGTATGTCTTTGGAGTGTGGGAGAAAACCGGAGAACCCGGAGGAAACCCACGCAAACACAGGGAGAACATACAAACTTCTTGCAGATGTCGTCCTTGGTGGGATTAGAACCCAGGATCCCAGTGCTGCAAAACAACAATGCTAACCACTGAGCCACCGTGTATCTTTATCCACTTTTAACGTCACCCGTCGTTCTTAGACCTGTGTAGCTTACCAAGCCCAATTTCTAAAAGTTGCAAGAGTGCTGTAAAATAGGAAGCTGCACATTTTTGTGCAAAAATGATGCGTCACAAAAGTTTTTTTTTTTTTTCAACACCAAAAATTGATGTAAATTCCTCGCTACATTGCCCCTTTTCCAGCCACATTTTGTAGAAAAAAATAAAAAGACAAGGTACAGACAGCGGAGTTAAATTTGCCTACAGGAATGATTTTGATGTGGAGCGCATCGTACCCGGATACAGTCACTAGCGGGAACGTCAAACATCTTCTCAATTTGTTTCTCCACCCTTTCCGGATCTGCGTTCTTCAAGTCTATCTAAAAGCAAAAGTATAAATACTAATTATTTATCAAAGCTGGACAACATCTAGAAACCATAGAATAAAACTGGCTTAAAATATAGTGTGAACAAGAGTTTAGGGAGAGATGTACAACTGGCACTGGCCTATAAAAGGGATTGTGTAATCGTACAAAACTAGCAAAAATGTAAAGCGCCTGGAAAACAAGGAACGTGCAATTTACCTCTTAGTAAAATCCTATGCTTTCTCAAGAACAGAGGAATTTTAATTTCATATTCTTTTTTAATCAAATCATTTTTATTGAAAAACTCCAACTACAAATATTCCATCTTTCAAATAACATACATGACATAGTAATTCCATAGTAAAAATATGAACAAAGTATCTGAACTTCAATTCCCATAACCCACCCTAAACCCAAATCCCAACACTCCAGAGAGAACCATTTTCAGAGCAGTTCTAGAATAACGGACTATAGCATTCGTAGAAGGGGAAGAAGATAAAAAAGTGACTAACAAAGGGGTAGCAGCGTTTTAATGTTATCATTTACTGCTTGATGCCTGAGCCGGGGAGTGCACGCTGAAAACTGTTGCAGGCTGCTGTAATCACAGGACACAAGCAAACAGCATGGCATTTCCTATCAGCAGGGAGGAAGTAAAGGGAACAGTAATGAAAGTCTCCTCCTACTCCGCTCCATATTGAAATGAATAGTGTGCATCCTACAAATGAGATGCATACAGCAAACAATTGATTTTCCATACATAGGTTTTGAGTTGACCACTGGATATACACATGTGTATCACTAATTACCAGAACTGGAAATCGAAAAAAAGAGACGAGCAAGTTTGGGGTGAATCCAGCCTTCATTACTGCACAGCCGCTCAGAGGGATCGGTACTAGGAACAGCAGGAGTGCCAGCGATGGTCACAGATTTACCTGCTGCGGGACTGAAGGAGTCTGATCGTGCTCGGCTCGAAGCTTTTTACCTGGTTTACGACAGGAATAACTGAAAGCTGTGCTTCAAAGGCCAGGAAGAAGTTTGCCACCATCTATTAGAAAATAGACAAACTTAGGATAGAAACAATATGAACATTTACCCTGCTATAAGTAAGTAAAAAGCAATAGGAAATATATATAATATAGGGTACTTAGTAAACATGTTTATTGATTAAAAAAAAAAAAGCCATCCCACCAGCACCAAGGTGTACCCAGTCAGTTATGTGAAGTATAGAATAAAATACACTTTAGTACAATATTAGTATCTTGTCCCTTTAAATCTGCAGCTACTTCTGTCACCATGGTAACTGCATTCATACTCAGCCAATAGGATTGCTCGGTTTGAATTTGAAGAAAAAAAAAAAAAAGTTCTATATGGTCAGTTTGTTCCATCTCATCTGAGTGTGAAGACAGACACCTGCGATCAGCGAGATTATAGGTATAAGACGTGATATAATATAACGGACGGAGCCGCATCCCATCACACGCACTCAGCGACCACAACTGACAGGAATCAGCACATTTATCAGAGGAGAAGTCATTATTCCCCAACACATGATAAGTGACAACTTCTAGATCTGCTGGGAACCCAACTAATCCCTGCTAGACCCTCCCCGGACCACCGCTCCATTCATTCTCTATGCAGGAGAAAGCTGAGTACAGCGCCCCCCATAGAGAATGAACGGACCGGCGGTTGAACATTTGCACTTCTCTCACTTCTATCTATAAGTGCTGTTCTGCTGATTGGGTCATAGCGGCCAAACCCACCGATCTAAGAGTCATCACCTATCCAGAGATCAGTGAGAACTTCTTCCAACTAGACATCCCCTTTAATTGAAGAGATCACATATCTAACAGCCAATCCTATTCATTCCCAATCTTCCCTGTGCCCAGTAATGCCCCTGGGTATATCGCCAATATGAGCCAATCACCAAACCCTCTGCTGACTGTTCCCCATGTTTTATAGATTTTGGATCCGTTTCTACAAGAGAAGATCTCAGCGGCCACCATGGGGATGGGTTACTCTGCCAGCGATGGAGCAGGTAGTATCCACCAGCCAGTGATATCTCACCTTCCTCCATATTCTGCTGTTACATGCGTTTCTTCAGCTTTGCCCCTTCCCAACAGAACCAATTGATGTTTTTTTCTGTTTTTTCCTTCGCTTTTTCCAAGGGCTATAACTTTTTCATGTCTGTCCACATAGTGTGAGGTCTTGTTATTTTGTAGGACGAGCGGTACTTATAAATCCCACCATTCATTTACCACATAGTACTAGAAAACGGGAAAAAAAGTCCAAGTGCAGTAAAAGTGCGAGGGAAAAAAAAAGCCTGACCCTGTTTTTCTGGGAAGGGTTTTAACAGCGTACATAGTGTGGTGAAAATGACCTGGTAATAGGATCCTACTCCTCAGTGTGATCACAGCAAGACCAAACTTCTCCAAGAGTTTTGGCAAAAGAAAAAAACTTTTTTTTATGGTGTCACCATTTTTTCTGAGACCCGTAACATTTTCGTTTTTCGGGTTGATGGAGCTGTGTGGGGGCTTATTTTTTGAAGGGCAAGAGGACTTTATTGATAACATTTTGGGACACATATGACACGGTCATCGCTTCTTACAGGGTTTTCTGTAGTATTGTGGCAAACGAAAAAAATGCAATTTTGTCTTTTTGAATTTTTTTCTGTGTTCACTGATCGTTTGTTTTTTATATTTGGATAGATTGTATTTCTCTGAAAGAGACCATACCACAAATGTGTATATTTTTATTATCTTTATTTTTAGTGGGAGGTGAGTTGAACGTGTGGGGTTTTAATATTTTACACTTTTTTTTTTTTTTTTAATTTTCACCGCATTTGTATACATTATCTGATTGCTTGTGCTATATACAGCGATACCACAGTAATGCTCCATATAGCAAAATCACGGTCTTCTTTACAGCCCAAATGAAGCTTTATGATGACAGGCACGGAGGCTTCAGCAGACCCCCGGATGTCATAGCAGTCCATCTGCGCCCTGTGATCGCGTCACAGGAGCGCCGGTGGGCGCATGGAACGATGCGTCCCAATGCCGGCGCGCTGTTAATGCTGCTGTTAGAGATTGACAGCAGCACTGAACAGGTTAACAGTGGTGGGCAGATCTTCGCTCCACTCGCAGCTCTTAGAGGCAGGTCCTGGTTGTTTGTCACAGCCATTATCTGCCATGTACGGGGCGGCTGACTCTGCTCCATACACCCGCTACTGACCTATACCAGACATGTACGGCAGATGTTGGTAAGGAGTTAAAGCGGTTGTCCTGCTTTGCGGCCATTTGTTTTTTTTACTTTAATGCAAGTATTTGGGGCTAAAATTGATTTCTGTAATTGAGTTTCATGAAAAATGTTGCCTTCTGTAGCATCTGTGCTGCACTGTCTATTCCTGGCTGCAAAATTAGCTAACTGAGAATCTATCAGTGAGCTCCTTCTGACAGTCTTAAGGGAGAGGTTGTAGATCTTTCATCTGTTTTTTTTCCTGAGTGCCTTTTAGCTGATCTATGCCCAAAGAAAACATGAAACTTGAATGTGCAGGGAAGCAATAAGTCTGTAATAACCAGTGAAAAATGAAACCTAAATGTAAAAAATTACTTTTAGTAGTAAATACATGGACATAAGAAAATACACACTGCTCAAAAAAATAAAGGGAACACCTAAACAACAGAATATAACTCCAAGTAAATCAAACTTCTCTGAAATCAAACTGTCCACTTAGGAAACAACACTGATTGACAATCAATTTCACATGCTGTTGTGCAAATGGAATAGAGAATAGATGGAAATTATTGGCAATTATCAAGACACCCTCAATAAAGGAGTGGTTCTGCAGGTGGAGACCACAGACCACATCTCAGTACCAGTGCTTTCTGGCTGATGTTTTGGTCACTTTTGAATGTTGGTTGTACTTTCACACTCGTGGTAGCATGAGACGGACTCTACAACCCACAGAAGTTGCTCAGGTAGTGCAGCTCATCCAGGATGGCACATCAGTGAGAGCTGTGGGAAGAAGGTTTGCTGTGTCTGTCAGCGTAGCGTCCAGAGGCTGGAGGCGCTCTCAGGAGACAGGCCAGTACACCAGGAGACGTGGAGGGGGCAGTAGGAGGGCAACAACCCAGCAGCAGGAACGCTACTTCCGCCTTTGTGCAAGAAGGAACAGGAGGAGCACTGCCAGAGCCCTGCAAAATGACCTCCAACAGACCACAAATGTGCATGTGTCTGCACAAACGGTTAGAAACGGACTCCATGAGGGTGGTATGTGTTAGAACCTTGCTCTTAGGTCTTTTATCCTTTGCTGGTCACATGACCTTGTTGGCCTATTTAATCCTGCTCCGCCCTTCTGGCTTTGCTGGACTTCATTGTATATCTACTTTCTAGCTAGCCTGTGCTCTGTATCTAACTCTGTTAGTTTGCTTGGTCTACGGACCTCTATGTTCTATCTATTTTGTTTGTTCGTCTGTCTGCTACTATTTCTGTTAGGAGGTGTCCCATATTCCTCCCAGTCCTTAGTACTTGTAGGGATTCCCTCCCCACATCTATAGGTCTCCGTACAGACTAGATTAGGACTTTAGCAGGTCTGATCGCAGGATCAGGTTCCCTGTTACATCGTAGGGATTCAGCTGAGTCCTATAGTAGGGACAGATCTCCTCTCTTTCCTTAGCTTTGGTAGCAGAACATAACAGTAAGTCCAGCCTGCAAATTCTCTAAGGAAAGATTTTTTTTGTTCCATCATGGTGTCGGTTCAGGATTTGGCTAAACACCTGCAGGGACTCTCTCTGGAAGTGGCCGAGCTCCGTCAGCACGTGAGTAACTGTCCTGGAGCATATTTCTTGGAGCCTAAGGTATGTTTGCCGGATTTATTTTTTGGTGAACATCGAGAATTTTTTTCATTTAAAAATGCTTGCTTATTGTATTTTCGTTTGAGACCCAAGTCCTCTGGGGATGAATCCCAGCGCGTAGGGTTCATAATGTCACTTTTGCGCAAAGAGCCTCAGGAGTGGGCCTTTTCTTTGCAACCTAGTGATACATGCTTCAGATCAGTGGATAGTTTTTTTTCTGCTTTAGGACTATTATATGATGATCCTGACCGTGTGGCATCAGCTGAGACTGAGTTGAGACGTTTAAAACAAGGATCAGGTAATGTGGAAAAATATTGTACTCATTTTCGTCGTTGGTCCACTCAAACAGGGTGGAACGATTCTGCTCTGAAAAGTCTATTTCTTGCTGGGCTCAGTGAAAGGGTTAAAGACCTGCTAATTGCTTATCCTACACCTGAGGATTTGCAACAGGCTATGCAATTAGCTATACGGGTGGATAGAAGACTGCGTGCTAGGGTTAATGAGAGCAAATCCTCTGCTATGTCAGTTTCTGGTTATGATAATGTGTGTACTAACAGTGGTGAACCAATGGAGATTGGATCGGTGGCACCTCGCTCTCAAGAAAAAGACCGTCGTTTTTCGGAAGGCTTGTGTTTCTATTGCGGAAAATCTGGTCATTTGATTAAAGGCTGTGAGCTTCGTATGAAGAAAGAAAAAAAAATGGTCAGTCACGCCCGTATTGCCTGTTTAAATTCCAAGGGTGTATTTTTAGCTGCTTCCACGATTGCTCAGGAAAAATTAATGGAATTTCGGGTGTTTGTTGATTGCGGGTCTACACTGAATGTAATTGATGGGGGATTCGTGGAAAAACTCAATTTAAAACCTGAACCTTTATCATCCCCCATTTCTGTGGTTTCTGTGGATGGCTCCCCTTTGAAGAATATTACTCTCAAGGTCAGTAAATTTCCTCTCACTATTAATGGTGTTCACCATGAGAAATTGGATTTGGTAGTGTTGAATAACTTGCCTTCTCCAGTAATATTGGGTTTGCCCTGGTTAAAATTTCACAATCCTGTACTGGATTGGTCTACCAGTGAAATTAAATCCTGGAGCCATAAATGTTATGACAAGTGTTGTAACGGGCGTATTGCAGCTTTGGATAGGGGAGAATTGCCTGTTCCTATTCAGGATTTTTGGAGAGTTTTTTCTGAGAAAGAATCGCAGGTTTTGCCTCCCCATAGAGACTATGATTGTTCTATTGAATTTGTCCCTGGAGCGACTCTTCCTAAAAGTCGTTTATTTAACCTTACTATTCCTGAGAGGAAGGCTTTGGAGGAATACATACAGACAAGTTTGGCCGCCGGTCACATTAGGCCCTCTAAGTCTCCTGTGGCGGTTGGATTTTTTTTTGTAAAAAAAAAGGACGGCGGTTTACGTCCTTGTCTGGATTTTCGTGAGATTAACAAAATTACGGTACGCAATCCTTACCCACTGCCATTGATTCCTGATCTGTTTAACCAGTTATTGGGGGCCAAGTGGTTCTCTAAAATTGACCTTAAGGGGGCATACAATCTGTTGCGCATGAAGGAGGGTGATGAATGGAAGACTGCTTTTAACACTCCTGTGGGTCATTTTGAGAATCTGGTTATGCCTTTTGGTCTTACTAATGCTCCTGCATTTTTTCAGAATCTGATTAATGACATCCTTAGACCTTTGATCGGTAAAAATGTGGTTGTGTATTTGGATGACATTTTGATTTATTCGCCAGATCTGGAGTCTCATTGGTGGAGCGTGCGTGAGGTATTACAGTTATTAATGGACAATTCGCTTTTTGCTAAGCTGGAGAAATGTGAGTTCGCTGTACAGAGAATTAGTTTTTTGGGCTACATTATCTCCAGCAAAGGTTTTGAGATGGACCCGGTTAAGGTTCAGGCTGTGCAGAATGGCCTAGGCCTATTGGTTTGAAATCGATACAGAGGTTTTTGGGTTTCGCCAATTACTATAGAAAATTCATAAAAAAATTTTCTAGTATTGTCAAACCTCTGACTGATCTCACCAGGAAAGGTGCTGATGCGGTTCAGTGGTCTTCTGAGGCCATTGAAGCTTTTGTGTATCTCAAGGAGAGGTTCACCTCTGCTCCCATCCTTATGCAGCCTGATGTTACTAGGCCGTTTTTGGTTGAGGTTGATGCTTCCTCTGTGGGGGTTGGCGCAGTATTGTCTCAGGATAACGGGGATGGATTACATCCCTGTGCCTTTTTTTCAAAAAAATTTTCGGAGACTGAACTGAATTACGATATTGGTAATCGGGAATTATTGGCTATTAAACTCGCATTTGAACACTGGCGCCACTTCTTGGAAGGTGCGGAATTTCCCGTTCAGGTTCTTACGGATCATAAAAATCTGATATATCTTGATGCTGCCAAGCGCCTGAATGCCCGTCAGGCTAGGTGGGCACTGTTTTTCTCGCGGTTTAATTTCTCCGTTACTTACATCCCTGGTACTAAGAATGTTAAGGCGGATGCCTTGTCTCGCAGTTTTTCTCCCATAGTCGGTGCTGAGAAAGAGGAAAACATTTTACAAGAAGGTGTTGTGATAGCTGCTTTAGACTCCGTTTTGGAAGATGAGATTCTTAAAGCTCAGGAGAATGCCCCATCTAACACTCCTCATGGGAGGTTGTTTGTGCCTGGGACCTTTAGGAGAGATTTGTTTGTTGAGTGTCACGAATCTCAGTTGGCAGGTCATCCTGGAATCTCTGAGACCAAGAGACTGGTGGGTCGCAGTTTTTGGTGGCCTGGATGGCAGAAGGAAGTCATTAAGTGGGTGCGCCAATGTACTATATGTGCTAGATCTAAGTCCTCACATACTCCTGCTGCGGGGTTGCTTTGTCCTTTGGAGGTCCCCAGTGCTCCTTGGACACATTTGGCTATGGACTTTATAACTGACCTTCCCCCCTCTGAGGGTTTTACTGTCATCTGGGTGGTCGTGGACCGTTTTAGCAAGATGTGTCACTTGGTTCCCTTCGTCAAACTGCCCTGCGCTAAAACTCTCGCTAAGGCCTTTGTCAAGGAAATTGTCAGACTTCATGGCGTTCCTACTGACATTGTTTCTGATAGGGGTCCTCAGTTCGTGGCTCGTTTTTGGCGTGCCTTTTGTGACAGGTTGGGAATTCATTTGTCGTTTTCGTCCGGATATCATCCTGAATCTAATGGCCAGACAGAAAGGAAAAACCAGGATGTTGAGCAGTTCTTGCGTTGTTTTGTGGCAGACAATCAAGAGGGGTGGTCTAAGTTTCTGCCACTTGCCGAATTTGCTCTGAACAATCATACATCTTCTTCTGCTGGTTGTTCGCCTTTTTTTTGTTGTTCTGGGAGACATCCGTCGTTTGGGTCGTTCTCCAAGTTGGGATCTGCCGTGCCTGAGGAGGAGAATTTTTCCGGTGATTTGGAAAGAGTTTGGACGGATGTGCGTGGTAATCTTCAGGAGGCCAACAGAAAATCTAAAGACTACTTTGATAAGAAACGACAGGAGGTTTTGTTCGCTGTTGGTGACATGGTTTGGTTGTCCTCTAGGAATCTGCGGTTGAGGATTCCTTCTAAGAAATTGGGTCCCAAGTTTGTAGGGCCCTTTAAGGTGCTTCAGGTTGTCAACCAATCTGCTGTTAGGTTGGAGGTTCCTACCTCCTGGAGAATTAATCCGGTCTTTCATGTCTCTCTGTTAAAAAAAGCTGTTGTGTCGGATGGTGACGCCTCTGCCTCTGTTCCTCCGGTGGTGGAGGACGGGGAATATGATATTTCTCGCATCCTTGACTCTAGACGGTATAGAGGTAGTTTGCAGTATCTTGTGGCCTGGAAAGGTTTCGGACCCGAGGATAACTCTTGGGTGAGGTCAGATGATGTTTCCGCGTCCAGACTTATCAGAGCGTTTCACAGGAGATTTCCTGATAAGCCTGGTCCTAGGGGATCCGGAGGATCCTCTTAGAAGGGGGGGTACTGTTAGAACCTTGCTCTTAGGTCTTTTTTCCTTTGCTGGTCACATGACCTTGTTGGCCTATTTAATCCTGCTCCGCCCTTCTGGCTTTGCTGGACTTCATTGTATATCTACTTTCTAGCTAGCCTGTGCTCTGTATCTAACTCTGTTAGTTTGCTTGGTCTACGGACCTCTATGTTCTATCTATTTTGTTTGTTCGTCTGTCTGCTACTATTTCTGTTAGGAGGTGTCCCATATTCCTCCCAGTCCTTAGTACTTGTAGGGATTCCCTCCCCACATCTATAGGTCTCCGTACAGACTAGATTAGGACTTTAGCAGGTCTGATCGCAGGATCAGGTTCCCTGTTACATCGTAGGGATTCAGCTGAGTCCTATAGTAGGGACAGATCTCCTCTCTTTCCTTAGCTTTGGTAGCAGAACATAACAGTATGAGGGCCCGACATCCACAGATGGGGGTTGTGCTCACAGCCCAACACTGTGCAGGACGCTTGGCATTTGCCACAGAACACCAGAATTGGCAAACTCACCACTGGCTCCCTGTGCTCTTTACAGATGAAAGCAGGGTCACACTGAGCACATGTGACAGACGTGACAGAGTCTGGAGACGCCGTGGAGAGTGATCTGCTGCCTGCAACATCCTTCAGCATGACCGGTTTGGCAGTGGGTTAGTAATAGTGTGAGGTGGCATTTCTTTGGAGGGCCGCACAGCCCTCCATCTGCTCGCCGGAGGTAGCCTGACTGCCATTAGGTACAGAGATGAGATCCTCAGGCCCCTTGTGAGACCATATGCTGGTGCGGTTGGCACTGGGTTCATTCTAATGCAGAACAATGCCAGACCTCATGTGGCTGGAGTGTGTCAGCCTCATTTTGACTTGTTTTAAGGACATTACATCAAAGTTGGATCAGCCTGTAGTGTGTTTTCCACTTTCATTTTGGGGGTGACTCCAAATCCAGGCCTCCATTGGTTAATAAATTTGATTTCCATTGATGATTTTGTATGAACATTTGCTAAAGAAGAACTGCGCCCAGCGGAGCCAAGCTGAAGGAAGAGAATGGACTTGATCTGTCTTCAGACATTTTTTCAAGTTGCCCCTCAGGAAGGGGCCAGTTCACTTTTTAGCTGGGTTAAAATACACTGCTCAAAAAAATAAAGGGAACACTCAAATAACACATCCTAGATCTGAATGAATGAAATATTCTCATCGAATACTTTGTTCTGTACAAAGTTGAATGTGCTGACAACAAAATCACACAAAAATCATCAATGGAAATCAAATTATTAACCAATGGAGGCCTGGATTTGGAGTCACCCCCAAAATTAAAGTGGAAAAACACACTACAGGCTGATCCAACATTGATGTAATGTCCTTAAAACAAGTCAAAATGAGGCTCAGTATTGTGTGTGGCCTCCACATGCCTGTATGATCTCCCTACAATGCCTGGGCATGCTCCTGATGAGGTTGCGGATGGTCTCCTGTGGGATCTCCTCCCAGACCTGGACTAAAGCATCTGCCAACTCCTGGACAGTCTGTGGTGCAATGTGATGTTGGTGGATGGAGCGAGACATGATGTCCCAGATGTGCTCAATCGGATTCAGCTCTGGGGAACGGGCGGGCCAGTCCATAGCTTCAAAGCCTTCATCTTGCAGGAACTGCTGACACACTCCAGCCACATGAGGTCTGGCATTGTCCTGCATTAGAAGGAACCCAGGGCCCACTGCACCAGCATATTGTCTCACAAGGGGCCTGAGGATCTCATCTCGGTACTTAATGGCAGTCAGGCTACCTCTGGCGAGGACATGGAGGGCTGTGCAGCCCTCCAAAGAAATGCCACTCCACACCATTACTGACCCAGTGCCAAACCGGTCGTGCTGAAGGATGTTGCAGGCAGCAGATCACTCTCCACGGTGTCTCCAGACTCCGTCACGTCTGTCACATGTGCTCAGTGTGAACCTGCTTTCATCTGTGAAGAGCACAGGGAGCCACTGGTGAGTTTGCCAATTCTGGTGTTCTGTGGCAAATGCCAAGCGTCCTGCACAGTGTTGGGCTGTGAGCACAACCCCCATCTGTGGATGTCGGGCCCTCATACCACCCTCATGGAGTCAATTCTAACCGTTTGTGCAGACACATGCACATTTGTGGCCTGCTGGAGGTCATTTTGCAGGGCTCTGGCAGTGCTCCTCCTGTTGCTTCTTGCACAAAAGCGGAGGTAGCGGTCCTGCTGCTGGGTTGTTGCCCTCCTACGGCCCCCTCCACGTCTCCTGGTGTACTGGCCTGTCTCCTGGTAGCGTCTTCAGCCTCTGGACACTACGCTGACAGACACAGCAAACCTCCTTGCCACAGATCTCACAGATGTGCCATCCTGGATGACCTGCACTACCTGAGCATCTTCTGTGGGTTGTAGAGTCCGTCTCATGCTACCACGAGTGTGAAAGCACAACCAACATTGAAAAGTGACCAAAACATCAGCCAGAAAGAAAGCACTGGTACTGAGATGTGGTCTGTGATCCCCACCTGCAGAACCACTCCTTTATTGAGGATGTCTTGATAATTGCCAATAATTTCCATCTATTGTCTATTCCATTTGCACAACAGCATGTGAAATTGATTGTCAATCAGTGTTGCTTCCTAAGTGGACAATTTGATTTCAGAGAAGTTTGATTTACTTGGAGTTATATTCTGTTGTTTAAGTGTTCCCTTTATTTTTTTGAGCAGTGTATATAAAAAAAAAAATTACTGCAGCTTTAATGCTATTTATTACGTCTCACCAGTAAGAACATGGCATAAGCGTAATTTAAAGGAAGAGGAGGACATTATTCACTCCAGTTTCCTGCGGCCCCTCGGGAGTATAGGTTGCTGCACAGTAGTCCGCATTCTGCGTAAAACAGGAAAAAACACTTTTACTTAGTGGGATGAGGGCAGCACGGTGGTCAGTAGTGGCACTCTGTCAGTTGAGCATTGCTCCTAATATCTGGTTGTGTTTCCTGAGAAGAGGGGACCCACCAAAGAGGAGACCCACCAAAGAGGAGTTCCACCAAAGAGGAGTTCCACCAAAGAGGAGTCCCACCGAAGAGGAGTCCCACCGAAGAGGAGACCCACTGAAGAGGAGACCCACCGAAGAGGAGACCCACCGAAGAGGAGTCCCACCGAAGAGGAGACCCACCGAAGAGGAGACCCACCGAAGAGAGACGAACAGGAGTCCCACCGAAGAGGAGACCCACCGAAGAGGAGACCCACCGAACAGGAGTCCCACCGAAGAGGAGACCCACCGAAGAGGAGACCCACCGAAGAGGAGTCCCACCGAAGAGGAGTCCCACCGAAGAGGAGACCGAAGAGAAGTCCCACCGAAGAGGAGACCCACCGAAGAGGAGTCCCACCGAAGAGGAGTCCCACCGAAGAGGAGACCCACCGAAGAGGAGACCCACCGAAGAGGAGTCCCACCGAAGAGGAGACCCACCGAAGAGGAGACCCACCGAATAGGAGACGGAAGAGGAGTCCCACCGAAGAGGAGACCCACCGAAGAGGAGTCCCACCGAAGAGGAGTCCCACCGAAGAGGAGACCCACCGAAGAGGAGTCCCACCGAAGAGGAGACCGAAGAGGAGTCCCACCGAAGAGGAGTCCCACCGAAGAGGAGACCCACCGAAGAGGAGTCCCACCGAAGAGGAGACCCACCGAAGAGGAGACCCACCAAAGAGAGACGAAGAGGAGTCCCACCGAAGAGGAGACCCACCGAAGAGGAGTCCCACCGAAGAGGAGTCCCACCGAAGAGGAGACCCACCGAAGAGGAGTCCCACCGAAGAGGAGACCCACCGAAGAGGAGTCCCACTGAAGAAGAGTCCCACCGAAGAGGAGTCCCACCGAAGAGGAGACCCACCGAAGAGGAGACCCACCGAAGAGGAGACCGAAGAGAAGTCCCACCGAAGAGGAGACCCACCGAAGAGGAGTCCCACCGAAGAGGAGACCCACCGAAGAGGAGACCCTCCGAAGAGGAGTCCCACCGAAGAGGAGTCCCACCGAAGAGGAGACCGAAGAGGAGTCCCACCGAAGAGGAGTCCCACCGAAGAGGAGTCCCACCGAAGAGGAGACCCACCGAAGAGGAGTCCCACCGAAGAGGAGTCCCACCGAAGAGGAGACCGAAGAGGAGTCCCACCGAAGAGGAGATCCACCGAAGAGGAGACCGAAGAGGAGTCCCACCGAAGAGGAGTCCCACCGAAGAGGAGACCCACCGAAGAGGAGTACCACCGAAGAGGAGACCCACCGAAGAGGAGACCCACCGAAGAGGAGACCCACCGAAGAGGAGTCCCACCGAAGAGGAGTCCCACCGAAGAGGAGACCCACCGAAGAGGAGACTGAAGAGGAGTCCCACCGAAGAGGAGTCCCACCGAAGAGGAGTCCCACCGAAGAGGAGTCCCACCGAAGAGGAGACCCACCGAAGAGGAGACCCACCGAAGAGGAGTCCCACCGAAGAGGAGACCCACCGGAGAGGAGACCGAAGAGGAGGCCCACCGAAGAGGAGACCGAAGAGGAGTCCCACCGAAGAGGAGTCCCACCGAAGAGGAGACCCACCGAAGAGGAGTCCCACCGAAGAGGAGTCCCACCGAAGAGGAGACCCACCGAAGAGGAGACCGAAGAGGAGTCCCACAGAAGAGGAGACCCACCGAAGAGGAGTCCCACCGAAGAGGAGTCCCACCGAAGAGGAGTCCCACCGAAGAGGAGACCCACCGAAGAGGAGTCCCACCGAAGAGGAGACCCACCAAAGAGGAGACCCACCGAAGAGGAGTCCCACCGAAGAGGAGTCCCACCGAAGAGGAGACCCACCGAAGAGGAGTCCCACCGAAGAGGAGACCCACCGAAGAGGAGTCCCACCGAAGAGGAGTCCCACCGAAGAGGAGACCCACCGAAGAGGAGTCCCACCGAAGAAGAGTCCCACCGAAGAGGAGTCCCACCGAAGAGGAGTCCCACCGAAGAGGAGTCCCACCGAAGAGGAGACCCACCGAAGAGGAGACCGAAGAGAAGTCCCACCGAAGAGGAGTCCCACCGAAGAGGAGTCCCACCGAAGAGGAGACCCACCGAAGAGGAGACCCACCGAAGAGAAGTCCCACCGAAGAGGAGTCCCACCGAAGAGGAGTCCCACCGAAGAGGAGACCCACCGAAGAGGAGTCCCACCGAAGAGGAGACCCACCATAGAGGAGTCCCACCGAAGAGGAGACCGAAGAGGAGTCCCACCGAAGAGGAGACCCACCGAAGAGACCGAAGAGGAGGCCCACCGAAGAGGAGACCGAAGAGGAGTCCCACCGAAGAGGAGTCCCACTGAAGAGGAGACCCACCGAAGAGGAGTCCCACCGAAGAGGAGACCGAAGAGGAGTCCCACAGAAGAGGAGACCCACCGAAGAGGAGTCCCACCGAAGAGGAGTCCCAACGAAGAGGAGACCCACCGAAGAGGAGACCCACCGAAGAGGAGTCCCACCGAAGAGGAGTCCCACCGAAGAGGAGACCCACCGAAGAGGAGTCCCACCGAAGAGGAGTCCCACCGAAGAGGAGACCCACCGAAGAGGAGACCCACCGAAGAGGAGACCGAAGAGAAGTCCCACCGAAGAGGAGACCCACCGAAGAGGAGTCCCACCGAAGAGGAGTCCCACCGAAGAGGAGTCCCACCGAAGAGGAGACCCACCGAAGAGGAGACCGAAGAGAAGTCCCACCGAAGAGGAGACCCACCGAAGAGGAGTCCCACCGAAGAGGAGTCCCACCGAAGAGGAGACCCACCGAAGAGGAGACCCACCGAAGAGGAGTCCCACCGAAGAGGAGTCCCACCGAAGAGGAGTCCCACCGAAGAGGAGACCGAAGAGGAGTCCCACCGAAGAGGAGTCCCACCGAAGAGGAGTCCCACCGAAGAGGAGACCCACCGAAGAGGAGTCCCACCGAAGAGGAGACCCACCAAAGAGGAGTCCCACCGAAGAGGAGTCCCACCGAAGAGGAGACCGAAGAGGAGTCCCACCGAAGAGGAGACCCACCGAAGAGACCGAAGAGGAGGCCCACCGAAGAGGAGACCGAAGAGGAGTCCCACCGAAGAGGAGTCCCACCGAAGAGGAGACCCACCGAAGAGGAGTCCCACCGAAGAGGAGACCGAAGAGGAGTCCCACAGAAGAGGAGTCCCACCGAAGAGGAGTCCCACCGAAGAGGAGTCCCACTGAAGAGGAGACCCACCGAAGAGGAGTCCCACCGAAGAGGAGTCCCACCGAAGAGGAGTCCCACCGAAGAGGAGTCCCACCGAAGAGGAGACCCACCGAAGAGGAGACCGAAGAGAAGTCCCACCGAAGAGGAGACCCACCGAAGAGGAGTCCCACCGAAGAGGAGTCCCACCGAAGAGGAGACCCACCGAAGAGGAGACCCATCGAAGAGGAGTCCCACCGAAGAGGAGTCCCACCGAAGAGGAGACCGAAGAGGAGTCCCACCGAAGAGGAGTCCCACCAAAGAGGAGTCCCACCGAAGAGGAGACCCACCGAAGAGGAGTCCCACCGAAGAGGAGACCCACCGAAGAGGAGTCCCACCGAAGAGGAGTCCCACCGAAGAGGAGACCGAAGAGGAGTCCCACCGAAGAGGAGACCCACCGAAGAGAAGTCCCACCGAAGAGGAGTCCCTTCGAAGAGGAGACCCACCGAAGAGGAGACCCACCGAAGAGGAGACCGAAGAGAAGTCCCACCGAAGAGGAGACCCACCGAAGAGGAGTCCCACCGAAGAGGAGTCCCACCGAAGAGGAGACCCACCGAAGAGGAGATCCACCGAAGAGGAGTCCCACCGAAGAGGAGTCCCACCGAAGAGGAGACCGAAGAGGAGTCCCACCGAAGAGGAGTCCCACCGAAGAGGAGTCCCACCGAAGAGGAGACCCACCGAAGAGGAGTCCCACCGAAGAGGAGTCCCACCGAAGAGGAGACCAAAGAGGAGTCCCACCGAAGAGGAGACCCACCGAAGAGGAGACCGAAGAGGAGTCCCACCGAAGAGGAGTCCCACCGAAGAGGAGACCCACCGAAGAGGAGACCCACCGAAGAGGAGTCCCACCGAAGAGGAGACCCACCGAAGAGGAGTCCCACCGAAGAGGAGTCCCACCGAAGAGGAGACCCACCGAAGAGGAGTCCCACCGAAGAGGAGACCCACCGAAGAGGAGTCCCACCGAAGAGTAGTCCCACCGAAGAGGAGACCCACCGAAGAGGAGACCCACCGAAGAGGAGACTGAAGAGGAGACCCACCGAAGAGGAGTCCCACCGAAGAGGAGTCCCACCGAAGAGGAGACCCACCGAAGAGGAGACCGAAGAGGAGTCCCACCGAAGAGGAGACCCACCGAAGAGGAGACCGAAGAGGAGGCCCACCGAAGAGGAGACCGAAGAGGAGTCCCACTGAAGAGGAGTCCCACCGAAGAGGAGACCCACCGAAGAGGAGTCCCACCGAAGAGGAGTCCCACCGAAGAGGAGTCCCACCGAAGAGGAGACCGAAGAGGAGTCCCACAGAAGAGGAGTCCCACCGAAGAGGAGACCCACGGAACAGGAGACCCACCGAAGAGGAGTCCCACCGAAGAGGAGTCCCACCGAAGAGGAGACCGAAGAGGAGTCCCACCGAAGAGGAGACCCACCGAAGAGGAGACCCACCGAAGAGGAGTCCCACCGAAGAGGAGTCCCACCGAAGAGGAGACCCACCGAAGAGGAGTCCCACGAAGAGGAGACCAAAGAGGAGTCCCACCGAAGAGGAGACCCACTGAAGACGAGACCCACCGAAGACGAGACCGAAGAGGAGTCCCACCGAAGAGGAGTCCCACCGAAGAGGAGTCCCACCGAAGAGGAGTCCCACCGAAGAGGAGACCCACCGAAGAGGAGACCGAAGAGAAGTCCCACCGAAGAGGAGACCCACCGAAGAGGAGTCCCACCGAAGAGGAGTCCCACCGAAGAGGAGTCCCACCGAAGAGGAGACCCACCGAAGAGGAGTCCCACCGAAGAGGAGTCCCACCGAAGAGGAGACCGAAGAGGAGTCCCACCGAAGGGGATTCCCACCGAAGAGGAGTCCCACCGAAGAGGAGACCCACCGAAGAGGAGACCCACCGAAGAGGAGTCCCACCGAAGAGGAGTCCCACCGAAGAGGAGTCCCACCGAAGAGGAGTCCCACCAAAGAGGAGTCCCACCGAAGAGGAGACCCACCAAAGAGGAGACCGAAGAGGAGTCCCACCGAAGAGGAGTCCCACCGAAGAGGAGTCCCACCAAAGAGGAGACCCACCGAAGAGGAGACCCACCGAAGAGGAGTCCCACCGAAGAGGAGACCCACCGAAGAGGAGACCCACCGAAGAGGAGTCCCACCGAAGAGGAGACCCACCGAAGAGGAGTCCCACCGAAGAGGAGACCCACCGAAGAGGAGACCCACCGAAGAGGAGTCCCACCGAAGAGGAGACCCACCGAAGAGGAGTCCCACCGAAGAGGAGACCGAAGAGGAGTCCCACCGAAGAGGAGACCCACCGAAGAGGAGACCCACCGAAGAGGAGTCCCACCGAAGAGGAGTCCCACCGAAAAGGAGACCGAAGAGGAGTCCCACCGAAGAGGAGACCCACCGAAGAGGAGACCCACCGAAGAGGAGTCCCACCGAAGAGGAGTCCCACCGAAGAGGAGTCCCACCGAAGAGGAGACCCACCGAAGAGGAGACCCACCGAAGAGGAGTCCCACCGAAGAGGAGACCCACCGAAGAGGAGTCCCACCGAAGAGGAGTCCCACCGAAGAGGAGACCGAAGAGGACAGAACTGCACCTTAAGATCCCTAGGGGGAAAGGGATGGCCAAAGGCCAGAAAAGACAACAATCGATCCTACAACAAAAAGGAAGAAGCAGAACCAGAACAACGTCCGCCATTACATCAACCGGTATTTGAGAGGAAAGAGGAACATCATGTGGACCATCCTGCTGGGACCTCTCTGCCGATAACATCATACGGCAATACCGGCTGGTAAGTATAAATCCACCAAAGTAATAATAGCAGGATAGTAGTTATATAGTGGTAGTATATGAGTATTAGTGTAATTTGAGTAATAATACTAGTGATAATAGTAAGAAAGTAATAAAATAACAATAGTAATAGTAGTAGGTATAATAGCAGTGTGATCCAGGGTTCTAGGACTGATCGCCTTTTCTCGGGGTCAAGAAGGAATTTTTCCGCTGTGACACAAATTGGCTGAAGGTGTCCTGAGGTTTTTGCCTTCTTTTGGATCAACACTCTAGGTATAGGGTAGTATTAGTAGCAATAGGAAAGAAGAATAATACCGTAATAAGACATCAGGTTATTATTATTAATAAATATAAACTAGTTACGGTATATCTATAGAAAGAACAAAGAGTAAATAAAAATAATTATAAACGTAGTTCAATCAATACTGTAATATTAAATAGTTATAGAAAAGTTAGAGTAGTACTTTAATAAGAAAGCAGGACATAAGACAAAATATATAAAAAACTATATTAAAAACAACTGTAGTAGTACATTTAGTACAGTAATAGTAATTACATAACTAGTAACATAATTAGGTTTGATCCGGGGTCCTAGGACTGATCGTCTTTTCTCAGGGTCAAGAAGGAAATTTTTCCCTGTGACACAAATTGGCTGAAGGTGTCCTGGGGTTTCTGCCTTCTTCTGGATCAACACTGTAGGTATAGGGCAGTATTAGTAGTGATAGGAAAGAAGAATAATACTGTAATAAGATAGCACAATGTTAATAATAACCATATCAAATAGTTAGATTTATAAAAACAAATTAAAATAACTCCAGTAGTACAATAATTAGTGTAATATATAACTTGTAATAACATTATTAGGTTTGATCCAGGGTCCTAGGACTGATCGCCTTTTCCCGGGGTCAAGAAGGAATTTTTCCCGTGACACAAATTGGCGGTAGGTGTCCTGGGGTTTTTGCCTTCTTCTGGATCAACAGCTTTAGGCATAGGGATTTTAGTAATACCATTATTAGAATCACAAGAATAATAAAAAAAATTGAATTAAATTTTTTAATTAGTTTTATAACAGTTACAATTAATTGGATTAATGCAATAATAATAAATAGTAAAAATGGTGGTAATAACAATAAAAAAAACTAGTCCCAGTTACTAAGTTAGTGTAGTGTTAGTGTAGGGACCCATCTGAAGAGGTCGCCTTGACGTTGGCAGATGGGCTCGCACAATTTGCTCAAAATGTGTGCTAAGAACCTCATATTTCTATGTACAGGAGATCTAGCAGTAATTCTATTCAGGAGATAGATATCTGTGTACACACACACTTTGTTATATACTTTTGTGCAGCACACAGGGCAGGTATACAGGTACAGGGCGAGAGTGTTACAGTGATATTATAACTCGGCCTTAAGGATAAAATGCTGACAACTACAGAATCTGGAAACACATCCGAAACTAGACCTTGTAAGTAACTGGTTCCCAGCTAGTGGTGAATATGTACAGGGCAGTCCGGTACCAGGACCCGCTCTATAGGACACATTATCATCAGGCAGGTCCTGTCAGGGCTCTTACAAGATCTGCGGCAGAAGTGTGGCTGTATAACACATTCCTGCTCCTGCCTCAGCCTCCGACAGTGGAGCCAACCCTGACCCTGGCAGTTTAATCCACTGTATGACACAGTAGGGGGCTTCCACAGCATTTAGGCACTTTAGACAGGAGAGGGAGGCGCGATCATGGTGCCGATGAGTTTCTATGGCAGCCGAGATCTAACAATAGACCCCATGACGGCCATCTTACTGCTCCTATTAGACCCCGGCTGAGCAAAGGTCTATGAGGATGCCGGTGAGACTTATGTCGCCTGCTCTGCACATATTAGAAATGCCTAGGGCTGATTAGTTTTCCATTTGTAAATCTGATCCAGCAGCGCTGGGCTACCACTGACGTGATCAGGGCTATTGAGCTCCTAGATTGGGCAGAGGAGCTCAGTCTTCAGCAGGAGCTGGCCGAGGAGAGTGGAGCAACTTGCATGGGGCAGCTGCACAAGAAGTAACTCAAAAGGTGGAGATTTACCCGGAGACGTGGTGCCCGGGCTGTGATCTGCTGTGCAGGCTGCATAGTCGATGCCTCCTAGGACCCGAACTTCTGACTTGCCCCCTGGGCCGTGGGGCACGCGGAACCGGGCAATAGGGAGACTCTGGGAGTAGTAGTGGCGGCCCGGTCCCGCGGCTCAGGGTGGTCAGACCAATGGTAGTCTGCTGCTGTACTTTAGATAATGTCCGACTACGCCACCCGTGGATTGCGGTTATTAGGAACCGCCGCTGCAAGGCAGTCCGCTGGGGCTGATGTTACTCCCAACGGGAAGAGTGCGGCCCCAGGGCAGTGTAGTGGATGGTGGGAGTAATGGTAGTGAGAGTCCCAGTACCGGTAGTGCTGGAGGAGCGAAAGAGCACACAAACAACGTCCAATGTCTTTTACTCACAGTTCAGGTACTCCGGGTCACTTCTGTGCACGTAGTGACCGCCCGAGCCGTGCTGCGTCCACCTGGTGAGGGGCTCGGTCAACTCCCAGGCAGCTCAGGAATATGGCACAGGACCCCCTTCTTTCCTTTCTCTGGCCTGCCTCACCAGTGACCCACTTCTGTCCAGCTGCCGCGGACTTGTGCGGTTAAACGTGGGCCCCGTCCTCCGCTGTCCTATATGGTGCCTTCCTAGCAGGTTTGATGAGGTGTCGCACCAATTAATGATCACGACGACCGGTCTTTGGCTGAGGGTTGTTTCTCCTCCACCAACTTGGGATCCGGTACCCTTAATCTGCCTGACCCTTCACCCTGGATTCTCATGGGTTCTTAGGGTCCCTTCCACCTTCTTGTTCCTGAGCCCTTCTGTTTCTCTGTCTCTCCTCCGTCTTTCCTGTTCCTTCTTCTCCTCCCTTCTCATGGAGCTGGGCTCAGGTGGCACCACAGCTCCCCTTCACTTCCTCCTCGGCCTCTCACTAGGCCCTCCTGGAGTAGAGCTCCTACAGAGCCTATACTCCCTGTCTTCTCCTCTCTGGACAGAACCTAGATCTAAGATGGTGCCCACCTTTTATACCTCCCTCTGACCATGAGCCCAGGTGACCAGCAACCAGTGGGCTCCTACCTACACTCAGGAACCAACCCCTATCTGCCCCTACAGCACTGGGTGTTCCACCGCCCTCCCCACTCCAGGCAGGGACATAATCGGTCGTGCCTGCACTACTGTCTAGTGGGAGCACCGTTGAGCTATCCCTCGGAAATGGGGTGTGTGTGCTGCATGCAGCTAACTGAGCCCTGGTCCACACTCCATCCTTACCCGGGAGTGGAATATCACACCTCTGGCAGAGGTGCAATACCCCTGTAGCGGCCGAACCCTCGGGGCGCTACACTTCACCCCTAACAGGCACAGCAGAGCTCGGACGGCTGCAAGTGAACGGAGAACGGCTGATTAGTAACTGCTGCGTCTCCTGCAGCTCAGATAAGAGCCGTACAGAGCGGGGGCTCAGTAATGATGAATACGGGAAGTGTCCGCCCCTCACATATCCTATATGCGGCCTCCAGAGGTAAAGTCTCCCCTGTAACCAGCGCCTTCTCCCACCTTCTCTGCTGGCATGCTCCATTGCTTAAAGGGGATGTCTGAAGAAAACAAGTTATCACTTATCCACAGGCTCGGTGATCACTTACTGATCGTGGGGGTCTGACCGCTGCGAACCATCGTCTGATCGGGAAGGAGTGGAAAGTCAGGATTCAACTGCAGCTCCATTCATTCTCTATGGGGCTCCAGAAAAGCCGAGCTCAGGGCTTGAATGGCACATAGGGAAGGAATGGAGCGGATCCTGGAGTAATAACATGTCCTCCTCTCCTCAGCTTTCTGTCTGTGTAAGTGGCTCAGCCCTTGTCTCCCCTTCTGCACCGGCTTCTGTACTGGTCCCTGTAGACTTTCTCCTATGAGGAAGAGGAACCCCTCTGCCCTTCTGCTCTCAGTCCTCTGCGGCTTTTCCCCATCGCTCAGTGCAGCCATTATATATAATAAGGATCATTCTTGTCCGGCTTTCATCCCGCCCAGCTGACAAGATAATAAACATGTGAGGTGGAAGGTTCACAATTATTAGATGTGTTGTGAAAAGTCTCCACAGCAAATTCAGAGAAAACTGCAGGGTGACCGCTTGTGAAACCAGCACAAAATCCAGCGGACAGCGCCTCCCTGCCCCCCGCCGGTCTCTGTATCCTGGCATTCAGCTATTCCATTTGGTGCTTATTCAGGGAGGAAAATAAAAATGTGATGTTCTTACACAGACGCCTGAAGACGCGACGTTCGCTGCGGTGACACCCAGCTGCGCTTGGTATCACAGATCCTAGAAGTGTGCATTGATGGATTCCTCCACAAGAGGCCCTCATAAGCATTCACACACCTCCACCTTCCACCTCAGACCACCAGAGGGAGACCGTTAGGGATATATAAAGGGAAGGTGGAGCCAGGCAACCCAGAAAGTGATTCAGCAGTTTCCTGCTCAGACACAGAAGGACTCAGTTCAGTCGAGCCAGAGCCTAGCAGTTCCTGCAGAAAGAGTTCAGTACAGTCTGTAGAGTGATTCCAGACTAGAACTCACAGAGCTCAGGATAGAGAGCTAGGAGTGTGCCGACGCTCTGAGAGCGGCGAAGAAGAGCAGTGTCCCGGCTGCAGTGTGTGTAGCCTAGTGAGGGCCCCGAGAGGGGCCGAAGGCGAGTGGAGAGTGAGTACATAGGGGGCAGAGGAGCTTAATTAGCTCACCCTGAAGCATTTACCGGACACTGGGTCCGAAGCTTACCGGGATCTCTACGACCCAGTAAAGCATAACCGGAATCCCTGGAGAACTACAGGTCCCAGGATCGCTAGAGTGCTGATACGTAACAGAGCCAGGAGACACATAGGCCTCGCAAGCTGAGGAGCGTGTACTCCAAGAAAAGGCCCTACCACAAGGTCAGCCAGCGCAGGACAGAGACAAAGTTAGGCCTAGCTCCAGGCAGGTCAGAAACTTACTACGCAGAGGCAAGAAACAGGAGGCCCTACACCCGCTCATTGGGGAGGATCCTGATATGCACCCTTCACCCTACAGTGCTCCAGGATGTGCCTGACTTTCCATCAGTAAAAGGTACTGAAGTGACTACCGTGTCCGTCCCCGTTCTTGCTCTGACCCGGCTGGGTCTCGCCTGTCCTGCATTCCCCTTGCATACGCTGCCCTGAGGCCTAGATCCACCTGTGGGGAGCTATACCATCGAGCTGCCTCATCACCGGCCTCAGTGGACTGCCGCAGCGCTGGTGATTATCATCAGAAACCACAGGTGGCGTCACGAACTTTCATAAAATGAACAAACAACCACCCTTTTAAAGAGTGACCCCAGGGTACGGGCCCAGGAGCCGACCACCGCGACATCCCCAAGGCTAGGCAAAGGCCCGGGTACCGAGTCATCCCCATCCCCTGGGCTGGTCACTGCTTTTCATCATCCATGTTGGGCTGTTGTACGACGTGTGGACTACTCTGCTTGTTGGATTCTTGCATTACCACAAACACTGCCTTTATTTTGTGATTTCTGTGCCGCTTCCCATTTCTATTGGCAGCGTGATATACCAGCACGTGAGTGCTGCCACAATCATGTGTCAATAGGTTATTGATGGAGGCCGTGATACAGAGACCGTCCTGGACCAGGGAGGAGTTGGTACAGAAGCACCTAGAGAGGGGGGTACAGGGACTTCATTTCAATTTTAAAACTTAGCTGGATTGTGTTTAGCTACAAGACTGGAAAGAAAAATAGAAAAAAAAAATTAAGATTTTATTATTTGGCAAAATCGTCCATCAGAGGTTTGGCCACTACCAAAAAGTTTTTGATGAACTTACAGTAGCAGCTGGCGAAACCCAAAAAACTTTGCAACGCCTTTAAGTCCTGAATATAATACCAATCCAGTACCGTCCGGACTTTTGCCAGATCCATGCAAAAACAGTGAATGATAAGAAATAACCCAAAAAAGGGACCTCCTGAATGGAGAACATAAATTATTTGTCAAACCAGAGAAATGTATTATCTTTGAGTATCTGTAAGACCTGCCTGACATGTACCTGATGTGATACGAGGTGAATAAATTAGACTGTGGGGACCCCCAACCAAACCCCGACGCTCAGCCCCCCTTCCGCCACCCCTTCCTTAACAATACAGTAATGTAACTCTTACAACTGGATGGGTGAGGATCGGTCACAGCTTTATTAACTCTTTAACTCATTCCATTAGAAAGGCATTTTATTTCCAAAAATAATTCCGCTTGTTGCAGCATGCCCTGTGTCTCCACACCGGCAAGTTGGCCAACAAGAGTAACTTTCCAACATGTCCTTTCTATTTCAGGCCAAGGAGGATCCTGCGTACTCGTATGCAGGACTCAGACCCCCACCCATCATCATTAACGCTTGCTCCACTCCGTCCTGGAGTCCTGACAGGAATATGTCCAGTCCAATATCCGTTAAATGAACACCGTCGGGCCATATGTGGCCAGCTTTATCTCCTTCCAGTTCTCGGTGTCTTATCACTACACCACCTCTTTCCTTTAAAAATCTTGCCATCCGAATATTTATTAGCCGCCTTGTCCGTTCGATGGCTGCACTGTCTCGCGCACCTCGCCATACCGTTCTCGGCACAACCTCTGACCATATTATAGTTAGTTTACTAAAAAATGCTCTGAAGCACTCAGTGTCTAGCTTCATTATTGCCATTAGTTCTGCGCTCTTGTAATGACCAAAGTCGTTTCCCCCAGCGTGTATAACTAAGATAACCGGACCTGTTGCTTCTCTCCCTATGTTGATTACCTCCATTAGTACCTGTGGCCATCGCAGGCCTCTAATACCTCTCCAGTTGAAATATGTGTCATGAAACCCCATATTCCTCCCGCCTGGGCGGACTGTCGCCCTTTTTTCTGCCCAGTATATGTACGAGTGGCCTATCACCCACACTGTTGGCTTATCGTCACCTATAAAAGAAACAAACCACGTTAGGATAACAAGTCCTGTCTTATGTATCTCGCAAAACACGCGGATCGCCATCTGCCTATCCTCTGCACTTCCGTTTCTGACAGTCCTGCTCTAGCTGCTTCCGTGGCCGCGCCTATGCGGAATGAGTGTGTCCCGTAATCTTTGGGGTGGTTCCCTGCTGATGTTAGGCATTTATTAAATATAAATTGGAACTGGTATCTTGATAATGGAGTTCCATCAATGTGTGATAGGAAGAAATTACTTTGTGGCCTGATGGCTGCATATGTTTTTTCTATTGTTACCGGACACAGTGTACTGTTTGTGGGTTTTAGAAGCACCCAAGTGCCCTTGCCCGCTGGGTCTGTTTTGGATTTGCGTATGCGTAGGCGTATTGCATTATTGGCTATGACTACGTCCTGGTGTAATAAGCCTCCACTGGTGGTGATTTTGGATCGAGGGACTAATTCGCTTATGCGTAGCGCCCCGAAAAAGGCGATCACAAATGCAGTAGACAGTAGTGTTGCTTCAAATTGTGAGTGGCATGTTAATGGTGTTAGGGATATGATTTTTGAGAGCAGATTTAGTGACACAGGACGTCTGCACTCCTGACTTGGCTGACCTCTTTTCCACCCTTTTAAGGCTTGACTGATGATGAATCTTTTTGTCACATCTCCCCAATTCAGTAGTTGGAAATGAAATGCTACTCCGGTCCGCCACCGCTGCGCTGACGCCCCTGATATGCCCCTCATCATTAGCTGGTGGAGAAATTCTATGGTTACATCTAGTCTGGCTTGTTCACATTGGTTAACCCGTCTGCCTGCTACTAGTCGTATCCAGTCTTCCCATGCCTTACCGTATGCTTTCCATGTTGACGGGGCGACTGACGCTCTGATTAATGGCATCAGCTGTTCGCCACTAGATCCCATAGGGAGGGTGGGCAACTGGTGCCCGACGGGTGGGCGTTGGGGAGGAGCTCTCTGAAAACCTGCCAATTGAATTGTGATAAAGCGTTAGCAGCAGCGTTAGATCCCCCCTCCACATTGTGGCTAGCGCGGACCCATACATTGTGTTTTAGGCACAGGAATGCTAGCCGGCGTAGTAGGCCTACCACTGGGAGAACCGATGATGCCATCTTATTAATGCAGTGCGCTAGGCTGGTGTTATTTGTTATGAAGCGTATATTTTTGTTCGCTAGGTACGTGCCCCATATTTCTATGGCTACCACTATTGGGAAGAGTTCCAGGAGTGTCTGTTTTTTTGTTAACCCTTGTTCAGACCAATACGGAGGCCATAAGCCTGTGCACCACTAGTTATCTAGTATCGCTGCATATCCGCCCGCCTCTGCTGCCCCGGTGAATAATTTTAGTTCAATGTTGGACTGTTCTGCTGACATAAATAACGTGTGACCATTGAATGATTGTAAGAAGGTTTTCCACACCTCTAAGTCCGCCCGAAGCTGCCTGCTGATTCTGATTCTATGACTCGATTTTAATGCACGTTTTGTTGCAAGGGATAAACGACGAGAGAAAACCCTTCCGACTGGCATCACCCGGCTCGCGAACACGAGGAGACCTAGTAACACTTGCATCTGTTGTAGTGTTACTTTCCGTACTGTGCAAAATCACTCGAGGTGTAGTGTTTTTTGTATTTTTTCTGTTGGGAGGTGGAATAACCTTGCTGTGGTGTCGATTTCGATGCCTAAGAACGATAGCTTTCTTGTGGGGCCTATGTTTTTTGTAGGGCACAATGGGACTCCAAACCGTTGAAAGATGTTTGTGAATTCGTTAAGTAATGATTGGCATTGATTTGAGTCTTTGGGTCCGACGAATAGGAAGTCATCTAGGTAATGTGTGACGGACCTATTGCCGGTTTTGTACCTCAACACCCATTCTAGGAAGGAACTGAATAGTTCGAAGTAATAACAGATATTGAACAACCCATTGGGAGGCAAGTGTCGTAGAAGTATTCATTGTCCACTTGGCATCCCAGCAGGTGGTAGCAATTTGGGTGCACCGGTAGTAGGCGAAAGGCGGATTCTATGTCGGATTTAGCGAGCAGCGCTCCGGGCCCCGCATCGCGTACTAACATTACTGCTCTGTCGAAAGACGCGTAGGAGACTGAGGCGTCTTCAGACGAAATACCGTCATTTACAGACTCTCCTTTTGGGTAAGATAAATGATGGATAAGCCGGAATGAACCTGGCTCTTTTTTGGGGATTATTCCCAGAGGGGAAACTCTTATGTTACTGAATGGTGGAGTTGGGAAAGGGCCCGCCACTCTGCCTAGAGCTACTTCTTTTTGTATTTTTTGCCTAAGTATTTCAGGGTGCTCTTTTGCAGATTTAAGGTTATTTGCAAAGGTGGGTGATTTATTAAGTTTGAAAGGGAGGAAAAAACTGTTTGTGAAACCAAAACGTAACTGCCCCGCTGCGTCTTTCTTAGGATATTGGTCTAGCCAGGGGCCCATCGCGTTTACGCTCACCGGGGTCCTTGGATTCTGACTGTGGGAGTTTAATTGATAATTTGCTTGCGGGATGAGAACATCTTGCCGCGGGGTGGGCTGCACCCCAGGCTGAGCATTCATGTTTGTATCTGCATAAGGCGTAGAAACGACAGCGTCCCTCATTGTACTGCCAGCAGGCCCCTGGTCTACGTACTACCACTCAATTTTGGCCTGCTGTTGCCTGTTGTCCAGTAGCCGTTGTTGGAAAGGGATGGTGTTTCTGTAACAGCATTAATCGCAACCATATGTCTGTAGCTTTTACCCCCCAGCCTAGCTGTGGTTGCAGGGCCAACCGCCTCCGGAACTCTTCATCGTAGCGCCACCATGCTGAACCGCCGTGGGCTTTGTACGAGTTATACACCGTATCCTGGTATATGAATAGTTCTGAGCAGCGTTCCGGATGCTTTTGGCCCATGATGCAACCCAGCACTGAAAACGCCTGTAACCAGTTACTCATTGTCTTCGCGACCTTTTGTCTACTTCTGTTGAATGGTCTGTCGACTATCCTTTTCTCTTTGTCTATAGTATGTTGGTCAGCGGTTACAAGTGCCCAAATGTCGATGTAGTCATTATTCCATATTTTAATTCTGGTTTCCTTGTCTATGTGTGAGCCCAATGGGCTTATCCTGCAAAAGAATGCGTCCTTGTGTACGCTGGCTAATGGTGGAGTTGTTTTAGTAGAATTATGTATAGCGCCTGGTGGCACGGATAGTTGTTCGACTATGGCCTTAAGGGCCGCTATTAAGTTGGTGTTACTATTTCCCATTTCAGTTATACTTATATTGCACGCACCCATTCCTGCGGCTGGAGGAGGGACTCCGATGTGTGGAGGGACTCTGACACCAGTCTCGCTCGGGGTGAGCAGCGTGCCTCTGCTCTTAGACCTGCGTGAAATCGTTGTATCGTGCAGACTGTAAGCTCTGGAGGGTGCCATTGTATCGTTTCTGTCCCCCGGAGGACGGGATCGTTGGGGCTCGACATCTCTGATGCAGAGGATGGTGAGCGCCACCTTGAGGACCGCGACCTGTGACCCCTCCTGTGGGATGCCGATCTCCACTTTGCTTGTGACGACCGCTTCCTTCGCCGGTGACTTGTGTGCGATGGCGTAGATCTGTCGTCGGAGGAACTACAGCGAGTTCACCTAGAGTGAGTACGCCTGGAGTCTCTGTGTCCCTAAGGGTGTATGGGGGGTTCTGCGCAGTTTACATGTGTCCCGCCGGGACATGTCGGTGCTATTTGTGGCCAGGGCGATGCTATAACGGAGTCAAGCACGTGCGTCGCTGCGCTATTATAGGGGTATATGGGGGAGGCGAGGATGGTCGCTGAAGTGTTTAGGCTCCGCATCGTGTCCATCAGGGGGGTATTGATACTGTGACTGGGCGCTGGATGGGCTGCGGTGATTACAGGGGCCGCAATGTCCCCAGGATGTGTAGTGTCACGTGTTCTGTTTTGGGAACTTTTTCTTTTATTTTTAATAGGAGTTTTTCTGTGGGGGATTGTTTGGGGGGGAAGCAGAGCACAGCCCCCGGCAGAGGATTCCTGTCCGGAGCTCTGCTCTGCCACAGCCCCTGCTGTGTGTTGAGGGGGCGGGGAATGGTTACTAAGTGGCCCGCAGCTTCTTCTGTGAGGCTTCGGGGTGCTGTGCCTAAAGCGCTCTGGAGGACGGGAGTGCCTGCTGGACCTCCGCCCTCCAGGGCGCTCCTCGGCAGGATGCGGGACAGAAGTGTTAACGGGGGTGGGGAACAACAGGCTGTGTGCTGTCTCCAGCGCCGGTGGCAGGCAGGAGACCTGAATCCCCTCTGTGCCCGCCGCCGACATGGAAGACAGCCCGCACTCATTTATTAGTGCAGAGGAGCCCTGCGCCCGCAGTAAGTGAGGCACAGGGTCCACCGCCGCACTAGCTTCAGCTTCCTGCTCCGCCCCGCAGCATTCTGAACTGGGGGGCGTGACCTGTGGGGTCACGTGGGGCGGACACGCGCCCTGTACATGCGCATCGAGCGCTTCCTGCCCTCCAGCTCCGCCTCCCCCAACATGCCTCTCCAGCCTAGTGGAGTCACGCGCCCGCTTCCCTGCTCCGGCGCGCGACCGCAGAGAGGAACCCCCCAACCCCACGCCGGCGCGCGCCCGCCGCCCTGCTGTCGCTGCGCGCCCTTCCCCACTGGCGTGCGGCCACCGGACCGCCACGGCTGCCCGCTTCCCCGAGTCAGCGAGCGCCCGCAGCACTACCGCAGCCGCCTACCGCCCCGGGTTGAGTGGCCCGATGAACACTGTAAAGTTGTGCAGATGCGGCGATCGGGTGAGGAAGGGGATCGGGACCAAGCCGCGGAAGTAATGCAGCCCCCCGTTCCAGATGACCCGACCGCCGTGGAGGGGACCGTTGTACCGTGGGCAATTGGAGTGGGTGAGTAGGCCCAAGTGGTGAGGAGACTGGGACTGGGGAATATGATGTTCCCATAAGGGGTTGAGGGCCAGGGGCAGGGTGATCTGGGGATTTAGAGCTGGGGCCAGGGGGATGAGCGCTGAGCCCCGACATGAGAGCCTGTAACCAGCGCTCGCCCCACTGTGCAAACCCAGCCTGGAGCAATCTGACCTGATCCTGAAATCTCCATGACGTTCGACTCCGGGACCAGCAAAGAAAGGAAGTAACGTGGGATGTCCCGGTGTTTATGTATCCATGGGACGGCTTGTAGCAGCCGTCCCTTTCGCTTCATTGGATCCTTCTGGGGGCTTCAGGATCACTGGTCAGTAAGGGGCAGCGAAGGGGGGGGTCACCAATCGCCATGGCCCGGGGAGGGGCCACCATAGTCAGTGACTCCCTCCTTTATTTAGTATGGAGTCTACCATTATGTCATCAAGATGGGTTTGTTGTGATCTACATGCCAGATGAGTAAAAATGGGAGCATTAGTCAACCCAAATGCCATCACAAGGTTTTCATAGTGCCCCTCAGGAGTATTGAAGGCCGTCTTCCACTCATCTCCTCAATGTGAATGAGATTATAAGCCCCCCTGAGGTCTAGTTTAATCAAATTGTAGGAGCCAAATGGTTTTCTAAAGAGCTCTGGGATGAGAGGGAGAGGATATGCATCCCAGACCGTGATCTGATTAAACTCACAAAAATCAAGGCAGGGGCGCAACCCCTAGTCTTTTTTTTTTTTTGACAAAGAAAAACCCCACTGCAACGGGAGATGAAGAACGTCTTATATGGCCCTTTGGTAGACTTTCAGTGATCTAGTTTTTCATGGCCTGCCTCTCTGAACCAGAGATATTATATAACCTGCTTTTTTGGCAGCTTGGCCCCAGGAATAATATTACCGACGCAATCATAAGATTGATGGGGTGGAAGTTCTTGACACCCCTGTTCAGAAAACACATTCCTGAAATCAGACCCACCATGGCTATCCGAGTGACCAAGCAGTGTTCTTGGCAATACTCGCTCCATTTTACCACCTCCCGAGTCTGCCAGTCTACGGCTAAGTGCCCACGATGCAGAAATGCTCTGGATTTTTCCTGAGCGTTTCTGCATCTCCCTGGCAGAAAAAATGCATGCGGATTGTACATGCGGATTTTACATGTGTTTTTCCTGCCAGGGACAAGCGTAAGTGAAGCGTTTTTTCACATGCATTTCCGCATGCGGGTTGTCAAGCGGTTTCCAAGCGATTTTAGCATCACTTGGAAAGTGCTTGACAACTTGGTCACACTATATAAATACGTGCAACCGGCATGGATTTATATAGTGTGACCAAGTTAATAGTTGAAGAAAAAAGATTAAAAATGGTAAAAAAAAAACAAAAAACAAAAACATTTTACTTACCTTCTGATGGCCCCTGGTCTCTTGTATGGCTCACGGTGGTGTGAAAGGACCTTCCATGACGTCATTTAGTCATGTGACAGGTCACGCGACCGCCGACGAGCCGTACAAGAGACTCGACTCAGCGGAGAAAAGACCGGGGGCCATCACAAGGTAAGTATAATGTATTTTTTTCTTGTCTTTTTTTTTTTTTTTTTTTTTTTTACAGGTACCATGGTACCCGGGTCTGGAGGAGAGTCTCCTCTTCTCCAGACCCGGGTACCATCCGCACGTTGAATCGCTTAATATCTGCATGTGCACATGTAGTCATGCGGATATTAAGCCATTCAATGCAAGTCAATGGAGGTAAAACGTCGCGATTACGCAAAATAACTGGTAGTGCTGCGGATTTTTCCGCACTGATAATGCGCAGCGGAAATTTCCGCAGCATGTGCACAGAACATGCGGATTATCATTGGGGAACATTGCAGACCTTCTACCAAGCGTTTAAGCGTTTCTGCAATGGAATTGCCGCTGCGGAAACGCTTAAAAGATAAAGTGGGCACACAACCTACCACAGGATTGTGCAGCGTAAACCAAGGTAGTCTAAGGACCACAGGAGAGGGCAAGCCCTCTAGCACATAACAGTCAATAAATTTTGAGTGCAAGGCCCCTACCTGCAGATGTAGCACACGAGCGACAAGAGTAAAATACCCCTAGCTCAAGGGTGCAGAGTCAATGGCGATTATGGGTGTTGAGACAGAAAATTTATGAGGTTTGAGGTCCTGATCGAACCTAGCGTCGATCAAAATAAACCCCGCCCCACTGTCCAGAAAGGCAGAAATTACCACCATACTTTTGCCAAGATGGATCTTGGACGGTAAAAAAAAAAAATTGTGACCTACCCACAGAGGAAATAAGTACACCCCCGAGTTGCCAATTCACCCCGCAACTCGGGCGCCTTAGTTTTCTGGTGGGTGTTTAGGAATTTAGGAAAGACACACACACACACACACTCCCCCTTTCCGCCAAACTACAGTTGGACCAACAGAACAAGTCGCCACACCCAACAGCATGGGTTCCTCAGTTAACTCAAACCTAGGGGCCCTTGACCCCAGGCCCCCTGCAAATTGGAGTGTCTCCTTATGTCCCTGGCAATGACAGCGGTTAACACACAAACGCCTCTTCAAAACAACCAACACCTCTGACTCCAGAACTAGGCAGCATAAATCTAACACTGGCAATCCAAGATTGCCAGAGGCGAGTATATATAGGAGAGGCGAGAGGCCAACACTGAACAGCTGAGACCATCAATGCTGGAAAGCTCTAGCAGCTCTCAACTGAACAGATTAACCTTTGCACTGCTAGCAGAAACCTTCACGGTTTAATATGATAGTGAAGTGCTTCTAATCAGTGCAGGAGCTCAGACGTCGCAGTCTTCTGGCCCCTCTAGTTACGGTAAACCCGTGGTTCCTGGATTCCAGCGATGTGTCACTTACCGAGCTGCTTGATGCAGTGTTGATAAATTCCCTTTATTAGCTGCAGATGTTCTGCCTATGCACAGGGTACACAGAAAGCTGTCAATCAGTGGTGCGGGTGGGGCTCTATATAGAGCTCATGAATGTGGAGGACTACATGGTAGCAGGTTTACTAGTCCTTGAGTGATAAAACTAAAACAAGCAGCCAGTTATTGACACATGGCTGGAATCAGAGTCTCTGTCTTTATATAATCAGAATCTAATAAGAGTATAGATGCAAGTGTACAATAAATCTGGAAGAATAAAGAAGTAATCAGTATATCATAAATTATATCTACCCTACAGGTAGCATATGCATTATAATTACATACAGCGTCACTAAGGAAAAGTACCTCATTTGCGACGACCACCAATAATACACCTTGGCAAGCAGAAAGGGACCTTGAAACTTCGTAGCTAAAATCAACATGACCCTACCAAAGTACAAAAACGTTAAAAGGGAAAACATGTTGGACAAATATGGATTGATGGATACAAGGCGCATTCTTAAATAACCATGTATAAATGTGAGGGGAGTCATTTCGTATGTAGATGGAGAAAGAATGCTGAGCGTTGGAAACATGTTGCTATGTTGCAAAAATGTTTCACTTGAACCTTGTGGATTAATGGACTTTTAAAGATGAAATAATAAAGATGGATTTTATGGAGCTGGAGTTCCTTTTCCTTTTCCTGTGATTTACACACGTGTGGCCACAAGATCTCCGGGCTTCAGCACGCCGAGAGCCGCTGTGGGTGAGCTGGTGGTTTTTTTTCTATAGCATTCTTAAATAGGCTGTGCCAAGATCGCAACTTTTTGGCTATTCTGTGGGGGGGGGGGTGACAAGCGGGACCTCCAATGATCAGAAAAACAGATGTCTCACATCCCCTTTTTTAATGGAGTGGTGCCATTGTCTATGGAACTGATGGAGATAGCTGAGCTCTGAATTCGGCCATCTCCGGCAGCCCATTACACTTTGAGTGGAGCAGCAGTGCACACGCTCATCGGCCAATCCATTGGCGTAATATGGCTCCTGCACCTGATTTCCTGTGATCGGGAGTCCCAGAGATGGGTCCCCAGCTATTAGCAAGCAATCTGTTCTGTAGAAAAGCGATAAGTTGTAATCTGAGAGCAAACTCTTTCAATTTTAAAATATTGGATAGCTCTTATGGGCGTCTATAAAAAAAAAAAAAACAGTGTGAGATCTACAGGGTCGGCCATTTATATGGATACACCTAAATTAAATGGGAATGGTTGGTGATATCAACCTGAAACAACGGATACTGGAAGCCTGTGCTAGCATTTCTTCTGCGGTGTTGCTATCAGTGTGTCAAGAGTGGGAGAAGAGGGTTGCATTGACAATCCAACACAATGGGCAGCACTTTGAACACATTTTATAAGTGGTTATAAACTTGTACAAAACTCACGAAAGAATAAAGTTACGTTAAAACCAAGCACACCATTGTTTTTCTTATGAAATTCTCAATAAGTTTGATGTGTCACATGACCCTCTTCCCATTGAAGAAATAAAGTTGGATCCAAAATGGCCGCCATGGTCACCACCCATCTGGAAAAGTTTTCCCCCTCCCATATACCAATGTGCCACAAACAGGAAGATGATATCACCAACCATTCCCATTTAATTTAGTTGTATCCATATAAATGGCCCACCCTGTAAAATAATAAATTATTATTATTATTATTATTGCAGCTGCTGCATTTTGTATAACTCATTCAGTATCTGAACATCTGCAACAAGAGCACAGAGAAACAAATCAAGAAGAAACGTCACACTCACCGGAGTGTGGATCAGGCTCAGGAGATACTTCTTTCCCTCGTAAGTGTAAACCAGAGACGCAGTCTGGGCCTTCACCGTAATCCGGGCTCCCTCTCCACCTGCAGCTTGTCCAGAACTTGCTTATTGGAGGCGGCTTTTGGAATACACCCTGAGGGAAGGAGCGAGACCCCAGAATCCACACTGTTAGCTCGTGGTGGCAGTGTCCCCCTCCATACTAGTCTGTCAAGGTTAGCTTGTTTCTGTGTTTTATATATGTATTTTATGTGTGTAAACCCTCTTCATGTGTACAGCAGCCTGGAGTGAACGCTGCTTAAAAAATAAATAATAGAGTAAGGCCTCATTCAGACCACAGTGATTTCTCTTGTAGGTAAAAAAAAAAAAAAAGACCGATTTTCATCAGCTTTGTTTTGCATCCGAGAAGTTCTAAACTTTGATTTGGATCAAAATCCGACAGGTCAACGTGTTTCGGTGAAAAATACGCGATCCGCAGAAATATGTGAACAGCCCTAGACTATAATAGATATGAGTTCTGTGAAAAACAAGGATCGAGCTCGTACGAGATCCAACATTTCATTCTATAAATCTACATAAATAATTAAGTAACGTGCCAAATTGCTTTTTTTTGTGTATGTTTTGCGTGTACGGAGGGAAAGTTCCCAGTGCTAGTGTCTATGGTGCTCCATTAGGCTAGGGCTACCTTGTGACTGTGTGTGGCGCTACTGATTGAGCAATAGCTCCAGTTCAAAGCAATACACTAATTTTAAAAGGAAATCTGTTTGACCCCAGATGTGGGCATGCAGGCCTTTGAAATGTAAATCTAAACCAATGGACACTTTTATATCTTCTACCTGTTGCTGCACTCCTAAGTAATTAGAATTTTTGTTCACATGCAAATGAGGAGTTAAGTCTCTGTCTCCTGAGATTATCTCCGACAGCAAGCATCCGTTCTCTTTAGGCTACGTTCCCTTCACTTTTGATGAGTTTTCGATGTTGCAGATTTTCTACAGCATTCCTGCACCTATTAAGTAAAATAGGTTACTTGTTTTTTTTTTCTTTAAATCTGTAACATCAAAAACTCACTGAAAGCTCGTGGTGGGAACTTAGCCTCAGTGTCAATCATAGCTCACAGTTTTTTGGGACGTCAGGCACCAAGCAAGGAAAATCAGAAAGTAAGCTATCAATCAAGATAAAGAGGCTGGTGCTGGGCAGGGAAGCAACCTTGGAAGGCTGAGGCTTGGTAAGTGCTCCGTTACACCCAGAGCACTCAGAAATGCAGCAACAGATAAAAGATATAGAGGTGTCTATGGATTTAGCTTTCCAAATCCTGCATGGTCATGAATGGGAATTGGAGGGAGGGGTATATCTGATGGATTCCCTTAAATTATTAAATGGCAATTGCAGTTCACATAGTTGCATACTACTTAATCTTTAGCGCTACAAAAATTTGCACTTCAAGCACCAGTAAAAAAGATTCCTTAGAGGTATCTGGTCACTATTAGTGATGATCGAGTGTGTTCTATCAACCCCTTCGGCGAGCACGCTCGGGTGCTCGCTGAGTATTTTGGCATGCTCGGCATTTCTTTTAATGTCGCTGTGCCTGCAAGTGTCACGGCTGTTAGACAGCGTGCTCGCCGAAGAGGTTCATAGAACACGCTCGATCATCACCAGTCACTATACATGAGTATACCATAAAAAACAACATATTATATAGTGAATAACACAGACACTATTCAATACAGCAGGGTTGAGGTGTATTTTGTGGTACAAAATTGCAGTATTTTTGAATGACACCATTCACTTTACTGTGCAAGATATAGAAAAAAGGGTAATGAACTCCAAATAAAGTGAAATGGTGCAGAAGAGAAAAAAACAAAAACATTTCACTGCTTTTAAAAAATTCTAAACTTTGCAAACAAATTGTTTGGCTCGTGTTTCAATTTTCTAAGACCGTTTTTAATACTTACCATTTTGGGGTACAACTTTTTGATTGCTCCATCAAATGAATAGTCATAAGTTACTTACCGGTAACGGGATTTTTCAGAGACCATGACAGCACCACGAGAGAGGGGATCCGCCCACCAAGGAGAGGAAACCTACAGGCTTAAAAGGGCGCCACCTCTCTCCCGCCTCAGTTTGGATTACAGAGCACTGAGAGGACCGCCAGGTTAATGAACACAGCAAACAATCACAAAGTTGCCATACCACACGACACCTATTGAGTGTGAGATTATAATTTATAAAAGGGGAGTGCTCCCACAAAGGTGAAGGGAGGGAATGTAAGGGTGCTGTCATGGTCTCCGAAAAATCCCATTACCGGTAAGTAACTTAAGATTTTATCGGTCGACCATGACAGCACCACGAGAGAATTACAGGGATGAAGTAATCTATTGAAGGACCACAGCCTGGAACACTCTTCTCCCAAAGGTGAGGTCAGCCGATACTATATAGGTTAGATATGGGTGTGTCTATGGAATGTAGAAGGACAGGACCAGGTAGCAGCCTTACATATGTCTTCTAATCAAGACACCTGTCTTCTCAGCCCAGGAGGTCGCCACAGCCCGGGTGGACTGAGCCTTGAACCCTCCTGGCACTTCCTTGCCGCTAGATGTATATGCTAGAGAAATGGCCTCCCTATTCCATCTAGCTATGGTGGACTTTGTGACATTAGACCGTTTTGTAGCCCCTTGGTAGGATATAAACAACGAGTTATCTTTCCTAAAGCTTCTGGTAACTGAAAGGTACCTAACCACACATCTCCTCATGTCTAACGTATGTAACTCCGCCTCTTTCTGGTCACTAGGATTTGGACAAAAGGAGGGTAGGAGGACTTCCTGAAGTCTGTGGAAACGAGTGGCTACCTTAGGGAGAGAGAGAGTGATTTTTAGACTAGATCCTGCCTAGCATCCAGAATTTGAGTAAACGGCGAGGCCATAGACAGGCCCTGGATGTCACTAATGCTCCTGGCCGAGGTTAAAGCTATTAACAAAGCGGTCTTAAGGGAGAGGGATTTAAGGGTTGCTGACTATTAGCTCAAACGGCGAGCTAGTCAAGGCCTTTAGAACCAAATTTAAATCCCAGGGAACCAAGCTGCTTTTAATAATAGGTCTAGATCTAAAAGCTGCCTTAATGAACCGAGAAACCCAGTAGTTACCCGCTAGATCACAGCTATATAGGGAACCCAAGGCAGAAACCTGAACTTTAAGGGTGCTGGTGGATAACCCTAGTTCAAGACCTTTTTGTAAAAACGCCAAGATTTTTCCTATTGGCGCCTTCCCCTCCCCCATCAACCCCAGGTTTTCTGCTGTGCATCAGGATGGTTACTAGACCTTGGGAAAAACCTTTCCGATTTAGCAGTGTCTTTTCAAGTTCCACACCGTCAAGTGGAGGCCAGTTGCTTGAGGAGATACGGAATCTCTGGAAGAACCCAAGGATCGGAGATGGACATGCTCCTCAGGCATGATAACCAGGGCCTCCTGGGCCTCAAGGGTGTCTGCTGGCTGGTATGGTCCTTCCTTCTGAGGTGACATGGGCCGCAGTCCCTGCTCCACTTCTCTATGGCCCTTCTCATATCGACCCAGTAGAACCGCTCTCTCAGTAGGAACTCCAGTTTCTTCCACCCGAAGTGCCCCGCTCTGTCATGGTAGGCCTCCAGGACCATTGCTGCATCTCGTCTTGGGACCACCACCTGCCAGGTCAGCTCGTGCGTCCGGTGGTTGACAAGCCTTCTGCACAGCTTACCTTCGTAGAGGAATAGCCTGCTTTTCTCCTTCCATAACTGCTTGGGTTCCTCTGGAGCGTCCGGGCCAGGGCTAGAGTCCTCCTGGGTTAACATGTCTTGCACCAGGCGAATTGCAGGGTCACTATCTTGCGTTTCAGCCCAGCCGTGGTGGGGTAAGGGATTGAACATGATGGTGGTTAGGTCTTTGTCTCTTATCCGGTGAGAATACTGAGTGGCCCCATACCGGTGGAATGCAGGGAGCTCTACTTCCTCCAGCTCTTCTGAGTCTTCTTCTCCTTCAGGCAAGTGGGGCATCCTTGATAGGGCATCTGCGTTGGCGTTGGTTCTGCCTGCCCGGTATTTGATTGTGAAGTCATAATTTGATAGCCGGGCCATCCACCGCTGTTCCAGGGCACCAAGTCTTGCATTGTCTAGGTGTGTCAACGGGTTGTTGTCCGTGTACACAGTGAACTTTGCGGAGGCCAGGTAATGCTTGAAGCGTTCCGTTACGGCCCACCCCACTGCCAAGAATTCTAGCTTGAAGGAGCTGTAATTCTCCAGGTTTCTCTCGGTGAGCCTCAGCTTCCGGCTGGCGTACGCGATCACCCTTTCTCTGCCCTGTTGGTTTTGTGACAGTACGGCTCCCAGCCCCACATTACTGGCATCTGTGTGGAGGATAAAAGGCTGGCCATAATCAGGGTAGGCCAGGATCTCATCCCCAGTGAGGGCCATCTTCAACTGGCGGAAGGACTCCTCTTCCGGCTTGTCCCACTTGAAGGGTGGCTTCTGGACCTAGACTGTCCTATCAGGAAGTCCTGCATAGGGGCTGCCATCTTAGTGAACCCGGGGATGAACCTTCGGTAGTAGCCTACCAACCCGAGGAATTGCCTCACTTCTTTGATGTTAGAGGGGCTTGGCCAGCTCTTGATGGCTGTCACTTTGTCGGGGTCGGGGGCTACTCCCTCAGCACTCACCACGTGCCCTAGGTACTGTACCTTCGGTTTCAACAGGTGACACTTTGAGGGTTTCACCTTCAGGCCATAGCCTGCCAGGGCTTCGAACACCTCGGCCAGGTGCTTTAGATGGTCCTCGTAAGTCTTCGAATAGACAATCACGTCGTCCAGGTACAGTAGGACCGTCTCGAAGTTTCGGTGCCCTAGACAGCATTCCATCAGCCTCTGGAAGGTCCCTGGTGCGTTGAAGAGCCCGAATGGCATACAGTTGAATTCGCTCAATCCCATCGGGGTGGTGAAGGCGGTCTTCTCCTTGTCAGCCTCTGCCACAGGAACCTGCCAGTACCCGCTAGTAAGGTCCAAAGTAGGAAAGAAGTTAGCTGATTTTAGGGCTGCTAAAGACTCCTCTATCCTAGGTAACAGGTACGCGTCTTTATGGGTGATACGATTGACCTTTCTATAGTCCACGCACATTCTCATGGTACCGTCTTTCTTTTTTACCAAAACTAAGGGAGCTGCCCAGGGGCTACAGCTATCTCTAATGACCCCAGCTTCTTTCATTTCTCTCAGCATGCCCTTTGCGTTCTGATAATGTGCAGGAGGTACAGGTCTGTGTCTCTCTTTTATTGGTGGGTGGCTCCCCGTGGGGATGTGGTGTTCTATCCCTTTTACTCTGCTGAAGTCTAGCGGGTGCTTACTAAAGATTCTCTCGTACTCCTGTACCACCCGGTAGACTCCTTGTTTTTTGTGCAGGGGAGTGGAGTCAGCACCCACATGGAGTTTCTGGCACCAGTCCTCCTTGTGTTTCTGGGAGCCATTACCCTCCACCGGTTAAGATGGAGGCAAGGGTTCCACGACCCTGATAGCATTGTGTTGGACGGCAAACAATTTGGCTAGTGTAGCATACCGGGGCAAGTAGACTTCCCTTTCCCCGATGTTTAAGATCCAGACGGGCACCCTTCCATGGCGGACATCAACCACCCCCCTGGCTGTCAAAATGGTGGGCCTGCTGTCTGAGTACACGGGTTCTACCATGGCTTGGTAGTCTCTCCCCCTTAACCCGATTGCAGTCCGACACCAGATCATCATTTCACTTTTGGGAGGCATGGCAATGGGGAATGGGTCGCTCATCCTCACGCTACCGATCTCACCACCAGACAGTTTTACCTGTTGCCGTCTCACCAGGGCCCTTATCTCCTTCTGGAGGACTCTCTGCTGGCTGGAACTAGCATTCATCACCACCTTCTGCAAAATCACAATTACTTCTGCAAGACAATTTTCAATCACGTTAGTACCCACAGTTATTTTAGGGTGACTTTCACGGCGATCAATGTCCACAATGATCACTCCCTGTGCCGGCAGTTCAACCTTACCAATCTTGATGGTCATCTCTCTGAACCCCACTTGCGGCACAGGTTGGCCATTGCTGGCGATGATGCTTAAGTCATCGTCTGGATAACGGGTTATATCCGCGTCACTCCAGTACCGCTTGAAAAGTACGTAGGGGATGGTAGTCACTTAAGACCCGGTGTCCAGCAGTGCACTCAAGGGGATACCGTCCAGCACTACGGGTAAGACCGGGCGTCCCCCCACGTACTTATCACGCCAATTAGACGGGCCTGATGACCTTATGCCTGGGGGTTGGCCCTCTGCCCCAGGTCGGACCCATTTAAAGTACAGTACCTTGCTATGTGTCCTGGCTGACTGCAACGGTGGCAAATCGGCTGTCCATCCTCAGTGTAACGGTCGGCGGGCCTCCCTCTGAACGACGGGATCCTCCTCTGTCGACGCCACGGGACATCCTCCGGACTGGAAGCCAGCTTGATGGGTCCTGACGGGTCCACCTGTAGCGACTGTAAGGTCCTGGTCAATGCAGCAACACTCCTGGTTAGTTCCTGGACCTGATGGTGCAGGTCTGCAGGCGGGGATGGGTTTGAGGCCTGCGCATCAGCCCCCACAAGGTCTGCCGCCCCCTGGTGGTAAGTAATGGCAGGGCGCCGGGAAGCTACAGCGCTACTTGGTGCGGGTTCTCGGAGCACCCGGATGTCCCTATCCTTGAACTGCGCAAAAGTCAAATCGGGGTTCTGAAGGGCCATGAGGCACAGCTGGGTTCTGTGGGCGTTGGACAGCAGACCTTCTATGAACTGGTCAGTTTACAGCTTATCGGTGTCCTGCACGCTACCAGGGTCAGCTTGTTTGATAGCTCTCAGGGCTTCTTGCAGGTTCAAGGCATAATCTCTGATACTATCCTGGGCTCGCTGCTTACAGCCATAGAACCGCATTTTGATTTCTGCTGAGGTACGGGTATCAATTACTCCGCAACCGGGTCAGAATGTCCTTTACAGTCCTTTTCTCCTCATCTGACCATGATTTCACTTCCCGCTGGGCTGCACCGGTGAGCTGCCCCGTCAGAATGCTCACTTTCTGTTCTTCTGTCAGGGGGTAAACTTTAAATAAACTGTGCAGTCTTTCCTTAAAGTCAGTCAATGTATGGGATTCCCCTGAGTATTGGGGCAGCCAGGCTGCTCCAGGGATGTAGGGCATGGAGAATGGCATCACCGCTGCTGCAGCCACGCTGGTGGTAGAGGGTCCCTCCGCGTCCGTCATCTTCCTCCCCCATAGTTAACCGTGGCCTACCTTCTGTTGATCCTCTTCCGTAGGCCGCGGCTCCGCTGGTGCTGCTCCGGACGAGGACCTTGCGTCGCGTCCTGGTGACGTCAGCGTCGCTCTCTCTCCTTCCAGGACCTTACGCAGCGTCAGTGAGTAGGGCGGGGCTTCAGGTCTCGCGCGGTTTGGACGTCCACGCCCCTCTTCTTCCCGCGCGGCGTCCTGAAGATGGCGTCCGATGGCGGGAAAACGGCTGAAGATGGCGGGAAAATGGCTGAAGATGGCGGGAAACTGGCTGAAGATGGCGGGAAACGACTGAAGATGGCGGGAAACGGCTCTGGATAGCGGGAAACAAGGTACGCAAACAGCCCTTTCAGGCACGCAATACCCGTTTGTGTCGGGTTGGTCACAATCCTGCCGACTACGCCAAAAGCTGACTCGCCCCCTGGGCCGTGGGGCACTCGGGAACCGGGCTTCAGTGTGATGATGGGGGTAGTAGTGGCAACCCGATCCCGTGGCTAAGGGTGGTCAGACCATATGCTGTGGCAGCCTATTTGTAGGGTTTTGAATGTCCGACTACGCCACCCGTGGATTGCGGTCGGGGATGACCGCCGCTGCAAGGCAGACCGCTGAGGCTGATGTTGGTATGCAGCACTGGGATAGAATAGCTCCCCACGGGAAGAGTGTAGCCTCAGGGCAGATAATAGGATGCTGGGGGTGATGGTGCAGGCCGCAATAATAAAGGTCCAGAGTCTACTTCAAACAGTCCAGGGTCTTTATTGTAGGTAGTACTTATGACCCAACAGGAGTACAGGGTAGGAATGGGCCTGGGTGTCTGAGAACATTCGGGCGAGCCCCACTGGTCAGGGTGAGTGGGTAGGCCTACCGTTCTCTCTCTGCCCTTGCTGACTATCCCCCTTTTAGTGGTGTGATAGCCCACGTCCCTGAGCTGGCCGTGTACTACGCCTGTATGGCTTGCGACTCGGGCCTTAGGTACCTGTTGCTTCTCCGTGCTGTACCGGTCCCTCTGTGTGGCGTTGCCTCCAGTCTTCTCAGGCCAAGGGACCTAAAATCCCTCACAGGTAGGTTATCTGCTGCCGGGCTTGCAACCCTGACAGCCTCGGACCCCAGTGTCCGGTTGTGTAGTTCTCTCTCAGCCAGGACCGGCTCTCGTTGCCTCTGTCCCTGGCTTGCTGTTCCTCCTCAGCCTCCTTGACTCCTCAGCTGCTGCTGACCTGTCCCTCTCCTCTGGGAACCCTTCTGGATGCTTCAGAAGTGGGTCCTGGTCTCTCTAACCCTGTCCTCAGTTCCAGCTTTTATAGGGGCAGCCAGCTCTCCCTACTGGCCTGGGACAGGAGGTGCGGCATGCTAATTGTCCCTGACTAGGGAACCTCCCTCCTGCTCTCAGACACAGCCTTTAATACTTGTGGCATCCAGGCCTGGGGTGACACACATCCACAGCTAGGGGATTTAGGGAACACAAGATCTTTGTCTTCCGATTTAGTTTTGTGGCAAACAGATCTACCTGACCGGAGGGCCCCCCACCCCCCCATCTTCGGCTATTTGGGTAAAAATTCCTTGATTTAGTTCCCATTCCCCTTGCATCAGAAGATAGCAGCTTAGGAAATCTGCTCTGGTGTTTTCTTTTTCCCTTATATGGAGGGCCATCAGGGAAAGGAGGTGACTTTCTGTAATCTGGAAGAGATGATCTGTCACTCATCAGCAATCTTGACCATGTGTCCCCTGGTGGTTCACATATGCTACCGCAACTAGATTATCCAAGAGGATCTTTACATTCTGGCCCTGAAGGAAAGGTAAGAAATTATTCACCGCCTTGTCTACCGCCAGAAGTTCTTTTGCATTGGAGGAGAGACCCTTTTCGATATCTGACCAGGTCCCCTGGGCTCCCCACCCTCTGGGACTCGCATCTGTGGTAATTGTGCTAGTGACCCCAAGTACCCAGGGAACCCCTCGAGATTGGTGGCAGGATGAGCCTAACCTCTATAAAGATTTTACTGACCGGGGTGATAAGGACATCTTCCCTTCCAAGTGCCCCTTAAGAGAAACTTCATTATGTATCAGATCCCACTGTAAAACCCTGGAATGGTATTGTGCTCACAGAACCCCTGGGAAGCACGATGTCAGGGTACCCAACAGGTACATTGCACCTCCAAGGGACATGACCGAATTTGCTATGGCTTTCTTCACCTGGCCCCTCATTTATTGTATTTTAGCTTCCGGGAGGTGGCATTCTTGAGATTCGCAATCCCCAAAAACGGCTGAACTGTCGAGTAATCTGGATCGTGTGCTCACGATTCCGGGCGAAATCCGTGACACAGTGATGGCAGGGTGAGATATGGAGTGTGTCAGCCTCATTTTGACTTGTTTTAAGGACATTACATCAAAGTTGGATAAGCCTGTAGTGTGTTTTTCCACTTAAATTTTGGGGGTGACTCAAAATCCAGGCCTCCATTGGTTAATAAATTTGATTCCATTGATGATTTTGTATGAACATTTGCTAAAGAAGAACTGCGCCCAGCGGAGTCAAGCTGAAGGAAGAGAATGGACTTGATCTGACTTCAGACATTTTTTCAAGTTTCCCCTCAGGAGGGGGCCAGTTCACTTTTTAGCTGGGTTAAAATACACTGCTCAAAAAAATAAAGGGAACACTCAAATAACACATCCTAGATCTGAATGAATGAAATATTCTCATTGAATACTTTGTTCTGTACAAAGTTGAATGTGCTGACAACAAAATCACACAAAAATCATCAATGGAAATCAAATTTATTAACCAATGGAGGCCTGGATTTGGAGTCACCCCCAAAATTAAAGTGGAAAAACACACTACAGGCTGATCCAACTTTGATGTAATGTCCTTAAAACAAGTCAAAACGAGGCTCAGTGTTGTGTGTGGCCTCCACGTGCCTGTATGACCTCCCTACACCGCCTGGGCATGCTCCTGATGAGGTTGCGGATGGTCTCCTGTGGGATCTCCTCCCAGACCTGGACTAAAGCATCCGCCAACTCCTGGACATTCTGTGGAGCACCGTGACGTTGATGGATGGAGCGAGACATGATGTCCCAGATGTGCTCAATCGGATTCAGGTCTGGGGAATGGGCGGGCCAGTCCATAGCTTCAATGCCTTCATCTTGCAGGAACTGCTGACACACTCCAGCCACATGAGGTCTGGCATTGTCCTGCATTAGGAGGAACCCAGGGCCAACCGCACCAGCATATTGTTTCACAAGGGGCCTGAGTATCTCATCTCGGTACCTAATGGCAGTCAGGCTACCTCTGGCGAGCACATGGAGGGCTGTGCGGCCCTCCAAAGAAATGCCACCCCACACCATTACTGACCCACTGCCTAACCGGTCGTGCTGAAGGATGTTGCAGGCAGCAGATCGCTCTCCACGGTGTCTCCAGACTCTGTCACGTCTGTCACATGTGCTCAGTGTGAACCTGCTTTCATCTGTGAAGAGCACAGGGAGCCATTGGCGAGTTTGCCAATTCTGGTTTTCTGTGGCAAATGCACAGTGTTGGGCTGTGAGCACAACCCCCATCTGTGAACGTCGGGCCCTCATACCACCCTCATGGAGTCAGTTCTAACCGTTTGTGCAGACACATGCACATTTGTGGCCTGCTGGAGGTCATTTTGCAGGGCTCTGGCAGTGCTCCTCCTGTTGCTCCTTGCACAAAGGCGGAGGTAGCAGTCCTGCTGCTGGGTTGTTGCCCTCTTACGGCCCCCTCCACGTCTCCTGGTGTACTGGCCTGTCTCCTGGTAGTGCCTCCAGCCTCTGGACACTACGCTGACAGACACAGCAAACCTCCTTGCCACAGCTCTCACTGATGTGCCATCCTGGATGACCTGCACTACCTGAGCATCTTCTGTGGGTTGTAGAGTCCGTCTCATGCTACCACAAGTGTGGAAGCACAACCAACATTGAAAAGTGACCAAAACATCAGCCAGAAAGCACTGGTATTGAGATGTGGTCTGTGATCCCCACCTGCAGAACCACTCCTTTATTGAGGGTGTCTTGATAATTGCCAATAATTTCCATCTATTGTCTATTCCATTTGGACAACAGCATGTGAAATTGATTGTCAATCAGTGTTGTTTCCTAAGTGGACAGTTTGATTTCACAGAAGTTTGATGTACTTGGAGTTATATTCTGTTGTTTAAGTGTTCCCTTTATTTTTTTGAGCAGTGTATATAAAAAAATTACTGCAGCTTTAATGCTATTTATTACGTCTCAGGTAATTTTGTGACTAATACAGCATCAAAACTACCAAAAAGCTTAAATCTCCAATGGAAGCCGATAGCACCAGTGAGAACATGGCATAAGCGTAAATTAAAGGAAGAGGAGGACATTATTCACTCCAGTTTCCTGCGGCCCCTCGGGAGTATAGGTTGCTGCACAGTAGTCTACATTCTGTGTAAAACAGGAAAAACACTTTTACTTAGCGGGATGAGGGCAGCGCGGTGGTCAGTAGTGACACTCTGTCAGTTGAGGATTGCTCCTATTATCTGGTTGTGTATCCTGAGAACAGGAGACCCACTGAACAGGAGACCCACCGAAGAGGGGACCCAGAGAAGAGGAGACCGAAGAGGGGACCCACCGAAGAGGAGACGCAAGAGGAGACCCACCGAAGTGGAGACCCAGGAGGAGACCCACCGAAGAGGAGACCCAAGAGGAGACCCATCAAAGAGGAGACCCAAGAGGAGACGCACCGAAGAGGAGACCCACCGAAGAGGAGACCCACCGTAGAGTAGACCCACCGAAGAGGAGACCCACCGAAGAGGAGACCCACCGTAGAGGAGACCCACCGTAGAGAAGACCCACCGAAGAGGAGACCCACCGAAGAGGAGACCCAAGAGGAGACCCACCGAAGAGGAGACCCAATAGGAGACCCACCGAAGAGGAGACCCAAGAGGAGACCCACCGAAGAGGAGACCCACCGAAGAGGAGACCCAATAGGAGACCCACCGAAGAGGAGACCCAAGAGGAGACCCACCAAAGAGGAGACCCAAGAGGAGACCCACCCAAGAGGAGACCCAAGAGGAGACCAAAGAGGAGACCCACCGAAGAGGAGACCCACCAAAGAGGAGACCCACCGAGGAGGAGACCGAAGAGGAGACCCACCGAAGAGGAGACCCACCGAAGAGGAGACTGAAGAGGAGACCGAAGAGGGGACCCAGCGAAGATGAGACCGAAGAGGGGACCCACCGAAGAGGAGACGCAAGAGGAGACCCACCGAAGAGGAGACCCAGGAGGAGACCCACCGAAGAGGAGACCCAAGAGGAGACCCAAGAGGAGACGCACCAAAGAGGAGACCGAAGAGGAGACCCACCGAAGAGGAGACCCACCGAAGAGGAGACCCACCGTAGAGTAGACCCACCGAAGAGGAGACCCACCGTAGAGTAGACCCACCGAAGAGGAGACCCACCGAAGAGGAGACCCACCATAGAGGAGACCCACCGTAGAGAAGACCCACCGAAGAGGAGACCCACCGAAGAGGAGACCCAATAGGAGACCCACCGAAGAGGAGACCCAAGAGGAGACCCACCGAAGAGGAGACCCAATAGGAGACCCACCGAAGAGGAGACCCAAGAGGAGACCCACCGAAGAGGAGACCCAAGAGGAGACCCACCAAAGAGGAGACCCAAGAGGAGACCCACCCAAGAGGAGACCCAAGAGGAGACCAAAGAGGAGACCCACCGAAGAGGAGACCCACCAAAGAGGAGACCCACCGAAGAGGAGACCAAAGAGGAGACCCACCGAAGAGGAGACCCACCAAAGAGGAGACCGAAGAGGGGACCCAGCGAAGAGGAGACCGAAGAGGGGACCCAGTGAAGAGGAGACCGAAGAGGGGACCCAGCGAAGAGGAGAACGAAGAGGGGACCCAGCGATGAGGAGACCCAAGAGGAGACCCACCCAAGAGGAGACCCAAGAGGAGACCAAAGAGGAGACCCACTGAAGAGGAGACCCAACGAAGAGGAGACCCACCGAAGAGGAGACCGAAGAGGAGACCGAAGAGGGGACCCAGCGAATAGTAGACCGAAGAGGGGACCCAGCGAAGAGGAGAACGAAGAGGGGACCCAGCGAAGAGGAGACCGAAGAGGAGACCCAAGAGGAGACCCACCGAAGAGGAGACCGAAGAGGAGACCCACCCAAGAGGAGACCCAAGAGGAGACCCACCGAAGAGGAGACCCAAGAGGAGATCCACCGAAGAGGAGACCGAAGAGGAGACCCACCGAAGAGGATCACTCTGCAGCCTCCATTATGTACAGTTTGGTGTTGAGCTGACTGGAATTCAGTTTTTCAAAAAGTGGCGGAGCCTCGCAGGGATAAACATAACAGAGCGCAGCCGACAGTCCTCATAATTTACCACATTGGATCGGAGTGGATTTTTTGAGGACCTCATTTTAGTAACTCCATTCTAGCTGATTCTCTAGTGAGCCGTCTAGATCGAAGTGGATTTTTTGAGGACCTCATTTTAGTAACTCCATTCTAGCTGATTCACCATTGAGCCATCTAGATCGGAGTGGCTTTTTGTGGACCTCTTTTAGCAACTCCATTCTGTACAGTTTCGTGCTGAAGTGACTGGAAATGAGTTTTTCGGAGAGTGGGCGGAGCCTCGCGGGAAGAAACGTAACAGAGCGCAGCCGAGAGAGTCCTCATAATTTACCACACTGGATCGGAGTGGCTTTTTAGAGGACCTCATTTAGCAACTCCATTCTAGCTGATTCACTAGTGAGCCGTCTAGATTGGAGTGGATTTTTAGATGATCTCCCTGTAGTCTCCATTCTGTACAGTTCATTGCTGACCTGACTAGAATGGAGTTGCTGGAGCGATGTCCTCATAGGATCAAATCCAATCTAGACGGCTCATGACTGAAACATCGAGAATTGAGTTAATTCCAGGAGCTCCTCATAGATTCCAATCTAGTGGCATAGGAATTATAAATGGATGGTTGTATTGTTACTTTTTGTGACATACATAATTACACACAGCACTGATTGTTCAGTTTTGCCCGAATTTGACTCTTACTGTATTTCCACCAATCACAGCCACAGCACCGACATTTCTGAAGAGTGGGCGGAGCTAGAGAACATTTATGTAATCATTTTTGCCACTTTTGTGATGTAAATTATGATAATGTTGTCGGCTGCGCTCCGTCACGCTCACGACCTCCCTGCATATGTTCACCCGCTCATCAAAATGCTGGTGCTGGCCAGGACTGGTGGACAGACAAGAAAAGTAACATTTTGTCAAACATGAACAATCAGAGCTTTGTGTAAGTTTTTAAACTATGAAAACTGATAATATAAAAAAAACTAATTTTTTAATTTAACAAAAAAAAAAAAAGTGGCCCAGCTTTCTACCTCTCACCTTTTATTAATACTGGCATGCGAAATTTGTTTCTTCAAGAATTGTGGCAGTAATGTTGTATAATGTCTGCCAAGAAATAATAAAACAACCTGCAGCAACTCCAATCTATATGTCTCAGTACAGAGATGACAAGATTGAGCAGCTGCACTGAGGTCCATGATTTGTGGGCACAATGTACTGTGTATAAGGACGTCCACTGTACAGAAACTCCATTCTACAACCCCTGGCAAAAATTATGGAATCACCGGGCTCGGAGGATGTTCATTCAGTTGTTTAATGTTGTTGAAAAAAAGCAGATCACAGACATGGCACAAAACTAAAGTCATTTCAAACAGCAACTTTAGGGCTTTAAGAAACACTAAAAGAAATCAAGATTAAAAATGTGGTACTCAGTAAGGGTAATTTTTTTCAGACCAAGCAGAGGGAAAAAATTATGGAATCACTCAATTCTGAGGAAAAAAATTATGGAATCACCCTGTAAATTTTCATTTCCAAAACTAACACCTGCATCAAATTAGATGTGTTCGTTAGTCTGCATCTAAAAAGGAGTGATCACACCTTGGAGAGCTGTTGCACCAAGTGGACTGACATGAATCATGGCTCCAACACAACAGATGTCAATTGAAACAAAGGAGAGGATTATAAAACTCTTAAAAGAAGGTAAATCGTCACGCAATGTTGCAAAAGCTGTTGGTTGTTCACAGTCAGCTGTATCTAAAATCTGGACCAAATACAAACAACATGGGAAGGTTGTTAATAGCAAACATACTGGTAGACCAAGGAAGATATCAAAGAATCAAGACCGGAAACTTAAAGCAATATGTCTCCAAAACAGGAAATGCACAACAAAACAAATGAGGAACGAATGGGAGGAAACTGGAGTCAATGTCTGTGACCGAACTGTAAGAAACCGGCTAAAGGAAATGGGATTTACATACAGAAAAGCTAAACATTAGCCATCATTAACACCTAAACAGAAAAAAACAAGGTTACAATGGGCTAAGGAAAAGCAATCGTGGACTGTGAATGACTGGATGAAAGTCATATTCAGTGACAAATCAAGAATCTGCATTGGGCAAGGTGATGATGCTGGAACTTTTGTTTGGTGCCGTTCCAATGAGATTTATAAAGATGACTGCATGAAGAGAACATGCAAATTTCCACAGTCATTGATGATATGGGGCTGCATGTCAGGTAAAGGCACTGGGGAGATGGCTGTCATTACATCTTCAATAAATGCCCAAGTTTACATTGATATTGTGGTCAGTTTTCTTATCCCATCAATTGAAAGGTTGTTTGGGGATGATGACATCATTTTTCAAGATGATAATGCATCCTGCCATAGAGCAAAAACTGTGAAAACATTCCTTGAAAGAAGACACATAAGGTCAATGTCATGGCCTGCAAATAGTCCGGATCTCAATCCAATTGAAAATCTTTGGTGGAAGTTGAAGAAAATGGTCCATGTCAAGGCTCCAACCTGCAAAGCTGATCTGGCAACAGCAATCAGAGAAAGTTGGAGCCAGATTGATGAAGAGTACTGTTTATCACTCATTAAGTCCATGCCTCAGAGACTGCAAGCTGTTATTAAAGCCAGAGGTGGTGCAACAAAATACTAGTGATGTATTGGAGTGTTCTTTTATGTGTTTGTTTTTCATGATTCCATATTTTTTTCCTCAGAATTGAGTGATTCCATAATTTTTTCCCTCTGATTGGTCTGAAAAAAATTACTCTTACTGAGTACCACATTTTTAATCTTGATTTCTTTTAGTGTTTCTTAAAGCCCTAAAGTTGCCATTTGAAATGACTTTAGTTTTGTGCCATGTCTGTGATCTGCTTTTTTTCAACATTAAACAACTGAATGAACATCTTCCAAGCCCGGTGACTCCATAATTTTTGCCAGGGGTTGTATACACCTTTTCATCACTTGTTTATAATATTTTTTGCAGATTTATTTATTTTCTGTTATGGGGTATAATAATTTTATAGGTTGGGTTATTACAGATGACCGATAACAAGTGTGCACTTTTTTGGCTTTATTTTAGTTTATTTATAAAAAAATAAACATTTTTATAGGCACTAAAACATTGAAGCCAATATTTAGAATTTTTTTTGTTTTCTTTTACATTTTAGCCCCTTTTTGTAATACGATCTTACTATTAGCGCCATATAGTAATTTTGGCCATTATCTTGTAGTAATGTCCCCATCATGGTCCCTATCTTGTGCTTATGTCCCCCATCATGGTCCTCATCTTGTTTTATTGTCCCCCATCATGGCCATCTTGTAGAAATATCCTCCAACCTGGTCCCCTTCTTGTAGCAATCTCACCATTCGGCTCCCTATCTCATAGTAACGTGTCCCTTCCTGGTCCCCTTTTAGTAGTAATGTCTCTTTGCAGTAATGTCAGGATCCTGATCCTCATCTTCTAGTCCTGTTCCCATCCTGGTCCCCTGCGGACATTAGCTGCTGGCCTGTGATTGACCCACAGTTGGCATTGGTATAGCTGAGCAAAGAGCTTGTCTGTGCACGGTGCCTGCAATATGTTCCACTGAAAAAGTGCTGACGTGCCACAATCCTCCAGGTGTACGGTGCCTGCGGCCTGCATGAAGCTGCCCCTGTGGCCAAATGTTTGAGACCCCCTCTCGAGTCTATAAAGCTACAGCTGCCAATCAAAATACAGGGTGCCATGATATACTGAGGGGCTGCGATTGGTTTGATTAGTTATTCTGTGATGAGAGAGTCTCTTTACCCCCTGAGTGATTTCAGACCAATCACCTATTCTGTGGAGAAGTGATAAAGATTTACAAGACAGTGACTTGAAGGGTCAACGGGATATTTGACATTTTTTCTCAACATTTTATTTCAGTTATATTTTCAAGCAGATCAGGGGGTGTTCATATCCTGAGACGACCATAAGCTGCCCCCAAAAAACTCACTGTCTTCACCGAGGGGTGCGCGGTTCAGGCATAAGAAAGGTATACTCAGTCCATAATATGGATATCCATGGAAAACGGAGGGCTTGTAGTGATCGATGGGTTATTGTATTGTGGGGTGTCTAGGTTCTGCTTGAAAGTATAAGGACATTCACAAATGAAAAAGATATCATACAAGGTTTACTTAAATCTCGCAAATGAGAAAACAGGTGTACTGGTGTGATAATTCTAATAATCCAGGTGCATCTCACTAAATTAGAATATCATCAAAAAGTTAATTTATTTCAGTTCTTCAATACAAAAACTGAAACTCATATATTATATAGAGTCATTACAGACAGGGTGATCTATTTCAAGTGTTTATTTCTGTTACTGTTAATGATTATGGCTTACAGCCAATGAAAACACAAAAGTCATTATCTCAGTAAATTAGAATAATTAACAAAAAACACCTGCAAAGGCTTCCTAAGCATTTAACAAGGTCCCTTAGTCTGTTTCAGTAGGCTCCACAATCATGGGGAAGACTGCGACATGACAGATGTCCAGAAGGCAGACATTGACAAACTCCACAAGGTCTCAGAGTCTGGAGGAAGAGTGGAGAGGCCACAATCCAAGCTGCTGGAGGTCTAGTGTGAAGTCTCCACAATCGGTGATGGTTTGCGGAGCCATGGCATCTGCTGGTGTAGGTCCACTGTGTTTTATCAAGACCAAAGTCAGCGCAGCCGTCTACCAGGACATTGTAGAGCACTTCATGCTTCCCTCTGCTGACAAGCTTTTTGGAGATGGAAATGTCATTCTCCAGCAGGACTTGGCCCCTGTCCACACGGCCAAAAGTACCAATACCTGGTTTACACACAACAGTATCACTGTGCTTGATTGGCCAGTAAACTCGCCTGACCTTAACCCCATAGAGAATCTATTATAGAGAATCTATAGGGTATTGTCAAGAGGAAGATGAGAGACACCAGACCCAACAATGCAGACGACCTGAAGGCTGCCATCAAAGCCACCTGGGCTTCCATAACCCCTCAGCAGTGCCACAGGCTGATCCCTCCATGCCACATTGCCGCATTGATGCAGTAATTGATGTAAAAGGATCCCCGACCAAGTATTGAGGGCATTTACTGACCATACATTTCAGTAGGATAACATTTCGGATTTTAAAATAATTTTTCAAGCTGTTATAAAAGTATTCTAATTTACTGAGATAATGACTGTTGTGTTTTCATTGGCTGTAAGCCATAATCAACATTAACAAGAATAAACACTTGAAATAGATCACTCTGTGTGTAATGACTCTATATAATAGATCCCTCTGTGTGTAATGACTCTATATAATAGATCACTCTGTGTGTAATGACTCTATATATGAGGTTCACTTTTTGCATTGAAGAACTGACAAATTAACTTTTTGATGATATTCTAATTTAGTGAGATGCACCTGTAGATAAAAGGGTTTCTTAACTTGAATTGACGTCATAGCACAGACCTGCATCAACTCAGCTTAAACAGAACTAATCCATAGGACCCTATTCATCATAGTGTTTACTCCAGAATTCTGTTATAAAATGCTCAATCGTATAATTTGGATGCAACTGAAGGCTATGTAAAAACGTTGCAACTTTTTGCTTTCTAATGGCATTTTTATCGGTAAGTGGGCAGGGTTGTGATGACTGCTGTTTGGCAACTTCATCATGAGCAGCGGTGGTCGCTACAAATCCTACTCCAGTAAGTGGCATAGCATGGAGGCGCTGCCCAGCCATCAGACGCCTCTGATGAATATGTCTCTTAATGAATCAGGAGCTGCGTCTGACGCGCCCCCTGGGCCTGTGCTGTGCAGGGGGTTACCCGGAGCCGGGCCTTCTGTAAGATGCTGGGGGTTGTAGTCTCCGTGTGGCGGTGACCCGGTCCGTACCCAGGGTGGTCAAACCAGTGGCAGTCTATTGGTATTGTAATTGTCCGACTACGCCACCCGTGCATTGCGGTCAGTGGGGACCGCCGCTGCGCTGCAGACCGCTGAGGCTGATGTTATATGCGCAGCCAGGAATGGAATGACTCCCCACGGGAGAAGTATTGCCTCAGGGCAGCTAGAGTGAATGTTGGGAGTGATGGTGTGAGCGTCCCAGTACTGATGGTGCTGGTGCGGCGATGAAACACAGAGATTTGTAATTGCAGTTTCCAATGCTTTACTCACAGTTGTTATTCTGGTCACTTGTGCACATGAGGGACCGCCTGAGCCGTGCTGCGTTCACCAGGCAAGGGGCTCGACCAACTCCCAGGCAATTCCAGAGCGTGGCACAGGGCTCCCTTCCTTTCCTTTCTCTGGCCGTCCCCACCAGTGACCCACCTTTGTTCAGCTCCCTCGGGCCTTCTCTTGGCGGAACCTGTCTTCGGTTTCCCTGACCCTATGCGGTATGCTTTCCTGGTGGATGTAGTGAGGGGTGCACCAAGATGTGGTCACAACCTCCGGTCTTTGGCTGAGGAATCTGTTGCCTCCACCAATTTGGGTTTCGGTACCCTGTTCTGCCAACCCTTCACCCTGTATCTCCTGGGCATATGGGGTTCCTTCTGTCCTCGTGTCTCTGGGCCTTTCTCTGTGTTCCTTGCTTCCTTTCTCCTCTGTTCCAGTTCCTTTCTTACTTTCCTTTCTGTTCTTTCTTCTCTCTCTCAGGCTCCAGCCTTCTGACAAGGCCTGCCTGCGGAGCAGAGCCCATGCAGAGGCTCTGCTTCCTGTCTTCTCCTCTCACTCTTACTGTCTGAACTTCTAAGATGGTGCCCACCTTATATACCTCCTTCTAACACCCGAGCCCAGGTGACTAGCAACCAATGGGCTCCTACCTATGCCCAGAAACCCACCCCTACCTGCTCCTATACCACTGGGTGTTCCACCCCCCGCCCCACTCCAGCCAGGGACAGATGCTGTCGTGCCAGCACTTCTGTCTAGTGAGAGCACCGTTGACCTGTCCCTCGGAAATGGGGTGTGTGTGGTGCATGCAGCTTACTGAGTCCTGGTCCATACTCCATCCTTACCCGGGAGTGGAATATCACACCTCTGGTTCGAGGTGCAATACCCCTGTAGCAGCCGAGCCCTCGGGGTGCTACACGTCCTTCACCCCCGCCCTCTCATCAAGACATTAATCAGGTGCATAGTTCTTTTAAGGTGACAATACAGCAATTTAGCTGGAGTAATTAATATTTTGTATGCATTTATGTACATAAATGACATAGCCGAGTGCTGTGATGGCCTATTTTTATTAGTCCCATACAGAATCCATGAATGGACGGACAGACCTGTACTAAGCATACGTGAAAATTATTTTATTAAACATGGACATAGTCTTTCCTAAGTAACATTGGGGTCCCTGGTGGTCCTAACCTCAGCAACTTATGTTTTATCCAATATGACAGTAACAGTGTGTCCCTCCCCAGCCTGTGTTCATGTACTCTATGTAATGTAACCTGCTTTAGTGTAAGGGGTGTGAGGCTATGTGCCCATGATGCAGAAATGCTCAGTTTCTGCATCTCCCTGGCAGAAAAAACGCATGCGGATTGTACATGCGGATTGTACATGCGGATTGTACATGCGGATTGTACATGCGGATTGTACATGTGGATTGTACATGTGGATTGTACATGCGGATTGTACATGTGGATTGTACATGCGGATTGTACATGTGGATTGTACATGCGGATTGTACATGTGGATTGTACATGTGGATTGTACATGTGGATTGTACATGCGGATTGTACATGCGTTTTTCCTGCCAGGGACTTGCTGATGTGAAGCTTTCTTCACATGCATTTCCGCATGCGGGTTGTCAAGCGCTTTCCAAGCGATTTTAGCATCACTTGGAAAGTGCTTGACAACTTGGTCACACTATATAAATCCATGCAACCGGCATGGATTTTTATAGTGTGACCGAAAGAATGGTAAAAAATAAATCTATACTTACCTTCTGATGGCCCCCGCTGTCTTGCTTCGCTCCGTCCTGGCTGCCGGCAGCTCGTGGTACACTGAAGGACCTGCCGTCACATGACTATGACGTCAGCGCAGGTCCTTCAGTCCACAGCACGCTGCTGACAAGTGAAGACAAGGACACCGGGGGCCATCAGAAGGTAAATATAATATTTATTTTATTCTTTTTTTCACAGGTACTATGGTACCCGGGTCCGGAGGAGAGTCTCCTGTCCTCCACACCCGGGTACCATCCGCACATAGAAACGCATATTATCCGTGTGTGCAAATGCCAATGGCGGCAATTATGCTGCGTGTCCGCAAAATTAATGGACATGCTGCGTATTTTTCCGGAATGATAATCCGCAGCATGTGCACAGCACGGATTATCATTGGGGAACATGGCAGGCCTACCATGCGTTTAAGCGTTTTTGCCGGTGCGGAAACGCTTAAACGCATCGTGGGCACACAGCCTAACAGCGTGTCCCTCCCCCGGGCTGTGCTCATGGACTGTAATGTAATCAGGCCTAGGTCAACATCTCTTGTAGCATCTATAGGGTGTGAACCCTTTCCCCATCCAGGGGCTGATCCCAGTAGACAGAACAATAGACTCATGTTTGGCCCAGTCAGTTGTGTGGGGCCTCCTGACGCTGGAGGGTCTCAGGCTGCGACCAGACCCTCGTGGCGTGTGTGGATTGATAGAACCTGCCACGTGGGACTGTGTTGTGTCCCTCATCTGCTGGATCCATTGAACTCATCCAAGGACTATTTCTATATTTTCCCTGGCGGGAGGCACCCCCGGACTTGTTTCTGCTGTTATATAGCAAAAACGAACCAAATACAGAGTATATGGCAAAGAATCAAAAAACTTTATTGTAAACAATATACAGAAAAGACAAACCTGATTAAAAAGGACGACACACAGACAACCAAACTGGGTGACACATATACAACATAATAATAGATGTTAAATATCAATTGGGACAAAGTGCAAGAAGTGCTCGTATTCAAGGCATTTATGCACTGGTACAAAATTATGGCATATTTCATCACTATGGATATGTACCACGTGCCATATAGCCTATAGTGCCCTATGAAAAAATGCTAAAGAATTATATTGCACTCTTACCCATATTAGATCAGCACCCAGAATAAAGAAGGACCCCAATGCGTGTTTCGCGTGGTATATCCTGTGGCTTCCTCGGGGGGTGGGGGGGATTGTTTAATTGGACCTTCCATGTCTGTTTAAATATACTTTAGGGCCTGCGGTCTCGTGACCGGAACGGACCAATCATCTCCTGGTCCATCAGTGCATGCGCGCTGAACCGCCCGAGCCAGATGCATCATGTACGGCCATCAAGGTGAACCACACATGACAGGGAACCAGGACACGTTGCCACGGCCCCCCAACATGCGCAGACACCATGCAGATGCCGTGCATGACGCAGAGGCAAGGGAGGCACAGCACCCACGTGCTCGCCAAAGAGAACACAGCAATGCATTAAGACAAGTATAGTAACGCAACTACTTAATAATGCAAAAATGTGTTAGAGTAAGAAGTAATATTTTCCTATAATTGCAACACGATTCTGTCAGTACGAAAATCAATTTTCTTGGTCCAATTTAATTGTTGCTCGTAGTATCCTCATATTGATTAACCATATGTAGATGATCCATATAGATGGTGCATATAGACTATGGAGGGAGAAAGTTACAAATGACAAAGAAAACAAATTAAAATCAACACATACAATTGTATAAAAATACCACAAAGATTATATCTATTAAAGAAATGGGTGAAGCTCAGGGCCTCATTAAGGCCATTTGGCGCCATTGTTCCCAGTTCCACTATCCATTTGGTTTCCCTTTGAGCCAGAAGTTTTTTTACATTTTCACCCCTAATGCCACTATGGATGACATCGATACCACGTACCATAAATGTTTTAGGATTTCTCCCATGACAGATTTTAAAATGGCGTGCTATCGTCTTTAAGGAGGTTGTGTCGGCCACCGTCCTCATACCCCATGCCCCCTCACACCAGCCCCCTGGTTGCCCTTCTACATTCCCCATGCCCCTCAAACCAGCCACGCAGCCCCCTGGATGCCCCTCACACCAGCCACACAGCCCCCTGGATGCCCCTCTACATTCCCAATGCCCCTCACACCAGCCTCACAGCCCCCTGGGTGCCCCTCACACCAGTCACACAGCCCCCTGGATGCCCCTCACACCAGCCACACAGCCCCCTGGATGCCCCTCTACATACCCCATGCCCCTCACACCAGCCACACAGCCCCCTGGATGCCCCTCTACATACCCCATGCCCCTCACTCCAGCCACACAGCCCCCTGGATGCCCCTCTACATACCCCATGCCCCTCACACCAGCCACGCAGCCACCTGGATGAATCTCTACATACCCCATGCCGCTCATACCAGCCACAAAGCCCCCTGGATGCACCTCTACATACCCCATGCCTCCTCACACTAGCCACACAGCCCCCTGGATGCCCCTCTACATACCCCATTCCTCCTCACACCGGCCCCTGGATGCCCCTCTAGATACCCCATGCCTCCTCACACCAGCCACGCAGCCCCCTGGATGCCCCTCTACATACCTCATGCCCACTCACACCAGCCACACAGACCCCTGGATGCCCCTCTACATACCCCATGCCCCTGACACCAGCCACACAGCCCCCTGGATGTCCCTCTTCATACCCCATGCCCCCTCACACCACCCACACAGCCTCCTGGATGCCCCTCTACAACATACCCCATGCCCCTCACACCACCCACACTGCCCCCTGGATGCCCCTCTACATACCCCATGCCCCCTCACACCAGCCACGCAGCCCCCTGGATGCCCCTCTACATAGCCCATGCCCCCTCACACCAGCCACGCAGCCTCCTGGATGCCCCTCTACATACCCAATGCCCCTCACACCAGCCACGCAGCCCCCTGGATGCCCCTCTACATAGCCCATGCTTTTTCACACCAGCCACACTGCCCCCTGGATGCCCCTCTACATAGCCGATGCCCCCTCCATAGGCGGATTATAATGAGGACGATCTGGGCTTCTGCCCGGGGCCCCGAACCTCCAGGTGGCCCCGGGCTCCGGGGTGTCTATGGCCAGATTATCCTCATTATATGTGCGCTGCGGCACATACCGGCAGACAGTGGCAGGGGGGATCCCCGGACCGCTCCCCCAGCAGTGGCGCACGGCCGCTGCTTCTTCTTCGGCCGGGCCAGCACTGCAGCAGTTAACTTCCCTGTGCTGGCCCAGCCGCGTCACTGCTAGGAGACACGGCCCTGTGCACGGCCGTGTGTCCTAGCTGTGACGTTACGCAGTGCGCACCTGGCCTGCAGTGCTGCACCAGAAAAGAGCTGGAGCCGATCCGGGGGATGGTGAGTGTGTGTGTATGTATGTGTATGTATGTGTGTGTGTGTGTGTGTGTGTGTGTGTGTGTAGGCAGATATCATTGTGTGATGTCTGTTTATATGTATTTTTGTGTTTCAAATGTGTTTATGCGTGTATGATTATGTCTGTATATGTTTGTGTGTGCGTGACTGCGTGCGGCCTCCTGCTGAGTATAGATGGCGCCGTGCGGCCTCCTGCTGTCTCTGGGGGGGGGCACCGTGCGGCCTCCCGCTGTGTATAGATGGCGCCGTGCAGCCTCCCGCTGTGCATAGATGGCGCCGTGCGGCCTCCCGCTGTGTATAGATGGCATTGTGCGGCCCCGTGTTGTGTATAGATGGCATCGTGCGGCCTCTCGCTGTGTATAGATGGCGCCGTGCAGCCTCCCGCTGTGTGTAGGTGGCGCCATGCGGCCTCCCCTGTGTATAGGTGGCATTGTGCAGCTCCGTGCTGTGTATAGATGGCATCGTGCGGCCTCCCGCTGTGTATAGATGGCGCCGTGCGGCCTCATGCTGTCTCTGGGGGGGGGGCGCTGTGCGGCCTCCCGCTGTGTATAGATGGCGCCATGCGGCCTTCTGCTGTCTCTGGAGGGAGCGCCGTGCGGACTCCTGCTGTGTATAGATGGCGCCGTGCAGCCTCCCGCTGTGCATAGATGGCGCCATGCGGCCTCCCGCTGTGTATAGATGGCATTGTGCGGCCCCGTGCTGTGTATAGATGGCATCGTGCGGCCTCCCGCTGTGTATAGATGGCGCCGTGCAGCCTCCCGCTGTGTATAGGTGGCACCGTGCGGCCTCTCGCTGTGTATAGGTGGCGCCGTGCGGCCTCCCGCTGTGTATAGGTGGCATTGTGCAGCCCCATGCTGTGTATAGATGGCATCGTGCGGCCTCCCGCTGTGTATAGATGGCGCCGTGCGGCCTCCTGCTGTCTCTGGGGAGGTTGCCGTGCGGCCTCCCGCTGTGTATAGATGACGCCGTGAAGCCTCCCACTGTGTATAGGTGGCGCCGTGCGGCCTCCCGCTGTGTATAGGTGGCGCCGTGCGGCCTCCCACTATGTATAGATGGCGCCGTGCGGCCTCCCGCTGTGTATAGGTGGCACCGTGCGGCCTCCCGCTGTGTATAGGTGGCGCCGTGCGGCCTCCCGCTGTGTATAGGTGGCGCCGTGCGGCCTCCCGCTGTGTATAGGTGGCGCCGTGCGTCCTCCTGCTGAGTATAGATGGCGACGTGCGGCCTCCTGCTGTCTCTGAGGTCGGGGGCGCCGTGCGACCTCCCGCTGTGTATAGATGGCGCCGTGCGGCCTCCTGCTGAGTATAGATAGTGCCGTGCGGCCAACTGCTGTCTCTGGGGGGGGGCGCCATGCGGCCTCCCGCTGTGTATAGGTGGCACCGTGTGGCCTCCTGCTGAGTATAGATGGCATCGTGTGGCCCCCTGTTGTGTATAGGTGGCGCCGTGCGGCCTCCCGCTGTGTATAGGTGGCGCCGTGCGGCCTCCTGCTGAGTATAGATGGCGTCGTGCGGCCCCCTGCCGTGTATAGGTGGCGACGTGCGGCCTCCCGCTGTGTATAGATGGCGTCGCACGGCCTCCTGCTGTCTCTGGGGTGGGCGCCGTGCGGCCTCCCGCTGCATATAGATGGCGCCGTGCGGTCTCCTGCTGTCTCTGGGGGGGCACCGTGCGGCCTCCCGCTGTGTATAGATGGTGCCGTGCGGCCTCCCACTGTGTATAGCTGGCGCCGTGCGGCCTCCCGCTGTGTATAGGTGGCATTGTGCAGCCCCGTGCTGTGTATAGATGGCATCGTGCGGCCTCCCGCTGTGTATAGATGGCGCCGTGCGGCCTCCTGCTGTCTCTGGGGGAGGCGCTGTGCGGCCTCTCGCTGTGTATAAATGGCACCGTGCAGCCTCCCGCTGTGCATAGATGGCGCCGTGCGGCCTCCCGCTGTGCATAGATGGCATTGTGCGGCCCCGTGCTGTGTATAGATGGCATCGTGCGGCCTCCCGCTGTGTATAGGTGGCGCCGTGTGGCCTCCCGCTGTGTATAGGTGGCGCCGTGCGGCCTCTCGCTGTGTATAGGTGGCGCCGTGCGGCCTCCCGCTGTGTATACGTGGTGCCGTGCGGCCTCCCGCTGTGTATAGGTGGCGCCGTGGGGTCTCCCGCTGTGTATAGGTGGCACCATGGGGCCTCCCGCTGTGTATAGGTGGCGCCGTGCGGCTTCCCGCTGTGTATAGGTGGCGCCGTGCGGCCTCCCGCTGTGTATAGATGGCTACGTGCGGCCTCCCGCTGTGTATAGATGGTTTCGTGTGCTCAGTATTGAGTCATACAATTAATGTAAGGCTATGTGCCCACGATGCAGAAATGCTCCGGATTTTTTTTGAGCGTTTCTGCTTCTCCCTGGCAGAAAAAACGCATGTGGATTGTACATGCGGATTGTACATGCGTTTTTCCTGCCAGGGACTTGCTGATGTGAAGCGTTCTACTTGCATTTCCGCATGCGGGTTGACAAGCGATTTTAGCATCACTTGGAAAGTGCTTGACAACTTGGTCACACTATATAAATCCATGCAACCGGCATGGATTTATATAGAGTGACCGTAAAAGAATGGTAAAAAATAAATATATAATTACCTTCTGATGGCCTGCCGACGTCAGCGGTCGCATGACCCATCACATGACTTAATGACGTCACGGCAGGTCCTTTTCAGACCATCGCGAGCTGCCGGCAAGCCAGGACGCATCGGATAAAGACACCGGGGGCCATCAGAAGGTAAGTATAATATTTTTTATTTTATTCTTTTTTTACAGGTTCTATGGTACCCGGGTCCGGAGGAGAGTCTCCTCTTCTCCAAACCCGGGTACCATCCGCACATTGAAACTCATGGAATCTGCATGTACAGATGCAGTGATGCGGATTCCATGTGTTCCAATGCAAGTCAATGGATGCGAAAGCGCCGCGCTTCCGCAAAATAATTGTTAGTGCTGCGTTAGTGCTTGCGTTCATTGGGGAACATGGCAAACCTTCTACCAAGCGTTTTTAAGTGTTTCTGCAGCAGAATTGCCGCTACCCCTGGCCCCCTCACACCACCCACACAGCCCCCTGGATGCCCCTCACACCACCCCCCTTTATGCCAGCACAGCATTTATTCACATGGTCAGTTCTCCCCGCCTCAGTCCTCACAGCACAACGCAGAACACGAGCTCCTCATCACCAGTCCTCCTGTCCCGGCACAATGTGCGCACTGCTGCAGCTGCAGGTGGAATAGTGTCCACTGGACTGAGAAGGCCCCGCCCCTTCCGGTGACATCATGATTCCATGAAATCACTCCTCCCCCTCAAGACATCAACTCCAATCTAGACGCTCCCCTGTTGCTGAGGCGCGGTGACGCTGTAGCTGGGTGGTTGCAGTCAGAGTAGTGGTGTTTGGCGTCTGTACTACAGGTAAGAAGATGGGAATGTGCCAAGGTGATTACTACATTCAGGACAATAAGTAGCTAGCTGTAGGTGTGCAGAATCCCACTCCCATTATTGTCAGGGTCTCGCACCCCCTCATGTCGTCGGCTGTCAGGCTCCCGCACCCCCTCGTGTCGTCAGCTGTCAGGCTCCCGCACCCCCTCGTGTCGTGGGCTGTCGGGCTCGCGCGCCCCCCCTCGTGTCGTGGGCTGTCGGGCTCCCCCACCCCCCCTGTGTCGTGGGCTGTCGGGCTCCCGCGCCCCCCCCTCGTGTCGTGGGCTGTCGGGCTCCCGCGCCCCCCCCTCGTGTCGTGGGCTGTCGGGCTCCCGCGCCCCCCCCTCGTGTCGTGGGCTGTCGGGCTCCCTCACCCCCTCGTGTCGTGGGCTGTCGGGCTCCCGCACCCCCTCGTGTCGTGGGCTGTCGGGCTCCCGCGCCCCCCCTCGTGTTGTGGGCTGTCGGGCTCCCGCGCCCCCCCCTCGTGACGTGGGCTGTCGTGCTCCCGCGCCCCCCCCTCGTGTCGTGGGCTGTCGGGCTCCCGCGCCCCCCCTCGTGTCGTGGGCTGTCGGGCTCCCGCCCCCCCCCCTCGTGTCGTGGGCTGTCGGGCTCCCGCGCCCCCCCTCGTGTCGTGGGCTGTCGGGCTCCCGCGCCCCCCTCATGTCGTGGGCTGTCGGGCTCCCGCGCCCCCCCCCTCGTGTCGTGGGCTGTCGGGCTCCCGCGCCTCCCCCTCGTGTCGTGGGCTGTCGGGCTCCTGCGCCCCCCCCTCGTGTCGTGGGCCGTCGGGCTCCCGCGCCTCCCCCTCGTGTCGTGGGTCGTCGGGCTCCCGCGCCCCCCCCTCGTGTCGTGGGCCATCGGGCTCCCGCGCCCCCCCCTCGTGTCGTGGGCTGTCGGGCTCCCGCGCCCCCCCCTCGTGTCGTGGGCCGTCGGGCTCCCGCACCCCCTCGTGTCGTGGGCCGTCGGGCTCCCGCACTCTCCCCTTGTCGTTGTCTGTGGAGAAGATTAATACATATTTTCATTTTTCAGGTTTTCTCTTATAAAACAAGAACCCTGAGCTTCTGTCTTTGACCGAAAAAATGGCGTCTGACAAGTCGCTGCTGTCTGCAGAAATGAACACAAACATGGAGGAAGCGCTGTATGAACAAATGCTGATGAAGGTACGAAGATGAATTGGAGAGGCCAGCAATCACCGGGTGAATGTCTCCTCCGTCAGCCGCTGGGGGCGCGGCAGTCTCCAACATTTACCTAATGTGTATTGTTGGCTTTAGACCCCTCACAATTGTACTATTTTGGTGCAGGAAAAATCTGTTTGCAGAACCATCCTGTTCATGTTACTCACTGATTCTCACTTATTGCCTCATTTCAGGCCAAACAGGAGATACAGAGCAGAATACCGAACTTACCAGAAAGCAGACAGATCAGACCCCAGCCGAGTGAGATGGGCGTCCTCTGATTATTATCCAGATTACTTTGTGCATATTATGTGACAGATACCACAGTGGGGCAGTGGGATCTTAATGACTGCAACGGTCACATGATGCAACCAACGTGGGGGGTCACATCGTTTTTTCTTATACAGTTGGTTACATGTAAATGCTGCTTGGCTTTTGCCGATTTTATTGTGTTTTTGTTCACTTTTTGTTTTTATTTCTGGTAGGTTTCTGCATTAAAACTCGCACATCCAAAAATACCAAAATCTTTATTAACATCTGCAAGTCGAACCAGATCTCAGCGCCCCCGGACCTGACGGAGCAGGAGTTAGTCAGCATCCTGGAATCTGATGATCCCTCCGGCTATCGAGTCCCCATGAGCCTTGGAGAGCCCCACGTTGAAGTTGATAATAGTACGTTTTTTTTTAATACAGCAAGTCTCTTTTTAAAGGGGTAGTCCAGAGATATCCTTAAAGGGGATAAAATAGCAAGTATTACAACTTACTAATCCTCAATGATCAAAGGTGCCGTCTCCACAGGTTCTGGTAGGTCCACTTCCAGTCTGCGGAATAAAGTTTGTTGTTGTCTTTTGAACTTTTTTGGTTTAGATTTGGGACTTAAAGGGATTGCCCACTACTTGGATTCCCCTTTAAGAACTTATGCTAATTATTCATAGCAGCCCAACTAAGGTCAATGGATTGATTCAGCATCGCAAAGTATCAAAGTCCTGGTGCACTTTGTCCTACAGGTGGAGGCGGCTGCACGGCGTACGACATAGTGATTAATGGCACCTTCTTTGAGAAAATTAAGGTAACTGCAATTGCTTATTCCGACATACGAGCTGTCTGCTCTCCTTTGTGTCAGCTCCTTACTTTGTATTTTTTTTATTAGAATAATGAGCTTCTCAGGGAATTTTTTATCACCGTGGCCATGGAGGGACTAGAGAACAAGTACGAAATGGAGCTGTCAAGAGGTAACGACCGCATCACTGATATTTTCCTTGATTTTTCCAACACAAGGACTTGTTCTTTCGTGGAGCAAGTTTACCATATAATATATTGAACATTTTTATGTACTAACCTGTTGTATGGCACTGTATCAAATGCCTTTGAAAAGTCCAGATAGACGAAAACCACTAAGTTTCCCTGGTCCAACCTAGAACTTACCTCCCCATAGAATCTTTTCAGATTAGTTTGCAGGACAGATCCCTCATAATCATATGTTTAGGTTATTCTTATTGAGGAGCTCCAGGTTAGTATCTCTTAGAAAACCCTCAAAGATGTTGCCCACAGTACAAGTTAAACTTACCTGCCTATAAATTCCAGGCTCAGATATTATCCCGTTCTTGAATATTGGTACCACATTTGCTATGTGGGTGTAACACTGGTGGATATGGACCCACTGCCCCACGGGAGGGTTGTGACTAGGTGTCTACTGGGTCTCCACTAGAACCTTTGGTGGTGAGGATAGACTGGGCCGCCAGTAGACACCAGGTACAACTTCAGTGCAGTCCCCGGGACTGCAGCAGCATTCCGGAGGTACCAGGGTACCAGACACAGGAGAGCGAAGACAAGGACTAGGTCAGACAGTCTGAGATCGGGGCAGGAAGCACAGGTTCAGGATAGAGAAAAATGGCAAGGGGGACAGGGGTTTTTGAGACCAGAAAACTCCTTTAACGCTTGCAACCTCTGTTGCTTGACTGCAACTCAAACAGTCAAATCAGTCAGTAAGAATTTAGGGCACTTCCATGGCGATATTTTGCATCAGTATTTGTTAGCAGACGCCAGGAGTGGATCCAAAACAGAAGAGGTGAAAGTGTTTCAGTTACTATTTTTCACTGTGTTTGTTCCCCTCTGGTCTTCAGCTTACAAATACTGCTGTAAATTAGTGCCCAAAATACTCACTGTGTGAATGAGGTGAGGAAGCTGCTTGTAGTACTGTAATAGAAGTCCTTATTCTGAGGATGAGTGCTGTAATTCTTGTCTTCTCTGCTCCATCAAACTCCCCAGAGCAGGGGCAACCCCTGGGGCAAAACTGCTGGCGGCAGATGTCCAGACGTATGACTCAGTGATGTGTGATGGACCCCGACTCCCAAACAAAATGAATCAGACACATACAAAATAAATACACAAATCATTGCAATTAGGTGTCAAACATTCTCAACTTTATTTAAATTTACATGACACCGAAAATGGCACAACCCTCGACTCACGAAGAGTCACCCTCCAGCGCTCAGGAGAGGAAAACCCCCTGTGGAGGAAACCTCTAGGGAACCATGGCTCGAGGGCTGCCCTTCCCTTGGGCTTAGAGAGTTAGTGCCGATATATGACGGAGTTTTAGAATTTGTACATATTTACAGAGAACGACATAACAAATATAGACTATTAATGTGATAGCTGCGATATCTGTCACCACATTTATTGCTGGAACGAATTTAGTTGATCTGATTTCCCAGGTGGATCTACCACTTCTCCCTTACAGATCCAGCTCCGTCTCTCAAGAAGTTGGGCACTTGGTTACAGGGGTTGCTCATTATGGATAACCCCTAATAGGATGAGTATCCCCCCCCCCTCCCAATTTATCACCCATTAAAGTCAAGGATCCATCCATGAACTCCCAAAGAAGAGCAGCTCTTTGTACATAGTAACAGAAGGGGATCCTGTTTTGGGGACCCCCCCTCTGTTACCTTCCCATGCCCCCGGGGTGTCTAAGAAGAAAACCCCTTTCCCTGCTAGAACCTCCAAATTACACCAACGTTGGCACATTACGTGGGGTGGTCAAGCTCAAGGTCCTCAGGCGCATCATCAGTAATGGCGTTGATCATGGCAGTGCGGCATTCTTTTATGGAATCTTCTTTATGACACTTGTTTATGCCCTCACAATAGTTGTCATGGTTACTACAAGGGCTATTACTGATGCAGGGTCCAAGTATTAACCCTTTCATCATTGGTAATTCACTTTCATTATGGAGGCAAATAATTGTACTTGATACCAAGCAGGAGTCTTATCATTACGGCTTCCCTTAGGCACCATAAGAAATACAGATTATAGAACATACGTACAAGTGTTTCAGGAGTGTTTTGCACTTTTTAGATCCATAGATTGGGCTTATAACTAGCACTTTACAAAGCAGAAAATTAAGAGGAAATTACTTGTAAAATAATATTATAAGGAATTGCATTTCAAGCATTTTCCTAATGTGCATTCTGCATACTTGCATAGTTACATAGGTTGAAAAAGTTTGAACTTTAATGTCCTAGGTCTATCTCCAAAGTTATACATTTTCTATTACTAGATTATTTATAACCCACAATGTCATGTTTTGTTAAAAAAGTATCCAGCCCTTCTATAAATGCTGTTATACTATCTGCCATTACTATATCTTGTGGTTGGCATTCCACAGTCTGACTGCTCTAACTGTAAAGAATCCTTTCCTATTAAGTTGCCAGAATCGCTTCTCCTCCGCTTCTTATGAATGTTCCTGGTGCTTTGTAAGGTCCTGGAAAGTGATAAGTCATGTGCCAGTACTATGCATTGACCACATATGTATTTATACATATAAATGTATATTTATGAAGGAGATGATAATTACCCTTCATAGAGGTGTTACGATCATTCATAAATTGCTTTCATAGGTTTGATCTCCAGGATTAGGAGAGATTTGGGGTGTAAACGTAATAAACAATGAGTAAAACATCAAAGCAAACGAAAAAGGGTTTGTGACCCAAACAGGTAGGTGAGACCGGCTAGCCCCATATTATACGAGGTCACAACCAGGTTTCGCCTGAGGAGGGCAGCACTAATGAGTCCTCAGGAGCGCATAACCCTGAAATATGCAGCGATTCTACACTACCCATTATAAAAGGGTTTAATATGCTACTTACTACCATATTTTAATTAAGATACAAGGCATACTTGTAAGGAGAGATGAAAAAGGTGATGGGGGACAACATATAAATATACTGAGGAACTCTATACACTAGTGGCCAAAATTGAGGCAACACCCCCAAGATTTATGAATTTTTAGCATTTTGCCAATACCAATACAAATTTCATGAATGTTTTTGATTTCACAGTAAAGTTTTTAAGTAGAAATAAAATCTCATATAGAAACACAATATTAGCAGGAAATTTGTTCATTTGTCAACAAATTGGACACTATTGTCACTCAGATGACTGTTGGAGAAAAGCCATTGATTTGTCCTATTTTCATATCTAACACTAAATGTTATTACTCAGTTGGACAGCCCTCGGCCTTGATGACTGCCTGGCATCTACTTGGCATGCTATCTACCAGTTTGTGTAAATCAGATGGTGTGATGATATGAAGCCATGATTTGATGATGGCTGCAATGAGTTCCTGCTTGTGTGAAGCCCGCTGTTTTGACACCGCTCTTTTGAGCCGAGCCCAGAGATTCTCAATAGGATTGAGATCGGGGCTGTTTCCTGGCCAATTCAATAGCTGGACATTTTTGTCCTTGAACCAAGAGAGACATTTTTTAGCTGTATGGCATGGGGCTCCATCTTAAAATATACGGTGTCCCTTCACCAAATACATCATGTGCCGAAGGAATGAGTTTAGGCTGAAGGACTTCCTTGATGTACTTTTCAGCATTAACTGTTCCTTCAATTACCTGCAGCCGACCACCTGCATCTCTGGACACGCAGCCCCCTACCATAACACTCAGAGGAGGCTTCATGGTGGGGACTGTACCCTCTGGCAACCAGTCCTCTCCAGGTCGTCGTCGAACGTAGCAGACACCGTCGCTGCCAAAGATGGATATGCGTGTCTCATCGCTCCATATAACATTTCTCCATTGTTCAATGGTCCATTTACAATGTTCTTTGGCCCCTGCAGACGTTTCTGACACTGTGAGGCATTCAAAAATGGCTTTTTACCTGGTATTCTGGCTCTTAACCCCGCGTTTACCAGTCGTCGTCGAACCGTCCGATCAGACACTGTCACTCCGGTGTTAACAAGCTCCTTGTTGATGTTAACAGCCGTTTATAACCTGTTATTTAGGGCGATTCTAACAATTCTTCTATCAGTCTGAGGAGTTGTAGCCTTCTTCCTTTCTCTACCTGGTTTATTCTTTATCGAACCAGTCTCTTGAAACCGCTTACACACTTTGAGAACGAAAACATGTAATTGCTTACCTTCTGATGACAAACTGGCTTTAAAATATAAAAACCGCATTTTAATCGCACAATATCTGTCTTACAACCCACACCCAGGTCACTATAAACCAACATAGAATACATATGGCAGAAGAGGGCGTGTGTACAAGTAAGTAGGTCAGTGAAATCCTCCATTAAATATTGGTGATGGTGAAAAAGTGAAGGTGTTGCCTCAATTTTGGCCACTGGTGTATAACACAAAATATAAACAAAAAAGAAAGGGAAGAACATTTCTGCACAAAAAAACTGTCGCTCGGCAGGAAAATCCCCTTGATATTGCGTTTTTTGAGATTTTTTTTTTCCCGTTCTTTAGAAACGCTGCAAAAATACTGAAAGAATAGACATGAAACTGCTTCAAATCTGCAAGGATTCACTTTTCCTGGTACTATCAAACATAGCGTTTTTGGGAACTTGGAGCTCTATATTACAAATATGTCCGTCCCCCCAGTTGAAAGAAATTAACATTTTCCTGGAGGGAAGTTTATATTTTACATTATGTCAGTTTTTGTCTATCGATGATAAAGTGCAGTTTGCAGCAATTTTTATTGTGACATATACCCAAATCATTCACGAAAATATTTCACATTCAACGTGCGTCGGGCGGGCCTGCGTCCTCTCACATGCCAGGGCTGAGTTTCAGTTCCAGTCTGACCCTGTTAATCATCTATGGTTTCCCTTCAGAGTGGAAAATGCTGAAAAATCGGAAGTTCCTGGGATCCATTTTTGAACAGAATATCAGAACCAAATCAAAACCGATGATTCAGGAAATGGACATAATGGGGTAAGTCCCAACTCTAAGGTACAAGTCTATGGCATACAGTCTGTAAAAGACGACAGAGTAGGCTGCTGTTGAGCATCGGCGGCTTCTTCTCTGATGTTCCTCGCTCATCCATGTCTTATAATACCACATTTCCCCTAGGGACACAAAGTATGACGAGCGCCACTCCTTCTGGTGATAGGTTATACCCAACAGATGGGGCAGCGCCACTCCTCGTGGTGATGGGTTATACCCAACAGATGGGGGAGCGCCACTCCTCGTGGTGATGGGTTATACCCAACAGATGGGGGAGCACCACTCCTCGTGGTGATGGGTTATACCCAACAGATGGGGGAGTGCCACTCCTCGTGGTGATGGGTTATACCCAACAGATGGGGAGCCCCACTCCTCGTGGTGATGGGTTATACTCAACAGATGGGGGAAGTTGCAGAATGGCTTGTTATGGTGCAAGAACAATGTGGACATTGTTTTTTTTTTGTTGTTTTAACTATTATGTCTTTATGTTCTTTATTTTTTTCCTACAGACCCTCCCAGCTAACTCCAAGCAAGTCCGTGATCTCAGAAGTTGAAAGGTTTGGGTTACTTTGAGGTTTAATGCATGCATTTACTTTTTTTAGAATCCCATCTTACGAAAAATATAGGATATCCAACTTCTTGGACTCCAAAAATAAGGGGGCTGCAGCCTGGAAGTAACCCCGCTGCCCTTTTTAAAGAATATGCTGGTGTGGGGCAGCTACCCAGATTTTCACTGTGCAGGAGAACTGCAGCTAAGCCCATTCACTTTGCTGGATCTATGCTGTCGTTCCGCTGCACAGTGGAGGCCATGATGCCAATGTGCAGGGAATGACCGTGAAAGGGGCTGTTCCTCATTACCAGCATCAGTGCCCCTTTATTATATTAGAGATTGACCCCAACAGATCATAAATTGATGGTGTACCCTTGCAATATACTGCTGCCTTCCTTTTTTTATCAGTTCACCCGTGAAACCAGATTACATGATTGTGGCGGAACCTCCTGTAGGACACCCAAGTTTTCTGGTGGCTGAAGTCTCTTTACCTAAAGTGGTGAGAGCCTTAGATGTGGTTTAGGATTGTGACCTTTTTGTATTTCATGTGATTTCCAATAGTCTTCCTTTATTAAAAGTCTATGCCAACCTCGTGCTACCGGTCCTCCTCTGCCAACTTTTATCATCACAGCTTTGATGTGTCCACAGTAGCCAATTGCTGGCAGCTGTGACACATTTGCTGGATGATGATGATATAATTTTTTTTTCATACCATGATGGGTTATTTGCAAGCTGTTGGAATGAGAAAGAAGATCTCTGTAAACGACTGTCAGCAGAGAACGACTGTTCAAACCAAGCACAGACGCCCAGTGCTTCACGGCGGGACCAGTCATTTATATAAGCCTCCCCCCCTGCTTGTTTCCCCTCCATCTCCACCATCACCTCTTCTTTGACAGTTCTGGCTTCATAGATCCAGACAGGAGATAGAGGGAAAACAAGCTGCTGGGAAGATGTATATATTATTATTTAATTATATAGTGTCATTGATTCCATGGTGCTAGTGCATATAAATGATGTTATAATGATGATATAAATGATGAAAGAGGTTTGTTGCAATAGTGTAGAACACGCCGCTCTTTATTTTTTCTATATTAATGCGACATTTGGAGGAATCGCACAGAAAATGCTTTAAATGTATTTATTTTTTAATTTCATTTTTCTCATGTCCATGATTCACATTGCGTTAAATGAGGCATAATGAAGATGAAGAATGTTTCAGTTAATGTAGCCTTCATCAGACAGGATAATGTAGCTTAAGGGGACCCACTTGGTTAAATATAGGGGTCAGTTCTGGTCTTCCCAAAAAGCAGATGAAGTAGTCACCACACGGGAATCTGGTGATTACTGGGTTTGCTTTTGGGGACCCCAGATTTCTTCATATAACCGAGTGGGCCTTCTGACTAATGAAGGCTACGTTATCTGAAATTCTGGTACCATTCATTATGCCTCACTTAAAGGGGTTGTCTGGCACTTTAATATTAATGACCTATCCTAAGGATATTCCATTAGTATTAAAGTGGTGGACAACCCCTATTAATGCCGTGTGAATCCTAAAAAATATTTTTCAGCATTTTCTGTGAGCAGTTCCTCCACGTGTCAGATTTAATGTAGGAGACGTGTGGAGCTACACAGTAACTTCTAGTTGGCCACGTATCAAGATAAAAGTTTAGATTTTTGTGCACTTGTTGGTTACAACTTTCTTTCCCGTACAGAAGCATTCAGCGACATAAGCGTTGTTACCACGCTGGTCTTCTCTTTACAGTCTTCTGCTAGATCTCTTGTGTTGGACTTGGATGAAGACAGAATAGTCAGACGTCCCGATTTGTATCATCTAGACGTCTTCATTCCTTACAATATCATCCAAGAACAAAGTGGAGCTCAGTTCAACAAGGACAGTAAGGTGAGACAATTAAGCAAAGCTGGACATGTCTTATAGCCCATTCTGAAATCTCCTTCTTAAAGAGGTTCTCTGAGAAAATGTATATAATAAAATTTTAAAAAATGTATACATTTATTTAGCAAAAATAAATTCTTTTAATTGGTGGATAATTCTATGTGAATACTTTTATTCCCAAAAATGGCAAAAGTATTCTCGGAGTGATACCTTTATTGGCTAACCAGAAAAAAATATATATGCAAGCTTTCAGAGCACAGAGGCTCCTTCTTCAGGCAATATTACAAATGAATTCTTAACATTTGTAATCCTGCCTGAAGAAGGAACCTGTGTGCTCTGTAAGTTTGCATATATATATATATTTTTCTGGTTAGCCAATAAAGGTATCACTCCGAGAATACTTTTGCCATTTTTGGGCATAAAATTATTTCCATCAAATTTTCTGGCTAACACGGTACCACAATATAAATTTGTACTGTACATCACAATTAGGGGATGATAATTGCATATGGACATAATGGCCAACGATGTCAGCAGCCATCCATCCTAGATGGGTGAAGGTAAACTGTTTGAGACGGACATCTCTGACCTACCTGTCGGAATCAAGAACGTGCATCTATGTCATCAATTGACTGATTGATCACGTCCATGAGTCAACATGTTGTAAACCTGTCATGGTGAGTGAGCCGATAGGATGCTGCCCCTCACCCTGACAGGAACTTATCTATCACAACATATAGTTGCCCAGAGACATCTGAATGCATCGGCTTTCCTTTATGCCATTCATCAAACATGTCGTATATTTTGTGTATAGCGAGTCACAAGCCTCGCACTGCTCTGCGTCTTATCATTTGGTTCTATGAGCTGCAGTAAAACGTGACGTATATTCCAGGTGCTGACGATAACAATGCCGGTCCAGCCAGCATAGCGGTGGGCTCAGAAGATCGGCTTTGGAAATCGTTCCTCTTATATAGATCCAGTGGATCCTACTTACATTTGCTGCTGTTTACATTGTATGGTTACAAGTCTATTTAGACTTCAATATGACTCCAGAATAAATTTTTGTCTTTCTTATACTTGCCGTATATTTTTCCCAAGGAAGGGGTTTAGGTATTGTGCTTTTTTTTTTTTTTATTTCTACTGTAATATTTCATAATATCTGTGAATAAGTCTTGAAAATAATTTGCATTGAAAAGGTTGAGATCCTCTGAATCTACAGGGATTTTTAGGAATTAAAAATCTACAGCAGTAAATCTGCAGCAGAATTTAAATTTTGCACCATGTCTGGATTTAGTAGCAGCTGCCCCTTTAAATGGAATATGTCAGCAGGTTTTTGCTACCCCATTTGAGAGCAGCATAATCCGAGGCCCTGATTCCAACGATGTATCACTTACGGGGCTGCTTGGTGTTATTTTGATAAAATTGCAGTTTTTTTTTTCTCATGCAGATCTCTGAATGCTGAGCTCTGTATAATAACCCCACCCCTGATTGTTCAGACACAAATATATCTGTTGAAAATAGTCTGGTGTAGGCCCGAGAAATACAAGTGTGGTTTTGCAGTTTCACGGGTCAAATCTCTGTATTATCCTGCTTTTTTGCATTTTTTGCTGTAAAGAAAAACAGTACTGTCTCCTGATTGTTCAGACACAAATATATCTATTTAAAATTTTCTGGTATACCCCAGTAAACAATAACTGTGGTTTTGCCATTCCACGGTAAAAAATCTCTATTATTCACCTTTTGGTATTTTTTCCGTAAAGAAAAACAGTAATAATTTCTCCCTGATTGTTCAGATTGTTTAAAAGAGTCGGGTGTAGGCCAGAGAAATAGAACTGTGGTTTTCCTCTTCCACGGTTCTGATCTACTTTATTACCCTTTTTCCATTGATGGTGCGAGTGTAAGCTATTTTACTTACTTTACAATGGGCAAGGCGCGTGGCAAGGGACATGGAAGTGGACGTTCTGGTGATGGTGCATGCAGAGGACGGGGCCGTGGCCAAGGTGAAAATGTGGCACAACCAACAGCCATATCTTCTCGCTCCCACTTCTTGACCGAATTACTAGGGAAGCACAGAACAACACCAGATCAGTGTGAACAGGTTATTAATTGGATAGCAGATAATACTTCCAGTTACCTGGGCACCACCACCTCCGGTCTGTCTTCCACACGGTCAACTCTTAGTAGCCATGAGTCTCGACCGCATACTCCTCCTCACCCTGATGCTCCTCCCTCCCACCATGCCGAGTGTCATCAGACAGCAACTGATCCCACACTTGGACACTCTGAAGAGCTGTTCACTGGTCCATTTCCAGATTTGTGCCCCTCGCCTGCTCCGCTTGAAGTGGTGGAAGAGGAGATCCCATGTAGAGATGCCCAAATATTTGAACAGCCACGGCCAGAGGAAGTCAACGCTGGCAATTTGTCACAAGAGGTTGACGATGACGAGACACAATTGCCAGGAAGTGAGGAGGAGGATCGTGGTGCGCAAGTGGAAGAGGAGGAGGTGGTGGATGATCTAGTAACTGACCCAATGTGGCAGGAGGACATGCAGAGCGAGGCCAGCAGCAGACAGGGTGAGGGAGGCAGAGTACCCCAATAGGCAGAAAAAAGCAGTGTAGTGGCCGCACACAGAAGGCCGGCAACAGTTCCCCGTAACACCAACACGAGGGACGTTGCCTGTACAACCTGTAGGTCTTCCAGAGTCTGGAATTTTTTTAAAGACTCTGCTGATATCCCCAAAAAGGCCATTTGTACCACCTGCCATGCCAGCATCAGCAGGGGTGACAAAACTACCAGCCTGACCACCACCAGCATGATCAGGCACATGGCAGCAAAGCACCCGACTTTGTGGGGCGAACCCCAGGGTCCATGACCAGTGTCAGCGGGTGTCACCTGTTGTGTGTGCATGGCAATCCCCTGTCCATACTGCATGTAAAGATGCCCCCTCCTCTCAGTCTTTATGGCAGTCTCTCAAGAGTGTGCAAAGCAGTCATCAAAGCAAAAGGTGGCTACTTTGAAGAACCTAGAATATAAGACATATTTTCAGTTGTTTCACACTTTTTTGTTAAGTATATAATTCCACATGTGTTAATTCATAGTTTTGATGCCTTCAGTGTGAATGTACAATTTTCATAGTCATGAAAATACAGAAAAATCTTTAAATGAGAAGGTGTGTCCAAACTTTTGGTCTGTACTGTATGTACCATCTTGACAAACTTTGAGGAGTCCACCAAGATGGTGAGTGGCGATGACGCCATCATTAGAGTCAGCATTCCACTTGTCTGTCTTTTGCAATGCTCTCTGCAGAGAATTAAAGAGGAGGCATTGCAGCCAGAGTATGATGAGATGGATCAAGAAGCCGTAGCGGTCGATTACACACAGCCCAGCCTCATCTCATCCCAACGTGCATTGGGGGACAATGAGGGAGAGGAGGAGGAGGAAGAACAGGAGCTTGTATCATGCGCTGTAGACGGTAGTACCTGTACAACTGTCATACTGTCAGTTCAGCGTGGGTGGCCTGAGGACAGGGGGGGGGGGGAGGAGGAGGAGGAGAGCATGGTCAGTCGTCATCTTGGTGAGGACACGGAAGTCTTGCCCGTTACCAGTCTGGCACGCATGGCTGACTTTATGTTACTCTGCCTTAACCGTGACCCTCGCGTTGTCAAAATGTTGGGTGACAGTCATTACTGGTTGGTGACACTTTTAGACCCCCGCTACAAGGAGAACTTTCACTCTCTTATTCCTGAGGTGGAGAGGTCTACGAAAATGGGGCAGTACCAGAAGGCCCTTGCTGCAGAACTGTTAAAAAAAAATTCCCATCTGAACACGCTAGCGGCAGAGGTCACAGTTCGTTGACCAACCAAGGCGTACAAGCGAGAGAGAGGCAACTCCAATCCAGCAGAGGCAGGGGAACACTGTCAACATTCTGGGACAGTTTTCTGAGACCTGCCCAGCTTACAGGCCCTCAGGCGCGGGGTACTCTCACAAGCAGTGGAAAGTTTCAAAAGATGGTGAGGGAGTACCTTGCCGACCGTACCAGCGTCCTCGGTGATTCCTCTGTGCCTTTTAATTATTGGGTATCCAAGCTGGACACTTGGAATGAAATCGCTCTGTACGCCTTGGAGGTCCTGGCCTGCCCTGCCGCTAGCGTGTTATCGGTACGTGTTTTTAGTGCTGCTGGGGTAATTATAACTGATAAGCGCACTCGCCTGTCAACTGACAATGCTGACAAGCTGACCCTTATCAAAATGAACAGTAGCTGGATTGGGCCAGACTTCTCATCACCACCAAATGACAGCAGAGTAACATAAAGTCAAATCCACTGTGTTATTTCGGAAGGTGTATTCACATGCACCGCTTCACACCCACACATGGGTATACGCTTCCTCATTTCGGCTGTTTTATGTTCTTCTCCTTATCCTCAGCCTCCACCACCACTATACCACCAGGGTGACCGTGGTCCGTGTTGCCATTATTGAAAGTTCCTCCGTCCTTATTTTTGTCAGCTTTTGCTTGGAAGGCATAAGCAAAGACTGTGGGAGACCCACTCCCCAATAATGGGAATAATATTTTTAAAATGCTGTACTGTATGGCTCTTGTAAGGGGCATTAAAAGCGTCTTGTTAAGCTACTGCGATCTCCACCACTTTTCCGAGGGGCATTAAAACCGTCTTGTTAAGCTACTGTGACCTCCACCACTTTTCCGAGGGCCATTAAAAGCGTCTTGTTAAGCTACTGGGACCTCCACCACTTTTCCGAGGAACATTAAAACCGTCTTGTTAATCTACTGGGACTTCCACATCTCTTCCAAGGGGCATTCAAACCGTCTTGTTAAGCTACTGGGACCTCCACCACTTTTCTGAGGGGCATTAAAAGCGTCTTATTAAGCTACTGGTACGTCCACCACTTTTCCGAGGGGCATTAAAAACGTCTTGTTAAGCTAGTGGGACCTCCACGTCTCTTCCAAGGGGCATTCAAACTGTTTTGTTAAGCTACTGGGACCTCCACGTCTCTTCCAAGGGGCATTCAAACCATCTTGGTAAGCTACTGCGACCTCCACCACTTTTTCGAGGGGCATTAAAAGCGTCTTATTAAGCTACTGGGACCTCCACCACTTTTCCGAGAAGCATTAAAACCGTCTTGTTAAGCTACTGGGACCTCCACGTCTCTTCCAAGGGGCATTCAAACCGTCTTGGTAAGCTACTGCGACCTCCACCACTTTTTCGAGGGGCATTAAAAGCGTCTTATTAAGCTACTGGGACCTCCACCACTTTTCCGAGAAGCATTAAAACCGTCTTGCTAAACTACTGGGACCTCCACGTCTCTTCCAAGGGGCATTCAAACCGTCTTGTTAAGCTACTGGGACCTCCACGTCTCTTCTGAGAGGCATTAAAAGAGTATTGTTAAGCTACTGGGACCTCCACCACTTTTCCGAGGGGCATTAAACCGTCTTTTTAAGCTACTGGTACCTCCACGTCTCTTCCAAGGGGCATTCAAACCATCTTGTTAAGCTACTGGGACCTGCACCACTTTTCCAAGGGGCATTCAAACAGTCTTGTTAAGCTACTACGACCTCCACCACTTTTCCAAGGGACATTAAAACCGTCTTGTTAAGCTACTTGGACCTCCACTTTTCCGAGGGGCATTAAAAGCATCTTGTTAAGCTACTGGGACCTCCACCACTTTTCCGAGGAGCATTAAAACCATCTTGTTAAGCTACTGTGACCTCCACGTCTCTTCCAAGGGGCATTCAAAGCGTCTTGTTAAGCTACTGGGACCTCCACCACTTTTCCGAGGGGCATTAAAAGCATCTTGTTAAGCTACTGGGACCTCCACCACTTTTCCGAGAAGCATTAAAACCGTCTTGCTAAACTACTGGGACCTCCACGTCTCTTCCAAGGGGCATTCAAACCGTCTTGTTAAGCTACTGGGACCTCCACGTCTCTTCTGAGAGGCATTAAAAGAGTATTGTTAAGCTACTGGGACCTCCACCACTTTTCCGAGGGGCATTAAACCGTCTTTTTAAGCTACTGGTACCTCCACGTCTCTTCCAAGGGGCATTCAAATCATCTTGTTAAGCTACTGGGACCTGCACCACTTTTCCAAGGGGCATTCAAACAGTCTTGTTAAGCTACTACGACCTCCACCACTTTTCCAAGGGACATTAAAACCGTCTTGTTAAGCTACTTGGACCTCCACTTTTCCGAGGGGCATTAAAAGCATCTTGTTAAGCTACTGGGACCTCCACCACTTTTCCGAGGAGCATTAAAACCATCTTGTTAAGCTACTGTGACCTCCACGTCTCTTCCAAGGGGAATTCAAAGCGTCTTGTTAAGCTACTGGGACCTCCACCACTTTTCTGAGGGGCATTAAAAGCATCTTGTTAAGCTACTGGGACCTCCACCACTTTTCCGAGGAGCATTAAAACCATCTTGTTAAGCTACTGTGACCTCCACGTCTCTTCCAAGGGGCATTCTAACCGTCTTGTTAAGCTACTGTGACCTCCACGTCTCTTCCAAGGGGCATTCAAACCGTCTTGTTAAGCTACTGGGATCTCCACTTCTCTTCTGAGGGGCATTAAAAGCGACTTGTTAAGCTTCTGTGACCTCCACCAGTTTTCCGAGGGGCATTAAAACCGTCTTGTTAAGCTACTGGGACCTCCACGTCTCTTCCAAGGGGCATTCAAACTGTCTTGTTAAGCTGCTGGGACCTCCACGTCTCTACCAAGGGGCATTCAAACCGTCTTGTTAAGCTACTGCGACCTCCACCACTTTTTCGAGGGGCAGTAAAAGCGTCTTTTTAAGCTACTGGGACCTCCACCACTTTTCCGAAAAGCATTAAAACCGTCTTGTTAAGCTACTGGGACCTCCACTTCTCTTCCAAGGGGCATTCAAACCATCTTGTTAAGCTACTGGGACCTCCACGTCTCTTCTGAGAGGCATTAAAAGCATCTTGTTAAGCTACTGTGACCTCCACAACTTTTCCGAGGGGCATTAAAACTGTCTTGTTAAGCTACTGGGACCTCAACGTCTCTTCCAAGGGGCATTCAAACCGTCTTGTTAAGCTACTGGGACCTCCACGTCTCTTCCAAGGGGCATTCAAACCGTCTTGTTAAGCTACTTGGACCTCCACGTCTCTTCCGAGGGGCATTAAAAGCGTCTTGTTAAGCTAGTGTGACCTCCACCACTTTTCCGAGGGGCATTAAAACAGTCTTGTTAAGCTACTGGGACCTTCACGTCTCTTCCAAGGGGCATTCAAACCGTCTTGTTAAGCTACTGGGACCTCCACGTCTCTTCCAAGGGGCATTCAAACCGTCTTGTTAAGCTACTGCGACCTCCACCACTTTTCCAAGGGGCATTAAAATCGTCTTGTTAAGCTACTGGGACCTCCACCACTTTTCTGAGGAGCATTAAAACCGTCTTGTTAAGCTACTGGGACCTCCACGTCTCTTCCAAGGGGCATTCAAACCGTCTTGTTAAGCTACTGGGACCTCCACTACGTTTCTGAGGGGCATTAAAACCATCTTGTTAAGCTACTGGGACCTCCACCACTTTTCTGAGGAGCATTAAAACCGTCATGTTAAGCTGCTGGAACCTCCACGTCTCTTCTGAGGGGCATTAATAGCGTCTTGTTAAGCTACTGTGACCTCCACGTCTCTTCCAAGGGGCATTCAAACCGTCTTGTTAAGCTGCTGGGACCTCCACGTCTCTTCTGAGGGGCATTAATAGCGTCTTGTTAAGCTACTGCGACCTCCACCACTTTTCCAAGGGGCATTAAAACCGTCTTGTTAAGCTACTGGGACCTTCACGTCTCTTCCAAGGGGCATTCAAACCGTCTTGTTAAGCTACTGCGACCTCCACCACTTTTCCAAGGGGCATTAAAATCGTCTTGTTAAGCTACTGGGACCTCCACCACTTTTCTGAGGAGCATTAAAACCGTCTTGTTAAGCTACTGGGACCTCCACGTCTCTTCCAAGGGGCATTCAAACCGTCTTGTTAAGCTACTGGGACCTCCACTACGTTTCTGAGGGGCATTAAAGCCATCTTGTTAAGCTACTGGGACCTCCACCACTTTTCTGAGGAGCATTAAAACCGTCATGTTAAGCTGCTGGAACCTCCACGTCTCTTCTGAGGGGCATTAATAGCGTCTTGTTAAGCTACTGTGACCTCCACGTCTCTTCCAAGGGGCATTCAAACCGTCTTGTTAAGCTGCTGGGACCTCCACGTCTCTTCTGAGGGGCATTAATAGCGTCTTGTTAAGCTACTGCGACCTCCACCACTTTTCCAAGGGGCATTAAAACCGTCTTGTTAAGCTACTGGGATCTCCACGTTTCTTCTGAGGGGCATTAAAAGCGTCTTCTTAAGCTACTGTGACCTCCACCACTTTTCCGAGGGGTATTAAAACCGTCTTGTTAAGCTACTGGGACCTCCACCACTTTTCCAAGGGGTATTAAAACCGTCTTGTTAAGCTACTGGGACCTCCACATCTCTTTTGAGGGGCATTAATAGCATCTTGTTAAACCACTCTGAACTCCACAGCTCTTCCAAGGGGCATTGATATGTTGTTTTTAATTCACTCTAACCTCCACGACTCTTCGAACGGGCATTGCAGTTCCTCTTAATTTTTGGCAGCTTTTTCTTGGAAGGCATAAGCAAATACTATGGGAGACCCACTCCCCAATAATGGGAATAATGTTTGTAATATGCTGTACTGCATGGCTCTTGTAAGGGGCATTGCAAGCTCCTTCGTCCTAATTTTTGGCAGCTTTTGCATGGAAGGCATAAGCAAAGACTATGGGAGACCCACTCCCCAATAATGGGAATAATGTTTGGAATATGCTGTACTGCATGGCTCTTGTAAGGGGCATTGCAAGTTCCTCCGTCCCAATTTTTGGCAGCTTTTGCTTGGAAGGCATAAGCAATGACTATGGGATACACACTCCCCAATAATGGGAATAATGTTTGTACTATGCTGTACTGTATGGCTCTTGGAAGGGGCATTAAAAGCCCCTCTTCCGAGGGGCATTCAAACCGTCTGGTTAAGCTACTGGGACCTCCACGTCTTTTCCGAGGGGCATTAAAACCATCTTGTTAAGCTACTGTGACCTCCATGTCTCTTCAAAGGGACATTAAAACAGTCTTCTTAAGCCACTCTGAACTCCACAGCTCTTCCTAGGGGCATTGAAATGTTGTTTTTAATTACCTCTAACCTCCACAACTCTTCCAACAGACATTGCATTTCCTCCTAATTTTAGTCAGCTTTTGCTTTTCAATGCAAAGGCGAAAACTAAGGGAGACCCACTCCCCAATAGTGGGTAGAAGGTTTTTAGTACGCTGTAATCCACGTCTGTTTCAAGGGGCATTGCAGTTCCTCATAATTTTTGGAAAGCCTTCCATTCACTGTTTAGGCCAACAGTGTACAGGAGACCCAGTTGCTATAAATGGAAAAAACTGTTTAGTTAAGGCCCTCTGACCTCCATGTCATTTCCAAGGTACATTGGAGTACCTCGAAATTTTTGGTAGGCATTGCACTCACTGTATGCCCTATAACTGTGTAGCCAAACCGCTCCTTTTGTTACAGAAACATATCCTACAAGACATATGTGGTTGACTGGCCTGATATTGATGTGAATGGTCCCTGTTCCTCCTGCTCTCCTTTGCCACCACCTCATCCATCATTCATCACCTGAAGCTTTGTTTTAACGGGAGTCATAGAACTGGGATAGTAGCAGGAAAACATCCAGCAATCCTCGGAGGAGGTAGGATATGTGCCAAAACGCTGACCACCTCAGGCCTTGCCGCTACTACATACATGCGCTTGCATTCCAACAAAACAAAGCAGATGCTAACTTGTATCATCATCATGGTCCTCACCTTGGCACTCTCAACTCCCCTGATGGAGAAGCCAGGGCCCACCGGAGGAGTCTGGTTCTCTGGTGGGCTCGTCCAATGCTGACCTAAAGCAGGCCAGGCTAAGAAAAGTGTGTGGGGGGATGTTCCAAGGAGAAATAGGGGCGGCTGGGGACCGTGTATGGACACCCGGCTGCCCCCAGGCGGCTGGCGACCGAGTATGGACACCCGGCCGCCCCCTGGCGGTTGGGGACCGAGTGTGGACACCCCGCCGCTGGGCGGCTGGGGACTGAGTATGGATACCAGGCCGCCAACGCTGCCATGACATGGTGGCCAGATTCCGCCTCCACATGCCTAAAAGGCCCAATTTCAAGTGCAAGCAAGCAGTATGGTATTGCACCCTGGGGGTGGGTGGGTGGTTGGCTGCATATTTGCGCTTGCATTGCAAGGAATGGGGGAGGTACAATTGAACCCTGCCCTGGGACAAGAACTTGCACGGGGATAGTTGCAAGTCTGCATCTTCTGATGCTGCAAGGATGACTTCTGATGGGCACACTTTTAGGCAGTGACCGGGGAGTCAGAGATGCTTCCAGGGGTCTTCCCCATGCTGTCCCCATGTCTTTTCAGCACTGTATGCATGTGTCACACAGCACATGGCCAGATAAGGTTGTAAAATGTTAAAATGACATTTCCCGGTGAATGCATTTGTCACGGTTGAAGCAATACAAAAGTGCAAAAACGCATAAAAAATGCTACTTGTGAACATAGCCCAAGGTGTGGAGGAGTATTTTTTTTTTTTTGTTATTTATTTTACCTTATACACAAGTCTTTACCCTGGAAAGGAACTTCCTTAACATATTTCACAGGAAAGCAGTTTCAGTTTAGTTTTTGAACGTTTTATTGTGAGCCCTTAAAAGTGGCTTAATACCTCTGACCACGTTGTTGACAGAAGTGACCTGGGGGTCAGAAATGCTTCCTGGGGCGATCCCCATGCTGTCCCCATGTCATTTGAGCACTGTCACTATCGTTTTGGGCACTTGTTAGGCTTTTAAAAGACAGCCGGGGATGCCGCCGCAAAAATGCTCGGGTCTCCCATAGACTAACATTGGGCTCGTGGCTCAGGTCGAGCAACCGAGTATCATGGCGAGCTCGGCCCGAGCTTTGAGCACCCGAGCATTTTAGTGCTCGCTCTTCACTACTAAATACCCTTCATTATTTATTATTTTTGCACTTTGCGATTTACCCATTTACTTCTAGTTACTTGGGTATTTTGCTTGCCTTTGGTTTTTCTTTGTCTAGTGTCCTTGTGTGAACATGCATTTACATTTTGCATGCACATCAATTTATGTTTCAGTTCAGACTTCTAGGTTTTTTCTTTGTAGTGTGCTTTAGTACATATTAGGGTGTGGCCACCCTTTGTCTGAGCTGAAATGTTTATTCTGCCTCAGGTCTATGCTTCTACTAGGGGGTCAGTCTCTCTGCCCTTATCCATATGTACGTCACTTGACAAATGGTAAGGTTTTAATATTAGAGTTAGGATTGTCCCATAAGGGTTGCTATGACGTTGCGGGATAGCTTTTACATTATTTTGATCAAAATTATGTTAACTAAATACCCTTCATTATTTATTATTTTTGCACTGTGCGATTTACCCATTTACTTCCAGTTACTTGGGTATTTTGCTTGTCTTTGGTTTTTCTTTGTCTAGTGGCCGTGTGTGAACATGCATTTACATTTTGCATGCACATCAATTTATGTTTCAGTTCAGATTTCTAGGTTTTTTCTTTATATGCTATATATGCTGTATGTGCGGGAAGGGAGCTTGTCTGTACACTGCTTGCTATGTGTGGGGGAGGGAAGCTGTCGGACAAAGAGGGGTCCTGCAAACATCCAACTAATGGCCCCCCATATATATTACAGGAAGGTAGGTCAAACCCAAGGATTTTTGCTGGAGCAGCCGACCATGTGCTGTGTATGGGGCCATCTCCCCCACACATATAACCACATTCATGTATATGGGGGAGTCGGGATGTGTTGTGTGGACAAGCGTCCGGTCTAAAGCTAACTAGTGTATGGGCACCTGAGACTAAGGCAAGTTATCATCCAGAAAGTCATTCTCCAGCCTGCTGCAAAAATGCCGGATAGAGAAAGGCTTTTAACTCCTAGGCCAGATCTCACTGGAGGGGAAGCAAGAAGAAAAAAGGAGAAATGTAAAATAAGACACAAGTTCAGACAGTTGTCATCCAAAACTTTATCTGGTATCGACCAAGAAAATTACAATCAGTAAAAGTATAAACCACATTTAGGAAAAACACAGATGAGCTGCGGGACCATCGCTTCTTCTTCTGGGACTTTTTGGCGGACAGGTTGCTCTGCTGTCGGAGGCCTTTCTTGTTCTTGGACTTCTCCTTCATGTGGATTCTGAAGACTAGGAGGCTCCTGAGGGTCCATCTCTCCTGCCGGCAGCTCAGAATGACTTGGAGATATGTTTCCTTCAGTCCAGGAAAGCAAGAGAGGAAAAAGATGAATGTGATGTAATAACAAGACAAAGCTAAAAAAAAACATGTATAAAAAAATCATGTAACTGCAAACTGCACAAAAATGACTCCAATAACGTAAGTGCTGTAGCATTAAAGAACCTGCAAAACGAGTGGTGTGAAAAGACCTGGGACTTGTCAGGAATATGTAATGTTTTGTCTAAAATGACAAAAAAAAAGAAAAGGTTCAAGGGATGAGCAGCATTTTATAACAGGTAAAAAATATACAAATTTGTGACAAGTGATCGGTATTAAGTATTGTGGATGATAACCAGACGTTTATTTCAAATGAAGAGTTTAATGAACGTCTTGTATTTGGCCAATTGGAACCTTCCCGGAAATGTCTGCGCCGGTGATAAAATCTACTTACTAATAGAGTTCCCGACTGGACACAAAGAACTGCAGCTTATGGAGGAATGAAGCTTCTTTCCTTCTCAGCCAAGAACTTCTTATATCAGTCCCGTACGGCCTCTATCATGTCCTGATATCTAGCAGAAAGAGAAAAAATCAATTATAAACTAAATAAAATTTATTAAAGAAAAAAAAACCACCTGCGAACATGAAGCATTTGTAGCAAAGCACAGCCATTATTTACAGAGCACAATTGTTTTACTTTATTCTATATTAGTGGCCGCTCTGTGCAAAAACTTGTGGGAAATTACTGCAGCACTAATATTGTCCGTCCAGAGAGCACCCAAGTATTCCCCAATTTCTGACTCCACCGCCCGATTGCCCCCACAAGCACAATGCTGCACCGCTGTCACCTGCCTGGTACAGGCTCCTTTATAGGGTCCTTTCAGCTGTTGTTCACCAAGATGTGAAGTAATCCGAGTACAGGGTTTCCCATGTCTGAGTGCAGGGGTGGAGAGCAGAGAGGGTCAGACAGGGACAGGCCCATACACAGACTGCTGGTATATAGAGGACAAATCTCGCTGAACAGCAGCTACAAGAAGCTTCTGGATGGGGGCAGTCGGGGTGAGACAGCACTTCAGCAACGTGTTTGGGAGAGAAGGAAGAAAATAAGCAAATGAAGAATATTTATAAAGTTCACAAGTCTGCAATGTGAGGAGGATAATTACATGAAGAAAACCCTCTAGGTGCAGCGTCCGCAACCGGAAAACCGCCCCAAGGTCCACCTGTGTCATCAGCGCCCCCCTGCTGGACCCCTAATCAGTTGTACTGCAGACTCAGATGATTGATAGTGACACTAGGTCAGCTCTTTCCCTATGGCGGCACTAGCTGACCATCCTGTGGATATGACAGGTGCCGGATCATTCAGTCCTATCCCTCTTCCCCAACGTGAAGCAAACATCCCTCTGACCAGACAAACATCCCCCTGACCAGGCAAACATCCCCCTGACCAGGCAAACATCCCCCTGACCAGACAAACATCCCTCTGACCAATCAAACATACAACCACTTTTTTTCTTTCCCATTTTACTTGCTTTATTAATTTCACCTCCAACATTACTGACAACTCCAAGTTCAATAGTTTGATAGTCTCATCTCCTGCCTTTGTATGTGGAGGAGGCAATAAACAGCCGTATACATCCTAAACCTGTCACAAGGTCTTTCTCTGCAACTCCCTACTCTCAGCTGTCCCCCTGTAACAATCCACCTTTTTCTCTTTCTTGCTCATACATTTCAGACACTTTATTAACATGTTAATCATATTTCCAAACTTACTGAATTCCACTTCATCTGATCATACATCACCGTTTAAAAGAATCACAATCACTTACTTGTCTGCTGCGGTAATTCTTGAATTGTTTTCTTGCTGTTGCTTGGTCTTATTTTGCTGTTTGCTGTCCTTAAACCACCATCTGCCGCACAGTGTCCACACCTTGTTCCACCGGGTCGCTATTTTGATCCCTGCAACAACAGACACTATGCGAGTATGACTTCACATGTGACATTTCCAAGTCCCTTGACCATTGTGGTGCCAATGGAGTACCCCTTTTCTCGTTATCATGCCACCGAAGCACACCATTTCCCGCTAGCATGCCACCGTAGCACACCTTTTCCCGTTAGTATGCCACCGGGAACACCTATTCCCGTTAGCATGCCATCGGAGCACCCCTATTCCCGTTAGCATGCCACCGGAGCACACCTTTACCATTAGCATGTGACCGCAGCACACCTTTACCGTTAGAATGCCACTGGAGCACACCTTTACCATTAGCATGCCACCGAGCACACCTTTTCCCGTTAGCATGCCACCGGAGCACACCTTTTCCCGTTAGCATGCCACCGGAGCACACCGTTTCCCGTTAGCCTGCCACCGGAGCACCTCGTTTCCCGTTAGCATGCCACCGGAGCGCCCCGTTTCCCGTTAGCATGCCACCGGAGCCCACCTTTTCCCATTAGCATGCCACCGTAGCACCCTTATCCCGTTAGCATGCCACCGGAGCACGCCACTTTCCCGTTGGCTTGCCACGGGAGCACGCCACTTTCCCGTTGGCTTGCCACCGGAGCACGCCACTTTCCCGTTGGCTTGCCACCGGAGCACGCCACTTTCCCGTTGGCTTGCCACCGGAGCACGTCACTTTCCCGTTGGCTTGCCACCGGAGCACGCCACTTTCCCGCTGGCTTGCCACCGGAGCACGCCACTTTCCCGCTGGCTTGCCACCGGAGCACGCCACTTTCCCGCTGGCTTGCCACCGGAGCACGCCACAGTCCCGCTGGCTTGCCACCGGAGCACGCCACAGTCCCGTTGGCTTGCCACCGGAGCACGCCACTTTCCCGTTGGCTTGCCACCGGAGCACGCCACTTTCCCGTTGGCTTGCCACCAGAGCACGCCACTTTCCCGTTGGCTTGCCACCGGAGCACGCCACTTTCCCGTTGGCTTGCCACCGGAGCACGCCACTTTACTGTTGGCTTGCCACCGGAGCACACCATAGTCCCGTTGGCTTGCCACTGGAGCACGCCACAGTCCCGTTGGCTTGCCACCGGAGCACGCCACAGTCCCGTTGGCTTGCCACCGGAGCACGCCACAGTCCCGTTGGCTTGCCACCGGAGCATGCCACAGTCCCGTTGGCATGCCACCGGAGCACGCCACTTTCCCGTTGGCTTGCCACCGGAGCACGCCACTTTCCCGTTGGCTTGCCACCAGAGCACGCCACAGTCCCGTTGGCTTGCCACCGGAGCACGCCACAGTCCCGTTGGCTTGCCACCGGAGTACGCCACAGTCCCGTTGGCTTGCCACCGGAGCACACCACAGTCCCGTTGGCTTGTCACCGGAGCACGCCACTTTCCCGTTGGCTTGCCACCAGAGCACGCCACTTTCCCGTTGGCTTGCCTCCGGAGCACGCCACTTTCCCGTTGGCTTGACACCGGAGCACGCCACTTTCCCGTTGGCTTGCCACCGGAGCACGCCACTTTCCCGTTGGCTTGCCACCGGAGCACGCCACTTTCCCGTTGGCTTGCCACCGGAGCACGCCACTTTACTGTTGGCTTGCCACCGGAGCACACCATAGTCCCGTTGGCTTGCCACCGGAGCACGCCACTTTCCCGTTGGCTTGCCACCGGAGCACGCCACTTTCCCGTTGGCTTGCCACCGGAGCACGCCACAGTCCCGTTGGCTTGCCACCGGAGCACGCCACTTTCCCGTTGGCTTGCCACTGGAGCACGCCACTGTCCCGTTGGCTTGCCACCGGAGCACGCCACTGTCCCGTTGGCTTGCCACCGGAGCACGCCACTTTCCCGTTGGCTTGCCACCGGAGCACGCCACAGTCCCGTTGGCTTGCCACCGGAGCACGCCACTTTCCCGTTGGCTTGCCACCGGAGCACGCCATTTTCCCATTGGCTTGCCACCGGAGCACGCCACTTTCCCGTTGGCTTGCCACCGGAGCACGCCACTTTCCCGTTGGCTTGCCACCGGAGCACGCCACTGTCCCGTTGGCTTGCCACCGGAGCACGCCACTTTCCCGTTGGCTTGCCACCGGAGCACGCCACTTTCCCGTTGGCTTGCCACCGGAGCACGCCACTTTCCCGTTGGCTTGCCACCGGAGCACGCCACAGTCCCGTTGGCTTCCAACCGGAGCACGCCAAAGTCCCGTTGGCTTGCCACCGGAGCACGCCACAGTCCCGTTGGCTTGCCACCGGAGCACGCCACAGTCCCGTTGGCTTGCCACCGGAGCACGCCACAGTCCCGTTGGCTTGCCACCGGAGCACGCCACAGTGCCGTTGGCATGCCACCGGAGCACGCCACTTTCCCGTTGGCTTGCCACCGGAGCACGCCACTTTCCCGTTGGCTTGCCACCGGAGCACGCCACAGTACCGTTGGCTTGCCACCGGAGCACGCCACAGTCCCGTTGGCTTGCCACCGGAGCACGCCACAGTCCCGTTGGCTTGCCACAGGAGCACTCCACAGTCCCGTTGGCTTGCCACCGGAGCACGCCACTTTCCCGTTGGCTTGCCACCGGAGCACGCCACTTTCCCGTTGGCTTGCCTCCGGAGCACGCCACTTTCCCGTTGGCTTGCGACCGGAGCACGCCACTTTCCCGTTGGCTTGCCACCGGAGCACGCCACTTTCCCGTTGGCTTGCCACCGGAGCACGCCACTTTCCCGTTGGCTTGCCACCGGAGCACGCCACTTTCCCGATGGCTTGCCACCGGAGCACGCCACAGTCCCGTTGGCTTGCCACCGGAGCACGCCACAGTCCCGCTGGCTTGCCACCGGAGCACGCCACAGTCCCGTTGGCTTGCCACCGGAGCACGCCACAGTCCCGTTGGCTTGCCACCGGAGCACGCCACAGTCCCGTTGGCTTGCCACCGGAGCACGCCACAGTCCCGTTGACTTGCCACCGGAGCACGCCACTTTCCCGTTGGCTTGCCACCGGAGCACGCCACTTTCCCGTTGGCTTGCCACCGGAGCACGCCACAGTCCCGTTGGCTTGCCACCGGAGCACGCCACTTTCCCGTTGGCTTGCCACCGGAGCACGCCACTTTCCCGTTGGCTTGCCACCGGAGCACGCCACTTTCCCGTTGGCTTGCCACCGGAGCACGCCACTTTCCCGTTGGCTTGCCACCGGAGCACGCCACTCTCCCGTTGGCTTGCCACCGGAGCACGCCACTTTCCCGTTGGCTTGCCACCGGAGCACGCCACTTTCCCGTTGGCTTGCCACCGGAGCACGCCACTTTCCCGTTGGCTTGCCACCGGAGCACGCCACTTTCCCCATGGCTTGCCACCGGAGCACGCCACAATCCCGTTGGCTTGCCACTGGAGCACGCCACAGTCCCGTTGGCTTGCCACCGGAGCACGCCACTTTCCCGTTGGCTTGCCACCGGAGCACGCCACTTTCCCGTTGGCTTGCCACCAGAGCACGCCACTTTCCCGTTGGCTTGCCACCGGAGCACGCCACTTTCCCGTTGGCTTGCCACCGGAGCACGCCACTTTACCGTTGGCTTGCCACCGGAGCACGCCATAGTCCCGTTGGCTTGCCACTGGAGCACGCCACAGTCCCGTTGGCTTGCCACCGGAGCACGCCACAGTCCCGTTGGCTTGCCACCGGAGCACGCCACAGTCCCGTTGGCTTGCCACCGGAGCACGCCACTTTCCCGTTGGCTTGCCACCAGAGCACGCCACTTTCCCGTTGGCTTGCCATCGGAGCACGCCACTTTCCCGTTGGCTTGCCATCGGAGCACGCCACTTTCCCGTTGGCTTGCCACCGGAGCACGCCACTTTCCCGTTGGCTTGCCACCGGAGCACGCCACTTTCCCGTTGGCTTGCCACCGGAGCACGCCACTTTCCCGTTGGCTTGCCACCGGAGCACGCCACTTTCCCGATGGCTTGCCACCGGAGCACGCCACAGTCCCGTTGGCTTGCCACCGAAGCACGCCACAGTCCCGTTGGCTTGCCTCCGGAGCATGCCACTTTCCCGTTGGCTTGCCACCGGAGCACGCCACAGTCCCGTTGGCTTGCCACCGGAGCACGCCACTTTCCCGTTGGCTTGCCACCGGAGCACGCCACTTTCCCGTTGGCTTGCCACCGGAGCACGCCACAGTCCCTTTGGCTTGCCACCGGAGCACGCCACTTTCCCGTTGGCTTGCCACCGGAGCACGCCACTGTCCCGTTGGCTTGCCACCGGAGCACGCCACTTTCCCGTTGGCTTGCCACCGGAGCACGCCACTGTCCCGTTGGCTTGCCACCGGAGCACGCCACTGTCCCGTTGGCTTGCCACCGGAGCACGCCACTTTCCCGTTGGCTTGCCACCGGAGCACGCCACTTTCCCGTTGGCTTGCCACCGGAGCACGCCACAGTCCCGTTGGCTTGCCACCGGAGCACACCACTTTCCCGTTGGCTTGCCACCGGAGCACGCCATTTTCCCATTGACTTGCCACCGGAGCACGCCACTTTCCCGTTGGCTTGCCACCGGAGCACGCCATTTTCCCATTGGCTTGCCACCGGAGCACGCCACTTTCCCGCTGGCTTGCCACCGGAGCACGCCACAGTCCCGCTGGCTTGCCACCGGAGCACGCCACAGTCCCGTTGGCTTGCCACCGGAGCACGCCACTTTCCCGTTGGCTTGCCACCGGAGCACGCCACTTTCCCGTTGGCTTGCCACCAGAGCACGCCACTTTCCCGTTGGCTTGCCACCGGAGCACGCCACTTTCCCGTTGGCTTGCCACCGGAGCACGCCACTTTACTGTTGGCTTGCCACCGGAGCACACCATAGTCCCGTTGGCTTGCCACTGGAGCACGCCACAGTCCCGTTGGCTTGCCACCGGAGCACGCCACAGTCCCGTTGGCTTGCCACCGGAGCACGCCACAGTCCCGTTGGCTTGCCACCGGAGCATGCCACAGTCCCGTTGGCATGCCACCGGAGCACGCCACTTTCCCGTTGGCTTGCCACCGGAGCACGCCACTTTCCCGTTGGCTTGCCACCAGAGCACGCCACAGTCCCGTTGGCTTGCCTCCGGAGCACGCCACTTTCCCGTTGGCTTGACACCGGAGCACGCCACTTTCCCGTTGGCTTGCCACCGGAGCACGCCACTTTACTGTTGGCTTGCCACCGGAGCACACCATAGTCCCGTTGGCTTGCCACTGGAGCACGCCACAGTCCCGTTGGCTTGCCACCGGAGCACGCCACAGTCCCGTTGGCTTGCCACCGGAGCACGCCACAGTCCCGTTGGCTTGCCACCGGAGTACGCCACAGTCCCGTTGGCTTGCCACCGGAGCACACCACAGTCCCGTTGGCTTGTCACCGGAGCACGCCACTTTCCCGTTGGCTTGCCACCGGAGCACGCCACTTTCCCGTTGGCTTGCCTCCGGAGCACGCCACTTTCCCGTTGGCTTGACACCGGAGCACGCCACTTTCCCGTTGGCTTGCCACCGGAGCACGCCACTTTCCCGTTGGCTTGCCACCGGAGCACGCCACTTTCCCGTTGGCTTGCCACTGGAGCACGCCACTTTACTGTTGGCTTGCCACCGGAGCACACCATAGTCCCGTTGGCTTGCCACCGGAGCACGCCACTTTCCCGTTGGCTTGCCACCGGAGCACGCCACTTTCCCGTTGGCTTGCCACCGGAGCACGCCACAGTCCCGTTGGCTTGCCACCGGAGCACGCCACTTTCCCGTTGGCTTGCCACTGGAGCACGCCACTGTCCCGTTGGCTTGCCACCGGAGCACGCCACTGTCCCGTTGGCTTGCCACCGGAGCACGCCACTTTCCCGTTGGCTTGCCACCGGAGCACGCCACTTTCCCGTTGGCTTGCCACCGGAGCACGCCACAGTCCCGTTGGCTTGCCACCGGAGCACGCCACTTTCCCGTTGGCTTGCCACCGGAGCACGCCACTTTACTGTTGGCTTGCCACCGGAGCACACCATAGTCCCGTTGGCTTGCCACTGGAGCACGCCACAGTCCCGTTGGCTTGCCACCGGAGCACGCCACAGTCCCGTTGGCTTGCCACCGGAGCACGCCACAGTCCCGTTGGCTTGCCACCGGAGCATGCCACAGTCCCGTTGGCATGCCACCGGAGCACGCCACTTTCCCGTTGGCTTGCCACCGGAGCACGCCACTTTCCCGTTGGCTTGCCACCAGAGCACGCCACAGTCCCGTTGGCTTGCCTCCGGAGCACGCCACTTTCCCGTTGGCTTGACACCGGAGCACGCCACTTTCCCGTTGGCTTGCCACCGGAGCACGCCACTTTACTGTTGGCTTGCCACCGGAGCACACCATAGTCCCGTTGGCTTGCCACTGGAGCACGCCACAGTCCCGTTGGCTTGCCACCGGAGCACGCCACAGTCCCGTTGGCTTGCCACCGGAGCACGCCACAGTCCCGTTGGCTTGCCACCGGAGTACGCCACAGTCCCGTTGGCTTGCCACCGGAGCACACCACAGTCCCGTTGGCTTGTCACCGGAGCACGCCACTTTCCCGTTGGCTTGCCACCGGAGCACGCCACTTTCCCGTTGGCTTGCCTCCGGAGCACGCCACTTTCCCGTTGGCTTGACACCGGAGCACGCCACTTTCCCGTTGGCTTGCCACCGGAGCACGCCACTTTCCCGTTGGCTTGCCACCGGAGCACGCCACTTTCCCGTTGGCTTGCCACTGGAGCACGCCACTTTACTGTTGGCTTGCCACCGGAGCACACCATAGTCCCGTTGGCTTGCCACCGGAGCACGCCACTTTCCCGTTGGCTTGCCACCGGAGCACGCCACTTTCCCGTTGGCTTGCCACCGGAGCACGCCACAGTCCCGTTGGCTTGCCACCGGAGCACGCCACTTTCCCGTTGGCTTGCCACTGGAGCACGCCACTGTCCCGTTGGCTTGCCACCGGAGCACGCCACTGTCCCGTTGGCTTGCCACCGGAGCACGCCACTTTCCCGTTGGCTTGCCACCGGAGCACGCCACTTTCCCGTTGGCTTGCCACCGGAGCACGCCACAGTCCCGTTGGCTTGCCACCGGAGCACGCCACTTTCCCGTTGGCTTGCCACCGGAGCACGCCATTTTCCCATTGGCTTGCCACCGGAGCACGCCACTTTCCCGTTGGCTTGCCACCGGAGCACGCCACTTTCCCGTTGGCTTGCCACCGGAGCACGCCACTGTCCCGTTGGCTTGCCACCGGAGCACGCCACTTTCCCGTTGGCTTGCCACCGGAGCACGCCACTTTCCCGTTGGCTTGCCACCGGAGCACGCCACTTTCCCGTTGGCTTGCCACCGGAGCACGCCACAGTCCCGTTGGCTTCCAACCGGAGCACGCCAAAGTCCCGTTGGCTTGCCACCGGAGCACGCCACAGTCCCGTTGGCTTGCCACCGGAGCACGCCACAGTCCCGTTGGCTTGCCACCGGAGCACGCCACAGTCCCGTTGGCTTGCCACCAGAGCACGCCACAGTCCCGTTGGCATGCCACCGGAGCACGCCACTTTCCCGTTGGCTTGCCACCGGAGCACGCCACTTTCCCGTTGGCTTGCCACCGGAGCACGCCACAGTACCGTTGGCTTGCCACCGGAGCACGCCACAGTCCCGTTGGCTTGCCACCGGAGCACGCCACAGTCCCGTTGGCTTGCCACCGGAGCACGCCACAGTCCCGTTGGCTTGCCACCGGAGCACGCCACTTTCCCGTTGGCTTGCCACCGGAGCACGCCACTTTCCCGTTGGCTTGCCTCCGGAGCACGCCACTTTCCCGTTGGCTTGCGACCGGAGCACGCCACTTTCCCGTTGGCTTGCCACCGGAGCACGCCACTTTCCCGTTGGCTTGCCACCGGAGCACGCCACTTTCCCGTTGGCTTGCCACCGGAGCACGCCACTTTCCCGATGGCTTGCCACCGGAGCACGCCACAGTCCCGTTGGCTTGCCACCGGAGCACGCCACAGTCCCGCTGGCTTGCCACCGGAGCACGCCACAGTCCCGTTGGCTTGCCACCGGAGCACGCCACAGTCCCGTTGGCTTGCCACCGGAGCACGCCACAGTCCCGTTGGCTTGCCACCGGAGCACGCCACAGTCCCGTTGACTTGCCACCGGAGCACGCCACTTTCCCGTTGGCTTGCCACCGGAGCACGCCACTTTCCCGTTGGCTTGCCACCGGAGCACGCCACAGTCCCGTTGGCTTGCCACCGGAGCACGCCACTTTCCCGTTGGCTTGCCACCGGAGCACGCCACTTTCCCGTTGGCTTGCCACCGGAGCACGCCACTTTCCCGTTGGCTTGCCACCGGAGCACGCCACTTTCCCGTTGGCTTGCCACCGGAGCACGCCACTCTCCCGTTGGCTTGCCACCGGAGCACGCCACTTTCCCGTTGGCTTGCCACCGGAGCACGCCACTTTCCCGTTGGCTTGCCACCGGAGCACGCCACTTTCCCGTTGGCTTGCCACCGGAGCACGCCACTTTCCCCATGGCTTGCCACCGGAGCACGCCACAATCCCGTTGGCTTGCCACTGGAGCACGCCACAGTCCCGTTTGCTTGCCACCGGAGCACGCCACTTTCCCGTTGGCTTGCCACCGGAGCACGCCACTTTCCCGTTGGCTTGCCTCCGGAGCACGCCACTTTCCCTTTGGCTTGCGACCGGAGCACGCCACTTTCCCGTTGGCTTGCCACCGGAGCACGCCACTTTCCCGTTGGCTTGCCACCGGAGCACGCCACTTTCCCGTTGGCTTGCCACCGGAGCACGCCACTTTCCCGATGGCTTGCCACCGGAGCACGCCACAGTCCCGTTGGCTTGCCACCGGAGCACGCCACAGTCCCGCTGGCTTGCCACCGGAGCACGCCACAGTCCCGTTGGCTTGCCACCGGAGCACGCCACAGTCCCGTTGGCTTGCCACCGGAGCACGCCACAGTCCCGTTGACTTGCCACCGGAGCACGCCACTTTCCCGTTGGCTTGCCACCGGAGCACGCCACTTTCCCGTTGGCTTGCCACCGGAGCACGCCACAGTCCCGTTGGCTTGCCACCGGAGCACGCCACTTTCCCGTTGGCTTGCCACCGGAGCACGCCACTTTCCCGTTGGCTTGCCACCGGAGCACGCCACTTTCCCGTTGGCTTGCCACCGGAGCACGCCACTTTCCCGTTGGCTTGCCACCGGAGCACGCCACTCTCCCGTTGGCTTGCCACCGGAGCACGCCACTTTCCCGTTGGCTTGCCACCGGAGCACGCCACTTTCCCGTTGGCTTGCCACCGGAGCACGCCACTTTCCCGTTGGCTTGCCACCGGAGCACGCCACTTTCCCCATGGCTTGCCACCGGAGCACGCCACAATCCCGTTGGCTTGCCACTGGAGCACGCCACAGTCCCGTTTGCTTGCCACCGGAGCACGCCACTTTCCCGTTGGCTTGCCACCGGAGCACGCCACTTTCCCGTTGGCTTGCCACCAGAGCACGCCACTTTCCCGTTGGCTTGCCACCGGAGCACGCCACTTTCCCGTTGGCTTGCCACCGGAGCACGCCACTTTACCGTTGGCTTGCCACCGGAGCACGCCATAGTCCCGTTGGCTTGCCACCGGAGCACGCCACAGTCCCGTTGGCTTGCCACCGGAGCACGCCACAGTCCCGTTGGCTTGCCACCGGAGCACGCCACAGTCCCGTTGGCTTGCCACCGGAGCACGCCACTTTCCCGTTGGCTTGCCACCAGAGCACGCCACTTTCCCGTTGGCTTGCCATCGGAGCACGCCACTTTCCCGTTGGCTTGCCACCGGAGCACGCCACTTTCCCGTTGGCTTGCCACCGGAGCACGCCACTTTCCCGTTGGCTTGCCACCGGAGCACGCCACTTTCCCGATGGCTTGCCACCGGAGCACGCCACAGTCCCGTTGGCTTGCCACCGAAGCACGCCACAGTCCCGTTGGCTTGCCTCCGGAGCATGCCACTTTCCCGTTGGCTTGCCACCGGAGCACGCCACAGTCCCGTTGGCTTGCCACCGGAGCACGCCACTTTCCCGTTGGCTTGCCACCGGAGCACGCCACTTTCCCGTTGGCTTGCCACCGGAGCACGCCACAGTCCCTTTGGCTTGCCACCGGAGCACGCCACTTTCCCGTTGGCTTGCCACCGGAGCACGCCACTGTCCCGTTGGCTTGCCACCGGAGCACGCCACTTTCCCGTTGGCTTGCCACCGGAGCACGCCACTGTCCCGTTGGCTTGCCACCGGAGCACGCCACTGTCCCGTTGGCTTGCCACCGGAGCACGCCACTTTCCCGTTGGCTTGCCACCGGAGCACGCCACTTTCCCGTTGGCTTGCCACCGGAGCACGCCACAGTCCCGTTGGCTTGCCACCGGAGCACGCCACTTTCCCGTTGGCTTGCCACCGGAGCACGCCATTTTCCCATTGACTTGCCACCGGAGCACACCACTTTCCCGTTGGCTTGCCACCGGAGCACGCCACTTTCCCGTTGGCTTGCCACCGGAGCACGCCACTGTCCCGTTGGCTTGCCACCGTAGCACGCCACTTTCCCGTTGGCTTGCCACCGGAGCACGCCACTTTCCCGTTGGCTTGCCACTGGAGCACGCCACTTTCCCGTTGGCTTGCCACCGGAGCACGCCACAGTCCCGTTGGCTTCCAACCGGAGCACGCCAAAGTCCCGTTGGCTTGCCACCGGAGCACGCCACAGTCCCGTTGGCTTGCCACCGGAGCACGCCACTTTCCCGTTGGCTTGCCACCGGAGCACGCCACTTTCCCGTTGGCTTGCCACCGGAGCACGCCACTTTCCCGTTGGCTTGCCACCGGAGCACGCCACTTTCCCCATGGCTTGCCACCGGAGCACGCCACAATCCCGTTGGCTTGCCACTGGAGCACGCCACAGTCCCGTTTGCTTGCCACCGGAGCACGCCACTTTCCCGTTGGCTTGCCACCGGAGCACGCCACTTTCCCGTTGGCTTGCCACCAGAGCACGCCACTTTCCCGTTGGCTTGCCACCGGAGCACGCCACTTTCCCGTTGGCTTGCCACCGGAGCACGCCACTTTACCGTTGGCTTGCCACCGGAGCACGCCATAGTCCCGTTGGCTTGCCACCGGAGCACGCCACAGTCCCGTTGGCTTGCCACCGGAGCACGCCACAGTCCCGTTGGCTTGCCACCGGAGCACGCCACAGTCCCGTTGGCTTGCCACCGGAGCACGCCACTTTCCCGTTGGCTTGCCACCAGAGCACGCCACTTTCCCGTTGGCTTGCCATCGGAGCACGCCACTTTCCCGTTGGCTTGCCACCGGAGCACGCCACTTTCCCGTTGGCTTGCCACCGGAGCACGCCACTTTCCCGTTGGCTTGCCACCGGAGCACGCCACTTTCCCGATGGCTTGCCACCGGAGCACGCCACAGTCCCGTTGGCTTGCCACCGAAGCACGCCACAGTCCCGTTGGCTTGCCTCCGGAGCATGCCACTTTCCCGTTGGCTTGCCACCGGAGCACGCCACAGTCCCGTTGGCTTGCCACCGGAGCACGCCACTTTCCCGTTGGCTTGCCACCGGAGCACGCCACTTTCCCGTTGGCTTGCCACCGGAGCACGCCACAGTCCCTTTGGCTTGCCACCGGAGCACGCCACTTTCCCGTTGGCTTGCCACCGGAGCACGCCACTGTCCCGTTGGCTTGCCACCGGAGCACGCCACTTTCCCGTTGGCTTGCCACCGGAGCACGCCACTGTCCCGTTGGCTTGCCACCGGAGCACGCCACTGTCCCGTTGGCTTGCCACCGGAGCACGCCACTTTCCCGTTGGCTTGCCACCGGAGCACGCCACTTTCCCGTTGGCTTGCCACCGGAGCACGCCACAGTCCCGTTGGCTTGCCACCGGAGCACGCCACAGTCCCGTTGGCTTGCCACCGGAGCACGCCACTTTCCCATTGACTTGCCACCGGAGCACGCCATTTTCCCGTTGGCTTGCCACCGGAGCACGCCACTTTCCCGTTGGCTTGCCACCGGAGCACGCCACTGTCCCGTTGGCTTGCCACCGTAGCACGCCACTTTCCCGTTGGCTTGCCACCGGAGCACGCCACTTTCCCGTTGGCTTGCCACTGGAGCACGCCACTTTCCCGTTGGCTTGCCACCGGAGCACGCCACAGTCCCGTTGGCTTCCAACCGGAGCACGCCAAAGTCCCGTTGGCTTGCCACCGGAGCACGCCACAGTCCCGTTGGCTTGCCACCGGAGCACGCCACAGTCCCGTTGGCTTGCCACCGGAGCACGCCACAGTCCCGTTGGCTTGCCACTGGACCACGCCACAGTCCCGTTGGCTTGCCACCGGAGCACGCCACAGTCCCGTTGGCATGCCAGCGGAGCACGCCACTTTCCCGTTGGCTTGCCACCGGAGCACGCCACTTTCCCGTTGGCTTGCCACCGGAGCACGCCAAAGTCCCGTTGGCTTGCCACCGGAGCACGCCACAGTCCCGTTGGCTTGCCACAGGAGCACGCCACAGTCCCGTTGGCTTGCCACCGGAGCACGCCACTTTCCCGTTGGCTTGCCACCGGAGCACGCCACAGTCCCGTTGGCTTGCCACCGGAGCACGCCACAGTCCCGTTGACTTGCCACCGGAGCACGCCACTTTCCCGTTGGCTTGCCACCGGAGCACGCCACTTTCCCGTTGACTTGCCACCGGAGCACGCCACTTTCCCGATGGCTTGCCACCGGAGCACGCCACAGTCCCGCTGGCTTGCCACCGGAGGACGCCACAGTCCCGTTGGCTTGCCACTGGAGCACGCCACTTTCCCGTTGGCTTGCCACCGGTGCACGCCACTTTCCCGTTGGCTTGCCACCAGAGCACGCCACTTTCCCGTTGGCTTGCCACCGGAGCACGCCACTTTCCCGTTGGCTTGCCACCGGAGCACGCCACAGTCCCGTTGGCTTGCCACCGGAGCACGCCACAGTCCCGTTGGCTTGCCACCGGAGCACGCCACAGTCCCGTTGGCTTGCCACCGGAGCACGCCACAGTCCCGTTGGCTTGCCACCGGAGCACGCCACAGTCCCGTTGGCATGCCACCGGAGCACGCCACTTTCCCGTTGGCTTGCCACCGGAGCACGCCACTTTCTCGTTGGCTTGCCACCGGAGCACGCCACAGTCCCGTTGGCTTGCCACCGGAGCACGCCACAGTCCCGTTGGCTTGCCACCGGAGCACGCCACAGTCCCGTTGGCTTGCCACCGGATCACGCCACTTTCCCTTTGGCTTGCCACCGGAGCACGCCACTTTCCCGTTGGCTTGACACCGGAGCACGCCACTTTCCCTTTGGCTTGCCACCGGAGCACGCCACTTTACCGTTGGCTTGCCACCGGAGCACGCCACTTTCCCGTTGGCTTGCCACCGGAGCACGCCACTTTCCCGTTGGCTTGCCACCGGAGCACGCCACTTTCCCGATGGCTTGCCACCGGAGCACGCCACTTTTCCGTTGGCTTGCCACCGGAGCACGCCACAGTCCCGTTGGCTTGCCACCGGAGCACGCCACAGTCCCGTTGGCTTGCCACCGGAGCACGCCACAGTCCCGTTGGCTTGCCACCGGAGCACGCCACTTTCCCGTTGGCTTGCCACCGGAGCACGCCACTTTCCCGTTGGCTTGCCACCGGAGCACGCCACTTTCCCGTTGGCTTGCCATCGGAGCACGCCACTTTCCCGTTGGCTTGCCACCGGAGCACGCCACAGTCCCGTTGGCTTGCCACCGGAACACGCCACTTTCCCGTTGGCTTGCCACCGGAGCACGCCACTTTCCCGTTGGCTTGCCACCGGAGCACGCCACTTTCCCGATGGCTTGCCACCGGAGCACGCCACATTCCCTTTGGCTTGCCACCGAAGCACGCCACAGTCCCGTTGGCTTGCCTCCGGAGCACGCCACTTTCCCGTTGGCTTGCCACCGGAGCACGCCACAGTCCCGTTGGCTTACCACCGGAGCACGCCACTTTCCCGTTGGCTTGCCACCGGAGCACGCCACTTTCCCGTTGGCTTGCCACCGGAGCACGCCACAGTCCCTTTGGCTTGCCACCGGAGCATGCTACTTTCCCGTTGGCTTGCCACCGGAGCACGCCACTGTCCCGTTGGCTTGCCACCGGAGCACGCCACTTTCCCGTTGGCTTGCCACCGGAGCATGCCACTGTCCCGTTGGCTTGCCACCGGAGCACGCCACTGTCCTGTTGGCTTGCCACCGGAGCACGCCACTTTCCCGTTGGCTTGCCACCGGAGCACGCCACTCTCCCGTTGGCTTGCCACCGGAGCACGCCACTTTCCCGTTGGCTTGCCACCGGAGCACGCCACTTTCCCGTTGGCTTGCCACCGGAGCACGCCACTTTCCCGTTGGCTTGCCACCGGAGCACTCCACTTTCCCGATGGCTTGCCACCGGAGCACGCCACAGTCCCGTTGGCTTGCCACCGGAGCACGCCACAGTCTCGTTGGCTTGCCTCCGGAGCACGCCACTTTCCCGTTGGCTTGCCTCCGGAGCACGCCACTTTCCCGTTGGCTTGCCACCGGAGCACTCCACTTTCCCGTTGGCTTGCCACCGGAGCACGCCACTTTCCCGTTGGCTTGCCACCGGAGCACTGCACTTTCCCGTTGGCTTGCCACCGGAGCACTGCACTTTCCCGTTGGCTTGCCACCGGAGCACGCCACTTTCCCGTTGGCTTGCCACCGGAGCACGCCACTTTCCCGTTGGCTTGCCACCGGAGCACGCCACTTTCCCGTTGGCTTGCCACCGGAGCATGCCAGTTTCCCGATGGCTTGCCACCGGAGCACGCCACAGTCGCGTTGGCTTGCCACCGGAGCACGCCACAGTCCCGTTGGCTTGCCTCCGGAGCACGCCACTTTCCCGTTGGCTTGCCACCGGAGCACGCCACAGTCCCGTTGGCTTGCCACCGGAGCACGCCACTTTCCCGTTGGCTTGCCACCGGAGCACGCCACTTTCCCGTTGGCTTGCCACCGGAGCACGCCACTTTCCCGTTGGCTTGCCACCGGAGCACGCCACTTTCCCGTTGGCTTGCCACCGGAGCACGCCACTTTCCCGTTGGCTTGCCACCGGAGCACGCCACTTTCCCGTTGGCTTGCCACCGGAGCACGCCACTTTCCCGTTGGCTTGCCACCAGAGCACGCCACTTTCCCGTTGGCTTGCCAACGGAGCATGCCACTGTCCCGTTGGTTGCCACTGGAGCACGCCACTTTCCCGTTGGCTTGCCACCGGAGCACGCCACTTTCCCGTTGGCTTGCCACCGGAGCACGCCACAATCCCGTTGGCTTGCCACCGGAGCACGCCAAAGTCCCGTTGGCTTGCCACCGGAGCACGCCACAGTCCCGTTGGCATGCCACCGGAGCACGCCACAGTCCCGTTGGCTTGCCACAGGAGCACGCCACAGTCCCGTTGGCTTGCCACCGGAGCACGCCACTTTCCCGTTGGCTTGCCACCGGAGCACGCCACAGTCCCGTTGGCTTGCCACCGGAGCACGCCACAGTCCCGTTGACTTGCCACCGGAGCACGCCACTTTCCCGTTGGCTTGCCACCGGAGCACGCCACTTTCCCGTTGACTTGCCACCGGAGCACGCCACTTTCCCGATGGCTTGCCACCGGAGCACGCCACAGTCCCGCTGGCTTGCCACCGGAGGACGCCACAGTCCCGTTGGCTTGCCACTGGAGCACGCCACTTTCCCGTTGGCTTGCCACCGGTGCACGCCACTTTCCCGTTGGCTTGCCACCAGAGCACGCCACTTTCCCGTTGGCTTGCCACCGGAGCACGCCACTTTCCCGTTGGCTTGCCACCGGAGCACGCCACAGTCCCGTTGGCTTGCCACCGGAGCACGCCACAGTCCCGTTGGCTTGCCACCGGAGCACGCCACAGTCCCGTTGGCTTGCCACCGGAGCACGCCACAGTCCCGTTGGCTTGCCACCGGAGCACGCCACAGTCCCGTTGGCATGCCACCGGAGCACGCCACTTTCCCGTTGGCTTGCCACCGGAGCACGCCACTTTCTCGTTGGCTTGCCACCGGAGCACGCCACAGTCCCGTTGGCTTGCCACCGGAGCACGCCACAGTCCCGTTGGCTTGCCACCGGAGCACGCCACAGTCCCGTTAGCTTGCCACCGGATCACGCCACTTTCCCTTTGGCTTGCCACCGGAGCACGCCACTTTCCCGTTGGCTTGACACCGGAGCACGCCACTTTCCCTTTGGCTTGCCACCGGAGCACGCCACTTTACCGTTGGCTTGCCACCGGAGCACGCCACTTTCCCGTTGGCTTGCCACCGGAGCACGCCACTTTCCCGTTGGCTTGCCACCGGAGCACGCCACTTTCCCGATGGCTTGCCACCGGAGCACGCCACTTTTCCGTTGGCTTGCCACCGGAGCACGCCACAGTCCCGTTGGCTTGCCACCGGAGCACGCCACAGTCCCGTTGGCTTGCCACCGGAGCACGCCACAGTCCCGTTGGCTTGCCACCGGAGCACGCCACTTTCCCGTTGGCTTGCCACCGGAGCACGCCACTTTCCCGTTGGCTTGCCACCGGAGCACGCCACTTTCCCGTTGGCTTGCCATCGGAGCACGCCACTTTCCCGTTGGCTTGCCACCGGAGCACGCCACAGTCCCGTTGGCTTGCCACCGGAACACGCCACTTTCCCGTTGGCTTGCCACCGGAGCACGCCACTTTCCCGTTGGCTTGCCACCGGAGCACGCCACTTTCCCGATGGCTTGCCACCGGAGCACGCCACATTCCCTTTGGCTTGCCACCGAAGCACGCCACAGTCCCGTTGGCTTGCCTCCGGAGCACGCCACTTTCCCGTTGGCTTGCCACCGGAGCACGCCACAGTCCCGTTGGCTTACCACCGGAGCACGCCACTTTCCCGTTGGCTTGCCACCGGAGCACGCCACTTTCCCGTTGGCTTGCCACCGGAGCACGCCACAGTCCCTTTGGCTTGCCACCGGAGCATGCTACTTTCCCGTTGGCTTGCCACCGGAGCACGCCACTGTCCCGTTGGCTTGCCACCGGAGCACGCCACTTTCCCGTTGGCTTGCCACCGGAGCATGCCACTGTCCCGTTGGCTTGCCACCGGAGCACGCCACTGTCCTGTTGGCTTGCCACCGGAGCACGCCACTTTCCCGTTGGCTTGCCACCGGAGCACGCCACTCTCCCGTTGGCTTGCCACCGGAGCACGCCACTTTCCCGTTGGCTTGCCACCGGAGCACGCCACTTTCCCGTTGGCTTGCCACCGGAGCACGCCACTTTCCCGTTGGCTTGCCACCGGAGCACTCCACTTTCCCGATGGCTTGCCACCGGAGCACGCCACAGTCCCGTTGGCTTGCCACCGGAGCACGCCACAGTCTCGTTGGCTTGCCTCCGGAGCACGCCACTTTCCCGTTGGCTTGCCTCCGGAGCACGCCACTTTCCCGTTGGCTTGCCACCGGAGCACTCCACTTTCCCGTTGGCTTGCCACCGGAGCACGCCACTTTCCCGTTGGCTTGCCACCGGAGCACTGCACTTTCCCGTTGGCTTGCCACCGGAGCACTGCACTTTCCCGTTGGCTTGCCACCGGAGCACGCCACTTTCCCGTTGGCTTGCCACCGGAGCACGCCACTTTCCCGTTGGCTTGCCACCGGAGCACGCCACTTTCCCGTTGGCTTGCCACCGGAGCATGCCAGTTTCCCGATGGCTTGCCACTGGAGCACGCCACAGTCGCGTTGGCTTGCCACCGGAGCACGCCACAGTCCCGTTGGCTTGCCTCCGGAGCACGCCACTTTCCCGTTGGCTTGCCACCGGAGCACGCCACAGTCCCGTTGGCTTGCCACCGGAGCACGCCACTTTCCCGTTGGCTTGCCACCGGAGCACGCCACTTTCCCGTTGGCTTGCCACCGGAGCACGCCACAGTCCCTTTGGCTTGCCACCGGAGCACGCCACTTTCCCGTTGGCTTGCCACCGGAGCACGCCACTGCCCCGTTGGCTTGCCACCGGAGCACGCCACTTTCCCGTTGGCTTGCCACCGGAGCACGCCACTTTCCCGTTGGCTTGCCACCGGAGCACGCCACTTTCCCGTTGGCTTGCCACCGGAGCACGCCACTTTCCCGTTGGCTTGCCACCGGAGCACGCCACTTTCCCGTTGGCTTGCCACCAGAGCACGCCACTTTCCCGTTGGCTTGCCAACGGAGCATGCCACTGTCCCGTTGGTTGCCACTGGAGCACGCCACTTTCCCGTTGGCTTGCCACCGGAGCACGCCACTTTCCCGTTGGCTTGCCACCGGAGCACGCCACAATCCCGTTGGCTTGCCACCGGAGCACGCCAAAGTCCCGTTGGCTTGCCACCGGAGCACGCCACAGTCCCGTTGGCATGCCACCGGAGCACGCCACTTTCCCGTTGGCTTGCCACCGGAGCACGCCACTTTCCCGTTGGCTTGCCACCGGAGCACGCCACAGTCCCGTTGGCTTGCCACCGGAGCACGCCACAGTCCCGTTGGCTTGCCACCGGAGCACGCCACAGTCCCGTTGGCTTGCCACCGGAGCACGCCACAGTCCCGTTGGCTTGCCACCGGAGCACGCCACAGTCCCGTTGGCTTGCCACCGGAGCACGCCACTTTCCCGTTGGCTTGCCACCGGAGCACGCCACTTTCCCGTTGGCTTGCCACCGGAGCACGCCACTTTCCCGTTGGCTTGCCACCGGAGCACGCCACAGTCCCGTTGGCTTGCCACCGGAGCACGCCACTTTCCCGTTGGCTTGCCACCGGAGCACGCCACTTTCCCGTTGGCTTGCCACCGGAGCACGCCACTTTCCCATTGGCTTGCCACCGGAGCACGCCACTTTCCCGTTGGCTTGCCACCGGAGCACGCCAAAGTCCCGTTGGCTTGCCACCGGAGCACGCCACAGTCCCGTTGGCATGCCACCGGAGCACGCCACTTTCCCGTTGGCTTGCCACCGGAGCACGCCACTTTCCCGTTGGCTTGCCACCGGAGCACGCCACAGTCCCGTTGGCTTGCCACCGGAGCACGCCACAGTCCCGTTGGCTTGCCACCGGAGCACGCCACAGTCCCGTTGGCTTGCCACCGGAGCACGCCACAGTCCCGTTGGCTTGCCACCGGAGCACGCCACAGTCCCGTTGGCTTGCCACCGGAGCACGCCACAGTCCCGTTGGCTTGCCACCGGAGCACGCCACAGTCCCGTTGGCTTGCCACCGGAGCACGCCACAGTCCCGTTGGCATGCCACCGGAGCACGCCACTTTCCCGTTGGCTTGCCACCGGAGCACGCCACTTTCTCGTTGGCTTGCCACCGGAGCACGCCACAGTCCCGTTGGCTTGCCACCGGAGCACGCCACAGTCCCGTTGGCTTGCCACCGGAGCACGCCACAGTCCCGTTGGCTTGCCACCGGATCACGCCACTTTCCCTTTGGCTTGCCACCGGAGCACGCCACTTTCCCGTTGGCTTGACACCGGAGCACGCCACTTTCCCTTTGGCTTGCCACCGGAGCACGCCACTTTACCGTTGGCTTGCCACCGGAGCACGCCACTTTCCCGTTGGCTTGCCACCGGAGCACGCCACTTTCCCGTTGGCTTGCCACCGGAGCACGCCACTTTCCCGATGGCTTGCCACCGGAGCACGCCACTTTTCCGTTGGCTTGCCACCGGAGCACGCCACAGTCCCGTTGGCTTGCCACCGGAGCACGCCACAGTCCCGTTGGCTTGCCACCGGAGCACGCCACAGTCCCGTTGGCTTGCCACCGGAGCACGCCACTTTCCCGTTGGCTTGCCACCGGAGCACGCCACTTTCCCGTTGGCTTGCCACCGGAGCACGCCACTTTCCCGTTGGCTTGCCATCGGAGCACGCCACTTTCTCGTTGGCTTGCCACCGGAGCACGCCACAGTCCCGTTGGCTTGCCACCGGAACACGCCACTTTCCCGTTGGCTTGCCACCGGAGCACGCCACTTTCCCGTTGGCTTGCCACCGGAGCACGCCACTTTCCCGATGGCTTGCCACCGGAGCACGCCACATTCCCTTTGGCTTGCCACCGAAGCACGCCACAGTCCCGTTGGCTTGCCTCCGGAGCACGCCACTTTCCCGTTGGCTTGCCACCGGAGCACGCCACAGTCCCGTTGGCTTACCACCGGAGCACGCCACTTTCCCGTTGGCTTGCCACCGGAGCACGCCACTTTCCCGTTGGCTTGCCACCGGAGCACGCCACAGTCCCTTTGGCTTGCCACCGGAGCATGCTACTTTCCCGTTGGCTTGCCACTGGAGCACGCCACTGTCCCGTTGGCTTGCCACCGGAGCACGCCACTTTCCCGTTGGCTTGCCACCGGAGCATGCCACTGTCCCGTTGGCTTGCCACCGGAGCACGCCACTGTCCTGTTGGCTTGCCACCGGAGCACGCCACTTTCCCGTTGGCTTGCCACCGGAGCACGCCACTCTCCCGTTGGCTTGCCACCGGAGCACGCCACTTTCCCGTTGGCTTGCCACCGGAGCACGCCACTTTCCCGTTGGCTTGCCACCGGAGCACGCCACTTTCCCGTTGGCTTGCCACCGGAGCACTCCACTTTCCCGATGGCTTGCCACCGGAGCACGCCACAGTCCCGTTGGCTTGCCACCGGAGCACGCCACAGTCTCGTTGGCTTGCCTCCGGAGCACGCCACTTTCCCGTTGGCTTGCCTCCGGAGCACGCCACTTTCCCGTTGGCTTGCCACCGGAGCACTCCACTTTCCCGTTGGCTTGCCACCGGAGCACGCCACTTTCCCGTTGGCTTGCCACCGGAGCACTGCACTTTCCCGTTGGCTTGCCACCGGAGCACTGCACTTTCCCGTTGGCTTGCCACCGGAGCACGCCACTTTCCCGTTGGCTTGCCACCGGAGCACGCCACTTTCCCGTTGGCTTGCCACCGGAGCACGCCACTTTCCCGTTGGCTTGCCACCGGAGCATGCCAGTTTCCCGATGGCTTGCCACTGGAGCACGCCACAGTCGCGTTGGCTTGCCACCGGAGCACGCCACAGTCCCGTTGGCTTGCCTCCGGAGCACGCCACTTTCCCGTTGGCTTGCCACCGGAGCACGCCACAGTCCCGTTGGCTTGCCACCGGAGCACGCCACTTTCCCGTTGGCTTGCCACCGGAGCACGCCACTTTCCCGTTGGCTTGCCACCGGAGCACGCCACAGTCCCTTTGGCTTGCCACCGGAGCACGCCACTTTCCCGTTGGCTTGCCACCGGAGCACGCCACTGCCCCGTTGGCTTGCCACCGGAGCACGCCACTTTCCCGTTGGCTTGCCACCGGAGCACGCCACTTTCCCGTTGGCTTGCCACCGGAGCACGCCACTTTCCCGTTGGCTTGCCACCGGAGCACGCCACTTTCCCGTTGGCTTGCCACCGGAGCACGCCACTTTCCCGTTGGCTTGCCACCAGAGCACGCCACTTTCCCGTTGGCTTGCCAACGGAGCATGCCACTGTCCCGTTGGTTGCCACTGGAGCACGCCACTTTCCCGTTGGCTTGCCACCGGAGCACGCCACTTTCCCGTTGGCTTGCCACCGGAGCACGCCACAATCCCGTTGGCTTGCCACCGGAGCACGCCAAAGTCCCGTTGGCTTGCCACCGGAGCACGCCACAGTCCCGTTGGCATGCCACCGGAGCACGCCACTTTCCCGTTGGCTTGCCACCGGAGCACGCCACTTTCCCGTTGGCTTGCCACCGGAGCACGCCACAGTCCCGTTGGCTTGCCACCGGAGCACGCCACAGTCCCGTTGGCTTGCCACCGGAGCACGCCACAGTCCCGTTGGCTTGCCACCGGAGCACGCCACAGTCCCGTTGGCTTGCCACCGGAGCACGCCACAGTCCCGTTGGCTTGCCACCGGAGCACGCCACTTTCCCGTTGGCTTGCCACCGGAGCACGCCACTTTCCCGTTGGCTTGCCACCGGAGCACGCCACTTTCCCGTTGGCTTGCCACCGGAGCACGCCACTTTCCCGTTGGCTTGCCACCGGAGCACGCCACAGTCCCGTTGGCTTGCCACCGGAGCACGCCACTTTCCCGTTGGCTTGCCACCGGAGCACGCCACTTTCCCGTTGGCTTGCCACCGGAGCACGCCACTTTCCCATTGGCTTGCCACCGGAGCACGCCACTTTCCCGTTGGCTTGCCACCGGAGCACGCCAAAGTCCCGTTGGCTTGCCACCGGAGCACGCCACAGTCCCGTTGGCATGCCACCGGAGCACGCCACTTTCCCGTTGGCTTGCCACCGGAGCACGCCACTTTCCCGTTGGCTTGCCACCGGAGCACGCCACAGTCCCGTTGGCTTGCCACCGGAGCACGCCACAGTCCCGTTGGCTTGCCACCGGAGCACGCCACAGTCCCGTTGGCTTGCCACCGGAGCACGCCACAGTCCCGTTGGCTTGCCACCGGAGCACGCCACAGTCCCGTTGGCTTGCCACCGGAGCACGCCACTTTCCCGTTGGCTTGCCACCGGAGCACGCCACTTTCCCGTTGGCTTGCCACCGGAGCATGCCACTTTCCCGTTGGCTTGCCACCGGAGCACGCCACAGTCCCGTTGGCTTGCCACCGGAGCACGCCACTTTCCCGTTGGCTTGCCACCGGAGCACGCCACTTTCCCGTTGGCTTGCCACCGGAGCACGCCACTTTCCCGTTGGCTTGCCACCGGAGCACGCCACTCTCCCGTTGGCTTGCCACCGGAGCACGCCACTCTCCCGTTGGCTTGCCACCGGAGCACGCCACTTTCCCGTTGGCTTGCCACCGGAGCACGCCACTTTCCCGTTGGCTTGCCACCGGAGCACGCCACTTTCCCGATGGCTTGCCACCGGAGCACGCCACAGTCCCGTTGGCTTGCCACCGGAGCACGCCACAGTCCCGTTGGCTTGCCTCCGGAGCACGCCACTTTCCCATTGGCTTGCCTCCGGAGCACGCCACAGTCCCGTTGGCTTGCCACCGGAGCACGCCACTTTCCCGTTGGCTTGCCACCGGAGCACGCCACAGTCCCTTTGGCTTGCCACCGGAGCACGCCACTTTCCCGTTGGCTTGCCACCGGAGCACGCCACTGTCCCGTTGGCTTGCCACCGGAGCACGCCACTTTCCCGTTGGCTTGCCACCGGAGCACACCACTTTCCCGTTGGCTTGCCACTGGAGCACGCCACTTTCCCGTTGGCTTGCCACCGGAGCACGCCACAGTCCCGTTGGCTTGCCACCGGAGCACGCCACTTTCCCGTTGGCTTGCCACCGGAGCACGCCACTTTCCCGTTGGCTTGCCACCGGAGCACGCCACTTTCCCGTTGGCTTGCCACCGGAGCACGCCACTGTCCCGTTGGCTTGCCACCGGAGCACGGCACTTTCCCGTTGGCTTGCCACCGGAACACGCCACTTTCCCGTTGGCTTGCCACCGGAGCACGCCACAGTCCCGTTGGCTTGCCACCGGAGCACGCCAAAGTCCCGTTGGCTTGCCACCGGAGCACGCCACACTCCCGTTGGCTTGCCACCGGAGCACGCCACAGTCCCGTTGGCATGCCACCGGAGCACGCCACTTTCCCGTTGGCTTGCCACCGGAGCACGCCACTTTCCCGTTGGCTTGCCACCGGAGCACGCCACAGTCCCGTTGGCTTGCCACCGGAGCACGCCACAGTCCCGTTGGCTTGCCACCGGAGCACGCCACAGTCCCGTTGGCTTGCCACCGGAGCACGCCACAGTCCCGTTGGCTTGCCACCGGAGCACGCCACTTTCCCGTTGGCTTGCCACCGGAGCACGCCACAGTCCCGTTGGCTTGCCACCGGAGCACGCCACAGTCCCGTTGGCTTGCCACCGGAGCACGCCACTTTCCCGTTGGCTTGCCACCGGAGCACGCCACTTTCCCGTTGGCTTGCCTCCGGAGCACGCCACTTTCCCGTTGGCTTGCCACCGGAGCACGCCACTTTCCCGTTGGCTTGCCACCGGAGCACGGCACTTTCCCGTTGGCTTGCCACCGGAGCACGGCACTTTCCCGTTGGCTTGCCACCTGAGCACGCCACTTTCCCGATGGCTTGCCACCGGAGCACGCCACTTTCCCAATGGCTTGCCACCGGAGCACGCCACAGTCCCGTTGGCTTGCCACCGGAGCACGCCACAGTCCCGTTGGCTTGCCACCGGAGCACGCCACAGTCCCGTTGGCTTGCCACCGGACCACGCCACAGTCCCGTTGGCTTGCCACCGGAGCACGCCACTGTCCCGTTGGCTTGCCACCGGAGCACGCCACTGTCCCGTTGGCTTGCCACCGGAGCACGCCACTGTCCCGTTGGCTTGCCACGGAGCACGCCACTGTCCCTTTGGCTTGCCACCGGAGCACGCCACTTTCCCGTTGGCTTGCCACCGGAGCACGCCACTTTCCCGTTGGCTTGCCACCGGAGCACGCCACAGTCCCGTTGGCTTGCCACCGGAGCACGCCACTTTCCCGTTGGCTTGCCTCCGGAGCACGCCACTTTCCCGTTGGCTTGCCTCCGGAGCACGCCACTTTCCTGTTGGCTTGCCACCGGAGCACGCCACAGTCCCGTTGGCTTGCCACTGGAGCACCCCACTTTCCCGTTGGCTTGCCACCGGAGCACGCCACAGTCCCTTTGGCTTGCCACCGGAGCATGCCACTTTCCCGTTGGCTTGCCACCGGAGCACGCCACAGTCCCTTTGGCTTGCCACCGGAGCACGCCACTTTCCCGTTGGCTTGCCACCGGAGCACACCACTGTCCCGTTGGCTTGCCACCGGAGCACACCACTTTCCCGTTGGCTTGCCACCGGAGCACGCCACTTTCCCGTTGGCTTGCCACCGGAGCATGCCACTTTCCCGTTGGCTTGCCACCGGAGCATGCCACTTTCCCGTTGGCTTGCCACCGGAGCACGCCACTTTCCCGTTGGCTTGCCACCGGAGCACGCCACAGTCCCTTTGGCTTGCCACCGGAGCACGCCACTTTCCCGTTGGCTTGCCACCGGAGCACGCCACTGTCCCGTTGGCTTGCCACCGGAGCACGCCACTTTTCCGTTGGCTTGCCACCGGAGCACGCCACTTTCCCGTTGGCTTGCCACCGGAGCATGCCACTTTCCCGTTGGCTTGCCACCGGAGCACGCCACAGTCCCATTGGCTTGCCACCGGAGCACGCCACTTTCCCGTTGGCTTGCCACCGGAGCACGCCACTTTCCCGTTGGCTTGCCACCGGAGCACGCCACTTTCCCGTTGGCTTGCCACCGGAGCACGCCACTTTCCCGTTGGCTTGCCACCGGAGCACGCCACTGTCCCGTTGGCTTGCCACCGGAGCACGCCACTTTCCCGTTGGCTTGCCACCGGAGCACGCCACTTTCCCGTTGGCTTGCCACCGGAGCACGCCACAGTCCCGTTGGCTTGCCACCGGAGCACGCCACAGTCCCGTTGGCTTGCCACCGGAGCACGCCACAGTCCCGTTGACTTGCCACCGGAGCACGCCACTTTCCCGTTGGCTTGCCACCGGAGCACGCCACAGTCCCGTTGGCTTGCCACCGGAGCACGCCACAGTCCCGTTGGCTTGCCACCGGAGCACGCCACTTTCCCGTTGGCTTGCCACCGGAGCACGCCACTTTCCCGTTGGCTTGCCTCCGGAGCACGCCACTTTCCCGTTGGCTTGCCACCGGAGCACGCCACTTTCCCGTTGGCTTGCCACCGGAGCACGGCACTTTCTCGTTGGCTTGCCACCGGAGCACGCCACTTTCCCGTTGGCTTGCCACCTGAGCACGCCACTTTCCCGTTGGCTTGCCACCGGAGCACGCCACTTTCCCGATGGCTTGCCACCGGAGCACGCCACAGTCCCGTTGGCTTGCCACCGGAGCACGCCACAGTCCCGTTGGCTTGCCACCGGAGCACGCCACAGTCCCGTTGGCTTGCCACCGGAGCACGCCACAGTCCCGTTGACTTGCCACCGGAGCACGCCACTTTCCCGTTGGCTTGCCACCGGAGCACGCCACAGTCCCGTTGGCTTGCCATCGGAGCACGCCACAGTCCCGTTGGCTTGCCACCGGAGCACGCCACTTTCCCGTTGGCTTGCCACCGGAGCACGCCACTTTCCCGTTGGCTTGCCACCGGAGCACGCCACTTTCCCGTTGGCTTGCCACCGGAGCACGCCACTCTCCCTTTGGCTTGCCACCGGAGCACGCCACTTTCCCGTTGGCTTGCCACCGGAGCACGCCACTTTCCCGTTGGCTTGCCATCGGAGCACGCCACTTTCCCGATGGCTTGCCACCGGAGCACGCCACTCTCCCGTTGGCTTGCCACCGGAGCACGCCACTTTCCCGTTGGCTTGCCACCGGAGCACGCCACTTTCCCGTTGGCTTGCCACCGGAGCACGCCACTTTCCCGATGGCTTGCCACCGGAGCACGCCACAGTCCCGTTGGCTTGCCACCGGAGCACGCCACAGTCCCGTTGGCTTGCCTCCGGAGCACGCCACTTTCCCGTTGGCTTGCCACCGGAGCACGCCACAGTCCCGTTGGCTTGCCACCGGAGCACGCCACAGTCCCTTTGGCTTGCCACCGGAGCACGCCACTGTCCCGTTGGCTTGCCACCGGAGCACGCCACTGTTCCGTTGGCTTGCCACCGGAGCACGCCACTGTCCCGTTGGCTTGCCACCGGAGCACGCCACTGTCCCGTTGGCTTGCCACCGGAGCACGCCACTTTCCCGTTGGCTTGCCACCGGAGCACGCCACTTTCCCGTTGGCTTGCCACCGGAGCACGCCACTTGCCCGTTGGCTTGCCACCGGAGCACGCCACAGTCCCGTTGGCTTGCCACCGGAGCACGCCACTTTCCCGTTGGCTTGCCACCGGAGCACGCCACTTTCCCGTTGGCTTGCCTCCGGAGCACGCCACTTTCCTGTTGGCTTGCCACCGGAGCACGCCACAGTCCCGTTGGCTTGCCACCGGAGCACGCCACTTTCCCGTTGGCTTGCCACCGGAGCACGCCACAGTCCCTTTGGCTTGCCACCGGAGCACGCCACTTTCCCGTTGGCTTGCCACCGGAGCACGCCACAGTCCCTTTGGCTTGCCACCGGAGCACGCCACTTTCCCGTTGGCTTGCCACCGGAGCACGCCACTGTCCCGTTGGCTTGCCACCGGAGCACGCCACTGTCCCGTTGGCTTGCCACCGGAGCACGCCACTTTCCCGTTGGCTTGCCACCGGAGCACGCCACTTTCCCGTTGGCTTGCCACCGGAGCACGCCACTTTCCCGTTGGCTTGCCACCGGAGCACGCCACAGTCCCGTTGGCTTGCCACCGGAGCACGCCACAGTCCCGTTGGCTTGCCACCGGAGCACGCCACAGTCCCGTTGGCATGCCACCGGAGCACGCCACTTTCCCGTTGGCTTGCCACCGGAGCACGCCACTTTCCCGTTGGCTTGCCACCGGAGCACGCCACAGTCCCGTTGGCTTGCCACCGGAGCACGCCACTTTCCCGTTGGCTTGCCACCGGAGCACGCCACAGTCCCGTTGACTTGCCACCGGAGCACGCCACTTTCCCGTTGGCTTGCCACCGGAGCACGCCACAGTCCCGTTGGCTTGCCACCGGAGCACGCCACAGTCCCGTTGGCTTGCCACCGGAGCACGCCACTTTCCCGTTGGCTTGCCACCGGAGCACGCCACTTTCCCGTTGGCTTGCCTCCGGAGCACGCCACTTTCCCGTTGGCTTGCCACCGGAGCACGCCACTTTCCCGTTGGCTTGCCACCGGAGCACGGCACTTTCCCGTTGGCTTGCCACCGGAGCACGCCACTTTCCCGTTGGCTTGCCACCTGAGCACGCCACTTTCCCGTTGGCTTGCCACCGGAGCACGCCACTTTCCCAATGGCTTGCCACCGGAGCACGCCACAGTCCCGTTGGCTTGCCACCGGAGCACGCCACAGTCCCGTTGGCTTGCCACCGGAGCACGCCACAGTCCCGTTGGCTTGCCACCGGAGCACGCCACAGTCCCGTTGGCTTGCCACCGGAGCACTCCACAGTCCCGTTGACTTGCCACCGGAGCACGCCACTTTCCCGTTGGCTTGCCACCGGAGCACGCCACAGTCCCTTTGGCTTGCCACCGGAGCACGCCACTTTCCCGTTGGCTTGCCACCGGAGCACGCCACAGTCCCTTTGGCTTGCCACCGGAGCACGCCACTTTCCCGTTGGCTTGCCACCGGAGCACGCCACTGTCCCGTTGGCTTGCCACCGGAGCACGCCACTTTCCCGTTGGCTTGCCACCGGAGCACGCCACTTTCCCGTTGGCTTGCCACCGGAGCACGCCACTTTCCCGTTGGCTTGCCACCGGAGCACGCCACTTTCCCGTTGGCTTGCCACCGGAGCACGCCACAGTCCCGTTGGCTTGCCACCGGAGCACGCCACAGTCCCGTTGGCATGCCACCGGAGTACGCCACTTTCCCGTTGGCTTGCCACCGGAGCACGCCACTTTCCCGTTGGCTTGCCACCGGAGCACGCCACAGTCCCGTTGGCTTGCCACCGGAGCACGCCACAGTCCCGTTGGCTTGCCACCGGAGCACGCCACAGTCCCGTTGACTTGCCACCGGAGCACGCCACTTTCCCGTTGGCTTGCCACCGGAGCACGCCACAGTCCCGTTGGCTTGCCACCGGAGCACGCCACAGTCCCGTTGGCTTGCCACCGGAGCACGCCACTTTCCCGTTGGCTTGCCACCGGAGCACGCCACTTTCCCGTTGGCTTGCCTCCAGAGCACGCCACTTTCCCGTTGGCTTGCCACCGGAGCACGCCACTTTCCCGTTGGCTTGCCACCGGAGCACGGCACTTTCCCGTTGGCTTGCCACCGGAGCACACCACTTTCCCGTTGGCTTGCCACCTGAGCACGCCACTTTCCCGTTGGCTTGCCACCGGAGCACGCCACTTTCCCGATGGCTTGCCACCGGAGCACGCCACAGTCCCGTTGGCTTGCCACCGGAGCACGCCACAGTCCCGTTGGCTTGCCACCGGAGCACGCCACAGTCCCGTTGGCTTGCCACCGGAGCACGCCACAGTCCCGTTGGCTTGCCACCGGAGCACGCCACAGTCCCGTTGACTTGCCACCGGAGCACGCCACTTTCCCGTTGGCTTGCCACCGGAGCACGCCACAGTCCCGTTGGCTTGCCATCAGAGCACGCCACAGTCCCGTTGGCTTGCCACCGGAGCACGCCACTTTCCCGTTGGCTTGCCACCGGAGCACGCCACTTTCCCGTTGTCTTGCCACCGGAGCACGCCACTTTCCCGTTGGCTTGCCACCGGAGCACGCCACTCTCCCTTTGGCTTGCCACCGGAGCACGCCACTTTCCCGTTGGCTTGCCACCGGAGCACGCCACTTTCCCGTTGGCTTGCCATCGGAGCACGCCACTTTCCCGATGGCTTGCCACCGGAGCACGCCACTCTCCCGTTGGCTTGCCACCGGAGCACGCCACTTTCCCGTTGGCTTGCCACCAGAGCACGCCACTTTCCCGTTGGCTTGCCACCGGAGCACGCCACTTTCCCGATGGCTTGCCACCGGAGCACGCCACAGTCCCGTTGGCTTGCCACCGGAGCACGCCACAGTCCCGTTGGCTTGCCTCCGGAGCACGCCACTTTCCCGTTGGCTTGCCACCGGAGCACGCCACAGTCCCGTTGGCTTGCCACCGGAGCACGCCACAGTCCCTTTGGCTTGCCACCGGAGCACGCCACTGTCCCGTTGGCTTGCCACCGGAGCACGCCACTGTTCCGTTGGCTTGCCACCGGAGCACGCCACTGTCCCGTTGGCTTGCCACCGGAGCACGCCACTGTCCCGTTGGCTTGCCACCGGAGCACGCCACTTTCCCGTTGGCTTGCCACCGGAGCACGCCACTTTCCCGTTGGCTTGCCACCGGAGCACGCCACTTTCCCGTTGGCTTGCCACCGGAGCACGCCACAGTCCCGTTGGCTTGCCACCGGAGCACGCCACTTTCCCGTTGGCTTGCCACCGGAGCACGCCACTTTCCCGTTGGCTTGCCTCCGGAGCACGCCACTTTCCCGTTGGCTTGCCACCGGAGCACGCCACAGTCCCGTTGGCTTGCCACCGGAGCACGCCACTTTCCTGTTGGCTTGCCACCGGAGCACGCCACAGTCCCTTTGGCTTGCCACCGGAGCACGCCACTTTCCCGTTGGCTTGCCACCGGAGCACGCCACAGTCCCTTTGGCTTGCCACCGGAGCACGCCACTTTCCCGTTGGCTTGCCACCGGAGCACGCCACAGTCCCTTTGGCTTGCCACCGGAGCACGCCACTTTCCCGTTGGCTTGCCACCGGAGCACGCCACTGTCCCGTTGGCTTGCCACCGGAGCACGCCACTTTCCCGTTGGCTTGCCACCGGAGCACGCCACTTTCCCGTTGGCTTGCCACCGGAGCACGCCACTTTCCCGTTGGCTTGCCACCGGAGCACGCCACTTTCCCGTTGGCTTGCCACCGGAGCACGCCACTTTCCCGTTGGCTTGCCACCGGAGCACGCCACAGTCCCGTTGGCTTGCCACCGGAGCACGCCACAGTCCCGTTGGCTTGCCACCGGAGCACGCCACAGTCCCGTTGGCTTGCCACCGGAGCACGCCACAGTCCCGTTGGCATGCCACCGGAGTACGCCACTTTCCCGTTGGCTTGCCACCGGAGCACGCCACTTTCCCGTTGGCTTGCCACCGGAGCACGCCACAGTCCCGTTGGCTTGCCACCGGAGCACGCCACAGTCCCGTTGGCTTGCCACCGGAGCACGCCACAGTCCCGTTGACTTGCCACCGGAGCACGCCACTTTCCCGTTGGCTTGCCACCGGAGCACGCCACAATCCCGTTGGCTTGCCACCGGAGCACGCCACAGTCCCGTTGGCTTGCCACCGGAGCACGCCACTTTCCCGTTGGCTTGCCACCGGAGCACGCCACTTTCCCGTTGGCTTGCCTCCGGAGCACGCCACTTTCCCGTTGGCTTGCCACCGGAGCACGCCACTTTCCCGTTGGCTTGCCACCGGAGCACGGCACTTTCCCGTTGGCTTGCCACCGGAGCACGCCACTTTCCCGTTGGCTTGCCACCTGAGCACGCCACTTTCCCGTTGGCTTGCCACCGGAGCACGCCACTTTCCCGATGGCTTGCCACCGGAGCACGCCACAGTCCCGTTGGCTTGCCACCGGAGCACGCCACAGTCCCGTTGGCTTGCCACCGGAGCACGCCACAGTCCCGTTGGCTTGCCACCGGAGCACGCCACAGTCCCGTTGACTTGCCACCGGAGCACGCCACTTTCCCGTTGGCTTGCCACCGGAGCACGCCACAGTCCCGTTGGCTTGCCATCGGAGCACGCCACAGTCCCGTTGGCTTGCCACCGGAGCACGCCACTTTCCCGTTGGCTTGCCACCGGAGCACGCCACTTTCCCGTTGGCTTGCCACCGGAGCACGCCACTTTCCCGTTGGCTTGCCACCGGAGCACGCCACTCTCCCTTTGGCTTGCCACCGGAGCACGCCACTTTCCCGTTGGCTTGCCACCGGAGCACGCCACTTTCCCGTTGGCTTGCCATCGGAGCACGCCACTTTCCCGATGGCTTGCCACCGGAGCACGCCACTCTCCCGTTGGCTTGCCACCGGAGCACGCCACTTTCCCGTTGGCTTGCCACCGGAGCACGCCACTTTCCCGTTGGCTTGCCACCGGAGCACGCCACTTTCCCGATGGCTTGCCACCGGAGCACGCCACAGTCCCGTTGGCTTGCCACCGGAGCACGCCACAGTCCCGTTGGCTTGCCTCCGGAGCACGCCACTTTCCCGTTGGCTTGCCACCGGAGCACGCCACAGTCCCGTTGGCTTGCCACCGGAGCACGCCACAGTCCCTTTGGCTTGCCACCGGAGCACGCCACTGTCCCGTTGGCTTGCCACCGGAGCACGCCACTGTTCCGTTGGCTTGCCACCGGAGCACGCCACTGTCCCGTTGGCTTGCCACCGGAGCACGCCACTGTCCCGTTGGCTTGCCACCGGAGCACGCCACTTTCCCGTTGGCTTGCCACCGGAGCACGCCACTTTCCCGTTGGCTTGCCACCGGAGCACGCCACTTGCCCGTTGGCTTGCCACCGGAGCACGCCACAGTCCCGTTGGCTTGCCACCGGAGCACGCCACTTTCCCGTTGGCTTGCCACCGGAGCACGCCACAGTCCCGTTGGCTTGCCATCAGAGCACGCCACAGTCCCGTTGGCTTGCCACCGGAGCACGCCACTTTCCCGTTGGCTTGCCACCGGAGCACGCCACTTTCCCGTTGGCTTGCCACCGGAGCACGCCACTTTCCCGTTGGCTTGCCACCGGAGCACGCCACTCTCCCTTTGGCTTGCCACCGGAGCACGCCACTTTCCCGTTGGCTTGCCACCGGAGCACGCCACTTTCCCGTTGGCTTGCCATCGGAGCACGCCACTTTCCCGATGGCTTGCCACCGGAGCACGCCACTCTCCCGTTGGCTTGCCACCGGAGCACGCCACTTTCCCGTTGGCTTGCCACCAGAGCACGCCACTTTCCCGTTGGCTTGCCACCGGAGCACGCCACTTTCCCGATGGCTTGCCACCGGAGCACGCCACAGTCCCGTTGGCTTGCCACCGGAGCACGCCACAGTCCCGTTGGCTTGCCTCCGGAGCACGCCACTTTCCCGTTGGCTTGCCACCGGAGCACGCCACAGTCCCGTTGGCTTGCCACCGGAGCACGCCACAGTCCCTTTGGCTTGCCACCGGAGCACGCCACTGTCCCGTTGGCTTGCCACCGGAGCACGCCACTGTTCCGTTGGCTTGCCACCGGAGCACGCCACTGTCCCGTTGGCTTGCCACCGGAGCACGCCACTGTCCCGTTGGCTTGCCACCGGAGCACGCCACTTTCCCGTTGGCTTGCCACCGGAGCACGCCACTTTCCCGTTGGCTTGCCACCGGAGCACGCCACTTTCCCGTTGGCTTGCCACCGGAGCACGCCACAGTCCCGTTGGCTTGCCACCGGAGCACGCCACTTTCCCGTTGGCTTGCCACCGGAGCACGCCACTTTCCCGTTGGCTTGCCTCCGGAGCACGCCACTTTCCCGTTGGCTTGCCACCGGAGCACGCCACAGTCCCGTTGGCTTGCCACCGGAGCACGCCACTTTCCTGTTGGCTTGCCACCGGAGCACGCCACAGTCCCTTTGGCTTGCCACCGGAGCACGCCACTTTCCCGTTGGCTTGCCACCGGAGCACGCCACAGTCCCTTTGGCTTGCCACCGGAGCACGCCACTTTCCCGTTGGCTTGCCACCGGAGCACGCCACAGTCCCTTTGGCTTGCCACCGGAGCACGCCACTTTCCCGTTGGCTTGCCACCGGAGCACGCCACTGTCCCGTTGGCTTGCCACCGGAGCACGCCACTTTCCCGTTGGCTTGCCACCGGAGCACGCCACTTTCCCGTTGGCTTGCCACCGGAGCACGCCACTTTCCCGTTGGCTTGCCACCGGAGCACGCCACTTTCCCGTTGGCTTGCCACCGGAGCACGCCACTTTCCCGTTGGCTTGCCACCGGAGCACGCCACAGTCCCGTTGGCTTGCCACCGGAGCACGCCACAGTCCCGTTGGCTTGCCACCGGAGCACGCCACAGTCCCGTTGGCTTGCCACCGGAGCACGCCACAGTCCCGTTGGCATGCCACCGGAGTACGCCACTTTCCCGTTGGCTTGCCACCGGAGCACGCCACTTTCCCGTTGGCTTGCCACCGGAGCACGCCACAGTCCCGTTGGCTTGCCACCGGAGCACGCCACAGTCCCGTTGGCTTGCCACCGGAGCACGCCACAGTCCCGTTGACTTGCCACCGGAGCACGCCACTTTCCCGTTGGCTTGCCACCGGAGCACGCCACAATCCCGTTGGCTTGCCACCGGAGCACGCCACAGTCCCGTTGGCTTGCCACCGGAGCACGCCACTTTCCCGTTGGCTTGCCACCGGAGCACGCCACTTTCCCGTTGGCTTGCCTCCGGAGCACGCCACTTTCCCGTTGGCTTGCCACCGGAGCACGCCACTTTCCCGTTGGCTTGCCACCGGAGCACGGCACTTTCTCGTTGGCTTGCCACCGGAGCACGCCACTTTCCCGTTGGCTTGCCACCTGAGCACGCCACTTTCCCGTTGGCTTGCCACCGGAGCACGCCACTTTCCCGATGGCTTGCCACCGGAGCACGCCACAGTCCCGTTGGCTTGCCACCGGAGCACGCCACAGTCCCGTTGGCTTGCCACCGGAGCACGCCACAGTCCCGTTGGCTTGCCACCGGAGCACGCCACAGTCCCGTTGACTTGCCACCGGAGCACGCCACTTTCCCGTTGGCTTGCCACCGGAGCACGCCACAGTCCCGTTGGCTTGCCATCGGAGCACGCCACAGTCCCGTTGGCTTGCCACCGGAGCACGCCACTTTCCCGTTGGCTTGCCACCGGAGCACGCCACTTTCCCGTTGGCTTGCCACCGGAGCACGCCACTTTCCCGTTGGCTTGCCACCGGAGCACGCCACTCTCCCTTTGGCTTGCCACCGGAGCACGCCACTTTCCCGTTGGCTTGCCACCGGAGCACGCCACTTTCCCGTTGGCTTGCCATCGGAGCACGCCACTTTCCCGATGGCTTGCCACCGGAGCACGCCACTCTCCCGTTGGCTTGCCACCGGAGCACGCCACTTTCCCGTTGGCTTGCCACCGGAGCACGCCACTTTCCCGTTGGCTTGCCACCGGAGCACGCCACTTTCCCGATGGCTTGCCACCGGAGCACGCCACAGTCCCGTTGGCTTGCCACCGGAGCACGCCACAGTCCCGTTGGCTTGCCTCCGGAGCACGCCACTTTCCCGTTGGCTTGCCACCGGAGCACGCCACAGTCCCGTTGGCTTGCCACCGGAGCACGCCACAGTCCCTTTGGCTTGCCACCGGAGCACGCCACTGTCCCGTTGGCTTGCCACCGGAGCACGCCACTGTTCCGTTGGCTTGCCACCGGAGCACGCCACTGTCCCGTTGGCTTGCCACCGGAGCACGCCACTGTCCCGTTGGCTTGCCACCGGAGCACGCCACTTTCCCGTTGGCTTGCCACCGGAGCACGCCACTTTCCCGTTGGCTTGCCACCGGAGCACGCCACTTGCCCGTTGGCTTGCCACCGGAGCACGCCACAGTCCCGTTGGCTTGCCACCGGAGCACGCCACTTTCCCGTTGGCTTGCCACCGGAGCACGCCACAGTCCCGTTGGCTTGCCATCAGAGCACGCCACAGTCCCGTTGGCTTGCCACCGGAGCACGCCACTTTCCCGTTGGCTTGCCACCGGAGCACGCCACTTTCCCGTTGGCTTGCCACCGGAGCACGCCACTTTCCCGTTGGCTTGCCACCGGAGCACGCCACTCTCCCTTTGGCTTGCCACCGGAGCACGCCACTTTCCCGTTGGCTTGCCACCGGAGCACGCCACTTTCCCGTTGGCTTGCCATCGGAGCACGCCACTTTCCCGATGGCTTGCCACCGGAGCACGCCACTCTCCCGTTGGCTTGCCACCGGAGCACGCCACTTTCCCGTTGGCTTGCCACCAGAGCACGCCACTTTCCCGTTGGCTTGCCACCGGAGCACGCCACTTTCCCGATGGCTTGCCACCGGAGCACGCCACAGTCCCGTTGGCTTGCCACCGGAGCACGCCACAGTCCCGTTGGCTTGCCTCCGGAGCACGCCACTTTCCCGTTGGCTTGCCACCGGAGCACGCCACAGTCCCGTTGGCTTGCCACCGGAGCACGCCACAGTCCCTTTGGCTTGCCACCGGAGCACGCCACTGTCCCGTTGGCTTGCCACCGGAGCACGCCACTGTTCCGTTGGCTTGCCACCGGAGCACGCCACTGTCCCGTTGGCTTGCCACCGGAGCACGCCACTGTCCCGTTGGCTTGCCACCGGAGCACGCCACTTTCCCGTTGGCTTGCCACCGGAGCACGCCACTTTCCCGTTGGCTTGCCACCGGAGCACGCCACTTTCCCGTTGGCTTGCCACCGGAGCACGCCACAGTCCCGTTGGCTTGCCACCGGAGCACGCCACTTTCCCGTTGGCTTGCCACCGGAGCACGCCACTTTCCCGTTGGCTTGCCTCCGGAGCACGCCACTTTCCCGTTGGCTTGCCACCGGAGCACGCCACAGTCCCGTTGGCTTGCCACCGGAGCACGCCACTTTCCTGTTGGCTTGCCACCGGAGCACGCCACAGTCCCTTTGGCTTGCCACCGGAGCACGCCACTTTCCCGTTGGCTTGCCACCGGAGCACGCCACAGTCCCTTTGGCTTGCCACCGGAGCACGCCACTTTCCCGTTGGCTTGCCACCGGAGCACGCCACAGTCCCTTTGGCTTGCCACCGGAGCACGCCACTTTCCCGTTGGCTTGCCACCGGAGCACGCCACTGTCCCGTTGGCTTGCCACCGGAGCACGCCACTTTCCCGTTGGCTTGCCACCGGAGCACGCCACTTTCCCGTTGGCTTGCCACCGGAGCACGCCACTTTCCCGTTGGCTTGCCACCGGAGCACGCCACTTTCCCGTTGGCTTGCCACCGGAGCACGCCACTTTCCCGTTGGCTTGCCACCGGAGCACGCCACAGTCCCGTTGGCTTGCCACCGGAGCACGCCACAGTCCCGTTGGCTTGCCACCGGAGCACGCCACAGTCCCGTTGGCTTGCCACCGGAGCACGCCACAGTCCCGTTGGCATGCCACCGGAGTACGCCACTTTCCCGTTGGCTTGCCACCGGAGCACGCCACTTTCCCGTTGGCTTGCCACCGGAGCACGCCACAGTCCCGTTGGCTTGCCACCGGAGCACGCCACAGTCCCGTTGGCTTGCCACCGGAGCACGCCACAGTCCCGTTGACTTGCCACCGGAGCACGCCACTTTCCCGTTGGCTTGCCACCGGAGCACGCCACAATCCCGTTGGCTTGCCACCGGAGCACGCCACAGTCCCGTTGGCTTGCCACCGGAGCACGCCACTTTCCCGTTGGCTTGCCACCGGAGCACGCCACTTTCCCGTTGGCTTGCCTCCGGAGCACGCCACTTTCCCGTTGGCTTGCCACCGGAGCACGCCACTTTCCCGTTGGCTTGCCACCGGAGCACGGCACTTTCTCGTTGGCTTGCCACCGGAGCACGCCACTTTCCCGTTGGCTTGCCACCTGAGCACGCCACTTTCCCGTTGGCTTGCCACCGGAGCACGCCACTTTCCCGATGGCTTGCCACCGGAGCACGCCACAGTCCCGTTGGCTTGCCACCGGAGCACGCCACAGTCCCGTTGGCTTGCCACCGGAGCACGCCACAGTCCCGTTGGCTTGCCACCGGAGCACGCCACAGTCCCGTTGGCTTGCCACCGGAGCACGCCACAGTCCCGTTGACTTGCCACCGGAGCACGCCACTTTCCCGTTGGCTTGCCACCGGAGCACGCCACAGTCCCGTTGGCTTGCCATCGGAGCACGCCACAGTCCCGTTGGCTTGCCACCGGAGCACGCCACTTTCCCGTTGGCTTGCCACCGGAGCACGCCACTTTCCCGTTGGCTTGCCACCGGAGCACGCCACTTTCCCGTTGGCTTGCCACCGGAGCACGCCACTCTCCCTTTGGCTTGCCACCGGAGCACGCCACTTTCCCGTTGGCTTGCCACCGGAGCACGCCACTTTCCCGTTGGCTTGCCATCGGAGCACGCCACTTTCCCGATGGCTTGCCACCGGAGCACGCCACTCTCCCGTTGGCTTGCCACCGGAGCACGCCACTTTCCCGTTGGCTTGCCACCGGAGCACGCCACTTTCCCGTTGGCTTGCCACCGGAGCACGCCACTTTCCCGATGGCTTGCCACCGGAGCACGCCACAGTCCCGTTGGCTTGCCACCGGAGCACGCCACAGTCCCGTTGGCTTGCCTCCGGAGCACGCCACTTTCCCGTTGGCTTGCCACCGGAGCACGCCACAGTCCCGTTGGCTTGCCACCGGAGCACGCCACAGTCCCTTTGGCTTGCCACCGGAGCACGCCACTGTCCCGTTGGCTTGCCACCGGAGCACGCCACTGTTCCGTTGGCTTGCCACCGGAGCACGCCACTGTCCCGTTGGCTTGCCACCGGAGCACGCCACTGTCCCGTTGGCTTGCCACCGGAGCACGCCACTTTCCCGTTGGCTTGCCACCGGAGCACGCCACTTTCCCGTTGGCTTGCCACCGGAGCACGCCACTTGCCCGTTGGCTTGCCACCGGAGCACGCCACAGTCCCGTTGGCTTGCCACCGGAGCACGCCACTTTCCCGTTGGCTTGCCACCGGAGCACGCCACTTTCCCGTTGGCTTGCCTCCGGAGCACGCCACTTTCCTGTTGGCTTGCCACCGGAGCACGCCACAGTCCCGTTGGCTTGCCACCGGAGCACGCCACTTTCCCGTTGGCTTGCCACCGGAGCACGCCACAGTCCCTTTGGCTTGCCACCGGAGCACGCCACTTTCCCGTTGGCTTGCCACCGGAGCACGCCACAGTCCCTTTGGCTTGCCACCGGAGCACGCCACTTTCCCGTTGGCTTGCCACCGGAGCACGCCACTGTCCCGTTGGCTTGCCACCGGAGCACGCCACTTTCCCGTTGGCTTGCCACCGGAGCACGCCACTTTCCCGTTGGCTTGCCACCGGAGCACGCCACTTTCACGTTGGCTTGCCACCGGAGCACGCCACAGTCCCGTTGGCTTGCCACCGGAGCACGCCACAGTCCCGTTGGCTTGCCACCGGAGCACGCCACAGTCCCGTTGGCATGCCACCGGAGCACGCCACTTTCCCGTTGGCTTGCCACCGGAGCACGCCACTTTCCCGTTGGCTTGCCACCGGAGCACGCCACAGTCCCGTTGGCTTGCCACCGGAGCACGCCACTTTCCCGTTGGCTTGCCACCGGAGCACGCCACAGTCCCGTTGACTTGCCACCGGAGCACGCCACTTTCCCGTTGGCTTGCCACCGGAGCACGCCACAGTCCCGTTGGCTTGCCACCGGAGCACGCCACAGTCCCGTTGGCTTGCCACCGGAGCACGCCACTTTCCCGTTGGCTTGCCACCGGAGCACGCCACTTTCCCGTTGGCTTGCCTCCGGAGCACGCCACTTTCCCGTTGGCTTGCCACCGGAGCACGCCACTTTCCCGTTGGCTTGCCACCGGAGCACGGCACTTTCCCGTTGGCTTGCCACCGGAGCACGCCACTTTCCCGTTGGCTTGCCACCTGAGCACGCCACTTTCCCGTTGGCTTGCCACCGGAGCACGCCACTTTCCCAATGGCTTGTCACCGGAGCACGCCACAGTCCCGTTGGCTTGCCACCGGAGCACGCCACAGTCCCGTTGGCTTGCCACCGGAGCACGCCACAGTCCCGTTGGCTTGCCACCGGAGCACGCCACAGTCCCGTTGGCTTGCCACCGGAGCACTCCACAGTCCCGTTGACTTGCCACCGGAGCACGCCACTTTCCCGTTGGCTTGCCACCGGAGCACGCCACAGTCCCTTTGGCTTGCCACCGGAGCACGCCACTTTCCCGTTGGCTTGCCACCGGAGCACGCCACAGTCCCTTTGGCTTGCCACCGGAGCACGCCACTTTCCCGTTGGCTTGCCACCGGAGCACGCCACTGTCCCGTTGGCTTGCCACCGGAGCACGCCACTTTCCCGTTGGCTTGCCACCGGAGCACGCCACTTTCCCGTTGGCTTGCCACCGGAGCACGCCACTTTCCCGTTGGCTTGCCACCGGAGCACGCCACTTTCCCGTTGGCTTGCCACCGGAGCATGCCACAGTCCCGTTGGCTTGCCACCGGAGCACGCCACAGTCCCGTTGGCATGCCACCGGAGTACGCCACTTTCCCGTTGGCTTGCCACCGGAGCACGCCACTTTCCCGTTGGCTTGCCACCGGAGCACGCCACAGTCCCGTTGGCTTGCCACCGGAGCACGCCACAGTCCCGTTGGCTTGCCACCGGAGCACGCCACAGTCCCGTTGACTTGCCACCGGAGCACGCCACTTTCCCGTTGGCTTGCCACCGGAGCACGCCACAGTCCCGTTGACTTGCCACCGGAGCACGCCACAGTCCCGTTGGCTTGCCACCGGAGCACGCCACTTTCCCGTTGGCTTGCCACCGGAGCACGCCACTTTCCCGTTGGCTTGCCTCCAGAGCACGCCACTTTCCCGTTGGCTTGCCACCGGAGCACGCCACTTTCCCGTTGGCTTGCCACCGGAGCACGGCACTTTCCCGTTGGCTTGCCACCGGAGCACACCACTTTCCCGTTGGCTTGCCACCTGAGCACGCCACTTTCCCGTTGGCTTGCCACCGGAGCACGCCACTTTCCCGATGGCTTGCCACCGGAGCACGCCACAGTCCCGTTGGCTTGCCACCGGAGCACGCCACAGTCCCGTTGGCTTGCCACCGGAGCACGCCACAGTCCCGTTGGCTTGCCACCGGAGCACGCCACAGTCCCGTTGGCTTGCCACCGGAGCACGCCACAGTCCCGTTGACTTGCCACCGGAGCACGCCACTTTCCCGTTGGCTTGCCACCGGAGCACGCCACAGTCCCGTTGGCTTGCCATCAGAGCACGCCACAGTCCCGTTGGCTTGCCACCGGAGCACGCCACTTTCCCGTTGGCTTGCCACCGGAGCACGCCACTTTCCCGTTGGCTTGCCACCGGAGCACGCCACTTTCCCGTTGGCTTGCCACCGGAGCACGCCACTCTCCCTTTGGCTTGCCACCGGAGCACGCCACTTTCCCGTTGGCTTGCCACCGGAGCACGCCACTTTCCCGTTGGCTTGCCATCGGAGCACGCCACTTTCCCGATGGCTTGCCACCGGAGCACGCCACTCTCCCGTTGGCTTGCCACCGGAGCACGCCACTTTCCCGTTGGCTTGCCACCAGAGCACGCCACTTTCCCGTTGGCTTGCCACCGGAGCACGCCACTTTCCCGATGGCTTGCCACCGGAGCACGCCACAGTCCCGTTGGCTTGCCACCGGAGCACGCCACAGTCCCGTTGGCTTGCCTCCGGAGCACGCCACTTTCCCGTTGGCTTGCCACCGGAGCACGCCACAGTCCCGTTGGCTTGCCACCGGAGCACGCCACAGTCCCTTTGGCTTGCCACCGGAGCACGCCACTGTCCCGTTGGCTTGCCACCGGAGCACGCCACTGTTCCGTTGGCTTGCCACCGGAGCACGCCACTGTCCCGTTGGCTTGCCACCGGAGCACGCCACTGTCCCGTTGGCTTGCCACCGGAGCACGCCACTTTCCCGTTGGCTTGCCACCGGAGCACGCCACTTTCCCGTTGGCTTGCCACCGGAGCACGCCACTTTCCCGTTGGCTTGCCACCGGAGCACGCCACAGTCCCGTTGGCTTGCCACCGGAGCACGCCACTTTCCCGTTGGCTTGCCACCGGAGCACGCCACTTTCCCGTTGGCTTGCCTCCGGAGCACGCCACTTTCCCGTTGGCTTGCCACCGGAGCACGCCACAGTCCCGTTGGCTTGCCACCGGAGCACGCCACTTTCCTGTTGGCTTGCCACCGGAGCACGCCACAGTCCCTTTGGCTTGCCACCGGAGCACGCCACTTTCCCGTTGGCTTGCCACCGGAGCACGCCACAGTCCCTTTGGCTTGCCACCGGAGCACGCCACTTTCCCGTTGGCTTGCCACCGGAGCACGCCACAGTCCCTTTGGCTTGCCACCGGAGCACGCCACTTTCCCGTTGGCTTGCCACCGGAGCACGCCACTGTCCCGTTGGCTTGCCACCGGAGCACGCCACTTTCCCGTTGGCTTGCCACCGGAGCACGCCACTTTCCCGTTGGCTTGCCACCGGAGCACGCCACTTTCCCGTTGGCTTGCCACCGGAGCACGCCACTTTCCCGTTGGCTTGCCACCGGAGCACGCCACAGTCCCGTTGGCTTGCCACCGGAGCACGCCACTTTCCCGTTGGCTTGCCACCGGAGCACGCCACTTTCCCGTTGGCTTGCTACCGGAGCACGCCACTTTTCCGTTGGCTTGCCACCGGAGCACGCCACTGTCCCGTTGGCTTGCTACCGGAGCACGCCAGTTTCCCGTTGGCTTGCCACCGGAGCACGCCACTTTCCCGTTGGCTTGCCACCGGAGCACGCCACTTTCCCGTTGGCTTGCCACCGGAGCACGCCACTTTCCCGTTGGCTTGCCACCGGAGCACGCCACTTTCCCGTTGGCTTGTCATCGGAGCACGCCACTTTCCCGTTGGCTTGCCACCGGAGCACGCCACTGTCCCGTTGGCTTGCCACCGGAGCACGCCACTGTCCCGTTGGCTTGCCACCGGAGCACGCCACTGTCCCGTTGGCTTGCCACCGGAGCACGCCACTTTCCCGTTGGCTTGCCACCGGAGCACGCCACTTTCCCGTTGGCTTGCCACCGGAGCACGCCACTTTCCCGTTGGCTTGCCACCGGAGCACGCCACTTTCCCGTTGGCTTGCCACCGGAGCACGCCACTTTCCCGTTGGCTTGCCACCGGAGCACGCCACTTTCCCGCTGGCTTGCCACCGGAGCACGCCACTTTCCCGCTGGCTTGCCACCGGAGCACGCCACTGTCCCGCTGGCTTGCCACCGGAGCACGCCACTTTCCCGCTGGCTTGCCAAGGGAGCACGCCATCATCCATTTAATAAAATGGGCCACACTTAGCTTTTTCTTTTATATAATGGGCCCATATAGTTTTTCATTGAATATATTGGGCCCTACATAACCTTACATTCAATATATATAATCGTCTTATCATGTCTGTCTGTTTGTCCTTCTGTCCAGGAAGTCCTGCGTCGCTGATTGGTCCGACCGTGGTCAATCAGCGACGTGGGATTTCAGAAAAAGATGGCGGCCATTAGCAGCTCATCTGCCGCACGGAGGTCAGCGGCGATGTAGCCGGGAGATGACCGGCGCTAGCCGGTCAACTCCCGGTTGCTCGCAGCAGAAGTACCCCGACCAGCGGCGCCGCTGACCTCCATGCGGCTACCATCGGAAGATCAGCGGTTAGGGCCGCTGATCTTCCGACGGAAAGTGTGAAGGGAGGACCGGGGAGCGGCGCCACCGGTCGGGATACTTCTGCTGCGAGCAGCCGGTCATTTCCGGCTGCTCGCAGTGGAAGTACCCGCACAGGCAGCGCCGCTCCCCTGTCCTCACTAATACGATTCGGCGGCCATGACCAATCAGCGATATTGGCTCCAAATTTAAACACCGCTCTGCACAGAGGTCAGTGGCGATGCAGCCGGTCATCTCCCGGCTGCTCGCAGCAGAAGTACCCCGACCTGCGGCGCCGCTGACCTCCATGCGGCTACCGTCGCTAGATCAGCGGCTAGGGCCGCTGATCTTCCGACGGGAAGTGTGAAGGGAGGACCGGGGAGCGGCGCCGCCGGTTGGGATACTTCTGCTGCGAGCAGCCGGTCATCTCCCGGCTGCTCACAGTGGAAGTACCCGCTCCCCGGTTCTCACTAATACGATTCGCTGATTGGTCGCGGCCGCCAGCCTTGACCAATCACCGGTTTTGGCGCCAAATTTAAACATGCTCTCCGGTCCTCACTAACACGGTTCGCTGATTGGTCGCGGCCGGCCGCATACATATTCTAGAATACCCGATGAGTTAGAATCGGGCCACCATCTAGTTTAATATAATGGGCCACAAATTGCCTTCTAGTTATTACAAGAGGTCCTGCATAGTCTTCCATTTATTTTAATAGGCCCCATATAACCTTTCAGCATCTGAAACAACGGATACTGAAAGCCTGTGCTAGCATTTCTTCTGCGGTGTTGCTATCAGTGTGTCAAGAGTGGGAGAAGAGGGTTGCATTGACAATCCAACACAATGGGCAGCACTTTAAACACATTTTATAAGTGGTCATAAACTTGTAAAAAATTCATGAAAGAATAAAGTTATGTTAAAACCAAGCACACCATTGTATTTTCTTATGAAATTCTCAATGAGTTTGATGTGTCACATCACCCTCTTCCCATTGAAAAAAATAAAGTTAGATCCAAAATGGCCAACTTCAAAATGGCCGCCATAGTCACCACCCATCTGGAAAAGTTTCCCCCTCCCATATACTAATGTGCCATAAACAGGAAGTTGACATCACCAATCATTCCCATTTAATTTAGGTGTATCCATATAAATAGCCCACCCTGTATTATTACCATTTTTATTATTGCTGTACATACTGTAGCTTTTCATTTAATTTATTGGGCCCCATATAGGCTTCCATTTAATATAATGGGCCCCACATAGCCTTCCATTTAATATAATGGGCCCCACATAGCCTTCCATTTAATTTAATGGGGTCCACATAGCCTTCCATTTAATTTAATGGGGTCCACATAGCCTTCCATTTTATTTAATGGGGCCCACATATGTTTTTATTTAATATAAAGAGCCCCACATAAGCCCCTAATTAATATAATGGGCCCCACCTTGCTTTCCATATAAAATAATGGGTCCCACATAGCCCTCCCTTTTGCTATGATGAGCCTTACATATCACACCATTTCCCGATGGTCTGCCACCGAAGTACACCATTGGCTGCTGGGGTGCCACTGGAACACACTCTTTACAGTTGGGGTGCCAACAGAGCACACCTTTCACCATTAGCATGCCACCGGAGTCACTTTTTGCCACTGGCATGCCACTGAAGCACACCCTTTACCATTGGAGTACCATCGGGCACACCCTTTACCGTTGGTGTGCCATCGGAGAACTCTATTTCCCGTAAGCCTACCAGAGGGGCCCAATATGTGACCTTTTTTGCTTACCACCGGGGCACCCATCTTGGGCTTTTTAGCTTCCACCGGGGTGCACTCTTTGGCCTTTTAGCTTACCACCGGGGCACCCAACTTGGGCTTTTTAACTGCGACCGGGGTACACTCTGACCATTTTGCTTACCACCGGGGCACTCATTTTAGGCTTTTTTAGCCTGCCACCGGGGTGCACTTTTTGGCCTTATTGCTTACCACTGGGGCGCACTCTAGGGCTTTTTAGCCTACCACCAGGGTACATTCTTTGGCCTTATTGCTTATCACTGGGGCGCACTCTAGGGCTGCTCAGTCTGCCACCAGAGTCTACTCTTTGGCCTTTTTGCCATTGGTGTGCCACCAGAGCACACCCTATGACGTTGGAGTGCCACCGGAGCACACCCTTTACCTTTGGAGTGCCACCGGAACACACAATTTGCCATTGGCAAAAGTATAATGGACCCCCACATAGAATTCTATAAAGTATAATGGCCCCCACATAGCCCTCTATATAGTATAATGAGCCGCACATTGCCTTCCATGTACTATAATTTAATTTATTGGGCTCCACATAGCTTTTCATTTAATTTATTGAACCCCACATAACCGTCAATTTAATATAATAGGCCGCACTGGACTCCATTTAATATATTGGACCTGACATAGCCTTCCATTTAATAAAATGGGGCCAAAATATCCCTCTATTTAATATAATGGGCACCAAAAAGCCTTCCATGTTTTATATTGGGCACCACATAGCCCTCTATTTAATACAATTGGCCCCACTTAACCTTCCATTTAAAATATTGGGCCCCACATAGCTTTACATTTAATTTACTGGGCTCCATATAGGCTTCCATTTAATATAATGGGCCCCACATAACCCTCCATTTAATATAATGGTCCCCACATTGCCTTCCATTTATTATAATGGAGCCAAGATACATCTCTATTTAATATAATGGACAAAACACAGGCTTCCAGTTAATATAATTGGCGCTACATAGCCCTTTATTTGATAAATGCGCCTCACATAGCCCTCCATATAATATTATGGGTCCCGCAACGCTTTCCATTTAATTTAATAGGCCTCACATAGCACTCAATTTAATACAGAGGGCCCCACAAAACCTTCCAGATAACATAGTGGGCCCCAATATAGCTTTCTTTTTAATGTATTGGTCCCCACATAGCCCTCTATTTAATATAATGCGCCCCACATAGCCTTCCATTAAATATCATGGGCCCCATATAGAATTTATCATAATTAAATGGGCCCCGCATAGCCTTCCATTAAATATAATGGAACACACATAGTCATCCATTTAATATAATGGGCCCCATATAGTCATACATTTATTATAATGGGCCATACGTAGCTCTCTCTTTAATATAATGGGCCCCACATAGCCATCTATTTAATATAATGGGCCCTACGTAGATGTCCCTTTAAGATAACGGGCCCCACATAGCTTTCCCTTTAATATAATGGGCCCCACATAGCTCTCTCTTTAATATAATGGGCCCCACATAGCTTTCCCTTTAATATAATAGGCACCACATAGATTTTATTATTATATAATGGGCCCCACATAGCTTTCCCTTTAATATAATGGGCCCCACATAGCTTTCTCTTTAATATAATGGGCCCCACATAGCTTTCTCTTTAATATAATGGGCCCCACATAGCTTTCTCTTTAATATAATGGGCCCCACATAGCTCTCTCTTTAATATAATGGGCCCCACATAGCCATCCATTTAATATAATGGGCCCTACGTAGATGTCCCTTTAAGATAACGGGCCCCACATAGCTTTCCCTTTAATATAATGGGCCCCACATAGCTTTCCCTTTAATATAATGGGCCCCACATAGCTTTCTCTTTAATATAATGAGCCCCACATAGCTTTCCCTTTAATATAATGGGCACCACAGAGATTTTATTATTATATAATGGGCCCCACATAGCTTTCCCTTTAATATAATGGGCCCCACATAGCTTTCTCTTTAATATAATGGGCCCCACATAGCTTTCTCTTTAATATAATGGGCCCCACATAGCTTTCTCTTTAATATAATGGGGCGCACATAGCTTTCCCTTTAATATAATGGGCCCCACATAGCTTTCCATTTAATATAATGGGCCCCACATAGCTTTCCCTTTAATATAATGGGCCCCACATAGCTTTTTCTTTAATATAATGGGCCCCACATAGCTTTTTCTTTAATATAATGGGCCCCACATAGCTTTCCCTTTAATATAATGGGCCCCACATAGCTTTTTCTTTAATATAATGGGCCCCACATAGCTTTTTCTTTAATATAATGGGCCCCACATAGCTTTCCCTTTAATATAATGGGCCCCACATAGCTTTTTCTTTAATATAATGGGCCCCACATAGCTTTCCCTTTAATATAATGGGCCCCACATAGCTTTTTCTTTAATATAATGGGCCCCACATAGCTTTTTCTTTAATATAATGGGCCCCACATAGCTTTCCCTTTAATATAATGGGCCCCACATAGCTTTTTCTTTAATATAATGGGCCCCACATAGCTTTCTCTTTAATATAATGGGCCCCACATAGCTTTCTCTTTAATATAATGGGCCCCACATAGCTTTCTCTTTAATATAATGGGCCGCACATAGCTTTCTCTTTAATATAATGGGCCCCACATAGCTTTCTCTTTAATATAATGGGCCCCACATAGCTTTCTCTTTAACATAATGGGCCCCACATAGCTTTCCCTTTAATATAATGGGCCCCACATACCTTTCTCTTTAATATAATGGGCCCCACATAGCTTTCTCTTTAATATAATGGGCCCCACATAGCTTTCTCTTTAATATAATGGGCCCCACATAGCTTTCCCTTTAATATAATGGGCCCCACATAGCTTTCTCTTTAATATAATGGGCCCCACATAGCTTTCTCTTTAATATAATGGGCCCCACATAGCTTTCCCCTTAATATAATTGGCCCCACATAGCTTTCCCCTTAATATAATTGGCCCCACATAGCTTTCCCCTTAATATAATTGGCCCCACATAGCTTTCCCTTTAATATAATGGGCCCCACATAGCTTTCCCTTTAATATAATGGGCACCACATAGATTTATTATAATATAATGGGCCCCACATATCCGTCCCTTTAATATTATGGACCGCACATAGATTTATTATAATATAATGGGCCCCACATAGATTTATTATAATATTATGGACCCCACATAGATTTGTTATAATATAATGGGCCGCACATAGATTTATTATAATATAATGGGCCCCACCTAACCCTCCAGTTTATACACTGCAGTCGCTCTCTTTCTTCTCTTCTTTACCTAGTCCAGTCTTTCGTGACGACTTCCCGCCATGATTCGTCTTTGCAGTTTGCTGTCCAGGTTTCGGCTGCTCCGCACTTTTCAGCAGATCACCGCACTCCTGAAAAACAAAAATGTTACAAATATAAGCGACTTAAATAAATAATGCCGCCCACTGTGCCACCAAATGCAAATATGTGCCACACTGTGCCCATGAGTATATCATTCACCGCAATGAAGTCTGCTCCACTGAGAATATAAATCAGTCACTAGCTTGTGCCCCCGTTATAAATAGTGTTGAGCGAGCACTAAAATGCTCGGGTGCTCGAAGCTCGGCCCAAGCTCGCCGTGATACTCGGGTGCTCGACCCGAGCAACGAGCCCATGTTAGTCTATGGGAGACCCGAGCATTTTTGCAGCGGCACCCCCGGCAGTCTGTAGAAAGCCTAAAAAGTGCCCAAAATGATAGTGACAGTGCTCAGATGACATGGGGACAGCATGGGGATCGCCCCAGGAAGCATTTCTGTCCCCCAGGTCACTGTTGTCAACAACGTGGTCAGAGGTATTAAGCCACTTTTACAGGCTCATAAGAAAATGTTCAAAAACGAAAGTGAAACTTTTTTCCTGTGAAATATGTTAAGGAATTTCTTTTCCAGGGTAAAGACTTGTGTATAAGGTAAAATAAATAACCAAAAACAAAAATACTCCTCCACACCTTGGGCTATGTTCACAAGTAGCATTTTTTATGCGTTTTTGCACTTTTGTATTGCTTTCAACTGTGACAAATGCATTCACCGGGAAATGTCATTTTAACATTTTACAACCTTATCTGGCCATGTGCTGTGTGACACATGCATAAAGTGCTGAAAAGACATGGGGACAGCATGGGGAAGACCCCTGGAAGCATCTCTGACTCCCAGGTCACTGCCTAAAAGTGTGCCCATCAGAAGTGATCCTTGCCGCATCAGAAGATGCAGACTTGCAACTATCCCCGTGCAAGTCCTTGTCCCAGGGCAGTGTTCAATTGTACCTCCCCCATTTCTTGCAATGCAAGCGCAAATATGCAGCCAACCACCCACCCACCCCCAGGCTGCAATACCATACTGCTAGCTTGCACTTGAAATTGGGCCTTTTAGTTTTGAGGAGGCCGAAGCTGGCCACTACCTCATGGCTGCTTCGGCAGCGAGGTATCCATACTCAGTCCCCAGCCGCCCGGGTGTCCACACCTGGTCCCCAGCCGCCTGGGGGCGGCGGGGTGTCCATAGACGGTCCCGAGCCACCCCAATTTCTCCGCGGAACATCCCCACACACTTTTCTTAGACTGGCCTGCTTTAGGGCAGCATTGGACGAGCCCACTAGAGAACCCGACTCCATCAGGGGAGGTGAGAATGCCAAGGTGAGGAGCATGATGATGATAGAAGTTAGCATCTGCTTTGTTTTGTTGGAATGCAAGCATAAGTGTGCAACCTGCCACCAACCCACCCCGAGGCTGCAATACCATACTGCTAGCATGCGTGCACTTGAAATTGGGCCTTTTAGGCATGTGGAGGCCGGAGCTGGCCACTACCTCATGGCTGCTTCGGCAGCGAGGTATCGATACTCAGTCCCCAGCCGCCCGGCGGCCGGGTGTCCATGCTCGGTCCCCAGCCGCCAGGGGGCGGCCGGGTGTCCACACTCGGTCCCCAGCCGCCCCGCGGCCAGGTGTCCATAAACGGTTCCAAGCCGCCCCGATTTCTCTGCGGAACATCCCCACACACTTTTCTTAGACTGGCCTGCTTTAGGGCAGCATTGGACGAGCCCACCAAAGAACCCGACTTCTCCGGTGGGCCCTGGCTTCTCTATCAGGGGAGTTGAGAGTGCCAAGGTGAGGAGCATGATGAGGATGATAGAAGTTAGCATCTGCTTTGTTTTCAAGGAATGCAAGCGCATGTATGTAGTAGCGGCTAGGCCTGAGGGGGTCAGCGTTTTGGCGCATATCCTACCTCCTCCGAGGATTGCTGGATGTTTTCCTGCTACTATCCAAGTTCTATGACTCTCGTTAAAACAAAGCTTCAAGTGATAAATGATGGATGAGGTAGTGGCAAAGGAGAAAGAGCAGGAGGAACAGGGACCATTCACATCAATATCAGGCCAGTCAACCACATATGTCTTGTAGGATATGTTTCTGTAACAAAAGGAGCGGTTTGGCTACACAGTTATAGGGCATACAGTGAGTGCAATGCCTACCAAAACTTTTGAGGCACTCCAATGCCCCTTGGAAATGACATGGAGGTCAGAGGGCCTTAACTAAACCTTTTTTTCCATTTATGGCAACTGGGTCTCCTGTGCACTGTTGGCCTAAGCAGTGAATGGAAGGCTTTCCAAAAATTATAAGGAACTGCAATGCCCCTTGAAACAGACGTGGATTACAGCGTACTAAAAACCTTCTACCCATTATTGGGGAGTGTGTCTCCCGTAGTTTTCACCTTTGCATTGAAAAGCAAAAGCTGACTAAAATTAGGAGGAAATGCAATGCCCGTTGGAAGAGTCGTGGAGATTAGAGGTAAAGTAATTAAAAACAATATTTCAATGCCCCTTGGAAGAGCTGTGGAGTTCAGAGTGGCTTAAGAAGACGCTTTTAATGCCCCTTTGAAGAGACGTGGAGGTCACAGTAGCTTAACAAGACGGTTTTAATGCCCCTTACAAGAGCCATACAGTACAGCATCTTAAAAACATTATTCCCATTATTGGGGAGTGGGTGTTATGTTCTGCTACCAGAGCTAAGGAAAGAGAGGAGATCTGTCCCTACGATAGAACTCAGCTTAATCCCTACGATGTAACAGGGAACCTGATCCTGCGATCAGACCTGCTAAAGTCCTAAGCTAGTCTGTACGGAGACCTATAGATGTGGGGAAGGAATCCCTACAAGTACTAAGGACTGGGAGGAATATGGGACACCTCCTAACAGAAATAGTAGCAGACAGACGAACAAACAAAATATATAGAACATAGAGGTCAGTAGACCAAGCAAACTAACAGAGCAAGACACAGAGCACAGGCTAGCTAGAAAGTAGATATACAATGAAGTCCAGCAAAGCCAGAAGGGCGGAGCAGGATTAAATAGGCCAACAAGGTCATGTGACCAGCAAAGGAAAAAAAACCTAAGAGCAAGGTTCTAACAGTACCCCCCCTTCTAAGAGGATCCTCCGGATCCCCTAGGACCAGGCTTATCAGGAAATCTCCTGTGAAACGCTCTGATAAGTCTGGACGCGGAAACATCATCCGACCTCACCCAAGAGTTATCCTCGGGACCGAAACCTTTCCAGGCCACAAGATACTGCAAACTACCTCTATACCGTCTAGAGTTAAGGATGCGAGAAATTTCATATTCCCCGTCCTCCACCACCGGAGGAACAGAGGCAGAGGCGTCACAATCCGATACAACAGCTTTTTTCAACAGAGAGACATGAAATACAGGATTAATTCTCCAGGAGGTAGGAACCTCCAACCTAACAGCAGATTGGTTGACAACCTGAAGCACCTTAAAGGGCCCTACAAACTTGGGACCCAATTTCTTTGAAGGAATCCTCAACCGCAGATTCCTAGAGGACAACCAAACCATGTCACCAACAGCGAACAAAACCTCCTGTCGTTTCCTATCAAAGTAGTCTTTAGATTTTCTGTTGGCCTCCTGAAGATTACCACGCACATCCGTCCAAACTCTCTCCAAATCACCGGAAAAATTCTCCTCCTCAGGCACGGCAGATCCCAACTTGGAGAACGACCCAAACGACGGATGTCTCCCAGAACAACAAAAAAAAGGCGAACAACCAGCAGAAGAAGATGTATGATTGTTCAGAGCAAATTCAGCAAGTGGCAGAAACTCAGACCACCCCTCTTGATTGTCTGTCACAAAACAACGCAAGAACTGCTCAACATCCTGGTTTTTCTTTTCTGGCCATTAGATTCAGGATGATATCCGGACGAGAACGACAAATGAACTCCCAACCTATCACAAAAGGCACGCCAAAAACGAGCCACGAACTGAGGACCCCTATCAGAAACAATGTCAGTAGGAACGCCATGAAGTCTGACAATTTCCTTGACAAAGGCCTTAGCGAGAGTTTTAGCGCAGGGCAGTTTGACGAAAGGAACCAAGTGACACATCTTGCTAAAACGGTCCACGACCACCCAGATGACAGTAAAACCCTCAGAGGGGGGAAGGTCAGTTATAAAGTCCATAGCCAAATGTGTCCAAGGAGCACTGGGAACCTCCAAAGGACAAAGCAACCCTGCAGCAGGAGTATGTGAGGACTTAGATCTAGCACATATAGTACATTGACGCACCCACTTAATGACTTCCTTCTGCCATCCAGGCCACCAAAAACTGCGACCCACCAGTCTCTTGGTCTCAGAGATTCCGGGATGACCTGCCAACCGAGATTCGTGACACTCAACAAGCAAATCTCTCCTAAAGGTCCCAGGCACAAACAACCTCCCATGAGGAGTGTTAGAAGGGGCATTCTCCTGTGCTTTAAGAATCTCATTTTCCAAAACGGAGTCCAAAGCAGCTATCACAACACCTTCTTGTAAAATGTTCTCCTCTTTCTCAGCACCGACTATGGGAGAAAAACTGCGAGACAAGGCATCCGCCTTAACATTCTTAGTACCAGGGATGTAAGTAACGGAGAAATTAAACCGCGAGAAAAACAGTGCCCACCTAGCCTGACGGGCATTCAGGCGCTTGGCAGCATCAAGATATATCAGATTTTTATGATCCGTAAGAACCTGAACGGGAAATTCCGCACCTTCCAAGAAGTGGCGCCAGTGTTCAAATGCGAGTTTAATAGCCAATAATTCCCGATTACCAATATCGTAATTCAGTTCTGTCTCCGAAAATTTTTTTGAAAAAAAGGCACAGGGATGTAATCCATCCCCGTTATCCTGAGACAATACTGCGCCAACCCCCACAGAGGAAGCATCAACCTCAACCAAAAACGGCCTAGTAACATCAGGCTGCATAAGGATGGGAGCAGAGGTGAACCTCTCCTTGAGATACACAAAAGCTTCAATGGCCTCAGAAGACCACTGAACCGCATCAGCACCTTTCCTGGTGAGATCAGTCAGAGGTTTGACAATACTAGAAAAATTTTTTATGAATTTTCTATAGTAATTGGCGAAACCCAAAAACCTCTGTATCGATTTCAAACCAATAGGCCTAGGCCATTCCTGCACAGCCTGAACCTTAACCGGATCCATCTCAAAACCTTTGCTGGAGATAATGTAGCCCAAAAAACTAATTCTCTGTACAGCGAACTCACATTTCTCCAGCTTAGCAAAAAGCGAATTGTCCATTAATAACTGTAATACCTCACGCACGCTCCGCCAATGAGACTCCAGATCCGGCGAATAAATCAAAATGTCATCCAAATACACAACCACATTTTTACCGATCAAAGGTCTAAGGATGTCATTAATCAGATTCTGAAAAAATGCAGGAGCATTAGTAAGACCAAAAGGCATAACCAGATTCTCAAAATGACCCACAGGAGTGTTAAAAGCAGTCTTCCATTCGTCACCCTCCTTCATGCGCAACAGATTGTATGCCCCCTTAAGGTCAATTTTAGAGAACCACTTGGCCCCCATTAACTGGTTAAACAGATCAGGAATCAATGGCAGTGGGTAAGGATTGCGTACAGTAATTTTGTTAATCTCACGAAAATCCAGACAAGGACGTAAACCGCCGTCCTTTTTTTTTACAAAAAAAAATCCAACCGCCACAGGAGACTTAGAGGGCCTAATGTGACCGGCGGCCAAACTTGTCTGTATGTATTCCTCCAAAGCCTTCCTCTCAGGAATAGTAAGGTTAAATAAACGACTTTTAGGAAGAGTCGCTCCAGGGACAAATTCAATAGAACAATCATAGTCTCTATGGGGAGGCAAAACCTGCGATTCCTTCTCAGAAAAAACTCTCCAAAAATCCTGAATAGGAACAGGCAATTCTCCCCTATCCAAAGCTGCAATACGCCCATTACAACACTTGTCATAACATTTATGGCTCCAGGATTTAATTTCACTGGTAGACCAATCCAGTACAGGATTGTGAAATTTTAACCAGGGCAATCCCAATATTACTGGAGAAGGCAAGTTATTCAACACTACCAAATCCAATTTCTCATGGTGAACACCATTAATAGTGAGAGGAAATTCACAGACCTTGAGAGTAATATTCTTCAAAGGGGAACCATCCACAGAAACCACAGCAATGGGGGATGATAAAGGTTCAGGTTTTAAATTGAGTCTTTCCACGAATCCCCCATCAATAACATTCAGAGTAGACCCACAATCGACAAACACCCGAAATTCCATTAATTTTTCCTGAGCAATCGTGGAAGCAGCTAAAAATACACCCTTGGAATTTAAACAGGCAATACGGGCATGACTGACCATTTTTTTTTTCTTTCTTCATACGAAGCTCACAGCCTTTAATCAAATGACCAGATTTTCCGCAATAGAAACACAAGCCTTCAAAAAATCGACGGTCTTTTTCTTGAGAGCGAGGTGCCACCGATCCAATCTCCATCGGTTCACCACTGTTAGTACACACATTCTCATAACCAGAAACTGACATAGCAGAGGATTTGCTCTCATTAACCCTTGCACGCAGTCTTCTATCCACCCGTATAGCTAATTGCATAGCCTGTTGCAAATCTTCAGGTGTAGGATAAGCAATTAGCAGGTCTTTAACCCTTTCACTGAGCCCAGCAAGAAATAGACTTTTCAGAGCAGAATCGTTCCACCCTGTTTGAGTAGACCAACGACGGAAATGAGTACAATATTTTTCCACATTACCTGATCCTTGTTTTAAACGTCTCAACTCAGTCTCAGCTGATGCGACACGGTCAGGATCATCATATAATAGTCCCAAAGCAGAAAAAAAACTATCCACTGATCTGAAGCATGTATCACTAGGTTGCAAAGAAAAGGCCCACTCCTGAGGCTCTTTGCGCAAAAGTGACATTATGAACCCTACGCGCTGGGATTCATCCCCAGAGGACTTAGGTCTCAAACGAAAATACAATAAGCAAGCATTTTTGAATGAAAAAAATTCTCGGTGTTCACCAAAAAATAAATCCAGCAAGCATACCTTAGGCTCCAAGAAATGTGCTCCAGGACAGTTACTCACGTGCTGACGGAGCTCGGCCACCTCCAGAGAGAGTCCCTGCAGGCGATGAACCAAATCCTGAACCGACACCATGATGGAACAGAAAAATCTTTCCTTAGAGAATTTGCTGGCTGGACTTACTGTTATGTTCTGCTACCAGAGCTAAGGAAAGAGAGGAGATCTGTCCCTACGATAGAACTCAGCTTAATCCCTACGATGTAACAGGGAACCTGATCCTGCGATCAGACCTGCTAAAGTCCTAAGCTAGTCTGTACGGAGACCTATAGATGTGGGGAAGGAATTCCTACAAGTACTAAGGACTGGGAGGAATATGGGACACCTCCTAACAGAAATAGTAGCAGACAGACGAACAAACAAAATATATAGAACATAGAGGTCAGTAGACCAAGCAAACTAACAGAGCAAGACACAGAGCACAGGCTAGCTAGAAAGTAGATATACAATGAAGTCCAGCAAAGCCAGAAGGGCGGAGCAGGATTAAATAGGCCAACAAGGTCATGTGACCAGCAAAGGAAAAAAAACCTAAGAGCAAGGTTCTAACAGTGGGTCTCCCATAGTATTTGCTTATGCCTTCCAAGCAAAAGCTTCCAAAAATTATGAGGAAATGCAATGGCCGTTCGAAGAGTCGTGGAGGTCCCAGTAGCTTAACAAGACGCTTTTAATGCCCCTCAGAAGAGACGTGGAGGTCAGAGTGGCATAACAAGACGGTTTTAATGCCCCTTACAAGACACGTGGAGGTCAGAGTGGTATAACAAGACGCTTTTAATGCCCCTCAGAAGAGACGTGGAGGTCAGAGTGGTATAACAAGACGGTTTTAATGCCCCTTACAAGAGACGTGGAGGTCAGAGTGGTATAACAAGATGGTTTTAATGCCCCTCAGAAGAGACGTGGAGGTCAGAGTGGTATAACAAGATGGTTTTAATGCCCCTCTGAAGAGACGTGGAGGTTAGAGTGGTATAACAAGACGGTTTTAATGCCCCTTACAAGACACGTGGAGGTCAGAGTGGTATAACAAGACGGTTTTAATGCCCCTTACAAGACACGTGGAGGTCAGAGTGGTATAACAAGACTCTTTTAATGCCCCTTACAAGAGACGCTCATTATTCTGGCATTTGGCAAATATTAAAAATGATGGTAATCCTAATTGACCTAAAATGGGAAAGGTTTATTCTGATTTCATGTCAGATATTGAGAAAAACATGCAGATGTGTCTATTTATACAGTGTATGGAAACTTCTGATTTCAACTGTGTATGTATATATATATATATATATATATATATATATGTGTATAATATATACACGGCGAAGCTCACACACCACAACACCCACAGCAGAGGAACTGGCTGCACACACACCTGCTCCTGTCAGTGCTGTGAGCGCCCCTCATATCGCTGCTGGCTCCGCCCCTCATATCGCTGCTGGCTCCGCCCCTCAGGTCGCTGCTGGCTCCGCCCCTCATATCGCTGCTGGCTCCGCTCCTCATATCGCTGCTGGCTCCGCCCCTCATATCGCTGCTGGCTCCGCCTCTCATATAACTGCTGGCTCCGCCCCTCATGTCGCTGCTGGCTCCGCCCCTCATCGCTGCTGGCTCCGCCCCTCACATCGCTGCTGGCTCCGCCCATCAGCCGCTCACAGTCCTCAGCAATATGGAGACATCCGCACTGATCAGAATCCTCGGGGGCGTGGCCTGTCACTGTAGTCACACAAGGGTTGTCATGGAGATCTCAAGGGAAGGCAGGTGGGCGGGGCTTAGAGCAGGAAGTAGAAGCCGTGCAGTGTGATTGGCTCATTACCTTCTGCCAGTAATGGAGCAGATATATGGCTCCTATATAATGGAGGGGGCTCAGGAGGGGTTCCCCACCCAAAAGGTCAGGGGATAAATAATACTGGACATGAGCGAGGGCAGGAGGACATTATTCTATATTGTAAGAAATCTGATTTCTTCTTTCCTCACAGTTTTTCCTGTGCAAGGCCACATGTATTGTGCGATAATCTGTGAATATGGGGGGATCTGCTCCTCACATCCACATCAATCCCCCCACGTCTGAGCTCTCCCTTACAGGGGTCTTCTGCTCTGCACATTGATGCCGTATCCATGGAGATGACATCATGGCCGGTACATGCGGATCTCCCCGATGGGACCCTCATGAATCTGGAGGACGAGGCACTGCTGCTCCTCGGGGAGAGGGGACACAATTCCTGTACACATGATACAGGGGCTTCTGCCATCTCTGGGCTGAGAATAATGCTGGCAGCGCGCAGTCTACATGATGTGAGGATTACAAGTCTGCAGTCACAGAGAGTCACACAGATGACTGCAGCCTTCAGCTTCACACCGGACAATCCCTTTAAATACATGTATATTGCTCTAAAAAGACTTTTTACTATTTCTCTTCATGTAACATTTGCTCTGTTCGGCCTTTACCAGCTTTTTGTTTCCCAGCAGCACATTGATGGCTGCAGAATGAGTTAACTTGAGATTCAGTCAGTGAGCTCCTTATGATGTGGTGTTTCCAGCTCTTTTATTTCTGCGATGATTTATGACTGCATCAGAGATCAGCCCAACTTTCATGCTGGTCTGTGAACATAATCAGCACAGAGAAGGTCAGAATGAGCTCACTGATAAATTCTCAGTGAGCTCATTCTGCAACTAGCAATGCAAAGGAAATAAAAAAGCCAAATTGTTTATGAAACGTTATTGAAAAAATATTTGTATGTATATATTTAGCCCAAAATGTCTGAGTGTCCATATCCTTAGTACCAGCACAGCTGAGGATTTGGTACAATCAGGGGCGTACATAGGAATCATGGGGCCCCACAGCTGAAGTTCTAATTGGGCCCCCCCCCAACAAAAAATGTAAAAATGTAAATAATTGTCGGGGTCACAGAAGAGCAGATCTCACAACCTTCCAGCCTTTACATAGTAATTTTCCTCCTGCTGAAGTCCTAGATCCCCTTTTCATTGCCCATAAAGTGTGGTGCCAACAAAAGTGCCCCCCAAACACGGCATTATACCCCCATGGTGAATTCCTCCATATGCGCAGTATAATGACCCTACTGTACCCCACCTCAACTCCCAGGGTAAAGTATGATGACACCAACACAGTATGATCCCCCAACTGCCCCACACCTCTCCACACTCCATAGAGTATAATGCACTCGCCATGGTCCTCCACACAGTATAAGACTCTCGCCATGGTCCTCCACACAGTATAAGGCACTCGCCATGGTCCTCCATGCAGTATAATACACTCCCCATGGTCCTCCACGCAGTATAATGCACTCCCTCGTGGTCCTCCACGCAGTATAATGCACTCCCTCGTGGTCCTCCACGCAGTATAATGTACTCCCTCGTGGTCCTCCACACAGTATAATGCACTCCCCCATGGTCCTCCACACAGTATAATGCACTACCCCATCGTCCTCCACACAGTACAATGCACTCCCCCATGGTCCTCCACACAGTACAATGCACTTCCCCATGGTCCTCCACACAGTACAATGCACTCCCCCATGGTCCTCCACACAGTATAAGACACTCGGCATGGTTCTCCACTCAGTATAATGCATTCCCCCATGGTCCTGTATGAAGTATAATGCAGCCCCCCATAGGGTAAAATGCAGCCCCCCCCACCCATAGGGTAAAATGCAGCCCCAGTCCTCCAGTATTATCAGTACACACTGATTTATAAATAAATACTTACTTACCGCTCCTCGTTCCCCCCTGCTTCAGTCTCTGCAGCTGATCACCTCAGCAGCTGCCAGCTCCACTGTCTGGCACAGCGTGGCGCGTCATCATGCTGCTGCGTCAGACGCAGAGGAGGAATGATGGGAGAGGGAGTGTCACATGATGCTCCCTTCTCCAGGTTTTCGTGGGCCCCGGGCGAAAGAGTCTCAGTGGCCCCTTTAACACATCCAACCATTCATGATGCACAGATACAGCAGAGAAATTATAGATATAGATATAGTACAATGCCAAAAATGTCACTGACTTCTTACATTTCATGAGTGATATCTTTTGTAAATTCTACAATAGCTCAGAAACCGGTGAATCCTCACAGCGCACAGTGCAGACCGGACAGTATAGTCCTCCATACAGTGTTATGGCACCACTAAGTCCTCAATACAATATTATGGGCACCACATAGTCCTCCATACAGTATTATGAGCCCCATATCATGTTCCATACAAAATACTGGACCCCATATAATTCACCATAGAGAATACTGCCTGGTCCCCATGTAATGCCATATGCAGGCTGGACCCCATACAGAGGCCCCACAAGCCTGCTGCATCCCCCCGGGGCCCCCACAAGCCTGCTGCATCCCCCCGGGGCCCCCAGAAGCCCTGGACTGTACCTGCATCACCACCAGTAAAGGTATTGGAGTTTACCCTTGTGTGTGTGCCTGTACTTCCTTTGGGACCGTCCTGCCGTCTCCCTCCTGCTTCCACCATCTTTCTACACCTCTACACTGCCCTGAGGCCTGCTCCACCTGTGGGGAGCCGTCCCATCATAGCTGCCCCTAACATCAGCCTCAGTGGACTGTCGCAGCGCTGGTAACCTTTTACCAGAATCCACAGGTGGCGTCACGACAATTTCCCCTATAAACATTCCCCCCTTTTGAGTGACCGCCCTGGGCCTCGGACCGGGCCAGCCACCGTGATATCCCCCGGCAACCAGAGGCCCAGCTTCCGAGTGCCCCACGGCCCTGGGGGCGAGTCACTATGCACAGTGGTTCATGAATTAATATTCACAGTGACCCATCCTGCGATTAAAAGGGTCCGTACATTTGACACCTCCGACTGACTCCCACAGTCTCCTCCGCACAGATCGATATTAAGATGGCCACCGCAATGGCATGGGGAGTGCAGCGGTGAGTCCAGAGCGCAGCTCCTTGCTCTAAAATGCCCATCAGAAAGAAGAGGTCAGACATTTATTTTCTATGAGCGCTCTATTATCCTATTTATCAAACATCAGCACTACAAGAATCCGTCCTGAGCCATGCTGGGATCTTTGAACGTGGGCCCCCGGGAGGATCGGGCCCCTCATGGTGGAGCAGATCACACTCATTATAATCCATCACTGATAGAAGATACATAAACAACAACACAGGATGATTGTAAAACAGTGAGTTAATATTTTATTGAATCACCAAACACACAATAAACATATCGAACAGTCCCAGCAAATACCTAATATGGTGCAAATTACAGAGTCTCACCCTTCCGCTGACTCGCCGGGATTAAAGCAGCTGCCAATCCGAGGGGCTTCTGGGGCTGACTACCCCCACCAATGGCACCCCCACCAAAGAGCACCCACAAAGAGGAGGTAACAACAAGCTTAGAAAGCTGACAGTCCATTGAGGTACGTGGCCAGGAGACCAGAAAGTTCTAACCTGGCTTCCCCGAACATATCCATGGAACTAGGTGACCGGAAGGTCCTGACTTGGCTTTTTCCGAGCATATTCACGAGTTCCAGGTGGCCGGAGTGTCCCAACCTGGCTACTCCAAACATCTCAATGGGACCAGGTGACTGGTGGGTCCCAACCTGGTTTTCCCAGATGTATCTGTGGCGCCCCTGAGGGTTCGGTCGCCACAGAGGTATTGCATCTCATCCAGAGGTGTGGTATCTCACTCTCAGGTAAGGAAGGAGTATGGCTCAGGACCCTAACACTACATCCACTACACCACATTTCCGGGGGACAGGGCGACAATGCTCCGGTGGGGAAGCACAACTGTCCCTGATCCCTGGCTGGAGTGGGGAGGAACCACCTAGAGAGGGGGAAGTAGGTAGTGGATGGGTGGAGGAAGGAGTTAAGGGGAGCACTGGAGTTGGAGCATATAAAAGTTCAGATAGTAGTGTGGAGAAGTTCATTCAGAGGAGAGTGAAGGAGCAGGGGCTCTGTATGAGCTCTGCTCCACAGGCAGGCCTATTCAAGAGGCCTGAGCCTGGGAAGGGAAGAGGGAGCAGGAAGGCTCCAGGTAAGGAACGGAAGGGACCCCAGGGGTACGGGCCGTGCAGCTGCCACCCGTACGCCCGCCACTGCCAGGAGGTAGGGGGGTCAGGCCAAGAAAGGGAACCGGATCCCTCAACCAGCAGAGACTACAAGGCTCAACTGGGAACTGGAGGCTGCAGCACTTCAAGTACGGCAAGCCGCCCACACCAGCCATCAGGAAGGTAGCCACATAGGGCCAGGGGACGGAACACACGTCGCCCGCCAAGGCCCAAGGACACTGAACAGAGGTGCCGCTAGGTGTGAGGTAAAAGGACAGAAGCCAGGAAGGTACACAAAACGGGGTCCTGAAAAGTGCTCTGGAGATACCTGAGGGTGGACTGAGCCCCTCACTGAGTACGCACAGCACGTCGCGGGAAGTTATGATCTGCAGTGTAACTTGGAAACTGATAACCGTGAGTAAAGACCCTGGGACTGCATCACCTTGTCTCCGTGTTTCTTACTGCGCCAGCACTCACTGCACTGGGACGCCCCGCACAACCACCATCATTCACCTGCGCTGCCCTGAAGCTACACTCTTCCTGTGGGGAGTTATACTACACTTGCTGCGCATATCACCAGCTTCAGTGGACTGCTCCGCAGCGGCGGTTCTCCATAACCGCAATCCACAGGTGACGTAGTCGGACTATATAAACCTATACACATAGACTGCCACTGGTTTGACCTCCCTGGGTCACGGACCGGGTCGCCGCCACGGTGACTACAACCCCCAGCCATACACAGGCCCGGCTCTGGGTATCACCACGGCCCAGGGGGCGCGTCATATCCATGGGTTCTGTGGTAGTCAATGGAGCAGATCTGTATTCCTCCAGCCAGGACTGTGGTCCCTTAAGCTGGCATCCTGTAGAAACCAAATCTGTGTCCCTCTTAATGGATTCATGGTGTTCTGTAGAGCTGTCCCATAGAGTGTTCCTGGCAGTGGTTTTGCAAAAAGACTCCTTTATGTAGTTTACAACTGTCCTTCTTCATGACTTCATCCACAGGTCAAGAGAAAGGGGTGGTGTTACTAATTCTCATTACTGGAGCATCCACAGTTCATCCCCCAATGTTGACTTGCAAACATTGAAGGATAAACTATAAATTCCGAAACAATGCAAGTCAACAAATTGCATGGACTTATAAAATGGTAATCAACATATTTAGCAAACATCCATTGTTCAAAGAGCCTGCGTCCCTGTATTGCAAATATAACAGTACAATAAACCAGAAGAGTTGATATAAGAGGTAAATAACCATTTATCAATGAACAAATATCACCTCAACCTACAAGATGAGTCAACATTCGGACTCATGACAAAAGATCATGTGCGTTGACCAACCGAAGAAAGAAACACATAAATTCAATAGTTAATAATTCAGGCAATAGTCTATCATTCTGGGCCTATGGAATTTACATCTGGATAATTACGATTAAATGCTGTGTCGTCACAGGCCCCTTTAGTTTTAGGGACTGGCAGGGGTCCTTTACAGTTGCTCTCCCACTAGTTCATCCTTCTTTCCTTTACTCCGTTTCAATAAAATATTTGGAAATATACAAAGTAAAAACTCAAATATAATTTTTTTTCTTACATTAAAACTTGATTTTATTAAAATAAACCCCCAAAAAACAAGAACAAAAAAACTAAACCTGATTAACATCGCAAAGAACAACAACCCAAACAGTACAACGATCACATGATTTATCCGGCACAAAAAACAGCATCAAGAATAAAATAGTAATAATTAATGGCAAAATTGTAGCTTTTGTTCATTTTGTCTCTATACTGCACGATAAACGCTGGAAAGAAAAAATATAAGAACCATTCCTGGGGTTTTGCCATTGAATGCTGGAAAAAATAAAAAAACATCAGCAGAATTGTTTTTTATTAATCTCACGCAAAAGAAAAATGGAATAAAAATTATAGAAACTTTGTCTGTTCCCCAAAATGTTACCAGTGAATCCTATAGCTGCTCCGCATGGACCCAAACTGGTAAACTAAAAACTCCTGCATGCCCCGTGTGTGTGTGTATGTGTGTGTATGTATATATATATATATATATATATATATATATATATATATATACATACACATATATATATACTCCTCTGTACTATATACACGGCAGAGCTCACACACCACAACACGCTCCGCTGCGGCGCCACAAAAAGAGCGGACCTGGCTGCACACACACCTGCTCCTGTCACCTGTATACACAGTTGAAACCAGAAATTTACATACACTATATAAATGTTAGAACCCTCCTGTTTGTTTTTTCCATCTTGTGTTTTGCGGTCACAAGACCATCTGCCTTTATATTCCAGCTCCGCCCTTTTGGCTGTGTTGGACTTCAGTGTTGTTTGACTGCTTTGCTAGCCAGGTGCTTCTGTGCCTTTCTCTGTCAGTTCGCTTGGTCCTTCTGGGACCTCTAGTACCTTTTTGTCAGTTTATCTTTTTGTGTTCTGTAACAACTTCTCTGTTTAGGAGATGTCCCATTTTTGTTCCAGTCCTTAGTTCTTTTAGGGACCCCTCTCCTTTATGCTATAGGTCTTCGTTCAGACTAGCCGAGGACTAAGGCGGGTCTGTTCGCTAGGAACAGGCAGCCGCTACATCGTAGGGATTCAGCTTAGTCTTACTGTAGGGATAGCTTTCTCTTTTCTTTCCTTAGTACTTGTTGCAGATCATAACAATAAAAAGACACATCTGCAGGTTTTTCTCAATATCTGACATGAAATCAGAATAAACCTTCCTGTTTTAGGTCAATTAGGATTACCATCATTTTTAAGATTGGCCAAATGCCAGAATAATAAGAGAGAGAGAATGTTTTAGGACATTTTTATTACTTACTGCTAAGTCATAAGTTTACATACACTAATATTGCTATACCTTTAAAAAATTCTGGACTGCCCATATGATGATGTCATGTGTTTGGAGACTTCTGATAGTTTTTTTGGCAACATCTCAGTTAATTAGAGACACAACTGTGGATGTATTTTAATGCACACCTGAAACACACTGCTTCTTTGTGTAGCATCATGGGAAAGTCTAAAGAAATCAACCAAGATATCAGGAAGAGAATTGTGGACTTGCACAAGTCTGGCTTATCCTTGAGTACAATTTTAAGATACCTGAAGGTGTCTCGTTAATCTGTACAAACAATTATATGCAAGTACAAACAAGATGGGAATGTCCAGCCATCATACCGCTCAGGAAGGAGACGGGTTCTGTGTCCCAGAGATGAACGTGCTTTGGTCCGATATGTGCATATCAAGGACAAAAGCAAAAGATCTTGTGAAGATGATAGGGGAAGCTGATAAGATTGTGTCAATATCCCCAGTGAAATGAGTACTGTATCAATATAGGCTGAAAGGCCACTGTGCCAGGAAGAAGCCATTACTCCAAAAGAAAGCTAAAAAAGCCAGATTAATGTTTGCAAATGCACACAGGAACAAAGACCTTAATTTTTGGAGACATGTCCAGTGGTCTGATGAAACTAAAATTGAACTTTTTGGGCATAGTGACCATCGTTACTTTTGGAAGAAAAAAGGAGAAGCTTGGAAGCCTAAGAACACCATCCCAACTGTGAAACACGGGGGTGGCAGCATCTTGTGGGGTTGATTTCCTGTAGGAGGGACTGGCGATAGCGCCACTCACAGGCATCACGTGACCTCCCGGCTGCAGCCGGCTCTTTCTTCCGCTGATGTCACGTTAAATGAGGCGTGACATTAGTGTCGCGGACCCCGCGGTGCATGCTGGGCTGTGGGCGGGGGTTACCCCGCGCGTCCCACCCAGCATCCTCCGCGCCCCACTCCCAATGAATGAGGAAAGGGAAAGAGGTAAACTTTTGACTTAGCAGTAAGTAATAAAAATGTCCTAAAACATTCTCTCTCTCTCATTATTCTGGCATTTGGCAAATATTAAAAATGATGGTAATCCTAATTGACCTAAAAAGGGAAAGGTTTATTCTGATTTCATGTCAGATATTGAGAAAAACCTGCAGATGTGTCTATTTATACAGTGTATGGAAACTTCTGATTTCAACTCTGTATATATATATATACACGGCGAAGCTCACACACCACAACACCCACAGCAGAGGAACTGGCTGCACACACACCTGCTCCTGTCAGTGCTGTGAGCGCCCCTCATATCGCTGCTGGCTCCGCCCCTCATATCGCTGCTGGCTCCGCCCCTCATATCGCTGCTGGCTCCGCCCCTCATATCGCTGCTGGCTCCGCCCCTCATGTCGCTGCTGGCTCCGCCCCTCATATCGCTGCTGGCTCCGCCCCTCGCATCACTGCTGGCTCCGCCCATCAGCCGCTCACAGTCCTCAGCAATATGGAGACATCCGCACTGATCAGAATCCTCGGGGGCGTGGCCTGTCACTGTAGTCACACAAGGGTTGTCATGGAGATCTCAAGGGAAGGCAGGTGGGCGGGGCTTAGAGCAGGAAGTAGAAGCTGTGCAGTGTGATTGGCTCCTTACCTTCTGCCAGTAATGGAGCAGATATATGGCTCCTATATAATGGAGGGGGCTCAGGAGGGGTTCCCCACCCAAAAGGTCAGGGGATAAATAATACTGGACATGAGCGAGGGCAGGAGGACATTATTCTATATTGTAAGAAATCTGATTTCTTCTTTCCTCACAGTTTTTCCTGTGCAAGGCCACATGTATTGTGCGATAATCTGTGAATATGGGGGGATCTGCTCCTCACATCCACATCAATCCCCCCACGTCTGAGCTCTCCCTTACAGGGGTCTTCTGCTCTGCACATTGATGCCGTATCCATGGAGATGACATCATGGCCGGCACATGCGGATCTCCCCGATGGGACCCTCATGTATCTGGAGGACGAGGCACTGCTGCTCCTCGGGGAGAGGGGGCACAATTCCTGTACACATGATACAGGGGCTTCTGCCCTCTCTGGGCTGAGAATAATGCTGGCAGCGCGCAGTCTACATGATGTGAGGATTACAAGTCTGCAGTCACAGAGAGTCACACAGATGACTGCAGCCTTCAGCTTCACACCGGACAATCCCTTTAAATACATGTATATTGCTCTAAAAATACTTTTTACTATTTTGCTTCATGTAAGATTTGCTCTGTTCGGCCTTTACCAGCTTTTTGTTTCCCAGCAGCACATTGATGGCTGCAGAATGAGTTAACTTGAGATTCAGTCAGTGAGCTCCTTATGATGTGGAGTTTCCAGCTCTTTTATTTCTGCGATGATTTATGACTGAATCAGAGATCAGCCCAACTTTCATGCTGGTCTGTGAACATAATCAGCACAGAGAAGGTCAGAATGAGCTCACTGATAAATTCTCAGTGAGCTCATTCTGCAACTAGCAATGCAAAGGAAATAAAAAAGCCAAATTGTTTATGAAACGTTATTGAAAAAATATTTGTATGTATATATTTAGCCCAAAATGTCTGAGTGTCCATATCCTTAGTACCTGCACAGCTGAGGATTTGGTACAATCAGGGGCGTACATAGGAATCATGGGGCACCATAGCAGAAGTTCTAATTGGGCCCCCCCCCCCAACAAAAAATTGTAAAAATGTAAATAATTGTCGGGGTCACAGAAGAGCAGATCTCACAACCTTCCAACCTTTACATAGTAATTTTCCTCCTGCTGAAGTCCTAGATCCCTTTTTCATTGCCTATAAAGTGTGGTGCCAACAAAAGTGCCCCCCAAACACGGTATGATACCCCCATGGTGAATTCCTCCATATGCACAGTATAATGACCCTACTGTACCCCACCTCAACTCCCAGGGTAAAGTATGATGACACCAACACAGTATGATCCCCCAACCGCCCCACACCTCTACATACTCCATAGAGTACAATGCACTCGCCATGGTCCTCCACACAGTATAAGACTCTCGCCATGGTCCTCCACACAGTATAAGGCACTCGCCGTGGTCCTCCACGCAGTATAATACAGTCCCCATGGTCCTCCACGCAGTATAATGCACTCCCTCGTGGTCCTCCACACAGTATAATGCACTCCCTCGTGGTCCTCCACGCAGTATAATGCACTCCCTCGTGGTCCCCCACGCAGTATAATGCACACCCACGTGGTCCTCCACACAGTACAATGCACTCCCCGTGGTCCTCCACACAGTATAATGCACTCCCCGTGGTCCTCCACACAGTATAATGCACTCCCCCATGGTCCTCCACACAGTATAATGCACTCCCCCATGGTCCTCCACACAGTACAATGCACTCCCCCATGGCCCTCCACACAGTACAATGCACTCCCCCATGGTCCTCCACACAGTACAATGCACTCCCCCATGGTCCTCCACACAGTACAATGCATTCCCTCATGGTCCTCCACACAGTATAAGGCACTCGCCATGGTCCTCCACGCAGTATAATACAGTCCCCATGGTCCTCCACGCAGTATAATGCACTCCCTCGTGGTCCTCCACGCTGTATAATGCACTCCCTCGTGGTCCTCCACGCTGTATAATGCACTCCCCGTGGTCCTCCACACAGTATAATGCACTCCCCCATGGTCCTCCACACAGTACAATGCACTCCCCCATGGTCCTCCACACAGTACAATGCACTCCCCCATGGTCCTCCACACAGTATAAGACACTCGCCATGGATCTCCACTTAGTATAATGCATTCCCCCGTAGGGTAAAATGCAGCCCCAGTCCTCCAGTATTATCAGTACACACTGATTTAAAAATAAATCCATACTTACCGCTCCTCGTTCCCCGCTGCTTCAGTCTCTGCAGCTGATCACCTCAGCAGCTGCCAGCTCCACTGTCTGACACAGCGTGGCGCGTCATCATGCTGCTGCGTCAGACGCAGAGGAGGAATGATGGGAGAGGGAGTGTCACATGATGCTCCCTCCTCCAGGTTTTCATGGTCCCCGGGCGAAAGAGTCTCAGTGGCCCCTTTAACACATCCATCCATTCATGATGCACAGATACAGCAGAGAAATTATAGATATAGATATAGTACAATGCCAAACATTTCACTGACTCCTTACATTTCATGAGTGATATCTATTGTAAATTCTACAATAGCTCAGAAACCGGTGAATCCTCACAGCGCACAGTGTAGACCGGACAGTATAGTCCTCCATACAGTGTTATGGCACCACTATGTCCTCCATACAATATTATGGGCACCACATAGTCCTCCATACAGTATTATGAGCCCCATATAATGCTCCATACAAAATACTGGATCCCATATAATTCACCGTAGAGAATACTGCCTTGTCCCCATGTAATGCCATATGCAGGCTGGACCCCATACAGAGGCCCCACAAGCCCGCTGCATCCCACCCGGGGCCCCCACAAGCCTTCTGCTTCCCCCCGGGGCCCCCACAAGCCTGCAGCACCCCCCCCGCAGAGGACCCAGAAGCCTGCAGCATCCCCCCCAGAGCTCCCACAAGCCCACAGCATCCCCCCGAGAGCACCCACAAGCCCACAGCATCCCCCCCCAGGGCCCCACAAGCAAGCAGCATCCCCCCCAGAGCACCCACAAGCCCACAGTATCCCCCCAAGGGCCCCCACAAACCCACAGCATCCCCCCCAGGGCCCCAGAAGCCCACAGCACCCCTTCAGGGCCCCACAAGCCCGCAGCATCCCCCCCAGAGCACCCACAAGCCCACAGCATCCCCCCCAGGGCCCCACAAGCCCGCAGCATCTCCCCCAGGGTCCCACAAGCTCGCAGCATCCCCCCCAGAGCCCCCACAAGACCGCAAAATCCCCCTTAGGGCCCCCACAAGCCCGCAGCATCCCCCCCAGAGCCCTCACAAGCCCACAGCATCCCCTTAGGGCCCCCACAAGCACACATTATCCCTGCATTATTCCCCAGAGCCCCCTAAGATCTCCACAAGCATTAATTAACCCCACCAGACTGCCCTCCAGCATTAACCCCCCCAAATCCCTCACTCGCAAGTATCAAGCCCCCTCACCCCAAAAACAACAAGAAGAAAAGACATCAGACCAGCAATTAATAGAACAATCTCCTGTTTCTCAGCTTAGGATACTGACCTCCTCCTGCAGCTTCACCGGCAGCTCTGTCTCTGCATGAGACTCTGGCGTCTGGTGCTGAACTAGAACACGCCCTCGGAAATGACATCACACCTGGAAGGATCCCATACATTCTAGTGTCTAGGGCACAGGAAGAGGTAATTATTGTGACGGCCGGGGCCCTGAGCAGGCGGGGGGGCCCATAGTGCGCCGGGATGCCCGACGGCGAGTAAGCCCCCCGCCTGCTCAGGGCCCCGCCGCTTGCCTGGGTGTAGGAGGGGGACCTGATGAAGGGGTACACAGTGCAGGCGACTGCTATGGGGCCCCCCCAGCTCACGGGCCCCATAGCAGTTGCGTGGCCTGCTGCCATTGGCGGGACGCCACTGGGTACAATGGTGTCTGGCCTGGACAATCCTCTGTAAGGGAAACCAAGTCCGAACTGATAGATTTTCCCTGCACTGATACATTGTAGAAACGGTCAGGACAGGAGGGGGATCGTCTAGACTGAATACCATTGTAATAAATGCTCCGCTGCTGTCAGGATTAGATTTTTTTCAGGTTCTGGTTATTAACAAGAATGATTTTATTCTCAGACAACAAGCAGAGATCTTACAAATGGCAGAAAAGTGGAATAATCCTTCATTGCAGAGAGGAGAACTTTCCTCCTGTATCCGGCGGATCGTCCTGTGGCTGAGAACAGTCTTTGCGGAGCGATTCCTCCCTATGAGGGGAACGTCGGCGCGGTGGAGCTGCTGTATCAGCCACGGAGGGGAATGAAGAGCAAGAAAGATTTATCCCTCATCCTGGAGGATCCGGAACTGAAGACTGCGGAGATTAAAGCTGAAGGTGAAGCCACATGTGATCTGTATACATCGGCAGAGGGGTCGTCACATGAGGAAATCCCCCCATATCTATGGAGATGGCGATCTGTGGGGGCCGGACACAGAATGGGTGTGTGGTGTAACCAAAGAGAACACTAAGTCAGCACAGGAGCTGTGTACACAAAACGGAAGCATTCTGCAAAGTTACTTTATTCTCTTTATCCCCTTCCCGACAGCCGCAGAATTTAAGTGTCGCAATTCCAATGAGTTGTGGATTTTTGATTCAAGTTGCCCAACGGGACCAAAAAATAATGTGATAGAAAAGGATTAAAATTGAAATTTATATATATAAAAAAATCCTTTGAAATTTCCTACCTCCATTTGTCAATACAAAGCAAGACTAAAAGATTATATATATATATTTATTTATTTAGTATTGACACACTGACAAAAAGTCCGATCTATCAAATCATAAATATATTAACCCCTACAGCAAATGCCCAACAGCAAAGATAATCTAAACACCCAAATTTTTTTTTTCTTTTTGGGTAATTTTACCTCCCAAAAAATGCATCAAAAAGAGATGAAAAGTTTGTAGACAGCAGAGAATGACATCAATAACCCCCGCAGGTCGGCGAGCAGAAAGCGAACCTCGCCCAGATTCATCAGCAGAAACATGGAACAAATGCAGGGTCTCACAAAATGGTGACACAATACCGGGTTATTTATTACTGTTTGGTGACACCATAATACGGCAATTCTGGCTTCTTCATTTATTTTTCCGCTATTTAACGTGCGGTTTAAATAATTTGGGCTTTGATAGGTCGGACTTTTACAGACATGACAATATAAAATGTTTCTTTTTTAATTTCTTTTTTTTTACCTCGGAAAATAGGGGTGATTTAACATTTTTGTTTATTTTTTTTCCTTTGTAAAACTTTTTTCTTTTTTTTCCATTTTTACTTTCTTTTTTTATGTCCCCTTAGGGCACTTGAACCTGCGATCTCTTGACTGCTTATTCTATATACAGTAATCCTCTAGTAATGCAGTATACAGTTTATAAGATTAAGTCCAGACTGTGGATGAACTTCACAGGAGTACCAAGATGGCAGCCATGCCGGCCTTCACCATTCCCCTGACTGCCATTGTCATCCATTTCCTGGCGATAGCGCAATTTAAATGCCGCTGTTGGCTCAGGTGGCCACAGTCTACACAAGTCACTACTGTCGGCTCAGGTCACCGCTGTTCTGGGCTGGCTGGCAAATTGCACACAGTAGCAACCCATCCTTATTGAGTTTTATCTATGGCTGATTCATAAAGTGAGTAAAGGTTACAAAGCTTTAAAAAGATAAAGCCAGTGTTATGATGTAATAGTTGAGGTCAAATGCCGACTAGATTCTCATCCGCTTCTATCAGTGGGCTACTCAGAGAGGTGTCTGAGACTCTAGTCAGCATGTGACCAGGCTCGGACTGGCCTGCTGGGGAATTCCCTGGTGGGCCCCACTGCAGGGCCAGCACTGACAAGAGAAGGAAGGCTCCTCCCACTCCTACCCTAGCACAGCTATGCACTTGTCTACATTGTGTTCCAAATTATTATGCAAATAATATTTTCTCAGATTTTCCCAAATTACCTATATGAATTGCAGTCATTGTAATTTTCCAGTCAAATAACTATTAGAGTACAATTGAAAGGTTTTTGTACAAACTGCCTATGATAACAGTATATTTTTTAAAAAATAAAATACTCAAACTGCACTCAAAATGCATGTTCTAAATTATTATGCACAGCAGAGTTTTCAACCTTTTCATTTTAATAAAGAACAAAAAAATGGTCATTTTTGAAATTATAAGCATTAGCAGGTTATTACACACTGAAATCAAACAGTTTTCAACTCAAAACTTTATTCTAGGTGATGTTACATTTGCACATAGGACCCCTTGTTCGAAAGGAGCTTCTGAACTCTCTCGTCCATTGAATTTGTCAGGTTTTGGATGGTTTCTGCTTCAATTGTTTTGCATGAGGACAGAATACCCTCCCAGAGCTGTTGCTTAGATGTGAACTGCCTCCCGCCATCATAGACACTCCTTTTGATGATGCTCCAGAGGTTCTCAATGGGGTTGAGGTCAGGGGAGCATGGGTGCCACACCATAAGTTTGTCCCCTTTTATGCCCATAGCAGCCAGAGATGCAGATGTGTTATGTGCAGCATGAGACGGGGCATTATCATGCATGAAATGATCTCGATGGTCCAGATGGATGGAGTGGAGGATGGCTGGTTGATGGACACCCCATGCAAACACGGCTACGGCGCCAACAAGGAGGAGGTGGAGTAATGTTTTGGGCTGGAATCATGGGGAGAGAGATTGTCGGCCTCTTTAGGATCCCTGAAGGGGTAAAGATGAACTCCATAATGTATGTTGAGTTTCTCAAACAGCACTTCCTGCCATGGTTCAAGAAGAAGAACCGTGCATTCCGCAGCAAGATCATTTCATGCATGATAATGCCCCGTCTCATGCTGCACATAACACATCTGCATCTCTGGCTGCTATGGGCATAAAAGGGGACAAACTTATGGTGTGACCCCCATGCTCCCCTGACCTCAACCCCATTGAGAACCTCTGGAGCATCATCAGAAGGAGTGTCTATGATGGCTGGAGGCAGTTCACATCTAAGCAACAGCTCTGGGAGGGTATTCTGTCCTCATGCAAAACAATTGAAGCAGAAACCATCCCAAACCTGACAAATTCAATGGACGAGAGAGTTCAGAAGCTCCTTTCGAACAAGCGGTCCTATGTGCAAATGTAACATCACCTAGAATAAAGTTTTGAGTTGAAAACTGTTTGATTTCAGTTTGTAATAACCTGCTAATGCTTATAATTTCAAAAATGACCATTTTTTTGTTCTTTATTAAAATGAAAAGGTTGAAAACTCTGCTGTGCATAATAATTTGGAACATGCATTTTGAGTGCAGTTTGAGTTTTTTATTTTTTTAAAAATATACAGTTATCATAGGCAGTTTGTACAAAAACCTTTCAATTGTACTCTAATAGTTATTTGACTGGAAAGTTACAATGACTGCAATTCATATAGGTAATTTGGGAAAATCTGAGAAAATATTATTTACATAATAATTTGGAACACAGTGTATATACCGTATGCTGTGTGTGTGTGTGGGGACTTGTCTATATACTGTATGCTGTGTGTGGGGACTTGTCTATATACCGTATGCTGTGTGTGGGGGACTTGTCTATATACTGTATGCTGTGTGTGGGGGACTTGTCTATATACTGTATGCTGTGTGTGGGGGACTTGTCTATATACCGTATGCTGTGTGTGGGGGACTTGTCTATATACCGTATGCTGTGTGGGGGACTTGTCTATATACTGTATGCTGTGTGTGGGGGACTTGTCTATATACCGTATGCTGTGTGGGGGGGACTTGTCTATACACCGTATGCTGTGTATGGGGGACTTGTCTATATACCGTATGCTGTGTGTGGGGGACTTGTCTATATACCGTATGCTGTGTGTGGGGGACTTGTCTATATGCTGTGTGTGGGGGACTTGTCTATATACTGTATGCTGTGTGTGGGGGACTTGTCTATATACCGTATGCTGTGTGGGGGGGACTTGTCTATATACCGTATGCTGTGTATGGGGGACTTGTCTATATACTGTATGCTGTGTGGGGGGGACTTGTCTATATACCGTATGCTGTGTGTGGGGGACTTGTCTATATACCGTATGCTGTGTGGGGGGGGACTTGTCTATATACTGTATGCTGTGTGTGGGGGACTTGTCTATATACCGTATGCTGTGTGGGGGGGACTTGTCTATATACCGTATGCTGTGTGTGGGGGACTTGTCTATATACCGTATGCTGTGTGTGGGGGACTTGTCTATATACCGTATGCTGTGTGGGGGACTTGTCTATATACTGTATGCTGTGTGTGGGGGACTTGTCTATATACCGTATGCTGTGTGGGGGGGACTTGTCTATATACCGTATGCTGTGTATGGGGGACTTGTCTATATACTGTATGCTGTGTGGGGGGGACTTGTCTATATACCGTATGCTGTGTGTGGGGGACTTGTCTATATACCGTATGCTGTGTGGGGGGGGACTTGTCTATATACTGTATGCTGTGTGTGGGGGACTTGTCTATATACCGTATGCTGTGTGGGGGGGACTTGTCTATATATCGTATGATGTGTGTGGGGGACTTGTCTATATACTGTATGCTGTGTGGGGGACTTGTCTATATACCGTATGCTGTGTATGGGGGCCTTGTCTATATACCGTATGCTGTGTGGTGGGGGACTTGTCTATATACTGTATGCTGTGTGTGTGGGACTTGTCTATATACCGTATGCTGTGTGTGGAGGACTTGTCTATATACCGTATGCTGTGTGTGGGGGACTTGTCTATATACCGTATGCTGTGTTGGGGGGGGGGGACTTGTCTATATACTGTATGCTGTGTGTGGGGGACTTGTCTATATACTGTATGCTGTGTGTGGGGGACTTGTCTATATACCGTATGCTGTGTGGGGGGGACTTGTCTATATACCGTATGATGTGTGTGGGGGACTTGTCTATATACTGTATGCTGTGTGTGGGTGACTTGTCTATATACCGTATACCGTATGCTGTGTGTGGGGGACTTGTCTATATACCGTATGCTGTGTGTGGGGGACTTGTCTATATACTGTATGCTGTGTGTGGGGGACTTGTCTATATACTGTATGCTGTGTATGGGGGACTTGTCTATATACTGTATGCTGTGTGGGGGGGACTTGTCTATATACTGTATGCTGTGTGTGTGGGGGACTTGTCTATATATCGTATGCTGTGTGTGGGGGACTTGTCTATATACCGTATGCTGTGTGGGGGGGACTTGTCTATATACCGTATGCTGTGTGGGGGGGACTTGTCTATATACCGTATGATGTGTGTGGGGGACTTGTCTATATACTGTATGCTGTGTGTGGGGGACTTGTCTATATACCGTATACCGTATGCTGTGTGTGGGGGACTTGTCTATATAACGTATGCTGTGTGTGGGGGACTTGTCTATATACCGTATACCGTATGCTGTGTGTGGGGGACTTGTCTATATACCGTATGCTGTGTGTGGGGGACTTGTCTATATACCGTATGCTGTGTGTGGGGGACTTGTCTATATACTGTATGCTGTGTGTGGGGGGGACTTGTCTATATACCGTATGCTGTGTGTGGGGGACTTGTCTATATACCGTATGCTGTGTGTGGGGGACTTGTCAATATACCGTATGCTGTGTGGGGACTTGTCTATATACCGTATGCTGTGTGGGGGACTTGTCTGTATACCGTATGCTGTGTGAGGACTTGTCTATATACTGTATGCTGTGTGGGGACTTGTCTATATACTGTATGCTGTGTGTGGGGGACTTGTCTATATACCGTATGCTGTGTGTGGGGGACTTGTCTATATACCGTATGCTGTGTGTGGGGGACTTGTCTATATACTGTATGCTGTGTGTGGGGGACTTGTCTATATACCGTATGCTGTGTGGGGGGGACTTGTCTATATACCGTATGCTGTGTGTGGGGGACTTGTCTATATACCGTATGCTGTGTGGGGGACTTGTCTATATAAAGTATGCTGTGTGTGTGGGGGACTTGTCTATATACCGTATGCTGTGTGTGGGGGACTTGTCTATATACCGTATGCTGTGTGTGGGGGACTTGTCTATATACCGTATGCTGTGTGTGGGGGACTTGTCTATATACTGTATGCTGTGTGTGGGGGACTTGTCTATATACCGTATGCTGTGTGTGGGGGACTTGTCTATATACTGTATGCTGTGTGTGGGGGACTTGTCAATATACCGTATGCTGTGTGTGGGGGACTTGTCAATATACCGTATGCTGTGTGTGGGGGACTTGTCAATATACCGTATGCTGTGTGTGGGGGACTTGTCAATATACCGTATACCGTATGCTGTGTGTGGGGGACTTGTCAATATACCGTATGCTGTGTGTGGGGGACTTGTCTATATACCGTATGCTGTGTATGGGGGACTTGTCTATATACTGTATGCTGTGTGTGGGGGACTTGTCTATATACCGTATGCTGTGTGTGTGTGGGGGGGACTTGTCTATATACCGTATGCTGTGTGTGGGGGACTTGTCTATATACCATATGCTGTGTAGGGGACTTGTCTATATACTGTATGCTGTGTGTGGGGGACTTGTCTATATACTGTATGCTGTGTGTGGGGGACTTGTCTATATACCGTATGCTGTGTGTGGGGGACTTGTCTATATACCGTATGCTGTGTGGGGGACTTGTCTATATACTGTATGCTGTGTGTGGGGGACTTGTCTATATACCGTATGCTGTGTGGGGGGGACTTGTCTATACACCGTATGCTGTGTATGGGGGACTTGTCTATATACCGTATGCTGTGTGTGGGGGACTTGTCTATATACCGTATGCTGTGTGTGGGGGACTTGTCTATATGCTGTGTGTGGGGGACTTGTCTATATACTGTATGCTGTGTGTGGGGGACTTGTCTATATACCGTATGCTGTGTGGGGGGGACTTGTCTATATACCGTATGCTGTGTATGGGGGACTTGTCTATATACTGTATGCTGTGTGGGGGGGACTTGTCTATATACCGTATGCTGTGTGTGGGGGACTTGTCTATATACCGTATGCTGTGTGGGGGGGGACTTGTCTATATACTGTATGCTGTGTGTGGGGGACTTGTCTATATACCGTATGCTGTGTGGGGGGGACTTGTCTATATATCGTATGATGTGTGTGGGGGACTTGTCTATATACTGTATGCTGTGTGGGGGACTTGTCTATATACCGTATGCTGTGTATGGGGGCCTTGTCTATATACCGTATGCTGTGTGGTGGGGGACTTGTCTATATACTGTATGCTGTGTGTGTGGGACTTGTCTATATACCGTATGCTGTGTGTGGAGGACTTGTCTATATACCGTATGCTGTGTGTGGGGGACTTGTCTATATACCGTATGCTGTGTGGGGGGGGGGGACTTGTCTATATACTGTATGCTGTGTGTGGGGGACTTGTCTATATACTGTATGCTGTGTGTGGGGGACTTGTCTATATACCGAATGCTGTGTGGGGGGGACTTGTCTATATACCGTATGATGTGTGTGGGAGACTTGTCTATATACTGTATGCTGTGTGTGGGTGACTTGTCTATATACCGTATACCGTATGCTGTGTGTGGGGGACTTGTCTATATACCGTATGCTGTGTGTGGGGGACTTGTCTATATACTGTATGCTGTGTGTGGGGGACTTGTCTATATACTGTATGCTGTGTATGGGGGACTTGTCTATATACTGTATGCTGTGTGGGGGGGACTTGTCTATATACTGTATGCTGTGTGTGTGGGGGACTTGTCTATATATCGTATGCTGTGTGTGGGGGACTTGTCTATATACCGTATGCTGTGTGGGGGGGACTTGTCTATATACCGTATGCTGTGTGGGGGGGACTTGTCTATATACCGTATGATGTGTGGGGGGGACTTGTCTATATACTGTATGCTGTGTGTGGGGGACTTGTCTATATACCGTATACCGTATGCTGTGTGTGGGGGACTTGTCTATATAACGTATGCTGTGTGTGGGGGACTTGTCTATATACCGTATACCGTATGCTGTGTGTGGGGGACTTGTCTATATAACGTATGCTGTGTGTGGGGGACTTGTCTATATACCGTATGCTGTGTGTGGGGGACTTGTCTATATACTGTATGCTGTGTGTGGGGGGGACTTGTCTATATACCGTATGCTGTGTGTGGGGGACTTGTCTATATACCGTATGCTGTGTGTGGGGGACTTGTCAATATACCGTATGCTGTGTGGGGACTTGTCTATATACCGTATGCTGTGTGGGGGCTTGTCTGTATACCGTATGCTGTGTGAGGACTTGTCTATATACTGTATGCTGTGTGGGGACTTGTCTATATACTGTATGCTGTGTGTGGGGGACTTGTCTATATACCGTATGCTGTGTGTGGGGGACTTGTCTATATACCGTATGCTGTGTGTGCGGGACTTGTCTATATACCGTATGCTGTGTGGGGGGGACTTGTCTATATACCGTATGCTGTGTGGGGGGGACTTGTCTATATACCGTATGCTGTGTGGGGGGGACTTGTCTATATACCGTATGATGTGTGTGGGGGACTTGTCTATATACTGTATGCTGTGTGTGGGTGACTTGTCTATATACCGTATACCGTATGCTGTGTGTGGGGGACTTGTCTATATACCGTATGCTGTGTGTGGGGGACTTGTCTATATACTGTATGCTGTGTGTGGGGGACTTGTCTATATACTGTATGCTGTGTATGGGGGACTTGTCTATATACTGTATGCTGTGTGGGGGGGACTTGTCTATATACTGTATGCTGTGTGTGTGGGGGACTTGTCTATATATTGTATGCTGTGTGTGGGGGACTTGTCTATATACCGTATGCTGTGTGGGGGGGACTTGTCTATATACCGTATGCTGTGTGGGGGGGACTTGTCTATATACCGTATGATGTGTGTGGGGGACTTGTCTATATACTGTATGCTGTGTGTGGGGGACTTGTCTATATACCGTATACCGTATGCTGTGTGTGGGGGACTTGTCTATATAACGTATGCTGTGTGTGGGGGACTTGTCTATATACCGTATACCGTATGCTGTGTGTGGGGGACTTGTCTATATACCGTATGCTGTGTGTGGGGGACTTGTCTATATACCGTATGCTGTGTGTGGGGGACTTGTCTATATACTGTATTCTGTGTGTGGGGGGGACTTGTCTATATACCGTATGCTGTGTGTGGGGGACTTGTCTATATACCGTATGCTGTGTGTGGGGGACTTGTCAATATACCGTATGCTGTGTGGGGACTTGTCTATATACCGTATGCTGTGTGGGGGACTTGTCTGTATACCGTATGCTGTGTGAGGACTTGTCTATATACTGTATGCTGTGTGGGGACTTGTCTATATACTGTATGCTGTGTGTGGGGGACTTGTCTATATACCGTATGCTGTGTGTGGGGGACTTGTCTATATACCGTATGCTGTGTGTGGGGGACTTGTCTATATACTGTATGCTGTGTGTGGGGGACTTGTCTATATACCGTATGCTGTGTGGGGGGGACTTGTCTATATACCGTATGCTGTGTGTGGGGGACTTGTCTATATACCGTATGCTGTGTGGGGGACTTGTCTATATAAAGTATGCTGTGTGTGTGGGGGACTTGTCTATATACCGTATGCTGTGTGTGGGGGACTTGTCTATATACCGTATGCTGTGTGTGGGGGACTTGTCTATATACCGTATGCTGTGTGTGGGGGACTTGTCTATATACTGTATGCTGTGTGTGGGGGACTTGTCTATATACCGTATGCTGTGTGTGGGGGACTTGTCTATATACTGTATGCTGTGTGTGGGGGACTTGTCAATATACCGTATGCTGTGTGTGGGGGACTTGTCAATATACCGTATGCTGTGTGTGGGGGACTTGTCAATATACCGTATGCTGTGTGTGGGGGACTTGTCAATATACCGTATACCGTATGCTGTGTGTGGGGGACTTGTCAATATACCGTATGCTGTGTGTGGGGGACTTGTCTATATACCGTATGCTGTGTATGGGGGACTTGTCTATATACTGTATGCTGTGTGTGGGGGACTTGTCTATATACCGTATGCTGTGTGTGTGTGGGGGGGACTTGTCTATATACCGTATGCTGTGTGTGGGGGACTTGTCTATATACCATATGCTGTGTAGGGGACTTGTCTATATACTGTATGCTGTGTGTGGGGGACTTGTCTATATACTGTATGCTGTGTGTGGGGGACTTGTCTATATACTGTATGCTGTGTGTGGGGGACTTGTCTATATACCGTATGCTGTGTGTGGGGGACTTGTCTATATACCGTATGCTGTGTGGGGGACTTGTCTATATACTGTATGCTGTGTGTGGGGGACTTGTCTATATACCGTATGCTGTGTGGGGGGGACTTGTCTATACACCGTATGCTGTGTATGGGGGACTTGTCTATATACCGTATGCTGTGTGTGGGGGACTTGTCTATATACCGTATGCTGTGTGTGGGGGACTTGTCTATATGCTGTGTGTGGGGGACTTGTCTATATACTGTATGCTGTGTGTGGGGGACTTGTCTATATACCGTATGCTGTGTGGGGGGGACTTGTCTATATACCGTATGCTGTGTATGGGGGACTTGTCTATATACTGTATGCTGTGTGGGGGGGACTTGTCTATATACCGTATGCTGTGTGTGGGGGACTTGTCTATATACCGTATGCTGTGTGGGGGGGGACTTGTCTATATACTGTATGCTGTGTGTGGGGGACTTGTCTATATACCGTATGCTGTGTGGGGGGGACTTGTCTATATATCGTATGATGTGTGTGGGGGACTTGTCTATATACTGTATGCTGTGTGGGGGACTTGTCTATATACCGTATGCTGTGTATGGGGGCCTTGTCTATATACCGTATGCTGTGTGGTGGGGGACTTGTCTATATACTGTATGCTGTGTGTGTGGGACTTGTCTATATACCGTATGCTGTGTGTGGAGGACTTGTCTATATACCGTATGCTGTGTGTGGGGGACTTGTCTATATACCGTATGCTGTGTGGGGGGGGGACTTGTCTATATACTGTATGCTGTGTGTGGGGGACTTGTCTATATACTGTATGCTGTGTGTGGGGGACTTGTCTATATACCGAATGCTGTGTGGGGGGGACTTGTCTATATACCGTATGATGTGTGTGGGAGACTTGTCTATATACTGTATGCTGTGTGTGGGTGACTTGTCTATATACCGTATACCGTATGCTGTGTGTGGGGGACTTGTCTATATACCGTATGCTGTGTGTGGGGGACTTGTCTATATACTGTATGCTGTGTGTGGGGGACTTGTCTATATACTGTATGCTGTGTATGGGGGACTTGTCTATATACTGTATGCTGTGTGGGGGGGACTTGTCTATATACTGTATGCTGTGTGTGTGGGGGACTTGTCTATATATCGTATGCTGTGTGTGGGGGACTTGTCTATATACCGTATGCTGTGTGGGGGGGACTTGTCTATATACCGTATGCTGTGTGGGGGGGACTTGTCTATATACCGTATGATGTGTGGGGGGGACTTGTCTATATACTCTATGCTGTGTGTGGGGGACTTGTCTATATACCGTATACCGTATGCTGTGTGTGGGGGACTTGTCTATATAACGTATGCTGTGTGTGGGGGACTTGTCTATATACCGTATACCGTATGCTGTGTGTGGGGGACTTGTCTATATAACGTATGCTGTGTGTGGGGGACTTGTCTATATACCGTATGCTGTGTGTGGGGGACTTGTCTATATACTGTATGCTGTGTGCGGGGGGGACTTGTCTATATACCGTATGCTGTGTGTGGGGGACTTGTCTATATACCGTATGCTGTGTGTGGGGGACTTGTCAATATACCGTATGCTGTGTGGGGACTTGTCTATATACCGTATGCTGTGTGGGGGACTTGTCTGTATACCGTATGCTGTGTGAGGACTTGTCTATATACTGTATGCTGTGTGGGGACTTGTCTATATACTGTATGCTGTGTGTGGGGGACTTGTCTATATACCGTATGCTGTGTGTGGGGGACTTGTCTATATACCGTATGCTGTGTGTGCGGGACTTGTCTATATACCGTATGCTGTGTGGGGGGGACTTGTCTATATACCGTATGCTGTGTGGGGGGGACTTGTCTATATACCGTATGCTGTGTGGGGGGGACTTGTCTATATACCGTATGCTGTGTGGGGGGGACTTGTCTATATACCGTATGCTGTGTGGGGGACTTGTCTATATAAAGTATGCTGTGTGTGTGGGGGACTTGTCTATATACCGTATGCTGTGTGTGGGGGACTTGTCTATATACCGTATGCTGTGTGTGCGGGACTTGTCTATATACCGTATGCTGTGTATGGGGGACTTGTCTATATACTGTATGCTGTGTGGGGGGGACTTGTCTATATACCGTATGCTGTGTGTGGGGGACTTGTCTATATACCGTATGCTGTGTGTGGGGGACTTGTCTATATACCGTATGCTGTGTGGGGGGGGACTTGTCTATATACTGTATGCTGTGTGGGGGGGGACTTGTCTATATACTGTATGCTGTGTGTGGGGGACTTGTCTATATACCGTATGCTGTGTGGGGGGGACTTGTCTATATATCGTATGATGTGTGTGGGGGACTTGTCTATATACTGTATGCTGTGTGGGGGACTTGTCTATATACCGTATGCTGTGTATGGGGGCCTTGTCTATATACCGTATGCTGTGTGTGGGGGCCTTGTCTATATACCGTATGCTGTGTGTGGAGGACTTGTCTATATACCGTATGCTGTGTGTGGGGGACTTGTCTATATACCGTATGCTGAGTGGGGGGGGGGACTTGTCTATATACTGTATGCTGTGTGTGGGGGACTTGTCTATATACTGTATGCTGTGTGTGGGGGACTTGTCTATATACCGTATGCTGTGTGGGGGGGACTTGTCTATATACCGTATGATGTGTGTGGGGGACTTGTCTATATACTGTATGCTGTGTGTGGGGGACTTGTCTATATACCGTATACCGTATGCTGTGTGTGGGGGACTTGTCTATATAACGTATGCTGTGTGTGGTGGACTTGTCTATATACTGTATGCTGTGTGTGGGGGACTTGTCTATATACCGTATGCTGTGTGTGGGGGACTTGTCTATATACCGTATGCTGTGTGGGGACTTGTCTATATACCGTATGCTGTGTGGGGGACTTGTCTGTATACCGTATGCTGTGTGAGGACTTGTCTATATACTGTATGCTGTGTGGGGACTTGTCTATATACTGTATGCTGTGTGTGGGGGGGACTTGTCTATAAACTGTATGCTGTGTGTGGGGGACTTGTCTATATACCGTATGCTGTGTGGGGGGGACTTTTCTATATACTGTATGCTGTGTGTGGGGGACTTGTCTATATACCGTATGCTGTGTGGGGGACTTGTCTATATACCGTATGCTGTGTGGGGGGGACTTGTCTATATACCGTATGCTGTGTGGGGGGGACTTGTCTATATACCGTATGCTGTGTGGGGGACTTGTCTATATACCGTATGCTGTGTGTGTGGGGGACTTGTCTATATACCGTATGCTGTGTGTGGGGGACTTGTCTATATACCGTATGCTGTGTGTGGGGGACTTGTCTATATACCGTATGCTGTGTGTGGGGGACTTGTCTATATACTGTATGCTGTGTGTGGGGGACTTGTCTACATACCGTATGCTGTGTGTGGGGGACTTGTCTATATACTGTATGCTGTGTGTGGGGGACTTGTCAATATACCGTATGCTGTGTGTGGGGGATTTGTCTATATACCGTATACCGTATGCTGTGTGTGGGGGACTTGTCCATATACCGTATGCTGTGTGTGGGGGACTTGTCTATATACCGTATACCGTATGCTGTGTGTGGGGGACTTGTCTATATAACGTATGCTGTGTGTGGTGGACTTGTCTATATACTGTATGCTGTGTTGGGGGGACTTGTCTATATACCGCATGCTGTGTGTGGGGGACTTGTCTATATACCGTATGCTGTGTATGGGGGACTTGTCTATATACTGTATGCTGTGTGTGGGGGACTTGTCTATATACTGTATGCTGTGTTGGGGGGACTTGTCTATATACCGTATGCTGTGTGTGGGGGACTTGTCTATATACCGTATGCTGTGTGGGGGGGACTTGTCTATATACTGTATGCTGTGTGTGGGGGACTTGTCTATATACCGTATGCTGTGTGTGGGGGACTTGTCTATATACCGTATGCTGTGTGTGGGGGGGACTTGTCTATATACCGTATGCTGTGTGTGGGGGGGACTTGTCTATATACCGTATGCTGTGTGTGGGGGACTTGTCTATATACCGTATGCTGTGTGTGGGGGACTTGTCTATATACTGTATGCTGTGTGTGGGGGACTTGTCTATATACCGTATACCGTATGCTGTGTGTGGGGGACTTGTCTATATAACGTATGCTGTGTGTGGTGGACTTGTCTATATACTGTATGCTGTGTGTGGGGGACTTGTCTATATACTGTATGCTGTGTGTGGGGGACTTGTCTATATACCGTATGCTGTGTGTGGGGGACTTGTCAATATACCGTATGCTGTGTGTGGGGGACTTGTCAATATAACGTATGCTGTGTGGGGACTTGTCTATATACTGTATGCTGTGTGTGGGGAACTTGTCTATATACCGTATGCTGTGTGGGGGACTTGTCTATATAAAGTATGCTGTGTGTGTGGGGGACTTGTCTATATACCGTATGCTGTGTGTGGGGGACTTGTCTATATACCGTATGCTGTGTGTGGGGGACTTGTCCATATACCGTATGCTGTGTGTGGGGGACTTGTCCATATACCGTATGCTGTGTGTGGGGGACTTGTCTATATACCGTATGCTGTGTGTGGGGGACTTGTGTATATACCGTATGCTGTGTGTGGGGGACTTGTCTATATACTGTATGCTGTGTGTGGGGGACTTGTCAATATACCGTATGCTGTGTGTGGGGGACTTGTCAATATACCGTATGCTGTGTGTGGGGGACTTGTCAATATACCGTATACCGTATGCTGTGTGTGGGGGACTTGTCAATATACCGTATGCTGTGTGTGGGGGACTTGTCTATATACCGTATGCTGTGTATGGGGGACTTGTCTATATACTGTATGCTGTGTGTGGGGGACTTGTCTATATACTGTATGCTGTGTGGGGGGGACTTGTCTATATACCGTATGCTGTGTGTGGGGGACTTGTCTATATACCGTATGCTGTGTGGTGGGGACTTGTCTATATACCGTATGCTGTGTGTGGGGGACTTGTCTATATACCGTATGCTGTGTGTGGGGGACTTGTCTATATACCGTATGCTGTGTGGGGGGGACTTGTCAATATACCGTATGCTGTGTGGGTGGGACTTGTCAATATACCGTATGCTGTGTGTGGGGGACTTGTCAATATACCGTATGCTGTGTGTGGGGGACTTGTCAATATACCGTATACCGTATGCTGTGTGTGGGGGACTTGTCAATATACCGTATGCTGTGTGTGGGGGACTTGTCTATATACCGTATGCTGTGTATGGGGGACTTGTCTATATACTGTATGCTGTGTGTGGGGGACTTGTCTATATACTGTATGCTGTGTGTGGGGGACTTGTCTATATACCCCATGCTGTGTGTGGGGGACTTGTCTATATGCCCCATGCTGTGTGTGGGGGACTTGTCTATATACCGTATGCTGTGTGGGGGGGGACTTGTCTATATACCGTATGCTGTGTGGGGGGGGACTTGTCTATATACCTTATGCTGTGTGGGGGGGACTTGTCTATATACCTTATGCTGTGTGTGGGGGACTTGTCTATATACCGTATGCTGTGTGTGGGGGACTTGTCTATATACCGTATGCTGTGTGTGGGGAACTTGTCTATATACCGTATGCTGTGTGTGGGGGACTTGTCTATATACCGTATGCTGTGTGTTGGGGACTTGTCTATATACCGCATGCTGTGTGTGTGGGGGACTTGTCTATATACCGCATGCTGTGTGTGTGGGACTTGTCTATATACCGCATGCTGTGTGTGGGGGACTTGTCTATATACCGTATGCTGTGTGTGGAGGACTTGTCTATATACCGTATGCTGTGTGTGGGGGACTTGTTTATATACCGTATGCTGTGGGGGGGGGACTTGTCTATATACCGTATGTTGTGTGTGGGGGGGACTTGTCTATATACAGTATGCTGTGTGGGGGACTTGTCTATATACCGCATGCTGTGTGTGGGGGACTTGTCTATATACCGTATGCTGTGGGGGGTGGGACTTGTCTACATACTGTATGCTGTGTGGGGGAGACTTGTCTATATACCGTATGCTGTGTGTGGGGGACTTGTCTATATACCGTATGCTGTGTGTGGGGGACTTGTTTATATACCGTATGCTGTGGGGGGGGGACTTGTCTATATATCGTGTGTGGGGGGGGGAGGACTTGTCTATATACCGTATGTTGTGTGTGGGGGGGACTTGTCTATATACAGTATGCTGTGTGGGGGACTTGTCTATATACCGTATGCTGTGTGTGGGGGACTTGTCTATATACCGTATGCTGTGTGGTGGGGACTTGTCTATATACCGTATGCTCTGTGTGTGGGACTTGTCTATATACCCCATGCTGTGTGTGGGGGACTTGTCTATATACCCCATGCTGTGTGTGGGGGACTTGTCTATATACCCCATGCTGTGTGTGGGGGACTTGTCTATATACCCCATGCTGTGTGTGGGGGACTTGTCTATATACCGTATGCTGTGTGTGGGGGACTTGTCTATATACCGTATGCTGTGTGGGGGGGTCTTGTCTATATACTGTATGCTGTGTGTGGGGGACTTGTCTATATACCCCATGCTGTGTGTGGGGGACTTGTCTATATACCCCATGCTGTGTGTGGGGGACTTGTCTATATACCCCATGCTGTGTGTGGGGGACTTGTCTATATACCCCATGCTGTGTGTGGGGGACTTGTCTATATACCCCATGCTGTGTGTGCGGGACTTGTCTATATACCCCATGCTGTGTGTGGGGGACTTGTCTATATACCGTATGCTGTGTGGGGGGGTCTTGTCTATATACCGTATGCTGTGTGGGGGGGACTTGTCTATATACCGTATGCTGTGTGGGGGGGGGACTTGTCTATATACCGTATGCTGTGTGTGGGGGACTTGTCTATATACCATATGCTGTGTGGGGGGGACTTGTGTATATACCGTATGCTGTGTGGGGGGGGACTTGTCTATATACCGTATGCTGTGTGTGGGGGACTTGTCTATATACCGTATGCTGTATGGGGGACTTGTCTATATACCGTATGCTGTGTGTGGGGGACTTGTCTATATACCGTATGCTGTGTGGGGGGGGACTTGTCTATATACCGTATGCTGTGTGTGGGGGACTTGTCTATATACCGTATGCTGTGTGTGGGGAACTTGTCTATATACCGTATGCTGTGTGTGGGGAACTTGTCTATATACCGTATGCTGTGTGTGGGGGACTTGTCTATATACCGTATGCTGTGTGTGGGGGACTTGTCTATATACCATATGCTGTGTGTGGGGGACTTGTCTATATACCGTATGCTGTGTGTGAGGGACTTGTCTATATACGTATGCTGTGTGTGGGGAACTTGTCTATATACCGTATGCTGTGTGGGGGGGACTTGTCTATATACCGTATGCTGTGTGTGGGGGACTTGTCTATATACCGTATGCTGTGTGTGGGGGACTTGTCTATATACCGTATGTTGTGTGTGGGGGACTTGTCTATATACCGTATGCTGTGTGTGGGGGACTTGTCTATATACCGTATGCTGTGTGTGAGGGACTTGTCTATATACGTATGCTGTGTGTGGGGAACTTGTCTATATACCGTATGCTGTGTGTGGGGGACTTGTCTATATACCGTATGCTGTGTGTGGGGGACTTGTCTATATACCGCATGCTGTGTGTGTGGGGGACTTGTCTATATACCGTATGCTGTGTGTGGGGGACTTGTCTATATACCGTATGCTGTGTGTGGGGGACTTGTCTATATACCGTATGCTGTGTGTGGGGGACTTGTCTATATACTGTATGCTGTGTGTGGGGGACTTGTCTATATACTGTATGCTGTGGGGGGGGGACTTGTCTATATACCGTATGCTGTGGGGGGGGGACTTGTCAATATACCGTATGCTGTGGGGGGGGGACTTGTCTATATACTGTATGCTGTGTGTGGGGGGGACTTGTCCATATACCGTATGCTGTGGGGGGGGGACTTGTCAATATACCGTATGCTGTGGGGGGGGGACTTGTCAATATACCGTATGCTGTGGGGGGACGACTTGTCTATATACCGTATGCTGTGGGGGGGGGACTTGTCAATATACCGTATGCTGTGTGGGGGGGACTTGTCAATATATTGTGTGTGGGGGGGGGGGAGGACTTGTCTATATACCGTATGTTGTGTGTGGGGGGGGACTTGTCTATATACCGTATGCTGTGTGGGGGACTTGTCTATATACCGTATGCTGTGTGTGGGGGGGACTTGTCTATATACTGTATGCTGTGTGTGGGGGACTTGTCTATATACCGTATGCTGTGTGGGGGGGACTTGTCTATATACTGTATGCTGTGTGTGGGGGACTTGTCTATATACTGTATGCTGTGTGGGGGACTTGTCTATATACTGTATGTTGTGTGTGGGGGGGACTTGTCTATATACAGTATGTTGTGTGTGGGGTGGACTTGTCTATATACAGTATGCTGTGTGGGGGACTTGTCTATATACCGTATGCTGTGTGTGGGGGACTTGTCTATATACCGTATGCTGTGTGTGGGGGACTTGTCTATATACCGTATGCTGTGTGTGGGGGACTTGTCTATATACCGTATGCTGTGTGTGGGGGGGACTTGTCTATATACCGTATGCTGTGTGTGGGGGACTTGTCTATATACCGTATGCTGTGTGTGGGGGACTTGTCTATATACCGTATGCTGTGTTTGGGGGACTTGTCTATATACCGTATGCTGTGTGGGGGGGACTTGTCTATATACTGTATGCTGTGTGTGGGGGGGACTTGTCCATATACCGTATGCTGTGTGTGGGGGACTTGTCTATATACCGTATGCTGTGTGTGGGGGGGACTTGTCTATATACCGTATGCTGTGTGTGGGGGACTTGTCTATATACCGTATGCTGTGTGGGGGGGACTTGTCTATATACCGTATGCTGTGTGAGGGGGACTTGTCTATATACCGTATGCTGTGTGGGGGGGACTTGTCTATATACTGTATGCTGTGTGTGGGGGGGACTTGTCCATATACCGTATGCTGTGTGGGGGGGACTTGTCTATATACAGTGTAATGCACACGCCTGGGCTGAGTGGCGTGTGTGTATGTAGTGACTCCACTGTGCCATGAACCGGAGAGTGCCTGGAGGGGCGTAACTAAGTATCTGCCCGATCCGACCAAGGTCGCACGACGGCATACGACGCCAGTGCACCAGGGAGGAACCGAGCAGAGGGACCAGGGTCTACTCCAGGTCAGACTCCGGACACGGCTGTTGACCCACACCGGGGAATACAGGAACAGGCAGACTAGAGCGCAGGCTGGGTAGGGTCCAGTACAGACTGGGAGACAAATTCGAAACCGCAGACGCGGAGGGGGACAGGGCAGAGCAAAGCGAAACCGCAGACGCGGAGGGGGACAGGGCAGAGCAAAGCGAAACCGCAGACGCGGAGGGGGACAGGGCAGAGCAAAGCGAAACCGCAGACGCGGAGGGGGACAGGGCAGAGCAAAGCGAAACCGCAGACGCGGAGGGGGACAGGGCAGAGCAAAGCGAAACCGCAGACGCGGAGGGGGACAGGGCAGAGCAAAGCGAAACCGCAGACGCGGAGGGGGACAGGGCAGAGCAAAGCGAAACCGCAGACGTGGAGCGGGACAGGGCAGAGCAAAGCGAAACCGCAGACGCGGAGGGGGACAGGGCAGAGCAAAGCGAAACCGCAGACGCGGAGGGGGACAGGGCAGAGCAAAGCGAAACCGCAGACGCGGAGGGGACAGGGCAGAGCAAAGTGAAACCGCAGACGCGGAGAGGGACAGGGCAGAGCAAAGCGAAACCGCAGACGCGGAGGGGGACAGGGCAGAGCAAAGCGAAACCGCAGACGCGGAGGGGGACAGGGCAGAGCAAAGCGAAACCGCAGACGCGGAGGGGACAGGGCTCTGTTCACACAGAACAGACTAGAAGGGAAAGGCAGAACCAGATACCCACAGGGTACTTGCAGAGAAGTAGCGAGTGGACCACAAACTCACAAACGGAAGTACAGTGACAAGGAGCAGGAGTTAGGTACGAGTTCAGACTCTGTCCGTACCTTCCCTTTTTCTGCATAGAGAAAAACAAAACAAGCTAGGAGAGTATTCAGACAAGAACAGACACAGCAGCAAGATACAGGAGCGGGTCTAGGTATGCGGCCCCTAGAAGGCGGAACAAACAGGCAGGAGCAAGTTCACACAGGCCTGGAAATGAAGCCTCCAGGATAGGCAGAAGACAACAGGCTAGAAGATAATACAGACAGGACACAGCTCAGACACGGGAACTGATACCGAAGGCAGGAAACATAAACAGGACCTGGCATATCAGTAACCAAAGGCCAACTGACAGAACACAATGCTCAGGCATGGGTTAATTGAAGCAGCTGGTTTAAATACCAGATGACAGACAGCAATAGGCTGAGGACGCACAAGGGGTGTGCACGCAGCTGGTACAAAAAGCAGGAAGTGATCGGGAGACGCCCTTAAGCAGCAGAAGCAGAGGCAAACAGACAGCACGGAGGGAAGCCAGACTAGCAGACAGGACTGGAGATCAAGTGCGCGCTCTTGCACAGTGGGAGATGGACCACTATTCAAGGACGCCGCCTGGTATGTTACATACAGTATGCTGTGTGTGGGGGACTTGTCTATATACCGTATGCTGTGTGTGTGGGGGACTTGTCTATATACTGTATACTGTATGCTGTGTGTGGGGGACTTGTCTATATACTGTATGCTGTGTATGGGGGACTTGTCTATATACTGTATGCTGTGTATGGGGGACTTGTCTATATACTGTATGCTGTGTGTGGGGAACTTGTCTATATACAGTATGCTGTGTGTGTGGGGGACTTGTCTATATACTGTATGCTGTGTATGGGGGACTTGTCTATATACTGTATGCTGTGTGTGGGGGACTTGTCTATATACTGTATGCTGTGTGTGGGGGACTTGTCTATATACTGTATGCTGTGTGGGGGTCTTGTCTATATACCGTATGCTGTGTGTGGGGGACTTGTCTATATACCGTATGCGGTGTGTGGGGGACTTGTCTATATACTGTATGCTGTGTGTGGGGGATTTGTCTGTATACCGTATGCTGTGTGGGGGACTTGTCTATATACTGTATACTGTATGCTGTGTGGGGGACTTGTCTATATACCGTATGCTGTGTATGGGGGACTTGTCTATATACCGTATGCTGTGTGTGGGGGACTTGTCTATATACCGTATGCTGTGTGTGGGGGACTTGTCTATATACCGTATGCTGTGTGTGGGGGACTTGTCTATATACCGTATGCTGTGTATGGGGGCCTTGTCTATATACCGTATGCTGTGTATGGGGGCCTTGTCTATATACCGTATGCTGTGTATGGGGGCCTTGTCTATATACCGTATGCTGTGTGTGGGGGCCTTGTCTATATACCGTATGCTGTGTGTGGGGGACTTGTCTATATACCGTATACCGTGTGTGGGGGACTTGTCTATATTCCGTATGCTGTGTGTGGGGGACTTGTCTATATTCCGTATGCTGTGTGTGGGGGACTTGTCTATATACCGTATGCTGTGTGGGGGGGTCTTGTCTATATACCGTATGCTGTGTGTGGGGGACTTGTCTATATACCGTATGCTGTGTGGGGGGGGGACTTGTCAATATACCGTATGCTGTGTGTGGGGGACTTGTCAATATACCGTATGCTGTGTGTGGGGGACTTGTCAATATACCGTATGCTGTGTGTGGTGGACTTGTCTATATACCGTATGCTGTGTGGGGGACTTGTCTATATACCATATGCTGTGTATGGGGGACTTGTCTATATACCGTATGCTGTGTGTGGGGGACTTGTCTATATACTGTATGCTGTGTGTGGGGGACTTGTCTATATACCGTATGCTGTGTGGGGGGGACTTGTCTATATATCGTATGATGTGTGTGGGGGACTTGTCTATATACTGTATGCTGTGTGGTGGGGGGACTTGTCTATATACTGTATGCTGTGTGTGGGGGACTTGTCTATATACCGTATGCTGTGTGGGGGGGACTTGTCTATATATCGTATGATGTGTGTGGGGGACTTGTCTATATACTGTATGCTGTGTGTGGGGGACTTGTCTATATACCGTATGCTGTGTGGGGGACTTGTCTATATACCGTATGCTGTGTGGGGGACTTGTCTATATACCGTATGCTGTGTATGGGGGTCTTGTCTATATACCGTATGCTGTGTGTGGGGGACTTGTCTATATACCGTATGCTGTGTGTGGGGGACTTGTCTATATACCGTATGCTGTGTGTGGGGGACTTGTCTGTATGCTGTGTATGGGGGGCTTGTCTATATACCGTATGCTGTGTGTGGGGGCCTTGTCTATATACCGTATGCTGTGTGTGGAGGACTTGTCTATATACCGTATGCTGTGTGTGGGGGACTTGTCTATATACCGTATGCTGTGTGGGGGGGGGGGACTTGTCTATATACTGTATGCTGTGTGTGGGGGACTTGTCTATATACTGTATGCTGTGTGGGGGGGACTTGTCTATATACCGTATGATGTGTGTGGGGGACTTGTCTATATACTGTATGCTGTGTGTGGGGGACTTGTCTATATACCGTATACCGTATGCTGTGTGTGGGGGACTTGTCTATATACTGTATGCTGTGTGTGGGGGACTTGTCTATATACCGTATGCTGTGTCGGGGACTTGTCTATATACCGTATGCTGTGTGTGGGGACTTGTCTATATACTGTATGCTGTGTGGGGACTTGTCTATATACTGTATGCTGTGTGGGGACTTGTCTATATACCGTATGCTGTGTGGGGACTTGTCTATATACCGTATGCTGTGTGTGGGGGACTTGTCTATATACTGTATGCTGTGTGTGGGGGACTTGTCTATATACCGTATGCTGTGTGTGGGGGACTTGTCAATACACCGTATGCTGTGTGGGGACTTGTCTATATACTGTATGCTGTGTGGGGACTTGTCTATATACTGTATGCTGTGTGGGGACTTGTCTATATACCGTATGCTGTGTGTGGGGGACTTGTCTATATACCGTATGATGTGTGTGGGGGACTTGTCTATATACTGTATGCTGTGTGGGGACTTGTCTATATACCGTATGCTGTGTGGGGACTTGTCTATATACCGTATGCTGTGTGTGGGGGACTTGTCTATATACCGTATGATGTGTGTGGGGGACTTGTCTATATACTGTATGCTGTGTGTGGGGGACTTGTCTATATACCGTGTGCTGTGTGTGGGGGACTTGTCTATATACCGTATGCTGTGTGGGGGGGACTTGTCTATATACCGTATGATGTGTGTGGGGGACTTGTCTATATACTGTATGCTGTGTGTGGGGGACTTGTCTATATACCGTATACCGTATGCTGTGTGTGGGGGACTTGTCTATATAACGTATGCTGTGTGTGGTGGACTTGTCTATATACCGTATGCTGTGTGGGGGACTTGTCTATATACCGTATGCTGTGTGTGGGGGACTTGTCTATATACTGTATGCTGTGTGTGGGGGACTTGTCTATATACCGTATGCTGTGTGGGGACTTGTCTATATACTGTATGCTGTGTGGGGACTTGTCTATATACTGTATGCTGTGTGGGGACTTGTCTATATACCGTATGCTGTGTGTGGGGGACTTGTCTATATACTGTATGCTGTGTGTGGGGGACTTGTCTATATACCGTATGCTGTGTGTGGGGGACTTGTCTATATACCGTATGCTGTGTGTGGGGGACTTGTCAATATACCGTATGCTGTGTGGGGGGGACTTGTCTATATACCGTATGCTGTGTGTGGGGGACTTGTCTATATACCGTATGCTGTGTGGGGGGGACTTGTCTATATACTGTATGCTGTGTGGGGACTTGTCTATATACTGTATGCTGTGTGGGGACTTGTCTATATACTGTATGCTGTGTGTGGGGGACTTGTCTATAAACTGTATGATGTGTGTGGGGGACTTGTCTATATACCGTATGCTGTGTGTGGGGGACTTGTCTATATACCGTATGCTGTGTGGGGGACTTGTCTATATACTGAATGCTGTGTGTGGGGGACTTGTCTATATAAAGTATGCTGTGTGTGTGGGGGACTTGTCTATATACCGTATGCTGTGTGTGGGGGACTTGTCTATATACCGTATGCTGTGTGTGGGGGGCTTGTCTATATACTGTATGCTGTGTGTGGGGGACTTGTCAATATACCGTATACCGTATGCTGTGTGTGGGGGACTTGTCAATATACCGTATGCTGTGTGTGGGGGACTTGTCTATATACCGTATGCTGTGTATGGGGGACTTGTCTATATACTGTATGCTGTGTGTGGGGGACTTGTCTATATACCGTATGCTGTGTGTGGGGGACTTGTCTATATACCGTATGCTGTGTGTGGGGGACTTGTCTATATACCGTATGCTGTGTGTGGGGGACTTGTCTATATACCGTATGCTGTGTATGGGGGACTTGTCTATATACTGTATGCTGTGTGTGGGGGACTTGTCTATATACTGTATGCTGTGTGGGGGGGACTTGTCTATATACCGTATGCTGTGTGTGGGGGACTTGTCTATATACCGTATGGTGTGTGGGGGGGACTTGTCTATATACCGTATGCTGTGTGGGGGGGACTTGTCTATATACCGTATGCTGTGTGGTGGGGACTTGTCTATATACCGTATGCTGTGTGGGGGGGACTTGTCTATATACCGTATGCTGTGTGGGGGGGACTTGTCTATATAGCGTGTGCTGTGTGTGGGGGACTTGTCTATATACCGTATGCTGTGTGTGGGGGACTTGTCTATACACCGTATGCTGTGTGTGGGGGACTTGTCTATATACCGTATGCTGTGTGGGGGACTTGTCTATATACCGTATGCTGTGTGGGGGGGACTTGTCTATATACCGTATGCTGTGTGTGGGGGACTTGTCTATATACTGTATGCTGTGTGGGGGGGACTTGTCTATATACCGTATGCTGTGTGTGGGGGACTTGTCTATATACTGTATGCTGTGTGTGGGGGACTTGTCTATATACCGTATGCTGTGTGTGGTGGACTTGTCTATATACTGTGTGCTGTGTGTGGGGGACTTGTCTATATACCCTATGCTGTGTGTGGGGGACTTGTCTATATACCGTATGCTGTGTGTGGGGGACTTGTCTATATACTGTATGCTGTGTGGGGGGGACTTGTCTATATACTGTATGCTGTGTGTGGGGGACTTGTCTATATACCGTATGCTGTGTGTAGGGTTCTTGTCTATATACCGTATGCTGTGTGGAGGGAACTTGTCTATATACTGTATGCTGTGTGTGGGGGACTTGTCTATATACCGTATGCTGTGTGTGGGGGACTTGTCTATATACCGTATGCTGTGTGTGGGGGACTTGTCTATATACCGTATGCTGTGTGTGGGGGACTTGTCTATATACCGTATGCTGTGTGGGGGGGACTTGTCTATATATCGTATGATGTGTGTGGGGGACTTGTCTATATACTGAATGCTGTGTGTGGGGGACTTGTCTATATAAAGTATGCTGTGTGTGTGGGGGACTTGTCTATATACCGTATGCTGTGTGTGGGGGACTTGTCTATATACCGTATGCTGTGTGTGGGGGACTTGTCTATATACTGTATGCTGTGTGTGGGGGACTTGTCTATATACTGTATGCTGTGTGTGGGGGACTTGTCTATATACCGTATGCTGTGTGTGGGGGACTTGTCTATATACCGTATGCTGTGTGGGGGACTTGCCTATATACCGTATGATGTGTGGTGGGGGAGGGGGTGCTGGACTTGGTTCTCTTTGCTATATGTGGGGGAGGGAGACCTGGATAAATATGCTATACATGGAGGATGGGACCTTGGCTATATACTTTGTGTGGGGGAGCGGGGACCTGGCTATATACTTTGTGTGGGGGAGCGGGGACCTGGCTATATACTTTGTGTGGGGGAGCGGGGACCTGGCTATATACTTTGTGTGGGGGAGTGGGGACCTGGCTATATACTGTGTGTGGGGGAGCGGGGACCTGGCTATATACTTTGTGTGGGGGAGCGGGGACCTGGCTATATACTTTGTGTGGGGGAGCGGGGACCTGGCTATATACTTTGTGTGGGGGAGCGGGGACCTGGCTATATACTTTGTGTGGGGGAGCGGGGACCTGGCTATATACTTTGTGTGGGGGAGCGGGGACCTGGCTATATACTGTGTGTGGGGGAGCGGGGACCTGGCTATATACTTTGTGTGGGGGAGGGAGACCTTGGCTATATACTTTGTGTGGGGGAGCGGGGACCTGGCTATATACTTTGTGTGGGGGAGCGGGGAGCTTGGCTATATACTGTGTGTGGGGGAGCGGGGACCTGGCTATATACTGTGTGTGGGGGAGCGGGGACCTGGATATATACTTTGTGTGGGGGAGCGGGGACCTGGCTATATACTGTGTGTGGGGGAGCGGGGACCTGGCTATATACTGTGTGTGGGGGAGCGGGGACCTGGCTATATACTTTGTGTGGGGGAGCGGGGACCTGGCTATATACTTTGTGTGGGGGAGCGGGGACCTGGCTATATACTTTGTGTGGGGGAGCGGGGACCTGGCTATATACTGTGTGTGGGGGAGCGGGGACCTGGCTATATACTGTGTGTGGGGGAGCGGGGACCTGGATATATACTTTGTGTGGGGGAGCGGGGACCTGGCTATATACTGTGTGTGGGGGAGCGGGGACCTGGCTATATACTTTGTGTAGGGGAGCGGGGACCTTGGCTATATACTGTGTGTGGGGGAGCGGGGACCTGGCTATATACTTTGTGTAGGGGAGCGGGGACCTGGCTATATACTGTGTGTGGGGGAGCGGGGACCTGGCTATATACTGTGTGTGGGGGAGCGGGGACCTGGCTATATACTGTGTGTGGGGGAGCGGGGACCTGGATATATACTTTGTGTGGGGGAGCGGGGACCTGGCTATATACTGTGTGTGGGGGAGCGGGGACCTGGCTATATACTTTGTGTAGGGGAGCGGGGACCTTGGCTATATACTGTGTGTGGGGGAGCGGGGACCTGGCTATATACTTTGTGTAGGGGAGCGGGGACCTGGCTATATACTGTGTGTGGGGGAGCGGGGACCTGGCTATATACTGTGTGTGGGGGAGCGGGGACCTGGCTATATACTTTGTGTGGGGGAGCGGGGACCTGGCTATATACTGTGTGTGAGGGAGCGGGGACCTGGCTATATACTGTGTGTGGGGGAGCGGGGACCTGGCTATATACTGTGTGTGGGGGAGCGGGGACCTGGCTATATACTTTGTGTGGGGGAGCGGGGACCTGGCTATATACTGTGTGTGGGGGAGCGGGGGCCTGGCTATATGTGGTAGGTGTGGGGCAGTTGATGTTACGGGGGCAGCTTTATTGTGAATGTATATGTAGTGGGTACAATGTGGAGGACTCTTTATAGATCACAGACATCATATGTGCTGATCAGGAGCCTTTCTGTGAATGCGATGTGTCAGGTCAGAGCTGCACTATTGCTAGATGATCTTGTGGGTGAACGTCTCATTCAGACGTCTGTTTTTTTACATCCATGTTATTGACAGACATAATACGCACCTTTATCATCTATGGGGCAGCTCACATATCCATATATATATTTTTTTTATTTGCATATAGTAACAAACATTGATACAATTCGGATCGATCCCTTTGATGAAAATCAGTTTTAGGTTTTTTTTGCTTTTTTTTTTAATGTACCAGAAAACTACAGATGTCTGAATGAGGCCTGAAGATCTGTTCAAATGTGGCAGATTGTTCCTGGAGGATTTCCATAGAAAATCAGAGCAAATTAGCAAGAATCCGCAAGAAAATCCACAACAGCAAATTTGCACTGCATGATTTTGGTGCAGATCTTTCTGGTAATTCACTGTGGAAAACAGCAGCGTGTAAAATAAAAAGAAATAAACTTGCTGGGAGTTGTAGTCCCTCACCACATACTGCAGTGCTATTATGACGCAGTGATGGTTTAGTTACATGATCGGTGCCTGCGCTGTCACTTACTGGGAGTTGTAGTCCCTCACCACATACTGCAGTGCTATTATGACGCAGTGATGGTTTAGTTACATGATCGGTGCCTGCGCTGTCACTTACTGGGAGTTGTAGTCCCTCACCACATACTGCAGTGCTATTATGACGCGGTGATGGTTTAATTACATGATCGGTGCCTGCGCTGTCACTTGCTGGGAGTTGTAGTCCCTCAACACATACTGCAGTGCTATTATGACGCAGTGATGGTTAACTGTGTATCTAATCCTATCCTGTGTGATACTGTCTGCTGAGCCGTGTATCTAATCCCGCCCTGTGCGATAGTGTCTGCTGAGCCGTGTATCTAATAATATCCTGTGTGATACTGTCTACTGAGCCGTGTATCTAATCCCGCCCTGTGCGATACTGTCTGCTGAGCCGTGTATCTAATCCTCTCCTGTGTGATACTGTCTACTGAGCCGTGTATCTAATCCCGCCCTGTGCGATACTGTCTGCTGAGCCGTGTATCTAATCCTATCATGTGGATACTGTCTGATGAACTGTGTATCTAATCCTCTCCTGTGTGATACTGTCTGCTGAGCTGTGTATCTAATCCTGTCCTCTGTGATACTGTCAGCTGAGCTGTGTATCTAATCCTCTCCTGTGTGATACTGTGTGCTGAGCTGTGTATCTAATCCTGTCCTGTATGATACCATCTGCTGAGCTATGTATCTAATCCTGTCCTGTGTGATATTGTCTGCTGAGCCGTGTATCTAATCCTCTCCTGTGTGATACTATCTGCTGAGCTGTGTATCTAATCCTGTCCTGTGTGATACTGTCTGCTGAGCTGTGTATCTAATCCTCTCCTGTGTGATACTGTCTGCTGAGCCGTGTATCTAATCCTCTCCTGTGTGATACCGTCTGCTGAGCTGTGTATCTAATCCTCTCCTGTGTGATACTGTCTGCTGAGCCATGTATCTAATCCTCTCCTGTGTGATACTGTCTGCTGAGCCGTGTATCTAATCCTGTGTGATACTGTCTGCTGAGCTGTGTATCTAATACTCTCCTGTGTGATACTGTCTACTGAGCTATGTATCTAATCCTATGCTGCGTATCTAATCCTCTCCTGTGTGATACTGTCTGCTGAGCCATGTATCTAATCCTCTCCTGTGTGATACTGTCTGCTGAGCCGTGTATCTAATCCCGCCCTGTGCGATACTGTTTGCTGAGCCGTGTATCTAATCCACTCATGTGTGATACTGTCTGCTGAGCTGTGTATCTAATCCTGTCCTGTGTGATACTGTCAGCAGAGCTGTGTATCTAATCCTCTCCTGTGTGATAATATCTGCTGAGCCATGTATCTAATCCTCTCCTGTGTGATACTGTCTGCTGAGCCGTGTATCTAATCCCGCCCTGTGCGATACTGTTTGCTGAGCCGTGTATCTAATCCACTCATGTGTGATACTGTCTGCTGAGCTGTGTATCTAATCCTGTCCTGTGTGATACTGTCAGCCGAGCTGTGTATCTAATCCACTCCTGTGTGATACTGTCTGCTGAGCTGTGTATCTAATCCTATGCTGTGTGATACTGTCAGCAGAGCTGTGTATCTAATCCTCTCCTGTGTGATACCGTCTGCTGAGCTATGTATCTAATCCTCTCCTGTGTGATACCGTCTGCTGAGCTATGTATCTAATCCTCTCCTGTGTGATACCGTCTGCTGAGCTATGTATCTAATCCTACTCTGTGTGATACTGTCTGCGCAGTCGTGTATCTAATCCTCTCCTGTGTGATACTGTCTGCTGAGCAGTGTATCTAATCCTCTCCTGTGGGATACTGTCTGCTGAGCAGTGTATCTAATCTTATACTGTGTGATACTGTCTCCTGAGCTGTGTATCTAATCCCCACCTGTGTGATACTGTCTGCTGAGCTGTGTATCTAATCCTCTCCTGTGTGATACTGTCTGCTGAGCCGTGTATCTAATCCTATGCTGTGTGATACTGTCTCCTGTGCTGTGTATCTAATCCCCTCCTGTGTGATACTGTCTACTGAGCTGTGTATCTAATCCCGCCCTGTGCGATACTGTCTGCTGAGCTGTGTATCTAATCTACTCCTGTGTGATACTGTCTGCTGAGCCGTGTATCTAATTCTATGCTGTGTGATACTGTCTGCTGAGCCATGTATCTAATCCTATGCTGTGTGATACTGTCTGCTGAGCCATGTATCTAATCCTCTCCTGTGTGATACTGTCTGCTGAGCTGTGCATCTAATCCTATGCTGTGTGATACTGTCTGCTGAGCTGTGTATCTAATCCTATGCTGTGTGATACTGTCTGCTGAGCTGTATCTCTAATCCTACCCTGTATGATACTGTCTGCTGAGCAGTGTATCTAATCCTCTCCTGTGTGATACCGTCTGCTGAGCAGTGTATCTAATCCTCTCCTGTGTGATACTGGCTGCTGAGCTGTGTATCTAATCCTCTCCTGTGCGATACTGTCTGCTGAGCCGTGTTTCTAATCCTTTCCTGTGTGATACTGTCTGCTGAGCCGTGTATCTAATCCTCTCCTGTGTGATACTGTCTGCTGAGCTGTGTATCTAATCCTCTCCTGTGTGATACTGTCTGATGAACTATGTATCTAATCTTCTAATGTGTGATACTGTCTGCTGAGCTGTGTATCTAATCCTCTCCTGTGTGATACTATCTGCTGAGCCGTGTATCTAATCCACTCCTGTGTGATACTGTCCGCTGAGCTGTGTATCTAATCCTCTCCTGTGTGATACTGTCTGATGAACTGTGTATCTAATCCTCTCCTGTGTGATACTGTCAGCTGAGCAGTGTATCTAATCCTCTCCTGTGTGATACCGTCTGCTGAGCTGTGTATCTAATCCTGTCCTGTGTGATACCGTCTGCTGAGCTACGTATCTAATCCTGTCCTGTGTGATACTGTCTGCTGAGCTATGTATCTAATCCTGTCCTGTGTGATACTGTCTGCTGAGCTGTGTATCTAATACTCTCCTTTGTGATACTGTCTGCTGAGCTATGTATCTAATCCTATCCTGTGTGATACTGTCTGCTGAGCTGTGTATCTAATCCTCTCCTGTGTGATACCATCTGCTGAGCAGTGTATCTAATCCTCTTCTGTGTGATACTGTCTGCTGAGCTGTGTATCTAATCCTCTCCTGTGTGATACTGTCTGCTGAGCTGTGTATCTAATCCTCTCCTATGTGATACTGTCTGCTGAGCTGTGAATCTAATCCTGTCCTGTGTGATACTGTCTGCTGAGCCGTGTATCTAATCCTCTCCTGTGTGATACTGTCTGCTGAGCAGTGTATCTAATCTTATCCTGTGATACTGTCTGCTGAGCCGTGTATCTAATCCTATGCTGTGTGATACTGTCTTCTGAGTTGTGTATCTAATCCTCTCCTGTGTGATAATGTCTGCTGAGCCGTGTATCTAATCCTATCCTGTGTGATACTGTCTGCTGAGCTGTGTATCTAATCCTATCCTGTGTGATACCATCTGCTGAGCAGTGCATCTAATCCTATCCTGTGTGATACTGTCTGCTGAGCTGTGTATCCAATCCTCTCCTGTGTGATACTGTCTGCTGAGCTGTGTATCTAATCCTCTCCTGTGTGATGCTGACTGCCTAGCTGTGTATCTAATCCTATCCTGTGCGATACCATCTGCTGAGCCATGTATCTAATCCTCTCCTGTGTGATACTGTCTGCTGAGCCGTGTATCTAATCCTGTCCTGTGTGATACCATCTGCTGAGCCATGTATCTAATCCTCTCCTGTGTGATACTGTCTGCTGAGCCGTGTATCTAATCCTATGCTGTGTGATACTGTTCTGCTGAGCAGTGTATCTAATCCTTTCCTGTGTGATACTGTCTGCTGAGCTGTGTATCTAATCCACTCCTGTGTGATAGTGTCTGCTGAGCTGTGTATCTAATCCTCTCCTGTGTGATAGTGTCTGCTGAGCAGTGTATCTAATCCTCTCCTGTGTGATACTGTCTGTTGAGCTGTGTATCTAATCCACTCCTGTGTGATAGTGTCTGCTGAGCTGTGTATCTAATCCTCTCCTGTGTGATAGTGTCTGCTGAGCTGTGTATCTAATCCTTTCCTGTGTGATACTGTCTGCTGAGCTGTGTATCTAATCCTCTCCTGTGTGATACTGTCTTCTGAGCTATGTATCTATTCCTCTCCTGTGTGATGGTGTCTGCTGAGCCATGTATCTAATCCTATCCTGTGTGATACTGTCTGCTGAGCAGTGTATCTAATCCTCTCCTGTGTGATACTGTCTGCTGAGCAGTGTATCTAATCTTATACTGTGTGATACTGTCTCCTGAGCTGTGTATCTAATCCCCACCTGTGTGATACTGTCTGCTGAGCTGTGTATCTAATCCTCTCCTGTGTGATACTGTCTGCTGAGCCGTGTATCTAATCCTATGCTGTGTGATACTGTCTGCTGAGCAGTGTATCTAATCTTACACAGCTCAGCAGACAGTATCACACAGCATATGATTAGATACACTGCTCAGCAGACAGTATCACACAGGAGTGGATTAGATACACGGCTCAGCAGACAGTATCGCACAGGGCGGGATTAGATACACAGCTCAGCAGACAGTATCACACAGGATAGGATTAGATACACAGTTCATCAGACAGTATCACACATGAGAGGATTAGATACACAGCTCATCAGACTGTTTCACACAGGAGAGGATTAGATACACAGCTCATCAGACAGTATCACACAGGAGAGGATTAGATACACAGCTCATCAGACAGTATCACACAGGATAGGATTAGATGCACAGCTCAGCAGACAGTATCACACAGGAGTGGATTAGATACACAGTTCATCAGACAGTATCACACAGGATAGGATTAGATACACGGCTCAGCACACAGTATCACACAGGAGAGGATTAGATACATAGCTCAGCGGACAGTATCACACAGGATAGGATTAGATACACAGCTCAGCAGACAGTATCACACAGGAGAGGATTAGATACACAGCTCAGCAGACAGTATCACACAGGACAGCATTAGATACACAGCTCAGCAGACAGTATCACACAGGAGAGGATTAGATACACAGCTCAGCAGACAGTATCACACAGGAGAGGATTAGATACACAGTTCAGCAGACAGTATCACACAGGAGAGGATTAGATACACAGTTCATCAGACAGTATCACACAGGAGAGGATTAGATACACAGTTCATCAGACAGTATCACACAGGAGAGGATTAGATACACAGTTCATCAGACAGTATCACACAGGAGAGGATTAGATACACAGTGCATCAGACAGTATCACACAGGAGAGGATTAGATGCACAGCTCAGCAGACAGTATCACACAGGGCGGGATTAGATACACAGCTCAGCTGACAGTATCACACATGAGAAGATTAGATACACAGCTCATCAGACAGTATCACACAGGAGTGGATTAGATACACAGCTCATCAGACAGTATCACACAGGAAAGGATTAGATACACAGCTCATCAGACAGTATCACACAGGAAAGGATTAGATACACGGCTCAGCAGACAGTATCACACAGGAGAGGATTAGATACATGGCTCATCAGACAGTATCACACAGGAAAGGATTAGATACACAGCTCAGCAGACAGTATGACACAGGAGAGGCTTAGATACACTGCTCAGCAGACGGTATCACACAGGAGAGGCTTAGATACACTGCTCAGCAGACGGTATCACACAGGAGAGGCTTAGATACACAGCTCAGCAGACAGTATCACAGGGTAGGATTAGAGATGCAGCTCAGCAGACAGTATCACACAGCATAGGATTAGATACACAGCTCAGCAGACAGTATCACACAGCATAGGAGTAGATACACAGCTCAGCAGACAGTATCACACAGCATAGGATTAGATACACAGCTCAGCAGACAGTATCACACAGCATAGGATTAGATACACGGCTCAGCAGACAGTATCACAGGGTAGGATTAGAGATACAGCTCAGCAGACAGTATCACACAGGATAGGAGTAGATACACAGCTCAGCAGACAGTATCACACAGCATAGGATTAGATACACAGCTCAGCAGACAGTATCACACCGGATAGGATTAGATACACGGCTCAGCAGACAGTATCACACAGGAGAGGATTAGATACACAGCTCAGCAGACAGTATCACACAGCATAGGATTAGATACACGGCTCAGCAGACAGTACCACACAGGAGAGTATTAGATACACAGCTCAGCAGACAGTATCACACAGGAGGGGATTAGATATACTGTGTGATACTGTCTGCTGAGCTGTGTATCTAATCCTCTCCTGTGTGGTACTGTCTGCTGAGCCGTGTATCTAATCCTATGCTGTGTGGTACTGTCTGCTGAGCTGTGTATCTAATCCTATGCTGTGTGATACTGTCTGCTGAGCTGTGTATCTAATCCTATGCTGTGTGATACTGTCTGCTGAGCTGTATGTCTAATCCTACCCTTTGATAATGTCTGCTGAGCAGTGTATCTAAGCCTCTCCTGTGTGATACCGTCTGCTGAGCAGTGTATCTAAGCCTCTCCTGTGTGATACCGGCTGCTGAGCTGTGTATCTAATCCTCTCCTGTGTGATACTCTCTGCTGAGCCATGTATCTAATCCTCTCCTGGCTGATACTGTCTGCTGAGCTGTGTATCTAATCCTGTCCTGTGTGATACTGTCTGCTGAGCTATGTATCTAATCCTGTCCTGTGTGATACTGTCTGCTGAGCTATGTATCTAATCCTGTCCTGTGTGATACTGTCTGCTGAGCTGTGTATCTAATCCTTTCCTGTGTGATACTGTCTGCTGAGCTGTATATCTAATCCTATCCTGTGTGATACTGTCTTCTGAGCTATGTATCTATTCCTCTCCTGTGTGATGCTGTCTGCTGAGCCATGTATCTAATCCTATCCTGTGTGATACTGTCTGCTGAGCAGTGTATCTAATCCTCTCCTGTGTGATACTGTCTGCTGAGCAGTGTATCTAATCTTATACTGTGTGATACTGTCTCCTGAGCTGTGTATCTAATCCCCACCTGTGTGATACTGTCTGCTGAGCTGTGTATCTAATCCTCTCCTGTGTGATACTGTCTGCTGAGCCGTGTATCTAATCCTATGCTGTGTGATACTGTCTGCTGAGCAGTGTATCTAATCTTACACAGCTCAGCAGACAGTATCACACAGCATATGATTAGATACACTGCTCAGCAGACAGTATCACACAGGAGTGGATTAGATACACGGCTCAGCAGACAGTATCGCACAGGGCGGGATTAGATACACAGCTCAGCAGACAGTATCACACAGGAGAGGCTTAGATACACTGCTCAGCAGACATTATCAAAGGGTAGGATTAGAGATACAGCTCAGCAGACAGTATCACACAGCATAGGATTAGATACACAGCTCAGCAGACAGTACCACACAGCATAGGATTAGATACACGGCTCAGCAGACAGTACCACACAGGAGAGTATTAGATACACAGCTCAGCAGACAGTATCACACAGGAGGGGATTAGATATACTGTGTGATACTGTCTGCTGAGCTGTGTATCTAATCCCCTCCTGTGTGATACTGTCTGCTGAGCTGTGTATCTAATCCTCTCCTGTGTGGTACTGTCTGCTGAGCCGTGTATCTAATCCTATGCTGTGTGGTACTGTCTGCTGAGCTGTGTATCTAATCCTATGCTGTGTGATACTGTCTGCTGAGCTGTGTATCTAATCCTATGCTGTGTGATACTGTCTGCTGAGCTGTATCTCTAATCCTACCCTTTGATAATGTCTGCTGAGCAGTGTATCTAAGCCTCTCCTGTGTGATACCGTCTGCTGAGCAGTGTATCTAAGCCTCTCCTGTGTGATACCGGCTGCTGAGCTGTGTATCTAATCCTCTCCTGTGTGATACTCTCTGCTGAGCCATGTATCTAATCCTCTCCTGGCTGATACTGTCTGCTGAGCTGTGTATCTAATCCTGTCCTGTGTGATACTGTCTGCTGAGCTATGTATCTAATCCTGTCCTGTGTGATACTGTCTGCTGAGCTATGTATCTAATCCTGTCCTGTGTGATACTGTCTGCTGAGCTGTGTATCTAATCCTTTCCTGTGTGATACTGTCTGCTGAGCTGTATATCTAATCCTATCCTGTGTGATACTGTCTGCTGAGCTGTGTATCTATTCCTCTCCTGTGTGATGCTGTCTGCTGAGCCATGTATCTAATCCTATCCTGTGTGATACTGTCTGCTGAGCAGTGTATCTAATCCTCTCCTGTGTGATACTGTCTGCTGAGCAGTGTATCTAATCTTATACTGTGTGATACTGTCTCCTGAGCTGTGTATCTAATCCCCACCTGTGTGATACTGTCTGCTGAGCTGTGTATCTAATCCTCTCCTGTGTGATACTGTCTGCTGAGCCGTGTATCTAATCCTATGCTGTGTGATACTGTCTGCTGAGCAGTGTATCTAATCTTACACAGCTCAGCAGACAGTATCACACAGCATATGATTAGATACACTGCTCAGCAGACAGTATCACACAGGAGTGGATTAGATACACGGCTCAGCAGACAGTATCGCACAGGGCGGGATTAGATACACAGCTCAGCAGACAGTATCACACAGGATAGGATTAGATACACAGTTCATCAGACAGTATCACACATGAGAGGATTAGATACACAGCTCATCAGACTGTTTCACACAGGAGAGGATTAGATACACAGCTCAGCAGACAGTATCACACAGGAGAGGATTAGATACACAGCTCAGCAGACAGTATCACACAGGAGAGGATTAGATACACAGCTCAGCAGACAGTATCACACAGGAGAGGATTAGATACACAGTTCAGCAGACAGTATCACACAGGAGAGGATTAGATACACAGTTCATCAGACAGTATCACACAGGAGAGGATTAGATACACAGTTCATCAGACAGTATCACACAGGAGAGGATTAGATACACAGTTCATCAGACAGTATCACACAGGAGATGATTAGATACACAGTGCATCAGACAGTATCACACAGGAGAGGATTAGATGCACAGCTCAGTAGACAGTATCACACAGGGCGGGATTAGATACACAGCTCAGCTGACAGTATCACACATGAGAGGATTAGATACACAGCTCATCAGACAGTATCACACAGGAGTGGATTAGATACACAGCTCATCAGACAGTATCACACAGGAAAAGATTAGATACACAGCTCATCAGACAGTATCACACAGGAAAGGATTAGATACACGGCTCAGCAGACAGTATCACACAGGAGAGGATTAGATACACAGCTCATCAGACAGTATCACACAGGAAAGGATTAGATACACAGCTCAGCACACAGTATCACACAGGAAAGAATTAGATACACGGCTCAGCAGACAGTATCACACAGGAGAGGATTAGATACACAGCTCAGCAGACAGTATCTCACAGGAGAGGATTAGATACACAGCTCAGCAGCCGGTATCACACAGGAGAGGCTTAGATACACTGCTCAGCAGACGGTATCACACAGGAGAGGCTTAGATACACAGCTCAGCAGACAGTATCACAGGGTAGGATTAGAGATGCAGCTCAGCAGACAGTATCACACAGCATAGGATTAGATACACAGCTCAGCAGACAGTATCACACAGCGTAGGATTAGATACACAGCTCAGCAGACAGTATCACAGGGTAGAATTAGAGATACAGCTCAGCAGACAGTATCACACAGGATAGGAGTAGATACACAGCTCAGCAGACAGTATCACACAGCATAGGATTAGATACACAGCTCAGCAGACAGTATCACACCGGATAGGATTAGATACACGGCTCAGCAGACAGTATCACACAGGAGAGGATTAGATACACAGCTCAGCAGACAGTATCACACAGCATAGGATTAGATACACGGCTCAGCAGACAGTACCACACAGGAGAGTATTAGATACACAGCTCAGCAGACAGTATCACACAGGAGGGGATTAGATATACTGTGTGATACTGTCTGCTGAGCTGTGTATCTAATCCCCTCCTGTGTGATACTGTCTGCTGAGCTGTGTATCTAATCCTCTCCTGTGTGGTACTGTCTGCTGAGCCGTGTATCTAATCCTATGCTGTGTGGTACTGTCTGCTGAGCCGTGTATCTAATCCTGTGCTGTGTGATACTGTCTGCTGAGCTATGTATTTAATCCTCTCCTGTGTGATACTGTCTAATGAACTGTGTATCTAATCCTATGCTGTGTGATACTGTCTGCTGAGCTGTGTATCTAATCCTATGCTGTGTGATACTGTCTGCTGAGCTGTGTATCTAATCCTGTCCTGTGTGATACTGTCTGCTGAGCTATGTATCTAATCTTGTCCTGTGTGATACTGTCTGCTGAGCTGTGCATCTAATCCTATCCTGTGTGATACTATCTGCTGAGCAGTGTATCTAATCCTCTCCTGTGTGATACTGTCTGCTGAGCTGTGTATCTAATCCTCTCCTGTGTGATACTGTCTGCTGAGCTGTGTTTCTAATCACCTCCTGTGTGATACTGTCTGCTGAGCCGTGTATCTAATCCTATGCTGTGTGATACTGTCTGCTGAGCTGTGTATCTAATTCTATGCTGTGTATCTAATCCTCTCCTGTGTGATACTGTCTGCTGAACCATGTATCTAATCCTCTCCAGTGTGATACTGTCTGCTGAGCCATGTATCTAATCCTCTCCTGTGTGATACTGTCTGCTGAGCTGTGTATCTAATCCTATCCTGTGTGATACCATCTGCTGAGCAGTGTATCTAATCCTATCCTGTGTGATACTGTCTGCTGAGCTGTGTATCTAATCCTCTCCTGTGTGATACTGTCTGCTGAGTCGTGTATCTAATCCTCTCCTGTGTGATACTGTGTGCTGAGCTGTGTATCTAATCCTCTCCTGTGTGATACTGTCTGCTGAGCTGTGTATCTAATCCTCTCCTGTGTGATACTGTCTGCTGAGCTGTGTATCTAATCCTATCCTGTGTGATACCATCTGCTGAGCCATTTAACTAATCCTTTCCTGTGTGATACTGTCTGCTGAGCCGTGTACCTAATCCTCTCCTGTGTGATACTGTCTGCTGAGCTGTGTATCTAATCCTATCCTGTGTTATACGGTCTGCTGAGCTGTATATCTAATCCACTCCTGCGTGATACTGTCAGCTGAGCTGTGTATCTAATCCTCTCCTGTGTGATACTGTCAGCTGAGCTGTGTATCTAATCCTCTCCTGTGTGATACCGTCTGCTGAACTATGTATCTAATCCTGTCCTGTGTGATACTGTCTGCTGAGCTGTATCTCTAATCCTGTCCTGTGTGATACGGTCTGCGGAGCCGTGTATCTAATCCTCTCCTGTGTGATACTGTCTGCTGAGCCGTGTATCTATTCCTATGCTGTGTGATACTGTCTGCTGAGCAGTGTATCTAATCTTATACTGTGTGATACTGTCTGATGAGCCGTGTATCTAATCCTCCTCTGTGTGATAGTGTTTGCTGAGCTGTTTATCTAATCCTCTCCTGTGTGATACCATCTGCTGAGCAGTGTATCTAATCCTATCCTGTGTGATACTGTCTGCTGAGCTGTGTATCTAATCCTCTCCTGTGTGATACTGTCTGCTGAGCCGTGTGTCTAATCCTCTCCTGTGTGATACTGTCTGCTGAGCTGTGTATCTAATCCTATGCTGTGTGATACTGTCTGCTGAGCTGTATCTCTAATCCTACCCTGTGTGATACTGTCTGCTAAGCCGTGTATCTAATCCTTTCCTGTGTGATACTGTGTGCTGAGCTGTGTATCTAATCCTCTCCTGTGTGTTGCTGTCTGCTGAGCCGTGTATCTAATCCTTACCTGTGTGATACTGTGTGCTGAGCTGTGTATCTAATCCTCTCCTGTGTGTTGCTGTCTGCTGAGCCGTGTATCTAATCCGTTCCTGTGTGATACTGTGTGCTGAGCTGTGTATCTAATCCTCTCCTGTGTGATACTGTCTGCTGAGCTGTGTATCTAATCCTATCCTGTGTGATACTGCCTGCTGAGCTGTGCATCTAATCCTATCCTGTGTGATACTGTCTGCTGAGCTGTGTATCTAATCCTCTCCTGTGTGATACTGTCTGATGAGCTGTGTATCTAATCCTCTCCTGTGTGATACTGTCTGATGAGCTGTATATCTAATCCTCTCCTGTGTGATACTGTCTGATGAACTGTGTATCTAATTCTATCCTGTGTGATACTGTCTGCTGAGCTGTGTATCTAATCCCGCCCTGTGCGATACTATCTGCTGAGCCGTGTATCTAATCCACTCCTGTGTGATACTATCTGCTGAGCCGTGTATCTAATCCACTCCTGTGTGATACTGTCTGATGAACTGTGTATCTAATCCTCTCATGTGTGATACTGTCAGCTGAGCTGTGTATCTAATCCTCTCCTATGTGATACTGTCTGCTGAGCTGTGTATCTAATCCTTTCCTGTGTGATACCATCTGCTGAGCCATGTATCTAATCCTTTCCTGTGTGATACTGTCTGCTGATCCGTGTATCTAATCCTATGCTGTGTGATACTGTCTGCTGAGCTGTGAATTTAATCCTATGCTGTGTATCTAATCCTGTCCTGTGTGATACTGTCTGCTGAGCTGTGTATCTAATCCTATCCTGTGTGATACTGTCTGCTGAGCTGTGTATCTAATCCTATCCTGTGTGATACTGTCTGCTGAGCCGTATATCTAATCTACTCCTGTGTGATACTGTCAGCTGAGCTGTGTATCTAATCCTCTCCTGTGTGATACTGTCTGCTGAGCTGTATATCTAATCCACTCCTGTGTGATACTGTCAGCTGAGCTGTGTATCTAATCCTCTCCTGTGTGATACTGTCAGCTGAGCTGTGTATCTAATCCTCTCCTGTGTGATACTGTCAGCTGAGCAGTGTATCTAATCCTCTCCTGTGTGATACTGTCTGCTGAGCTGTGTATCTAATCCTATCCTGTGTGATACTGTCTGCTGAGCTGTATCTCTAATCCACTCCTGTGTGATACTGGCTGCGGAGCCGTGTATCTAATCCTCTCCTGTGTGATAATGTCTGCTGAGCTATGTATCTAATCCTCTCCTCTGTGATACTGTATGCTGAGCCATGTATCTAATCCTATCCTGTGTGACACTGTCTGCTGAACTGTGTATCTAATCCTATGCTGTGTGATACTATCTGCTGAGCCGTGTATCTATTCCACTCCTGTGTGATACTGTCTGCTGAGCTGTGTATCTAATCCTATGCTGTGTGATGCTGTCTGCTGAGCTGTGTATCTAATCCTATGCTGTGTGATACTGTCTGCTGAGCTGTATCTCTAATCCTACCCTGTGTGATACTGTCTGCTAAGCCGTGTATCTAATACTTTCCTGTGTGATACTGTGTGCTGAGCAGTGTATCTAATCCTCTCCTGTGTGATACTGTCTGCTGAGCTGTGTATCTAATCCTCTCCTGTGTGTTGCTGTCTGCTGAGCCATGTATCTAATCCTTTCCTGTGTGATAGTGTGCTGAGCTGTGTATCTAATCCTCTCCTGTGTGATACTGTCTGCTGAGCCGTGTATCTAATCCTTTCCTGTGTGATACGGTCTGCTGTGCTGTGTATCTAATCCTCTCTTGTGTGATACTGTCTGATGAACTGTGTATCTAATCCTATCCTGTGCGATACTGTCTGCTGAGCCGTGTATCTAATCCACTCCTGTGTGATACTGTCTGCTGAGCTGTGTATCTAATCCTATGCTGTGTGATACTGTCTGCTGAGCTGTGTATCTAATACTCTCCTGTGTGATACTTTCTGATGAACTGTGTATCTAATTCTATCCTGTGTGATACTGTCTGCTGAGCTGTGTATCTAATCCCGCCCTGTGCGATACTGTCTGCGGAGCCGTGTATCTAATCCACTGCTGTGTGATACTGTCTGCTGAGCTGTGTATCTAATCCAATGCTGTGTGATACTGTCTGCTGAGCTGTGTATCTAATCCTCTCCTGTGTGATACTGTCTGATGAACTGTGTATCTAATCCTCTCATGTGTGATACTGTCAGCTGAGCTGTGTATCTAATCTTCTCCTGTGTGATACTGTCTGATGAACTGTGTATCTAATCCTCTCATGTGTGATACTGTCTGCTGAGCTGTGCATCTAATCATGTCCTGTGTGATACTGTCTGCTGAGCTGTGTATCTAATCCTCTGTGTGATACTGTATGATGAGCTGTGTATCTAATCCCCTCCTGTGTGATACTGTCTGCTGAGCTACATATCTAATCCTGTCCTGTGTGATACTGTCTGCTGAGCTATGTATCTAATCCTGTCCTGTGTGATATTGTCTGCTGAGCTGTGTATCTAATCCTCTCCTGTGTGATACTGTCTGCTGAGCTGTGTATCTAATCCTCTCCTGTGTGATACTGTCTGCTGAGCTGTGTATCTAATCCTATCCTGTGTGATACTGTCTGCTGAGCTGTATCTCTAATCCTCTTCTGTGTGATACTGTCAGCTGAGCCGTGTATCTAATCCTATCCTATGTGATACTGTCTGCTGAGCCGTGTATCTAATCCTATCCTGTGTGATACTGTCTGCTGAGCCGTGTATCTAATCCTATCCTGTGTGATACTGTCTGCTGGGCTGTGCATATAATCCTATGCTGTGTATCTAATCCTCTCCTGTGTGATACTGTCTGCTGAACCATGTATCTAATCCTCTCCTGTGTGATACTGTCTGCTGAGCCGTGTATCTAATCCTATCCTGTGTGATACTGTCTGCTGAGCTGTGTATCTAATCCTATCCTGTGTGATACCATCTGCTGAGCAGTGTATCTAATCATATCCTGTGTGATACTGTCTGCTGAGCTGTGTATCTAATCCTATCCTGTGTGATACCATCTGCTGAGCCGTGTATCTAATCCTATCCTGTGTGATACTGTCTGCTGAGCCGTGTATCTAATCCTATCCTGTGTGATACTGTCTGCTGAGCAGTGTATCTAATCCTATGCTGTGTATCTAATCCTCTCCTGTGTGATACTGTCTGCTGAGCTGTGTATCTAATCCTCTCCTGTGCGATACTGTCAGCTGAGCTATGTATCTAATCCTGTCCTGTGTGATACTGTCAGCTGAGCTGTGTATCTAATCCTCTCCTGTGTGATACTGTCTGCTGAGCTATGTATCTAATCCTCTCCTGTGTGATACTGTCAGCTGAGCTGTGTATCTAATCCTATCCTGTGTGATACTGTCTGCTGAGCCGTGTATCTAATCCTCTCCTGTGTGATACTGTCTGCTGAGCTGTGTATCTAATCCTATGCTGTGTATCTAATCCTCTCCTGTGTGATACTGTCTGCTGAGCTGTGTATCTAATCCTCTCCTGTGCGATACTGTCAGCTGAGCTATGTATCTAATCCTGTCCTGTGTGATACTGTCAGCTGAGCTGTGCATCTAATCCTCTCCTGTGTGATACTGTCTGCTGAGCTATGTATCTAATCCTCTCCTGTGTGATACTGTCTGCTGAGCTGTGTATCTTATCCTCTCCTGTGTGATACTGTCTGCTGAGCTGTGTATCTAATCCTCTCCTGTGTGATACTGTCTGCTGAGCTGTATATCTAATCCACTCCTGTGTGATACTGTCAGCTGAGCTGTGTATCTAATCCTCTCCTGTGTGATACCGTCTGCTGAGCTATGTATCTAATCCTGTCCTGTGTGATACTGTCTGCTGAGCTGTGTATCTAATCCTATCCTGTGTGATACTGTCTGCTGCGCTGTGTATCTAATCCTCTCCTGTGTGATACTGTCTGCTGAGCTGTGTATCTAATCCTCTCCTGTGTGATACTGTCTGCTGAGCTGTGTATCTAATCCTCTCCTGTGTGATACTGTCTGCTGAGCTGTGTATCTAATCCTCTCTTGTGTGATACTGTCTGCTGAGCTGTGTATCTAATCCTCTCCTGTGTGATACTGTCTGCTGAGCTGTGTATCTAATACTCTCCTGTGTGAAACCGTCTGCTGAGCTGTGTATCTAATCCTCTCCTGTGTGATACTGTCTGCTGCGCTGTGTATCTAATCCTCTCCTGTGTGATACTGTCTGCTGAGCTGTGTATCTAATCCTACCCTGTGTGATACTGTCTGATGAACTGTGTATCTAATTCTATCCTGTGTGATACTGTCTGCTGAGCTGTGTATCTAATCCCGCCCTGTGCGATACTGTCTGCTGAGCCGTGTTTCTAATCCACTCCTGTGTGATGCTGTCTGCTGAGCCGTGTATCTAATCCAATGCTGTGTGATACTGTCAGCTGAGATGTGTATCTAATCCTCTCCTGTGTGATACTGTCTGATGAACTGTGTGTCTAATCCTCTCCTGTGTGATACTGTCAGCTGAGCTGTGTATCTAATCCTCTTCTGTGTGATACTGTCTGCTGAACTGTGTATCTAATCCTCTCCTGTGTGATACTGTCTGCTGAGCTGTGTATCTAATCCTCTCCTGTGTGATACTGTCTGATGAGCTGTGTATCTAATCCTCTCCTGTGTGATACTGTCAGCTGAGCTGTGTATCTAATCCTCTCCTGTGTGATACTGTCTGCTGAGCTGTGTATCTAATCCTCTCCTGTGTGATACTGTCTGCTGAGCTGTGTATCTAATCCACTCCTGTGTGATACTGTCTGCTGAGCTGTGTATCTAATCCTATGCTGTGTGATACTGTCTGGTGAGCTGTGTATCTAATCCTCTCCTGTGTGATACCGTCTGCTGAGCTGTGCATCTAATCCTATCCTGTGTGATACTGTCTGCTGAGCTGTGTATCTAATCCTCTCCTGTGTGATACTGTCTGATGAGCTGTGTATCTATTCCTCTCCTGTGTGATACTGTCTGATGAACCGTGTATCTAATCCAATGCTGTGTGATACTGTCTGATGAGCTGTGTATTTAATCCTATCCTGTGTGATACCATCTGCTGAGCTGTGTATCTAATCCTCTCCTGTGTGATAATGTCTGCTGAGCCATGTATCTAATCATCTCCTGTGTGATAGTGTCTGCTGAGCTGTGTATCTAATCCTATCCTGTGTGATACTGTCTGCTGAGCTGTATATCTAATCCACTCCTGTGTGATACTGTCAGCTTAGCTGTGTATCTAATCCTCTCCTGTGTGATACTGTCAGCTGAGCTGTGTATCTATTCCTCTCCTGTGTGATACTGTCAGCTGAGCTGTGTATCTAATCCTCTCCTGTGTGATACTGTCTGATGAGCTGTGTATCTAATCCTATCCTGTGTGATACTGTTTGCTGAGCTGTGTATCTAATCCTATGCTGTGTGATACTGTCTGCTGAGCTGTATCTCTAATCCTATCCTGTATGATACTGTCTGCTGAGCTGTGTATCTAATCCTCTCCTGTGTGATACTGTCTGCTGAGCTGTGTATCTAATCCTCTCCTGTGTGATAATGTCTGCTGAGCTATGTATCTAATCCTCTCCTGTGTGATACTGTCTGCTGAGCCATGTATCTAATCCTATCCTGTGTGATACTGTCTGCTGAGCCGTGTATCTATTCCTATGCTGTGTGATACTGTCTGCTGAGCAGTGTATCTAATATTATACTGTGTGATACTGTCTTCTGAGCTGTGTATCTCATCCTATCCTGTGTGATACTGTCTGCTGAGCTGTGTATCTAATCCTATCCTGTGTGATACTGTCTGCTGAGCTGTATCTCTAATCCTACCCTGTGTGATACTGTCTGCTAAGCCGTGTATCTAATCCTTTCCTGTGTGATACTGTGTGCTGAGCTGTGTATCTAATCCTCTCCTGTGTGTTGCTGTCTGCTGAGCCGTGTATCTAATCCTCTCCTGTGTGATACTGTCTGATGAACTGTGTATCTAATCCTCTCCTGTGTGATACTGTCTGATGAGCTGTGTATCTAATCCTCTCCTGGGTGATACTGTCTGATGAACTGTGTATCTAATTCTATCCTGTGTGATACTGTCTGCTGAGCTGTGTATCTAATCCCGCCCTGTGCGATACTGTCTGCTGAGCCGTGTATCTAATCCACTCCTGTGTGATACTGTCTGCTGAGCCGTGTATCTAATCCAATGCTGTGTGATACTGTCTGCTGAGCTGTGTATCTAATCCTCTCCTGTGTGATAGTGTCTGATGAACTGTGTATCTAATCCTCTCATGTGTGATACTGTCAGCTGAGCTGTGTATCTAATCTTCTCCTGTGTGATACTGTGTGATGAACTGTGTATCTAATCCTCTCATGTGTGATACTGTCTGCTGAGCTGTGCATCTAATCCTCTCCTGTGCGATACTGTCTGCTGAGCTGTGTATCTAATCCTGCCCTGTGTGATACTGTCTGCTGAGCTGTGTATCTAATCCTGCCCTGTGTGATACCGTCTGCTGAGCCATGTATCTAATCCTCTCCTGTGTGATACTGTCTGCTGAGCTATGTATCTAATCCTGCCCTGTGTGATACCGTCTGCTGAGCCATGTATCTAATCCTCTCCTGTGTGATACTGTCTGCTGAGCTATGTATCTAATCCTGTCCTGTGTGATACTGTCTGCTGAGCTATGTATCTAATCCTGCCCTGTGTGATACCGTCTGCTGAGCTATGTATCTAATCCTGTCCTGTGTGATACCGTCTGCTGAGCTATGTATCTAATCCTCTCCTGTGTGATACTGTCTGCTGAGCTATGTATCTAATCCTCTCCTGTGTGATACTGTCTGCTGAGCAGTGTATCTAATCCTCTCCTGTGTGATACTGTCTGCTGAGCTGTGTATCTAATCCTCTCCTGTGTGATACTGTCTGCTGAGCCGTGTATCTAACCTGCCCTGTGTGATACTGTCTGCTGAGCTGTGTATCTAATCCCCTCCTGTGTGATACTGTCTGCTGAGCCGTGTATCTAATCCTATGCTGTGTGATACTGTCTGCTGAGCCATGTATCTAATCCTATCCTGTGTGATACTGTCTGCTGGGCTGTGTATCTTATCCTCTCCTGTGTGATACTGTCTGCTGAACCATGTATCTAATCCTCTCCTGTGTGATACTGTCTGCTGAGCCGTGTATCTAATCCTATCCTGTGTGATACTGTCTGCTGAGCTGTGTATCTAATGCTATCCTGTGTGATACCATCTGCTGAGCAGTGTATCTAATCCTATCCTGTGTGATACTGTCTGCTGAGCTGTGTATCTAATCCTCTCCTGTGTGATACTGTCTGATGAACTGTGTATCTAATCCTATCCTGTGTGATACGGTCTGCTGAGCTGTGTATCTAATCCTCTCCTGTGTGATACTGTCTGAACTGTGTATCTAATCCTATCCTGTGTGATACGGTCTGCTGAGCTGTGTATCTAATCCTCTCCTGTGTGATACTGACTGATGAGCTGTGTATCTATTCCTCTCCTGTGTAATACCGGCTGCTGAGCTGTGTATCTAATCCTCTCCTGTGTGACACTGTCTGCTGAGCTGTGTATCTAATCCTCTCCTGTGTGATACTGTCTGCTGAGCTGTGTATCTAATCCTCTCCTGTGTGATACTGTCTGATGAACTGTGTATCTAATCCTATCCTGTGTGATACGGTCTGCTGAGCTGTGTATCTAGTCCTGTCCTGTGTGATACTGTCTGCTGAGCTGTGTATCTAATCCTATGCTGTGTGATACTGTCTGCTGAGCTGTGTATCTAATCGTATCCTGTGTGATACTCTCTGCTGAGCCGTGTATCTAATCCTCTCCTGTGTGATACCGTGTGCTGAGCAGTGTATCTAATCCTCTCCTGTGTGATACTGTCAGCTGAGCTGTGTATCTAATCCTCTCCTGTGCGTTCTTTCTGCTGAGCTGTGTATCTAATCCTCTCCTGTGTGATACTGTCTGCTGAGCCGTGTATCTAATCCTCTCCTGTGTGATACCGTCTGCTGAGCCGTGTATTTAATCCTATCCTGTGTGATACTGTCTGCTGAGCTGTGTATCTAATCCTATCTTGTGTGATACTGTCTGCTGAGCTGTGTATCTAATCCTATCCTGTGTGATATTGTCTGCTGAGCTGTGTATCTAATCCTGTCCTGTGTGATACAGTCTGCTGAGCTGTGTATCTAATGCTGTCCTGTGTGATACTGTCTGCTGAGCTGTGTATCTAATCCTATCCTGTGTGATACTGTCTGCTGAGCTGTGTATCTAATCCTGTCCTGTGTGATACCGTCTGCTGAGCTGTGTATTTAATCCTCTCCTGTGCGATACTGTCTGCTGAGCTGTGTATCTAATCCTCTCCTGTGTGATACTGTCTGCTGAGCCGTGTATCTTATTCTTTCCTGTGTGATACTGTGTGCTGAGCTGTGTATCTAATCCTCTCCTGTGTGATACTGTCTGATGAGCTGTGTATCTAATCCTATCCTGTGTGATACTGTCTGCTGAGCTGTATATCTAATCCACTCCTGTGTGATACTGTCAGCTGAGCTGTGTATCTAATCCTCTCCTGTGTGATACTGTCTGCTGAACTGTATATCTAATCCACTCCTGTGTGATACTGTCAGCTGAGCTGTGTATCTAATCCTCTCCTGTGTGATACTGTCAGCTGAACTGTGTATCTAATCCTATCCTGTGTGATACGGTCTGCTGAGCTGTGTATCTAATCCTCTCCTGTGTGATACTGACTGATGAGCTGTGTATCTATTCCTCTCCTGTGTAATACCGGCTGCTGAGCTGTGTATCTAATCCTCTCCTGTGTGACACTGTCTGCTGAGCTGTGTATCTAATCCTCTCCTGTGTGATACTGTCAGCTGAACTGTGTATCTAATCCTATCCTGTGTGATACGGTCTGCTGAGCTGTGTATCTAATCCTCTCCTGTGTGATACTGTCTGATGAACTGTGTATCTAATCCTATCCTGTGTGATACGGTCTGCTGAGCTGTGTATCTAATCCTCTCCTGTGTGATACTGTCTGATGAACTGTGTATCTAATCCTATCCTGTGTGATACGGTCTGCTGAGCTGTGTATCTAATCCTGTCCTGTGTGATACTGTCTGCTGAGCTGTGTATCTAATCCTATGCTGTGTGATACTGTCTGCTGAGCTGTGTATCTAATCGTATCCTGTGTGATACTCTCTGCTGAGCCGTGTATCTAATCCTCTCCTGTGTGATACCGTGTGCTGAGCAGTGTATCTAATCCTCTCCTGTGTGATACTGTCAGCTGAGCTGTGTATCTAATCCTGTCCTGTGTGATACTGTCTGCTGAGCTGTGTATCTAATCCTGTCCTGTGTGATACTGTCTGCTGAGCTGTGTATCTAATCCTATGCTGTGTGATACTGTCTGCTGAGCTGTGTATCTAATCGTATCCTGTGTGATACTCTCTGCTGAGCCGTGTATCTAATCCTCTCCTTTGTGATACCGTGTGCTGAGCAGTGTATCTAATCCTCTCCTGTGTGATACTGTCAGCTGAGCTGTGTATCTAATCCTCTCCTGTGCGTTCTTTCTGCTGAGCTGTGTATCTAATCCTCTCCTGTGTGATACTGTCTGCTGAGCCGTGTATCTAATCCTCTCCTGTGTGATACTGTCTGCTGAGCCGTGTATCTAATCCTCTCCTGTGTGATACCGTGTGCTGAGCAGTGTATCTAATCCTCTCCTGTGTGATACTGTCAGCTGAGCTGTGTATCTAATCCTCTCCTGTGCGTTCTTTCTGCTGAGCTGTGTATCTAATCCTCTCCTGTGTGATACTGTGTGCTGAGCTGTGTATCTAATCCTCTCCTGTGTGATACTGTCTGCTGAGCTGTGTATCTAATCCTCTCCTGTGTGATACTGTCTGCTGAGCTGTGTATCTAATCCTCTCCTGTGTGATACTGTCTGCTGAGCTGTGTATCTAATCCTATCCTGTGTGATACTGTCTGCTGAGCTGTGCATCTAATCCACTCCTGTGTGATACTATCTGCTGAGCTATGCATCTAATCCTATCCTGTGTGATATTGTCTGCTGAGCTGTGTATCTAATCCTGTCCTGTGTGATACAGTCTGCTGAGCTGTGTATCTAATGCTGTCCTGTGTGATACTGTCTGCTGAGCTGTGTATCTAATCCTATCCTGTGTGATACTGTCTGCTGAGCTGTGTATCTAATCCTGTCCTGTGTGATACCGTCTGCTGAGCTGTGTATCTAATGCTCTCCTGTGTGATACTGTCTGCTGAGCCGTGTATCTAATTCTTTCCTGTGTGATACTGTGTGCTGAGCTGTGTATCTAATCCTCTCCTGTGTGATACTGTCTGATGAGCTGTGTATCTAATCCTATCCTGTGTGATACTGTCTGCTGAGCTGTATATCTAATCCACTCCTGTGTGATACTGTCAGCTGAGCTGTGTATCTAATCCTCTCCTGTGTGATACTGTCAGCTGAGCTGTGTATCTAATCCTCTCCTGTGTAATACTGTCTGCTGAGCTGTGTATCTAATCCTATCCTGTGTGATACTGTCTGCTGAGCTGTATATCTAATCCACTCCTGTGTGATACTGTCAGCTGAGCTGTGTATCTAATCCTCTCCTGTGTGATACTGTCTGCTGAGCTGTATATCTAATCCACTCCTGTGTGATACTGTCAGCTGAGCTGTGTATCTAATCCTCTCCTGTGTGATACTGTCAGCTGAGCTGTGTATCTAATCCTCTCCTGTGTGATACTGTCAGCTGAGCTGTGTATCTAATCCTCTCCTGTGTGATACTGTCTGCTGAGCTGTGTATCTAATCCTATCCTGTGTGATACTGTCTGCTGAGCTGTATCTCTAATCCTACCCTGTGTGATACTGGCTGCGGAGCCGTGTATCTAATCCTCTCCTGTGTGTTAATGTCTGCTGAGCTATGTATCTAATCCTATCCTGTGTGATACTGTCTGCTGAGCCGTGTATCTAATCCTATGCTGTGTGATACTGTCTGCTGAGCCGTGTATCTATTCCACTCCTGTGTGATACTGTCTGCTGAGCTGTGTATCTAATCCTATGCTGTGTGATGCGGTCTGCTGAGCTGTGTATCTAATCCTATGCTGTGTGATACTGTCTGCTGAGCTGTATCTCTAATCCTACCCTGTGTGATACTGTCTGCTAAGCCGTGTATCTAATCCTTTCCTGTGTGATACTGTGTGCTGAGCTGTGTATCTAATTCTCTCCTGTGTGTTGCTGTCTGCTGAGCTGTGTATCTAATCCTCTCCTGTGTGATACTGTCTGATGCGCTGTGTATCTAATCCTCTCCTGTGTGATACTGTCTGATGCGCTGTGTATCTAATCCTTTCCTGTGTGATACTGTCTGATGAACTGTGTATCTAATCCTCTCCTGTGTGATACTGTCTGCTGAGCCGTGTATCTAATCCTTTCCAGTGTGATAGTGTGCTGAGCTGTGTATCTAATCCTCTCCTGTGTGATACGGTCTGCTGTGCTGTGTATCTAATCCTCTCTTGTGTGATACTGTCTGATGAACTGTGTATCTAATCCTATCCTGTGTGATACTGTCTGCTGAGCCGTGTATCTAATCCACTCATGTGTGATACTGTCTGCTGAGCTGTGTATCTAATCCCATCCTGTGTGATACTGTCTGCTGAGCTGTGTATCTAATCCTCTCCTTTGTGATACTGTCTGATGAACTGTGTATCTAATCCTCTCCTGTGTGATACTGTCAGCTGAGCCGTGTATCTAATCCTCTCCTGTGTGATACTGTCTGCTGAGCTGTGTATCTAATCCTCTCCTGTGTGATACTGTCTGATGAGCTGTGTATCTAATCCTCTCCTGTGTGATACTGTCTGATGAGCTGTGTATCTAATCCTCTCCTGTGTGATACTGTCTGATGAACTGTGTATCTAATTCTATCCTGTGTGATACTGTCTGCTGAGCTGTGTATCTAATCCCGCCCTGTGCGATACTGTCTGCTGAGCCGTGTATCTAATCCACTCCTGTGTGATACTGTCTGCTGAGCCGTGTATCTAATCCAATGCTGTGTGATACTGTCTGCTGAGCTGTGTATCTAATCCTCTCCTGTGTGATACTGTCTGATGAACTGTGTATCTAATCCTCTCATGTGTGATACTGTCAGCTGAGCTGTGTATCTAATCTTCTCCTGTGTGATACTGTCTGATGAACTGTGTATCTAATCCTCTCATGTGTGATGCTGTCTGCTGAGCTGTGCATCTAATCATGTCCTGTGTGATACTGTCTGCTGAGCTGTGTATCTAATCCTCTCGTGTGATACTGTCTGATGAACTGTGTATCTAATTTTATCCTGTGTGATACTGTCTTCTGAGCTGTGTATCTAATCCTATGCTGTGTGATACTGTCTGCTGAGCTGTGTATCTAATCCTATGCTGTGTGATACTGTCTGCTGAGCTGTGTATCTAATCCTTTCCTGTGTGATACTGTGTGCTGAGCTGTGTATCTAATTCTCTCCTGTGTGTTGCTGTCTGCTGAGCCGTGTATCTAATCCACTCCTGTGTGATACTGTCTGCTGAGCTGTGTATCTAATCCTATGCTGTGTGATACTGTCTGCTGAGCTGTGTATCTAATCCTTTCCTGTGTGATACTGTGTGCTGAGCTGTGTATCTAATTCTCTCCTGTGTGTTGCTGTCTGCTGAGCCGTGTATCTAATCCACTCCTGTGTGATACTGTCTGCTGAGCTGTGTATCTAATCCTACCCTGTGTGATACTGTCTGCTAAGCCGTGTATCTAATCCTTTCCTGTGTGATACTGTGTGCTGAGCTGTGTATCTAATTCTCTCCTGTGTGTTGCTGTCTGCTGAGCCGTGTATCTAATCCACTCCTGTGTGATACTGTCTGCTGAGCTGTGTATCTAATCCTATGCTGTGTGATACTGTCTGCTGAGCTGTGTATCTAATCCTCTCCTGTGTGATACTGTCTGATGAACTGTGTATCTAATCCTCTCCTGTGTGATACTGTCTGCTGAGCTGTGTATCTAATCCTCCCCTGTGTGATACTGTCTGCTGAGCTGTGTATCTAATCCTCTCCTGTGTGATACTGTCTGCTGAGCAGTGCATCTAATCCTATCCTGTGTGATACTGTCTGCTGAGCTGTGTATCTAATCCTCTCCTGTGTGATACTGTCTGCTGAGCCGTGTATCTAATCCACTCCTGTGTGATACTGTCTGCTGAGCCGTGTATCTAATCCAATGCTGTGTGATACTGTCTGCTGAGCTGTGTATCTAATCCTCTCCTGTGTGATACTGTCTGATGAACTGTGTATCTAATCCTCTCATGTGTGATACTGTCAGCTGAGCTGTGTATCTAATCTTCTCCTGTGTGATACTGTGTGATGAACTGTGTATCTAATCCTGTCCTGTGTGATACCGTCTGCTGAGCTACATATCTAATCCTGTCCTGTGTGATACTGTCTGCTGAGCTGTGCATCTAATCTTATCCTGTGTGATACTATCTGCAGAGCAGTGTATCTAATCCTCTCCTGTGTGATACTGTCTGCTGAGCTGTGTATCTAATCCTCTCCTGTGTGATACTGTCTGCTGAGCTGTGCATCTAATCCTATCCTATGTGATACTGTCTGTTGAGCTGTGTATCTAATCCTCTCCTGTGTGATACTGTCTGCTGAGCTGTGTTTCTAATCCCCTCCTGTGTGATACTGTCTGCTGAGCCGTGTATCTAATCCTATGCTGTGTGATACTGTCTGCTGAGCCATGTATCTAATCCTATCCTGTGTGATACTGTATGCTGAGCTGTGTATCTAATCCTATCCTGTGTGATACTGTCTGCTGAGCTATGTATCTAATCCTCTCCTGTTTGATACTGTCTTCTGAGCCGTGTATCTAAACCTATCCTGTGTGATACTGTCTGCTGAGCCGTGTATCTAATCCACTCCTATGTGATACTGTCAGCTGAGCTGTGTATCTAATCCTTTCCTGTGTGATACCGTCTGCTGAGCTATGTATCTAATCCTGTCCTGTGTGATACTGTCTGCTGAGCTGTATCTCTAATCCTACCCTGTGTGATACCGTCTGCTGAGCTGTGTATCTAATCCTCTCCTGTGTGATACTGTCTGCTGAGCTGTGTATCTAATCCTCTCCTGTGTGATACTGTCTGCTGAGCTGTGTATCTAATCCTCTCCTGTGTGATACTGTCCGATGAGCTGTGTATCTAATCCTCTCCTGTGTGATACTGTCTGATGAGCTGTGTATCTAATCCTCTCGTGTGATACTGTCTGATGAACTGTGTATCTAATTCTATCCTGTGTGATACTGTTTTCTGAGCTGTGTATCTCATCCTATGCTGTGTGATACTGTCTGCTGAGCTGTGTATCTAATCCTATGCTGTGTGATACTGTCTGCTGAGCTGTATCTCTAATCCTACCCTGTGTGATACTGTCTGCTAAGCCGTGTATCTAATCCTTTCCTGTGTGATACTGTGTGCTGAGCTGTGTATCTAATTCTCTCCTGTGTGTTGCTGTCTGCTGAGCCGTGTATCTAATCCACTCCTGTGTGATACTGTCTGCTGAGCTGTGTATCTAATCCTATGCTGTGTGATACTGTCTGCTGAGCTGTGTATCTAATCCTCCCCTGTGTGATACTGTCTGCTGAGCTGTGTATCTAATCCTCTCCTGTGTGATACTGTCTGCTGAGCAGTGCATCTAATCCTATCCTGTGTGATACTGTCTGCTGAGCTGTGTATCTAATCCTCTCCTGTGTGATACTGTCTGCTGAGCCGTGTATCTAATCCACTCCTGTGTGATACTGTCTGCTGAGCCGTGTATCTAATCCAATGCTGTGTGATACTGTCTGCTGAGCTGTGTATCTAATCCTCTCCTGTGTGATACTGTCTGATGAACTGTGTATCTAATCCTCTCATGTGTGATACTGTCAGCTGAGCTGTGTATCTAATCTTCTCCTGTGTGATACTGTGTGATGAACTGTGTATCTAATCCTGTCCTGTGTGATACCGTCTGCTGAGCTACATATCTAATCCTGTCCTGTGTGATACTGTCTGCTGAGCTGTGCATCTAATCTTATCCTGTGTGATACTATCTGCTGAGCAGTGTATCTAATCCTATGCTGTGTGATACTGTCAGCTGAGCTGTGTATCTAATCCTACCCTGTGTGATACTGTCTGCTGAGCAGTGTATCTAATCCTCTCCTGTGTGATACTGTCAGCTGAGCTGTGTATCTAATCCTCTCCTGTGCGTTCTTTCTGCTGAGCTGTGTATCTAATCCTCTCCTGTGTGATACTGTCTGCTGAGCCGTGTATCTAATCCTCTCCTGTGTGATACCGTCTGCTGAGCCGTGTATTTAATCCTATCCTGTGTGATACTGTCTGCTGAGCTGTGTATCTAATCCTATCCTGTGTGATACTGTCTGCTGAGCTGTGCATCTAATCCACTCCTGTGTGATACTATCTGCTGAGCTATGCATCTAATCCTATCCTGTGTGATATTGTCTGCTGAGCTGTGTATCTAATCCTGTCCTGTGTGATACAGTCTGCTGAGCTGTGTATCTAATGCTGTCCTGTGTGATACTGTCTGCTGAGCTGTGTATCTAATCCTATCCTGTGTGATACTGTCTGCTGAGCTGTGTATCTAATCCTGTCCTGTGTGATACCGTCTGCTGAGCTGTGTATCTAATGCTCTCCTGTGTGATACTGTCTGCTGAGCCGTGTATCTAATTCTTTCCTGTGTGATACTGTGTGCTGAGCTGTGTATCTAATCCTCTCCTGTGTGATACTGTCTGATGAGCTGTGTATCTAATCCTATCCTGTGTGATACTGTCTGCTGAGCTGTATATCTAATCCACTCCTGTGTGATACTGTCAGCTGAGCTGTGTATCTAATCCTCTCCTGTGTGATACTGTCAGCTGAGCTGTGTATCTAATCCTCTCCTGTGTAATACTGTCTGCTGAGCTGTGTATCTAATCCTATCCTGTGTGATACTGTCTGCTGAGCTGTATATCTAATCCACTCCTGTGTGATACTGTCAGCTGAGCTGTGTATCTAATCCTCTCCTGTGTGATACTGTCTGCTGAGCTGTATATCTAATCCACTCCTGTGTGATACTGTCAGCTGAGCTGTGTATCTAATCCTCTCCTGTGTGATACTGTCAGCTGAGCTGTGTATCTAATCCTCTCCTGTGTGATACTGTCAGCTGAGCTGTGTATCTTACCCTCTCCTGTGTGATACTGTCTGCTGAGCTGTGTATCTAATCCTATCCTGTGTGATACTGTCTGCTGAGCTGTATCTCTAATCCTACCCTGTGTGATACTGGCTGCGGAGCCGTGTATCTAATCCTCTCCTGTGTGTTAATGTCTGCTGAGCTATGTATCTAATCCTATCCTGTGTGATACTGTCTGCTGAGCCGTGTATCTAATCCTATGCTGTGTGATACTGTCTGCTGAGCCGTGTATCTATTCCACTCCTGTGTGATACTGTCTGCTGAGCTGTGTATCTAATCCTATCCTGTGTGATACTGTCTGCTGAGCTGTATCTCTAATCCTACCCTGTGTGATACTGTCTGCTAAGCCGTGTATCTAATCCTTTCCTGTGTGATACTGTGTGCTGAGCTGTGTATCTAATTCTCTCCTGTGTGTTGCTGTCTGCTGAGCTGTGTATCTAATCCTCTCCTGTGTGATACTGTCTGATGCGCTGTGTATCTAATCCTCTCCTGTGTGATACTGTCTGATGCGCTGTGTATCTAATCCTTTCCTGTGTGATACTGTCTGATGAACTGTGTATCTAATCCTCTCCTGTGTGATACTGTCTGCTGAGCTGTGTATGTAATCCTCTCCTGTGTGATACTGTCTGCTGAGCCGTGTATCTAATCCTTTCCAGTGTGATAGTGTGCTGAGCTGTGTATCTAATCCTCTCCTGTGTGATACGGTCTGCTGTGCTGTGTATCTAATCCTCTCTTGTGTGATACTGTCTGATGAACTGTGTATCTAATCCTATCCTGTGCGATACTGTCTGCTGAGCCGTGTATCTAATCCACTCATGTGTGATACTGTCTGCTGAGCTGTGTATCTAATCCCATCCTGTGTGATACTGTCTGCTGAGCTGTGTATCTAATCCTCTCCTTTGTGATACTGTCTGATGAACTGTGTATCTAATCCTCTCCTGTGTGATACTGTCAGCTGAGCCGTGTATCTAATCCTCTCCTGTGTGATACTGTCTGCTGAGCTGTGTATCTAATCCTCTCCTGTGTGATACTGTCTGCTGAGCTGTGTATCTAATCCTCTCCTGTGTGATACTGTCTGATGAGCTGTGTATCTAATCCTCTCCTGTGTGATACTGTCTGATGAGCTGTGTATCTAATCCTCTCCTGTGTGATACTGTCTGATGAACTGTGTATCTAATTCTATCCTGTGTGATACTGTCTGCTGAGCTGTGTATCTAATCCCGCCCTGTGCGATACTGTCTGCTGAGCCGTGTATCTAATCCACTCCTGTGTGATACTGTCTGCTGAGCCGTGTATCTAATCCAATGCTGTGTGATACTGTCTGCTGAGCTATGTATCTAATCCTCTCCTGTGTGATACTGTCTGATGAACTGTGTATCTAATCCTCTCATGTGTGATACTGTCAGCTGAGCTGTGTATCTAATCTTCTCCTGTGTGATACTGTCTGATGAACTGTGTATCTAATCCTCTCATGTGTGATGCTGTCTGCTGAGCTGTGCATCTAATCATGTCCTGTGTGATACTGTCTGCTGAGCTGTGTATCTAATCTTATACTGTGTGATACTGTCTGCTGAGCCGTGTATCTATTCCACTCCTGTGTGATACTGTCTGCTGAGCTGTGTATCTATTCCACTCCTGTGTGATACTGTCTGCTGAGCTGTGTATCTAATCCTCTCCTGTGTGATACTGTCTGCTGAGCCGTGTATCTAATCCTATCCTGTGTGATACTGTCTGCTGAGCTGTGTATCTATTCCACTCCTGTGTGATACTGTCTGCTGAGCCGTGTATCTAACCTGCCCTGTGTGATACTGTCTGCTGAGCTGTGTATCTAATCCCCTCCTGTGTGATACTGTCTGCTGAGCCGTGTATCTAATCCTATGCTGTGTGATACTGTCTGCTGAGCCATGTATCTAATCCTATCCTGTGTGATACTGTCTGCTGAGCCGTGTATCTAATCCTATCCTGTGTGATACTGTCTGCTGAGCTGTGTATCTTATCCTCTCCTGTGTGATACTGTCTGCTGAGCTGTGTATCTAATCCCCTCCTGTGTGATACTGTCTGCTGAGCCGTGTATCTAATCCTATGCTGTGTGATACTGTCTGCTGAGCCATGTATCTAATCCTATCCTGTGTGATACTGTCTGCTGAGCCGTGTATCTAATCCTATCCTGTGTGATACTGTCTGCTGAACCATGTATCTAATCCTCTCCTGTGTGATACTGTCTGCTGAGCCGTGTATCTAATCCTATCCTGTGTGATACTGTCTGCTGAGCCGTTTATCTAATCCTATCCTGTGTGATACTGTCTGCTGAGCTGTGTATCTAATCCCCTCCTGTGTGATACTGTCTGCTGAGCCGTGTATCTAATCCTATGCTGTGTGATACTGTCTGCTGAGCCATGTATCTAATCCTATCCTGTGTGATACTGTCTGCTGAGCCGTGTATCTAATCCTATCCTGTGTGATACTGTCTGCTGAACCATGTATCTAATCCTCTCCTGTGTGATACTGTCTGCTGAGCCATGTATCTAATCCTATCCTGTGTGATACTGTCTGCTGAGCTGTGTATCTAATCCTATCCTGTGTGATACCATCTGCTGAGCAGTGTATCTAATCCTATCCTGTGTGATACTGTCTGCTGAGCTGTGTATCTAATCCTCTCCTGTGTGATACTGTCTGATGAACTGTGTATCTAATCCTATCCTGTGTGTTGCGGTCTGCTGAGCTGTGTATCTAATCCTCTCCTGTGTGATACTGTCTGATGAACTGTGTATCTAATCCTATCCTGTGTGATACGGTCTGCTGAGCTGTGTATCTAATCCTCTCCTGTGTGATACTGACTGATGAGCTGTGTATCTATTCCTCTCCTGTGTGACACTGTCTGCTGAGCTGTGTATCTAATCCTCTCCTGTGTAATACTGTCTGATGAACTGTGTATCTAATCCTATCCTGTGTGATACGGTCTGCTGAGCTGTGTATCTAATCCTCTCCTGTGTGATACTGTCTGATGAACTGTGTATCTAATCCTCTCCTGTGTGATACTGTCTGCTGAGCTGTGTATCTAATTCTCTCCTGTGTGTTGCTGTCTGCTGAGCCGTGTATCTAATCCTTTCCTGTGTGATAGTGTGCTGAGCTGTGTATCTAATCCTCTCCTGTGTGATACTGTCTGATGCGCTGTGTATCTAATCCTTTCCTGTGTGATACTGTGTGCTGAGCTGTGTATCTAATCCTCTCCTGTGTGATACTGTCTGCTGAGCCGTGTATCTAATCCTTTCCAGTGTGATAGTGTGCTGAGCTGTGTATCTAATCCTCTCCTGTGTGATACGGTCTGCTGTGCTGTGTATCTAATCCTCTCTTGTGTGATACTGTCTGATGAACTGTGTATCTAATCCTATCCTGTGCGATACTGTCTGCTGAGCCGTGTATCTAATCCACTCCTGTGTGACACAGTCTGCTGAGCTGTGTATCTAATCCTCTCCTGTGTGATACTGTCTGATGAACTGTGTATCTAATCCTCTCCTGTGTGATACTGTCAGCTGAGCCGTGTATCTAATCCTCTCCTGTGTGATACTGTCTGCTGAGCTGTGTATCTAATCCTCTCCTGTGTGATACTGTCTGATGAGCTGTGTATCTAATCCTCTCCTGTGTGATACTGTCTGATGAGCTGTGTATCTAATCCTCTCCTGTGTGATACTGTCTGATGAGCTGTGTATCTAATCCTCTCCTGTGTGATACTGTCAGCTGAGCCGTGTATCTAATCCTCTCCTGTGTGATACTGTCTGCTGAGCTGTGTATCTAATCCTCTCCTGTGTGATACTGTCTGATGAGCTGTGTATCTAATCCTCTCCTGTGTGATACTGTCTGATGAGCTGTGTATCTAATCCTCTCCTGTGTGATACTGTCTGCTGAGCTGTGTATCTAATCCCGCCCTGTGCGATACTGTCTGCTGAGCAGTGTATCTAATCCACTCCTGTGTGATACTGTCTGCTGAGCCGTGTATCTAATCCAATGCTGTGTGATACTGTCTGCTGAGCTGTGTATCTAATCCTCTCCTGTGTGATACTGTCTGATGAACTGTGTATCTAATCCTCTCATGTGTGATACTGTCAGCTGAGCTGTGTATCTAATCTTCTCCTGTGAGATACTGTCTGATGAACTGTGTATCTAATCCTCTCATGTGTGATACTGTCTGCTGAGCTGTGTATCTAATCTTATACTGTGTGATACTGTCTGCTGAGCCGTGTATCTATTCCACTCCTGTGTGATACTGTCTGCTGAGCCGTGTATCTAATCCAATGCTGTGTGATACTGTCTGCTGAGCTGTGTATCTAATCCTCTCCTGTGTGATACTGTCTGATGAACTGTGTATCTAATCCTCTCATGTGTGATACTGTCAGCTGAGCTGTGTATCTAATCTTCTCCTGTGAGATACTGTCTGATGAACTGTGTATCTAATCCTCTCATGTGTGATACTGTCAGCTGAGCTGTGTATCTAATCTTCTCCTGTGAGATACTGTCTGATGAACTGTGTATCTAATCCTCTCCTGTGTGATACTGTCTGCTGAGCTGTGTATCTAATCCTATGCTGTGTGATTCTGTCTGCTGAGCAGTGTATCTAATCCTCTCCTGTGTGATACTGTCTGCTGAGCCGTGTATCTAATCCTATCCTGTGTGATACTGTCTGCTGAGCTGTGTATCTATTCCACTCCTGTGTGATACTGTCTGCTGAGCTGTGTATCTAATCCTATGCTGTGTGATACTGTCTGCTGAGCTGCGTATCTAATCCTATGCTGTGTGATACTGTCTGCTGAGCTGTGTATCTAATCCTCTCCTGTGTGATACTGTCTGCTGAGCTGTGTATCTAATCCTATGCTGTGTGATACTGTCTGCTGAGCTGCGTATCTAATCCTATGCTGTGTGATACTGTCTGCTGAGCTGTGTTTCTAATCCCCTCCTGTGTGATACTGTCTGCTGAGCTGTGTATCTAATCCTATGCTGTGTGATACTGTCTGCTGAGCTGTGTATCTAATCCTCTCCTGTGTGATACTGTTTGCTAAGCCGTGTATCTAATCCTTTCCTGTGTGATACTGTGTGCTGAGCTGTGTATCTAATCCTCTCCTGTGTGTTGCTGTCTGCTGAGCTGTGTATCTAATCCTCTCCTGTGTGATACTGTCTGCTGAGCTGTGTATCTAATCCTCTCCTGTGTGATACTGTCTGATGAGCTGTGCATCTAATCCTCTCCTGTGTGATACTGTCTGATGAGCTGTGCATCTAATCCTCTCCTGTGTGATACTGTCTGCTGAGCTGTGTATCTAATCCTCTCCTGTGTGATACTGTCTGCTGAGCTGTGTATCTAATCCTCTCCTGTGTGATACTGTCTGCTGAGCTGTGTATTTATTCCTCTCCTGTGTGATACGGTCTGCTGAGCTGTGTATCTAATGCTGTCCTGTGTGATACAGTCTGCTGAGCTGTGTATCTAATCCTATCCTGTGTGATACTGTCTGCTGAGCTGTGTATCTAATCCTGTCCTGTGTGATACCGTCTGCTGAGCTGTGTATCTAATCCTATCCTGTGTGATACCATCTGCTGAGCAGTGTATCTAATCCTATCCTGTGTGATACTGTCTGCTGAGCTGTGTATCTAATCCTCTCCTGTGTGATACTGTCTACTGAGCTGTGTATCTAATCCTCTCCTGTGTGATACTGTCTGATGAACTGTGTATCTAATCCTATCCTGTGTGATACGGTCTGCTGAGCTTTGTATCTAATCCTGTCCTGTGTGATACTGTCTGCTGAGCTGTGTATCTAATCCTATGCTGTGTGATACTGTCTGCTGAGCTGTGTATCTACTCCTATGCTGTGTGATACTGTCTGCTGAGCTGTGTATCTAATCGTATCCTGTGTGATACTGTCTGATGAGCTGTGTATCTATTCCTCTCCTGTGTAATACCGGCTGCTGAGCTGTGTATCTAATCCTATCCTGTGTGATACGGTCTGCTGAGCTGTGTATCTAATCCTCTCCTGTGTGATACTGTCTGCTGAGCTGTGTATCTAATCCCTTCCTGTGTGATACTGTCTTCTGAGCTGTGTATCTAATCTTCTCCTGTGTGATACTGTGTGCTGAGCTGTGTATCTAATCGTATCCTGTGTGATACCATCAGCTGAGCAGTGTATCTAATCCTATCCTGTGTGATACCATCTGCTGATCTGTGTATCTAATCCCTTCCTGTGTGATACTGTCTTCTGAGCTGTGTATCTAATCTTCTCCTGTGTGATACAGTCTGCTGAGCTGTGTATCTAATGCTGTCCTGTGTGATACTGTCTGCTGAGCTGTGTATCTAATCCTCTCCTGTTTGATACTGTCTTCTGAGCTGTGTATCTAAACCTATCCTGTGTAATACTGTCTGCTGAGCTGTGTATCTAATCCTGTCCTGTGTGATACTGTCTTCTGAGCTGTATCTCTAATCCTCTCCTGTGTGATACTGTCAGCTGAGCTGTGTATCTAATCCTATCCTGTGTGATACCATCTGCTGAGCAGTGTATCTAATCCCCTACTGTGTGATACTGTCAGCTGAGCTGTGTATCTAATCCCTTCCTGTGTGATACTGTCTTCTGAGCTGTGTATCTAATCTTCTCCTGTGTGATACAGTCTGCTGAGCTGTGTATCTAATGCTGTCCTGTGTGATACTGTCTGCTGAGCTGTGTATCTAATCCTGTCCTGTGTGATACTGTCTTCTGAGCTGTATCTCTAATCCTCTCCTGTGTGATACTGTCAGCTGAGCTGTGTATCTAATCCTATCCTGTGTGATACCATCTGCTGAGCAGTGTATCTAATCCCCTACTGTGTGATACTGTCAGCTGAGCTGTGTATCTAATCCCTTCCTGTGTGATACTGTCTTCTGAGCTGTGTATCTAATCTTCTCCTGTGTGATACAGTCTGCTGAGCTGTGTATCTAATGCTGTCCTGTGTGATACTGTCTGCTGAGCTGTGTATCTAATCCTGTCCTGTGTGATACTGTCTTCTGAGCTGTATCTCTAATCCTCTCCTGTGTGATACTGTCAGCTGAGCTGTGTATCTAATCCTATCCTGTGTGATACCATCTGCTGAGCAGTGTATCTAATCCCCTACTGTGTGATACTGTCTGCTGAGCTGTGTATCTAATCCTCTCCTGTGTGATACTGTCAGCTGAGCTGTGTATCTAATCCTTTCCTGTGTGATACCGTCTGCTGAGCTATGTATCTAATCCTGTCCTGTGTGATACTGTCTGCTGAGCTGTATCTCTAATCCTACCCTGTGTGATACCGTCTGCTGAGCTGTGTATCTAATCCTCTCCTGTGTGATACTGTCTGCTGAGCTGTGTATCTAATCCTGTCCTGTGTGATACAGTCTGCTGAGCTGTGTATCTAATCCTCTCCTGTGTGATACCGTCTGCTGAGCTGTGTATTTAATCCTATCCTGTGTGATACTGTATGCTGAGCTGTGTATCTAATCCTATCCTGTGTGATACTGTCTGCTGAGCTATGTATCTAATCCTCTCCTGTTTGATACTGTCTTCTGAGCTGTGTATCTAAACCTATCCTGTGTGATACTGTCTGCTGAGCTGTGTATCTAATCCTGTCCTGTGTGATACTGTCTTCTGAGCTGTATCTCTAATCCTACCCTGTGTGATACTGTCTGCTGAGCTGTGTATCTAATCCACTCCTGTGTGATACTGTCAGCTGAGCTGTGTATCTAATCCTTTCCTGTGTGATACCATCTGCTGAGCTATGTATCTAATCCTGTCCTGTGTGATACTGTCTGCTGAGCTGTATCTCTAATCCTACCCTGTGTGATACCGTCTGCTGAGCTGTGTATCTAATCCTCTCCTGTGTGATACTGTCTGCTGAGCTGTGTATCTAATCCTCTCCTGTGTGATACTGTCTGCTGAGCTGTGTATCTAATCCTCTCCTGTGTGATACTGTCCGATGAGCTGTGTATCTAATCCTCTCCTGTGTGATACTGTCTGATGAGCTGTGTATCTAATCCTCTCGTGTGATACTGTCTGATGAACTGTGTATCTAATTTTATCCTGTGTGATACTGTCTTCTGAGCTGTGTATCTAATCCTATGCTGTGTGATACTGTCTGCTGAGCTGTGTATCTAATCCTATGCTGTGTGATACTGTCTGCTGAGCTGTGTATCTAATCCTTTCCTGTGTGATACTGTGTGCTGAGCTGTGTATCTAATTCTCTCCTGTGTGTTGCTGTCTGCTGAGCCGTGTATCTAATCCACTCCTGTGTGATACTGTCTGCTGAGCTGTGTATCTAATCCTATGCTGTGTGATACTGTCTGCTGAGCTGTGTATCTAATCCTTTCCTGTGTGATACTGTGTGCTGAGCTGTGTATCTAATTCTCTCCTGTGTGTTGCTGTCTGCTGAGCCGTGTATCTAATCCACTCCTGTGTGATACTGTCTGCTGAGCTGTGTATCTAATCCTACCCTGTGTGATACTGTCTGCTAAGCCGTGTATCTAATCCTTTCCTGTGTGATACTGTGTGCTGAGCTGTGTATCTAATTCTCTCCTGTGTGTTGCTGTCTGCTGAGCCGTGTATCTAATCCACTCCTGTGTGATACTGTCTGCTGAGCTGTGTATCTAATCCTATGCTGTGTGATACTGTCTGCTGAGCTGTGTATCTAATCCTCTCCTGTGTGATACTGTCTGATGAACTGTGTATCTAATCCTCTCCTGTGTGATACTGTCTGCTGAGCTGTGTATCTAATCCTCCCCTGTGTGATACTGTCTGCTGAGCTGTGTATCTAATCCTCTCCTGTGTGATACTGTCTGCTGAGCAGTGCATCTAATCCTATCCTGTGTGATACTGTCTGCTGAGCTGTGTATCTAATCCTCTCCTGTGTGATACTGTCTGCTGAGCCGTGTATCTAATCCACTCCTGTGTGATACTGTCTGCTGAGCCGTGTATCTAATCCAATGCTGTGTGATACTGTCTGCTGAGCTGTGTATCTAATCCTCTCCTGTGTGATACTGTCTGATGAACTGTGTATCTAATCCTCTCATGTGTGATACTGTCAGCTGAGCTGTGTATCTAATCTTCTCCTGTGTGATACTGTGTGATGAACTGTGTATCTAATCCTGTCCTGTGTGATACCGTCTGCTGAGCTACATATCTAATCCTGTCCTGTGTGATACTGTCTGCTGAGCTGTGCATCTAATCTTATCCTGTGTGATACTATCTGCAGAGCAGTGTATCTAATCCTCTCCTGTGTGATACTGTCTGCTGAGCTGTGTATCTAATCCTCTCCTGTGTGATACTGTCTGCTGAGCTGTGCATCTAATCCTATCCTATGTGATACTGTCTGTTGAGCTGTGTATCTAATCCTCTCCTGTGTGATACTGTCTGCTGAGCTGTGTTTCTAATCCCCTCCTGTGTGATACTGTCTGCTGAGCCGTGTATCTAATCCTATGCTGTGTGATACTGTCTGCTGAGCCATGTATCTAATCCTATCCTGTGTGATACTGTATGCTGAGCTGTGTATCTAATCCTATCCTGTGTGATACTGTCTGCTGAGCTATGTATCTAATCCTCTCCTGTTTGATACTGTCTTCTGAGCCGTGTATCTAAACCTATCCTGTGTGATACTGTCTGCTGAGCCGTGTATCTAATCCACTCCTATGTGATACTGTCAGCTGAGCTGTGTATCTAATCCTTTCCTGTGTGATACCGTCTGCTGAGCTATGTATCTAATCCTGTCCTGTGTGATACTGTCTGCTGAGCTGTATCTCTAATCCTACCCTGTGTGATACCGTCTGCTGAGCTGTGTATCTAATCCTCTCCTGTGTGATACTGTCTGCTGAGCTGTGTATCTAATCCTCTCCTGTGTGATACTGTCTGCTGAGCTGTGTATCTAATCCTCTCCTGTGTGATACTGTCCGATGAGCTGTGTATCTAATCCTCTCCTGTGTGATACTGTCTGATGAGCTGTGTATCTAATCCTCTCGTGTGATACTGTCTGATGAACTGTGTATCTAATTCTATCCTGTGTGATACTGTTTTCTGAGCTGTGTATCTAATCCTATGCTGTGTGATACTGTCTGCTGAGCTGTGTATCTAATCCTATGCTGTGTGATACTGTCTGCTGAGCTGTATCTCTAATCCTACCCTGTGTGATACTGTCTGCTAAGCCGTGTATCTAATCCTTTCCTGTGTGATACTGTGTGCTGAGCTGTGTATCTAATTCTCTCCTGTGTGTTGCTGTCTGCTGAGCCGTGTATCTAATCCACTCCTGTGTGATACTGTCTGCTGAGCTGTGTATCTAATCCTATGCTGTGTGATACTGTCTGCTGAGCTGTGTATCTAATCCTCCCCTGTGTGATACTGTCTGCTGAGCTGTGTATCTAATCCTCTCCTGTGTGATACTGTCTGCTGAGCAGTGCATCTAATCCTATCCTGTGTGATACTGTCTGCTGAGCTGTGTATCTAATCCTCTCCTGTGTGATACTGTCTGCTGAGCCGTGTATCTAATCCACTCCTGTGTGATACTGTCTGCTGAGCCGTGTATCTAATCCAATGCTGTGTGATACTGTCTGCTGAGCTGTGTATCTAATCCTCTCCTGTGTGATACTGTCTGATGAACTGTGTATCTAATCCTCTCATGTGTGATACTGTCAGCTGAGCTGTGTATCTAATCTTCTCCTGTGTGATACTGTGTGATGAACTGTGTATCTAATCCTGTCCTGTGTGATACCGTCTGCTGAGCTACATATCTAATCCTGTCCTGTGTGATACTGTCTGCTGAGCTGTGCATCTAATCTTATCCTGTGTGATACTATCTGCTGAGCAGTGTATCTAATCCTCTCCTGTGTGATACTGTCTGCTGAGCTGTGTATCTAATCCTCTCCTGTGTGATACTGTCTGCTGAGCTGTGCATCTAATCCTATCCTATGTGATACTGTCTGTTGAGCTGTGTATCTAATCCTCTCCTGTGTGATACTGTCTGCTGAGCTGTGTTTCTAATCCCCTCCTGTGTGATACTGTCTGCTGAGCTGTGCATCTAATCCTATCCTATGTGATACTGTCTGTTGAGCTGTGTATCTAATCCTCTCCTGTGTGATACTGTCTGCTGAGCTGTGTTTCTAATCCTCTCCTGTGTGATACTGTCTGCTGAGCTGTGTATCTACTCCTATGCTGTGTGATACTGTCTGCTGAGCCATGTATCTAATCCTATCCTGTGTGATACTGTCTGCTGGGCTGTGTATCTTATCCTATGCTGTGTGATACTGTCTGCTGAACCATGTATCTAATCCTCTCCTGTGTGATACTGTCTGCTGAGCCGTGTATCTAATCCTATCCTGTGTGATACTGTCTGCTGAGCTGTGTATCTAATCCTATCCTGTGTGATACCATCTGCTGAGCAGTGTATCTAATCCTATCCTGTGTGATACTGTCTGCTGAGCCGTGTATCTAATCCTCTCCTGTGTGATACTGTCTGCTGAGCCGTGTATCTAATCCTCTCCTGTGTGATACTGTCTGCTGAGCTGTGTATCTAATCCTATCCTGTGTGATACCATCTGCTGAGCCGTGTATCTAATCCTATGCTGTGTGATACTGTCTGCTGAGCTGTGTATTTAATCCTATGCTGTGTATCTAATCCTCTCCTGTGTGATAATGTCTGCTGAGCCATGTATCTAATCCTCTCCTGTGTGATACTGTCTGCTGAGCTGTGTATCTAATCCTCTCCTGTGTGATACTGTCTGCTGAGCCGTGTATCTAATCCTATCCTGTGTGATACTGTCTGCTGAGCCGTGTATCTAATTATATCCTGTGTGATACTGTCTGCTGAGCTGTATATCTAATCCACTCCTGTGTGATACTGTCAGCTGAGCTGTGTATCTAATCCTCTCCTGTGTGATACCGTCTGCTGAGCTATGTATCTAATCCTGTCCTGTGTGATACTGTCTGCTGAGCTGTATCTCTAATTCTACCCTGTGTGATACCGTCTGCTGAGCTGTGTATCTAATCCTCTCCTGTGTGATAATGTCTGCTGAGCTATGTATCTAATCCTACCTTGTGTGATACGGTCTGCTGAGCTGTGTATCTAATCCTCTCCTGTGTGATACTGTCTGCTGAGTCATGTATCTAATCCTATCCTGTGTGATACTGTCTGCTGAGCCGTGAATCTAATCCTATCCTGTGTGATACTGTCTGATGAGCCGTGTATCTAATCCTATCCTGTGTGATACTGTCTGCTGAGCTGTGTATCTATTCCACTCCTGTGTGATACTGTCTGCTGAGCTGTGTATCTAATCCTATGCTGTGTGATACTGTCTGCTGAGCTGCGTATCTAATCCTATGCTGTGTGATACTGTCTGCTGAGCTGTGTTTCTAATCCCCTCCTGTGTGATACTGTCTGCTGAGCTGTGTATCTAATCCTATGCTGTGTGATACTGTCTGCTGAGCTGCGTATCTAATCCTATGCTGTGTGATACTGTCTGCTGAGCTGTGTTTCTAATCCCCTCCTGTGTGATACTGTCTGCTGAGCTGTGTATCTAATCCTATGCTGTGTGATACTGTCTGCTGAGCTGTGTATCTAATCCTCTCCTGTGTGATACTGTCTGCTAAGCCGTGTATCTAATCCTTTCCTGTGTGATACTGTGTGCTGAGCTGTGTATCTAATCCTCTCCTGTGTGTTGCTGTCTGCTGAGCTGTGTATCTAATCCTCTCCTGTGTGATACTGTCTGCTGAGCTGTGTATCTAATCTTCTCCTGTGTGATACTGTCTGATGAGCTGTGTATCTATTCCTCTCCTGTGTAATACCGGCTGCTGAGCTGTGTATCTAATCCTATCCTGTGTGATACGGTCTGCTGAGCTGTGTATCTAATAATCTCCTGTGTGATACTGTCTGATGAACTGTGTATCTAATCCTATCCTGTGTGATACGGTCTGCTGAGCTGTGTATCTAATCCTGTCCTGTGTGATACTGTCTGCTGAGCTGTGTATCTAATCCTATGCTGTGTGATACTGTCTGCTGAGCTGTGTATCTACTCCTATGCTGTGTGATACTGTATGCTGAGCTGTGTATCAAATCGTATCCTGTGTGATACTCTCTGCTGAGCCGTGTATCTAATCCTCTCCTGTGTGATACTGTCAGCTGAGCTGTGTATCTAATCCTCTCCTGTGCATTCTTTCTGCTGAGCCGTGTATCTAATCCTCTCCTGTGTGATACTGTCTGCTGAGCCGTGTATTTAATCCTCTCCTGTGTGATACTGTCTGCTGAGCTGTGTATCTAATCCTATCCTGTGATATTGTCTGCTGAGCTGTGTATCTAATCCTGTCCTGTGTGATACTGTCTGCTGAGCTGTGTATCTAATCCTATCCTGTGATATTGTCTGCTGAGCTGTGTATCTAATCCTGTCCTGTGTGATACAGTCTGCTGAGCTGTGTATCTAATGCTGTCCTGTGTGATACTGTCTGCTGAGCTGTGTATCTAATCCTATCCTGTGTGATACTGTCTGCTGAGCTGTGTATCTAATCCTGTCCTGTGTGATACTGTCTGCTGAGCCGTGTATTTAATCCTATCCTGTGTGATACTGTCTGCTGAGCTGTGTATCTAATCCTATCCTGTGTGATACTGTCTGCTGAGCTGTGTATCTAATCCTATCCTGTGATATTGTCTGCTGAGCTGTGTATCTAATCCTGTCCTGTGTGATACTGTCTGCTGAGCTGTGCATCTTATCCTATCCTGTGTGATACTGTCTGCTGAGCTGTGTATCTAATCCTATCCTGTGATATTGTCTGCTGAGCTGTGTATCTAATCCTGTCCTGTGTGATACAGTCTGCTGAGCTGTGTATCTAATCCTATCCTGTGTGATACTGTCTGCTGAGCTGTGTATCTAATCCTGTCCTATGTGACACTGTCTGCTGAGCCGTGTATTTAATCCTATCCTGTGTGATACTGTCTGCTGAGCTGTGTATCTAATCCTATCCTGTGTGATACTGTCTGCTGAGCTGTGTATCTAATCCTATCCTGTGTGATACTGTCTGCTGAGCTGTGTATCTAATCCTATCCTGTGTGATATTGTCTGCTGAGCTGTGTATCTAATCCTGTCCTGTGTGATACAGTCTGCTGAGCTGTGTATCTAATGCTGTCCTGTGTGATACTGTCTGCTGAGCTGTGTATCTAATCCTCTCCTGTGTGATACTGTCTGCTGAGCTGTGTATCTAATCCTATCCTGTGTGATACTGTCCGCTTAGCTATGTATCTAATCCTCTCCTGTGTGATACTGTCTGCTGAGCCGTGTATTTAATCCTATCCTGTGTGATACTGTCTGCTGAGCTGTGTATCTAATCCTATCCTGTGTGATACTGTCTGCTGAGCTGTGTATTTAATCCTGTCCTGTGTGATACTGTCTGCTGAGCTGTGTATCTAATCCTATCCTGTGTGATACTGTCCGCTGAGCTATGTATCTAATCCTCTCCTGTGTGATACTGTCTGCTGAGCTGTGTATCTAATCCTATCCTGTGTGATACTGTCCGCTGAGCTATGTATCTAATCCTCTCCTGTGTGATACCGTCTGCTGAGCTGTGTATTTAATCCTACCCTGTGTGATACTGTCTGCTGAGCTGTATATCTAATCCACTCCTGTGTGATACTGTCAGCTGAGCTGTGTATCTAATCCTTTCCTGTGTGATACTGTCCGCTGAGCTATGTATCTAATCCTCTCCTGTGTGATACCATCTGCTGAGCTGTGTATTTAATCCTACCCTGTGTGATACTGTCTGCTGAGCTGTGTATCTAATCCTCTCCTGTGTGATACTGTCTGCTGATCTGTGCATCTAATCCTTTCCTGTGTGATACCGTCTGCTGAGCTATGTATCTAATCCTGTCCTGTGTGATACTGTCTGCTGAGCTGTATCTCTAATCCTACCCTGTGTGATACCGTCTGCTGAGCTGTGTATCTAATCCTCTCCTGTGTGATACCGTCTGCTGAGCTGTGTATCTAATCCTCTCGTGTGATACTGTCTGCTGAGCTGTGCATCTAATCCTATCCTGTGTGATACTGTCTGCTGAGCTGTGTATCTAATGCTCTCCTGTGTGATACTGTCTGATGAGCTGTGTATCTAATCCTCTCCTGTGTGATACTGTCTGCTGAGCTGTGTATCTAATCCCGCCCTGTGCGATACTGTCTGCTGAGCTGTGTATCTATTCCACTCCTGTGTGATGCTGTCTGCTGAGCCATGTATCTAATCCAATGCTGTGTGATACTGTCTGCTGAGCTGTGTATCTAATCCTCTCCTGTGTGATACTGTCTGCTGAGCTGTGTATCTAATCCTCTCCTGTATGATACTGTCTGATGAACTGTGTATCTAATCCTCTCCTGTGTGATACTGTCAGCTGAGCTGTGTATCTAATCCTCTCATGTGTGATATGTCTGCTGAGCTGTGTATCTAATCCTCTCCTGTGTGATACTGTCTGCTGAGCTGTGTATCTAATCCTCTCCTGTGTGATACTGTCTGCTGAGCTGTGCATCTAATCCTCTCCTGTGTGATACTGTCTGCTGAGCTGTGTATCTAATCCTCTCCTGTGTGATACTGTCTGAAGAGCTGTGTATCTAATCCTCTCCTGTGTGATACTGTCTGCTGAGCCGTGTATCTAATTCTTTCCAGTGTGATACTGTGTGCTGAGCTGTGGATCTAATCCTCTCCTGTGTGATACTGTCTGCTGTGCTGTGTATCTAATCTTCTTCTGTGTGATACTGTCTGATGAACTGTGTATCTAATCCTATCCTGTGCGATACTGTCTGCTGAGCCGTGTATCTAATCCACTCCTGTGTGATACTGTCTGCTGAGCTGTGTATCTAATCCTATGCTGTGTGATACTGTCTGATGAACTGTGTATCTAATCCTCTCATGTGTGATACTGTCAGCTGAGCTGTGTATCTAATCTTCTCCTGGCTGCTACTGTCTGCTGAGCTGTGTATCTAATCCTCTCCTGTGTGATACTGTCAGCTGAGCTGTGTATCTAATCCTCTCCTGTGTGATACCGTCTGCTGAGCTATGTATCTAATCCTGTCCTGTGTGATACTGTCTGCTGAGCTGTATCTCTAATCCTATGCTGTGTGATACTGTCTGCTGAGCTATGTATCTAATCCTCTCCTGTGTGATACTGTCTGCTGAGCCGTGTATCTAATCCTATCCTGTGTGATACTGTCTGCTGAGCTGTGTATCTAATCCTATCCTGTGTGATACCATCTGCTGAGCCGTGTATCTAATCCTCACCTGTGTGATCCTGTCTGCTGAGCCGTGTGTCTAATCCTATCATGTGTGATACCATCTGCTGAGCCATGTATCTAATCCTATGCTGTGTGATACTGTCTGCTGGGCTGTGTATTTAATCCTATGCTGTGTGATACTCTCTGCTGAGCTATGTATCTAATCCTCTCCTGTGTGATCCTGTCTGCTGAGCCGTGTGTCTAATCCTATCATGTGTGATACCATCTGCTGAGCCATGTATCTAATCCTATGCTGTGTGATACTGTCTGCTGGGCTGTGTATCTAATCCTATCCTGTGTGATACTCTCTGCTGAGCTATGTATCTAATCCTCTCCTGTGTGATAATGTCTGCTGAGCAATGTATCTAATCCTCTCCTGTGTGATACTGTCTGCTGAGCTGTGTATCTAATCCTATCCTGTGTGATACTGTCTGCTGAGCTGTGTATCTAATCATATCCTGTGTGATACTGTCTGCTGAGCTGTATATCTAATCCACTCCTGTGTGATACTGTCAGCTGAGCTGTGTATCTAATCCTCTCCTGTGTGATACTGTCAGCTGAGCTGTGTATCTAATCCTCTCCTGTGTGATACTGTCAGCTGAGCTGTGTATCTAATCCTCTCCTGTGTGATACTGTCTGCTGAGCTGTGTATCTAATCCTCTCCTGTGTGATACTGTCTGCTGAGCTGTGTATCTAATCCTCTCCTGTGTGATACTGTCTGCTGAGCTGTGTATCTAATCCTATCCTGTGTGATACTGTCTGCTGAGCTGTATCTCTAATCCTACCCTGTGTGATACTGGCTGCGGAGCCGTGTATCTAATCCTCTCCTGTGTGATAATGTATGCTGAGCTGTGTATCTAATCCTCTCCTGTGTGATACTGTCTGCTGATCTGTGCATCTAATCCTTTCCTGTGTGATACCGTCTGCTGAGCTATGTATCTAATCCTGTCCTGTGTGATACTGTCTGCTGAGCTGTATCTCTAATCCTACCCTGTGTGATACCGTCTGCTGAGCTGTGTATCTAATCCTCTCCTGTGTGATACCGTCTGCTGAGCTGTGTATCTAATCCTCTCGTGTGATACTGTCTGCTGAGCTGTGCATCTAATCCTATCCTGTGTGATACTGTCTGCTGAGCTGTGTATCTAATGCTCTCCTGTGTGATACTGTCTGATGAGCTGTGTATCTAATCCTCTCCTGTGTGATACTGTCTGCTGAGCTGTGTATCTAATCCCGCCCTGTGCGATACTGTCTGCTGAGCTGTGTATCTATTCCACTCCTGTGTGATGCTGTCTGCTGAGCCATGTATCTAATCCAATGCTGTGTGATACTGTCTGCTGAGCTGTGTATCTAATCCTCTCCTGTGTGATACTGTCTGCTGAGCTGTGTATCTAATCCTCTCCTGTATGATACTGTCTGATGAACTGTGTATCTAATCCTCTCCTGTGTGATACTGTCAGCTGAGCTGTGTATCTAATCCTCTCATGTGTGATATGTCTGCTGAGCTGTGTATCTAATCCTCTCCTGTGTGATACTGTCTGCTGAGCTGTGTATCTAATCCTCTCCTGTGTGATACTGTCTGCTGAGCTGTGCATCTAATCCTCTCCTGTGTGATACTGTCTGCTGAGCTGTGTATCTAATCCTCTCCTGTGTGATACTGTCTGAAGAGCTGTGTATCTAATCCTCTCCTGTGTGATACTGTCTGCTGAGCCGTGTATCTAATTCTTTCCAGTGTGATACTGTGTGCTGAGCTGTGGATCTAATCCTCTCCTGTGTGATACTGTCTGCTGTGCTGTGTATCTAATCTTCTTCTGTGTGATACTGTCTGATGAACTGTGTATCTAATCCTATCCTGTGCGATACTGTCTGCTGAGCCGTGTATCTAATCCACTCCTGTGTGATACTGTCTGCTGAGCTGTGTATCTAATCCTATGCTGTGTGATACTGTCTGATGAACTGTGTATCTAATCCTCTCATGTGTGATACTGTCAGCTGAGCTGTGTATCTAATCTTCTCCTGGCTGCTACTGTCTGCTGAGCTGTGTATCTAATCCTCTCCTGTGTGATACTGTCTGCTGAGCTATGTATCTAATCCTGTCCTGTGTGATACTGTCTGCTGAGCTGTATCTCTAATCCTATGCTGTGTGATACTGTCTGCTGAGCTATGTATCTAATCCTCTCCTGTGTGATACTGTCTGCTGAGCCGTGTATCTAATCCTATCCTGTGTGATACTGTCTGCTGAGCTGTGTATCTAATCCTATCCTGTGTGATACCATCTGCTGAGCCGTGTATCTAATCCTATCCTGTGTGATACTGTCTGCTGAGCCGTGTGTCTAATCCTATCATGTGTGATACCATCTGCTGAGCCATGTATCTAATCCTATGCTGTGTGATACTGTCTGCTGGGCTGTGTATCTAATCCTATCCTGTGTGATACTCTCTGCTGAGCTATGTATCTAATCCTCTCCTGTGTGATAATGTCTGCTGAGCAATGTATCTAATCCTCTCCTGTGTGATACTGTCTGCTGAGCTGTGTATCTAATCCTATCTTGTGTGATACTGTCTGCTGAGCTGTGTATCTAATCATATCCTGTGTGATACTGTCTGCTGAGCTGTATATCTAATCCACTCCTGTGTGATACTGTCAGCTGAGCTGTGTATCTAATCCTCTCCTGTGTGATACTGTCAGCTGAGCTGTGTATCTAATCCTCTCCTGTGTGATACTGTCAGCTGAGCTGTGTATCTAATCCTCTCCTGTGTGATACTGTCTGCTGAGCTGTGTATCTAATCCTCTCCTGTGTGATACTGTCTGCTGAGCTGTGTATCTAATCCTCTCCTGTGTGATACTGTCTGCTGAGCTGTGTATCTAATCCTATCCTGTGTGATACTGTCTGCTGAGCTGTATCTCTAATCCTACCCTGTGTGATACTGGCTGCGGAGCCGTGTATCTAATCCTCTCCTGTGTGATAATGTATGCTGAGCTATGTATCTAATCCTCACCTGTGTGATACTGTATGCTGAGCCATGTATCTAATCCTATCCTGTGTGACACTGTCTGCTGAGCTGTGTATCTAATCCTCTCCTGTGTGATAATGTCTGCTGAGCCGTGTATCTAATCCTCTGCTGTGTGATAATGTCTGCTGAGCCGTGTATCTAATCCTCTCCTGTGTGATAATGTCTGCTGAGCCGTGTATCTAATCCTATCCTGTGTGATACTGTCTGCTGGGCTGTGTATCTTATCCTCTCCTGTGCGATACTGTCTGCTGAACCATGTATCTAATCCTCTCCTGTGTGATACTGTCTGCTGAGCCGTGTATCTAATCCTCTCCTGTGTGATACTGTCTGCTGAGCTGTGTATCTAATCCTATCCTGTGTGATACTGTCTGCTGAGCTGTGTATCTAATCCTGTCCTGTGTGATACCATCTGCTGAGCAGTGTATCTAATCCTATCCTGTGTGATACTGTCTGCTGAGCTGTGTATCTAATCCTCTCCTGTGTGATACTGTCTGATGAACTGTGTATCTAATCCTATCCTGTGTGATACGGTCTGCTGAGCTGTGTATCTAATCCTCTCCTGTGTGATACTGTCTGATGAACTGTGTATCTAATCCTATCCTGTGTGATACGGTCTGCTGAGCTGTGTATCTAATCCTCTCCTGTGTGATACTGTCTGATGAGCTGTGTATCTAATCCTCTCCTGTGTGATACTGTCTGATGAGCTGTGTATCTAATCCTTTCCTGTGTGATAGTGTGCTGAGCTGTGTATCTAATCCTCTCCTGTGTCATACTGTCTGATGAACTGTGTATCTAATCCTATCCTGTGTGATACGGTCTGCTGAGCTGTGTATCTAATCCTGTCCTGTGTGACACTGTCTGCTGAGCTGTGTATCTAATCCTCTCCTGTGTGATACTGTCTGCTGAGCTGTGTATCTAATCCTCTCCTGTGTGATACTGTCTGATGAACTGTGTATCTAATCCTATCCTGTGTGATACGGTCTGCTGAGCTGTGTATCTAATCCTCTCCTGTGTGATACTGTCTGATGAACTGTGTATCTAATCCTATCCTGTGTGATACGGTCTGCTGAGCTGTGTATCTAATCCTGTCCTGTGTGATACTGTCTGCTGAGCTGTGTATCTAATCCTATGCTGTGTGATACTGTCTGCTGAGCTGTGTATCTACTCCTATGCTGTGTGATACTGTCTGCTGAGCTGTGTATCTAATCGTATCCTGTGTGATACTCTCTGCTGAGCCGTGTATCTAATCCTCTCCTGTGTGATACCGTGTGCTGAGCAGTGTATCTAATCCTCTCCTGTGTGATACTGTCAGCTGAGCTGTGTATCTAATCCTCTCCTGTGCGTTCTTTCTGCTGAGCTGTGTATCTAATCCTCTCCTGTGTGATACTGTCTACTGAGCTGTGTATCTAATCCTATGCTGTGTGATACTGTCTGCTGAGCTGTGTATCTAATCCTATCCTGTGTGATACTGTCTGCTGAGCTATGTATCTAATCCTATCCTGTGTGATATTGTCTGCTGAGCTGTGTATCTAATCCTGTCCTGTGTGATACAGTCTGCTGAGCTGTGTATCTAATGCTGTCCTGTGTGATACTGTCTGCTGAGCTGTGTATCTAATCCTATGCTGTGTGACACTGTGTGCTGAGCTGTGTATCTAATCCTCTCCTGTGTGATAATGTCTGCTGAGCCGTGTATCTAATCCTCTGCTGTGTGATACTGTCTGCTGAGCCATGTATCTAATCCTATCCTGTGTGATACTGTCTGCTGGGCTGTGTATCTTATCCTCTCCTGTGCGATACTGTCTGCTGAACCATGTATCTAATCCTCTCCTGTGTGATACTGTCTGCTGAGCCGTGTATCTAATCCTATCCTGTGTGATACTGTCTGCTGAGCTGTGTATCTAATCCTATCCTGTGTGATACCATCTGCTGAGCAGTGTATCTAATCCTATCCTGTGTGATACTGTCTGCTGAGCTGTGTATCTAATCCTCTCCTGTGTGATACTGTCTGATGAACTGTGTATCTAATCCTATCCTGTGTGATACGGTCTGCTGAGCTGTGTATCTAATCCTCTCCTGTGTGATACTGTCTGATGAGCTGTGTATCTAATCCTCTCCTGTGTGATACTGTCTGATGAGCTGTGTATCTAATCCTTTCCTGTGTGATAGTGTGCTGAGCTGTGTATCTAATCCTCTCCTGTGTGATACTGTCTGATGAACTGTGTATCTAATCCTATCCTGTGTGATACGGTCTGCTGAGCTGTGTATCTAATCCTGTCCTGTGTGACACTGTCTGCTGAGCTGTGTATCTAATCCTCTCCTGTGTGATACTGTCTGCTGAGCTGTGTATCTAATCCTCTCCTGTGTGATACTGTCTGATGAACTGTGTATCTAATCCTATCCTGTGTGATACGGTCTGCTGAGCTGTGTATCTAATCCTCTCCTGTGTGATACTGTCTGATGAACTGTGTATCTAATCCTATCCTGTGTGATACGGTCTGCTGAGCTGTGTACCTAATCCTGTCCTGTGTGATACTGTCTGCTGAGCTGTGTATCTAATCCTATGCTGTGTGATACTGTCTGCTGAGCTGTGTATCTACTCCTATGCTGTGTGATACTGTCTGCTGAGCTGTGTATCTAATCGTATCCTGTGTGATACTCTCTGCTGAGCCGTGTATCTAATCCTCTCCTGTGTGATACCGTGTGCTGAGCAGTGTATCTAATCCTCTCCTGTGTGATACTGTCTGCTGAGCTGTGTATCTAATCCTCTCCTGTGCGTTCTTTCTGCTGAGCTGTGTATCTAATCCTCTCCTGTGTGATACTGTCTGCTGAGCTGTGTATCTAATCCTATCCTGTGTGATATTGTCTGCTGAGCTGTGTATCTAATCCTGTCCTGTGTGATACAGTCTGCTGAGCTGTGTATCTATTCCACTCCTGTGTGATACTGTCTGCTGAGCTGTGTATCTAATCCTATGCTGTGTGATACTGTCTGCTGAGCTGTGTATCTAATCCTCTCCTGTGTGATACTGTCTGCTAAGCCGTGTATCTAATCCTTTCCTGTGTGATACTGTCTGCTGAGCTGTGTATCTAATCCTATGCTGTGTGATACTGTCTGCTGAGCTGTGTATCTAATCCTCTCCTGTGTGATAATGTCTGCTGAGCCGTGTATCTAATCCTCTGCTGTGTGATACTGTCTGCTGAGCCATGTATCTAATCCTATCCTGTGTGATACTGTCTGCTGGGCTGTGTATCTTATCCTCTCCTGTGCGATACTGTCTGCTGAACCATGTATCTAATCCTCTCCTGTGTGATACTGTCTGCTGAGCCGTGTATCTAATCCTATCCTGTGTGATACTGTCTGCTGAGCTGTGTATCTAATCCTATCCTGTGTGATACCATCTGCTGAGCAGTGTATCTAATCCTATCCTGTGTGATACTGTCTGCTGAGCTGTGTATCTAATCCTCTCCTGTGTGATACTGTCTGATGAACTGTGTATCTAATCCTATCCTGTGTGATACGGTCTGCTGAGCTGTGTATCTAATCCTCTCCTGTGTGATACTGTCTGATGAACTGTGTATCTAATCCTATCCTGTGTGATACGGTCTGCTGAGCTGTGTATCTAATCCTCTCCTGTGTGATACTGTCTGATGAGCTGTGTATCTAATCCTCTCCTGTGTGATACTGTCTGATGAGCTGTGTATCTAATCCTTTCCTGTGTGATAGTGTGCTGAGCTGTGTATCTAATCCTCTCCTGTGTGATACTGTCTGATGAACTGTGTATCTAATCCTATCCTGTGTGATACGGTCTGCTGAGCTGTGTATCTAATCCTGTCCTGTGTGACACTGTCTGCTGAGCTGTGTATCTAATCCTCTCCTGTGTGATACTGTCTGCTGAGCTGTGTATCTAATCCTCTCCTGTGTGATACTGTCTGATGAACTGTGTATCTAATCCTATCCTGTGTGATACGGTCTGCTGAGCTGTGTATCTAATCCTGTCCTGTGTGATACTGTCTGCTGAGCTGTGTATCTAATCCTATGCTGTGTGATACTGTCTGCTGAGCTGTGTATCTACTCCTATGCTGTGTGATACTGTCTGCTGAGCTGTGTATCTAATCGTATCCTGTGTGATACTCTCTGCTGAGCCGTGTATCTAATCCTCTCCTGTGTGATACTGTCAGCTGAGCTGTGTATCTAATCCTCTCCTGTGCGTTCTTTCTGCTGAGCTGTGAATCTAATCCTCTCCTGTGTGATACCGTCTGCTGAGCCGTGTATTTAATGCTATCCTGTGTGATACTGTCTGCTGAGCTGTGTATCTAATCCTATCCTGTGTGATACTGTCTGCTGAGCTGTGTATCTAATCCTATCCTGTGTGATATTGTCTGCTGAGCTGTGTATCTAATCCTGTCCTGTGTGATACACTCTGCTGAGCTGTGTATCTATTCCACTCCTGTGTGATACTGTCTGCTGAGCTGTGTATCTAATCCTATGCTGTGTGATACTGTCTGCTGAGCTGTGTATCTAATCCTCTCCTGTGTGATACTGTCTGCTAAGCCGTGTATCTAATCCTTTCCTGTGTGATACTGTGTGCTGAGCTGTGTATCTAATCCTCTCCTGTGTGTTGCTGTCTGCTGAGCTGTGTATCTAATCCTTTCCTGTGTGATACTGTCTGCTGAGCTGTGTATCTAATCTTCTCCTGTGTGATACTGTCTGCTGAGCTGTGTATCTAATCCTATCCTGTGTGATACGGTCTGCTGAGCTGTGTATCTAATCCTCTCCTGTGTGATACTGTCTGATGAACTGTGTATCTAATCCTATCCTGTGTGATACGGTCTGCTGAGCTGTGTATCTAATCCTGTCCTGTGTGATACTGTCTGCTGAGCTGTGTATCTAATCCTATGCTGTGTGATACTGTCTGCTGAGCTGTGTATCTACTCCTATGCTGTGTGATACTGTCTGCTGAGCTGTGTATCTAATCGTATCCTGTGTGATACTCTCTGCCGAGCCGTGTATCTAATCCTATCCTGTGTGATACTGTCAGCTGAGCTGTGTATCTAATCCTTTCCTGTGCGTTCTTTCTGCTGAGCCGTGTATCTAATCCCCTCCTGTGTGATACTGTCTGATGAGCTGTGTATCTAATCCTCTCCTGTGTGATACTGTCTTCTGAGCTGTGTATCTTATCCTATCCTGTGTGATACTGTCTGCTGAGCTGTGTATCTAATTCTCTCCTGTGTGATACTGTCTGCTGAGCTGTGTATCTAATCCTCTCCTGTGTGATACTGTCTGCTGAGCTGTGTATCTTATCCTATCCTGTGTGATACTGTCTGCTGAGCTGTGTATCTAATCCTCTCCTGTGTGATACTGACTGCTGAGCTGTGTATCTTATCCTATCCTGTGTGATACTGTCTGCTGAGCTGTGTATCTAATCCTATCCTGTGTGATACTGTCTGCTGAGCTGTGTATCTAATCCTCTCCTGTGTGATAATGTCAGCTGAGCTGTGTATCTTATCCTATCCTGTGTGATACTGTCTGCTGAGCTGTGTATCTAATCCTGTCCTGTGTGATACTGTCTGCTGAGCTGTGTATCTAATCCTATCCTGTGATATTGTCTGCTGAGCTGTGTATCTAATCCTGTCCTGTGTGATACAGTCTGCTGAGCTGTGTATCTAATCCTGTCCTGTGTGATACTGTCTGCTGAGCTGTGTATCTTATCCTATCCTGTGTGATACTGTCTGCTGAGCTGTGTATCTAATCCTATCCTGTGATATTGTCTGCTGAGCTGTGTATCTAATCCTGTCCTGTGTGATACAGTCTGCTGAGCTGTGTATCTAATCCTATCCTGTGTGATACGGTCTGCTGAGCTGTGTATCTAATGCTGTCCTGTGTGATACTGTCTGCTGAGCTGTGTATCTAATCCGATCCTGTGTGATACTGTCTGCTGAGCCGTGTATTTAATCCTATCCTGTGTGATACTGTCTGCTGAGCTGTGTATCTAATCCTATCCTGTGTGATACTGTCTGCTGAGCTGTGTATCTAATCCTATGCTGTGTGATACTGTCTGCTGAGCTGTGTATCTAATCCTGTCCTGTGTGATACAGTCTGCTGAGCTGTGTATCTAATGCTGTCCTGTGTGATACTGTCTGCTGAGCTGTGTATCTAATCCTCTCCTGTGTGATACTGTCTGCTGAGCTGTGTATCTAATCCTATCCTGTGTGATACTGTCCGCTGAGCTATGTATCTAATCCTCTCCTGTGTGATACTGTCTGCTGAGCCGTGTATCTAATCCTCTCCTGTGTGATACTGTCTGCTGAGCCGTGTATTTAATCCTATCCTGTGTGATACTGTCTGCTGAGCTGTGTATCTAATCCTATCCTGTGTGATATTGTCTGCTGAGCTGTGTATCTAATCCTATCCTGTGTGATATTGTCTGCTGAGCTGTGTATCTAATCCTGTCCTGTGTGATACAGTCTGCTGAGCTGTGTATCTAATGCTGTCCTGTGATACTGTCTGCTGAGCTGTGTATCTAATCCTATCCTGTGTGATACTGTCTGCTGAGCTGTGTATCTAATCCTGTCCTGTGTGATACCGTCTGCTGAGCTGTGTATTTAATCCTATCCTGTGTGATACTGTCTGCTGAGCTGTGTATCTAATCCTATCTTGTGTGATACTGTCCGCTGAGCTATGTATCTAATCCTCTCCTGTGTGATACTGTCTTCTGAGCTGTGTATCTAAACCTATCCTGTGTGATACTGTCTGCTGAGCTGTATATCTAATCCACTCCTGTGTGATACTGTCAGCTAAGCTGTGTATCTAATCCTCTCCTGTGTGATACTGTCTGCTGAGCTGTGCATCTAATCCTTTCCTGTGTGATACCGTCTGCTGAGCTATGTATCTAATCCTGTCCTGTGTGATACTGTCTGCTGAGCTGTATCTCTAATCCTACCCTGTGTGATACCGTCTGCTGAGCTGTGTATCTAATCCTCTCCTGTGTGATACCGTCTGCTGAGCTGTGTATCTAATCCTCTCGTGTGATACTGTCTGCTGAGCTGTGCATCTAATCCTATCCTGTGTGATACTGTCTGCTGAGCTGTGTATCTAATCCTCTCCTGTGTGATACTGTCTGATGAGCTGTGTATCTAATCCTCTCCTGTGTGATACTGTCTGAAGAGCTGTGTATCTAATTCTCTCGTGTGATACTGTCTGATGAACTGTGTATCTAATTCTATCCTGTGTGATACTGTCTGCTGAGCTGTGTATCTAATCCCGCCCTGTGCGATACTGTCTGCTGAGCTGTGTATCTAATCCACTCCTGTGTGATGCTGTCTGCTGAGCCATGTATCTAATCCAATGCTGTGTGATACTGTCTGCTGAGCTGTGTATCTAATCCTCTCCTGTGTGATACTGTCTGCTGAGCTGTGTATCTAATCCTCTCCTGTATGATACTGTCTGATGAACTGTGTATCTAATCCTCTCCTGTGTGATACTGTCAGCTGAGCTGTGTATCTAATCCTCTCATGTGTGATATGTCTGCTGAGCTGTGTATCTAATCCTCTCATGTGTGATATGTCTGCTGAGCTGTGTATCTAATCCTCTCCTGTGTGATACTGTCTGCTGAGCTGTGTATCTAATCCTCTCCTGTGTGATACTGTCTGCTGAGCTGTGCATCTAATCCTCTCCTGTGTGATACTGTCTGCTGAGCCGTGTATCTAATCCTCTCCTGTGTGATACTGTCTGATGAGCTGTGTATCTAATCCTCTCCTGTGTGATACTGTCTGAAGAGCTGTGTATCTAATCCTCTCCTGTGTGATACTGTCTGCTGAGCCGTGTATCTAATCCTATCCTGTGTGATACTGTCTGATGAACTGTGTATCTAATCCTATCCTGTGCGATACTGTCTGCTGAGCCGTGTATCTAATCCTATGCTGTGTATATAATCCTCTGTGTGATACTGACTGCTGAGCCATGTATCTAATCCTCTCCTGTGTGATACTGTCAGCTGAGCTGTGTATCTAATCCTCTCCTGTGTGATACCGTCTGCTGAGCTATGTATCTAATCCTGTCCTGTGTGATACTGTCTGCTGAGCTGTATCTCTAATCCTACCCTGTGTGATACGGTCTGCTGAGCTATGTATCTAATCCTCTCCTGTGTGATACTGTCTGCTGAGCCGTGTATCTATTCCTATGCTGTGTGATACTGTCTGCTGAGCTGTGTATCTAATCCTATTCTGTGTGATACCATCTGCTGAGCAGTGTATCTAATCCTATCCTGTGTGATACTGTCTGCTGAGCTGTGTATCTAATCCTATCCTGTGTGATACCATCTGCTGAGCCGTGTATCTAATCCTATGCTGTGTATATAATCCTCTGTGTGATACTGACTGCTGAGCCATGTATCTAATCCTCTCCTGTGTGATACTGTCTGCTGAGCCGTGTGTCTAATCCTATCATGTGTGATACCATCTGCTGAGCCATGTATCTAATCCTATGCTGTGTGATACTGTCTGCTGAGCTGTGTATTTAATCCTATGCTGTGTATCTAATCCTCTCCTGTGTGATAATGTCTGCTGAGCCATGTATCTAATCCTCTCCTGTGTGATACTGTCTGCTGAGCTGTGTATCTAATCCTATCCTGTGTGATACTGTCTGCTGAGCTGTATATCTAATCCACTCCTGTGTGATACTGTCAGCTGAGCTGTGTATCTAATCCTCTCCTGTGTGATACTGTCAGCTGAGCTGTGTATCTAATCCTCTCCTGTGTGATACTGTCAGCTGAGCTGTGTATCTAATCCTCTCCTGTGTGATACTGTCTGCTGAGCTGTGTATCTAATCCTCTCCTGTGTGATACTGTCTGCTGAGCTGTGTATCTAATCCTCTCCTGTGTGATACTGTCTGCTGAGCTGTATCTCTAATCCTACCCTGTGTGATACTGGCTGCGGAGAAGTGTATCTAATCCTCTCCTGTGTGATAATGTCTGCTGAGCTATGTATCTAATCCTCTCCTGTGTGATACTGTATGCTGAGCCATGTATCTAATCCTATCCTGTGTGACACTGTCTGCTGAGCTGTGTATCTAATCCTCCCCTGTGTGATAATGTCTGCTGAGCTATGTATCTAATCCTCTCCTGTGTGATACTGTATGCTGAGCCATGTATCTAATCCTATCCTGTGTGATACTGTCTGCTGAGCCGTGTATCTCTTCCACTCCTGTGTGATACTGTCTGCTGAGCTGTGTATCTAATCCTATGCTGTGTGATGCTGTCTGCTGAGCTGTGTATCTAATCCTATGCTGTGTGATACTGTCTGCTGAGCTGTATCTCTAATCCTACCCTGTGTGATACTGTCTGCTAAGCAGTGTATCTAATCCTTTCCTGTGTGATACTGTGTGCTGAGCTGTGTATCTAATTCTCTCCTGTGTGTTGCTGTCTGCTGAGCCGTGTATCTAATCCTTTCCTGTGTGATAGTGTGCTGAGCTGTGTATCTAATCCTCTCCTGTGTGATACTGTGTGCTGAGCTGTGTATCTAATCCTTTCCTTTGTGATAGTGTGCTGAGCTGTGTATCTAATCCTCTCCTGTGTGATACGGTCTGCTGTGCTGTGTATCTAATCCTCTCTTGTGTGATACTGTCTGATGAACTGTGTATCTAATCCTATCCTGTGCGATACTGTCTGCTGAGCCGTGTATCTAATCCACTCCTGTGTGATACTGTCTGCTGAGCTGTGTATCTAATCCTCTCCTGTGTGATACTGTCTGATGAACTGTGTATCTAATCCTCTCCTGTGTGATACTGTCAGCTGAGCCATGTATCTAATCCTCTCCTGTGTGATACTGTCTGCTGAGCTGTGTATCTAATCCTCTCCTGTGTGATACTGTCTGCTGAGCTGTGTATCTAATCCTCTCCTGTGTGATACTGTCTGATGAGCTGTGTATCTAATCCTCTCCTGTGTGATACTGTCTGATGAGCTGTGTATCTAATCCTCTCCTGTGTGATACTGTCTGATGAGCTGTGTATCTAATCCTCTCCTGTGTGATACTGTCTGATGAGCTGTGTATCTAATCCTCTCCTGTGTGATACCGTCTGCTGAGCTATGTATCTAATCCTGTCCTGTGTGATACTGTCTGCTGAGCTGTATCTCTAATCCTACCCTGTGTGATACCGTCTGCTGAGCTGTGTATCTAATCCTCTCCTGTGTGATAATGTCTGCTGAGCTATGTTTCTAATCCTACCCTGTGTGATACGGTCTGCTGAGCTGTGTATCTAATCCTCTCCTGTGTGATACTGTCTGCTGAGTCATGTATCTAATCCTATCCTGTGTGATACTGTCTGCTGAGCCGTGTATCTATTCCTATGCTGTGTGATACTGTCTGCTGAGCTATGTATCTAATCCTGTCCTGTGTGATAATGTCTGCTGAGCTGTGTATCTAATCTTATACTGAGTGATACTGTCTGCTGAGCCGTGTATCTATTCCACTCCTGTGTGATACTGTCTGCTGAGCTGTGTATCTAATCCTATGCTGTGTGATACTGTCTGCTGAGCAGTGTATCTAATCCTCTCCTGTGTGATACTGTCTGCTGAGCCGTGTATCTAATCCTATCCTGTGTGATACTGTCTGCTGAGCTGTGTATCTATTCCACTCCTGTGTGATACTGTCTGCTGAGCTGTGTATCTAATCCTATGCTGTGTGATACTGTCTGCTGAGCCGTGTATCTAATCCTATGCTGTGTGATACTGTCTGCTGAGCCATGTATCTAATCCTATCCTGTGTGATACCGTCTGCTGAGCTGTGTATCTTATCCTGTCCTGTGTGATACCATCTGCTGAGCAGTGTATCTAATCCTCTCCTGTGTGATACTGTCTGCTGAGCCATGTATCTAATCCTCTCCTGTGTGACACTGTCTGCTGACCTGTGTATCTAATCCTCTCCTGTGTGATACTGTCTGCTGAGCTGTGTATCTAATCCTCTCCTGTGTGATACTGTCTGATGAACTGTGTATCTAATCCACTCCTGTGTGATACTGTCTGCTGAGCTGTGTATCTAATCCTATCCTGTGTGATACCATCTGCTGAGCAGTGTATCTAATCCTCTCCTGTGTGATACTGTCTGCTGAGCCGTGTATCTAATCCTCTCCTGTGTGATACTGTCTGCTGAGCCGTGTATCTAATCCTCTCCTGTGTGATACTGTCTGATGAACTGTGTATCTAATCCTATCCTGTGTGATACGGTCTGCTGAGCTGTGTATCTAATCCTCTCCTGTGTGATACTGTCTGATGAACTGTGTATCTAATCCTATCCTGTGTGATACTGTCTGCTGAGCTGTGTATCTAATCCTGTCCTGTGTGATACTGTCTGCTGAGCTGTGTATCTAATCCTATGCTGTGTGATACTGTCTGCTGAGCTGTGTATCTACTCCTATGCTGTGTGATACTGTCTGCTGAGCTGTGTATCTAATCGTATCCTGTGTGATACTCTCTGCTGAGCCGTGTATCTAATCCTCTCCTGTGTGATACCGTGTGCTGAGCAGTGTATCTAATCCTATGCTGTGTGATACTGTCAGCTGTGCTGTGTATCTAATCCTCTCCTGTGTGATACTGTCAGCTGTGCTGTGTATCTAATACTCTCCTGTGCGTTCTTTCTGCTGAGCTGTGTATCTAATCCTCTCCTGTGTGATACCGTCTGCTGAGCAGTGTATTTAATCCTATCCTGTGTGATACTGTCTGCTGAGCTGTGTATCTAATCCTATCCTGTGTGATACTGTCTGCTGAGCTGTGTATCTAATCCTATCCTGTGTGATATTGTCTGCTGAGCTGTGTATCTAATCCTGTCCTGTGTGATACAGTCTGCTGAGCTGTGTATCTAATGCTGTCCTGTGTGATACTGTCTGCTGAGCTGTGTATCTAATCCTGTCCTGTGTGATACTGTCTGCTGAGCTGTGTATTTAATCCTCTCCTGTGCGATACTGTCTGCTGAGCTGTGTATCTAATCCTCTCCTGTGTGATACTGTCTGCTGAGCCGTGTATCTAATTCTTTCCTATGTGATACTGTGTGCTGAGCTGCGTATCTAATCCTCTCCTGTGTGATACTGTCTGATGAGCTGTGTATCTAATCCTCTCCTGTGTGTTACTGTCTGCTGAGCTGTGTATCTAATCCTATCCTGTGTGATACTGTCTGCCGAGCTGTATATCTAATCCACTCCTGTGTGATACTGTCAGCTGAGCTGTGTATCTAATCCTCTCCTGTGTGATACTGTCTGCTGAGCTGTGTATCTAATCCTCTCCTTTGTGATACTGTCTGCTGAGCTGTGTATCTAATCCTCTCCTGTGTGATACTGTCAGCTGAGCTGTGTATCTAATCCTCTCCTTTGTGATACTGTCTGCTGAGCTGTGTATCTAATCCTATCCTGTGTGATACTGTCTGCTGAGCTGTATCTCTAATCCTACCCTGTGTGATACTGGCTGCGGAGCCGTGTATCTAATCCTCTCCTGTGTGATAATGTCTGCTGAGCTATGTATCTAATCCTCTCCTGTGTGATACTGTATGCTGAGCCATGTATCTAATCCTATCCTGTGTGACACTGTCTGCTGAGCTGTGTATCTAATCCTATGCTGTGTGATACTGTCTGCTGAGCCGTGTATCTAATCCTATCCTGTGTGATACTGTCTGCTGAGCAGTGTATCTAATCCTATGCTGTGTGATGCTGTCTGCTGAGCTGTGTATCTAATCCTATGCTGTGTGATACTGTCTGCTAAGCCGTGTATCTAATCCTTTCCTGTGTGATACTGTCTGCTGAGCTGTGTATCTAATCCTTTCCTGTGTGATAGTGTCTGATGAGCCGTGTATCTAATCCTTTCCTGTGTGATAGTGTCTGATGAGCTGTGTATCTAATCCTTTCCTGTGTGATACTGTGTGCTGAGCTGTGTATCTAATCCTCTCCTGTGTGATACTGTCTAATGAGCTGTGTATCTAATCCTTTCCTGTGTGATAGTGTCTGATGAGCTGTGTATCTAATCCTTTCCTGTGTGATAGTGTCTGATGAGCTGTGTATCTAATCCTTTCCTGTGTGATACTGTGTGCTGAGCTGTGTATCTAATCCTCTCCTGTGTGATACTGTCTAATGAGCTGTGTATCTAAACCTTTCCTGTGTGATACTGTGTGCTGAGCTGTGTATCTAATCCTCTCCTGTGTGATACTGTCTCCTGAGCCGTGTATCTAATCCTTTCCTGTGTGATAGTGTGCTGAGCTGTGTATCTAATCCTCTCCTGTGTGATACGGTCTGCTGTGCTGTGTATCTAATCCTCTCTTGTGTGATACTGTCTGATGAACTGTGTATCTAATCCTATCCTGTGCGATACTGTCTGCTGAGCCGTGTATCTAATCCACTCCTGTGTGATACTGTCTGCTGAGCTGTGTATCTAATCCTCTCCTGTGTGATACTGTCTGATGAACTGTGTATCTAATCCTCTCCTGTGTGATACTGTCAGCTGAGCCGTGTATCTAATCCTCTCCTGTGTGATACTGTCTGCTGAGCTGTATATCTAATCCTCTCCTGTGTGATACCGTCTGCTGAGCTGTGTATCTAAAACTCTCCTGTGTGATACTGTCTGCTGAGCTGTGTATCTAATCCTCTCCTGTGTGATACTGTCTGATGAGCTGTGTATCTAATCCTCTCCTGTGTGATACTGTCTGATGAGCTGTGTATCTAATCCTCTCCTGTGTGATACTGTCTGATGAACTGTGTATCTAATTCTATCCTGTGTGATACTGTCTGCTGAGCTGTGTATCTAATCCCGCCCTGTGCGATACTGTCTGCTGAGCTGTGTATCTAATCCACTCCTGTGTGATACTGTCTGCTGAGCCGTGTATCTAATCCAATGTTGTGTGATACTGTCTGCTGAGCTGTGTATCTAATCCTCTCCTGTGTGATACTGTCTGATGAACTGTGTATCTAATCCTTTCATGTGTAATGCTGTCAGCTGAGCTGTGTATCTAATCTTCTCCTGTGTGATACTGTCTGATGAACTGTGCATCTAATCATGTCCTGTGTGATACTATCTGCTGAGCTGTGTATCTAATCTTATACTGTGTGATACTGTCTGCTGAGCCGTGTATCTATTCCACTCCTGTGTGATACTGTCTGCTGAGCTGTGTATCTAATCCTATGCTGTGTGATACTGTCTGCTGAGCAGTGTATCTAATCCTATGCTGTGTGAAACTGTCTGCTGAGCTGTATCTCTAATCCTACCCTGTGATACTGTCTGCTGAGCAGTGTATCTAAGCCTCTCCTGTGTGATACCGGCTGCTGAGCTGTGTATCTAATCCTCTCCTGTGCGATACTGTCTGCTGAGCTGTGTATCTAATCCTCTCCTGTGTGATACTGTCTGCTGAGCAGTGTATCTAATTCTTTCCTGTGTGATACTGTCTGCTGAGCTGTGTATCTAATCCTCTCCTGTGTGATACTGTCTGCTGAGCCGTGTATCTAATCCACTCCTGTGTGATACTGTCTGATGAACTGTGTATCTAATCCTCTCCTGTGTGATACTGTCTGCTGAGCCGTGTATCTAATCCACTCCTGTGTGATACTGTCTGATGAACTGTGTATCTAATCCTATCCTGTGCGATACTGTCTGCTGAGCCGTGTATCTAATCATTTCCTGTGTGATACTGTCTGCTGAGCTGTGTATCTAATCCTATGCTGTGTGATACTGTCTGATGAACTGTGTATCTAATCCTCTCAAGTGTGATACTGTCAGCTGAGCTGTGTATCTAATCTTCTCCTGTGTGATACTGTCAGCTGAGCTGTGTATCTAATCCTCTCCTGTGTGATACCGTCTGCTGAGCTATGTATCTAATCCTGTCCTGTGTGATACTGTCTGCTGAGCTGTATCTCTAAACCTACCCTGTGTGATACGGTCTGCGGAGCTATGTATCTAATCCTCTCCTGTGTGATACTGTCTGCTGAGCCGTGTATCTGTTCCTATGCTGTGTGATACTGTCTGCTGAGCAGTGTATCTAATCCTATGCTGTGTGATACTGTCTGCTGAGCTGTGTATCTAATCCTCTCCTGTGTGATACTGTCTGCTGAGCCGTGTATCTATTCCACTCCTGTGTGATACTGTCTGCTGAGCTGTGTATCTAATCCTATGCTGTGTGATAATATCTGCTGAGCCATGTATCTAATCCTATGCTGTGTGATACTGTCTGCTGAGCTGTGTATTTAATCCTATCCTGTATGATACCATCTGCTGAGCCATGTATCTAATCCTATGCTGTGTATATAATCCTCTGTGTGATACTGTCTGCTGAGCTGTGTATCTAATCCTCTCCTGTGTGATAATATCTGCTGAGCCATGTATCTAATCCTATGCTGTGTGATACTGTCTGCTGAGCTGTGTATTTAATCCTATGCTGTGTATCTAATCCTCTCCTGTGTGATAATGTTTGCTGAGCCATGTATCTAATCCTCTCCTGTGTGATACTGTCTGCTGAGCTGTGTATCTAATCCTATCCTGTGTGATACTGTCTGCTGAGCTGTATATCTAATCCACTCCTGTGTGATACTGTCAGCTGAGCTGTGTATCTAATCCTCTCCTGTGTGATACTGTCTGCTGAGCTGTATATCTAATCCACTCCTGTGTGATACTGTCAGCTGAGCTGTGTATCTAACCCTCTCCTGTGTGATACTGTCAGCTGAGCTGTGTATCTAATCCTCTCCTGTGTGATACTGTCAGCTGAGCTGTGTATCTAATCCTCTCCTGTGTGATACTGTCTGCTGAGCTGTGTATCTAATCCTATCCTGTGTGATACTGTCTGCTGAGCTGTATCTCTAATCCTACCCTGTGTGATACTGTCTGCTGAGCCGTGTATCTAATCCTATCCTGTGTGACACTGTCTGCTGAGCTGTGTATCTAATCCTATGCTGTGTGGTACTGTCTGCTGAGCCGTGTATCTATTCCACTCCTGTGTGATACTGTCTGCTGAGCCGTGTATCTAATCCTATGCTGTGTGATACTGTCTGCTGAGCTGTGTATCTAATCCTATGCTGTGTGATACTGTCTGCTGAGCCATGTATCTAATCCTCTCCTGTGTGATACTGTCTGCTAAGCCGTGTATCTAATCCTTTCCAGTGTGATACTGTCAGCTGAGCTGTGTATCTAATCCTCTCCTGTGTGATACTGTCTGCTGAGCTATGTATCTAATCCTCTCCTTTGTGATACTGTCTGCTGAGCTGTGTATCTAATCCTCTCCTGTGTGATACTGTCAGCTGAGCTGTGTATCTAATCCTCTCCTTTGTGATACTGTCTGCTGAGCTGTGTATCTAATCCTATCCTGTGTGATACTGTCTGCTGAGCTGTATCTCTAATCCTACCCTGTGTGATACTGTCTGCTAAGCCGTGTATCTAATCCTTTCCTGTGTGATACTGTGTGCTGAGCTGTGTATCTAATTCTCTCCTGTGTGTTGCTGTCTGCTGAGCCGTGTATCTAATCCTTTCCTGTGTGATAGTGTGCTGAGCTGTGTATCTAATCCTCTCCTGTGTGATACTGTCTGAGCTGTGTATCTAATCCTTTCCTGTGTGATACTGTGTGCTGAGCTGTGTATCTAATCCTCTCCTGTGTGATACTGTCTGCTGAGCCGTGTATCTAATCCTTTCCTGTGTGATAGTGTGCTGAGCTGTGTATCTAATCCTCTCCTGTGTGATACGGTCTGCTGTGCTGTGTATCTAATCCTCTCTTGTGTGATACTGTCTGCTGAGCTGTGTATCTAATCCTCTCCTGTGTGATACTGTCTGATGAACTGTGTATCTAATCCTATCCTGTGCGATACTGTCTGCTGAGCCGTGTATCTAATCCACTTCTGTGTGATACTGTCTGCTGAGCTGTGTATCTAATCCTCTCCTGTGTGATACTGTCTGCTGAGCTGTGTATCTAATCCTCTCCTGTGTGATACTGTCTGATGAACTGTGTATCTAATCCTATCCTGTGCGATACTGTCTGCTGAGCCGTGTATCTAATCCACTCCTGTGTGATACTGTCTGCTGAGCTGTGTATCTAATCCTCTCCTGTGTGATACTGTCTGATGAACTGTGTATCTAATCCTCTCCTGTGTGATTCTGTCAGCTGAGCCGTGTATCTAATCCTCTCCTGTGTGATACTGTCTGCTGAGCTGCGTATCTAATCCTCTCCTGTGTGATACTGTGTGCTGAGCTGTGTATCTAATCCACTCCTGTGATACTGTGTGCTGAGCTGTGTATCTAATCCTCTCCTGTGTGATACTGTCTGCTGAGCTGTGTATCTAATCCTCTCCTGTGTGATACTGTCTGATGAACTGTGTATCTAATCCTATCCTGTGCGATACTGTCTGCTGAGCCGTGTATCTAATCCACTCCTGTGTGATACTGTCTGCTGAGCTGTGTATCTAATCCTCTCCTGTGTGATACTGTCTGATGAACTGTGTATCTAATCCTCTCCTGTGTGATACTGTCAGCTGAGCCGTGTATCTAATCCTCTCCTGTGTGATACTGTCTGCTGAGCTGTGTATCTAACCCTCTCCTGTGTGATACTGTCTGCTGAGCTGTGTATCTAATCCTCTCCTGTGTGATACTGTCTGATGAGCTGTGTATCTAATCCTCTCCTGTGTGATACTGTCTGATGAGCTGTGTATCTAATCCTCTCCTGTGTGATACTGTCTGATGAACTGTGTATCTAATTCTATCCTGTGTGATACTGTCTGCTGAGCTGTGTATCTAATCCCGCCCTGTGAGATACTGTCTGCTGAGCCGTGTATCTAATCCACTCGTGTGTGATACTGTCTGCTGAGCCGTGTATCTAATCCAATGCTGTGTGATACTGTCTGCTGAGCTGTGTATCTAATCCTCTCCTGTGTGATACTGTCTGATGAACTGTGTATCTAATCCTCTCATGTGTGATACTGTCAGCTGAGCTGTGTATCTAATCTTCTCCTGTGTGATACTGTCTGATGAACTGTGTATCTAATCCTCTCCTGTGTGATACTGTCTGCTGAGCTGTGTATCTAATCCTCTCCTGTGTGATACTGTCTGATGAACTGTGTATCTAATCCTCTCCTGTGTGATACTGTCTGCTGAGCCGTGTATCTATTCCACTCCTGTGTGATACTGTCTGCTGAGCTGTGTATCTATTCCACTCCTGTGTGATACTGTCTGCTGAGCTGTGTATCTAATCCTATGCTGTGTGATACTGTCTGCTGAGCAGTGTATCTAATCCTCTCCTGTGTGATACTGTCTGCTGAGCCGTGTATCTAATCCACTCCTGTGTGATACTGTCTGCTGAGCTGTGTATCTAATCCTATGCTGTGTGATACTGTCTGCTGAGCTGCGTATCTAATCCTATGCTGTGTGATACTGTCTGCTGAGCTGTGTTTCTAATCCCCTCCTGTGTGATACTGTCTGCTGAGCTGTGTATCTAATCCTATGCTGTGTGATACTGTCTGCTGAGCTGTGTATCTATTCCTCTCCTGTGTGATACTGTCTGCTAAGCCGTGTATCTAATCCTTTCCTGTGTGATACTGTGTGCTGAGCTGTGTATCTAATCCTCTCCTGTGTGTTGCTGTCTGCTGAGCTGTGTATCTAATCCCCTCCTGTGTGATACTGTCTGCTGAGCTATGTATCTAATCCTATCCTGTGTGATACTGTCTGCGGAGCCGTGTATCTAATCCTGTCCTGTGTGATACTGTCTGCTGAGCTGTATCTCTAATCCTACCCTGTGTGATACCGTCTGCTGAGCTGTGTATCTAATCCTCTCCTGTGTGATACTGTCTGCTGAGCTGTGTATCTAATCCTCTCCTGTGTGATACTGTCCGATGAGCTGTGTATCTAATCCTCTCCTGTGTGATACTGTCTGATGAGCTGTGTATCTAATTCTATCCTGTGTGATACTGTCTTCTGAGCTGTGTATCTAATCCTATGCTGTGTGATACTGTCTGCTGAGCTGTGTATCTAATCCTATGCTGTGTGATACTGTCTGCTGAGCTGTATCTCTAATCCTACCCTGTGTGATACTGTCTGCTAAACCGTGTATCTAATCCTTTCCTGTGTGATACAGTCTTCTGAGCTATGTATCTAATCCTGTCCTGTGTGATACTGTCTGCTGAGCTGTATCTCTAATCCTACCCTGTGTGATACCGTCTGCTGAGCTGTGTATCTAATCCTCTCCTGTGTGATACTGTCTGCTGAGCTGTGTATCTAATCCTCTCCTGTGTGATACTGTTTGCTGAGCTGTGTATCTAATCCTATCCTGTGTGATACTGTCCGATGAGCTGTGTATCTAATCCTCTCCTGTGTGATACTGTCTGATGAGCTGTGTATCTAATTCTATCCTGTGTGATACTGTCTTCTGAGCTGTGTATCTAATCCTATGCTGTGTGATACTGTCCGATGAGCTGTGTATCTAATCCTCTCCTGTGTGATACTGTCCGATGAGCTGTGTATCTAATCCTCTCCTGTGTGATACTGTCTGATGAGCTGTGTATCTAATTCTATCCTGTGTGATACTGTCTTCTGAGCTGTGTATCTAATCCTATGCTGTGTGATACTGTCTGCTGAGCTGTGTATCTAATCCTATGCTGTGTGATACTGTCTGCTGAGCTGTATCTCTAATCCTACCCTGTGTGATACTGTCTGCTAAGCCGTGTATCTAATCCTTTCCTGTGTGATACTGTGTGCTGAGCTGTGTATCTAATTCTCTCCTGTGTGTTGCTGTCTGCTGAGCCGTGTATCTAATCCACTCCTGTGTGATACTGTCTGCTGAGCTGTGTATCTAATCCTATGCTGTGTGATACTGTCTGATGAACTGTGTATCTAATCCACTCCTGTGTGATACTGTCTGCTCAGCTGTGTATCTAATCCTATGCTGTGTGATACCGTCTGTTGAGCTGTGTATCTAATCCTCTCCTGTGTGATACTGTCTGATGAACTGTGTATCTAATCCTCTCCTGTGTGATACTGTCTGCTGAGCTGTGTATCTAATCCTCCCCTGTGTGATACTGTCTGCTGAGCTGTGTATCTAATCCTCTCCTGTGTGATACTGTTTGCTGAGCTGTGTATCTAATCCTCTCCTGTGTGATACTGTCAGCTGAGCTGTGTATCTAATCCTCTCCTGTGTGATACTGTCTGCTGAGCCGTGTATCTAATCCACTCCTGTGTGATACTGTCTGCTGAGCCGTGTATCTAATCCAATGCTGTGTGATACTGTCTGCTGAGCTGTGTATCTAATCCTCACCTGTGTGATACTGTCTGATGAACTGTGTATCTAATCCTCTCATGTGTGATACTGTCAGCTGAGCTGTGTATCTAATCTTCTCCTGTGTGATACTGTGTGATGAACTGTGTATCTAATCCTGTCCTGTGTGATACCGTCTGCTGAGCTACATATCTAATCCTCTCCTGTGTGATACTGTCTGCTGAGCTGTGTTTCTAGTCCCCTCCTGTGTGATACTGTCTGCTGAGCCGTGTATCTAATCCTCTCCTGTGTGATACTGTCTGCTGAGCCATGTATCTAATCCTATCCTGTGTGATACTGTCTGCTGGGCTGTGTATCTTATCCTCTCCTGTGTGATGCTGTCTGCTGAACCATGTATCTAATCCTCTCCTGTGTGATACTGTCTGCTGAGCCGTGTATCTAATCCTATCCTGTGTGATACTGTCTGCTGAGCTGTGTATCTAATCCTATCCTGTGTGATACCATCTGCTGAGCCGTGTATCTAATCCTCTCCTGTGTGATACTGTCTGCTGAGCCGTGTATCTAATCCTCTCCTGTGTGATACTGTCTGCTGAGCTGTGTATCTAATCCTATCCTGTGTGATACCATCTGCTGAGCCGTGTATCTAATCCTATGCTGTGTGATACTGTCTGCTGAGCTGTGTATTTAATCCTATGCTGTGTATCTAATCCTCTCCTGTGTGATAATGTCTGCTGAGCCATGTATCTAATCCTCTCCTGTGTGATACTGTCTGCTGAGCTGTGTATCTAATCCTCTCCTGTGTGATACTGTCTTCTGAGCCGTGTATCTAATCCTATCCTGTGTGATACTGTCTGCTGAGCAGTGTATCTAATCCTCTCCTGTGTGATACTGTCTGCTGAGCCGTGTATCTAATCCTATCCTGTGTGATACTGTCTGCTGAGCCGTGTATCTAATCCTATCCTGTGTGATACTGTCTGCTGAGCTGTGTATCTATTCCACTCCTGTGTGATACTGTCTGCTGAGCTGTGTATCTAATCCTATGCTGTGTGATACTGTCTGCTGAGCTGCGTATCTAATCCTATGCTGTGTGATACTGTCTGCTGAGCTGTGTTTCTAATCCCCTCCTGTGTGATACTGTCTGCTGAGCTGTGTATCTAATCCTCTCCTGTGTGATACTGTCTGCTAAGCCGTGTATCTAATCCTTTCCTGTGTGATACTGTGTGCTGAGTTGTGTATCTAATCCTCTCCTGTGTGTTGCTGTCTGCTGAGCTGTGTATCTAATCCTCTCCTGTGTGATACTGTCTGCTGAGCTGTGTATCTAATCCTCTCCTGTGTGATACTGTCTGATGAGCTGTGTATCTATTCCTCTCCTGTGTAATACCGGCTGCTGAGCTGTGTATCTAATCCTATCCTGTGTGATACGGTCTGCTGAGCTGTGTATCTAATCCTGTCCTGTGTGATACCGTCTGCTGAGCTGTGTATCTAATCCTATACTGTGTGATACCATCTGCTGAGCAGTGTATCTAATCCTATCCTGTGTGATACTGTCTGCTGAGCTGTGTATCTAATCCTCTCCTGTGTGATACTGTCTGATGAACTGTGTATCTAATCCTCTCCTGTGTGATACTGTCTGCTGAGCCGTGTATCTAATCCTCTCCTGTGTGATACTGTCTGATGAACTGTGTATCTAATCCTATCCTGTGTGATACGGTCTGCTGAGCTTTGTATCTAATCCTGTCCTGTGTGATACTGTCTGCTGAGCTGTGTATCTAATCCTATGCTGTGTGATACTGTCTGCTGAGCTGTGTATCTACTCCTATGCTGTGTGATACTGTCTGCTGAGCTGTGTATCTAATCGTATCCTGTGTGATACTCTCTGCTGAGCCGTGTATCTAATCCTCTCCTGTGTGATACCGTGTGCTGAGCAGTGTATCTAATCCTCTCCTGTGTGATACTGTCTGCTGAGCCGTGTATCTAATCCTCTCCTGTGTGATACCGTCTGCTGAGCCGTGTATTTAATCCTATCCTGTGTGATACTGTCTGCTGAGCTGTGTATCTAATCCTATCCTGTGTGATACTGTCTGCTGAGCTGTGTATCTAATCCTGTCCTGTGTGATACTGTCTGCTGAGCTGTGTATCTAATCCTATCTTGTGTGATATTGTCTGCTGAGCTGTGTATCTAATCCTGTCCTGTGTGATACAGTCTGCTGAGCTGTGTATCTAATCCTATCCGGTGTGATACTGTCAGCTGAGCTGTGTATCTAATCCTATCCTGTGTGATACTGTCTGCTGAGCTGTGTATTTAATCCTATCCTGTGTGATACTGTCTGCTGAGCTGTGTATCTAATCCTCTCCTGTTTGATACTGTCTTCTGAGCTGTGTATCTAAACCTATCCTGTGTGATACTGTCTGCTGAGCTATGTATCTAATCCTCTCCTGTTTGATACTGTCTTCTGAGCTGTGTATCTAAGCCTCTCCTGTGTGATACTGTCTGCTGAGCTATGTATCTAATCCTCTCCTGTTTGATACTGTCTTCTGAGCTGTGTATCTAAACCTATCCTGTGTGATACTGTCTGCTGAGCTGTGTATCTAATCCTGTTCTGTGTGATACTGTCTTCTGAGCTGTATCTCTAATCCTCTCCTGTGTGATACTGTCAGCTGAGCTGTGTATATAATCCATTCCTGTGTGATACCGTCTGCTGAGCTATGTATCTAATCCTGTCCTGTGTGATACTATCTGCTGAGCTGTATCTCTAATCCTACCCTGTGTGATACCGTCTGCTTAGCTGTGTATCTAATCCTCTCCTGTGTGATACTGTCTGCTGAGCTGTGTATCTAATCCTCTCCTGTGTGATACTGTCTGCTGAGCTGTGTATCTAATCCTCTCCTGTGTGATACTGTCCGATGAGCTGTGTATCTAATCCTCTCCTGTGTGATACTGTCTTCTGAGCTGTGTATCTAATCCTATGCTGTGTGATACTGTCTGCTGAGCTGTGTATCTAATCCTATGCTGTGTGATACTGTCTGCTGAGCTGTGTATCTAATCCTACCCTGTGTGATACTGTCTGCTAAGCCGTGTATCTAATACTTTCCTGTGCGATACTGTCTGCTGAGCTGTAGATCTAATCCACTCCTGTGTGATACTGTCAGCTGAGCTGTGTATATAATCCATTCCTGTGTGATACCGTCTGCTGAGCTATGTATCTTATCCTGTCCTGTGTGATACTGTCTGCTGAGCTGTATCTCTAATCCTACCCTGTGTGATACCGTCTGCTTAGCTGTGTATCTAATCCTCTCCTGTGTGATACTGTCTGCTGAGCTGTGTATCTAATCCTCTCCTGTGTGATACTGTCTGCTGAGCTGTGTATCTAATCCTCTCCTGTGTGATACTGTCCGATGAGCTGTGTATCTAATCCTCTCCTGTGTGATACTGTCTTCTGAGCTGTGTATCTAATCCTATGCTGTGTGATACTGTCTGCTGAGCTGTGTATCTAATCCTATGCTGTGTGATACTGTCTGCTGAGCTGTATCTCTAATCCTACCCTGTGTGATACTGTCTGCTAAGCCGTGTATCTAATACTTTCCTGTGTGATACTGTGTGCTGAGCTGTGTATCTAATTCTCTCCTGTGTGTTGCTGTCTGCTGAGCCGTGTATCTAATCCACTCCTGTGTGATACTGTCTGCTGAGCTGTGTATCTAATCCTATGCTGTGTGATACTGTCTGCTGAGCTGTGTATCTAATCCTCTCCTGTGTGATACTGTCTGATGAACTGTGTATCTAATCCTCTCCTGTGTGATACTGTCTGCTGAGCTGTGTATCTAATCCTCCCCTGTGTGATACTGTCTGCTGAGCTGTGTATCTAATCCTCTCCTGTGTGATACTGTCTGCTGAGCAGTGCATCTAATCCTATCCTGTGTGATACTGTCTGCTGAGCTGTGTTTCTAATCCTCTCCTGTGTGATACTGTCAGCTGAGCTGTGTATCTAATCCTCTCCTGCGAGATACTGTCTGCTGAGCCGTGTATCTAATCCACTCCTGTGTGATACTGTCTGCTGAGCCATGTATCTAATCCAATGCTGTGTGATACTGTCTGCTGAGCTGTGTATCTAATCCTCTCCTGTGTGATACTGTCTGATGAACTGTGTATCTAATCCTCTCATGTGTGATACTGTCAGCTGAGCTGTGTATCTAATCTTCTCCTGTGTGATACTGTGTGATGAACTGTGTATCTAATCCTGTCCTGTGTGATACCGTCTGCTGAGCTACATATCTAATCCTGTCCTGTGTGATACTGTCTGCTGAGCTGTGCATCTAATCTTATCCTGTGTGATACTGTCTGCTGAGCTGTGTATCTAATCCTCTCCTGTGTGATACTGTCTGCTGAGCTGTGTATCTAATCCTCTCCTGTGTGATACTGTCTGCTGAGCTGTGCATCTAATCCTATCCTATGTGATACTGTCTGTTGAAGTGTGTATATAATCCTCTCCTGTGTGATACTGTCTGCTGAGCCATGTATCTAATCCTATCCTGTGTGATACTGTCTGCTGGGCTGTGTATCTTATCCTCTCCTGTGTGATACTGTCTGCTGAACCATGTATCTAATCCCCTCCTGTGTGATACTGTCTGCTGAGCCGTGTATCTAATCCTATCCTGTGTGATACTGTCTGCTGAGCTGTGTATCTAATCCTATCCTGTGTGATACCATCTGCTGAGCAGTGTATCTAATCCTATCCTGTGTGATACTGTCTGCTGAGCCGTGTATCTAATCCTCTCCTGTGTGATACTGTCTGCTGAGCCGTGTATCTAATCCTCTCCTGTGTGATACTGTCTGCTGAGCTGTGTATCTAATCCTATCCTGTGTGATACCATCTGCTGAGCCGTGTATCTAATCCTATGCTGTGATATACTGTCTGCTGAGCTGTGTATTTAATCCTATGCTGTGTATCTAATCCTCTCCTGTGTGATAATGTCTGCTGAGCCATGTATCTAATCCTCTCCTGTGTGATTCTGTCTGCTGAGCTGTGTATCTAATCCTCTCCTGTGTGATACTGTCTGCTGAGCCGTGTATCTAATCCTATCCTGTGTGATACTGTCTGCTGAGCCGTGTATCTAATCCTATCCTGTGTGATACTGTCTGCTGAGCCGTGTATCTAATCCACTCCTGTGTGATACTGTCAGCTGAGCTGTGTATCTAATCCTCTCCTGTGTGATACCGTCTGCTGAGCTATGTATCTAATCCTCTCCTGTGTGATAATGTCTGCTGAGCTATGTATCTAATCCTACCCTGTGTGATTCGGTCTGCTGAGCTGTGTATCTAATCCTCTCCTGTGTGATACTGTCTGCTGAGTCATGTATCTAATCCTATCCTGTGTGATACTGTCTGCTGAGCCGTGTATCTATTCCTATGCTGTGTGATACTGTCTGCTGAGCCGTGTATCTAATCTTATACTGTGTGATACTGTCTGCTGAGCCGTGTATCTATTCCACTCCTGTGTGATACTGTCTGCTGAGCTGTGTATCTAATCCTATGCTGTGTGATACTGTCTGCTGAGCAGTGTATATAATCCTCTCCTGTGTGATACTGTCTGCTGAGCCGTGTATCTAATCCTCTCCTGTGTGATACTGTCTGCTGAGCTGTGTATCTAATCCTCTCCTGTGTGATACTGTCTGCTGAGCTGTGTATCTAATCCTATGCTGTGTGATACTGTCTGCTGACTGCGTATCTAATCCTATGCTGTGTGATACTGTCTGCTGAGCTGCGTATCTAATCCTATGCTGTGTGATACTGTCTGCTGAGCTGTGTTTCTAATCCCCTCCTGTTTGATACTGTCTGCTGAGCTGTGTATCTAATCCTATGCTGTGTGATACTGTCTGCTGAGCTGTGTATCTAATCCTCTCCTGTGTGATACTGTCTGCTAAGCCGTGTATCTAATCCATTCCTGTGTGATACTGTGTGCTGAGCTGTATATCTAATCCTCTCCTGTGTGTTGCTGTCTGCTGAGCTGTGTATCTAATCCTTTCCTGTGTGATACTGTCTGCTGAGCTGTGTATCTAATCTTCTCCTGTGTGATACTGTCTGATGAGCTGTGTATCTAATCCTCTCCTGTGTGTTGCTGTCTGCTGAGCTGTGTATCTAATCCTCTCCTGTGTGATACTGTCTGCTGAGCTGTGTATCTAATCTTCTCCTGTGTGATACTGTCTGATGAGCCGTGTATCTATTCCTCTCCTGTGTAATACCGGCTTCTGAGCTGTGTATCTAATCCTATCCTGTGTGATACGGTCTGCTGAGCTATGTATCTAATCCTCTCCTGTGTGATACTGTCTGATGAACTGTGCATCTAATCCTATCCTGTGTGATACGGTCTGCTGAGCTGTGTATCTAATCCTGTCCTGTGTGATACTGTCTGCTGAGCTGTGTATCTAATCCTATGCTGTGTGATACTGTCTGCTGAGCTGTGTATCTACTCCTATGCTGTGTGATACTGTCTGCTGAGCTGTGTATCTAATCGTATCCTGTGTGATACTCTCTGCTGAGCTGTGTATCTAATCCTCTCCTGTGCGTTCTTTCTGCTGAGCCGTGTATCTAATCCTCTCCTGTGTGATACTGTCTGCTGAGCCGTGTATTTAATCCTATCCTGTGTGATACTGTCTGCTGAGCTGTGTATCTAATCCTATGCTGTGTGATACTGTCTGCTGAGCTGTGTATCTAATCCTCTCCTGTGTGATACTGTCTGCTGAGCTGTGTATCTAATCCACTCCTGTGCGATACTGTCTGCTGAGCTGTGTATCTAATCCTATCCTGTGATATTGTCTGCTGAGCTGTGTATCTAATCCTGTCCTGTGTGATACAGTCTGCTGAGCTGTGTATCTAATCCTGTCCTGTGTGATACAGTCCGCTGAGCTGTGTATCTAATCCTATCCTGTGATATTGTCTGCTGAGCTGTGTATCTAATCCTGTCCTGTGTGATACAGTCTGCTGAGCTGTGTATCTAATCCTATCCTGTGTGATACTGTCTGCTGAGCTGTGTATCTAATCCTATCCTGTGTGATATTGTCTGCTGAGCTGTGTATCTAATCCTGTCCTGTGTGATACAGTCTGCTGAGCTGTGTATCTAATGCTGTCCTGTGTGATACTGTCTGCTGAGCTGTGTATCTAATCCTCTCCTGTGTGATACTGTCTGCTGAGCTGTGTATCTAATCCTATCCTGTGTGATACTGTCCGCTGAGCTATGTATCTAATCCTCTCCTGTGTGATACTGTCTGCTGAGCTGTGTATCTAATCCTCTCCTGTGTGATACTGTCTGCTGAGCTGTGTATCTAATCCTCCCCTGTGTGATACTGTCTGCTGAGTTGTGTATCTAATCCTCTCCTGTGTGATACTGTCTGCTGAGCAGTGCATCTAATCCTATCCTGTGTGATACTGTCTGCTGAGCTGTGTATCTAATCCTCTCCTGTGTGATACTGTCAGCTGAGCTGTGTATCTAATCCTCTCCTGTGAGATACTGTCTGCTGAGCCGTGTATCTAATCCACTCCTGTGTGATACTGTCTGCTGAGCCGTGTATCTAATCCAATGCTGTGTGATACTGTCTGCTGAGCTGTGTATCTAATCCTCTCTTGTGTGATACTGTCTGATTAACTGTGTATCTAATCCTCTCATGTGTGATACTGTCAGCTGAGCTGTGTATCTAATCTTCTCCTGTGTGATACTGTGTGATGAACTGTGTATCTAATCCTGTCCTGTGTGATACCGTCTGCTGAGCTACATATCTAATCCTCTCCTGTGTGATACCGTCTGCTGAGCTACATATCTAATCCTCTCCTGTGTGATACTGTCTGCTGAGCTGTGCATCTAATCTTATCCTGTGTGATACTATCTGCTGAGCAGTGTATCTAATCCTCTCCTGTGTGATACTGTCTGCTGAGCTGTGTATCTAATCCTCTCCTGTGTGATACTGTCTGCTGAGCTGTGCATCTAATCCTATCCTATGTGATACTGTCTGTTTAGCTGTGTATCTAATCCTCTCCTGTGTGATACTGTCTGCTGAGCTGTGTTTCTAATCCCCTCCTGTGTGATACTGTCTGCTGAGCCGTGTATCTAATCCTATGCTGTGTGATACTGTCTGCTGAGCCATGTATCTAATCCTATCCTGTGTGATACTGTCTGCTGGGCTGTGTATCTTATCCTCTCCTGTGTGATACTGTCTGCTGAACCATGTATCTAATCCTCTCCTGTGTGATACTGTCTGCTGAGCCGTGTATCTAATCCTATCCTGTGTGATACTGTCTGCTGAGCCGTGTATCTAATCCTCTCCTGTGTGATACTGTCTGCTGAGCCGTGTATCTAATCCTCTCCTGTGTGATACTGTCTGCTGAGCTGTGTATCTAATCCTATCCTGTGTGATACCATCTGCTGAGCCGTGTATCTAATCCTATGCTGTGTGATACTGTCTGCTGAGCTGTGTATTTAATCCTGTCCTGTGTGATACTGTCTGCTGAGCCATGTATCTAATCCTCTCCTGTGTGATACTGTCTGCTGAGCTGTGTATCTAATCCTCTACTGTGTGATACTGTCTGCTGAGCCGTGTATCTAATCCTATCCTGTGTGATACTTTCTGCTGAGCCGTGTATCTAATCCTATCCTGTGTGATACTGTCTGCTGAGCTGTGTATCTAATCCTCTCCTGTGTGATACCATCTGCTGAGCTATGTATCTAATCCTCTCCTGTGTGATAATGTCTGCTGAGCTATGTATCTAATCCTACCCTGTGTGATACGGTCTGCTGAGCTGTGTATCTAATCCTATCCTGTGTGATACTGTCTGCTGAGCCGTGTATCTATTCCTATGCTGTGTGATACTGTCTGCTGAGCCGTGTATCTAATCTTATACTGTGTGATACTGTCTGCTGAGCCGTGTATCTATTCCACTCCTGTGTGATACTGTCTGCTGAGCTGTGTATCTAATCCTATGCTGTGTGATACTGTCAGCTGAGCTGTGTATCTAATCCTCTCCTGTGTGATACCATCTGCTGAGCTATGTATCTAATCCTCTCCTGTGTGATAATGTCTGCTGAGCTATGTATCTAATCCTACCCTGTGTGATACGGTCTGCTGAGCTGTGTATCTAATCCTATCCTGTGTGATACTGTCTGCTGAGCCGTGTATCTAATCCTCTCCTGTGTGATACTGTCTGCTGAGCTGTGTATCTAATCCTATGCTGTGTGATACTGTCTGCTGAGCAGTGTATCTAATCTTATACTGTGTGATACTGTCTGCTGAGCCGTGTATCTATTCCACTCCTGTGTGATACTGTCTGCTGAGCTGTGTATCTAATCCTATGCTGTGTGATACTGTCTGCTGACTGCGTATCTAATCCTATGCTGTGTGATACTGTCTGCTGAGCTGTGTATCTAATCCTCTCCTGTGTGATACTGTCTGCTAAGCCGTGTATCTAATCCTTTCCTGTGTGATACTGTGTGCTGAGCTGTGTATCTAATCCTCTCCTGTGTGTTGCTGTCTGCTGAGCTGTGTATCTAATCCTCTCCTGTGTGATACTGTCTGCTGAGCTGTGTATCTAATCTTCTCCTGTGTGATACTGTCTGATGAGCTGTGTATCTATTCCTTTCCTGTGTGATACTGTGTGCTGAGCTGTGTATCTAATCCTCTCCTGTGTGTTGCTGTCTGCTGAGCTGTGTATCTAATCCTCTCCTGTGTGATACTGTCTGCTGAGCTGTGTATCTAATCTTCTCCTGTGTGATACTGTCTGATGAGCCGTGTATCTATTCCTCTCCTGTGTAATACCGGCTTCTGAGCTGTGTATCTAATCCTATCCTGTGTGATACGGTCTGCTGAGCCGTGTATCTAATCCTATCCTGTGTGATACGGTCTGCTGAGCTGTGTATCTAATCCTCTCCTGTGTGATACTCTCTGATGAACTGTGTATCTAATCCTATCCTGTGTGATACGGTCTGCTGAGCTGTGTATCTAATCCTGTCCTGTGTGATACTGTCTGCTGAGCTGTGTATCTAATCCTATGCTGTGTGATACTGTCTGCTGAGCTGTGTATCTACTCCTATGCTGTGTGATACTGTCTGCTGAGCTGTGTATCTAATGCTGTCCTGTGTGATACTGTCAGCTGAGCTGTGTATCTAATCCTCTCCTGTGCGTTCTTTCTGCTGAGCCGTGTATCTAATCCTCTCCTGTGTGATACTGTCTGCTGAGCTGTGTATTTAATCCTATCCTGTGTGATACTGTCTGCTGAGCTGTGTATCTTATCCTATCCTGTGTGATACTGTCTGCTGAGCCGTGTATCTAATCCACTCCTGTGCGATACTGTCTGCTGAGCTGTGTATCTAATCCTATCCTGTGATATTGTCTGCTGAGCTGTGTATCTAATCCTGTCCTGTGTGATACAGTCTGCTCAGCTGTGTATCTAATCCTGTCCTGTGTGATACAGTCTGCTGAGCTGTGTATCTTATCCTATCCTGTGATATTGTCTGCTGAGCTGTGTATCTAATCCTGTCCTGTGTGATACAGTCTGCTGGGCTGTGTATCTAATGCTGTCCTGTGTGATACTGTCTGCTGAGCTGTGTATCTAATCCTATCCTGTGTGATACTGTCTGCTGAGCTGTGTATCTAATCCTCTCCTGTGTGATACTGTCTGCTGAGCTGTGTATCTAATCCTATCCTGTGTGATACTGTCCGCTGAGCTATGTATCTAATCCTCTCCTGTGTGATACTGTCTGCTGAGCCGTGTATCTAATCCTCTCCTGTGTGATACTGTCTGCTGAGCCGTGTATTTAATCCTATCCTGTGTGATACTGTCTGCTGAGCTGTGTATCTAATCCTGTCCTGTGTGATACTGTCTGCTGAGCTGTGTATCTAATCCTCTCCTGTGTGATACTGTCTGCTGAGCTGTGCATCTAATCCTCTCCTGTGTGATACTGTCTGCTGAGCTGTGTATCTAATCCTCTCCTGTGTGATACTGTCTGATGAGCTGTGTATCTAATCCTCTCCTGTGTGATACTGTCTGAAGAGCTGTGTATCTAATCCTCTCCTGTGTGATACTGTCTGCTGAGCCGTGTATCTAATTCTTTCCAGTGTGATACTGTCTGCTGTGCTGTGTATCTAATCCTCTTCTGTGTGATACTGTCTGATGAACTGTGTATCTAATCCTATCCTGTGCGATACTGTCTGCTGAGCCGTGTATCTAATCCTCTCATGTGTGATACTGTCAGCTGAGCTGTGTATCTAATCTTCTCCTGGCTGCTACTGTCTGCTGAGCTGTGTATCTATTCCTCTCCTGTGTGATACTGTCAGCTGAGCTGTGTATCTAATCCTCTCCTGTGTGATACCGTCTGCTGAGCTATGTATCTAATCCTGTCCTGTGTGATACTGTCTGCTGAGCTGTATCTCTAATCCTCTCCTGTGTGATACTGTCTGCTGAGCCGTGTATCTATTCCTATGCTGTGTGATACTGTCTGCTGAGCTGTGTATCTATTCTTATGCTGTGTGATACTGTCTGCTGAGCTATGTATCTAATCCTCTCCTGTGTGATACTGTCTGCTGAGCCGTGTATCTATTCCTATGCTGTGTGATACTGTCTGCTGAGCCGTGTATCTATTCCTATGCTGTGTGATACTGTCTGCTGAGCTGTGTATCTATTCCTATGCTGTGTGATACTGTCTGCTGAGCTATGTATCTAATCCTATCCTGTGTGATACCATCTGCTGAGCAGTGTATCTAATCCTATCCTGTGTGATACTGTCTGCTGAGCTGTGTATCTAATCCTATCCTGTGTGATACCATCTGCTGAGCCGTGTATCTAATCCTATGCTGTGTATATAATCCTCTGTGTGATACTGTCTGCTGAGCCATGTATCTAATCCTCTCCTGTGTGATACTGTCTGCTGAGCTGTGTATCTAATCCTCTCCTGTGTGATACTGTCTGCTGAGCTGTATATCTAATCCACTCCTGTGTGATACTGTCAGCTGAGCTGTGTATCTAATCCTCTCCTGTGTGATACTGTCAGCTGAGCTGTGTATCTAATCCTCTCCTGTGTGATACTGTCAGCTGAGCTGTGTATCTAATCCTCTCCTGTGTGATACTGTCTGCTGAGCTGTGTATCTAATCCTCTCCTGTGTGATACTGTCTGATGAGCTGTGTATCTAATCCTCTCCTGTGTGATACCGTCTGCTGAGCTATGTATCTAATCCTGTCCTGTGTGATACTGTCTGCTGAGCTGTATCTCTAATCCTACCCTGTGTGATACTGGCTGCGGAGCCGTGTATCTAATCCCCTCCTGTGTGATACTGTATGCTGAGCCATGTATCTAATCCTATCCTGTGTGACACTGTCTGCTGAGCTGTGTATCTAATCCTCTCCTGTGTGATACTGTCTGCTGAGCTGTGTATCTAATCCTCTCCTGTGTGATACTGTCTGCTGAGCTGTGTATCTAATCCTCTCCTGTGTGATACTGTCTGCTAAGCAGTGTATCTAATCCTTTCCTGTGTGATACTGTGTGCTGAGCTGTGTATCTAATTCTCTCCTGTGTTTTGCTGTCTGCTGAGCCGTGTATCTAATCCTTTCCTGTGTGATAGTGTGCTGAGCTGTGTATCTAATCCTCTCCTGTGTGATACTGTCTGCTGAGACGTATATCTAATCCTTTCCTGTGTGATAGTGTGCTGAGCTGTGTATCTAATCCTCTCCTGTGTGATACTGTGTGCTGAGCTGTGTATCTAATCCTCTCCTGTGTGATACTGTCTGCTGAGCCGTGTATCTAATCCTTTCCTGTGTGATAGTGTGCTGAGCTGTGTATCTAATCCTCTCCTGTGTGATACTGTCTGCTGAGCCGTGTATATAATCCTCTCCTGTGTGATACGGTCTGCTGTGCTGTGTATCTAATCCTCTCTTGTGTGATACTGTCTGATGAACTGTGTATCTAATCCTATCCTGTGCGATACTGTCTGCTGAGCCGTGTATCTAATCCACTCCTGTGTGATACTGTCTGCTGAGCTGTGTATCTAATCCTCTCCTGTGTGATACTGTCTGATGAACTGTGTATATAATCCTCTCCTGTGTGATACTGTCAGCTGAGCCATGTATCTAATCCTCTCCTGTGTGATACTGTCTGCTGAGCTGTGTATCTAATCCTCTCCTGTGTGATACTGTCTGCTGAGCTGTGTATCTAATCCTCTCCTGTGTGATACTGTCTGATGAGCTGTGTATCTAATCCTCTCCTGTGTGATACTGTCTGATGAGCTGTGTATCTAATCCTCTCCTGTGTGATACTGTCTGATGAGCTGTGTATCTAATCCTCTCCTGTGTGATACCGTCTGCTGAGCTATGTATCTAATCCTGTCCTGTGTGATACTGTCTGCTGAGCTGTATCTCTAATCCTACCCTGTGTGATACCGTCTGCTGAGCTGTGTATCTAATCCTCTCGTGTGTGATACTGTCTGCTGAGCCGTGTATCTAATCCTATCCTGTGTGATACTGTCTGCTGAGTCATGTATCTAATCCTATCCTGTGTGATACTGTCTGCTGAGCCGTGTATCTATTCCTATGCTGTGTGATACTGTCTGCTGAGCAGTGTATCTAATCTTATACTGAGTGATACTGTCTGCTGAGCCGTGTATCTAATCTTATACTGAGTGATACTGTCTGCTGAGCCGTGTATCTATTCCACTCCTGTGTGATACTGTCTGCTGAGCTGTGTATCTAATCCTATGCTGTGTGATACTGTCTGCTGAGCAGTGTATCTAATCCTCTCCTGTGTGATACTGTAAGCTGAGCCATGTATCTAATCCTCTCCTGTGTGATACTGTCTGCTGAGTCATGTATCTAATCCTATCCTGTGTGATACTGTCTGCTGAGCCGTGTATCTAATCCTATCCTGTGTGATACTGTCTGCTGAGCTGTGTATCTATTCCACTCCTGTGTGATACTGTCTGCTGAGCTGTGTATCTAATCCCCTCCTGTGTGATACTGTCTGCTGAGCTGTGTATCTAATCCTATGCTGTGTGATACTGTCTGCTGAGCTGTGTATCTAATCCTCTCCTGTGTGATACTGTCTGATGAGCTGTGTATCTAATCCTCTCCTGTGTGATACCGTCTGCTGAGCTGTGTATCTAATCCTATCCTGTGTGATACGGTCTGCTGAGCTGTGTATCTAATCCTCTCCTGTGTGATACTGTCTGATGAACTGTGTATCTAATCCTATCCTGTGTGATACGGTCTGCTGAGCTGTGTATCTAATCCTCTCCTGTGTGATACTGTCTGATGAACTGTGTATCTAATCCTATCCTGTGTGATACGGTCTGCTGAGCTGTGTATCTAATCCTGTCCTGTGTGATACTGTCTGCTGAGCTGTGTATCTAATCATATGCTGTGTGATACTGTCTGCTGAGCTGTGTATCTAATCGTATCCTGTGTGATACTCTCTGATGAGCCGTGTATCTAATCCTCTCCTGTGTGATACTGTCAGCTGAGCTGTGTATCTAATCCTCTCCTGTGCGTTCTTTCTGCTGAGCCGTGTATCTAATCCTCTCCTGTGTGATACTGTCTGCTGAGCAGTGTATCTAATCCTCTCCTGTGTGATACTGTCTGCTGAGCTGTGTATTTAATCCTATCCTGTGTGATACTGTCTGCTGAGCTGTGTATCTAATCCTATCCTGTGTGATACTGTCTGCTGAGCTGTGTATCTAATCCTATCCTGTGTGATATTGTCTGCTGAGCTGTGTATCTAATCCTGTCCTGTGTGATACAGTCTGCTGAGCTGTGTATCTAATGCTGTCTTGTGTGATACTGTCTGCTGAGCTGTGTATCTAATCCTATCCTGTGTGATACTGTCTGCTGAGCTGTGTATCTAATCCTGTCCTGTGTGATACTGTCTGCTGAGCCGTGTATTTAATCCTATCCTGTGTGATACTGTCTGCTGAGCTGTGTATCTAATCCTATCCTGTGTGATACTGTCTGCTGAGCTGTGTATCTAATCCTATCCTGTGTGATACTGTCTGCTGAGCTGTGTATCTAATCCTATCCTGTGTGATATTGTCTGCTGAGCCGTGTATCTAATCCTGTCCTGTGTGATACTGTCTGCTGAGCTGTGTATCTAATCCTCTCCTGTGTGATACTGTCTGCTGAGCTGTGTATCTAATCCTATCCTGTGTGATACTGTCCGCTGAGCTATGTATCTAATCCTCTCCTGTGTGATACTGTCTGCTGAGCCGTGTATCTAATCCTCTCCTGTGTGATACTGTCTGCTGAGCTGTGTATCTAATCCTATCCTGTGTGATACTGTCTGCTGAGCTGTGTATCTAATCCTATCCTGTGTGATATTGTCTGCTGAGCTGTGTATCTAATCCTGTCCTGTGTGATATTGTCAGCTGAGCTGTGTATCTAATCCTATCCTGTGTGATATTGTCTGCTGAGCTGTGTATCTAATCCTGTCCTGTGTGATATTGTCTGCTGAGCTGTGTATCTAATCTTCTCCTGTGATACTGTCTGCTGAGCTGTGTATCTAATCCTATCCTGTGTGATACTGTCTGCTGAGCTGTGTATCTAATCCTGTCCTGTGTGATACCGTCTGCTGAGCTGTGTATTTAATCCTATCCTGTGTGATACTGTCTGCTGAGCTGTGTATCTAATCCTATCCTGTGTGATACCGTCTGCTGAGCTATGTATCTAATCCTGTCCTGTGTGATACTGTCTGCTGAGCTGTATCTCTAATCCTACCCTGTGTGATACTGGCTGCGGAGCCGAGTATCTAATCCTCTCCTGTGTGATACTGTATGCTGAGCCATGTATCTAATCCTATCCTGTGTGACACTGTCTGCTGAGCTGTGTATCTAATCCTCTCCTGTGTGATAATGTCTGCTGAGCTATGTATCTAATCCTCTCCTGTGTGATACTGTATGCTGAGCCATGTATCTAATCCTATCCTGTGTGATACTGTCTGCTGAGCCGTGTATCTATTCCACTCCTGTGTGATACTGTCTGCTGAGCTGTGTATCTAATCCTATGCTGTGTGATGCTGTCTGCTGAGCTGTGTATCTAATCCTATGCTGTGTGATACTGTCTGCTGAGCTGTATCTCTAATCCTACCCTGTGTGATACTGTCTGCTAAGCAGTGTATCTAATCCTTTCCTGTGTGATACTGTGTGCTGAGCTGTGTATCTAATTCTCTCCTGTGTTTTGCTGTCTGCTGAGCCGTGTATCTAATCCTTTCCTGTGTGATAGTGTGCTGAGCTGTGTATCTAATCCTCTCCTGTGCGATACTGTCTGCTGAGGCGTGTATCTAATCCTTTCCTGTGTGATAGTGTGCTGAGCTGTGTATCTAATCCTCTCCTGTGTGATACTGTCTGCTGAGCCGTGTATCTAATCCTTTCCTGTGTGATAGTGTGCTGAGCTGTGTATCTAATCCTCTCCTGTGTGATACGGTCTGCTGAGCCGTGTATCTAATCCTATCCTGTGCGATACTGTCTGCTGAGCCGTGTATCTAATCCACTCCTGTGTGATACTGTCTGCTGAGCTGTGTATCTAATCCTCTCCTGTGTGATACTGTCTGCTGAGCTGTGTATCTAATCCTATCCTGTGCGATACTGTCTGCTGAGCCGTGTATCTAATCCACTCCTGTGTGATACTGTCTGCTGAGCTGTGTATCTAATCCTCTCTTGTGTGATACTGTCTGATGAACTGTGTATCTAATCCTATCCTGTGCGATACTGTCTGCTGAGCCGTGTATCTAATCCACTCCTGTGTGATACTGTCTGCTGAGCTGTGTATCTAATTCTCTCCTGTGTTTTGCTGTCTGCTGAGCCGTGTATCTAATCCTTTCCTGTGTGATAGTGTGCTGAGCTGTGTATCTAATCCTCTCCTGTGCGATACTGTCTGCTGAGCCGTGTATCTAATCCTTTCCTGTGTGATAGTGTGCTGAGCTGTGTATCTAATCCTCTCCTGTGTGATACTGTCTGCTGAGCCGTGTATCTAATCCTTTCCTGTGTGATAGTGTGCTGAGCTGTGTATCTAATCCTCTCCTGTGTGATACGGTCTGCTGTGCTGTGTATCTAATCCTCTCTTGTGTGATACTGTCTGATGAACTGTGTATCTAATCCTATCCTGTGCGATACTGTCTGCTGAGCCGTGTATCTAATCCACTCCTGTGTGATACTGTCTGCTGAGCTGTGTATCTAATCCTCTCCTGTGTGATACTGTCTGATGAACTGTGTATCTAATCCTCTCCTGTGTGATACTGTCAGCTGAGCCATGTATCTAATCCTCTCCTGTGTGATACTGTCTGCTGAGCTGTGTATCTAATCCTCTCCTGTGTGATACTGTCTGCTGAGCTGTGTATCTAATCCTCTCCTGTGTGATACTGTCTGATGAGCTGTGTATCTAATCCTCTCCTGTGTGATACTGTCTGATGAGCTGTGTATCTAATCCTCTCCTGTGTGATACTGTCTGATGAGCTGTGTATCTAATCCTCTCCTGTGTGATACCGTCTGCTGAGCTATGTATCTAATCCTGTCCTGTGTGATACTGTCTGCTGAGCCATGTATCTAATCCTACCCTGTGTGATACTGTCTGCTGAGCTGTATCTCTAATCCTACCCTGTGTGATACCGTCTGCTGAGCTGTGTATCTAATCCTCTCCTGTGTGATAATGTCTGCTGAGCTATGTATCTAATCCTACCCTGTGTGATACGGTCTGCTGAGCTGTGTATCTAATCCTCTCCTGTGCGATACTGTCTGATGAGCTGTGTATCTAATCCTCTCCTGTGTGATACTGTCTGATGAGCTGTGTATCTAATCCTCTCCTGTGTGATACTGTCTGCTGAGCTGTGTATCTAATCCTCTCCTGTGTGATACTGTCTGATGAGCTGTGTATCTAATCCTCTCCTGTGTGATACTGTCTGATGAGCTGTGTATCTAATCCTCTCCTGTGTGATACTGTCTGCTGAGCTGTGTATCTAATCCTCTCCTGTGCGATACTGTCTGCTGAGCCGTGTATCTAATCCTCTCCTGTGTGATACTGTCTGCTGAGCTGTGTATCTAATCCTCTCCTGTGCGATACTGTCTGCTGAGCTGTGTATCTAATCCTCTCCTGTGTGATACTGTCTGCTGAGCCGTGTATCTAATTCTTTCCTGTGTGATACTGTGTGCTGAGCTGTGTATCTAATCCTCTCCTGTGTGATACTGTCTGATGAGCTGTGTATCTAATCCTCTCCTGTGTGATACTGTCTGCTGAGCCGTGTATCTAATCCACTCCTGTGTGATACTGTCTGATGAACTGTGTATTTAATCCTATCCTGTGCGATACTGTCTGCTGAGCCGTGTATCTAATCCTATCCTGTGTGATACTGTCTGCTGAGCTGTGTATCTAATCCACTCCTGTGTGATACTGTCTGCTGTGCTGTGTATCTAATCCTATGCTGTGTGATACTGTCTGATGAACTGTGTATCTAATCCTCTCATGTGTGATACTGTCAGCTGAGCTGTGTATCTAATCTTCTCCTGGCTGATACTGTCAGCTGAGCTGTGTATCTAATCCTCTCCTGTGTGATACCATCTGCTGAGCTATGTATCTAATCCTGTCCTGTGTGATACTGTCAGCTGAGCTGTATCTCTAATCCTACCCTGTGTGATACGGTCTGCAGAGCCGTGTATCTATTCCTATGCTGTGTGATACTGTCAGCTGAGCTGTGTATCTAATCCTCTCCTGTGTGATACTGTCTGCTGAGCAGTGTATCTATTCCACTCCTGTGTGATACTGTCTGCTGAGCTGTGTATCTAATCCTATCCTGTGTGATACCATCTGCTGAGCAGTGTATCTAATCCTATCCTGTGTGATACTGTCTGCTGAGCTGTGTATCTAATCCTATCCTGTGTGATACCATCTGCTGAGCCGTGTATCTAATCCTATGCTGTGTATATAATCCTCTGTGTGATACTGTCTGCTCAGCCATGTATCTAATCCTATGCTGTGTGATACTGTCTGCTGAGCTGTGTATTTAATCCTATGCTGTGTATCTAATCCTCTCCTGTGTGATAATGTCTGCTGAGCCATGTATGTAATCCTCTCCTGTGTGATACTGTCTGCTGAGCTGTGTATCTAATCCTATCCTGTGTGATACTGTCTGCTGAGCTGTGTATCTAATCCTATCCTGTGTGATACTGTCTGCTGAGCTGTGTATCTAATCCTCTCCTGTGTGATACTGTCAGCTGAGCTGTGTATCTAATCCTCTCCTGTGTGATACTGTCTGCTGAGCTGTGTATCTAATCCTATCCTGTGTGATACTGTCTGCTGAGCTGTATATCTAATCCACTCCTGTGTGATACTGTCAGCTGAGCTGTGTATCTAATCCTCTCCTGTGTGATACTGTCAGCTGAGCTGTGTATCTAATCCTCTCCTGTGTGATACTGTCTGCTGAGCTGTGTATCTAATCATATCCTGTGTGATACTGTCAGCTGAGCTGTGTATCTAATCCTCTCCTGTGTGATACTGTCTGCGGAGCCGTGTATCTAATCCTCTCCTGTGTGATAATGTCTGCTGAGCTGTGTATCTAATCCTCTCCTGTGTGATACTGTATGCTGAGCCATGTATCTAATCCTATCCTGTGTGACACTGTCTGATGAACTGTGTATCTAATCCTCTCATGTGTGATACTGTCAGCTGAGCTGTGTATCTAATCCTCTCCTGTGTGATACTGTCTGATGAGCTGTGTATCTAATCCTATGCTGTGTGATACTGTCTGCTGAGCTGTGTATCTAATCCTATCCTGTGTGATATTGTCTGCTGAGCTGTGTATCTAATCCTGTCCTGTGTGATACAGTCTGCTGAGCTGTGTATCTAATGCTGTCCTGTGATACTGTCTGCTGAGCTGTGTATCTAATCCTATCCTGTGTGATACTGTCTGCTGAGCTGTGTATCTAATCCTATCCTGTGTGATACTGTCCGCTGAGCTATGTATCTAATCCTCTCCTGTGTGATACTGTCTTCTGAGCTGTGTATCTAAACCTATCCTGTGTGATACTGTCTGCTGAGCTGTGTATCTAATCCTACCGTGTGTGATACTGTCTGCTGAGCTGTGTATCTAATCCACTCCTGTGTGATACTGTCAGCTGAGCTGTGTATCTAATCCTCTCCTGTGTGATACTGTCTGCTGAGCTGTGCATCTAATCCTTTCCTGTGTGATACCGTCTGCTGAGCTATGTATCTAATCCTGTCCTGTGTGATACTGTCTGATGAGCTGTATCTCTAATCCTACCCTGTGTGATACCGTCTGCTGAGCTGTGTATCTAATCCTCTCCTGTGTGATACTGTCTGCTGAGCTGTGTATCTAATCCTCTCCTGTGTGATACTGTCTGCTGAGCTGTGTATCTAATCCTCTCCTGTGTGATACTGTCTGCTGAGCTGTGCATCTAATCCTATCCTGTGTGATACTGTCTGCTGAGCTGTGTATCTAATCCTCTCCTGTGTGATACTGTCTGATGAGCTGTGTATCTAATCCTCTCCTGTGTGATACTGTCTGATGAGCTGTGTATCTAATCCTCTCGTGTGATACTGTCTGATGAACTGTGTATCTAATTCTATCCTGTGTGATACTGTCTGCTGAGCCGTGTATCTAATCCCGCCCTGTGCGATACTGTCTGCTGAGCTGTGTATCTAATCCACTCCTGTGTGATGCTGTCTGCTGAGCCGTGTATCTAATCCAATGCTGTGTGATACTGTCTGCTGAGCTGTGTATCTAATCCTCTCCTGTGTGATACTGTCTGCTGAGCTGTGTATCTAATCCTCTCCTGTGTGATACTGTCTGCTGAGCTGTGTATCTAATCCTCTCCTGTGTGATACTGTCAGCTGAGCTGTGTATCTAATCCTCTCATGTGTGATACTGTCTGCTGAGCTGTGTATCTAATCCTCTCCTGTGTGATACTGTCTGCTGAGCTGTGTATCTAATCCTCTCCTGTGTGATACTGTCTGCTGAGCTGTGCATCTAATCCTATCCTGTGTGATACTGTCTGCTGAGCTGTGTATCTAATCCTCTCCTGTGTGATACTGTCTGATGAGCTGTGTATCTAATCCTCTCCTGTGTGATACTGTCTGAAGAGCTGTGTATCTAATCCTCTCCTGTGTGATACTGTCTGCTGAGCCGTGTATCTAATTCTTTCCAGTGTGATACTGTCTGCTGAGCTGTGTATCTAATCCTGTCCTGTGTGATACTGTGTGCTGAGCTGTGTATCTAATCCTCTCCTGTGTGATACTGTCTGCTGTGCTGTGTATCTAATCCTCTTCTGTGTGATACTGTCTAATGGACTGTGTATCTAATCCTATCCTGTGCGATACTGTCTGCTGAGCCGTGTATCTAATCCTATCCTGTGTGATACTGTCTGCTGAGCTGTGTATCTAATACACTCCTGTGTGATACTGTCTGCTGAGCTGTGTATCTAATCCTCTCCTGTGTGATACTGTCTGCTGAGCTGTGTATCTAATCCTGTCCTGTGTGATACTGTCTGCTGAGCTGTGCATCTAATCCTATCCTGTGTGATACTGTCTGCTGAGCTGTGTATCTAATCCTCTCCTGTGTGATACTGTCTGATGAGCTGTGTATCTAATCCTCTCATGTGTGATACTGTCTGATGAACTGTGTATCTAATCCTATCCTGTGTGATACTGTCTGCTGAGCTGTGTATCTAATCCCGCCCTGTGCGAAACTGTCTGCTGAGCCGTGTATCTAATCCACTCCTGTGTGATACTGTCAGCTGAGCTGTGTATCTAATCCTCTCCTGTGTGATACTGTCTGCTGAGCAGTGTATCTAATCCTATGCTGTGTGATACTGTCTGCTGAGCTGTGTAAGATTAGATACACTGCTCAGCAGACAGTATCACACAGCATAGGATTAGATACACGGCTCAGCCGACAGTATCACACAGGAGAGGATTAGATACACAGCTCAGCAGACAGTATCACACAGGTGGGGATTAGATACACAGCTCAGGAGACAGTATCACACAGGAGAGGATTAGATACACAGCTCAGCAGACAGTATCACACAGGATAGGATTAGATGCACAGCTCAGCAGACAGTATCACACAGGAGAGGATTAGATACACAGCTCAGCAGACAGTATTACACAGGAGTGGATTAGATACACAGCTCAGCAGACAGTATCACACAGGAGTGGATTAGATACACGGCGCAGCAGACAGTATCGCACAGGATAGGATTAGATACACAGTTCATCAGACAGTATCACACAGAAGAGGATTAGATACACAGCACAGCAGACAGTATCACACAGGAGAGGATTAGATACACCTCAGCACACAGTATCACACAGCATAGGATAAGATACACGGCTCAGCAGACAGTATCACACAGGAGAGGATTAGATACAGAGCTCAGCAGACAGTATCGCACAGGAGAGGATTAGATACACAGCTCAGCAGCCGGTATCACACAGGAGAGGCTTAGATACACTGCTCAGCAGACGGTATCACACAGGAGAGGCTTAGATACACTGCTCAGCAGACAGTATCAAAGGGTAGGATTAGAGATACAGCTCAGCAGACAGTATCACACAGGAGAGGATTAGATACACAGCTCAGCACACAGTATCACACAGGAGTGGATTAGATACACAGTTCATCAGACAGTATCACACAGGAGAGGATTAAATACACAGCTAAGCAGACATTATCACACAGGAGGGGATTAGATACACAGCTCAGCAGACAGTATCACACAGCATAGGATTAGATACACAGCTCAGCAGACAGTATCACACAGCATAGGATTAGATACACAGCTCAGCAGACAGTATCACACGGGATAGGATTAGATACACAGCTCAGCTGACAGTATCACACGGGATAGGATTAGATACACAGCTCAGCTGACAGTATCACACAGGATGGGATTAGATACACGGCTCAGCAGACAGTACCACACAGGAGAGGATTAGATACACAGCTCAGCAGACAGTATCACACAGGAGGGGATTAGATACACAGCTCAGCAGACAGTATCACACAGTATATCTAATCCCCTCCTGTGTGGTACTGTCTGCTGAGCCGTGTATCTAATCCTGTGCTGTGTGGTACTGTCTGCTGAGCCGTGTATCTACTCCTATGCTGTGTGATACTGTCTGCTGAGCTGTGTATCTACTCCTATGCTGTGTGATACTGTCTGCTGAGCTGTGTATCTACTCCTATGCTGTGTGATACTGTCTGCTGAGCTGTGTATCTAATCCTATGCTGTGTGATACTGTCTGCTGAGCTGTATCTCTAATCCTACCCTGTGATACTGTCTGCTGAGCAGTGTATCTAAGCCTCTCCTGTGTGATACCGTCTGCTGAGCAGTGTATCTAAGCCTCTCCTGTGTGATACCGGCTGCTGAGCCGTGTATCTAATCCTCTCCTGTGCGATACTGTCTGCTGAGCTGTGTATCTAATCCTCTCCTGTGCGATACTGTCTGCTGAGCTGTGCATCTACTCCTATGCTGTGTGATACTGTCTGCTGAGCTGTGTATCTAATCCTATGCTGTGTGATACTGTCTGCTGAGCTGTATCTCTAATCCTACCCTGTGATACTGTCTGCTGAGCAGTGTATCTAAGCCTCTCCTGTGTGATACCGTCTGCTGAGCAGTGTATCTAAGCCTCTCCTGTGTGATACCGGCTGCTGAGCCGTGTATCTAATCCTCTCCTGTGTGATACTGTCTGCTGAGCTGTGTATCTAATCCTCTCCTGTGTGATACTGTCTGCTGAGCTGTGTATCTAATCCTCTCCTGTGCGATACTGTCTGCTGAGCCGTGTATCTAATCCTCTCCTGTGTGATACTGTCTGCTGAGCTGTGTATCTAATCCTCTCCTGTGCGATACTGTCTGCTGAGCTGTGTATCTAATCCTCTCCTGTGTGATACTGTCTGCTGAGCCGTGTATCTAATTCTTTCCTGTGTGATACTGTGTGCTGAGCTGTGTATCTAATCCTCTCCTGTGTGATACTGTCTGATGAGCTGTGTATCTAATCCTCTCCTGTGTGATACTGTCTGCTGAGCCGTGTATCTAATCCACTCCTGTGTGATACTGTCTGATGAACTGTGTATTTAATCCTATCCTGTGCGATACTGTCTGCTGAGCCGTGTATCTAATCCTATCCTGTGTGATACTGTCTGCTGAGCTGTGTATCTAATCCACTCCTGTGTGATACTGTCTGCTGTGCTGTGTATCTAATCCTATGCTGTGTGATACTGTCTGATGAACTGTGTATCTAATCCTCTCATGTGTGATACTGTCAGCTGAGCTGTGTATCTAATCTTCTCCTGGCTGATACTGTCAGCTGAGCTGTGTATCTAATCCTCTCCTGTGTGATACCATCTGCTGAGCTATGTATCTAATCCTGTCCTGTGTGATACTGTCAGCTGAGCTGTATCTCTAATCCTACCCTGTGTGATACGGTCTGCAGAGCCGTGTATCTATTCCTATGCTGTGTGATACTGTCAGCTGAGCTGTGTATCTAATCTTCTCCTGGCTGATACTGTCAGCTGAGCTGTGTATCTAATCCTCTCCTGTGTGATACCATCTGCTGAGCTATGTATCTAATCCTGTCCTGTGTGATACTGTCAGCTGAGCTGTATCTCTAATCCTACCCTGTGTGATACGGTCTGCAGAGCCGTGTATCTATTCCTATGCTGTGTGATACTGTCAGCTGAGCTGTGTATCTAATCCTCTCCTGTGTGATACTGTCTGCTGAGCAGTGTATCTATTCCACTCCTGTGTGATACTGTCTGCTGAGCTGTGTATCTAATCCTATCCTGTGTGATACCATCTGCTGAGCAGTGTATCTAATCCTATCCTGTGTGATACTGTCTGCTGAGCCGTGTATCTAATCCTCTCCTGTGTGATAATGTCTGCTGAGCTGTGTATCTAATCCTCTCCTGTGTGATACTGTATGCTGAGCCATGTATCTAATCCTATCCTGTGTGACACTGTCTGATGAACTGTGTATCTAATCCTCTCATGTGTGATACTGTCAGCTGAGCTGTGTATCTAATCCACTCCTGTGTGATACTGTCTGCTGAGCTGTATATCTAATCCACTCCTGTGTGATACTGTCAGCTGAGCTGTGTATCTGATCCTCTCCTGTGTGATACTGTCAGCTGAGCTGTGTATCTAATCCTCTCCTGTGTGATACTGTCTGCTGAGCTGTGTATCTAATCATATCCTGTGTGATACTGTCAGCTGAGCTGTGTATCTAATCCTCTCCTGTGTGATACTGTCTGCGGAGCCGTGTATCTAATCCTCTCCTGTGTGATAATGTCTGCTGAGCTGTGTATCTAATCCTCTCCTGTGTGATACTGTATGCTGAGCCATGTATCTAATCCTATCCTGTGTGACACTGTCTGATGAACTGTGTATCTAATCCTCTCATGTGTGATACTGTCAGCTGAGCTGTGTATCTAATCCTCTCCTGTGTGATACTGTCTGATGAGCTGTGTATCTAATCCTATGCTGTGTGATTCTGTCTGCTGAGCTGTGTATCTAATACTATGCTGTGTGATACTGTCTGCTGAGCTGTATCTCTAATCCTACCCTGTGTGATACTGTCTGATGAGCTGTGTATCTAATCCTTTCCTGTGTGATACTGTGTGCTGAGCTGTGTATCTAATTCTCTCCTGTGTGTTGCTGTCTGCTCAGCCGTGTATCCAATCCTTTCCTGTGTGATAGTGTGCTGAGCTGTGTATCTAATCCTCTCCTGTGTGATACTGTCTGATGAGCTGTGTATCTAATCCTTTCCTGTGTGATACTGTGTGCTGAGCTGTGTATCTAATCCTCTCCTGTGTGATACTGTCTGCTGAGCCGTGTATCTAATCCTTTCCTGTGTGATACGGTCTGCTGTGCTGTGTATCTAATCCTCTCTTGTGTGATACTGTCTGATGAACTGTGTATCTAATCCTATCTTGTTTGATACTGTCTGCTGAGCCGTGTATCTAATCCACTCCTGTGTGATACTGTCTGCTGAGCTGTGTATCTAATCCTCTCCTGTGTGATACTGTCTGATGAACTGTGTATCTAATCCTCTCCTGTGTGATACTGTCAGCTGAGCCGTGTATCTAATCCTCTCCTGTGTGATACTGTCAGCTGAGCCGTGTATCTAATCCTCTCCTGTGTGATACTGTCTGCTGAGCTGTGTATCTAATCCTCTCCTGTGTGATACTGTCTGCTGAGCTGTGTATCTAATCCTCTCCTGTGTGATACTGTCTGATGAGCTGTGTATCTAATCCTCTCCTGTGTGATACTGTCTGATGAGCTGTGTATCTAATCCTCTCCTGTGTGATACTGTCTGATGAGCTGTGTATCTAATCCTCTCCTGTGTGATACTGTCTGATGAACTGTGTATCTAATTCTATCCTGTGTGATACTGTCTGCTGAGCCGTGTATCTAATCCAATGCTGTGTGATACTGTCTGCTGAGCTGTGTATCTAATCCAATGCTGTGTGATACTGTCTGCTGAGCTGTGTATCTAATCCTCTCCTGTGTGATACTGTCTGATGAACTGTGTATCTAATCCTCTCATGTGTGATACTGTCAGCTGAGCTGTGTATCTAATCTTCTCCTGTGTGATACTTTCTGATGAACTGTGTATCTAATCCTCTCATGTGTGATACTGTCAGCTGAGCTGTGTATCTAATCCTCTCCTGTGTGATACTGTCTGCTGAGCTGTCTATCTAATCCTCTCCTGTGTGATACTGTCTGATGAGCTGTGTATCTAATCCTCTCCTGTGTGATACTGTCTGATGAGCTGTGTATCTAATCCTATCCTGTGTGATACTGTCTGCTGAGCTGTGTACCTAATCCTGTCCTGTGTGATACAGTCTGCTGAGCTGTGTATCTAATGCTGTCCTGTGTGATACTGTCTGCTGAGCCGTGTATCTAATCCTCTCCTGTGTGATACTGTCTGCTGAGCCGTGTATTTAATCCTCTCCTGGTGTGATACGGTCTGCTGAGCTGTGTATCTAATCCTATCCTGTGTGATACTGTCCGCTGAGCTATGTATCTAATCCTCTCCTGTGTGATACTGTCTGCTGAGCCGTGTATCTAATCCTCTCCTGTGTGATACTGTCTGCTGAGCCGTGTATTTAATCCTATCCTGTGTGATACAGTCTGCTGATCTGTGTATCTAATCCTATCCTGTGTGATACTGTCTGCTGAGCTGTGTATCTAATCCTATCCTGTGTGATATTGTCTGCTGAGCTGTGTATCTAATCCTGTCCTGTGTGATACAGTCTGCTGAGCTGTGTATCTAATGCTGTCCTGTGTGATAATGTCTGCTGAGCCGTGTATCTAATCCTATCCTGTGTGATACTGTCTGCTGAGCTGTGTATCTAATCCTATCCTGTGTGATACTGTCCGCTGAGCTATGTATCTAATCCTCTCCTGTGTGATACTGTCTGCTGAGCCGTGTATCTAATCCTCTCCTGTGTGATACTGTCTGCTGAGCCGTGTATTTAATCCTATCCTGTGTGATACAGTCTGCTGAGCTGTGTATCTAATCCTATCCTGTGTGATACTGTCTGCTGAGCTGTGTATCTAATCCTATCCTGTGTGATATTGTCTGCTGAGCTGTGTATCTAATCCTTTCCTGTGTGATACAGTCTGCTGAGCTGTGTATCTAATGCTGTCCTGTGATACTGTCTGCTGAGCTGTGTATCTAATCATATCCTGTGTGATACTGTCTGCTGAGCTGTGTATCTAATCCTGTCCTGTGTGATACCGTCTGCTGAGCTGTGTATCTAATCCTATCCTGTGTGATACTGTCCGCTGAGCTATGTATCTAATCCTCTCCTGTGTGATACTGTCTTCTGAGCTGTGTATCTAAACCTATCCTGTGTGATACTGTCTGCTGAGCTGTGTATTTAATCCTATCCTGTGTGATACTGTCTGCTGAGCTGTGTATCTAATCCTATCCTGTGTGATACTGTCTGCTGAGCTGTGTATCTAATCCTCTCCTGTGTGATACTGTCTTCTGAGCTGTGTATCTAAACCTATCCTGTGTGATACTGTCTGCTGAGCTGTGTATTTAATCCTATCCTGTGTGATACTGTCTGCTGAGCTGTGTATCTAATCCTATCCTGTGTGATACTGTCCGCTGAGCTATGTATCTAATCCTCTCCTGTGTGATACTGTCTTCTGAGCTGTGTATCTAAACCTATCCTGTGTGATACTGTCTGCTGAGCTGTGTATCTAATCCTACCCTGTGTGATACTGTCTGCTGAGCTGTATATCTAATCCACTCCTGTGTGATACTGTCAGCTGAGCTGTGTATCTAATCCTCTCCTGTGTGATACTGTCTGCTGAGCTGTGTATCTAATCCTCTCCTGTGTGATACCGTCTGCTGAGCTATGTATCTAATCCTGTCCTGTGTGATACTGTCTGCTGAGCTGTATCTCTAATCCTACCCTGTGTGATACTGTCTGCTGAGCTGTGTATCTAATCCTATCCTGTGTGATACTGTCTGCTGAGCTGTGTATCTAATCCTCTCCTGTGTGATACTGTCTGCTGAGCTGTGTATCTAATCCTCTCCTGTGTTATACTGTCTGCTGAGCTGTGCATCTAATCCTATCCTGTGTGATACTGTCTGCTGAGCTGTGTATCTAATCCTCTCCTGTGTGATACTGTCTGATGAGCTGTGTATCTAATCCTCTCCTGTGTGATACTGTCTGATGAGCTGTGTATCTAATCCTCTCGTGTGATACTGTCTGATGAACTGTGTATCCAATTCTATCCTGTGTGATACTGTCTGCTGAGCCATGTATCTAATCCCGCCCTGTGCGATACTGTCTGCTGAGCTGTGTATCTAATCCAATGCTGTGTGATACTGTCTGCTGAGCTGTGTATCTAATCCTCTCCTGTGTGATACTGTCTGCTGAGCTGTGTATCTAATCCTCTCCTGTGTGATACTGTCTGATGAACTGTGTATCTAATCCTCTCCTGTGTGATACTGTCAGCTGAGCTGTGTATCTAATCCTCTCATGTGTGATACTGTCTGCTGAGCTGTGTATCTAATCCTCTCCTGTGTGATACTGTCTGCTGAGCTGTGCATCTACTCCTCTCCTGTGTGATACTGTCTGCTGAGCTGTGTATCTAATCCTCTCCTGTGTGATACTGTCTGCTGAGCTGTGCATCTACTCCTCTCCTGTGTGATACGGTCTGCTGAGCTGTGTATCTAATCCTCTCCTGTGTGATACTGTCTGCTGAGCTGTGCATCTACTCCTCTCCTGTGTGATACTGTCTGCTGAGCTGTGCATCTAATCCTATCCTGTGTGATACTGTCTGCTGAGCTGTGCATCTACTCCTCTCCTGTGTGATACGGTCTGCTGAGCTGTGTATCTAATCCTCTCCTGTGTGATACTGTCTGCTGAGCTGTGTATCTAATCCTCTCCTGTGTGATACTGTCTGATGAGCTGTGTATCTAATCCTATCCTGTGTGATACTGTCTGCTGAGCTGTGTATCTAATCCTCTCCTGTGTGATACTGTCTGATGAGCTGTGTATCTAATCCTATCCTGTGTGATACTGTCTGCTGAGCTGTGTATCTAATCCTCTCCTGTGTGATACTGTCTGATGAGCTGTGTATCTAATCCTATCCTGTGTGATACTGTCTGCTGAGCCGTGTATCTATTCCACTCCTGTGTGATACTGTCTGCTGAGCTGTGTATCTAATCCTATGCTGTGTGATGCTGTCTGCTGAGCTGTGTATCTAATCCTATGCTGTGTGATACTGTCTGCTGAGCTGTATCTCTAATCCTACCCTGTGTGATACTGTCTGCTAAGCAGTGTATCTAATCCTTTCCTGTGTGATACTGTGTGCTGAGCTGTGTATCTAATTCTCTCCTGTGTTTTGCTGTCTGCTGAGCCGTGTATCTAATCCTTTCCTGTGTGATAGTGTGCTGAGCTGTGTATCTAATCCTCTCCTGTGCGATACTGTCTGCTGAGCCGTGTATCTAATCCTTTCCTGTGTGATACTGTCTGCTGAGCTGTGTATCTAATCCTCTCCTGTGTGATACTGTCTGCTGAGCCGTGTATCTAATCCTTTCCTGTGTGATAGTGTGCTGAGCTGTGTATCTAATCCTCTCCTGTGTGATACGGTCTGCTGTGCTGTGTATCTAATCCTCTCTTGTGTGATACTGTCTGATGAACTGTGTATCTAATCCTATCCTGTGCGATACTGTCTGCTGAGCCGTGTATCTAATCCACTCCTGTGTGATACTGTCTGCTGAGCTGTGTATCTAATCCTCTCCTGTGTGATACTGTCTGATGAACTGTGTATCTAATCCTCTCCTGTGTGATACTGTCAGCTGAGCCATGTATCTAATCCTCTCCTGTGTGATACTGTCTGCTGAGCCATGTATCTAATCCTCTCCTGTGTGATACTGTCTGCTGAGCTGTGTATCTAATGCTGTCCTGTGTGATACTGTCTGCTGAGCTGTGTATCTAATCCTCTCCTGTGTGATACTGTCTGATGAGCTGTGTATCTAATCCTCTCCTGTGTGATACTGTCTGATGAGCTGTGTATCTAATCCTCTCCTGTGTGATACTGTCTGATGAGCTGTGTATCTAATCCTCTCCTGTGTGATACCGTCTGCTGAGCTATGTATCTAATCCTGTCCTGTGTGATACTGTCTGCTGAGCCATGTATCTAATCCTACCCTGTGTGATACTGTCTGCTGAGCTGTGTATCTAATCCTATGTTGTGTGATACTGTCTGCTGAGCTGTGTATCTAATCCTCTCCTGTGTGATAATATCTGCTGAGCCGTGTATCTAATCCTATCCTGTGTGATACTGTCTGCTGAGTCATGTATCTAATCCTATCCTGTGTGATACTGTCTGCTGAGCCGTGTATCTAATCTTATACTGAGTGATACTGTCTGCTGAGCCGTGTATCTATTCCACTCCTGTGTGATACTGTCTGCTGAGCTGTGTATCTAATCCTCTCCTGTGTGATAATATCTGCTGAGCTGTGTATCTAATCCTATCCTGTGTGATACTGTCTGCTGAGCTGTGTATTTAATCCTATGCTGTGTGATACTGTCTGCTGAGCAGTGTATCTAATCCTCTCCTGTGTGATACTGTCAGCTGAGCTGTGTATCTAATCCTCTCCTGTGTGATACTGTCTGCTGAGTCATGTATCTAATCCTATCCTGTGTGATACTGTCTGCTGAGCCGTGTATCTAATCCTATGCTGTGTGATACTGTCTGCTGAGCTGTGTATCTAATCCTCTCCTGTGTGATACTGTCTGCTGAGCTGTGTGTCTAATCCTATCCTGTGTGATACTGTCTGCTGAGCTGTGTATCTAATCCTATGCTGTGTGATACTGTCTGCTGAGCTGTGTATCTAATCCTCTCCTGTGTGATACTGTCTGCTAAGCCGTGTATCTAATCCTTTCCTGTGTGATACTGTGTGCTGAGCTGTGTATCTAATCCTCTCCTGTGTGTTGCTGTCTGCTGAGCTGTGTATCTAATCCTATCCTGTGTGATACTGTCTGCTGAGCTGTGTATCTAATCCTATCCTGTGTGATACTGTCTGCTGAGCTGTGTATCTAATCCTCTCCTGTGTGATACTGTCTGCTGAGCTGTGTATCTAATCCTCTCCTGTGTGATACTGTCTGATGAGCTGTGTATCTAATCCTCTGTGTGATACCGTCTGCTGAGCTGTGTATCTAATCCTATCCTGTGTGATACGGTCTGCTGAGCTGTGTATCTAATCCTCTCCTGTGTGATACTGTCTGATGAACTGTGTATCTAATCCTATCCTGTGTGATACGGTCTGCTGAGCTGTGTATCTAATCCTGTCCTGTGTGATACTGTCTGCTGAGCTGTGTATCTAATCCTATGCTGTGTGATACTGTCTGCTAAGCCGTGTATCTAATCCTTTCCTGTGTGATACTGTGTGCTGAGCTGTGTATCTAATCCTCTCCTGTGTGTTGCTGTCTGCTGAGCTGTGTATCTAATCCTATCCTGTGTGATACTGTCTGCTGAGCTGTGTATCTAATCCTATCCTGTGTGATACTGTCTGCTGAGCTGTGTATCTAATCCTCTCCTGTGTGATACTGTCTGATGAGCTGTGTATCTAATCCTCTCCTGTGTGATACTGTCTGATGAGCTGTGTATCTAATCCTCTCCTGTGTGATACTGTCTGATGAGCTGTGTATCTAATCCTCTCCTGTGTGATACCGTCTGCTGAGCTATGTATCTAATCCTGTCCTGTGTGATACTGTCTGCTGAGCCATGTATCTAATCCTACCCTGTGTGATACTGTCTGCTGAGCTGTGTATCTAATCCTATGTTGTGTGATACTGTCTGCTGAGCTGTGTATCTAATCCTCTCCTGTGTGATAATGTCTGCTGAGCCGTGTATCTAATCCTATCCTGTGTGATACTGTCTGCTGAGTCATGTATCTAATCCTATCCTGTGTGATACTGTCTGCTGAGCCGTGTATCTAATCTTATACTGAGTGATACTGTCTGCTGAGCCGTGTATCTATTCCACTCCTGTGTGATACTGTCTGCTGAGCTGTGTATTTAATCCTATGCTGTGTGATACTGTCTGCTGAGCAGTGTATCTAATCCTCTCCTGTGTGATACTGTCAGCTGAGCTGTGTATCTAATCCTCTCCTGTGTGATACTGTCTGCTGAGTCATGTATCTAATCCTATCCTGTGTGATACTGTCTGCTGAGCCGTGTATCTAATCCTATGCTGTGTGATACTGTCTGCTGAGCTGTGTATCTAATCCTCTCCTGTGTGATACTGTCTGCTGAGCTGTGTGTCTAATCCTATCCTGTGTGATACTGTCTGCTGAGCTGTGTATCTAATCCTATGCTGTGTGATACTGTCTGCTGAGCTGTGTATCTAATCCTCTCCTGTGTGATACTGTCTGCTAAGCCGTGTATCTAATCCTTTCCTGTGTGATACTGTGTGCTGAGCTGTGTATCTAATCCTCTCCTGTGTGTTGCTGTCTGCTGAGCTGTGTATCTAATCCTATCCTGTGTGATACTGTCTGCTGAGCTGTGTATCTAATCCTCTCCTGTGTGATACTGTCTGCTGAGCTGTGTATCTAATCCTCTCCTGTGTGATACTGTCTGCTGAGCTGTGTATCTAATCCTATCCTGTGTGATACGGTCTGCTGAGCTGTGTATCTAATCCTCTCCTGTGTGATACTGTCTGATGAACTGTGTATCTAATCCTATCCTGTGTGATACGGTCTGCTGAGCTGTGTATCTAATCCTGTCCTGTGTGATACTGTCTGCTGAGCTGTGTATCTAATCATATGCTGTGTGATACTGTCTGCTAAGCCGTGTATCTAATCCTTTCCTGTGTGATACTGTGTGCTGAGCTGTGTATCTAATCCTCTCCTGTGTGTTGCTGTCTGCTGAGCTGTGTATCTAATCCTATCCTGTGTGATACTGTCTGCTGAGCTGTGTATCTAATCCTATCCTGTGTGATACTCTCTGCTGAGCTGTGTATCTAATCCTCTCCTGTGTGATACTGTCTGCTGAGCTGTGTATCTAATCCTATCCTGTGTGATACGGTCTGCTGAGCTGTGTATCTAATCCTCTCCTGTGTGATACTGTCTGATGAACTGTGTATCTAATCCTATCCTGTGTGATACGGTCTGCTGAGCTGTGTATCTAATCCTGTCCTGTGTGATACTGTCTGCTGAGCTGTGTATCTAATCCTATGCTGTGTGATACTGTCTGCTGAGCTGTGTATCTACTCCTATGCTGTGTGATACTGTCTGCTGAGCTGTGTATCTAATCGTATCCTGTGTGATACTCTCTGCTGAGCCGTGTATCTAATCCTCTCCTGTGTGATACTGTCAGCTGAGCTGTGTATCTAATCCTCTCCTGTGCGTTCTTTCTGCTGAGCCGTGTATCTAATCCTCTCCTGTGTGATACTGTCTGCTGAGCAGTGTATCTAATCCTCTCCTGTGTGATACTGTCTGCTGAGCTGTGTATCTAATCCTATCCTGTGTGATGCTGTCTGCTGAGCTGTGTATCTAATCCTATCCTGTGTGATATTGTCTGCTGAGCTGTGTATCTAATCCTGTCCTGTGTGATACAGTCTGCTGAGCTGTGTATCTAATGCTGTCCTGTGTGATACTGTCTGCTGAGCTGTGTATCTAATCCTCTCCTGTGTGATACTGTCTGCTGAGCTGTGTATCTAATCCTATCCTGTGTGATACTGTCCGCTGAGCTATGTATCTAATCCTCTCCTGTGTGATACTGTCTGCTGAGCCGTGTATCTAATCCTCTCCTGTGTGATACTGTCTGCTGAGCTGTGCATCTAATCCTCTCCTGTGTGATACTGTCTGCTGACCTGTGTATCTAATCCTCTCCTGTGTGATACTGTCTGCTGAGCCGTGTATTTAATCCTATCCTGTGTGATACTGTCTGCTGAGCTGTGTATCTAATCCTATCCTGTGTGATACTGTCTGCTGAGCTGTGTATCTAATCCTATCCTGTGTGATATTGTCTGCTGAGCTGTGTATCTAATCCTGTCCTGTGTGATACAGTCTGCTGAGCTGTGTATCTAATGCTGTCCTGTGATACTGTCTGCTGAGCTGTGTATCTAATCCTATCCTGTGTGATACTGTCTGCTGAGCTGTGTATCTAATCCTTTCCTGTGTGATACCGTCTGCTGAGCTGTGTATTTAATCCTATCCTGTGTGATACTGTCTGCTGAGCTGTGTATCTAATCCTATCCTGTGTGATACTGTCCGCTGAGCTATGTATCTAATCCTCTCCTGTGTGATACTGTCTTCTGAGCTGTGTATCTAAACCTATCCTGTGTGATACTGTCTGCTGAGCTGTGTATCTAATCCTACCCTGTGTGATACTGTCTGCTGAGCTGTATATCTAATCCACTCCTGTGTGATACTGTCAGCTGAGCTGTGTATCTAATCCTCTCCTGTGTGATACTGTCTGCTGAGCTGTGCATCTAATCCTTTCCTGTGTGATACCGTCTGCTGAGCTATGTATCTAATCCTGTCCTGTGTGATACTGTCTGATGAGCTGTATCTCTAATCCTACCCTGTGTGATACCGTCTGCTGAGCTGTGTATCTAATCCTCTCCTGTGTGATACTGTCTGCTGAGCTGTGTATCTAATCCTCTCCTGTGTGATACTGTCTGCTGAGCTGTGCATCTAATCCTATCCTGTGTGATACTGTCTGATGAGCTGTGTATCTAATCCTCTCCTGTGTGATACTGTCTGATGAGCTGTGTATCTAATCCTCTCCTGTGTGATACTGTCTGATGAGCTGTGTATCTAATCCTCTCGTGTGATACTGTCTGATGAACTGTGTATCTAATTCTATCCTGTGTGATACTGTCTGCTGAGCCGTGTATCTAATCCCGCCCTGTGCGATACTGTCTGCTGAGCTGTGTATCTAATCCACTCCTGTGTGATGCTGTCTGCTGAGCCGTGTATCTAATCCAATGCTGTGTGATACTGTCTGCTGAGCTGTGTATCTAATCCTCTCCTGTGTGATACTGTCTGCTGAGCTGTGTATCTAATCCTCTCCTGTGTGATACTGTCTGCTGAGCTGTGTATCTAATCCTCTCCTGTGTGATACTGTCAGCTGAGCTGTGTATCTAATCCTCTCATGTGTGATACTGTCTGCTGAGCTGTGTATCTAATCCTCTCCTGTGTGATACTGTCTGCTGAGCTGTGTATCTAATCCTCTCCTGTGTGATACTGTCTGCTGAGCTGTGCATCTAATCCTATCCTGTGTGATACTGTCTGCTGAGCTGTGTATCTAATCCTCTCCTGTGTGATACTGTCTGATGAGCTGTGTATCTAATCCTCTCCTGTGTGATACTGTCTGAAGAGCTCTGTATCTAATCCTCTCCTGTGTGATACTGTCTGCTGAGCCGTGTATCTAATTCTTTCCAGTGTGATACTGTCTGCTGAGCTGTGTATCTAATCCTGTCCTGTGTGATACTGTGTGCTGAGCTGTGTATCTAATCCTCTCCTGTGTGATACTGTCTGCTGTGCTGTGTATCTAATCCTCTTCTGTGTGATACTGTCTGATGGACTGTGTATCTAATCCTATCCTGTGCGATACTGTCTGCTGAGCCGTGTATCTAATCCTATCCTGTGTGATACTGTCTGCTGAGCTGTGTATCTAATACACTCCTGTGTGATACTGTCTGCTGAGCTGTGTATCTAATCCTCTCCTGTGTGATACTGTCTGCTGAGCTGTGTATCTAATCCTGTCCTGTGTGATACTGTCTGCTGAGCTGTGCATCTAATCCTATCCTGTGTGATACTGTCTGCTGAGCTGTGTATCTAATCCTCTCCTGTGTGATACTGTCTGATGAGCTGTGTATCTAATCCTCTCATGTGTGATACTGTCTGATGAACTGTGTATCTAATCCTATCCTGTGTGATACTGTCTGCTGAGCTGTGTATCTAATCCCGCCCTGTGCGAAACTGTCTGCTGAGCCGTGTATCTAATCCACTCCTGTGTGATACTGTCAGCTGAGCTGTGTATCTAATCCTCTCCTGTGTGATACTGTCTGCTGAGCAGTGTATCTAATCCTATGCTGTGTGATACTGTCTGCTGAGCTGTGTAAGATTAGATACACTGCTCAGCAGACAGTATCACACAGCATAGGATTAGATACACGGCTCAGCCGACAGTATCACACAGGACAGGATTAGATACACAGCTCAGCAGACAGTATCACACAGGATAGGATTAGATACACAGCTCAGCAGACTATCACACAGGACAGCATTAGATACACAGCTCAGCAGACTGTATCACACAGGACAGGATTAGATACACAGCTCAGCAGACAATATCACACAGGATAGGATTAGATACACAGCTCAGCAGACAGTATCACACAGGATAGGATTAGATACACAGCTCAGCAGACAGTATCACACAGGATAGGATTAAATACACAGCTCAGCAGACAGTATCACACAGGAGAGGATTAGATACACTGCTCAGCAGACAGTATCACACAGGAGAGGATTAGATACACGGCTCAGCAGAAAGAACGCACAGGAGAGGATTAGATACACAGCTCAGCTGACAGTATCACACAGGAGAGGATTAGATACACGGCTCAGCAGAGAGTATCACACAGGATACGATTAGATACACAGCTCAGCAGACAGTATCACACAGCATAGGAGTAGATACACAGCTCAGCAGACAGTATCACACAGCATAGGATTAGATACACAGCTCAGCAGACAGTATCACACAGGACAGGATTAGATACACAGCTCAGCAGACCGTATCACACAGGATAGGATTAGATACACAGTTCATCAGACAGTATCACACAGGAGAGGATTAGATACACAGCTCAGCAGACCGTATCACACAGGATAGGATTAGATACACAGCTCAGCAGACAGTATCACACAGGAGAGGATTAGATACACAGCTCAGCAGACAGTATCACACAGGAGAGGATTAGATACACAGCTCAGCAGACAGTATCACACAGGATAGGATTAGATACACAGCTCAGCAGACAGTATCACACAGGATAGGATTAGATACACAGCTCAGCAGACAGCAACACACAGGAGAGGATTAGATACACAGCTCAGCACACAGTATCACACAGGAAAGGATTAGATACACGGCTTAGCAGACAGTATCACACAGGAGAGGATTAGATACACAGCTCAGCAGACAGTATCACACAGCATAGGATTAGATACACGGCTCAGCAGACAGTATCACACAGGATAGGATTAGATACATGACTCAGCAGACAGTATCACACAGGAGAGGATTAGATACACAGCTCAGCTGACAGTATCACACAGGAGAGGATTAGATACACTGCTCAGCAGACAGTATCACACAGCATAGGATTAGATACACAGCTCAGCAGACAGTATCACACAGGAGTGGAATAGATACACGGCTCAGCAGACAGTATCACTCAGTATAAGATTAGATACACGGCTCAGCAGACAGTATCACACAGGATAGGATTAGATACATGACTCAGCAGACAGTATCACACAGGATAGGATTAGATACACGGCTCAGCAGACAGTATCACACAGGAGAGGATTAGATACACAGCTCAGCAGACCGTATCACACAGGGTAGGATTAGATACATAGCTCAGCAGACATTATCACACAGGAGAGGATTAGATACACAGCTCAGCAGACAGTATCACACAGGGTAGGATTAGATACATGGCTCAGCAGACAGTATCACACAGGACAGGATTAGATACATAGCTCAGCAGACGGTATCACACAGGAGAGGATTAGATACACAGCTCATCAGACAGTATCACACAGGAGAGGATTAGATACACAGCTCATCAGACAGTATCACACAGGAGAGGATTAGATACACAGCTCATCAGACAGTATCACACAGGAGAGGATTAGATACACAGCTCAGCAGACAGTATCACACAGGAGAGGATTAGATACACAGCTCAGCAGACAGTATCACACAGGAGAGGATTAGATACATGGCTCAGCTGACAGTATCACACAGGAGAGGATTAGATACACAGTTCATCAGACAGTATCACACAGGAGAGGATTAGATACACAGCTCAGCAGACAGTATCACACAGGAGTGGATTAGATACACGGCTCAGCAGACAGTATCGCACAGGATAGGATTAGATACACAGTTCATCAGACAGTATCACACAAGAGAGGATTAGATACACAGCACAGCAGACCGTATCACACAGGAGAGGATTAGATACACAGCTCAGCACACTATCACACAGGAAAGGATTAGATACACGGCTCAGCAGACAGTATCACACAGGAGAGGATTAGATACACAGCTCAGCACACAGTATCACACAGGAGAGGATTAGATACACAGCTCAGCACACTATCACACAGGAAAGGATTAGATACACGGCTCAGCAGACAGTATCGCACAGGAGAGGATTAGATACACAGCTCAGCACACTGTGTATCTAATCCCGCCCTGTGCGAAACTGTCTGCTGAGCCGTGTATCTAATCCACTCCTGTGTGATACTGTCAGCTGAGCTGTGTATCTAATCCTCTCCTGTGTGATACTGTCTGCTGAGCAGTGTATCTAATCCTATGCTGTGTGATACTGTCTGCTGAGCTGTGTAAGATTAGATACACTGCTCAGCAGACAGTATCACACAGCATAGGATTAGATACACGGCTCAGCCGACAGTATCACACAGGAGAGGATTAGATACACAGCTCAGCAGACAGTATCACACAGGTGGGGATTAGATACACAGCTCAGGAGACAGTATCACACAGGAGAGGATTAGATACACAGCTCAGCAGACAGTATCACACAGGATAGGATTAGATGCACAGCTCAGCAGACAGTATCACACAGGAGAGGATTAGATACACAGCTCAGCAGACAGTATTACACAGGAGTGGATTAGATACACAGCTCAGCAGACAGTATCACACAGGAGTGGTTTAGATACACGGCTCAGCAGACAGTATCGCACAGGATAGGATTAGATACACAGTTCATCAGACAGTATCACACAGAAGAGGATTAGATACACAGCACAGCAGACAGTATCACACAGGAGAGGATTAGATACACCTCAGCACACAGTATCACACAGGAGAGGATTAGATACACAGCTCAGCAGACAGTATCGCACAGGAGAGGATTAGATACACAGCTCAGCAGCCGGTATCACACAGGAGAGGCTTAGATACACTGCTCAGCAGACGGTATCACACAGGAGAGGCTTAGATACACTGCTCAGCAGACAGTATCAAAGGGTAGGATTAGAGATACAGCTCAGCAGACAGTATCACACAGGAGAGGATTAGATACACAGCTCAGCACACAGTATCACACAGGAGTGGATTAGATACACAGTTCATCAGACAGTATCACACAGGAGAGGATTAAATACACAGCTAAGCAGACATTATCACACAGGAGGGGATTAGATACACAGCTCAGCAGACAGTATCACACAGCATAGGATTAGATACACAGCTCAGCAGACAGTATCACACAGCATAGGATTAGATACACAGCTCAGCAGACAGTATCACACGGGATAGGATTAGATACACAGCTCAGCTGACAGTATCACACGGGATAGGATTAGATACACAGCTCAGCTGACAGTATCACACAGGATGGGATTAGATACACGGCTCAGCAGACAGTACCACACAGGAGAGGATTAGATACACAGCTCAGCAGACAGTATCACACAGGAGGGGATTAGATACACAGCTCAGCAGACAGTATCACACAGTATATCTAATCCCCTCCTGTGTGGTACTGTCTGCTGAGCCGTGTATCTAATCCTATGCTGTGTGGTACTGTCTGCTGAGCCGTGTATCTACTCCTATGCTGTGTGATACTGTCTGCTGAGCTGTGTATCTACTCCTATGCTGTGTGATACTGTCTGCTGAGCTGTGTATCTAATCCTATCCTGTGTGATACTGTCTGCTGAGCAGTGTATCTAAGCCTCTCCTGTGTGATACCGTCTGCTGAGCAGTGTATCTAAGCCTCTCCTGTGTGATAACGGCTGCTGAGCCGTGTATCTAATCCTCTCCTGTGCGATACTGTCTGCTGAGCTGTGTATCTAATCCTCTCCTGTGCGATACTGTCTGCTGAGCTGTGTATCTACTCCTATGCTGTGTGATACTGTCTGCTGAGCTGTGTATCTAATCCTATGCTGTGTGATACTGTCTGCTGAGCTGTATCTCTAATCCTACCCTGTGATACTGTCTGCTGAGCAGTGTATCTAAGCCTCTCCTGTGTGATACCGTCTGCTGAGCAGTGTATCTAAGCCTCTCCTGTGTGATACCGGCTGCTGATCCGTGTATCTAATCCTCTCCTGTGCGATACTGTCTGCTGAGCCGTGTATCTAATCCTCTCCTGTGTGATACTGTCTGCTGAGCTGTGTATCTAATCCTCTCCTGTGCGATACTGTCTGCTGAGCTGTGTATCTAATCCTCTCCTGTGTGATACTGTCTGCTGAGCTGTGTATCTAATCCTCTCCTGTGTGATACTGTCTGCTGAGCCGTGTATCTAATTCTTTCCTGTGTGATACTGTGTGCTGAGCTGTGTATCTAATCCTCTCCTGTGTGATACTGTCTGATGAGCTGTGTATCTAATCCTCTCCTGTGTGATACTGTCTGCTGAGCCGTGTATCTAATCCACTCCTGTGTGATACTGTCTGATGAACTGTGTATTTAATCCTATCCTGTGCGATACTGTCTGCTGAGCCGTGTATCTAATCCTATCCTGTGTGATACTGTCTGCTGAGCTGTGTATCTAATCCACTCCTGTGTGATACTGTCTGCTGTGCTGTGTATCTAATCCTATGATGTGTGATACTGTCTGATGAACTGTGTATCTAATCCTCTCATGTGTGATACTGTCAGCTGAGCTGTGTATCTAATCTTCTCCTGGCTGATACTGTCAGCTGAGCTGTGTATCTAATCCTCTCCTGTGTGATACCATCTGCTGAGCTATGTATCTAATCCTGTCCTGTGTGATACTGTCAGCTGAGCTGTATCTCTAGTCCTACCCTGTGTGATACGGTCTGCAGAGCCGTGTATCTATTCCTATGCTGTGTGATACTGTCTGCTGAGCTATGTATCTAATCCTCTCCTGTGTGATACTGTCTGCTGAGCCGTGTATCTATTCCTATGCTGTGTGATACTGTCTGCTGAGCAGTGTATCTAATCTTATACTGTGTGATACTGTCTGCTGAGCCATGTATCTAATCCTCTCCTGTGTGATACCATCTGCTCAGCCATGTATCTAATCCTATGCTGTGTGATACTGTCTGCTGAGCTGTGTATTTAATCCTCTCCTGTGTGATAATGTCTGCTGAGCCATGTATGTAATCCTCTCCTGTGTGATACTGTCTGCTGAGCCGTGTATCTAATCCTCTCCTGTGTGATAATGTCTGCTGAGCCATGTATGTAATCCTCTCCTGTGTGATACTGTCTGCTGAGCTGTGTATCTAATCCTATCCTGTGTGATACTGTCTGCTGAGCTGTGTATCTAATCCTATCCTGTGTGATACTGTCTGCTGAGCTGTGTATCTAATCCTCTCCTGTGTGATACTGTCTGCTGAGCTGTATATCTAATCCACTCCTGTGTGATACTGTCAGCTGAGCTGTGTATCTAATCCTCTCCTGTGTGATACTGTCAGCTGAGCTGTGTATCTAATCCTCTCCTGTGTGATACTGTCTGCTGAGCTGTGTATCTAATCATATCCTGTGTGATACTGTCAGCTGAGCTGTGTATCTAATCCTCTCCTGTGTGATACTGTCTGCCGAGCCGTGTATCTAATCCTCTCCTGTGTGATACTGTCAGCTGAGCCGTGTATCTAATCCTCTCCTGTGTGATACTGTCAGCTGAGCCGTGTATCTAATCCTATGCTGTGTGATACTGTCTGCTGAGCCGTGTATCTATTCCACTCCTGTGTGATACTGTCTGCTGAGCTGTGTATCTAATCCTATGCTGTGTGATGCTGTCTGCTGAGCTGTATCTCTAATCCTACCCTGTGTGATACTGTCTGATGAGCTGTGTATCTAATCCTTTCCTGTGTGATACTGTGTGCTGAGCTGTGTATCTAATTCTCTCCTGTGTGTTGCTGTCTGCTGAGCTGTGTATCTAATACTATGCTGTGTGATACTGTCTGCTGAGCTGTATCTCTAATCCTACCCTGTGTGATACTGTCTGATGAGCTGTGTATCTAATCCTTTCCTGTGTGATACTGTGTGCTGAGCTGTGTATCTAATTCTCTCCTGTGTGTTGCTGTCTGCTGAGCCGTGTATCCAATCCTTTCCTGTGTGATACTGTCTGCTGAGCTGTGTATCTAATCCTCTCCTGTGTGATACTGTCTGATGAGCTGTGTATCTAATCCTCTCCTGTGTGATACGGTCTGCTGTGCTGTGTATCTAATCCTCTCTTGTGTGATACTGTCTGCTGAACTGTGTATCTAATCCTCTCATGTGTGATACTGTCTGCTGAACTGTGTATCTAATCCTATCTTGTTTGATACTGTCTGCTGAGCCGTGTATCTAATCCACTCCTGTGTGATACTGTCTGCTGAGCTGTGTATCTAATCCTATCTTGTTTGATACTGTCTGCTGAGCCGTGTATCTAATCCACTCCTGTGTGATACTGTCTGCTGAGCTGTGTATCTAATCCTCTCCTGTGTGATACTGTCTGATGAACTGTGTATCTAATCCTCTCCTGTGTGATACTGTCAGCTGAGCCGTGTATCTAATCCTCTCCTGTGTGATACTGTCAGCTGAGCCGTGTATCTAATCCTCTCCTGTGTGATACTGTCTGCTGAGCTGTGTATCTAATCCTCTCCTGTGTGATACTGTCTGCTGAGCTGTGTATCTAATCCTCTCCTGTGTGATACTGTCTGATGAGCTGTGTATCTAATCCTCTCCTGTGTGATACTGTCTGATGAGCTGTGTATCTAATCCTCTCCTGTGTGATACTGTCTGATGAGCTGTGTATCTAATCCTCTCCTGTGTGATACTGTCTGATGAACTGTGTATCTAATCCTCTCCTGTGTGATACTGTCTGATGAACTGTGTATCTAATTCTATCCTGTGTGATACTGTCTGCTGAGCTGTGTATCTAATCCCGCCCTGCGCGATACTGTCTGCTGAGCTGTGTATCTAATCCTATGCTGTGTGATACTGTCTGCTGAGCTGTGTATCTAATCCTCTCCTGTGTGATACTGTCTGCTAAGCCGTGTATCTAATCCTTTCCTGTGTGATACTGTGTGCTGAGCTGTGTATCTAATCCTCTCCTGTGTGTTGCTGTCTGCTGAGCTGTGTATCTAATCCTATCCTGTGTGATACTGTCTGCTGAGCTGTGTATCTAATCCTATCCTGTGTGATACTGTCTGCTGAGCTGTGTATCTAATCCTCTCCTGTGTGATACTGTCTGCTGAGCTGTGTATCTAATCCTCTCCTGTGTGATACTGTCTGATGAGCTGTGTATCTAATCCTCTGTGTGATACCGTCTGCTGAGCTGTGTATCTAATCCTATCCTGTGTGATACGGTCTGCTGAGCTGTGTATCTAATCCTCTCCTGTGTGATACTGTCTGATGAACTGTGTATCTAATCCTATCCTGTGTGATACGGTCTGCTGAGCTGTGTATCTAATCCTGTCCTGTGTGATACTGTCTGCTGAGCTGTGTATCTAATCCTATGCTGTGTGATACTGTCTGCTAAGCCGTGTATCTAATCCTTTCCTGTGTGATACTGTGTGCTGAGCTGTGTATCTAATCCTCTCCTGTGTGTTGCTGTCTGCTGAGCTGTGTATCTAATCCTATCCTGTGTGATACTGTCTGCTGAGCTGTGTATCTAATCCTATCCTGTGTGATACTGTCTGCTGAGCTGTGTATCTAATCCTCTCCTGTGTGATACTGTCTGATGAGCTGTGTATCTAATCCTCTCCTGTGTGATACTGTCTGATGAGCTGTGTATCTAATCCTCTCCTGTGTGATACTGTCTGATGAGCTGTGTATCTAATCCTCTCCTGTGTGATACCGTCTGCTGAGCTATGTATCTAATCCTGTCCTGTGTGATACTGTCTGCTGAGCCATGTATCTAATCCTACCCTGTGTGATACTGTCTGCTGAGCTGTGTATCTAATCCTATGTTGTGTGATACTGTCTGCTGAGCTGTGTATCTAATCCTCTCCTGTGTGATAATGTCTGCTGAGCCGTGTATCTAATCCTATCCTGTGTGATACTGTCTGCTGAGTCATGTATCTAATCCTATCCTGTGTGATACTGTCTGCTGAGCTGTGTATTTAATCCTATGCTGTGTGATACTGTCTGCTGAGCAGTGTATCTAATCCTCTCCTGTGTGATACTGTCAGCTGAGCTGTGTATCTAATTCTCTCCTGTGTGATACTGTCTGCTGAGTCATGTATCTAATCCTATCCTGTGTGATACTGTCTGCTGAGCCGTGTATCTAATCCTATGCTGTGTGATACTGTCTGCTGAGCTGTGTATCTAATCCTCTCCTGTGTGATACTGTCTGCTGAGCTGTGTGTCTAATCCTATCCTGTGTGATACTGTCTGCTGAGCTGTGTATCTAATCCTATGCTGTGTGATACTGTCTGCTGAGCTGTGTATCTAATCCTCTCCTGTGTGATACTGTCTGCTAAGCCGTGTATCTAATCCTTTCCTGTGTGATACTGTGTGCTGAGCTGTGTATCTAATCCTCTCCTGTGTGTTGCTGTCTGCTGAGCTGTGTATCTAATCCTATCCTGTGTGATACTGTCTGCTGAGCTGTGTATCTAATCCTATCCTGTGTGATACTGTCTGCTGAGCTGTGTATCTAATCCTCTCCTGTGTGATACTGTCTGCTGAGCTGTGTATCTAATCCTCTCCTGTGTGATACTGTCTGCTGAGCTGTGTATCTAATCCTATCCTGTGTGATACGGTCTGCTGAGCTGTGTATCTAATCCTCTCCTGTGTGATACTGTCTGATGAACTGTGTATCTAATCCTATCCTGTGTGATACGGTCTGCTGAGCTGTGTATCTAATCCTGTCCTGTGTGATACTGTCTGCTGAGCTGTGTATCTAATCCTATGCTGTGTGATACTGTCTGCTAAGCCGTGTATCTAATCCTTTCCTGTGTGATACTGTGTGCTGAGCTGTGTATCTAATCCTCTCCTGTGTGTTGCTGTCTGCTGAGCTGTGTATCTAATCCTATCCTGTGTGATACTGTCTGCTGAGCTGTGTATCTAATCCTATCCTGTGTGATACTCTCTGCTGAGCTGTGTATCTAATCCTATCCTGTGTGATACTGTCTGATGAGCTGTGTATCTAATCCTCTCCTGTGTGATACTGTCTGATGAGCTGTGTATCTAATCCTCTCCTGTGTGATACTGTCTGATGAGCTGTGTATCTAATCCTCTCGTGTGATACTGTCTGATGAACTGTGTATCTAATTCTATCCTGTGTGATACTGTCTGCTGAGCCGTGTATCTAATCCCGCCCTGTGCGATACTGTCTGCTGAGCTGTGTATCTAATCCACTCCTGTGTGATGCTGTCTGCTGAGCCGTGTATCTAATCCAATGCTGTGTGATACTGTCTGCTGAGCTGTGTATCTAATCCTCTCCTGTGTGATACTGTCTGCTGAGCTGTGTATCTAATCCTCTCCTGTGTGATACTGTCTGCTGAGCTGTGTATCTAATCCTCTCCTGTGTGATACTGTCAGCTGAGCTGTGTATCTAATCCTCTCATGTGTGATACTGTCTGCTGAGCTGTGTATCTAATCCTCTCCTGTGTGATACTGTCTGCTGAGCTGTGTATCTAATCCTCTCCTGTGTGATACTGTCTGCTGAGCTGTGCATCTAATCCTATCCTGTGTGATACTGTCTGCTGAGCTGTGTATCTAATCCTCTCCTGTGTGATACTGTCTGATGAGCTGTGTATCTAATCCTCTCCTGTGTGATACTGTCTGAAGAGCTCTGTATCTAATCCTCTCCTGTGTGATACTGTCTGCTGAGCCGTGTATCTAATTCTTTCCAGTGTGATACTGTCTGCTGAGCTGTGTATCTAATCCTGTCCTGTGTGATACTGTGTGCTGAGCTGTGTATCTAATCCTCTCCTGTGTGATACTGTCTGCTGTGCTGTGTATCTAATCCTCTTCTGTGTGATACTGTCTGATGGACTGTGTATCTAATCCTATCCTGTGCGATACTGTCTGCTGAGCCGTGTATCTAATCCTATCCTGTGTGATACTGTCTGCTGAGCTGTGTATCTAATACACTCCTGTGTGATACTGTCTGCTGAGCTGTGTATCTAATCCTCTCCTGTGTGATACTGTCTGCTGAGCTGTGTATCTAATCCTGTCCTGTGTGATACTGTCTGCTGAGCTGTGCATCTAATCCTATCCTGTGTGATACTGTCTGCTGAGCTGTGTATCTAATCCTCTCCTGTGTGATACTGTCTGATGAGCTGTGTATCTAATCCTCTCATGTGTGATACTGTCTGATGAACTGTGTATCTAATCCTATCCTGTGTGATACTGTCTGCTGAGCTGTGTATCTAATCCCGCCCTGTGCGAAACTGTCTGCTGAGCCGTGTATCTAATCCACTCCTGTGTGATACTGTCAGCTGAGCTGTGTATCTAATCCTCTCCTGTGTGATACTGTCTGCTGAGCAGTGTATCTAATCCTATGCTGTGTGATACTGTCTGCTGAGCTGTGTAAGATTAGATACACTGCTCAGCAGACAGTATCACACAGCATAGGATTAGATACACGGCTCAGCCGACAGTATCACACAGGACAGGATTAGATACACAGCTCAGCAGACAGTATCACACAGGATAGGATTAGATACACAGCTCAGCAGACTATCACACAGGACAGCATTAGATACACAGCTCAGCAGACTGTATCACACAGGACAGGATTAGATACACAGCTCAGCAGACAATATCACACAGGATAGGATTAGATACACAGCTCAGCAGACAGTATCACACAGGATAGGATTAGATACACAGCTCAGCAGACAGTATCACACAGGATAGGATTAAATACACAGCTCAGCAGACAGTATCACACAGGAGAGGATTAGATACACTGCTCAGCAGACAGTATCACACAGGAGAGGATTAGATACACGGCTCAGCAGAAAGAACGCACAGGAGAGGATTAGATACACAGCTCAGCTGACAGTATCACACAGGAGAGGATTAGATACACGGCTCAGCAGAGAGTATCACACAGGATACGATTAGATACACAGCTCAGCAGACAGTATCACACAGCATAGGAGTAGATACACAGCTCAGCAGACAGTATCACACAGCATAGGATTAGATACACAGCTCAGCAGACAGTATCACACAGGACAGGATTAGATACACAGCTCAGCAGACCGTATCACACAGGATAGGATTAGATAAACAGTTCATCAGACAGTATCACACAGGAGAGGATTAGATACACAGCTCAGCAGACCGTATCACACAGGATAGGATTAGATACACAGCTCAGCAGACAGTATCACACAGGAGAGGATTAGATACACAGCTCAGCAGACAGTATCACACAGGAGAGGATTAGATACACAGCTCAGCAGACAGTATCACACAGGATAGGATTAGATACACAGCTCAGCAGACAGTATCACACAGGATAGGATTAGATACACAGCTCAGCAGACAGCAACACACAGGAGAGGATTAGATACACAGCTCAGCACACAGTATCACACAGGAAAGGATTAGATACACGGCTTAGCAGACAGTATCACACAGGAGAGGATTAGATACACAGCTCAGCAGACAGTATCACACAGCATAGGATTAGATACACAGCTCAGCAGACAGTATCACACAGGATAGGATTAGACACACAGCTCAGCAGACAGTATCACACAGGAGAGGATTAGATACACAGCTCAGCAGACTATCACACAGCATAGGATTAGATACACGGCTCAGCAGACAGTATCACACAGGATAGGATTAGATACATGACTCAGCAGACAGTATCACACAGGAGAGGATTAGATACACAGCTCAGCTGACAGTATCACACAGGAGAGGATTAGATACACTGCTCAGCAGACAGTATCACACAGCATAGGATTAGATACACAGCTCAGCAGACAGTATCACACAGGAGTGGAATAGATACACGGCTCAGCAGACAGTATCACACAGCATAGGATTAGATACACAGCTCAGCAGACAGTATCACACAGGAGAGGATTCGATACACAGCTCAGCAGACGCTATCACACAGGGTAGGATTAGAGATACAGCTCAGCAGACAGTATCACACAGGGTAGGATTAGATACATGGCTCAGCAGACAGTATCACACAGGACAGGATTAGATACATAGCTCAGCAGACGGTATCACACAGGAGAGGATTAGATACACAGCTCATCAGACAGTATCACACAGGAGAGGATTAGATACACAGCTCATCAGACAGTATCACACAGGAGAGGATTAGATACACAGCTCATCAGACAGTATCACACAGGAGAGGATTAGATACACAGCTCAGCAGACAGTATCACACAGGAGAGGATTAGATACACAGCTCAGCAGACAGTATCACACAGGAGAGGATTAGATACATGGCTCAGCTGACAGTATCACACAGGAGAGGATTAGATACACAGTTCATCAGACAGTATCACACAGGAGAGGATTAGATACACAGCTCAGCAGACAGTATCACACAGGAGTGGATTAGATACACGGCTCAGCAGACAGTATCGCACAGGATAGGATTAGATACACTGTTCATCAGACAGTATCACACAAGAGAGGATTAGATACACAGCACAGCAGACCGTATCACACAGGAGAGGATTAGATACACAGCTCAGCACACTATCACACAGGAAAGGATTAGATACACGGCTCAGCAGACAGTATCACACAGGAGAGGATTAGATACACAGCTCAGCACACAGTATCACACAGGAGAGGATTAGATACACAGCTCAGCACACTATCACACAGGAAAGGATTAGATACACGGCTCAGCAGACAGTATCGCACAGGAGAGGATTAGATACACAGCTCAGCACACTGTGTATCTAATCCCGCCCTGTGCGAAACTGTCTGCTGAGCCGTGTATCTAATCCACTCCTGTGTGATACTGTCAGCTGAGCTGTGTATCTAATCCTCTCCTGTGTGATACTGTCTGCTGAGCAGTGTATCTAATCCTATGCTGTGTGATACTGTCTGCTGAGCTGTGTAAGATTAGATACACTGCTCAGCAGACAGTATCACACAGCATAGGATTAGATACACGGCTCAGCCGACAGTATCACACAGGAGAGGATTAGATACACAGCTCAGCAGACAGTATCACACAGGTGGGGATTAGATACACAGCTCAGGAGACAGTATCACACAGGAGAGGATTAGATACACAGCTCAGCAGACAGTATCACACAGGATAGGATTAGATGCACAGCTCAGCAGACAGTATCACACAGGAGAGGATTAGATACACAGCTCAGCAGACAGTATTACACAGGAGTGGATTAGATACACAGCTCAGCAGACAGTATCACACAGGAGTGGTTTAGATACACGGCTCAGCAGACAGTATCGCACAGGATAGGATTAGATACACAGTTCATCAGACAGTATCACACAGAAGAGGATTAGATACACAGCTCAGCAGACAGTATCGCACAGGAGAGGATTAGATACACAGCTCAGCAGCCGGTATCACACAGGAGAGGCTTAGATACACTGCTCAGCAGACGGTATCACACAGGAGAGGCTTAGATACACTGCTCAGCAGACAGTATCAAAGGGTAGGATTAGAGATACAGCTCAGCAGACAGTATCACACAGGAGAGGATTAGATACACAGCTCAGCACACAGTATCACACAGGAGTGGATTAGATACACAGTTCATCAGACAGTATCACACAGGAGAGGATTAAATACACAGCTAAGCAGACATTATCACACAGGAGGGGATTAGATACACAGCTCAGCAGACAGTATCACACAGCATAGGATTAGATACACAGCTCAGCAGACAGTATCACACAGCATAGGATTAGATACACAGCTCAGCAGACAGTATCACACGGGATAGGATTAGATACACAGCTCAGCTGACAGTATCACACGGGATAGGATTAGATACACAGCTCAGCTGACAGTATCACACAGGATGGGATTAGATACACGGCTCAGCAGACAGTACCACACAGGAGAGGATTAGATACACAGCTCAGCAGACAGTATCACACAGGAGGGGATTAGATACACAGCTCAGCAGACAGTATCACACAGTATATCTAATCCCCTCCTGTGTGGTACTGTCTGCTGAGCCGTGTATCTAATCCTATGCTGTGTGGTACTGTCTGCTGAGCCGTGTATCTACTCCTATGCTGTGTGATACTGTCTGCTGAGCTGTGTATCTACTCCTATGCTGTGTGATACTGTCTGCTGAGCTGTGTATCTAATCCTATCCTGTGTGATACTGTCTGCTGAGCAGTGTATCTAAGCCTCTCCTGTGTGATACCATCTGCTGAGCAGTGTATCTAAGCCTCTCCTGTGTGATAACGGCTGCTGAGCCGTGTATCTAATCCTCTCCTGTGCGATGCTGTCTGCTGAGCTGTGTATCTAATCCTCTCCTGTGCGATACTGTCTGCTGAGCTGTGTATCTACTCCTATGCTGTGTGATACTGTCTGCTGAGCTGTGTATCTAATCCTATGCTGTGTGATACTGTCTGCTGAGCTGTATCTCTAATCCTACCCTGTGATACTGTCTGCTGAGCAGTGTATCTAAGCCTCTCCTGTGTGATACCGTCTGCTGAGCAGTGTATCTAAGCCTCTCCTGTGTGATACCGGCTGCTGATCCGTGTATCTAATCCTCTCCTGTGCGATACTGTCTGCTGAGCCGTGTATCTAATCCTCTCCTGTGTGATACTGTCTGCTGAGCTGTGTATCTAATCCTCTCCTGTGCGATACTGTCTGCTGAGCTGTGTATCTAATCCTCTCCTGTGTGATACTGTCTGCTGAGCCGTGTATCTAATTCTTTCCTGTGTGATACTGTGTGCTGAGCTGTGTATCTAATCCTCTCCTGTGTGATACTGTCTGATGAGCTGTGTATCTAATCCTCTCCTGTGTGATACTGTCTGCTGAGCCGTGTATCTAATCCACTCCTGTGTGATACTGTCTGATGAACTGTGTATTTAATCCTATCCTGTGCGATACTGTCTGCTGAGCCGTGTATCTAATCCTATCCTGTGTGATACTGTCTGCTGAGCTGTGTATCTAATCCACTCCTGTGTGATACTGTCTGCTGTGCTGTGTATCTAATCCTATGATGTGTGATACTGTCTGATGAACTGTGTATCTAATCCTCTCATGTGTGATACTGTCAGCTGAGCTGTGTATCTAATCTTCTCCTGGCTGATACTGTCAGCTGAGCTGTGTATCTAATCCTCTCCTGTGTGATACCATCTGCTGAGCTATGTATCTAATCCTGTCCTGTGTGATACGGTCTGCAGAGCCGTGTATCTATTCCTATGCTGTGTGATACTGTCTGCTGAGCTATGTATCTAATCCTCTCCTGTGTGATACTGTCTGCTGAGCCGTGTATCTATTCCTATGCTGTGTGATACTGTCTGCTGAGCAGTGTATCTAATCTTATACTGTGTGATACTGTCTGCTGAGCCATGTATCTAATCCTCTCCTGTGTGATACCATCTGCTCAGCCATGTATCTAATCCTATGCTGTGTGATACTGTCTGCTGAGCTGTGTATTTAATCCTATGCTGTGTATCTAATCCTCTCCTGTGTGATAATGTCTGCTGAGCCATGTATGTAATCCTCTCCTGTGTGATACTGTCTGCTGAGCTGTGTATCTAATCCTATCCTGTGTGATACTGTCTGCTGAGCTGTGTATCTAATCCTATCCTGTGTGATACTGTCTGCTGAGCTGTGTATCTAATCCTCTCCTGTGTGATACTGTCTGCTGAGCTGTATATCTAATCCACTCCTGTGTGATACTGTCAGCTGAGCTGTGTATCTAATCCTCTCCTGTGTGATACTGTCAGCTGAGCTGTGTATCTAATCCTCTCCTGTGTGATACTGTCTGCTGAGCTGTGTATCTAATCATATCCTGTGTGATACTGTCAGCTGAGCTGTGTATCTAATCCTCTCCTGTGTGATACTGTCTGCCGAGCCGTGTATCTAATCCTCTCCTGTGTGATACTGTCAGCTGAGCCGTGTATCTAATCCTCTCCTGTGTGATACTGTCAGCTGAGCCGTGTATCTAATCCTATGCTGTGTGATACTGTCTGCTGAGCCGTGTATCTATTCCACTCCTGTGTGATACTGTCTGCTGAGCTGTGTATCTAATCCTATGCTGTGTGATGCTGTCTGCTGAGCTGTGTATCTAATACTATGCTGTGTGATACTGTCTGCTGAGCTGTATCTCTAATCCTACCCTGTGTGATACTGTCTGATGAGCTGTGTATCTAATCCTTTCCTGTGTGATACTGTGTGCTGAGCTGTGTATCTAATTCTCTCCTGTGTGTTGCTGTCTGCTGAGCCGTGTATCCAATCCTTTCCTGTGTGATAGTGTGCTGAGCTGTGTATCTAATCCTCTCCTGTGTGATACTGTCTGATGAGCTGTGTATCTAATCCTCTCCTGTGTGATACGGTCTGCTGTGCTGTGTATCTAATCCTCTCTTGTGTGATACTGTCTGCTGAACTGTGTATCTAATCCTCTCATGTGTGATACTGTCTGCTGAACTGTGTATCTAATCCTATCTTGTTTGATACTGTCTGCTGAGCCGTGTATCTAATCCACTCCTGTGTGATACTGTCTGCTGAGCTGTGTATCTAATCCTATCTTGTTTGATACTGTCTGCTGAGCCGTGTATCTAATCCACTCCTGTGTGATACTGTCTGCTGAGCTGTGTATCTAATCCTCTCCTGTGTGATACTGTCTGATGAACTGTGTATCTAATCCTCTCCTGTGTGATACTGTCAGCTGAGCCGTGTATCTAATCCTCTCCTGTGTGATACTGTCAGCTGAGCCGTGTATCTAATCCTCTCCTGTGTGATACTGTCTGCTGAGCCGTGTATCTAATCCAATGCTGTGTGATACTGTCTGCTGAGCTGTGTATCTAATCCTCTCCTGTGTGATACTGTCTGATGAACTGTGTATCTAATCCTCTCATGTGTGATACTGTCAGCTGAGCTGTGTATCTAATCTTCTCCTGTGTGATACTTTCTGATGAACTGTATATCTAATCCTCTCATGTGTGATACTGTCAGCTGAGCTGTGTATCTAATCCTCTCCTGTGTGATACTGTCTGATGAGCTGTGTATCTAATCCTCTCCTGTGTGATACTGTCTGATGAGCTGTGTATCTAATCCTATCCTGTGTGATACTGTCTGCTGAGCTGTGTATCTAATCCTGTCCTGTGTGATACAGTCTGCTGAGCTGTGTATCTAATGCTGTCCTGTGTGATACTGTCTGCTGAGCCGTGTATTTAATCCTCTCCTGTGTGATACGGTCTGCTGAGCTGTGTATCTAATCCTATCCTGTGTGATACAGTCTGCTGATCTGTGTATCTAATCCTCTCCTGTGTGATACTGTCCGCTGAGCTATGTATCTAATCCTCTCCTGTGTGATACTGTCTGATGAGCTGTGTATCTAATCCTCTCCTGTGTGATACTGTCTGATGAGCTGTGTATCTAATCCTATCCTGTGTGATACTGTCTGCTGAGCTGTGTATCTAATCCTGTCCTGTGTGATACAGTCTGCTGAGCTGTGTATCTAATGCTGTCCTGTGTGATACTGTCTGCTGAGCCGTGTATTTAATCCTCTCCTGTGTGATACGGTCTGCTGAGCTGTGTATCTAATCCTATCCTGTGTGATACAGTCTGCTGATCTGTGTATCTAATCCTCTCCTGTGTGATACTGTCCGCTGAGCTATGTATCTAATCCCCTCCTGTGTGATACGGTCTGATGAGCTATGTATCTAATCCTCTCCTGTGTGATACGGTCTGCTGAGCTGTGTATCTAATCCTCTCCTGTGTGATACTGTCCGCTGAGCTATGTATCTAATCCTCTCCTGTGTGATACTGTCTGCTGAGCCGTGTATCTAATCCTCTCCTGTGTGATACTGTCTGCTGAGCCGTGTATTTAATCCTATCCTGTGTGATACAGTCTGCTGAGCTGTGTATCTAATCCTATCCTGTGTGATACTGTCTGCTGAGCTGTGTATCTAATCCTATCCTGTGTGATATTGTCTGCTGAGCTGTGTATCTAATCCTGTCCTGTGTGATACAGTCTGCTGAGCTGTGCATCTAATCCTATCCTGTGTGATACTGTCTGCTGAGCTGTGTATCTAATCCTATCCTGTGTGATACTGTCCGCTGAGCTATGTATCTAATCCTCTCCTGTGTGATACTGTCTGCTGAGCCGTGTATCTAATCCTCTCCTGTGTGATACTGTCTGCTGAGCCGTGTATTTAATCCTCTCCTGTGTGATACGGTCTGCTGAGCTGTGTATCTAATCCTATCCTGTGTGATACTGTCCGCTGAGCTATGTATCTAATCCTCTCCTGTGTGATACTGTCTGCTGAGCCGTGTATCTAATCCTCTCCTGTGTGATACTGTCTGCTGAGCCGTGTATTTAATCCTATCCTGTGTGATACAGTCTGCTGAGCTGTGTATCTAATCCTATCCTGTGTGATACTGTCTGCTGAGCTGTGTATCTAATCCTGTCCTGTGTGATACAGTCTGCTGAGCTGTGTATCTAATCCTATCCTGTGTGATACTGTCTGCTGAGCTGTGTATCTAATCCTGTCCTGTGTGATACCGTCTGCTGAGCTGTGTATTTAATCCTATCCTGTGTGATACTGTCTGCTGAGCTGTGTATCTAATCCTATCCTGTGTGATACTGTCTGCTGAGCTGTGTATCTAATCCTATCCTGTGTGATACTGTCCGCTGAGCTATGTATCTAATCCTCTCCTGTGTGATACTGTCTTCTGAGCTGTGTATCTAAACCTATCCTGTGTGATACTGTCTGCTGAGCTGTGTATCTAATCCTACCCTGTGTGATACTGTCTGCTGAGCTGTATATCTAATCCACTCCTGTGTGATACTGTCAGCTGAGCTGTGTATCTAATCCTCTCCTGTGTGATACTGTCTGCTGAGCTGTGTATCTAATCCTCTCCTGTGTGATACCGTCTGCTGAGCTATGTATCTAATCCTGTCCTGTGTGATACTGTCTGCTGAGCTGTATCTCTAATCCTACCCTGTGTGATACCGTCTGCTGAGCTGTGTATCTAATCCTAACCTGTGTGATACTGTCTGCTGAGCTGTGTATCTAATCCTCTCCTGTGTGATACTGTCTGCTGAGCTGTGTATCTAATCCTCTCCTGTGTTATACTGTCTGCTGAGCTGTGCATCTAATCCTATCCTGTGTGATACTGTCTGCTGAGCTGTGTATCTAATCCTCTCCTGTGTGATACTGTCTGATGAGCTGTGTATCTAATCCTCTCCTGTGTGATACTGTCTGATGAGCTGTGTATCTAATCCTCTCGTGTGATACTGTCTGATGAACTGTGTATCCAATTCTATCCTGTGTGATACTGTCTGCTGAGCCATGTATCTAATCCCGCCCTGTGCGATACTGTCTGCTGAGCTGTGTATCTAATCCAATGCTGTGTGATACTGTCTGCTGAGCTGTGTATCTAATCCTCTCCTGTGTGATACTGTCTGCTGAGCTGTGTATCTAATCCTCTCCTGTGTGATACTGTCTGATGAACTGTGTATCTAATCCTCTCCTGTGTGATACTGTCAGCTGAGCTGTGTATCTAATCCTCTCATGTGTGATACTGTCTGCTGAGCTGTGTATCTAATCCTCTCCTGTGTGATACTGTCTGCTGAGCTGTGCATCTACTCCTCTCCTGTGTGATACTGTCTGCTGAGCTGTGTATCTAATCCTCTCCTGTGTGATACTGTCTGCTGAGCTGTGCATCTACTCCTCTCCTGTGTGATACGGTCTGCTGAGCTGTGTATCTAATCCTCTCCTGTGTGATACTGTCTGCTGAGCTGTGCATCTACTCCTCTCCTGTGTGATACTGTCTGCTGAGCTGTGTATCTAATCCTCTCCTGTGTGATACTGTCTGCTGAGCTGTGCATCTACTCCTCTCCTGTGTGATACGGTCTGCTGAGCTGTGTATCTAATCCTCTCCTGTGTGATACTGTCTGCTGAGCTGTGTATCTAATCCTCTCCTGTGTGATACGGTCTGCTGAGCTGTGTATCTAATCCTATCCTGTGTGATACTGTCTGCTGAGCTGTGTATCTAATCCTCTCCTGTGTGATACTGTCTGATGAGCTGTGTATCTAATCCTCTCCTGTGTGATACTGTCTGAAGAGCTGTGTATCTAATCCTCTCCTGTGTGATACTGTCTGCTGAGCCGTGTATCTAATTCTTTCCAGTGTGATACTGTGTGCTGAGCTGTGTATCTAATCCTCTCCTGAGTGATACTGTCTACTGTGCTGTGTATCTAATCCTCTTCTGTGTGATACTGTCTGATGGACTGTGTATCTAATCCTATCCTGTGCGATACTGTCTGCTGAGCCGTGTATCTAATCCACTCCTGTGTGATACTGTCTGCTGAGCTGTGTATCTAATACACTCCTGTGTGATACCGGCTGCTGAGCCGTGTATCTAATCCTCTCCTGTGCGATACTGTCTGCTGAGCCGTGTATCTAATCCTCTCCTGTGTGATACTGTCTGCTGAGCTGTATATCTAATCCTCTCCTGTGCGATACTGTCTGCTGAGCTGTGTATCTAATCCTCTCCTGTGTGATACTGTCTGCTGAGCCGTGTATCTAATTCTTTCCTGTGTGATACTGTGTGCTGAGCTGTGTATCTAATCCTCTCCTGTGTGATACTGTCTGATGAGCTGTGTATCTAATCCTCTCCTGTGTGATACTGTCTGCTGAGCCGTGTATCTAATCCACTCCTGTGTGATACTGTCTGATGAACTGTGTATTTAATCCTATCCTGTGCGATACTGTCTGCTGAGCCGTGTATCTAATCCACTCCTGTGTGATACTGTCTGCTGTGCTGTGTATCTAATCCTCTCATGTGTGATACTGTCAGCTGAGCTGTGTATCTAATCTTCTCCTGGCTGATACTGTCAGCTGAGCTGTGTATCTAATCCTCTCCTGTGTGATACCATCTGCTGAGCTATGTATCTAATCCTGTCCTGTGTGATACTGTCAGCTGAGCTGTATCTCTAGTCCTACCCTGTGTGATACGGTCTGCAGAGCCGTGTATCTATTCCTATGCTGTGTGATACTGTCTGCTGAGCTATGTATCTAATCCTCTCCTGTGTGATACTCTCTGCTGAGCCGTGTATCTATTCCTATGCTGTGTGATACTGTCTGCTAAGCAGTGTATCTAATCTTATACTGTGTGATACTGTCTGCTGAGCCGTGTATCTATTCCACTCCTGTGTGATACTGTCTGCTGAGCTGTGTATCTAATCCTATCCTGTGTGATACCATCTGCTGAGCAGTGTATCTAATCCTATCCTGTGTGATACTGTCTGCTGAGCTGTGTATCTAATCCTATCCTGTGTGATACCATCTGCTGAGCCGTGTATCTAATCCTATGCTGTGTATATAATCCTCTGTGTGATACTGTCTGCTCAGCCATGTATCTAATCCTATGCTGTGTGATACTGTCTGATGAACTGTGTATCTAATCCTATCTTGTTTGATACTGTCTGCTGAGCCGTGTATCTAATCCACTCCTGTGTGATACTGTCTGCTGAGCTGTGTATCTAATCCTCTCCTGTGTGATACTGTCTGATGAACTGTGTATCTAATCCTCTCCTGTGTGATACTGTCAGCTGAGCCGTGTATCTAATCCTCTCCTGTGTGATACTGTCAGCTGAGCCGTGTATCTAATCCTCTCCTGTGTGATACTGTCTGCTGAGCTGTGTATCTAATCCTCTCCTGTGTGATACTGTCTGCTGAGCTGTGTATCTAATCCTCTCCTGTGTGATACTGTCTGATGAGCTGTGTATCTAATCCTTTCCTGTGTGATACTGTCTGATGAACTGTGTATCTAATTCTATCCTGTGTGATACTGTCTGCTGAGCTGTGTATCTAATCCCGCCCTGCGCGATACTGTCTGCTGAGCCGTGTATCTAATCCACTCCTGTGTGATACTGTCTGCTGAGCCGTGTATCTAATCCAATGCTGTGTGATACTGTCTGCTGAGCTGTGTATCTAATCCTCTCCTGTGTGATACTGTCTGATGAACTGTGTATCTAATCCTCTCATGTGTGATACTGTCAGCTGAGCTGTGTATCTAATCTTCTCCTGTGTGATACTTTCTGATGAACTGTGTATCTAATCCTCTCATGTGTGATACTGTCAGCTGAGCTGTGTATCTAATCCTCTCCTGTGTGATACTGTCTGCTGAGCTGTCTATCTAATCCTTTCCTGTGTGATACTGTCTGATGAGCTGTGTATCTAATCCTCTCCTGTGTGATACTGTCTGATGAGCTGTGTATCTAATCCTATCCTGTGTGATACTGTCTGCTGAGCTGTGTATCTAATCCTGTCCTGTGTGATACAGTCTGCTGAGCTGTGTATCTAATGCTGTCCTGTGTGATACTGTCTGCTGAGCCGTGTATCTAATCCTCTCCTGTGTGATACTGTCTGCTGAGCCGTGTATTTAATCCTCTCCTGTGTGATACGGTCTGCTGAGCTGTGTATCTAATCCTATCCTGTGTGATACTGTCCGCTGAGCTATGTATCTAATCCTCTCCTGTGTGATACTGTCTGCTGAGCCGTGTATCTAATCCTCTCCTGTGTGATACTGTCTGCTGAGCCGTGTATCTAATCCTCTCCTGTGTGATACTGTCTGCTGAGCTGTGTATCTAATCCTATCCTGTGTGATATTGTCTGCTGAGCTGTGTATCTAATCCTGTCCTGTGTGATACAGTCTGCTGAGCTGTGTATCTAATCCTGTCCTGTGTGATACTGTCTGCTGAGCTGTGTATCTAATCCTCTCCTGTGTGATACTGTCTGCTGAGCTGTGTATCTAATCCTATCCTGTGTGATACTGTCTGCTGAGCTATGTATCTAATCCTGTCCTGTGTGATACAGTCTGCTGAGCTGTGTATCTAATGCTGTCCTGTGATACTGTCTGCTGAGCTGTGTATCTAATCCTATCCTGTGTGATATTGTCTGCTGAGCTGTGTATCTAATCCTGTCCTGTGTGATACAGTCTGCTGAGCTGTGTATCTAATGCTGTCCTGTGTGATACTGTCTGCTGAGCTGTGTATCTAATCCTATCCTGTGTGATACTGTCCGCTGAGCTATGTATCTAATCCTCTCCTGTGTGATACTGTCTGCTGAGCCGTGTATCTAATCCTCTCCTGTGTGATACTGTCTGCTGAGCCGTGTATTTAATCCTCTCCTGTGTGATACGGTCTGCTGAGCTGTGTATCTAATCCTATCCTGTGTGATATTGTCCGCTGAGCTATGTATCTAATCCTATCCTGTGTGATACTGTCTGCTGAGCTGTGTATCTAATCCCCTCCTGTGTGATATTGTCTGCTGAGCAGTGTATCTAATCCTGTCCTGTGTGATACAGTCTGCTGATCTGTGTATCTAATGCTGTCCTGTGATACTGTCTGCTGAGCTGTGTATCTAATCCTATCCTGTGTGATACTGTCTGCTGAGCTGTGTATCTAATCCTCTCCTGTGTGATATTGTCTGCTGAGCAGTGTATCTAATCCTGTCCTGTGTGATACAGTCTGCTGAGCTGTGTATCTAATGCTGTCCTGTGATACTGTCTGCTGAGCTGTGTATCTAATCCTATCCTGTGTGATACTGTCTGCTGAGCTGTGTATCTAATCCTGTCCTGTGTGATACCGTCTGCTGAGCTGTGTATTTAATCCTATCCTGTGTGATACTGTCTGCTGAGCTGTGTATCTAATCCTATCCTGTGTGATACTGTCCGCTGAGCTATGTATCTAATCCTCTCCTGTGTGATACTGTCTTCTGAGCTGTGTATCTAAACCTATCCTGTGTGATACTGTCTGCTGAGCTGTGTATCTAATCCTACCCTGTGTGATACTGTCTGCTGAGCTGTATATCTAATCCACTCCTGTGTGATACTGTCAGCTGAGCTGTGTATCTAATCCTCTCCTGTGTGATACTGTCTGCTGAGCTGTGTATCTAATCCTCTCCTGTGTGATACCGTCTGCTGAGCTATGTATCTAATCCTGTCCTGTGTGATACTGTCTGCTGAGCTGTATCTCTAATCCTACCCTGTGTGATACCGTCTGCTGAGCTGTGTATCTAATCCTATCCTGTGTGATACTGTCTGCTGAGCTGTGTATCTAATCCTCTCCTGTGTGATACTGTCTGCTGAGCTGTGTATCTAATCCTCTCCTGTGTTATACTGTCTGCTGAGCTGTGCATCTAATCCTATCCTGTGTGATACTGTCTGCTGAGCTGTGTATCTAATCCTCTCCTGTGTGATACTGTCTGATGAGCTGTGTATCTAATCCTCTCCTGTGTGATACTGTCTGATGAGCTGTGTATCTAATCCTCTCGTGTGATACTGTCTGATGAACTGTGTATCCAATTCTATCCTGTGTGATACTGTCTGCTGAGCCATGTATCTAATCCCGCCCTGTGCGATACTGTCTGCTGAGCTGTGTATCTAATCCAATGCTGTGTGATACTGTCTGCTGAGCTGTGTATCTAATCCTCTCCTGTGTGATACTGTCTGCTGAGCTGTGTATCTAATCCTCTCCTGTGTGATACTGTCTGATGAACTGTGTATCTAATCCTCTTCTGTGTGATACTGTCAGCTGAGCTGTGTATCTAATCCTCTCATGTGTGATACTGTCTGCTGAGCTGTGTATCTAATCCTCTCCTGTGTGATACTGTCTGCTGAGCTGTGCATCTACTCCTCTCCTGTGTGATACTGTCTGCTGAGCTGTGTATCTAATCCTCTCCTGTGTGATACTGTCTGATGAGCTGTGTATCTAATCCTCTCCTGTGTGATACTGTCTGAAGAGCTGTGTATCTAATCCTCTCCTGTGTGATACTGTCTGCTGAGCCGTGTATCTAATTCTTTCCAGTGTGATACTGTCTACTGTGCTGTGTATCTAATCCTCTTCTGTGTGACACTGTCTGCTGAGCTGTGTATCTAATCCTATCCTGTGCGATACTGTCTGCTGAGCCGTGTATCTAATCCACTCCTGTGTGATACTGTCTGCTGAGCTGTGTATCTAATACACTCCTGTGTGATACTGTCTGCTGAGCTGTGTATCTAATCCTCTCCTGTGTGATACTGTCTGATGAACTGTGTATCTAATCCTCTCCTGTGTGATACTGTTTGATGAACTGTGTATCTAATCCTCTCCTGTGTGATACTGTCTGCTGAACTGTGTATCTAATCCTCTCCTGTGTGATACTGTCTGCTGAGCTGTGTATCTAATCCTCTCCTGTGTGATACTGTCTGCTGAGCTGTGTATCTAATCCTCTCCTGTGTTATACTGTCTGCTGAGCTGTGTATCTAAACCTCTCCTGTTTGATACTGTCTGATGAGCTGTGTATCTAATCCTCTCATGTGTGATACTGTCTGATGAACTGTTTATCTAATCCTATCCTGTGTGGTACTGTCTGCTGAGCTGTGTATCTAATCCCGCCCTGTGCGAAACTGTCTGCTGAGCCGTGTATCTAAGCCACTCCTGTGTGATACTGTCTGCTGAGCAGTGTATCTAATCCTATGCTGTGTGATACTGTCTGCTGAGCTGTGTAAGATTAGATACACCGCTCAGCACACAGTATCACACAGCATAGGATTAGATACACGGCTCAGCAGACAGTATCACACAGGAAAGGATTAGATACACAACTCAGCAGACAGTATCACACAGGTGGGGATTAGATACACAGTTCATCAGACAGTATCACAGGAGAGGATTAGATACACAGTTCATCAGACAGTATCACACAGGAGAGGATTAGATACACAGCGCAGCAGACAGTATCACACAGGATAGGATTAGATACACGGCTCAGCAGACAGTATCACGCAGGAGAGGATTAGATACACAGTTCATCAGACAGTATCACAGGAGAGGATTAGATACACAGTTCATCAGACAGTATCACACAGGAGAGGATTAGATACACAGCGCAGCAGACAGTATCACACAGAAGAGGATTAGATACACAGCGCAGCAGACAGTATCACACAGAAGAGGATTAGATACACAGCACAGCAGACAGTATCACACAGGAGAGGATTAGATACACAGCTCAGCACACAGTATCACACAGCATAGGATAAGATACACGGCTCAGCAGACAGTATCACACGGGAGAGGATTAGATACACAGCTCAGCAGACAGTATCGCACAGGAGAGGATTAGATACACAGCTCAGCAGCCGGTATCACACAGGAGAGGCTTAGATACACTGCTCAGCAGACGGTATCACACAGGAGAGGATTAGATACACAGCTCAGCACACAGTATCACACAGGAGTGGATTAGATACACAGTTCATCAGACAGTATCACACAGCATAGGATTAGATACACAGTTCATCAGACAGTATCACACAGCATAGGATTAGATACACGGCTCAGCAGACATTATCACACAGGAGGGGATTAGATACACAGCTCAGCAGACAGTATCACACAGCATAGGATTAGATACACAGCTCAGCAGACAGTATCACACAGCATAGGATTAGATACACCGCTCAGAAGACAGTATCACACGGGATAGGATTAGATACACAGCTCAGCTGACAGTATCACACGGGATAGGATTAGATACACAGCTCAGCTGACAGTATCACACAGGATGGGATTAGATACACGGCTCAGCAGACAGTACCACACAGGAGAGGATTAGATACACAGCTCAGCAGACAATATCACACAGGAGAGGATTAGATACACGGCTCAGCAGACAGTATCACACAGGAGAGGATTAGATACACAGCTCAGCAGACAATATCACACGGGATAGGATTAGATACACAGCTCAGCTGACAGTATCACACGGGATGGGATTAGATACACGGCTCAGCAGACAGTACCACACAGGAGAGGATTAGATACACAGCTCAGCAGACAATATCACACAGGAGGGGAGTAGATACACAGCTCAGCAGCCGGTATCACACAGGAGAGGCTTAGATACACTGCTCAGCAGACGGTATCACACAGGAGAGGCTTAGATACACTGCTCAGCAGACAGTATCAAAGGGTAGGATTAGAGATACAGCTCAGCAGACAGTATCACACAGGAGAGGATTAGATACACAGCTCAGCACACAGTATCACACAGGAGTGGATTAGATACACAGTTCATCAGACAGTATCACACAGCATAGGATTAGATACACAGTTCATCAGACAGTATCACACAGCATACGATTAGATACACGGCTCAGCAGACATTATCACACAGGAGGGGATTAGATACACAGCTCAGCAGACAGTATCACACAGCATAGGATTAGATACACAGCTCAGCAGACAGTATCACACAGCATAGGATTAGATACACCGCTCAGAAGACAGTATCACACGGGATAGGATTAGATACACAGCTCAGCTGACAGTATCACACGGGATAGGATTAGATACACAGCTCAGCTGACAGTATCACACAGGATGGGATTAGATACACGGCTCAGCAGACAGTACCACACAGGAGAGGATTAGATACACAGCTCAGCAGACAATATCACACAGGAGAGGATTAGATACACGGCTCAGCAGACAGTATCACACAGGAGAGGATTAGATACACAGCTCAGCAGACAATATCACACGGGATAGGATTAGATACACAGCTCAGCTGACAGTACCACACAGGAGAGGATTAGATACACAGCTCAGCAGACAATATCACACAGGAGGGGAGTAGATACACAGCTCAGCAGACAGTATCACACAGTATATCTAATCCCCTCCTGTGTGGTACTGTCTGCTGAGCCGTGTATCTAATCCTATGCTGTGTGGTACTGTCTGCTGAGCCGTGTATCTACTCCTATGCTGTGTGATACTGTCTGCTGAGCTGTGTATCTACTCCTATGCTGTGTGATACTGTCTGCTGAGCTGTGTATCTAATCCTATGCTGTGATACTGTCTGCTGAGCTGTGTATCTAATCCTATGCTGTGTGATACTGTTTGCTGAGCTGTATCTCTAATCCTACCCTGTGATACTGTCTGCTGAGCAGTGTATCTAAGCCTCTCCTGTGTGATACCGTCTGCTGAGCAGTGTATCTAAGCCTCTCCTGTGTGATACCGACTGCTGAGCTGTGTATCTAATCCTCTCCTGTGCGATACTGTCTGCTGAGCTGTGTATCTAATCCTCTCCTGTGTGATACTGTCTGCTGAGCCGTGTATCTAATTCTTTCCTGTGTGATACTGTCTGCTGAGCTGTGTATCTAATCCTCTCCTGTGTGATACTGTCTGCTGAGCTGTGTATCTAATCCTCTCCTGTGTGATACTGTCTGATGAGCTGTGTATCTAATCCTCTCCTGTGTGATACTGTCTGCTGAGCCGTGTATCTAATCCACTCCTGTGTGATACTGTTTGATGAACTGTGTATTTAATCCTATCCTGTGCGATACTGTCTGCTGAGCCATGTATCTAATCCACTCCTGTGTGATACTGTCTGCTGAGCTGTGTATCTAATCCTATGCTGTGTGATACTGTCTGATGAACTGTGTATCTAATCCTCTCCTGTGTGATACTGTCTGCTGAGCTGTGTATCTAATCCACTCCTGTGTGATAGTGTCTGCTGAGCTGTGTATCTAATCCTCTCCTGTGTGATACTGTCAGCTGAGCTGTGTATCTAATCCTCTCCTGTGTGATACCGTCTGCTGAGCTGTGTATCTAATCCACTCCTGTGTGATACTGTCTGCTGAGCTGTGTATCTATTCCTATGCTGTGTTATACTGTCTGCTGAGCTATGTATCTAATCCTCTCCTGTGTGATACTGTCTGCTGAGCCGTGTATCTATTCCTATGCTGTGTGATACTGTCTGCTGAACAGTGTATCTAATCTTATACTGTGTGATACTGTCTGCTGAGCTGTGTATCTATTCCACTCCTGTGTGATACTGTCTGCTGAGCTGTGTATCTAATCCTATGCTGTGTGATACTGTCTGCTGAGCTGTGTATCTAATCCTATCCTGTGTGATACCATCTGCCGAGCAGTGTATCTAATCCTATCCTGTGTGATACTGTCTGCTGAGCTGTGTATCTAATCCTAACCTGTGTGATACCATCTGCTGAGCCGTGTATCTAATCCTATGCTGTGTATATAATCCTCTGTGTGATACTGTCTGCTGAGCCATGTATCTAATCCTCTCCTGTGTGATACCATCTGCTGAGCCATGTATCTAATCCTATGCTGTGTGATACTGTCTGCTGAGCTGTGTATTTAATCCTATGCTGTGTATCTAATCCTCTCCTGTGTGATAATGTCTGCTGAGCCATGTATCTAATCCTCTCCTGTGTGATACTGTCTGCTGAGCTGTGTATCTAATCCTATCCTGTGTGATACTGTCTGCTGAGCTGTGTATCTAATCCTATCCTGTGTGATACTGTCTGCTGAGCTGTGTATCTAATCCTCTCCTGTGTGATACTGTGTGCTAAGCTGTGTATCTAATCCTCTCCTGTGTGATACTGTCTGATGAGCTGTGTATCTAATCCTCTCCTGTGTGATACTGTCTGATGAGCTGTGTATCTAATCCTCTCCTGTGTGATACTGTGTGCTAAGCTGTGTATCTAATCCTCTCCTGTGTGATACTGTCTGATGAGCTGTGTATCTAATCCTCTCCTGTGTGATACTGTCTGATGAGCTGTGTATGTAATCCTTTCCTGTGTGATACTGTCTGATGAACTGTGTATCTAATCCTATCCTGTGCGATACTGTCTGCTGAGCCGTGTATCTAATCCACTCCTGTGTGATACTGTCTGCTGAGCTGTGTATCTAATCCTCTCCGGTGTGATACTGTCTGATGAACTGTGTATCTAATCCTCTCCTGTGTGATACTGTCAGCTGAGCCGTGTATCTAATCCTCTCCTGTGTGATACTGTCTGTTGAGCTGTGTATCTAATCCTCTCCTGTGTGATACTGTCTGCTGAGCTGTGTATCTAATCCTCTCCTGTGTGATACTGTCTGCTGAGCTGTGTATCTAATCCTCTCCTGTGTGATACTGTCTGATGAGCTGTGTATCTAATCCTCTCCTGTGTGATACTGTCTGCTGAGCTGTGTATCTAATCCTCTCCTGTGTGATACTGTCTGCTGAGCCATGTATCTAATCCTCTCCTGTGTGATACCATCTGCTGAGCCATGTATCTAATCCTCTCCTGTGTGATACTGTCTGCTGAGCTGTGTATCTAATCCTATCCTGTGTGATACTGTCAGCTGAGCTGTGTATCTAATCCTCTCCTGTGTGATACTGTCTGCTGAGCTGTATATCTAATCCACTCCTGTGTGATACTGTCAGCTGAGCTGTGTATCTAATCCTCTCCTGTGTGATACTGTCAGCTGAGCTGTGTATCTAATCCTCTCCTGTGTGATACTGTCTGCTGAGCTGTGTATCTAATCATATCATGTGTGATACTGTCAGCTGAGCTGTGTATCTAATCCTCTCCTGTGTGATACTGTCTGCTGAGCTGTGTATCTAATCCTATCCTGTGTGATACTGTCTGCTGAGCTGTATCTCTAATCCTACCCTGTGTGATACTGGCTGCGGAGCCGTGTATCTAATCCTCTCCTGTGTGATACTGTATGCTGAGCCATGTATCTAATCCTATCCTGTGTGACACTGTCTGCTGAGCTGTGTATCTAATCCACTCCTGTGTGATACTGTCTGCTGAGCTGTGTATCTAATCCTATGCTGTGTGATGCTGTCTGCTGAGCTGTGTATCTAATCCTATGCTGTGTGATACTGTCTGCTGAGCTGTATCTCTAATCCTCTCCTGTGTGATACTGTCTGCTAAGCCGTGTATCTAATCCTTTCCTGTGTGATACTGTGTGCTGAGCTGTGTATCTAATCCTCTCCTGTGTGATACTGTCTGATGAGCTGTGTATCTAATCCTCTCCTGTGTGATACTGTGTGCTGAGCTGTGTATCTAATCCTCTCCTGTGTGATACTGTCTGATGAGCTGTGTATGTAATCCTTTCCTGTGTGATACTGTGTGCTGAGCTGTGTATCTAATCCTCTCCTGTGTGATACTGTCTGCTGAGCCGTGTATCTAATCCTTTCCTGTGTGATAGTGTGCTGAGCTGTGTATCTAATCCTCTCCTGTGTGATACGGTCTGCTGTGCTGTGTATCTAATCCTCTCTTGTGTGATACTGTCTGATGAACTGTGTATCTAATCCTATCCTGTGCGATACTGTCTGCTGAGCCGTGTATCTAATCCACTCCTGTGTGATACTGTCTGCTGAGCTGTGTATCTAATCCTCTCCTGTGTGATACTGTCTGATGAACTGTGTATCTAATCCTCTCCTGTGTGATACTGTCAGCTGAGCCGTGTATCTAATCCTCTCCTGTGTGATACTGTCTGCTGAGCTGTGTATCTAATCCTCTCCTGTGTGATACTGTCTGCTGAGCTGTGTATCTAATCCTCTCCTGTGTGATACTGTCTGATGAGCTGTGTATCTAATCCTCTCCTGTGTGATACTGTCTGCTGAGCTGTGTATCTACTCCTCTCCTGTGTGATACTGTCTGCTGAGCCATGTATCTAATCCTCTCCTGTGTGATACTGTCTGCTGAGCTGTGTATCTAATCCCGCCCTGTGCGATACTGTCTGCTGAGCCGTGTATCTAATCCACTCCTGTGTGATACTGTCTGCTGAGCCGTGTATCTAATCCAATGCTGTGTGATACTGTCTGCTGAGCTGTGTATCTAATCCTCTCCTGTGTGATACTGTCTGATGAACTGTGTATCTAATCCTGTCCTGTGTGATACTATCTGCTGAGCTGTGTATCTAATCCTCTCCTGTGTGATACGGTCAGCTGAGCTGTGTATCTAATCTTCTCCCGTGTGATACTGTCTGATGAACTGTGTATCTAATCCTCTCATGTGTGATACTGTCAGCTGAGCTGTGTATCTAATCCTCTCCTGTGTGATACTGTCTGCTAAGCCGTGTATCTAATCCTTTCCTGTGTGATACTGTGTGCTGAGCGGTGTATCTAATTCTCTCCTGTGTGTTGCTGTCTGCTGAGCCGTGTATCTAATCCTATGCTGTGTGATACTGTCTGCTGAGCTGTGTATCTAATCCTCTCCTGTGTGATACTGTCTGATGAGCTGTGTATCTAATCCTTTCCTGTGTGATACTGTGTGCTGAGCTGTGTATCTAATCCTCTCCTGTGTGATAGTGTGCTGAGCTGTGTATCTAATCCTCTCCTGTGTGATAGTGTGCTGAGCTGTGTATCTAATCCTCTCCTGTGTGATACGGTCTGCTGTGCTGTGTATCTAATCCTCTCTTGTGTGATACTGTCTGATGAACTGTGTATCTAATCCTATCCTGTGCGATACTGTCTGCTGAGCCGTGTATCTAATCCACTCCTGTGTGATACTGTCTGCTGAGCTGTGTATCTAATCCTCTCCTGTGTGATACTGTCTGATGAACTGTGTATCTAATCCTCTCCTGTGTGATACTGTCAGCTGAGCCGTGTATCTAATCCTCTCCTGTGTGATACTGTCTGCTGAGCTGTGTATCTAATCCTCTCCTGTGTGATACTGTCTGCTGAGCTGTGTATCTAATCCTCTCCTGTGTGATACTGTCTGCTGAGCTGTGTATCTAATACTCTCCTGTGTGATACGGTCTGCTGAGCCATGTATCTAATCCTCTCCTGTGTGATACTGTCAGCTGAGCTGTGTATCTAATCCCGCCCTGTGCGATACTGTCTGCTGAGCCGTGTATCTAATCCTCTCCTGTGTGATACTGTCTGCTGAGCTGTGTATCTAATCCTCTCCTGTGTGATACTGTCTGCTGAGCTGTGTATCTAATACTCTCCTGTGTGATACGGTCTGCTGAGCCATGTATCTAATCCTCTCCTGTGTGATACTGTCAGCTGAGCTGTGTATCTAATCCCGCCCTGTGCGATACTGTCTGCTGAGCCGTGTATCTAATCCAATGCTGTGTGATACTGTCTGCTGAGCTGTGTATCGAATCCACTCCTGTGTGATACTGTCTGCTGAGCCGTGTATCTAATCCAATGCTGTGTGATACTGTCTGCTGAGCTGTGTATCTAATCCTCTCCTGTGTGATACTGTCTGATGAACTGTGTATCTAATCCTGTCCTGTGTGATACTGTCTGCTGAGCCGTGTATCTAATCTTCTCCCGTGTGATACTGTCTGATGAACTGTGTATCTAATCCTCTCATGTGTGATACTGTCAGCAGAGCTGTGTATCTAATCCTCTCCTGTGTGACACTGTCTGCTGAGCTGTGTATCTAATCCTATCCTGTGTGATACTGTCTGCTGAGCTGTGTATCTAATCCTATCCTGTGTGATACTGTCTGATGAGCTGTGTATCTAACCCTCTCCTGTGTGATACTGTCTGATGAACTGTGTATCTAATTCTATCCTGTGTGATACTGTCTGTTGAGCTGTGTATCTAATCCCGCCCTGTGCGATACTGTCTGCTGAGCCGTGTATCTAATCCACTCCTGTGTGATGCTGTCTGCTGAGCCGTGTATCTAATCCAATGCTGTGTGATACTGTCTGCTGAGCTGTGTATCTAATCCTCTCCTGTGTGATACTGTCTGATGAACTGTGTATCTAATCCTCTCCTGTGTGATACTGTCTGCTGAGCTGTGTATCTAATCCTCTCGTGTGATACTGTCTGCTGAGCTGTGTATCTAATCCTCTCCTGTGTGATACTGTCTGCTGAGCTGTGTATCTAATCCACTCCTGTGTGATACTGTCTGCTGAGCTGTGCATCTAATCCTATCCTGTGTGATGCTGTCTGCTGAGCTGTGTATCTAATCCTCTCCTGTGTGATACTGTCTGCTGAGCTGTGTATCTAATCCTCTCCTGTGTGATACTGTCTGATGAGCTGTGTATCTAATCCTCTCCTGTGTGATACTGTCTGATGAACTGTGTATCTAATTCTATCCTGTGTGATACTGTCTGCTGAGCTGTGTATCTAATCCCGCCCTGTGCGATACTGTCTGCTGAGCCGTGTATCTAATCCACTCCTGTGTGATACTGTCTGCTGAGCCGTGTATCTAATCCAATGCTGTGTGATACTGTCTGCTGAGCTGTGTATCTAATCCTCTCCTGTGTGATACTGTCTGATGAACTGTGTATCTAATCCTCTCATGTGTGATATTGTTAGCTGAGCTGTGTATCTAATCCTCTCCTGTGTGATACCATCTGCTGAGCCATGTATCTAATCCTTTCCTGTGTGATACGGTCTGCTGAGCCGTGTATCTAACCCTATCCTGTGTGATACCATCTGCTGAGCTGTGTATCTAATCCTCTCCTGTGTGATACTGTCTGCTGAGCCGTGTATCTAATCCTATGCTGTGTGATACTGTCTGCTGAGCTGTGTATTTAATCCTATGCTGTGTATCTAATCCTCTCCTGTGTGATAATGTCTGCTGAGCCATGTATCTAATCATCTCCTGTGTGATAGTGTCTGCTAAGCTGTGTATCTAATCCTATCCTGTGTGATACTGTCTGCTGAGCTGTATATCTAATCCTATGCTGTGTGATACTGTCTGCTGAGCTGTGTATCTAATCCTCTCCTGTGTGATACTGTCAGCTGAGCTGTGTATCTAATCCTATCCTGTGTGATACTGTCAGCTGAGCTGTGTATCTAATCCTCTCCTGTGTGATACTGTCTGCTGAGCTGTGTATCTAATCCTCTCATGTGTGATAATGTCTGCTGAGCTATGTATCTAATCCTCTCATGTGTGATACTGTCTGCTGAGCTGTGTATCTAATCCTATCCTGTGTGATACTGTCTCCTGAGCCGTGTATCTATTCCTATGCTGTGTGATACTGTCTGCTGAGCTGTGTATCTAATATTATACTGTGTGATACTGTCTGCTGAGCCGTGTATCTAATCCTATGCTGTGTGATACTGTCTGCTGAGCTGTGTATCTAATCCTATGCTGTGTGATACTGTCTGCTGAGCTGTGTATCTAATCCTATGCTGTGTGATACTGTCTGCTGAGCTGTATCTCTAATCCTACCCTGTGTGATACTGTCTGCTAAGCCGTGTATCTAATACTTTCGTGTGTGATACTGTGTGCTGAGCTGTGTATCTAATCCTCTCCTGTGTGATACTGTCTGCTGTGCTGTGTATCTAATCCTCTCCTGTGTGATACTGTCTGATGAACTGTGTATCTAATCCTATCCTGTGCGATACTGTCTGCTGAGCCGTGTATCTAATCCAATCCTGTGCGATACTGTCTGCTGAGCTGTGTATCTAATCCTATGCTGTGTGATACTGTCTGCTGAGCTGTGTATCTAATCCTCTCCTGTGTGATACTGTCTGATGAACTGTGTATCTAATCCTCTCCTGTGTGATACTGTCTGCTGAGCTGTGCATCTAATCCTCTCCTGTGTGATACTGTCTGCTGAGCTGTGTATCTAATCCTCTCCTCTGTGATACTGTCTGATGAACTGTGTATCTAATCCTCTCCTGTGTGATACTGTCTGCTGAGCTGTGCATCTAATCCTCTCCTGTGTGATACTGTCTGATGAGCTGTGTAGCTGTGTATCTAATCCTCTCCTGTGTGATACTGTCTGATGAACTGTGTATCTAATTCTATCCTGTGTGATACTGTCTGCTGAGCTGTGTATCTAATCCCGCCCTGTGCGATACTGTCTGCTGAGCCGTGTATCTAATCCACTCCTGTGTGATACTGTCTGCTGAGCCGTGTATCTAATCCTCTCCTGTGTGATACTGTCTGATGAGCTGTGTATCTAATCCTCTCCTCTGTGATACTGTCTGCTGAGCTGTGTATCTAATCCTCTCCTGTGTGATACTGTCTGCTGAGCCGTGTATCTAATCCTCTCCTGTGTGATACTGTCTGATGAGCTGTGTATCTAATCCTCTACTCTGTGATACTGTCTGCTGAGCTGTGCATCTAATCCTCTCCTGTGTGATACTGTCTGATGAGCTGTGTATCTAATCCTCTCCTGTGTGATACTGTCTGATGAACTGTGTATCTAATTCTATCCTGTGTGATACTGTCTGCTGAGCTGTGTATCTAATCCCGCCCTGTGCGATACTGTCTGCTGAGCCGTGTATCTAATCCACTCCTGTGTGATACTGTCTGCTGAGCCGTGTATCTAATCCAATGCTGTGTGATACTGTCTGCTGAGCTGTGTATCTAATCATGTCCTGTGTGATACTGTCTGCTGAGCTGTGTATCTAATCCTGCCCTGTGTGATACCGTCTGCTGAGCTACATATCTAATCCTGTCCTGTGTGATACTGTCTGCTGAGCAGTGTATCTAATCCTATGCTGTGTGATACTGTCTGCTGAACCATGTATCTAATCCTATCCTGTGTGATACTGTCTGCTGGGCTGTGTATCTAATCCTCTCCTGTGTGATACTGTCTGCTGAACCATGTATCTAATCCTCTCCTGTGTGATACTGTCTGCTGAGCCGTGTATCTAATCCTATCCTGTGTGATACTGTCTGCTGAGCTGTGTATCTAATCCTATCCTGTGTGATACCATCTGCTGAGCAGTGTATCTAATCCTCTCCTGTGTGATACTGTCTGATGAACTGTGTATCTAATCCTATCCTGTGTGATACGGTCTGCTGAGCTGTGTATCTAATCCTGTCCTGTGTGATACTGTCTGCTGAGCTGTGTATCTAATCCTCTCCTGTGTGATACTGTCTGCTGAGCTGTGTATCTAATCCTATCCTGTGTGATACTGTCTGCTGAGCTGTGTATCTAATCATATCCTGTGTGATATTGTCTGCTGAGCTGTGTATCTAATCCTGTCCTGTGTGATACAGTCTGCTGAGCCGTGTATCTAATCCTCTCCTGTGTGATACTGTCTGCTGAGCTGTGTATCTAATCCTGTCCTGTGTGATACAGTCTGCTGAGCCGTGTATCTAATCCTCTCCTGTGTGATACTGTCTGCTGAGCCGTGTATCTAATCCTCTCCTGTGTGATACTGTCTGCTGAGCTGTGTATCTAATCCTCTCCTGTGTGATAGTGTCTGCTGAGCTGTGTATCTAATCCTCTCTTGTGTGATACTGTCTGATGAACTGTGTATCTAATCCTATCCTGTGCGATACTGTCTGCTGAGCCGTGTATCTAATCCACTCCTGTGTGATACTGTCTGCTGAGCTGTGTATCTAATCCTCTCTTGTGTGATACTGTCTGATGAACTGTGTATCTAATCCTATCCTGTGCGATACTGTCTGCTGAGCTGTGTATCTAATCCTCTCCTGTGTGATACTGTCAGCTGAGCCATGTATCTAATCCTCTCCTGTGTGATACTGTCTGCTGAGCTGTGTATCTAATCCTCTCCTGTGTGATACTGTCTGCTGAGCTGTGTATCTAATCCTCTCCTGTGTGATACTGTCTGATGAGCTGTGTATCTAATCCTCTCCTGTGTGATACTGTCTGATGAGCTGTGTATCTAATCCTCTCCTGTGTGATACTGTCTGATGAGCTGTGTATCTAATCCTCTCCTGTGTGATACCGTCTGCTGAGCTATGTATCTAATCCTGTCCTGTGTGATACTGTCTGCTGAGCTGTATCTCTAATCCTACCCTGTGTGATACCGTCTGCTGAGCTGTGTATCTAATCCTCTCCTGTGTGATAATGTCTGCTGAGCTATGTATCTAATCCTACCCTGTGTGATACGGTCTGCTGAGTCATGTATCTAATCATATCCTGTGTGATACTGTCTGCTGAGCCGTGTATCTATTCCTATGCTGTGTGATACTGTCTGCTGAGCCGTGTATCTAATCCTATGCTGTGTGATACTGTCTGCTGAGCAGTGTATCTAATCCTCTCCTGTGTGATACTGTCTGCTGAGCCGTGTATCTAATCCTATCCTGTGTGATACTGTCTGCTGAGCTGTGTATCTATTCCACTCCTGTGTGATACTGTCTGCTGAGCCGTGTATCTAATCCTATCCTGTGTGATACTGTCTGCTGAGCTGTGTCTCTAATCCTATGCTGTGTGATACTGTCTGCTGAGCCGTGTATCTAATCCTATGCTGTGTGATACTGTCTGCTGAGCCATGTATCTAATCCTATCCTGTGTGATACTGTCTGCTGGGCTGTGTATCTTATCCTCTCCTGTGTGATACTGTCTGCTGAACCATGTATCTAATCCTCTCCTGTGTGATACTGTCTGCTGAGCCGTGTATCTAATCCTATCCTGTGTGATACTGTCTGCTGAGCTGTGTATCTAATCCTATCCTGTGTGATACCATCTGCTGAGCAGTGTATCTAATCCTATCCTGTGTGATACTGTCTGCTGAGCTGTGTATCTAATCCTCTCCTGTGTGATACTGTCTGATGAACTGTGTATCTAATCCTATCCTGTGTGATACGGTCTGCTGAGCTGTGTATCTAATCCTCTCCTGTGTGATACTGTCTGATGAACTGTGTATCTAATCCTATCCTGTGTGATACGGTCTGCTGAGCTGTGTATCTAATCCTCTCCTGTGTGATACTGTCTGATGAGCTGTGTATCTATTCCTCTCCTGTGTAATACCGGCTGCTGAGCTGTGTATCTAATCCTCTCCTGTGTGACACTGTCTGCTGAGCTGTGTATCTAATCCTTTCCTGTGTGATACTGTCTGCTGAGCTGTGTATCTAATCCTCTCCTGTGTGATACTGTCTGATGAACTGTGTATCTAATCCTATCCTGTGTGATACGGTCTGCTGAGCTGTGTATCTAATCCTGTCCTGTGTGATACTGTCTGCTGAGCTGTCTATCTAATCCTATGCTGTGTGATACTGTCTGCTGAGCTGTGTATCTACTCCTATGCTGTGTGATACTGTCTGCTGAGCTGTGTATCTAATCGTATCATGTGTGATACTCTCTGCTGAGCCGTGTATCTAATCCTCTCCTGTGTGATACTGTCTGCTGAGCTGTGTATCTAATCCTCTCCTGTGTGATACTGTCAGCTGAGCTGTGTATCTAATCCTCTCCTGTGCGTTCTTTCTGCTTACCTGTGTATCTAATCCTCTCCTGTGTGATACCGTCTGCTGAGCCGTGTATTTAATCCTATTCTGTGTTTTACTGTCTACTGAGATGTGTATCTAATCCTATCCTGTGTGATATTGTCTGCTGAGCCGTGTATCTAATCCTGTCCTGTGTGATACAGTCCGCTGAGCTGTGTATCTAATGCTGTCCTGTGTGATACTGTCTGCTGAGCTGTGTATCTAATCCTATGCTGTGTGATACTGTCTGCTGAGCTGTGTATCTAATCTTCTCCTGTGTGATACTGTCTGATGAGCTGTGTATCTAATCCTATCCTGTGTGATACGGTCTGCTGAGCTGTGTATCTAATTCTCTCCTGTGTGATACTGTCTGATGAACTGTGTATCTAATCCTATCCTGTGTGATACTGTCTGCTGAGCCGTGTATCTAATCCTCTCCTGTGTGATACTGTCTGCTGAGCTGTGTATCTAATCCTATGCTGTGTGATACTGTCTGATGAACTGTGTATCTAATCCTCTCATGTGTGATACTGTCAGCTGAGCTGTGTATCTAATCTTCTCCTGGCTGATACTGTCTGCTGAGCTGTGTATCTAATCCTCTCCTGTGTGATACTGTCAGCTGAGCTGTGTATCTAATCCTCTCCTGTGTGATACCGTCTGCTGAGCTATGTATCTAATCCTGTCCTGTGTGATACTGTCTGCTGAGCTGTATCTCTAGTCCTACCCTGTGTGATACGGTCTGGGGAGCCGTGTATCTATTCCTATGCTGTGTGATACTGTCTGCTGAGCTATGTATCTAATCCTCTCCTGTGTGATACTGTCTGCTGAGCCGTGTATCTATTCCTATGCTGTGTGATACTGTCTGCTGAGCTATGTATCTAATCCTATCCTGTGTGATACTGTCTGCTGAGCTGTGTATCTAATCCTATGCTGTGTGATACTGTCTGCTGAGCTGTGTATCTAATCCTATCCTGTGTGATACTGTCTGCTGAGCTGTGTATCTAATCCTATGCTGTGTGATACTGTCTGCTGAGCTATGTATCTAATCCTATCCTGTGTGATACTGTCTGCTGAGCTGTGTATCTAATCCTATGCTGTGTGATACTGTCTGCTGAGCCATGTATCTAATCCTCTCCTGTGTGATACCATCTGCTGAGCCATGTATCTCATCCTCTCATGTGTGATACTGTCTGCTGAGCCATGTATCTAATCCTCTCCTGTGTGATACTTTCTGCTGAGCTGTGTATCTAATCCTATCCTGTGTGATACTGTCTGCTGAGCTGTGTATATAATCCTCTCCTGTGCGTTCTTTCTGCTGAGCTGTGTATCTAATCCACTCCTGTGTGATACTGTCAGCTGAGCTGTGTATCTGATCCTCTCCTGTGTGATACTGTCAGCTGAGCTGTGTATCTAATCCTCTCCTGTGTGATACTGTCTGCTGAGCTGTGTATCTAATCATATCCTGTGTGATACTGTCAGCTGAGCTGTGTATCTAATCCTCTCCTGTGTGATACTGTCTGCTGAGCTGTGTATCTAATCCTATCCTGTGTGATACTGTCTGCTGAGCTGTATCTCTAATCCTACCCTGTGTGATACTGGCTGCGGAGCCGTGTATCTAATCCTCTCCTGTGTGATAATGTCTGCTGAGCTATGTATCTAATCCTCTCCTGTGTGATACTGTATGCTGAGCCATGTATCTAATCCTATCCTGTGTGACACTGTCTGCTGAGCTGTGTATCTAATCCTATGCTGTGTGATACTGTCTGCTGAGCTGTGTATCTAATCCTACCCTGTGTGATACCGTCTGCTGAGCAGTGTATCTAATCCTCTCCTGTGTGATACTGTCTGCTGAGCTGTGTATCTAATCCACTCCTGTGTGATACTGTCTGCTGAGCTGTGTATCTAATCCTCTCCTGTGTGATACTGTCTGCTGAGCTGTATCTCTAATCCTACCCTGTGTGATACTGTCTGCTAAGCCGTGTATCTAATCCTTTCCTGTGTGATACTGTGTGCTGAGCTGTGTATCTAATTCTCTCCTGTGTGTTGCTGTCTGCTGAGCCGTGTATCTAATCCTTTCCTGTGTGATAGTGTGCTGAGCTGTGTATCTAATCCTCTCCTGTGTGATACTGTCTGATGAGCTGTGTATCTAATCCTTTCCTGTGTGATACTGTGTGCTGAGCTGTGTATCTAATCCTCTCCTGTGTGATACTGTCTGCTGAGCTGTGTATCTAATCCTCTCCTGTGTGATACTGTCTGATGAACTGTGTATCTAATCCTCTCCTGTGTGATACTGTCTGCTGAGCTGTGTATCTAATCCTCTCGTGTGATACTGTCTGCTGAGCTGTGTATCTAATCCTCTCCTGTGTGATACTGTCTGCTGAGCTGTGCATCTAATCCTATCCTGTGTGATACTGTCTGCTGAGCTGTGTATCTAATCCTCTCCTGTGTGATACTGTCTGCTGAGCTGTGTATCTAATTCTCTCCTGTGTGATACTGTCTGATGAGCTGTGTATCTAATCCTCTCCTGTGTGATACTGTCTGATGAACTGTGTATCTAATTCTATCCTGTGTGATACTGTCTGCTGAGCTGTGTATCTAATCCCGCCCTGTGCGATACTGTCTGCTGAGCCGTGTATCTAATCCACTCCTGTGTGATACTGTCTGCTGAGCCGTGTATCTAATCCAATGCTGTGTGATACTGTCTGCTGAGCAGTGTATCTAATCCTCTCCTGTGTGATACTGTCTGATGAACTGTGTATCTAATCCTCTCATGTGTGATACTGTCAGCTGAGCTGTGTATCTAATCCTCTCCTGTGTGATACCATCTGCTGAGCCATGTATCTAATCCTTTCCTGTGTGATACGGTCTGCTGAGCCGTGTATCTAATCCTATCCTGTGTGATACTGTCAGCTGAGCTGTGTATCTAATCCTCTCCTGTGTGATACCATCTGCTGAGCCATGTATCTAATCCTTTCCTGTGTGATACGGTCTGCTGAGCTGTGTATCTTATCCTATGCTGTGTGATACTGTCTGCTGAGCTGTGTATTTAATCCTATGCTGTGTATCTAATCCTCTCCTGTGTGATAATGTCTGCTGAGCCATGTATCTAATCATCTCCTGTGTGATAGTGTCTGCTGAGCTGTGTATCTAATCCTATCCTGTGTGATACTGTCAGCTGAGCTGTGTATCTAATCCTCTCCTGTGTGATACTGTCTGCTGAGCTGTATCTCTAATCCTGTCCTGTGTGATACTGTCTGCTGAGCTGTGTATCTAATCCTATGCTGTGTGATACTGTCTGCTGAGCTGTGTATATAATATTATACTGTGTGATACTGTCTGCTGAGCCGTGTATCTAATCCTATGCTGTGTGATACTGTCTGCTGAGCTGTGTATCTAATCCTATGCTGTGTGATACTGTCTGCTGAGCTGTGTATCTAATCCTATGCTGTGTGATACTGTCTGCTGAGCTGTATCTCTAATCCTACCCTGTGTGATACTGTCTGCTAAGCCGTGTATCTAATACTTTCGTGTGTGATACTGTGTGCTGAGCTGTGTATCTAATCCTCTCCTGTGTGATACTGTCTGCTGTGCTGTGTATCTAATCCTCTCCTGTGTGATACTGTCTGATGAACTGTGTATCTAATCCTATCCTGTGCGATACTGTCTGCTGAGCCGTGTATCTAATCCAATCCTGTGCGATACTGTCTGCTGAGCTGTGTATCTAATCCTATGCTGTGTGATACTGTCTGCTGAGCTGTGTATCTAATCCTCTCCTGTGTGATACTGTCTGATGAACTGTGTATCTAATCCTCTCCTGTGTGATACTGTCTGCTGAGCTGTGCATCTAATCCTCTCCTGTGTGATACTGTCTGATGAGCTGTGTAGCTGTGTATCTAATCCTCTCCTGTGTGATACTGTCTGATGAACTGTGTATCTAATTCTATCCTGTGTGATACTGTCTGCTGAGCTGTGTATCTAATCCCGCCCTGTGCGATACTGTCTGCTGAGCCGTGTATCTAATCCACTCCTGTGTGATACTGTCTGCTGAGCCGTGTATCTAATCCTCTCCTGTGTGATACTGTCTGATGAGCTGTGTATCTAATCCTCTCCTCTGTGATACTGTCTGCTGAGCTGTGTATCTAATCCTCTCCTGTGTGATACTGTCTGCTGAGCCGTGTATCTAATCCTCTCCTGTGTGATACTGTCTGATGAGCTGTGTATCTAATCCTCTCCTCTGTGATACTGTCTGCTGAGCTGTGCATCTAATCCTCTCCTGTGTGATACTGTCTGATGAGCTGTGTATCTAATCCTCTCCTGTGTGATACTGTCTGATGAACTGTGTATCTAATTCTATCCTGTGTGATACTGTCTGCTGAGCTGTGTATCTAATCCCGCCCTGTGCGATACTGTCTGCTGAGTCGTGTATCTAATCCACTCCTGTGTGATACTGTCTGCTGAGCCGTGTATCTAATCCAATGCTGTGTGATACTGTCTGCTGAGCTGTGTATCTAATCATGTCCTGTGTGATACTGTCTGCTGAGCTGTGTATCTAATCCTGCCCTGTGTGATACCGTCTGCTGAGCTACATATCTAATCCTGTCCTGTGTGATACTGTCTGCTGAGCAGTGTATCTAATCCTATGCTGTGTGATACTGTCTGCTGAACCATGTATCTAATCCTATCCTGTGTGATACTGTCTGCTGGGCTGTGTATCTAATCCTCTCCTGTGTGATACTGTCTGCTGAACCATGTATCTAATCCTCTCCTGTGTGATACTGTCTGCTGAGCCGTGTATCTAATCCTATCCTGTGTGATACTGTCTGCTGAGCTGTGTATCTAATCCTATCCTGTGTGATACCATCTGCTGAGCAGTGTATCTAATCCTCTCCTGTGTGATACTGTCTGATGAACTGTGTATCTAATCCTATCCTGTGTGATACGGTCTGCTGAGCTGTGTATCTAATCCTGTCCTGTGTGATACTGTCTGCTGAGCTGTGTATCTAATCCTCTCCTGTGTGATACTGTCTGCTGAGCCGTGTATCTAATCCTCTCCTGTGTGATACCGTCTGCTGAGCTGTGTATCTAATCCTGTCCTGTGTGATACTGTCTGCTGAGCTGTGTATCTAATCCTCTCCTGTGTGATACTGTCTGCTGAGCCGTGTATCTAATCCTATCCTGTGTGATACTGTCTGCTGAGCCGTGTATTTAATCCTATCCTGTGTGATACTGTCTGCTGAGCTGTGTATCTAATCATATCCTGTGTGATATTGTCTGCTGAGCTGTGTATCTAATCCTGTCCTGTGTGATACAGTCTGCTGAGCCGTGTATCTAATCCTCTCCTGTGTGATACTGTCTGCTGAGCTGTGTATCTAATCCTGTCCTGTGTGATACAGTCTGCTGAGCCGTGTATCTAATCCTCTCCTGTGTGATACTGTCTGCTGAGCCGTGTATCTAATCCTCTCCTTTGTGATACTGTCTGCTGAGCTGTGTATCTAATCCTCTCCTGTGTGATACTGTCTGCTGAGCTGTGTATCTAATCCTATCTTGTGTGATACTGTCTGATGAACTGTGTATCTAATCCTATCCTGTGCGATACTGTCTGCTGAGCCGTGTATCTAATCCACTCCTGTGTGATACTGTCTGCTGAGCTGTGTATCTAATCCTCTCCTGTGTGATACTGTCTGATGAACTGTGTATCTAATCCTCTCCTGTGTGATACTGTCAGCTGAGCCATGTATCTAATCCTCTCCTGTGTGATACTGTCTGCTGAGCTGTGTATCTAATCCTCTCCTGTGTGATACTGTCTGCTGAGCTGTGTATCTAATCCTCTCCTGTGTGATACTGTCTGATGAGCTGTGTATCTAATCCTCTCCTGTGTGATACTGTCTGATGAGCTGTGTATCTAATCCTCTCCTGTGTGATACTGTCTGATGAGCTGTGTATCTAATCCTCTCCTGTGTGATACCGTCTGCTGAGCTATGTATCTAATCCTGTCCTGTGTGATACTGTCTGCTGAGCTGTATCTCTAATCCTACCCTGTGTGATACTGTCTGCTGAGCTGTGTATCTAATCCTCTCCTGTGTGATAATGTCTGCTGAGCTATGTATCTAATCCTACCCTGTGTGATACGGTCTGCTGAGTCATGTATCTAATCATATCCTGTGTGATACTGTCTGCTGAGCCGTGTATCTATTCCTATGCTGTGTGATACTGTCTGCTGAGCCGTGTATCTAATCCTATGCTGTGTGATACTGTCTGCTGAGCAGTGTATCTAATCCTCTCCTGTGTGATACTGTCTGCTGAGCCGTGTATCTAATCCTATCCTGTGTGATACTGTCTGCTGAGCTGTGTATCTATTCCACTCCTGTGTGATACTGTCTGCTGAGCCGTGTATCTAATCCTATCCTGTGTGATACTGTCTGCTGAGCTGTGTCTCTAATCCTATGCTGTGTGATACTGTCTGCTGAGCCGTGTATCTAATCCTATGCTGTGTGATACTGTCTGCTGAGCCATGTATCTAATCCTATCCTGTGTGATACTGTCTGCTGAACCATGTATCTAATCCTCTCCTGTGTGATACTGTCTGCTGAGCCGTGTATCTAATCCTATCCTGTGTGATACTGTCTGCTGAGCTGTGTATCTAATCCTATCCTGTGTCATACCATCTGCTGAGCAGTGTATCTAATCCTATCCTGTGTGATACTGTCTGCTGAGCTGTGTATCTAATCCTCTCCTGTGTGATACTGTCTGATGAACTGTGTATCTAATCCTATCCTGTGTGATACGGTCTACTGAGCTGTGTATCTAATCCTCTCCTGTGTGATACTGTCTGATGAACTGTGTATCTAATCCTATCCTGTGTGATACGGTCTGCTGAGCTGTGTATCTAATCCTCTCCTGTGTGATACTGTCTGATGAGCTGTGTATCTAATCCTCTCCTGTGTAATACCGGCTGCTGAGCTGTGTATCTAATCCTCTCCTGTGTGACACTGTCTGCTGAGCTGTGTATCTAATCCTTTCCTGTGTGATACTGTCTGCTGAGCTGTGTATCTAATCCTCTCCTGTGTGATACTGTCTGATGAACTGTGTATCTAATCCTATCCTGTGTGATACGGTCTGCTGAGCTGTGTATCTAATCCTCTCCTGTGTGATACTGTCTGATGAACTGTGTATCTAATCCTATCCTGTGTGATACGGTCTGCTGAGCTGTGTATCTAATCCTGTCCTGTGTGATACTGTCTGCTGAGCTGTCTATCTAATCCTATGCTGTGTGATACTGTCTGCTGAGCTGTGTATCTACTCCTATGCTGTGTGATACTGTCTGCTGAGCTGTGTATCTAATCGTATCCTGTGTGATACTCTCTGCTGAGCCGTGTATCTAATCCTCTCCTGTGTGATACTGTCTGCTGAGCTGTGTATCTAATCCTCTCCTGTGTGATACTGTCAGCTGAGCTGTGTATCTAATCCTCTCCTGTGCGTTCTTTCTGCTTACCTGTGTATCTAATCCTATTCTGTGTGATATTGTCTGCTGAGCCGTGTATCTAATCCTGTCCTGTGTGATACAGTCCGCTGAGCTGTGTATCTAATGCTGTCCTGTGTGATACTGTCTGCTGAGCTGTGTATCTAATCCTATGCTGTGTGATACTGTCTGCTGAGCTGTGTATCTAATCTTCTCCTGTGTGATACTGTCTGATGAGCTGTGTATCTAATCCTATCCTGTGTGATACGGTCTGCTGAGCTGTGTATCTAATTCTCTCCTGTGTGATACTGTCTGATGAACTGTGTATCTAATCCTATCCTGTGTGATACTGTCTGCTGAGCCGTGTATCTAATCCTCTCCTGTGTGATACTGTCTGCTGAGCTGTGTATCTAATCCTATGCTGTGTGATACTGTCTGATGAACTGTGTATCTAATCCTCTCATGTGTGATACTGTCAGCTGAGCTGTGTATCTAATCTTCTCCTGGCTGATACTGTCTGCTGAGCTGTGTATCTAATCCTCTCCTGTGTGATACTGTCAGCTGAGCTGTGTATCTAATCCTCTCCTGTGTGATACCGTCTGCTGAGCTATGTATCTAATCCTGTCCTGTGTGATACTGTCTGCTGAGCTGTATCTCTAGTCCTACCCTGTGTGATACGGTCTGGGGAGCCGTGTATCTATTCCTATGCTGTGTGATACTGTCTGCTGAGCTATGTATCTAATCCTCTCCTGTGTGATACTGTCTGCTGAGCCGTGTATCTATTCCTATGCTGTGTGATACTGTCTGCTGAACAGTGTATCTAATCTTATACTGTGTGATACTGTCTGCTGAGCTATGTATCTAATCCTATCCTGTGTGATACTGTCTGCTGAGCTGTGTATCTAATCCTATGCTGTGTGATACTGTCTGCTGAGCTGTGTATCTAATCCTATCCTGTGTGATACTGTCTGCTGAGCTGTGTATCTAATCCTATGCTGTGTGATACTGTCTGCTGAGCTATGTATCTAATCCTATCCTGTGTGATACTGTCTGCTGAGCTGTGTATCTAATCCTATGCTGTGTGATACTGTCTGCTGAGCCGTGTATCTAATCCTATGCTGTGTATATAATCCTCTGTGTGATACTGTCTGCTGAGCCATGTATCTAATCCTCTCCTGTGTGATACCATCTGCTGAGCCATGTATCTCATCCTCTCATGTGTGATACTGTCTGCTGAGCCATGTATCTAATCCTCTCCTGTGTGATACTTTCTGCTGAGCTGTGTATCTAATCCTATCCTGTGTGATACTGTCTGCTGAGCTGTGTATCTAATCCTCTCCTGTGCGTTCTTTCTGCTGAGCTGTGTATCTAATCCACTCCTGTGTGATACTGTCAGCTGAGCTGTGTATCTGATCCTCTCCTGTGTGATACTGTCAGCTGAGCTGTGTATCTAATCCTCTCCTGTGTGATACTGTCTGCTGAGCTGTGTATCTAATCATATCCTGTGTGATACTGTCAGCTGAGCTGTGTATCTAATCCTCTCCTGTGTGATACTGTCTGCTGAGCTGTGTATCTAATCCTATCCTGTGTGATACTGTCTGCTGAGCTGTATCTCTAATCCTACCCTGTGTGATACTGGCTGCGGAGCCGTGTATCTAATCCTCTCCTGTGTGATAATGTCTGCTGAGCTATGTATCTAATCCTCTCCTGTGTGATACTGTATGCTGAGCCATGTATCTAATCCTATCCTGTGTGACACTGTCTGCTGAGCTGTGTATCTAATCCTATGCTGTGTGATACTGTCTGCTGAGCAGTGTATCTATTCCACTCCTGTGTGATACTGTCTGCTGAGCTGTGTATCTAATCCTATGCTGTGTGATGCTGTATGCTGAGCTGTGTATCTAATCCTCTCCTGTGTGATACTGTCTGCTGAGCTGTATCTCTAATCCTACCCTGTGTGATACTGTCTGCTAAGCCGTGTATCTAATCCTTTCCTGTGTGATACTGTGTGCTGAGCTGTGTATCTAATTCTCTCCTGTGTGTTGCTGTCTGCTGAGCCGTGTATCTAATCCTTTCCTGTGTGATAGTGTGCTGAGCTGTGTATCTAATCCTCTCCTGTGTGATACTGTCTGATGAGCTGTGTATCTAATCCTTTCCTGTGTGATACTGTGTGCTGAGCTGTGTATCTAATCCTCTCCTGTGTGATACTGTCTGCTGAGCTGTGTATCTAATCCTCTCCTGTGTGATACTGTCTGATGAACTGTGTATCTAATCCTCTCCTGTGTGATACTGTCTGCTGAGCTGTGTATCTAATCCTCTCGTGTGATACTGTCTGCTGAGCTGTGTATCTAATCCTCTCCTGTGTGATACTGTCTGCTGAGCTGTGCATCTAATCCTCTCCTGTGTGATACTGTCTGCTGAGCTGTGTATCTAATTCTCTCCTGTGTGATACTGTCTGATGAGCTGTGTATCTAATCCTCTCCTGTGTGATACTGTCTGATGAACTGTGTATCTAATTCTATCCTGTGTGATACTGTCTGCTGAGCTGTGTATCTAATCCCGCCCTGTGCGATACTGTCTGCTGAGCCGTGTATCTAATCCACTCCTGTGTGATACTGTCTGCTGAGCCGTGTATCTAATCCAATGCTGTGTGATACTGTCTGCTGAGCAGTGTATCTAATCCTCTCCTGTGTGATACTGTCTGATGAACTGTGTATCTAATCCTCTCATGTGTGATACTGTCAGCTGAGCTGTGTATCTAATCCTCTCCTGTGTGATACCATCTGCTGAGCCATGTATCTAATCCTTTCCTGTGTGATACGGTCTGCTGAGCCGTGTATCTAATCCTATCCTGTGTGATACTGTCAGCTGAGCTGTGTATCTAATCCTCTCCTGTGTGATACCATCTGCTGAGCCATGTATCTAATCCTTTCCTGTGTGATACGGTCTGCTGAGCTGTGTTTCTAATCCCCTCCTGTGTGATACTGTCTGCTGAGCCGTGTATCTAATCCTATGCTGTGTGATACTGTCTGCTGAGCTGTGTATTTAATCCTATGCTGTGTATCTAATCCTCTCCTGTGTGATAATGTCTGCTGAGCCATGTATCTAATCATCTCCTGTGTGATAGTGTCTGCTGAGCTGTGTATCTAATCCTATCCTGTGTGATACTGTCAGCTGAGCTGTGTATCTAATCCTCTCCTGTGTGATACTGTCTGCTGAGCTGTATCTCTAATCCTACCCTGTGTGATACTGGCTGCGGAGCCGTGTATCTAATCCTCTCCTGTGTGATAATGTCTGCTGAGCTATGTATCTAATCCTCTCCTGTGTGATACTGTCTGCTGAGCCATGTATCTAATCCTATCCTGTGTGATACTGTCTGCTGAGCCGTGTATCTATTCCTATGCTGTGTGATACTGTCTGCTGAGCTATGTATCTAATCCTATCCTGTGTGATACTGTCTGCTGAGCTGTGTATCTAATCCTATGCTGTGTGATACTGTCTGCTGAGCTGTGTATCTAATCCTCTCCTGTGTGATACCATCTGCTGAGCCGTGTATCTAATCCTATGCTGTGTATATAATCCTCTGTGTGATACTGTCTGCTGAGCCATGTATCTAATCCTCTCCTGTGTGATACCATCTGCTGAGCCATGTATCTCATCTTCTCATGTGTGATACTGTCTGCTGAGCCATGTATCTAATCCTCTCCTGTGTGATACTTTCTGCTGAGCTGTGTATCTAATCCTATCCTGTGTGATACTGTCTGCTGAGCTCTGTATCTAATCCTCTCCTGTGCGTTCTTTCTGCTGAGCTGTGTATCTAATCCACTCCTGTGTGATACTGTCAGCTGAGCTGTGTATCTGATCCTCTCCTGTGTGATACTGTCAGCTGAGCTGTGTATCTAATCCTCTCCTGTGTGATACTGTCTGCTGAGCTGTGTATCTAATCATATCCTGTGTGATACTGTCAGCTGAGCTGTGTATCTAATCCTCTCCTGTGTGATACTGTCTGCTGAGCTGTGTATCTAATCCTATCCTGTGTGATACTGTCTGCTGAGCTGTATCTCTAATCCTACCCTGTGTGATACTGGCTGCGGAGCCGTGTATCTAATCCTCTCCTGTGTGATAATGTCTGCTGAGCTATGTATCTAATCCTCTCCTGTGTGATACTGTCTGCTGAGCTGTGTATCTAATCCTATCCTGTGTGACACTGTCTGCTGAGCTGTGTATCTAATCCTATGCTGTGTGATACTGTCTGCTGAGCCGTGTATCTATTCCACTCCTGTGTGATACTGTCTGCTGAGCTGTGTATCTAATCCTATGCTGTGTGATGCTGTATGCTGAGCTGTGTATCTAATCCTATGCTGTGTGATACTGTCTGCTGAGCTGTATCTCTAATCCTACCCTGTGTGATACTGTCTGCTAAGCCGTGTATCTAATCCTTACCTGTGTGATACTGTGTGCTGAGCTGTGTATCTAATTCTCTCCTGTGTGTTGCTGTCTGCTGAGCTGTGTATCTAATCCTCTCCTGTGTGATACTGTCTGATGAGCTGTGTATCTAATCCTCTCCTGTGTGATACTGTCTGATGAACTGTGTATCTAATTCTATCCTGTGTGATAGTCTGCTGAGCTGTGTATCTAATCCCGCCCTGTGCGATACTGTCTGCTGAGCCGTGTATCTAATCCACTCCTGTGTGATACTGTCTGCTGAGCCGTGTATCTAATCCAATGCTGTGTGATACTGTCTGCTGAGCTGTGTATCTAATCCTCTCCTGTGTGATACTGTCTGATGAACTGTGTATCTAATCCTCTCATGTGTGATACTGTCAGCTGAGCCGTGTATCTAATCCTCTCCTGTGTGATACCATCTGCTGAGCCATGTATCTAATCCCCTCCTGTGTGATACTGTCTGCTGAGCCGTGTATCTAATCCTATGCTGTGTGATACTGTCTGCTGAGCCATGTATCTAATCCTCTCCTGTGTGATACTGTCTGCTGAGCTGTGTATCTAATCCTCTCCTGTGTGATAATGTCTGCTGAGCCATGTACCTAATCATCTCCTGTGTGATAGTGTCTGCTGAGCTGTGTATCTAATCCTATCCTGTGTGATACTGTCAGCTGAGCTGTGTATCTAATCCTCTCCTGTGTGATACTGTCTGCTGAGCTGTATCTCTAATCCTACCCTGTGTGATACTGGCTGCGGAGCCGTGTATCTAATCCTCTCCTGTCTGATAATGTCTGCTGAGCTATGTATCTAATCCTCTCCTGTGTGATACTGTCTGCTGAGCCATGTATCTAATCCTATGCTGTGTGATACTGTCTGCTGAGCCGTGTATCTAATCCTATGCTGTGTGATACTGTCTGCTGAGCTGTGTATCTAATCCTATGCTGTGTGATACTGTCTGCTGAGCTGTGTATCTAATCCTATGCTGTGTGATACTGTCTGCTGAGCCGTGTATCTAATCCTTTCCTGTGTGATACTGTGTGCTGAGCTGTGTATCTAATCCTCTCCTGTGTGATACTGTCTGCTGTGCTGTGTATCTAATCCTCTCCTGTGTGATACTGTCTGCTGAGCTGTGTATCTAATCCTCTCCTGTGTGATACTGTCTGATGAACTGTGTATCTAATCCTCTCCTGTGTGATACTGTCTGCTGAGCTGTGCATCTAATCCTCTCCTGTGTGATACTGTCTGATGAGCTGTGTATCTAATCCTCTCCTCTGTGATACTGTCTGATGAACTGTGTATCTAATCCTCTCCTGTGTGATACTGTCTGCTGAGCTGTGTATCTAATCCTCTCCTGTGTGATACTGTCTGCTGAGCTGTGCATCTAATCCTCTCCTGTGTGATACTGTCTGATGAGCTGTGTATCTAATCCTCTCCTGTGTGATACTGTCTGATGAACTGTGTATCTAATTCTATCCTGTGTGATGCTGTCTGCTGAGCTGTGTATCTAATCCCGCCCTGTGCGATACTGTCTGCTGAGCCGTGTATCTAATCCACTCCTGTGTGATACTGTCTGCTGAGCCGTGTATCTAATCCAATGCTGTGTGATACTGTCTGCTGAGCTGTGTATCTAATCCTCTCCTGTGTGATACTGTCTGATGAACTGTGTATCTAATCCTCTCATGTGTGATACTGTCAGCTGAGCTGTGTATCTAATCTTCTCCTGTGTGATACTGTGTGATGAACTGTGTATCTAATCCTCTCATGTGTGATACTGTCTGCTGAGCCATGTATCTAATCCTCTCCTGTGTGATACTGTCTACTGAGCTGTGCATCTAATCATGTCCTGTGTGATACTGTCTGCTGAGCTGTGTATCTAATCCTCTCCTGTGTGATACTGTCTGCTGAGCCGTGTATCTAATCCTCTCCTGTGTGATACTGTCTACTGAGCTGTGCATCTAATCATGTCCTGTGTGATACTGTCTGCTGAGCTGTGTATCTAATCCTCTCATGTGTGATACTGTCAGCTGAGCTGTGTATCTAATCTTCTCCTGTGTGATACTGTGTGATGAACTGTGTATCTAATCCTCTCATGTGTGATACTGTCTGCTGAGCCGTGTATCTAATCCTCTCCTGTGTGATACTGTCTACTGAGCTGTGCATCTAATCATGTCCTGTGTGATACTGTCTGCTGAGCTGTGTATCTAATCCTCTCCTGTGTGATACCGTCTGCTGAGCTACATATCTAATCCTGTCCTGTGTGATACTGTCTGCTGAGCTATGTATCTAATCCTGTCCTGTGTGATACTGTCTGCTGAGCAGTGTATCTAATCCTCTCCTGTGTGATACTGTCTGCTGAGCTGTGTATCTAATCCTCTCCTGTGTGATACTGTCTGCTGAGCTGTGTTTCTAATCCCCTCCTGTGTGATACTGTCTGCTGAGCCGTGTATCTAATCCTATGCTGTGTGATACTGTCTGCTGAGCTGTGTATCTAATCCTATCCTGTGTGATACTGTCTGCTGAACCATGTATCTAATCCTCTCCTGTGTGATACTGTCTGCTGAGCCGTGTATCTAATCCTATCCTGTGTGATACTGTCTGCTGAGCTGTGTATCTAATCCTATCCTGTGTGATACCATCTGCTGAGCAGTGTATCTAATCCTCTCCTGTGTGATACTGTCTGATGAACTGTGTATCTAATCCTATCCTGTGTGATACGGTCTGCTGAGCTGTGTATCTAATCCTCTCCTGTGTGATACTGTCTGATGAACTGTGTATCTAATCCTATCCTGTGTGATACGGTCTGCTGAGCTATGTATCTAATCCTATCCTGTGTGATACTGTCTGCTGAACCATGTATCTAATCCTCTCCTGTGTGATACTGTCTGCTGAGCCGTGTATCTAATCCTATCCTGTGTGATACTGTCTGCTGAGCTGTGTATCTAATCCTATCCTGTGTGATACCATCTGCTGAGCAGTGTATCTAATCCTCTCCTGTGTGATACTGTCTGATGAACTGTGTATCTAATCCTATCCTGTGTGATACGGTCTGCTGAGCTGTGTATCTAATCCTCTCCTGTGTGATACTGTCTGATGAACTGTGTATCTAATCCTATCCTGTGTGATACGGTCTGCTGAGCTGTGTATCTAATCCTCTCCTGTGTGATACTGTCTGATGAGCTGTGTATCTATTCCTTTCCTGTGTAATACCAGCTGCTGAGCTGTGTATCTAATCCTATCCTGTGTGATACGGTCTGCTGAGCTGTGTATCTAATCCTCTCCTGTGTGATACTGTCTGATGAACTGTGTATCTAATCCTATCCTGTGTGATACGGTCTGCTGAGCTGTGTATCTAATCCTGTCCTGTGTGATACTGTCTGCTGAGCTGTGTATCTAATCCTGTCCTGTGTGATACTGTCTGATGAACTGTGTATCTAATCCTATCCTGTGTGATACGGTCTGCTGAGCTGTGTATCTAATCCTGTCCTGTGTGATACTGTCTGCTGAGCTGTGTATCTAATCCTCTCCTGTGTGATACTGTCTGCTGAGCCGTGTATCTAATCCTCTCCTGTGTGATACTGTCTGCTGAGCCGTGTATTTAATCCTATCCTGTGTGATACTGTCTGCTGAGCTGTGTATCTAATCCTATCCTGTGTGATACTGTCTGCTGAGCTGTGTATCTAATCCTCTCCTGTGTGATACTGTCTGCTGAGCTGTGTATCTAATCATATCCTGTGTGATATTGTCTGCTGAGCTGTGTATCTAATCCTGTCCTGTGTGATACCATCTGCTGAGCTGTGTATCTAATCCTCTCTTGTGTGATACTGTCTGATGAACTGTGTATCTAATCCTCTCCTGTGTGATACTGTCAGCTGAGCCATGTATCTAATCCTCTCCTGTGTGATACTGTCTGCTGAGCTGTGTATCTAATCCTCTCCTGTGTGATACTGTCTGCTGAGCTGTGTATCTAATCCTATCCTGTGTGATACTGTCTGCTGAGCTGTGTATCTAATCCTCTCATGTGTGATACTGTCTGCTGAGCTGTGTATCTAATCCTCTCCTGTGTGATACTGTCTGATGAGCTGTGTATCTAATCCTCTCCTGTGTGATACTGTCTGATGAGCTGTGTATCTAATCCTCCCCTGTGTGATACTGTCTGATGAGCTGTGTATCTAATCCTCTCCTGTGTGATACCGTCTGCTGAGCTATGTATCTAATCCTGTCCTGTGTGATACTGTCTGCTGAGCTGTATCTCTAATCCTACCCTGTGTGATACCGTCTGCTGAGCTGTGTATCTAATCCTCTCCTGTGTGATAATGTCTGCTGAGCTATGTATCTAATCCTACCCTGTGTGATATGGTCTGCTGAGCTGTGTATCTAATCCTATCCTGTGTGATACCATCTGCTGAGCAGAGTATCTAATCCTATCCTGTGTGATACTGTCTGCTGAGCTGTGTATCTAATCCTCTCCTGTGTGATACTGTCTGATGAACTGTGTATCTAATCCTATCCTGTGTGATACGGTCTGCTGAGCTGTGTATCTAATCCTCTCCTGTGTGATACTGTCTGATGAACTGTGTATCTAATCCTATCCTGTGTGATACGGTCTGCTGAGCTGTGTATCTAATCCTCTCCTGTGTGATACTGTCTGATGAACTGTGTATCTAATCCTATCCTGTGTGATACGGTCTGCTGAGCTGTGTATCTAATCCTGTCCTGTGTGATACTGTCTGCTGAGCTGTGTAAATAATCCTATGCTGTGTGATACTGTCTGCTGAGCTGTGTATCTAATCGTATCCTGTGTGATACTCTCTGCTGAGCCGTGTATCTAATCCTCTCCTGTGTGATACCGTGTGCTGAGCAGTGTATCTAATCCTCTCCTGTGTGATACTGTCAGCTGAGCTGTGTATCTAATCCTCTCCTGTGCGTTCTTTCTGCTGAGCTGTGTATCTAATCCTCTCCTGTGTGATACCGTCTGCTGAGCCGTGTATTTAATCCTATCCTGTGTGATACTGTCTGCTGAGCTGTGTATCTAATCCTATCCTGTGTGATACTGTCTGCTGAGCTGTGTATCTAATCCTATCCTGTGTGATATTGTCTGCTGAGCTGTGTATCTAATCCTGTCCTGTGTGATACAGTCTGCTGAGCCGTGTATCTAATGCTGTTCTGTGTGATACTGTCTGCTGAGCTGTGTATCTAATCCTATGCTGTGTGATACTGTCTGCTGAGCTGTGTATCTAATCCTCTCCTGTGTGATACTGTCTGCTAAGCCGTGTATCTAATCCTATGCTGTGTGATACTGTCTGCTGAGCTGTGTATCTAATCCTACCCTGTGTGATACTGTCTGCTGAGCTGTGTATCTAATCCACTCCTGTGTGATACTGTCAGCTGAGCTGTGTATCTAATCCTCTCCTGTGTGATACTGTCTGCTGAGCTGTGTATCTAATCCACTCCTGTGTGATACTGTCAGCTGAGCTGTGCATCTAATCCTTTCCTGTGTGATACCGTCTGCTGAGCTATGTATCTAATCCTGTCCTGTGTGATACTGTCTGCTGAGCTGTATCTCTAATCCTACCCTGTGTGATACCGTCTGCTGAGCTGTGTATCTAATCCTCTCCTGTGTGATACCGTCTGCTGAGCTGTGTATCTAATCCTCTCGTGTGATACTGTCTGCTGAGCTGTGCATCTAATCCTATCCTGTGTGATACTGTCTGCTGAGCTGTGTATCTAATCCTCTCCTGTGTGATACTGTCTGAAGAGCTGTGTATCTAATCCTCTCCTGTGTGATACTGTCTGAAGAGCTGTGTATCTAATCCTCTCGTGTGATACTGTCTGATGAACTGTGTATCTAATTCTATCCTGTGTGATACTGTCTGCTGAGCTGTGTATCTAATCCCGCCCTGTGCGATACTGTCTGCTGAGCTGTGTATCTAATCCTCTCCTGTGTGATACTGTCTGATGAGCTGTGTATCTAATCCTCTCCTGTGTGATACTGTCTGAAGAGCTGTGTATCTAATCCTCTCGTGTGATACTGTCTGATGAACTGTGTATCTAATTCTATCCTGTGTGATACTGTCTGCTGAGCTGTGTATCTAATCCCGCCCTGTGCGATACTGTCTGCTGAGCTGTGTATCTAATCCACTCCTGTGTGATGCTGTCTGCTGAGCCATGTATCTAATCCAATGCTGTGTGATACTGTCTGCTGAGCTGTGTATCTAATCCTCTCCTGTGTGATACTGTCTGCTGAGCTGTGTATCTAATCCACTCCTGTATGATACTGTCTGATGAACTGTGTATCTAATCCTCTCCTGTGTGATACTGTCAGCTGAGCTGTGTATCTAATCCTCTCATGTGTGATATGTCTGCTGAGCTGTGTATCTAATCCTCTCCTGTGTGATACTGTCTGCTGAGCTGTGTATCTAATCCTCTCCTGTGTGATACTGTCTGCTGAGCTGTGCATCTAATCCTCTCCTGTGTGATACTGTCTGCTGAGCTGTGTATCTAATCCTCTCCTGTGTGATACTGTCTGATGAGCTGTGTATCTAATCCTCTCCTGTGTGATACTGTCTGAAGAGCTGTGTATCTAATCCTCTCCTGTGTGATACTGTCTGCTGTGCTGTGTATCTAATCCTCTTCTGTGTGATACTGTCTGATGAACTGTGTATGTAATCCTATCCTGTGCGATACTGTCTGCTGAGCCGTGTATCTAATCCACTCCTGTGTGATACTGTCTGCTGAGCTGTGTATCTAATCCTATGCTGTGTGATACTGTCTGGTGAACTGTGTATCTAATCCTCTCATGTGTGATACTGTCTGCTGAGCTGTGTATCTAATCCTCTCCTGTGTGATACTGTCAGCTGAGCTGTGTATCTAATCCTCTCCTGTGTGATACCGTCTGCTGAGCTATGTATCTAATCATGTCCTGTGTGATACTGTCTGCTGAGCCGTGTATCTATTCCTATGCTGTGTGATACTGTCTGCTGAGCAGTGTATATAATCCTATCCTGTGTGATACCATCTACTGAGCTGTGTATCTAATCCTCTCCTGTGTGATACTGTCTGCTGAGCTGTGTATCTAATCCTCTCCTGTGTGATACCATCTGCTGAGCCGTGTATCTAATCCTATGCTGTGTATATAATCCTCTGTGTGATACTGTCTGCTGAGCCATGTATCTAATCCTCTCCTGTGTGATACTGTCTGCTGAGCCATGTATCTAATCCTCTCCTGTGTGATACTGTCTGCTGAGCCGTATGTCTAATCCTATCATGTGTGATACCATCTGCTGAGCCATGTATCTAATCCTATGCTGTGTGATACTGTCTGCTGAGCTGTGTATCTAATCCTCTCCTGTGTGATACTGTCTGCTGAGCCGTGTATCTAATCCACTCCTGTGTGATACTGTCAGCTGAGCTGTGTATCTAATCCTCTCCTGTGTGATACTGTCAGCTGAGCTGTGTATCTAATCCTCTCCTCTGTGATACTGTCTGCTGAGCCGTGTATCTAATCCTCTCCTGTGTGATACTGTCTGCTGAGCTGTGTATCTAATCCTCTCCTGTGTGATACTGTCTGCTGAGCTGTGTATCTAATCCTATCCTGTGTGATACTGTCTGCTGAGCTGTATCTCTAATCCTATCCTGTGTGATACTGTCTGCGGAGCTGTGTATCTAACTCTATGCTGTGTGATTCTGTCTGCTGAGCTGTGTATCTAATCCTATCCTGTGATATTGTCTGCTGAGCCGTGTATCTAATCCTGTCCTGTGTGATACTGTCTGCTGAGCCGTGTATCTAATCCTATCCTGTGTGATACTGTCTGCTGAGCCGTGTATCTAATCCTATCCTGTGTGATACTGTCTGCTGAGCTGTGTATCTAATCCTGTCCTGTGTGATACTGTCTGCTGAGCCGTGTATTTAATCCTATCCTGTGTTATACTGTCTGCTGAGCTGTGTATCTAATCCTATCCTGTGTGATACTGTCTGCTGAGCTGTGTATCTAATCCTGTCCTGTGTGATACTGTCTGCTGAGCTGTGTATCTAATCCTATCCTGTGTGATACTGTCTGCTGAGCTGTGTATCTAATCCTATCCTGTGTGATATTGTCTGCTGAGCTGTGTATCTAATGCTGTCCTGTGTGATACTGTCTGCTGAGCTGTGTATCTAATCCTCTCTTGTGTGATACTGTCTGCTGAGCTGTGTATCTAATCCACTCCTGTGTGATACTGTCTGCTGAGCTGTGTATCTAATCCTCTCCTGTGTGATACTGTGTGCTGAGCTGTGTATCTAATCCTCTCCTGTGTGATACTGTCTGCTGAGCCGTGTATCTAATCATTTCCTGTGTGATAGTGTGCTGAGCTGTGTATCTAATCCTCTCCTGTGTGATACGGTCTGCTGTGCTGTGTATCTAATCCTCTCTTGTGTGATACTGTCTGATGAACTGTGTATCTAATCCTATCCTGTGCGATACTGTCTGCTGAGCCGTGTATCTAATCCACTCCTGTGTGATACTGTCTGCTGAGCTGTGTATCTAATCCTCTCCTGTGTGATACTGTCTGATGAACTGTGTATCTAATCCTCTCCTGTGTGATACTGTCAGCTGAGCCATGTATCTAATCCTCTCCTGTGTGATACTGTCTGCTGAGCTGTGTATCTAATCCTCTCCTGTGTGATACTGTCTGCTGAGCTGTGTATCTAATCCTCTCCTGTGTGATACTGTCTGATGAGCTGTGTATCTAATCCTCTCCTGTGTGATACTGTCTGATGAGCTGTGTATCTAATCCTCTCCTGTGTGATACTGTCTGATGAGCTGTGTATCTAATCCTCTCCTGTGTGATACTGTCTGCTGAGCTGTGTATCTAATCCTCTCCTGTGTGATACTGTCTGATGAGCTATGTATCTAATCCTCTCCTGTGTGATACTGTCTGCTGAGCCATGTATCTAATCCTCTCCTGTGTGATACTGTCTGCTGAGCTGTGTATCTAATCCTCTCCTGTGTGATACCGTCTGCTGAGCTGTGTATCTAATCCTCTCCTGTGTGATACTGTCTGCTGAGCTGTGTATCTAATCCTCTCCTGTGTGATACTGTCTGCTGAGCAGTATCTCTAATCCTACCCTGTGTGATACCGTCTGCTGAGCTGTGTATCTAATCCTCTCCTGTGTGATAATGTCTGCTGAGCTTTGTATCTAATCCTACCCTGTGTGATACGGTCTGCTGAGCTGTGTATCTAATCCTCTCCTGTGTGATACTGTCTGCTGAGTCATGTATCTAATCCTATCCTGTGTGATACTGTCTGCTGAGCCGTGTATCTATTCCTATGCTGTGTGATACTGTCTGCTGAGCAGTGTATCTAATCCTATGCTGTGTGATACTGTCTGCTGAGCAGTGTATCTAATCCTCTCCTGTGTGATACTGTCTGCTGAGCCGTGTATCTAATCCTATCCTGTGTGATACTGTCTGCTGAGCTGTGTATCTATTCCACTCCTGTGTGATACTGTCTGCTGAGCTGTGTATCTAATCCTATGCTGTGTGATACTGTCTGCTGAGCCGTGTATCTAATCCTATGCTGTGTGATACTGTCTGCTGAGCCATGTATCTAATCCTATCCTGTGTGATACTGTCAGCTGAGCTGTGTATCTTATCCTCTCCTGTGTGATACTGTCTGCTGAACCATGTATCTAATCCTCTCCTGTGTGATACTGTCTGCTGAGCCGTGTATCTAATCCTATCCTGTGTGATACTGTCTGCTGAGCTGTGTATCTAATCCTATCCTGTGTGATACCATCTGCTGAGCAGTGTATCTAATCCTATCCTGTGTGATACTGTCTGCTGAGCTGTGTATCTAATCCTATCCTGTGTGATACCATCTGCTGAGCAGTGTATCTAATCCTATCCTGTGTGATATGGTCTGCTGAGCTGTGTATCTAATCCTTTCCTGTGTGATACTGTCTGATGAGCTGTGTATCTATTCCTCTCCTGTGTAATACCGGCTGCTGAGCTGTGTATCTAATCCTCTCCTGTGTGACACTGTCTGCTGAGCTGTGTATCTAATCCTCTCCTGTGTGATACTGTCTGCTGAGCTGTGTATCTAATCCTCTCCTGTGTGATACTGTCTGATGAACTGTGTATCTAATCCTATCCTGTGTGATACGGTCTGCTGAGCTGTGTATCTAATCCTCTCCTGTGTGATACTGTCTTATGAACTGTGTATCTAATCCTATCCTGTGTGATACGGTCTGCTGAGCTGTGTATCTAATCCTGTCCTGTGTGATACTGTCTGCTGAGCTGTGTATCTAATCCTATGCTGTGTGATACTGTCTGCTGAGCTGTGTATCTAATCGTATCCTGTGTGATACTCTCTGCTGAGCCGTGTATCTAATCCTCTCCTGTGTGATACTGTGTGCTGAGCTGTGTATCTAATCCTATCCTGTGTGATACTGTCTGCTGAGCTGTGTATCTAATCCTCTCCTGTGCGTTCTTTCTGCTGAGCTGTGTATCTAATCCTCTCCTGTGTGATACCGTCTGCTGAGCCGTGTATTTAATCCTATCCTGTGTGATACTGTCTGCTGAGCTGTGTATCTAATCCTCTCCTGTGTGATACTGTCTGCTGAGCTGTGTATCTAATGCTGTCCTGTGTGATACTGTCTGCTGAGCTGTTTATCTAATCCTGTCCTGTGTGATACTGTCTGATGAGCCGTGTATCTAATTCTTTCCTGTGTGATACTGTCTGATGAGCTGTGTATCTAATCCTCTACTGTGTGATACTGTCAGCTGAGCTGTGTATTTAATCCTCTCCTGTGTGATACTGTCTGATGAGCTGTGTATCTAATCCTCTCCTGTGTGATACTGTCTGATGAGCTGTGTATCTAATCCTCTCCTGTGTGATACTGTCTGCTGAGCTGTATATCTAATCCACTCCTGTGTGATACTGTCAGCTGAGCTGTGTATCTAATCCTCTCATGTGTGATACTGTCTGCTGAGCTGTATATCTAATCCACTCCTGTGTGATACTGTCAGCTGAGCTATGTATCTAATCCTCTCCTGTGTGATACTGTCAGCTGAGCTGTGTATCTAATCCTCTCCTGTGTGATACTGTCAGCTGAGCTGTGTATCTAATCCTCTCCTGTGTGATACTGTCTGCTGAGCTGTGTATCTAATCCTATCCTGTGTGATACTGTCTGCTGAGCTGTATCTCTAATCCTACCCTGTGTGATACTGGCTTCGGAGCCGTGTATCTAATCCTCTCCTGTGTGATAATGTCTGCTGAGCTATGTATCTAATCCTCTCCTGTGTGATACTGTATGCTGAGCCATGTATCTAATCCTATCCTGTGTGACACTGTCTGCTGAGCTGTGTATCTAATCCTATACTGTGTGATACTGTCTGCTGAGCCGTGTATCTAATCCTATCCTGTGTGATACTGTCTGCTGAGCTGTGTATCTATTCCACTCCTGTGTGATACTGTCTGCTGAGCAGTGTATCTAATCCTATGCTGTGTGATACTGTCTGCTGAGCTGTGTATCTATTCCACTCCTGTGTGATACTGTCTGCTGAGCAGTGTATCTAATCCTATGCTGTGTGATGCTGTCTGCTGAGCTGTGTATCTAATCCTATGCTGTGTGATACTGTCTGCTAAGCCGTGTATCTAATCCTTTCCTGTGTGTTGCTGTCTGCTGAGTTGTGTATCTAATCCTTTCCTGTGTGATAGTGTGCTGAGCTGTGTATCTAATCCTCTCCTGTGTGATACTGTCTGATGAGCCGTGTATCTAATCCTCTCCTGTGTGATACTGTCTGATGAGCTGTGTATCTAATCCTCTCCTGTGTGATACTGTCTGCTGAGCTGTGTATCTAATCCTTTCCCCTGTGATACTGTGTGCTGAGCTGTGTATCTAATCCTCTCCTGTGTGATACTGTCTGCTGAGCCATGTATCTAATCCTTTCCTGTGTGATAGTGTGCTGAGCTGTGTATCTAATCCTCTCCTGTGTGATACGGTAGGCTGTGCTGTGTATCTAATCCTATCCTGTGCGTTACTGTCTGCTGAGCCGTGTATCTAATCCACTCCTGTGTGATACTGTCTGCTGAGCTGTGTAACTAATCCTCTCCTGTGTGATACTGTCTGATGAACTGTGTATCTAATCCTCTCCTGTGTGATACTGTCAGCTGAGCCGTGTATCTAATCCTCTCCTGTGTGATACTGTCTGCTGAGCTGTGTATCTAAAACTCTCCTGTGTGATACTGTCTGCTGAGCTGTGTATCTAATCCTCTCCTGTGTGATACTGTCTGATGAGCTGTGTATCTAATCCTCTCCTGTGTGATACTGTCTGATGAGCTGTGTATCTAATCCTCTCCTGTGTGATACTGTCTGATGAACTGTGTATCTAATTCTATCCTGTGTGATACTGTCTGCTGACCTGTGTATCTAATCCCGCCCTGTGCGATACTGTCTGCTGAGCCGTGTATCTAATCCACTCCTGTGTGATACTGTCTGCTGAGCCGTGTATCTAATCCAATGCTGTGTGATACTGTCTGCTGAGCTGTGTATCTAATCCTCTCCTGTGTGATACTGTCTGATGAACTGTGTATCTAATCCTCTCCTGTGTGATACTGTCTGCTGAGCAGTGCATCTAATCATGTCCTGTGTGATACTGTCTGCTGAGCTGTGTATCTAATCTTATACTGTGTGATACTGTCTGCTGAGCCGTGTATCTATTCCACTCCTGTGTGATACTGTCTGCTGAGCTGTGTATCTAATCCTATGCTGTGTGATACTGTCTGCTGAGCAGTGTATCTAATCCTATGCTGTGTGATACTGTCTGCTGAGCTGTATCTCTAATCCTACCCTGTGATACTGTCTGCTGAGCAGTGTATCTAAGCCTCTCCTGTGTGATACCGTCTGCTGAGCAGTGTATCTAAGCCTCTCCTGTGTGATACCGGCTGCTGAGCTGTGTATCTAATCCTCTCCTGTGTGATACTGTCTGCTGAGCCGTGTATCTAATTCTTTCCTGTGTGATACTGTGTGCTGAGCTGTGTATCTAATCCTCTCCTGTGCGATACTGTCTGCTGAGCTGTGTATCTAATCCTCTCCTGTGTGATACTGTCTGCTGAGCCGTGTATCTAATTCTTTCCTGTGTGATACTGTGTGCTGAGCTGTGTATCTAATCCTCTCCTGTGTGATACTGTCTGATGAGCTGTGTATCTAATCCTCTCCTGTGTGATACTGTCTGCTGAGCCGTGTATCTAATCCACTCCTGTGTGATACTGTCTGATGAACTGTGTATTTAATCCTATCCTGTGCGATACTGTCTGCTGAGCCGTGTATCTAATCCACTCCTGTGTGATACTGTCTGCTGAGCTGTGTATCTAATCCTATGCTGTGTGATACTGTCTGATGAACTGTGTATCTAATCCTCTCATGTGTGATACTGTCAGCTGAGCTGTGTATCTAATCTTCTCCTGGCTGATACTGTCTGCTGAGCTGTGTATCTAATCCTCTCCTGTGTGATACTGTCAGCTGAGCTGTGTATCTAATCCTCTCCTGTGTGATACCGTCTGCTGAGCTATGTATCTAATCCTGTCCTGTGTGATACTGTCTGCTGAGCTGTATCTCTAATCCTGTCCTGTGTGATACGGTCTGCGGAGCTATGTATCTAATCCTCTCCTGTGTGATACTGTCTGCTGAGCCGTGTATCTATTCCTATACTGTGTGATACTGTCTGCTGAGCAGTGTATCTAATCTTATACTGTGTGATACTGTCTGCTGAGCCGTGTATCTATTCCACTCCTGTGTGATACTGTCTGCTGAGCTGTGTATCTAATCCTATGCTGTGTGATACTGTCTGCTGAGCTGTGTATCTAATCCTATCCTGTGTGATACCATCTGCTGAGCCATGTATCTAATCCTATGCTGTGTATATAATCCTATGCTGTGTGATACTGTCTGCTGAGCTGTGTATCTAATCCTATCCTGTGTGATACCATCTGCTGAGCCATGTATCTAATCCTATGCTGTGTGATACTGTCTGCTGAGCTGTGTATTTAATCCTATGCTGTGTATCTAATCCTCTCCTGTGTGATAATGTCTGCTGAGCCATGTATCTAATCATCTCCTGTGTGATACTGTCTGCTGAGCTGTGTATCTAATCCTCTCCTGTGTGATACTGTCTGCTGAGCTGTGTATCTAATCCTCTCCTGTGTGATACTGTCTGCTGAGCTGTGTATCTAATCCTATCCTGTGTGATACTGTCTGCTGAGCTGTGTATCTAATCCTATCCTGTGTGATACTATCTGCTGAGCTGTATATCTAATCCTCTCCTGTGTGATACTGTCTGCTGAGCTGTATATCTAATCCTCTCCTGTGTGATACTGTCAGCTGAGCTGTGTATCTAATCCTCTCCTGTGTGATACTGTCAGCTGAGCTGTGTATCTAATCCTCTCCTGTGTGATACTGTCTGCTGAGCTGTATCTCTAATCCTACCCTGTGTGATACTGGCTGCGGAGCCGTGTATCTAATCCTCTCCTGTGTGATACTGTATGCTGAGCCATGTATCTAATCCTATCCTGTGTGACACTGTCTGCTGAGCTGTGTATCTAATCCTATGCTGTGTGATACTGTCTGCTGAGCTGTGTATCTAATCCTATGCTGTGTGATACTGTCTGCTGAGCTGTGTATCTAATCCTCTCCTGTGTGATACTGTCTGATGAGCTGTGTATCTATTCCTCTCCTGTGTAATACCGGCTGCTGATCTGTGTATCTAATCCTATCCTGTGTGATACGGTCTGCTGAGCTGTGTATCTAATCCTATCCTGTGTGATACTGTCTGCTGAGCTGTGTATCTAATCCTATCCTGTGTGATATTTTCTGCTGAGCTGTGTATCTAATCCTGTCCTGTGTGATACAGTCTGCTGAGCCGTGTATCTAATCCTCTCCTGTGTGATACCGTCTGCTGAGCCGTGTATTTGATCCTATCCTGTGTGATACTGTCTGCTGAGCTGTGTATCTAATCCTATCCTGTGTGATACTGTCTGCTGAGCTGTGTATCTAATCCTATCCTGTGTGATATTTTCTGCTGAGCTGTGTATCTAATCCTGTCCTGTGTGATACAGTCTGCTGAGCCGTGTATCTAATCCTCTCCTGTGTGATACTGTCTGCTGAGCTGTGTATTTGATCCTATCCTGTGTGATACTGTCTGCTGAGCTGTGTATCTAATCCTATCCTGTGTGATATTTTCTGCTGAGCTGTGTATCTAATCCTGTCCTGTGTGATACAGTCTGCTGAGCCGTGTATCTAATCCTCTCCTGTGTGATACTGTCTGCTGAGCCGTGTATTTGATCCTATCCTGTGTGATACTGTCTGCTGAGCTGTGTATCTAATCCTATCCTGTGTGATACTGTCTGCTGAGCTGTGTATCTAATCCTATCCTGTGTGATACAGTCTGCTGAGCCGTGTATCTAATCCTCTCCTGTGTGATACCATCTGCTGAGCCGTGTATTTGATCCTATCCTGTGTGATACTGTCTGCTGAGCTGTGTATCTAATGCTGTCCTGTGTGATACTGTCTTCTGAGCTGTATCTCTAATCCTATGCTGTGTGATAATGTCAGCTGAGCTGTGTATATAATCCTTTCCTGTGTGATACCGTCTGCTGAGCTATGTATCTAATCCTATCCTGTGTGATACTGTCTGCTGAGCTGTATCTCTAATCCTACCCTGTGTGATACCGTCTGCTGAGCTGTGTATCTAATCCTCTCCTGTGTGATACTGTCTGCTGAGCTGTGTATCTAATCCTCTCCTGTGTGATACTGTCTGCTGAGCTGTGTATCTAATCCTCTCCTGTGTGATACTGTCTGCTGAGCAGTGTATCTAATCCTCTCCTGTGTGATACTGTCTGCTGAGCCGTGTATCTAATCCACTCCTGTGTGATACTGTCTGCTGAGCCATGTATCTAATCCAATGCTGTGTGATACTGTCTGCTGAGCTGTGTATCTAATCCTCTCCTGTGTGATACTGTCTGATGAACTGTGTATCTAATCCTCTCATGTGTGATACTGTCTGCTGAGCTGTGTATCTAATCTTCTCCTGTGTGATACTGTCTGATGAACTGTGTATCTAATCCTCTCATGTGTGATACTGTCTGCTGACCTGTGTATCTAATCTTATACTGTGTGATACTGTCTGCTGAGCTGTGTATCTATTCCACTCCTGCGTGATACTGTCTGCTGAGCTGTGTATCTAATCCTATGCTGTGTGATACTGTCTGCTGAGCAGTGTATCTTGTCCTCTCCTGTGTGATACTGTCTGCTGAGCCGTGTATCTAATCCTATCCTGTGTGATACTGTCTGCTGAGCTGTGTATCTATTCCACTCCTGTGTGATACTGTCTGCTGAGCTGTGTATCTAATCCTATGCTGTGTGATACTGTCTGCTGAGCTGCGTATCTAATCCTATGCTGTGTGATACTGTCTGCTGAGCTGTGTTTCTAATCCCCTCCTGTGTGATACTGTCTGCTGAGCTGTGTATCTAATCCTATGCTGTGTGATACTGTCTGCTGAGCTGTGTATCTACTCCTCTCCTGTGTGATACTGTCTGCTAAGCCGTGTATCTAATCCTTTCCTGTGTGATACTGTGTGCTGAGCTGTGTATCTAATCCTATCCTGTGTGATACTGTCTGCTGAGCTGTGTATCTAATCCTCTCCTGTGTGATACTGTCTGCTGAGCTGTGTATCTAATCCTCTCCTGTGTGATACTGTCTGATGAGCTGTGTATCTAATCCTATGCTGTGTGATACTGTCTGCTGAGCTGTGTATCTAATCCTATCCTGTGTGATACTGTCTGCTGAGCTGTGTATCTAATCCTCTCCTGTGTGATACTGTCTGCTGAGCTGTGTATCTAATCCTCTCCTGTGTGTTGCTGTCTGCTGAGCTGTGTATCTAATCCTCTCCTGTGTGATACTGTCTGCTGAGCTGTGTATCTAATCCTCTCCTGTGTGATACTGTCTGATGAGCTGTGTATCTAATCCTATGCTGTGTGATACTGTCTGCTGAGCTGTGTATTTAATCCTATGCTGTGTATCTAATCCTCTCCTGTGTGATAATGTCTGCTGAGCCATGTATCTAATCCTCTCCTGTGTGATACTGTCTGCTGAGCTGTGTATCTAATCCTCTCCTGTGTGATACTGTCTGATGAGCTGTGTATCTAATCCTCTCCTGTGTGATACTGTCTGATGAGCTGTGTATCTAATCCTCTCCTGTGTGATACTGTCTGCTGAGCTGTATATCTAATCCACTCCTGTGTGATACTGTCAGCTGAGCTGTGTATCTAATCCTCTCCTGTGTGATACTGTCTGCTGAGCTGTATATCTAATCCACTCCTGTGTGATACTGTCAGCTGAGCTATGTATCTAATCCTCTCCTGTGTGATACTGTCAGCTGAGCTGTGTATCTAATCCTCTCCTGTGTGATACTGTCAGCTGAGCTGTGTATCTAATCCTCTCCTGTGTGATTTTGTCTGCTGAGCTGTGTATCTAATCCTATCCTGTGTGATACTGTCTGCTGAGCTGTATCTCTAATCCTACCCTGTGTGATACTGGCTTCGGAGCCGTGTATCTAATCCTCTCCTGTGTGATAATGTCTGCTGAGCTATGTATCTAATCCTCTCCTGTGTGACACTGTCTGCTGAGCTGTGTATCTAATCCTATACTGTGTGATACTGTCTGCTGAGCCGTGTATCTAATCCTATCCTGTGTGATACTGTCTGCTGAGCTGTGTATCTATTCCACTCCTGTGTGATACTGTCTGCTGAGCTGTGTATCTAATCCTATGCTGTGTGATGCTGTCTGCTGAGCTGTGTATCTAATCCTATGCTGTGTGATACTGTCTGCTAAGCCGTGTATCTAATCCTTTCCTGTGTGTTGCTGTCTGCTGAGTTGTGTATCTAATCCTTTCCTGTGTGATACCGTCTGCTGAGCTGTGTATCTAATCCTCTCCTGTGTGATACTGTCTGCTGAGCTGTGTATCTAATCCTCTCCTGTGTGATACTGTCTGATGAGCTGTGTATCTAATCCTTTCCCCTGTGATACTGTGTGCTGTGCTGTGTATCTAATCCTCTCCTGTGTGATACTGTCTGCTGAGCCATGTATCTAATCCTTTCCTGTGTGATAGTGTGCTGAGCTGTGTATCTAATCCTCTCCTGTGTGATACGTTCTGCTGTGCTGTGTATCTAATCCTCTCTTGTGTGATACTGTCTGATGAACTGTGTATCTAATCCTATCCTGTGCGATACTGTCTGCTGAGCCGTGTATCTAATCCACTCCTGTGTGATACTGTCTGCTGAGCTGTGTATCTAATCCTCTCCTGTGTGATACTGTCTGATGAACTGTGTATCTAATCCTCTCCTGTGTGATACTGTCAGCTGAGCCGTGTATCTAATCCTCTCCTGTGTGATACTGTCTGCTGAGCTGTGTATCTAAAACTCTCCTGTGTGATACTGTCTGCTGAGCTGTGTATCTAATCCTCTCCTGTGTGATACTGTCTGATGAGCTGTGTATCTAATCCTCTCCTGTGTGATACTGTCTGATGAGCTGTGTATCTAATCCTCTCCTGTGTGATACTGTCTGATGAACTGTGTATCTAATTCTATCCTGTGTGATACTGTCTGCTGACCTGTGTATCTAATCCCGCCCTGTGCGATACTGTCTGCTGAGCCGTGTATCTAATCCACTCCTGTGTGATACTGTCTGCTGAGCCGTGTATCTAATCCAATGCTGTGTGATACTGTCTGCTGAGCTGTGTATCTAATCCTCTCCTGTGTGATACTGTCTGATGAACTGTGTATCTAATCCTCTCATGTGTGATACTGTCAGCTGAGCTGTGTATCTAATCTTCTCCTGTGTGATACTGTCTGCTGAGCCGTGTATCTAATCCTCTCCTGTGTGATACTGTCTGCTGAGCTGTGTATCTAATCCTATGCTGTGTGATACTGTCTGCTGAGCAGTGTATCTAATCCTATGCTGTGTGATACTGTCTGCTGAGCTGTATCTCTAATCCTACCCTGTGATACTGTCTGCTGAGCAGTGTATCTAAGCCTCTCCTGTGTGATACCGTCTGCTGAGCAGTGTATCTAAGCCTCTCCTGTGTGATACCGGCTGCTGAGCTGTGTATCTAATCCTCTCCTGTGCGATACTGTCTGCTGAGCTGTGTATCTAATCCTCTCCTGTGTGATACTGTCTGCTGAGCCGTGTATCTAATTCTTTCCTGTGTGATACTGTGTGCTGAGCTGTGTATCTAATCCTCTCCTGTGTGATACTGTCTGATGAGCTGTGTATCTAATCCTCTCCTGTGTGATACTGTCTGCTGAGCCGTGTATCTAATCCACTCCTGTGTGATACTGTCTGATGAACTGTGTATTTAATCCTATCCTGTGCGATACTGTCTGCTGAGCCGTGTATCTAATCCACTCCTGTGTGATACTGTCTGCTGAGCTGTGTATCTAATCCTATGCTGTGTGATACTGTCTGATGAACTGTGTATCTAATCCTCTCATGTGTGATACTGTCAGCTGAGCTGTGTATCTAATCTTCTCCTGGCTGATACTGTCTGCTGAGCTGTGTATCTAATCCTCTCCTGTGTGATACCGTCTGCTGAGCTATGTATCTAATCCTGTCCTGTGTGATACTGTCTGCTGAGCTGTATCTCTAATCCTACCCTGTGTGATACGGTCTGCGGAGCTATGTATCTAATCCTCTCCTGTGTGATACTGTCTGCTGAGCCGTGTATCTATTCCTATACTGTGTGATACTGTCTGCTGAGCAGTGTATCTAATCTTATACTGTGTGATACTGTCTGCTGAGCTGTGTATCTATTCCACTCCTGTGTGATACTGTCTGCTGAGCTGTGTATCTAATCCTATGCTGTGTGATACCATCTGCTGAGCCATGTATCTAATCCTATGCTGTGTGATACTGTCTGCTGAGCTGTGTATTTAATCCTATGCTGTGTATCTAATCCTCTCCTGTGTGATAATGTCTGCTGAGCCATGTATCTAATCCTCTCCTGTGTGATACTGTCTGCTGAGCTGTGTATCTAATCCTATCCTGTGTGATACTGTCTGCTGAGCTGTGTATCTAATCCTATCCTGTGTGATACTGTCTGCTGAGCTGTGTATCTAATCCTATCCTGTGTGATACTGTCTGCTGAGCTGTATATCTAATCCACGCCTGTGTGATACTGTCAGCTGAGCTGTGTATCTAATCCTCTCCTGTGTGATACTGTCAGCTGAGCTGTGTATCTAATCCTCTCCTGTGTGATACTGTCAGCTGAGCTGTGTATCTAATCCTCTCCTGTGTGATACTGTCTGCTGAGCCGTGTATCTAATCCTATCCTGTGTGATACTGTCTGCTGAGCTGTATCTCTAATCCTACCCTGTGTGATACTGGCTGCGGAGCCGTGTATCTAATCCTCTCCTGTGTGATAATGTCTGCTGAGCTATGTATCTAATCCTCTCCTGTGTGATACTGTAGGCTGAGCTGTGTATCTAATCCTCTCCTGTGTGATACTGTCTGCTGAGCTGTGTATCTAATCCTATGCTGTGTGATACTGTCTGCTGAGCTGTGTATCTAATCCTCTCCTGTGTGATACTGTCTGATGAGCTGTGTATCTATTCCTCTCCTGTGTAATACCGGCTGCTGATCTGTGTATCTAATCCTATCCTGTGTGATACGGTCTGCTGAGCTGTGTATCTAATCCTATCCTGTGTGATACTGTCTGCTGAGCTGTGTATCTAATCCTATCCTGTGTGATATTTTCTGCTGAGCTGTGTATCTAATCCTGTCCTGTGTGATACAGTCTGCTGAGCCGTGTATCTAATCCTCTCCTGTGTGATACCGTCTGCTGAGCCGTGTATTTGATCCTATCCTGTGTGATACTGTCTGCTGAGCTGTGTATCTAATCCTATCCTGTGTGATACTGTCTGCTGAGCTGTGTATCTAATCCTATCCTGTGTGATATTTTCTGCTGAGCTGTGTATCTAATCCTGTCCTGTGTGATACAGTCTGCTGAGCCGTGTATCTAATCCTCTCCTGTGTGATACCGTCTGCTGAGCCGTGTATTTGATCCTATCCTGTGTGATACTGTCTGCTGAGCTGTGTATCTAATCCTATCCTGTGTGATACTGTCTGCTGAGCTGTGTATCTAATCCTATCCTGTGTGATACAGTCTGCTGAGCTGTGTATCTAATGCTGTCCTGTGTGATACTGTCTGCTGAGCTGTGTATCTAATCCTGTCCTGTGTGATACAGTCTGCTGAGCTGTATATCTAAACATATCCTGTGTGATACTGTCTGCTGAGCCGTGTATCTAATAATGTCCTGTGTGATACTGTCTTCTGAGCTGTATCTCTAATCCTATCCTGTGTGATACAGTCTGCTGAGCTGTGTATCTAATGCTGTCCTGTGTGATACTGTCAGCTGAGCTATGTATCTAATCCTATCCTGTGTGATACTGTCTGCTGAGCTATGTATCTAATCCTATCCTGTGTGATACTGTCTGCTGAGCTGTATCTCTAATCCTACCATGTGTGATACCGTCTGCTGAGCTGTGTATCTAATCCTCTCCTGTGTGATACTGTCTGCTGAGCTGTGTATCTAATCCTCTCCTGTGTGATACTGTCTGCTGAGCTGTGTATCTAATCCTCTCCTGTGTGATACTGTCTGCTGAGCAGTGTATCTAATCCTCTCCTGTGTGATACTGTCAGCTGAGCTGTGTATCTAATCCTCTCCTGTGTGATATTGTCTGCTGAGCCGTGTATCTAATCCACTCCTGTGTGATACTGTCTGCTGAGCCATGTATCTAATCCAATGCTGTGTGATACTGTCTGCTGAGCTGTGTATCTAATCCTCTCCTGTGTGATACTGTCTGATGAACTGTGTATCTAATCCTCTCATGTGTGATACTGTCAGCTGAGCTGTGTATCTAATCTTCTCCTGTGTGATACTGTCTGATGAACTGTGTATCTAATCCTCTCATGTGTGATACTGTCTGCTGACCTGTGTATCTAATCTTATACTGTGTGATACTGTCTGCTGAGCAGTGTATCTAATCCTATGCTGTGTGATACTGTCTGCTGAGCAGTGTATCTAATCCTCTCCTGTGTGATACTGTCTGCTGAGCCGTGTATCTAATCCTATCCTGTGTGATACTGTCTGCTGAGCTGTGTATCTATTCCACTCCTGTGTGATACTGTCTGCTGAGCTGTGTATCTAATCCTATGCTGTGTGATACTGTCTGCTGAGCTGCGTATCTAATCCTATGCTGTGTGATACTGTCTGCTGAGCTGTGTATCTAATCCTCTCCTGTGTGATACTGTCTGCTGAGCTGTGTATCTAATCCTATGCTGTGTGATACTGTCTGCTGAGCTGCGTATCTAATCCTATGCTGTGTGATACTGTCTGCTGAGCTGTGTTTCTAATCCCCTCCTGTGTGATACTGTCTGCTGAGCTGTGTATCTAATCCTATGCTGTGTGATACTGTCTGCTGAGCCGTGTATCTAATCCCATCCTGTGTGATACTGTCTGCTGAGCTGTGTATCTAATCATGTAATGTGTGATACTGTCTGCTGAGCTGTATATCTAATCCACTCCTGTGTGATACTGTCAGCTGAGCTGTGTATCTAATCCTCTCCTGTGTGTTGCTGTCTGCTGAGCTGTGTATTTAATCCTCTCCTGTGTGATACTGTCTGCTGAGCTATGTATCTAATCTTCTCCTGTGTGATACTGTCTGATGAGCTGTGTATCTATTCCTCTCCTGTGTAATACCGGCTGCTGAGCTGTGTATCTAATCCTATCCTGTTTGATACGGTCTGCTGAGCTGTGTATCTAATCCTGTCCTGTGTGATACTGTCTGCTGAGCTGTGTATCTAATCCTATGCTGTGTGATACTGTCTGCTAAGCCGTGTATCTAATCCTTTCCTGTGTGATACTGTGTGCTGAGCTGTGTATCTAATCCTCTCCTGTGTGTTGCTGTCTGCTGAGCTGTGTATCTAATCCTCTCCTGTGTGATACTGTCTGCTGAGCTGTGTATCTAATCCTCTCCTGTGTGATACTGTCTGATGAGCTGTGTATCTAATCCTATGCTGTGTGATACTGTCTGCTGAGCTGTGTATTTAATCCTATGCCGTGTATCTAATCCTCTCCTGTGTGATACTGTCTGCTGAGCTGTGTATCTAATCCTCTCCTGTGTGATACTGTCTGCTGAGCCGTGTATCTAATCCTATCCTGTGTGATACTGTCTGCTGAGCCGTGTATCTAATCCTCTCCTGTGTGATACTGTCTGCTGAGCTGTATATCTAATCCACTCCTGTGTGATACTGTCAGCTGAGCTGTGTATCTAATCCTCTCCTTTGTGATACCGTCTGCTGAGCTATGTATCTAATCCTCTCCTGTGTGATACTGTCCGCTGAGCTATGTATCTAATCCTCTCCTGTGTGATACTGTCTGCTGAGCCGTGTATCTAATCCTATCCTGTGTGATACTGTCTGCTGAGCCGTGTATCTAATCCTCTCCTGTGTGATACTGTCTGCTGAGCTGTATATCTAATCCACTCCTGTGTGATACTGTCTGCTGAGCTGTATATCTAATCCACTCCTGTGTGATACTGTCTGCTGAGCTGTGTATCTAATGCTGTCCTGTGTGATACTGTCTGCTGAGCTGTGAATCTAATCCTCTCCTGTGTGATACTGTCCGCTGAGCTATGTATCTAATCCTCTCCTGTGTGATACTGTCTGCTGAGCTGTGTATCTAATCCTGTCCTGTGTGATACTGTCCGCTGAGCTATGTATCTAATCCTCTCCTGTGTGATACTGTCTGCTGAGCCGTGTATCTAATCCTCTCCTGTGTGATACTGTCTGCTGAGCCGTGTATCTAATCCTATCCTGTGTGATACTGTCTGCTGAGCTGTGTATCTAATCCTATCCTGTGTGATACTGTCTGCTGAGCTGTGTATCTAATCCTATACTGTGTGATACTGTCTGCTGAGCTGTGTATCTAATCCTATCCTGTGTGATACTGTCTGCTGAGCTGTGTATCTAATCCTGTCCTGTGTGATACTGTCTGCTGAGCTGTGTATCTAATGCTGTCCTGTGATACTGTCTGCTGAGCTGTGTATCTAATCCTATCCTGTGTGATACTGTCTGCTGAGCTGTGTATCTAATCCTGTCCTGTGTGATACCGTCTGCTGAGCTGTGTATTTAATCCTATCCTGTGTGATACTGTCTGCTGAGCTGTGTATCTAATCTTATCCTGTGTGATACTGTCCGCTGAGCTATGTATCTAATCCTCTCCTGTGTGATGCTGTGTATCTAAACCTATCCTGTGTGATACTGTCTGCTGAGCTGTATATCTAATCCACTCCTGTGTGATACTGTCAGCTGAGCTGTGTATCTAATCCTCTCCTGTGTGATACTGTCTGCTGATCTGTGCATCTAATCCTTTCCTGTGTGATACCGTCTGCTGAGCTATGTATCTAATCCTGTCCTGTGTGATACTGTCTGCTGAGCTGTATCTCTAATCCTGTCCTGTGTGATACTGTCTGCTGAGCTGTATCTCTAATCCTCTCCTGTGTGATACCGTCTGCTGAGCTGTGTATCTAATCCTCTCCTGTGTGATACCGTCTGCTGAGCTGTGTATCTAATCCTCTCGTGTGATACTGTCTGCTGAGCTGTGCATCTAATCCTATCCTGTGTGATACTGTCTGCTGAGCGGTGTATCTAATCCTCTCCTGTGTGATACTGTCTGATGAGCTGTGTATCTAATCCTCTCCTGTGTGATACTATCTGCTGAGCTGTGTATCTTTTCCTCTCCTGTGTGATACTGTCTGCTGAGCTGTGTATCTAATCCACTCCTGTGTGATACTGTCAGCTGAGCTGTGTATCTAATCCTCTCCTGTGTGATACTGTCAGCTGAGCTGTGTATCTAATCCTATCCTGTGTGATACTGTCAGCTGAGCTGTGTATCTAATCCTCTCCTGTGTGATACTGTCAGCTGAGCTGTGTATCTAATCCTCTCCTGTGTGATACCGTCTGCTGAGCTATGTATCTAATCCTGTCCTGTGTGATACTGTCTGCTGAGCTGTGTATCTAATCCTCTCCTGTGTGATACTGTCTGCTGAGCTGTATCTCTAATCCTACCCTGTGTGATACGGTCTGCGGAGCTATGTATCTAATCATCTCCTGTGTGATACTGTCTGCTGAGCCGTGTATCTATTCCTATACTGTGTGATACTGTCTGCTGAGCAGTGTATCTAATCTTATACTGTGTGATACTGTCTGCTGAGCCGTGTATCTATTCCACTCCTGTGTGATACTGTCTGCTGAGCTGTGTATCTAATCCTATGCTGTGTGATACTGTCTGCTGAGCTGTGTATCTAATCCTATCCTGTGTGATACCATCTGCTGAGCCATGTATCTAATCCTATGCTGTGTATATAATCCTCTGTGTGATACTGTCTGCTGAGCAGTGTATCTATTCCTCTCCTGTGTGATACCATCTGCTGAGCCATGTATCTAATCCTATGCTGTGTGATACTGTCTGCTGAGCTGTGTATTTAATCCTATGCTGTGTATCTAATCCTCTCCTGTGTGATAATGTCTGCTGAGCCATGTATCTAATCCTCTCCTGTGTGATACTGTCTGCTGAGCTGTGTATCTAATCCTATCCTGTGTGATACTGTCAGCTGAGCTGTGTATCTAATCCTCTCCTGTGTGATACTGTCTGCTGAGCTGTGTATCTAATCCTCTCCTGTGTGATACTGTCAGCTGAGCTGTGTATCTAATCCTCTCCTGTGTGATACTGTCAGCTGAGCTGTGTATCTAATCCTCTCCTGTGTGATACTGTCTGCTGAGCTGTGTATCTAATCCTATCCTGTGTGATACTGTCTGCTGAGCTGTATCTCTAATCCTACCCTGTGTGATACTGGCTGCGGAGCCGTGTATCTAATCCTCTCCTGTGTGATAATGTCTGCTGAGCTGTGTATCTAATCCTCTCCTGTGTGATACTGTATGCTGAGCCATGTATCTAATCCTATCCTGTGTGACACTGTCTGCTGAGCTGTGTATCTAATCCTATGCTGTGTGATACTGTCTGCTGAGCTGTGTATCTAATCCTCTCCTGTGTGATACTGTCTGATGAGCTGTGTATCTATTCCTCTCCTGTGTAATACCGGCTGCTGATCTGTGTATCTAATCCTATCCTGTGTGATACGGTCTGCTGAGCTGTGTATCTAATCCTATCCTGTGTGATACTGTCTGCTGAGCTGTGTATCTAATCCTATCCTGTGTGATACTGTCTGCTGAGCTGTATCTCTAATCCTATCCTGTGTGATACGGTCTGCTGAGCTGTGTATCTAATCCTATCCTGTGTGATACGGTCTGCTGAGCTGTGTATCTAATCCTATCCTGTGTGATACTGTCTGCTGAGCTGTGTATCAAATCCTCTCCTGTGTGATACTGTCTGCTGAGCTGTGTATCTAATCCTCTCCTGTGTGATACTGTCTGCTGAGCTGTGTATCTAATCCTCTCCTGTGTGATACTGTCTGCTGAGCAGTGTATCTAATCCTCTCCTGTGTGATACTGTCAGCTGAGCTGTGTATCTAATCCTCTCCTGTGAGATACTGTCTGCTGAGCCGTGTATCTAATCCACTCCTGTGTGATACTGTCTGCTGAGCCATGTATCTAATCCAATGCTGTGTGATACTGTCTGCTGAGCTGTGTATCTAATCCTCTCCTGTGTGATACTGTCTGATGAACTGTGTATCTAATCCTATCCTGTGTGATACTGTCAGCTGAGCTGTGTATCTAATATTCTCCTGTGTGATACTGTCTGATGAACTGTGTATCTAATCCTCTCATGTGTGATACTGTCTGCTGAGCTGTGTATCTAATCCTCTCCTGTGTGATACTGTCTGCTGAGCTGTGTATCTAATCTTATACTGTGTGATACTGTCTGCTGAGCTGTGTATCTATTCCACTCCTGTGTGATACTGTCTGCTGAGCTGTGTATCTAATCCTATCCTGTGTGATACTGTCTGCTGAGCTGTGTATCTTATCCTCTCCTGTGTGATACTGTCTGCTGAGCCGTGTATCTAATCCTATCCTGTGTGATACTGTCTGCTGAGCTGTGTATCTATTCCACTCCTGTGTGATACTGTCTGCTGAGCTGTGTATCTAATCCTATGCTGTGTGATACTGTCTGCTGAGCTGCGTATCTAATCCTATGCTGTGTGATACTGTCTGCTGAGCTGTGTTTCTAATCCCCTCCTGTGTGATACTGTCTGCTGACCTGTGTATCTAATCCTATGCTGTGTGATACTGTCTGCTGAGCTGTGTATCTAATCCTATCCTGTGTGATACTGTCTGCTGAGCAGTGTATCTAATACTCTCCTGTGTGATACTGTCTGCTAAGCCGTGTATCTAATCCTTTCCTGTGTGATACTGTGTGCTGAGCTGTGTATCTAATCCTCTCCTGTGTGTTGCTGTCTGCTGAGCTGTGTATCTAATCCTCTCCTGTGTGATACTGTCTGCTGAGCTGTGTATCTAATCCTCTCCTGTGTGATACTGTCTGATGAGCTGTGTATCTAATCCTATGCTGTGTGATACTGTCTGCTGAGCTGTGTATTTAATCCTATGCTGTGTATCTAATCCTCTCCTGTGTGATAATGTCTGCTGAGCCATGTATCTAATCCTCTCCTGTGTGATACTGTCTGCTGAGCTGTGTATCTAATCCTCTCCTGTGTGATACTGTCTGCTGAGCCGTGTATCTAATCCTATCCTGTGTGATACTGTCTGCTGAGCCGTGTATCTAATCCTATCCTGTGTGATACTGTCTGCTGAGCTGTATATCTAATCCACTCCTGTGTGATACTGTCAGCTGAGCTGTGTATCTAATCCTCTCCTTTGTGATACCGTCTGCTGAGCTATGTATCTAATCCTGTCCTGTGTGATACTGTCTGCTGAGCTGTATATCTAATCCACTCCTGTGTGATACTGTCAGCTGAGCTGTGTATCTAATCCTCTCCTGTGTGTTGCTGTCTGCTGAGCCGTGTATCTAATCCTCTCCTGTGTGATACTGTCTGCTGAGCTATGTATCTAATCTTCTCCTGTGTGATACTGTCTGATGAGCTGTGTATCTATTCCTCTCCTGTGTAATACCGGCTGCTGAGCTGTGTATCTAATCCTATCCTGTGTGATACGGTCTGCTGAGCTGTGTATCTAATCCTCTCCTCTGTGATACTGTCTGATGAACTGTGTATCTAATTCTATCCTGTTTGATACGGTCTGCTGAGCTGTGTATCTAATCCTGTCCTGTGTGATACTGTCTGCTGAGCTGTGTATCTAATCCTATGCTGTGTGATACTGTCTGCTGAGCTGTGTATCTACTCCTATGCTGTGTGATACTGTCTGCTGAGCTGTGTATCTAATCCTATCCTGTGTGATACTGTCTGCTGAGCTGTGTATCTAATCCTATCCTGTGTGATACTCTCTGCTGAGCCGTGTATCTAATCCTCTCCTGTGTGATACTGTCAGCTGAGCTGTGTATCTAATCCTCTCCTGTGTGATACTGTCAGCTGAGCCGTGTATCTAATCCTCTCCTGTGCGTTCTTTCTGCTGAGCCGTGTATCTAATCCTCTCCTGTGTGATACTGTCTGCTGAGCCGTGTATTTAATCCTATCCTGTGTGATACTGTCTGCTGAGCTGTGTATCTAATCCTATCCTGTGATATTGTCTGCTGAGCTGTGTATCTAATCCTGTCCTGTGTGATACAGTCTGCTGAGCTGTGTATCTAATCCTGTCCTGTGTGATACTGTCTGCTGAGCTGTGTATCTAATCCTATCCTGTGATATTGTCTGCTGAGCTGTGTATCTAATCCTGTCCTGTGTGATACTGTCTGCTGAGCTGTGTATCTTATCCTATCCTGTGTGATACTGTCTGCTGAGCTGTGTATCTAATCCTATCCTGTGATATTGTCTGCTGAGCTGTGTACCTAATCCTGTCCTGTGTGATACAGTCTGCTGAGCTGTGTATCTAATGCTGTCCTGTGTGATACTGTCTGCTGAGCTGTGTATCTAATCCTATCCTGTGTGATACTGTCTGCTGAGCTGTGTATCTAATCCTGTCCTGTGTGATACTGTCTGCTGAGTCGTGTATTTAATCCTATCCTGTGTGATACTGTCTGCTGAGCTGTGTATCTAATCCTATCCTGTGTGATACTGTCTGCTGAGCTGTGTATCTAATCCTATCATGTGTGATATTGTCTGCTGAGCTGTGTATCTAATCCTGTCCTGTGTGATACAGTCTGCTGAGCTGTGTATCTAATGCTGTCCTGTGTGATACTGTCTGCTGAGCTGTGTATCTAGTCCTCTCCTGTGTGATACTGTCTGCTGAGCTGTGTATCTAATCCTATCCTGTGTGATACTGTCCGCTGAGCTATGTATCTAATCCTCTCCTGTGTGATACTGTCTGCTGAGCCGTGTATCTAATCCTCTCCTGTGTGATACTGTCTGCTGAGCCGTGTATTTAATCCTATCCTGTGTGATACTGTCTGCTGAGCTGTGTATCTAATCCTATCCTGTGTGATACTGTCTGCTGAGCTGTGTATCTAATCCTATACTGTGTGATACTGTCTGCTGAGCTGTGTATCTAATCCTATCCTGTGTGATACTGTCTGCTGAGCTGTGTATCTAATCCTGTCCTGTGTGATACAGTCTGCTGAGCTGTGTACCTAATGCTGTCCTGTGATACTGTCTGCTGAGCTGTGTATCTAATCCTATCCTGTGTGATACTGTCTGCTGAGCTGTGTATCTAATCCTCTCCTGTGTGATACTGTCTGCTGAGCTGTGTATCTAATCTTATCCTGTGTGATACTGTCCGCTGAGCTATGTATCTAATCCTTTCCTGTGTGATGCTGTGTATCTAAACCTATCCTGTGTGATACTGTCTGCTGAGCTGTGTATCTAATCCTACCCTGTGTGATACTGTCTGCTGAGCTGTATATCTAATCCACTCCTGTGTGATACTCTCTGCTGATCTGTGCATCTAATCCTTTCCTGTGTGATACCGTCTGCTGAGCTATGTATCTAATCCTGTCCTGTGTGATACTGTCTGCTGAGCTGTATCTCTAATCCTGTCCTGTGTGATACTGTCTGCTGAACTGTATCTCTAATCCTACCCTGTGTGATACCGTCTGCTGAGCTGTGTATCTAATCCTCTCCTGTGTGATACCGTCTGCTGAGCTGTGTATCTAATCCTCTCGTGTGATACTGTCTGCTGAGCTGTGCATCTAATCCTATCCTGTGTGATACTGTCTGCTGAGCGGTGTATCTAATCCTCTCCTGTGTGATACTGTCTGATGAGCTGTGTATCTAATCCTCTCCTGTGTGATACTGTCTGAAGAGCTGTGTATCTAATCCTCTCCTGTGTGATACTGTCTGCTGAGCTGTGTATCTAATCCACTCCTGTGTGATACTGTCAGCTGAGCTGTGTATCTAATCCTCTCCTGTGTGATACTGTCAGCTGAGCTGTGTATCTAATCCTATCCTGTGTGATACTGTCAGCTGAGCTGTGTATCTAATCCTCTCCTGTGTGATACTGTCAGCTGAGCTGTGTATCTAATCCTCTCCTGTGTGATACCGTCTGCTGAGCTATGTATCTAATCCTGTCCTGTGTGATACTGTCTGCTGAGCTGTATCTCTAATCCTACCCTGTGTGATACGGTCTGCGGAGCTATGTATCTAATCCTCTCCTGTGTGATACTGTCTGCTGAGCCGTGTATCTATTCCTATACTGTGTGATACTGTCTGCTGAGCAGTGTATCTAATCTTATACTGTGTGATACTGTCTGCTGAGCCGTGTATCTATTCCACTCCTGTGTGATACTGTCTGCTGAGCTGTGTATCTAATCATATGCTGTGTGATACTGTCTGCTGAGCTGTGTATCTAATCCTATCCTGTGTGATACCATCTGCTGAGCCATGTATCTAATCCTATGCTGTGTATATAATCCTCTGTGTGATACTGTCTGCTGAGCAGTGTATCTATTCCTCTCCTGTGTGATACCATCTGCTGAGCCATGTATCTAATCCTATGCTGTGTGATACTGTCTGCTGAGCTGTGTATTTAATCCTATGCTGTGTATCTAAGCCTCTCCTGTGTGATACTGTCTGCTGAGCCATGTATCTAATCCTCTCCTGTGTGATACTGTCTGCTGAGCTGTGTATCTAATCCTATCCTGTGTGATACTGTCTGCTGAGCTGTGTATCTAATCCTATCCTGTGTGATACTATCTGCTGAGCTGTATATCTAATCCTCTCCTGTGTGATACTGTCTGCTGAGCTGTATATCTAATCCTATCCTGTGTGATACTGTCAGCTGAGCTGTGTATCTAATCCTCTCCTGTGTGATACTGTCAGCTGAGCTGTGTATCTAATCCTCTCCTGTGTGATACTGTCAGCTGAGCTGTGTATCTAATCCTCTCCTGTGTGATACTGTCTGCTGAGCTGTATCTCTAATCCTACCCTGTGTGATGCTGGCTGCGGAGCCGTGTATCTAATCCTCTCCTGTGTGATAATGTCTGCTGAGCTATGTATCTAATCCTCTCCTGTGTGATACTGTATGCTGAGCCATGTATCTAATCCTATCCTGTGTGACACTGTCTGCTGAGCTGTGTATCTAATCCTATGCTGTGTGATACTGTCTGCTGAGCTGTGTATCTAATCCTCTCCTGTGTGATACTGTCTGATGAGCTGTGTATCTAATCCTCTCCTGTGTAATACCGGCTGCTGATCTGTGTATCTAATCCTATCCTGTGTGATACGGTCTGCTGAGCTGTGTATCTAATCCTATCCTGTGTGATACTGTCTGCTGAGCTGTGTATCTAATCCTATCCTGTGTGATATTTTCTGCTGAGCTGTGTATCTAATCCTGTCCTGTGTGATACAGTCTGCTGAGCCGTGTATCTAATCCTCTCCTGTGTGATACCGTCTGCTGAGCTGTGTATCTAATCCTATCCTGTGTGATACTGTCTGCTGAGCTGTGTATCTAATCCTATCCTGTGTGATATTTTCTGCTGAGCTGTGTATCTAATCCTGTCCTGTGTGATACAGTCTGGGGAGCCGTGTATCTAATCCTCTCCTGTGTGATACTGTCTGCTGAGCTGTGTATCTAATAATGTCCTGTGTGATACTGTCAGCTGAGCTGTGTATCTAATCCTCTCCTGTGTGATACTGTCTGCTGAGCTGTGTATCTAATCCTTTCCTGTGTGATACTGTCTGCTGAGCTGTGTATTTAATCCTATCCTGTGTGATACTGTCTGCTGAGCTGTGTATCTAATCCTCTCCTGTGTGATACTGTCTTCTGAGCTGTATCTCTAATCCTGTCCTGTGTGATACTGTCAGCTGAGCTGTGTATATAATCCTATCCTGTGTGATACTGTCTGCTGAGCTGTGTATCTAATCCTATCCTGTGTGATACTGTCTGCTGAGCTGTATCTCTAATCCTACCCTGTGTGATACCATCTGCTGAGCTGTGTATCTAATCCTCTCCTGTGTGATACTGTCTGCTGAGCTGTGTATCTAATCCTCTCCTGTGTGATACTGTCTGCTGAGCTGTGTATCTAATCCTCTCCTGTGTGATACTGTCTGCTGAGCAGTGTATCTAAACCTCTCCTGTGTGATACTGTCAGCTGAGCTGTGTATCTAATCCTCTCCTGTGTGATACTGTCTGCTGAGCTGTGTATCTAATCCTCTCCTGTGTGATACTGTCTGATGAGCCGTGTATCTAATCCACTCCTGTGTGATACTGTCTGCTGAGCCATGTATCTAATCCAATGCTGTGTGATACTGTCTGCTGAGCTGTGTATCCAATCCTCTCCTGTGTGATACTGTCTGATGAACTGTGTATCTAATCCTCTCATGTGTGATACTGTCAGCTGAGCTGTGTATCTAATCTTCTCCTGTGTGATACTGTCTGATGAACTGTGTATCTAATCCTCTCATGTGTGATACTGTCTGCTGAGCTGTGTATCTAATCTTATACTGTGTGATACTGTCTGCTGAGCTGTGTATCTATTCCACTCCTGTGTGATACTGTCTGCTGAGCTGTGTATCTAATCCTATGCTGTGTGATACTGTCTGCTGAGCAGTGTTTCTTATCCTCTCCTGTGTGATACTGTCTGCTGAGCCGTGTATCTAATCCTATCCTGTGTGATACTGTGTGCTGAGCTGTGTATCTATTCCACTCCTGTGTGATACTGTCTGCTGAGCTGTGTATCTAATCCTATGCTGTGTGATACAGTCTGCTGAGCTGCGTATCTAATCCTATGCTGTGTGATACTGTCTGCTGAGCTGTGTTTCTAATCCCCTCCTGTGTGATACTGTCTGCTGAGCTGTGTATCTAATCCTATCCTGTGTGATACTGTCTGCTGAGCTGTTTATCTAATCCTCTCCTGTGTGATACTGTCTGCTAAGCCGTGTATCTAATCCTTTCCTGTGTGATACTGTGTGCTGAGCTGTGTATCTAATCCTCTCCTGTGTGTTGCTGTCTGCTGAGCTGTGTATCTAATCCTCTCCTGTGTGATACTGTCTGCTGAGCTGTGTATCTAATCCTCTCCTGTGTGATACTGTCTGCTGAGCTGTGTATCTAATCCTATGCTGTGTGATACTGTCTGCTGAGCTGTGTATTTAATCCTATGCTGTGTATCTAATCCTCTCCTGTGTGATAATGTCTGCTGAGCCATGTATCTAATCCTCTCCTGTGTGATACTGTCTACTGAGCTGTGTATCTAATCCTCTCCTGTGTGATACTGTCTGCTGAGCCGTGTATCTAATCCTATCCTGTGTGATACTGTCTGCTGAGCCGTGTATCTAATCCTATCCTGTGTGATACTGTCTGCTGAGCTGTATATCTAATCCACTCCTGTGTGATACTGTCAGCTGAGCTGTGTATCTAATCCTCTCCTTTGTGATACCGTCTGCTGAGCTATGTATCTAATCCTGTCCTGTGTGATACTGTCTGCTGAGCTGTATATCTAATCCACTCCTGTGTGATACTGTCAGCTGAGCTGTGTATCTAATCCTCTCCTGTGTGTTGCTGTCTGCTGAGCTGTGTATCTAATCCTCTCCTGTGTGATACTGTCTGCTGAGCTATGTATCTAATCTTCTCCTATGTGATACTGTCTGATGAGCTGTGTATCTATTCCTCTCCTGTGTAATACCGGCTGCTGAGCTGTGTATCTAATCCTATCCTGTGTGATACGGTCTGCTGAGCTGTGTATCTAATCCTCTCCTCTGTGATACTGTCTGATGAACTGTGTATCTAATCCTATCCTGTTTGATACGGTCTGCTGAGCTGTGTATCTAATCCTGTCCTGTGTGATACTGTCTGCTGAGCTGTGTATCTAATCCTATGCTGTGTGATACTGTCTGCTGAGCTGTGTATCTACTCCTATGCTGTGTGATACTGTCTGCTGAGCTGTGTATCTAATCGTATCCTGTGTGATACTCTCTGCTGAGCCGTGTATCTAATCCTCTCCTGTGTGATACTGTCAGCTGAGCTGTGTATCTAATCCTCTCCTGTGCGTTCTTTCTGCTGAGCCGTGTATCTAATCCTCTCCTGTGTGATACTGTCTGCTGAGCCGTGTATTTAATCCTATCCTGTGTGATACTGTCTGCTGAGCTGTGTATCTAATCCTATCCTGTGATATTGTCTGCTGAGCTGTGTATCTAATCCTGTCCTGTGTGATACAGTCTGCTGAGCTGTGTATCTAATCCTGTCCTGTGTGATACTGTCTGCTGAACTGTGTATCTTATCCTATCCTGTGTGATACTGTCTGCTGAGCTGTGTATCTAATCCTATCCTGTGATATTGTCTGCTGAGCTGTGCATCTAATCCTGTCCTGTGTGATACAGTCTGCTGAGCTGTGTATCTAATGCTGTCCTGTGTGATACTGTCTGCTGAGCTGTGTATCTAATCCTATCCTGTGTGATACTGTCTGCTGAACTGTGTATCTAATCCTATCCTGTCCTGTGTGATACTGTCTGCTGAGTTGTGTATTTAATCCTATCCTGTGTGATACTGTCTGCTGAGCTGTGTATCTAATCCTGTCCTGTGTGATACTGTCTGCTGAGCTGTGTATCTAATCCTATCCTGTGTGATATTGTCTGCTGAGCTGTGTATCTAATCCTGTCCTGTGTGATACAGTCTGCTGAGCTGTGTATCTAATGCTGTCCTGTGTGATACTGTCTGCTGAGCTGTGTATCTAATCCTCTCCTGTGTGATACTGTCTGCTGAGCTGTGTATCTAATCCTATCCTGTGTGATACTGTCCGCTGAGCTATGTATCTAATCCTCTCCTGTGTGATACTGTCTGCTGAGCCGTGTATCTAATCCTCTCCTGTGTGATACTGTCTGCTGAGCCGTGTATTTAATCCTATCATGTGTGATACTGTCTGCTGAGCTGTGTATCTAATCCTATCCTGTGTGATACGGTCTGCTGAGCTGTGTATCTAATCCTATACTGTGTGATACTGTCTGCTGAGCTGTGTATCTAATCCTATACTGTGTGATACTGTCTGCTGAGCTGTGTATCTAATCCTATCCTGTGTGATACTGTCTGCTGAGCTGTGTATCTAATCCTGTCCTGTGTGATACAGTCTGCTGAGCTGTGTATCTAATGCTGTCCTGTGATAGTGTCTGCTGAGCTGTGTATCTAATCCTATCCTGTGTGATACTGTCTGCTGAGCTGTGTATTTAATCCTATCCTGTGTGATACTGTCTGCTGAGCTGTGTATCTAATCTTATCCTGTGTGATACTGTCCGCTGAGCTATGTATCTAATCCTCTCCTGTGTGATGCTGTGTATCTAAACATATCCTGTGTGATACTGTCTGCTGAGCTGTGTATCTAATCCTACCCTGTGTGATACTGTCTGCTGAGCTGTATATCTAATCCACTCCTGTGTGATACTGTCAGCTGAGCTGTGTATCTAATCCTCTCCTGTGTGATACTGTCTGCTGATCTGTGCATCTAATCCTTTCCTGTGTGATACCGTCTGCTGAGCTATGTATCTAATCCTGTCCTGTGTGATACTGTCTGCTGAGCTGTATCTCTAATCCTGTCCTGTGTGATACTGTCTGCTGAACTGTATCTCTAATCCTACCCTGTGTGATAACGTCTGCTGAGCTGTGTATCTAATCCTCTCCTGTGTGATACCGTCTGCTGAGCTGTGTATCTAATCCTCTCGTGTGATACTGTCTGCTGAGCTGTGCATCTAATCCTATCCTGTGTGATACTGTCTGCTGAGCGGTGTATCTAATCCTCTCCTGTGTGATACTGTCTGATGAGCTGTGTATCTAATCCTCTCCTGTGTGATACTGTCTGAAGAGCTGTGTATCTAATCCTCTCGTGTGATACTGTCTGATGAACTGTGTATCTAATTCTATCCTGTGTGATACTGTCTGCTGAGCTGTGTTTCTCATCCCGCCCTGTGCGATACTGTCTGCTGAGCTGTGTATCTAATCCACTCCTGTGTGATGCTGTCTGCTGAGCCATGTATCTAATCCAATGCTGTGTGATACTGTCTGCTGAGCTGTGTATCTAATCCTCTCCTGTGTGATACTGTCTGCTGAGCTGTGTATCTAATCCTCTCCTGTATGATACTGTCTGATGAACTGTGTATCTAATCCTCTCCTGTGTGATACTGTCAGCTGAGCTGTGTATCTAATCCTCTCATGTGTGATATGTCTGCTGAGCTGTGTATCTAATCCTCTCCTGTGTGATACTGTCTGCTGAGCTGTGTATCTAATCCTCTCCTGTGTGATACTGTCTGCTGAGCTGTGCATCTAATCCTCTCCTGTGTGATACTGTCTGCTGAGCTGTGTATCTAATCCTCTCCTGTGTGATACTGTCTGCTGAGCTGTGTATCTAATCCTCTCCTGTGTGATACTGTCTGATGAGCTGTGTATCTAATCCTCTCCTGTGTGATACTGTCAGCTGAGCTGTGTATCTAATCCTCTCCTGTGTGATACTGTCTGATGAGCTGTGTATCTAATCCTCTCCTGTGTGATACTGTCTGAAGAGCTGTGTATCTAATCCTCTCCTGTGTGATACTGTCTGCTGAGCCGTGTATCTAATTCTTTCCAGTGTGATACTGTGTGCTGAGCTGTGTATCTAATCCTCTCATGTGTGATATGTCTGCTGAGCTGTGGATCTAATCCCCTCCTGTGTGATACTGTCTGCTGTGCTGTGTATCTAATCCTCTTCTGTGTGATACTGTCTGATGAACTGTGTATCTAATCCTATCCTGTGCGATACTGTCTGCTGAGCCGTGTATCTAATCCACTCCTGTGTGATACTGTCTGCTGAGCTGTGTATCTAATCCTATGCTGTGTGATACTGTCTGATGAACTGTGTATCTAATCCTCTCATGTGTGATACTGTCAGCTGAGCTGTGTATCTAATCTTCTCCTGGCTGCTACTGTCTGCTGAGCTGTGTATCTAATCCTCTCCTGTGTGATACTGTCAGCTGAGCTGTGTATCTAATCCTCTCCTGTGTGATACCGTCTGCTGAGCTATGTATCTAATCCTGTCCTGTGTGATACTGTCTGCTGAGCTGTATCTCTAATCCTACCCTGTGTGATACGGTCTGCGGAGCCGTGTATCTAATCCTATCCTGTGTGATACCATCTGCTGAGCAGTGTATCTAATCCTATGCTGTGTGATACTGTCTGCTAAGCTGTGTATTTAATCCTATGCTGTGTATCTAATCCTCTCCTGTGTGATAATGTCTGCTGAGCCATTTATCTAATCCTCTCCTGTGTGATACTGTCTGCTGAGCTGTGTATCTAATCCTATCCTGTGTGATACTGTCTGCTGAGCTGTGTATCTAATCCTATCCTGTGTGATACTGTCTGCTGAGCTGTATATCTAATCCACTCCTGTGTGATACTGTCAGCTGAGCTGTGTATCTAATCCTCTCCTGTGTGATACTGTCAGCTGAGCTGTGTATCTAATCCTCTCCTGTGTGATAATGTCTGCTGAGCTATGTATCTAATCCTCTCCTGTGTGACACTGTCTGCTGAGCCATGTATCTAATCCTATCCTGTGTGACACTGTCTGCTGAGCTGTGTATCTAATCCTCTCCTGTGTGATAATGTCTGCTGAGCTATGTATCTAATCCTCTCCTGTGTGATACTGTATGCTGAACCATGTATCTAATCCTCTCCTGTGTGATACTGTCTGCTGAGCTGTGTATCTTATCCTACCCTGTGTGATACTGTCTGCTAAGCAGTGTATCTAATCCTTTCCTGTGTGATACTGTGTGCTGAGCTGTGTATCTAATTCTCTCCTGTGTTTTGCTGTCTGCTGAGCCGTGTATCTAATCCTGTCCTGTGTGATACTGTCTGCTGAGATGTATATCTAATCCTTTCCTGTGTGATAGTGTGCTGAGCTGTGTATCTAATCCTCTCCTGTGTGATACTGTGTGCTGAGCTGTGTATCTAATCCTCTCCTGTGTGATACTGTCTGCTGAGCCGTGTATCTAATTCTTTCCTGTGTGATAGTGTGCTGAGCTGTGTATCTAGTCCTCTCCTGTGTGATACGGTCTGCTGTGCTGTGTATCTAATCCTCTCTTGTGTGATACTGTCTGATGAACTGTGTATCTAATCCTATCCTGTGCGATACTGTCTGCTGAGCCGTGTATCTAATCCACTCCTGTGTGATACTGTCTGCTGAGCTGTGTATCTAATCCTCTCCTGTGTGATACTGTCTGATGAACTGTGTATCTAATCCTCTCCTGTGTGATACTGTCTGCTGAGCTATGTATCTAATCCTCTCCTGTGCGTTCTTTCTGCTGAGCCGTGTATCTAATCCTCTCCTGTGTGATACTGTCTGCTGAGCTGTGTATCTAATCCTATCCTGTGTGATACTGTCTGCTGAGCTGTATCTCTAATCCTATCCTGTGTGATATTATCTGCTGAGCTGTGTATCTAATCCTATCCTGTGTGATATTGTCTGCTGAGCTGTGTATCTAATCCTGTCCTGTGTGATACTGTCTGCTGAGCTGTGTATCTAGTCCTATCCTGTGTGATATTGTCTGCTGAGCTGTGTATCTAATCCTGTCCTCTGTGATACAGTCTGCTGAGCTGTGTATCTAATGCTGTCCTGTGTGATACTGTCTGCTGAGCTGTGTATCTAATCCTCTCCTGTGTGATACTGTCTGCTGAGCTGTGTATCTAATCCTATCCTGTGTGATACTGTCCGCTGAGCTATGTATCTAATCCTCTCCTGTGTGATACTGTCTGCTGAGCCGTGTATCTAATACTCTCCTGTGTGATACTGTCTGCTGAGCCGTGTATTTAATCCTATCCTGTGTGATACTGTCTGCTGAGCTGTGTATCTAATCCTATCCTGTGTGATACTGTGTGCTGAGCTGTGTATCTAATCCTGTCCTGTGTGATACAGTCTGCTGAGCTGTGTATCTAATGCTGTCCTGTGATACTGTCTGCTGAGCTGTGTATCTAATCCTATCCTGTTTGATACTGTCTGCTGAGCTGTGTATCTAATCCTGTCCTGTGTGATACCGTCTGCTGAGCTGTGTATTTAATCCTATCCTGTGTGATACTGTCTGCTGAGCTGTGTATCTAATCCTATCCTGTGAGATACTGTCCGCTGAGCTATGTATCTAATCCTCTCCTGTGTGATACTGTCTTCTGAGCTGTGTATCTAAACCTATCCTGTGTGATACTGTCTGCTGAGCTGTGTATCTAATCCTACCCTGTGTGATACTGTCTGCTGAGCTGTATATCTAATCCACTCCTGTGTGATACTGTCAGCTGAGCTGTGTATCTAATCCTCTCCTGTGTGATACTGTCTGCTGAGCTGTGCATCTAATCCTTTCCTGTGTGATACCGTCTGCTGAGCTTTGTATCTAATCCTGTCCTGTGTGATACTGTCTGCTGAGCTGTGTATCTAATCCTCTCCTGTGTGATACTGTCTGCTGAGCTGTGTATCTAATCCTCTCCTGTGTGATACTGTCTGCTGAGCTGTGCATCTAATCCTATCCTGTGTGATACTGTCTGCTGAGCTGTGTATCTAATCCTCTCCTGTGTGATACTGTCTGATGAGCTGTGTATCTAATCCTCTCCTGTGTGATACTGTCTGATGAGCTGTGTATCTAATCCTCTCGTGTGATACTGTCTGATGAACTGTGTATCTAATTCTATCCTGTGTGATACTGTCTGCTGAGCCGTGTATCTAATCCCGCCATGTGCGATACTGTCTGCTGAGCTGTGTATCTAATCCACTCCTGTGTGATGCTGTCTGCTGAGCCGTGTATCTAATCCAATGCTGTGTGATACTGTCTGCTGAGCTGTGTATCTAATCCTCTCCTGTGTGATACTGTCTGCTGAGCTGTGTATCTAATCCTCTCCTGTGTGATACTGTCTGATGAACTGTGTATCTAATCCTCTCCTGTGTGATACTGTCAGCTGAGCTGTGTATCTAATCCTCTCATGTGTGATACTGTCTGCTGAGCTGTGTATCTAATCCTCTCCTGTGTGATACTGTCTGCTGAGCTGTGTATCTAATCCTCTCCTGTGTGATACTGTCTGCTGAGCTGTGTATCTAATCCTCTCCTGTGTGATACTGTCTGCTGAGCTGTGTATCTAATCCTCTCCTGTGTGATACTGTCTGCTGAGCTGTGTATCTAATCCTCTCCTGTGTGATACTGTCTGATGAGCTGTGTATCTAATCCTCTCCTGTGTGATACTGTCTGATGAGCTGTATATCTAATCCTCTCCTGTGTGATACTGTCTGCTGAGCCGTGTATCTAATTCTTTCCAGTGTGATACTGTGTGCTGAGCTGTGTATCTAATCCTCTCCTGTGTGATACTGTCTGCTGTGCTGTGTATCTAATCCTCTTCTGTGTGATACTGTCTGATGGACTGTGTATCTAATCCTATCCTGTGCGATACTGTCTGCTGAGCCGTGTATCTAATCCACTCCTGTGTGATACTGTCTGCTGAGCTGTGTATCTAATCCTATCCTGTGTGATATGTCTGCTGAGCTGTGTATCTAATCCTCTCCTGTGTGATACTGTCTGATGAACTGTGTATCTAATCCTCTCCTGTGTGATACTGTTTGATGAGCTGTGTATCTAATCCTCTCCTGTGTGATACTGTCTGCTGAACTGTGTATCTAATCCTATCCTGTGTGATACTGTCTGCTGAGCTGTGTATCTAATCCTCTCATGTGTGATACTGTCTGCTGAGCTGTGTATCTAATCCTCTCCTGTGTGATACTGTCTGCTGAGCTGTGTATCTAATCCTATCCTGTGTGATACCATCTGCTGAGCTGTGTATCTAATCCTCTCCTGTGTGATACTGTCTGCTGAGCTGTGTATCTAATCCTATCCTGTGTGATACTGTCCGCTGAGCTATGTATCTAATCCTCTCCTGTGTGATACTGTCTGCTGAGCCGTGTATCTAATACTCTCCTGTGTGATACTGTCTGCTGAGCTGTGTATCTAATCCTATCCTGTGTGATACTGTCTGCTGAGCTGTGTATCTAATCTTATCCTGTGTGATATTGTCTGCTGAGCTGTGTATCTAATCCTGTCCTGTGTGATACAGTCTGCTGAGCTGTGTATCTAATCCTATCCTGTGATACTGTCTGCTGAGCTGTGTATCTAATCCTATCCTGTTTGATACTGTCTGCTGAGCTGTGTATCTAATCCTGTCCTGTGTGATACCGTCTGCTGAGCTGTGTATTTAATCCTATCCTGTGTGATACTGTCTGCTGAGCTGTGTATCTAATCCTATCCTGTGAGATACTGTCCGCTGAGCTGTGTATCTAAACCTCTCCTGTGTGATACTGTCTGCTGAGCTGTGTATCTAATCCTACCCTGTGTGATACTGTCTGCTGAGCTGTATATCTAATCCACTCCTGTGTGATACTGTCAGCTGAGCTGTGTATCTAATCCTCTCCTGTGTGATACTGTCTGCTGAGCTGTGCATCTAATCCTTTCCTGTGTGATACCGTCTGCTGAGCTGTGTATCTAATCCTCTCCTGTGTGATACTGTCTGCTGAGCTGTGTATCTAATCCTCTCCTGTGTGATACTGTCTGATGAGCTGTGTATCTAATCCTCTCCTGTGTGATACTGTCTGCTGAGCTGTGTATCTAATCCTCTCCTGTGTGATACTGTATGCTGAGCTGTGCATCTAATCCTATCCTGTGTGATACTGTCTGCTGAGCCGTGTATCTAATCCACTCCTGTGTGATACTGTCTGCTGAGCTGTGTATCTAATACACTCCTGTGTGATACTGTCTGATGAACTGTGTATCTAATCCTCTCCTGTGTGATACTGTTTGATGAGCTGTGTATCTAATCCTCTCCTGTGTGATACTGTCTGATGAACTGTGTATCTAATCGTCTCCTGTGTGATACTGTTTGATGAGCTGTGTATCTAATCCTCTCCTGTGTGATACTGTCTGCTGAGCTGTGTATCTAATCCTCTCATGTGTGATACTGTCTGCTGAGCTGTGTATCTAATCCTCTCCTGTGTGATACTGTCTGCTGAGCTGTGTATCTAATCCTCTCCTGTGTGATACTGTCTGCTGAGCTGTGCATCTAATCCTATCCTGTGTGATACTGTCTGCTGAGCTGTGTATCTAATCCTCTCCTGTGTGATACTGTCTGATGAGCCATGTATCTAATCCTCTCCTGTGTGATACTGTCTGCTGAGCTATGTATCTAATACTCTCCTGTGTGATACTGTCTGAAGAGCTGTGTATCTAATCCTCTCCTGTGTGATACTGTCTGCTGAGCCGTGTATCTAATTCTTTCCAGTGTGATACTGTGTGCTGAGCTGTGTATCTAATCCTCTCCTGTGTGATACTGTCTGCTGTGCTGTGTATCTAATCCTCTTCTGTGTGATACTGTCTGATGGACTGTGTATCTAATCCTATCCTGTGCGATACTGTCTGCTGAGCCGTGTATCTAATCCACTCCTGTGTGATACTGTCTGCTGAGCTGTGTATCTAATACACTCCTGTGTGATACTGTCTGCTGAGCTGTGTATCTAATCCTCTCCTGTGTGATACTGTCTGATGAACTGTGTATCTAATCCTCTCCTGTGTGATACTGTTTGATGAACTGTGTATCTAATCCTCTCCTGTGTGATACTGTCTGCTGAACTGTGTATCTAATCCTCTCCTGTGTGATACTGTCTGCTGAGCTGTGTATCTAATCCTCTCCTGTGTGATACTGTCTGCTGAGCTGTGTATCTAATCTTCTCCTGTGTGATACTGTCTGCTGAGCTGTGTATCTAATCCTCTCCTGTGTGATACTGTCTGATGAGCTGTGTATCTAATCCTCTCATGTGTGATACTGTCTGATGAACTGTGTATCTAATCCTCTCATGTGTGATACTGTTTGATGAACTGTGTATCTAATCCTCTCCTGTGTGATACTGTCTGCTGAACTGTGTATCTAATCCTCTCCTGTGTGATACTGTCTGCTGAGCTGTGTATCTAATCCTCTCCTGTGTGATACTGTCTGCTGAGCTGTGTATCTAATCCTCTCCTGTGTGATACTGTCTGCTGAGCCGTGTATCTAATTCTTTCCAGTGTGATACTGTGTGCTGAGCTGTGTATCTAATCCTCTCCTGTGTGATACTGTCTGCTGTGCTGTGTATCTAATCCTCTTCTGTGTGATACTGTCTGATGGACTGTGTATCTAATCCTATCCTGTGCGATACTGTCTGCTGAGCCGTGTATCTAATCCACTCCTGTGTGATACTGTCTGCTGAGCTGTGTATCTAATACACTCCTGTGTGATACTGTCTGCTGAGCTGTGTATCTAATCCTCTCCTGTGTGATACTGTCTGATGAACTCTGTATCTAATCCTCTCCTGTGTGATACTGTTTGATGAGCTGTGTATCTAATCCTCTCCTGTGTGATACTGTCTGATGAACTCTGTATCTAATCCTATCCTGTGTGATATGTCTGCTGAGCTGTGTATCTAATCCTCTCCTGTGTGATACTGTCTGATGAACTCTGTATCTAATCCTCTCCTGTGTGATACTGTTTGATGAGCTGTGTATCTAATCCTCTCCTGTGTGATACTGTCTGCTGAGCTGTGTATCTAATCCTCTCATGTGTGATACTGTCTGCTGAGCTGTGTATCTAATCCTCTCCTGTGTGATACTGTCTGCTGAGCTGTGTATCTAATCCTCTCCTGTGTGATACTGTCTGCTGAGCTGTGTATCTAATCCTATCCTGTGTGATACTGTCCGCTGAGCTATGTATCTAATCCTCTCCTGTGTGATACTGTCTGCTGAGCCGTGTATCTAATACTCTCCTGTGTGATACTGTCTGCTGAGCTGTGTATCTAATCCTCTCATGTGTGATACTGTCTGCTGAGCTGTGTATCTAATCCTCTCCTGTGTGATACTGTCTGCTGAGCTGTGTATCTAATCCTCTCCTGTGTGATACTGTCTGCTGAGCTGTGTATCTAATCCTCTCCTGTGTGATACTGTCTGCTGAGCCGTGTATCTAATACTCTCCTGTGTGATACTGTCTGCTGAGCTGTGTATCTAATCCTCTCATGTGTGATACTGTCTGCTGAGCTGTGTATCTAATCCTCTCCTGTGTGATACTGTCTGCTGAGCTGTGTATCTAATCCTCTCCTGTGTGATACTGTCTGCTGAGCTGTGTATCTAATCCTCTCCTGTGTGATACTGTCCGCTGAGCTATGTATCTAATCCTCTCCTGTGTGATACTGTCTGCTGAGCCGTGTATTTAATCCTATCCTGTGTGATACTGTCTGCTGAGCTGTGTATCTAATCCTATCCTGTGTGATACTGTCTGCTGAGCTGTGTATCTAATCCTATCCTGTGTGATATTGTCTGCTGAGCTGTGTATCTAATCCTGTCCTGTGTGATACTGTCAGCTGAGCTGTGTATTTAATCCTATCCTGTGTGATACTGTCTGCTGAGCTGTGTATCTAATCCTATCCTGTGAGATACTGTCCGCTGAGCTATGTATCTAATCCTCTCCTGTGTGATACTGTCTTCTGAGCTGTGTATCTAATCCTCTCCTGTGTGATACAGTCTGCTGAGCTGTGTATCTAATGCTGTCCTGTGATACTGTCTGCTGAGCTGTGTATCTAATCCTATCCTGTTTGATACTGTCTGCTGAGCTGTGTATCTAATCCTGTCCTGTGTGATACCGTCTGCTGAGCTGTGTATTTAATCCTATCCTGTGTGATACTGTCTGCTGAGCTGTGTATCTAATCCTCTCCTGTGTGATACTGTCTTCTGAGCTGTGTATCTAAACCTATCCTGTGTGATACTGTCTGCTGAGCTGTGTATCTAATCCTACCCTGTGTGATACTGTCTGCTGAGCTGTATATCTAATCCACTCCTGTGTGATACTGTCAGCTGAGCTGTGTATCTAATCCTCTCCTGTGTGATACTGTCTGCTGAGCTGTGCATCTAATCCTTTCCTGTGTGATACCGTCTGCTGAGCTTTGTATCTAATCCTGTCCTGTGTGATACTGTCTGCTGAGCTGTATTTCTAATCCTACCCTGTGTGATACCGTCTGCTGAGCTGTGTATCTAATCCTCTCCTGTGTGATACTGTCTGCTGAGCTGTGTATCTAATCCTCTCCTGTGTGATACTGTCTGCTGAGCTGTGTATCTAATCCTCTCCTGTGTGATACTGTCTGCTGAGCTGTGTATCTAATCCTCTCCTGTGTGATACTGTCTGCTGAGCTGTGCATCTAATCCTATCCTGTGTGATACTGTCTGCTGAGTTGTGTATCTAATCCTCTCCTGTGTGATACTGTCTGATGAGCTGTGTATCTAATCCTCTCCTGTGTGATACTGTCTGATGAGCTGTGTATCTAATCCTCTCGTGTGATACTGTCTGATGAACTGTGTATCTAATTCTATCCTGTGTGATACTGTCTGCTGAGCCGTGTATCTAATCCCGCCATGTGCGATACTGTCTGCTGAGCTGTGTATCTAATCCACTCCTGTGTGATGCTTTCTGCTGAGCCGTGTATCTAATCCAATGCTGTGTGATACTGTCTGCTGAGCTGTGTATCTAATCCTCTCCTGTGTGATACTGTCTGCTGAGCTGTGTATCTAATCCTCTCCTGTGTGATACTGTCTGATGAACTGTGTATCTAATCCTCTCCTGTGTGATACTGTCAGCTGAGCTGTGTATCTAATCCTCTCATGTGTGATACTGTCTGCTGAGCTGTGTATCTAATCCTCTCCTGTGTGATACTGTCTGCTGAGCTGTGTATCTAATCCTCTCCTGTGTGATACTGTCTGCTGAGCTGTGCATCTAATCCTATCCTGTGTGATACTGTCTGCTGAGCTGTGTATCTAATCCTCTCCTGTGTGATACTGTCTGATGAGCTGTGTATCTAATCCTCTCCTGTGTGATACTGTCTGAAGAGCTGTGTATCTAATCCTCTCCTGTGTGATACTGTCTGCTGAGCCGTGTATCTAATTCTTTCCAGTGTGATACTGTGTGCTGAACTGTGTATCTAATCCTCTCCTGTGTGATACTGTCTGCTGTGCTGTGTATCTAATCCTCTTCTGTGTGATACTGTCTGCTGAGCCGTGTATCTAATCCTATCCTGTGCGATACTGTCTGCTGAGCCGTGTATCTAATCCACTCCTGTGTGATACTGTCTGCTGAGCCGTGTATCTAATACACTCCTGTGTGATACTGTCTGCTGAGCTGTGTATCTAATCCTCTCCTGTGTGATACTGTCTGATGAACTGTGTATCTAATCCTCTCCTGTGTGATACTGTTTGATGAGCTGTGTATCTAATCCTCTCCTGTGTGATACTGTCTGCTGAGCTGTGTATCTAATCCTCTCATGTGTGATACTGTCTGCTGAGCTGTGTATCTAATCCTCTCCTGTGTGATACTGTCTGCTGAGCTGTGTATCTAATCCTCTCCTGTGTGATACTGTCTGCTGAGCTGTGCATCTAATCCTATCCTGTGTGATACTGTCTGCTGAGCTGTGTATCTAATCCTCTCCTGTGTGATACTGTCTGATGAGCCATGTATCTAATCCTCTCCTGTGTGATACTGTCTGCTGAGCTATGTATCTAATCCTCTCCTGTGTGATACTGTCTGAAGAGCTGTGTATCTAATCCTCTCCTGTGTGATACTGTCTGCTGAGCTGTGTATCTAATCCTCTCCTGTGTGATACTGTCTGCTGTGCTGTGTATCTAATCCTCTTCTGTGTGATACTGTCTGATGGACTGTGTATCTAATCCTATCCTGTGTGATACTGTCTGCTGAGCCGTGTATCTAATCCACTCCTGTGTGATACTGTCTGCTGAGCTGTGTATCTAATACACTCCTGTGTGATACTGTCTGCTGAGCTGTGTATCTAATCCTCTCCTGTGTGATACTGTCTGATGAACTGTGTATCTAATCCTCTCCTGTGTGATACTGTTTGATGAACTGTGTATCTAATCCTCTCCTGTGTGATACTGTCTGCTGAGCTGTGTATCTAATCCTATCCTGTGTGATACTGTCTGCTGAGTTGTGTATCTAATCCTCTCCTGTGTGATACTGTCTGCTGAGCTGTGTATCTAATCCTCTCCTGTGTGATACTGTCTGCTGAGCTGTGCATCTAATCCTATCCTGTGTGATACTGTCTGCTGAGCTGTGTATCTAATCCTCTCCTGTGTGATACTGTCTGATGAGCTGTGTATCTAATCCTCTCATGTGTGATACTGTCTGATGAACTGTGTATCTAATCCTCTCATGTGTGATACTGTCAGCTGAGCTGTGTATCTAATCTTCTCCTGTGTGATACTGTCTGATGAACGGTGTATCTAATCCTCTCCTGTGTGATACTGTCTGCTGAGCTGTGTATCTAATCCTCTCCTGTGTGATACTGTCTGATGAGCTGTGTATCTAATCCTCTCCTGTGTGATACTGTCTGATGAGCTGTGTATCTAATCCTATCCTGTGTGATACTGTCTGCTGAGCTGTGTATCTAATCCTATCCTGTGTGATATTGTCTGCTGAGCTGTGTATCTAATCCTGTCCTGTGTGATACAGTCTGCTGAGCTGTGTATCTAATGCTGTCCTGTGTGATACTGTCTGCTGAGCTGTGTATCTAATCCTATCCTGTGTGATACTGTCCGCTGAGCTATGTATCTAATCCTCTCCTGTGTGATACTGTCTGCTGAGCCGTGTATCTAATCCTCTCCTGTGTGATACTGTCTGCTGAGCCGTGTATCTAATCCTCTCCTGTGTGATACTGTCTGCTGAGCCGTGTATTTAATCCTATCCTGTGTGATACAGTCTGCTGAGCTGTGTATCTAATCCTATCCTGTGTGATACTGTCTGCTGAGCTGTGTATCTAATCCTATCCTGTGTGATACAGTCTGCTGAGCTGTGTATCTAATCCTATCCTGTGTGATACAGTCTGCTGAGCTGTGTATCTAATGCTGTCCTGTGTGATACAGTCTGCTGAGCTGTGTATCTAATGCTGTCCTGTGATACTGTCTGCTGAGCTGTGTATCTAATCCTATCCTGTGTGATACTGTCTCCTGAGCTGTGTATCTAATCCTGTCCTGTGTGATACCGTCTGCTGAGCTGTGTATTTAATCCTATCCTGTGTGATACTGTCTGCTGAGCTGTGTATCTAATCCTATCCTGTGTGATACTGTCTGCTGAGCTGTGTATCTAATCCTATCCTGTGTGATACTGTCAGCTGAGCTGTGTATCTAATCCTATCCTGTGTGATACTGTCCGCTGAGCTGTGTATCTAATCCTCTCCTGTGTGATACTGTCTGCTGAGCTGTGTATCTAAACCTATCCTGTGTGATACTGTCTGCTGAGCTGTGTATCTAATCCTACCCTGTGTGATACTGTCTGCTGAGCTGTATATCTAATCCACTCCTGTGTGATACTGTCAGCTGAGCTGTGTATCCAATCCTCTCCTGTGTGATACTGTCTGCTGAGCTGTGCATCTAATCCTTTCCTGTGTGATACCGTCTGCTGAGCTATGTATCTAATCCTGTCCTGTGTGATACTGTCTGCTGAGCTGTATCTCTAATCCTACCCTGTGTGATACCGTCTGCTGAGCTGTGTATCTAATCCTCTCCTGTGTGATACTGTCTGCTGAGCTGTGTATCTAATCCTCTCCTGTGTGATACTGTCTGCTGAGCTGTGTATCTAATCCTCTCCTGTGTGATACTGTCTGCTGAGCTGTGCATCTAATCCTATCCTGTGTGATACTGTCTGCTGAGCTGTGTATCTAATCCTCTCCTGTGTGATACTGTCTGATGAGTTGTGTATCTAATCCTCTCGTGTGATACTGTCTGATGAACTGTGTATCTAATCCTCTCCTGTGTGATACTGTCTGAAGAGCTGTGTATCTAATCCTCTCCTGTGTGATACTGTCTGCTGAGCCGTGTATCTAATTCTTTTCAGTGTGATACTGTGTGCTGAGCTGTGTATCTAATCCTCTCCTGTGTGATACTGTCTGCTGTGCTGTGTATCTAATCCTCTTCTGTGTGATACTGTCTGATGGACTGTGTATCTTATCCTATCCTGTGCGATACTGTCTGCTGAGCCGTGTATCTAATCCACTCCTGTGTGATACTGTCTGCTGAGCTGTGTATCTAATACACTCCTGTGTGATACTGTCTGCTGAGCTGTGTATCTAATCCTCTCCTGTGTGATACTGTCTGATGAACTGTGCATCTAATCCTCTCCTGTGTGATACTGTCTGCTGAGCTGTGTATCTAATCCTCTCCTGTGTGATACTGTCTGCTGAGCTGTGTATCTAATCCTCTCCTGTGTGATACTGTCTGCTGAGCTGTGCATCTAATCCTATCCTGTGTGATACTGTCTGCTGAGCTGTGTATCTAATCCTCTCCTGTGTGATACTGTCTGCTGAGCTGTGTATCTAATCCTCTCCTGTGTGATACTGTCTGCTGAGCTGTGCATCTAATCCTCTCCTGTGTGATACTGTCTGCTGAACTGTGTATCTAATCCTCTCCTGTGTGATACTGTCTGCTGAGCTGTGTATCTAATCCTCTCCTGTGTGATACTGTCTGCTGAGATGTGCATCTAATCCTATCCTGTGTGATACTGTCTGCTGAGCTGTGTATCTAATCCTCTCCTGTGTGATACTGTCTGATGAGCTGTGTATCTAATCCTCTCATGTGTGATACTGTCTGATGAACTGTGTATCTAATCCTCTCATGTGTGATACTGTCAGCTGAGCTGTGTATCTAATCTTCTCCTGTGTGATACTGTCTGATGAACTGTGTATCTAATCCTCTCCTGTGTGATACTGTCTGCTGAGCTGTGTATCTAATCCTCTCCTGTGTGATACTGTCTGATGAGCTGTGTATCTAATCCTATCCTGTGTGATACTGTCTGCTGAGCTGTGTATCTAATCCTATCCTGTGTGATATTGTCTGCTGAGCTGTGTATCTAATCCTGTCCTGTGTGATACAGTCTGCTGAGCTGTGTATCTAATGCTGTCCTGTGTGATACTGTCTGCTGAGCTGTGTATCTAATCCTATCCTGTGTGATACTGTCCGCTGAGCTATGTATCTAATCCTCTCCTGTGTGATACTGTCTGCTGAGCCGTGTATCTAATCCTCTCCTGTGTGATACTGTCTGCTGAGCCGTGTATCTAATCCTCTCCTGTGTGATACTGTCTGCTGAGCCGTGTATTTAATCCTATCCTGTGTGATACAGTCTGCTGAGCTGTGTATCTAATCCTATCCTGTGTGATACTGTCTGCTGAGCTGTGTATCTAATCCTATCCTGTGTGATATTGTCTGCTGAGCTGTGTATCTAATCCTGTCCTGTGTGATACAGTCTGCTGAGCTGTGTATCTAATGCTGTCCTGTGATACTGTCTGCTAAGCTGTGTATCTAATCCTGTCCTGTGTGATACTGTCTCCTGAGCTGTGTATCTAATCCTGTCCTGTGTGATACTGTCTCCTGAGCTGTGTATCTAATCCTCTCCTGTGTGATACCGTCTGCTGAGCTGTGTATTTAATCCTATCCTGTGTGATACTGTCTGCTGAGCTGTGTATCTAATCCTATCCTGTGTGATACTGACTGCTGAGCTGTGTATCTAATCCTATCCTGTGTGATACTGTCAGCTGAGCTGTGTATCTAATCCTATCCTGTGTGATACTGTCCGCTGAGCTGTGTATCTAATCCTCTCCTGTGTGATACTGTCTGCTGAGCTGTGTATCTAAACTTATCCTGTGTGATACTGTCTGCTGAGCTGTGTATCTAATCCTACCCTGTGTGATACTGTCTGCTGAGCTGTATATCTAATCCACTCCTGTGTGATACTGTCAGCTGAGCTGTGTATCCAATCCTCTCCTGTGTGATACTGTCTGCTGAGCTGTGCATCTAATCCTTTCCTGTGTGATACCGTCTGCTGAGCTATGTATCTAATCCTGTCCTGTGTGATACTGTCTGCTGAGCTGTATCTCTAATCCTACCCTGTGTGATACCGTCTGCTGAGCTGTGTATCTAATCCTCTCCTGTGTGATACTGTCTGCTGAGCTGTGTATCTAATCCTCTCCTGTGTGATACTGTCTGCTGAGCTGTGTATCTAATCCTCTCGTGTGATACTGTCTGATGAACTGTGTATCTAATTCTATCCTGTGTGATACTGTCTGCTGAGCCGTGTATCTAATCCCGCCCTGTGCGATACTGTCTGCTGAGCTGTGTATCCAATCCACTCCTGTGTGATGCTGTCTGCTGAGCCGTGTATCTAATCCAATGCTGTGTGATACTGTCTGCTGAGCTGTGTATCTAATCCTCTCCTGTGTGATACTGTCTGCTGAGCTGTGTATCTAATCCTCTCCTGTGTGATACTGTCTGATGAACTGTGTATCTAATCCTCTCCTGTGTGATACTGTCAGTTGAGCTGTGTATCTAATCCTCTCATGTGTGATACTGTCTGCTGAGCTGTGTATCTAATCCTCTCCAGTGTGATACTGTCTGCTGAGCTGTGCATCTAATCCTATCCTGTCTGATACTGTCTGCTGAGCTGTGTATCTAATCCTCTCCTGTGTGATACTGTCTGATGAGCTGTGTATCTAATCCTCTCCTGTGTGATACTGTCTGCTGAGCAGTGTATCTAAGCCTCTCCTGTGTGATACCGTCTGCTGAGCAGTGTATCTAAGCCTCTCCTGTGTGATACCGGCTGCTGAGCTGTGTATCTAATCCTCTCCTGTGCGATACTGTCTGCTGAGCTGTGTATCTAATCCTCTCCTGTGTGATACTGTCTGCTGAGCCGTGTATCTAATCCACTCCTGTGTGATACTGTCTGCTGAGCAGTGTATCTAATCCTGTCCTGTGTGATACTGTCTGCTGAGCCGTGTATCTACTCCTATGCTGTGTGATACTGTCTGCTGAGCTGTGTATCTACTCCTATGCTGTGTGATACTGTCTGCTGAGCTGTGTATCTACTCCTATGCTGTGTGATACTGTCTGCTGAGCTGTGTATCTAATCCTATGCTGTGTGATACTGTCTGCTGAGCTGTATCTCTAATCCTACCCTGTGATACTGTCTGCTGAGCAGTGTATCTAAGCCTCTCCTGTGTGATACCGTCTGCTGAGCAGTGTATCTAAGCCTCTCCTGTGTGATTCCGGCTGCTGAGCTGTGTATCTAATCCTCTCCTGTGCGATACTGTCTGCTGAGCTGTGTATCTAATCCTCTCCTGTGTGATACTGTCTGCTGAGCCGTGTATCTAATTCTTTCCTGTGTGATACTGTGTGCTGAGCTGTGTATCTAATCCTCTCCTGTGTGATACTGTCTGATGAGCTGTGTATCTAATCCTCTCCTGTGTGATACTGTCTGTTGAGACGTGTATCTAATCCACTCCTGTGTGATACTGTCTGATGAACTGTGTATTTAATCCTCTCCTGTGCGATACTGTCTGCTGAGCTGTGTATCTAATCCTCTCCTGTGCGATACTGTCTGCTGAGCCGTGTATCTAATCCACTCCTGTGTGATACTGTCTGCTGAGCTGTGTATCTAATCCTATTCTGTGTGATACTGTCTGATGAACTGTGTATCTAATCCTCTCATGTGTGATACTGTGTGCTGAGCTATGTATCTAATCTTCTCCTGTGTGATACTGTCAGCTGAGCTGTGTATCTAATCCTCTCCTGTGTGATACCGTCTGCTGAGCTATGTATCTAATCCTGTCCTGTGTGATACTGTCTGCTGAGCTGTATCTCTAGTCCTACCCTGTGTGATACTGTCTGCTGAGCTATGTATCTAATCCTCTCCTGTGTGATACTGTCTGCTGAGCCGTGTATCTAATCCTCTCCTGTGTGATACTGTCTGCTGAGCTATGTATCTAATCCTCTCATGTGTGATACTGTCTGCTGAGCTGTGTATCTAATCCTCTCCTGTGTGATACTGTCTGCTGAGCTATGTATCTAATCCTCTCATGTGTGATACTGTCTGCTGAGCTGTGTATCTAATCCTCTCCTGTGTGATACTGTCAGCTGAGCTGTGTATCTAATCCTCTCCTGTGTGATACCGTCTGCTGAGCTATGTATCTAATCCTGTCCTGTGTGATACTGTCTGCTGAGCTGTATCTCTAGTCCTACCCTGTGTGATACTGTCTGCTGAGCTATGTATCTAATCCTCTCCTGTGTGATACTGTCTGCTGAGCCGTGTATCTATTCCTATGCTGTGTGATACTGTCTGCTGAACAGTGTATCTAATCTTATACTGTGTGATACTGTCTGCTGAGCCGTGTATCTATTCCACTCCTGTGTGATACTGTCTGCTGAGCTGTGTATCTAATCCTATGCTGTGTGATACTGTCTGCTGAGCTGTGTATCTAATCTTATCCTGTGTGATACCATCTGCTGAGCAGTGTATCTAATCCTATCCTGTGTGATACTGTCAGCTGAGCTGTGTATCTAATCCTCTCCTGTGTGATACCATCTGCTGAGCCATGTATCTAATCCTATGCTGTGTGATACTGTCTGCTGAGCTGTGTATTTAATCCTATGCTGTGTGATACTGTCTGCTGAGCTGTATATCTAATCCACTCCTGTGTGATACTGTCAGCTGAGCTGTGTATCTAATCCTCTCCTGTGTGATACTGTCAGCTGAGCTGTGTATCTAATCCTCTCCTGTGTGATACTGTCTGCTGAGCTGTGTATCTAATCATATCCTGTGTGATACTGTCAGCTGAGCTGTGTATCTAATCCTCTCCTGTGTGATACTGTCTGCTGAGCTGTGTATCTAATCCTATCCTGTGTGATACTGTCTGCTGAGCTGTATCTCTAATCCTACCCTGTGTGATACTGGCTGCGGAGCCGTGTATCTAATCCTCTCCTGTGTGATAATGTCTGCTGAGCTATGTATCTAATCCTCTCCTGTGTGATACTGTATGCTGAGCCATGTATCTAATCCTATCCTGTGTGACACTGTCTGCTGAGCTGTGTATCTAATCCTATGCTGTGTGATACTGTCTGCTGAGCCGTGTATCTATTCCACTACTGTGTGATACTGTCTGCTGAGCTGTGTATCTAATCCTATGCTGTGTGATACTGTCTGCTGAGCTGTGTATCTAATTCTATGCTGTGTGATACTGTCTGCTGAGCTGTATCTCTAATCCTACCCTGTGTGATACTGTCTGCTAAGCCGTGTATCTAATCCTTTCCTGTGTGATACTGTGTGCTGAGCTGTGTATCTAATTCTCTCCTGTGTGTTGCTGTCTGCTGAGCCGTGTATCTAATCCTTTCCTGTGTGATAGTGTGCTGAGCTGTGTATCTAATCCTCTCCTGTGTGATACTGTCTGATGAGCTGTGTATCTAATCCTCTCCTGTGTGATACTGTCAGCTGAGCTGTGTATCTAATCCTCTCCTGTGTGATACTGTCTGCTGAGCAGTGTATCTAATCCTCTCCTGTGTGATACGGTCTGCTGTGCTGTGTATCTAATTCTCTCTTGTGTGATACTGTCTGATGAACTGTGTATCTAATCCTATCCTGTGCGATACTGTCTGCTGAGCTGTGTATCTAATCCTCTCCTGTGTGATACTGTCTGATGAACTGTGTATCTAATCCTCTCCTGTGTGATACTGTCAGCTGAGCTGTGTATCTAATCCTCTACTGTGTGATACTGTCTGCTGAGCTGTGTATCTAATCCTCTCCTGTGTGATACTGTCTGATGAACTGTGTATCTAATCCACTCCTGTGTGATACTGTCTGCTGAGCTGTGTATCTAATCCTCTCCTGTGTGATACTGTCTGATGAGCTGTGTATCTAATCCTCTCCTGTGTGATACTGTCTGCTGAGCTGTGTATCTAATCCTCTCCTGTGTGATACTGTCTGCTGAGCTGTGTATCTAATCCTCTCCTGTGTGATACTGTCTGCTGAGCTGTGTATCTAATCCTCTCCTGTGTGATACTGTCTGATGAGCTGTGTATCTAATCCTCTCCTGTGTGATACTGTCTGATGAGCTGTGTATCTAATTCTCTCCTGTGTGATACTGTCTGATGAACTGTGTATCTAATTCTATCCTGTGTGATACTGTCTGCTGAGCCGTGTATCTAATCCACTCCTGTGTGATACTGTCTGCTGAGCCGTGTATCTAATCCAATGCTGTGTGATACTGTCTGCTGAGCTGTGTATCTAATCTTCTCCCGTGTGATACTGTCTGATGAACTGTGTATCTAATCCTCTCATGTGTGATACTGTCAGCTGAGCTGTGTATCTAATCCTTTCCTGTTTGATACTGTCTGCTGAGCTGTGTATCTAATCCTCTCCTGTGTGATACTGTCTGATGAGCTGTGTATCTAATCCTCTCCTGTGTGATACTGTCTGATGAACTGTGTATCTAATTCTATCCTGTGTGATACTGTCTGCTGAGCTGTGTATCTAATCCCGCCCTGTGCGATACTGTCTGCTGAGCCGTGTATCTAATCCTCTCCTGTGTGATACTGTCTGATGAACTGTGTATCTAATCCTCTCCTGTGTGATACTGTCTGCTGAGCTGTGTATCTAATCCTCTCGTGTGATACTGTCTGCTGAGCTGTGTATCTAATCCTCTCCTGTGTGATACTGTCTGCTGAGCTGTGTATCTAATCCTCTCCTGTGTGATACTGTCTGCTGAGCTGTGTATCTAATCCTCTCCTGTGTGATACTGTCTGATGAGCTGTGTATCTAATTCTCTCCTGTGTGATACTGTCTGATGAACTGTGTATCTAATTCTATCCTGTGTGATACTGTCTGCTGAGCTGTGTATCTAATCCACTCCTGTGTGATACTGTCTGCTGAGCAGTGTATCTAATCCCGCCCTGTGCGATACTGTCTGCTGAGCCGTGTATCTAATCCAATCCTGTGTGATACTGTCTGCTGAGCTGTGTATCTAATCCCGACCTTTGTGATACTGTCTGCTGAGCTGTGTATCTAATCCTCTCCTGTGTGATACTGTCTGCTGAGCTGTGTATCTAATCCTATCCTGTGTGATACTGTCTGCTGAGCTGTGTTTCTAATCCCCTCCTGTGTGATACTGTCTGCTGAGCTGTGTATATAATCCTCTCCTGTGTGATAATGTCTGCTGAGCTGTGTATCTAATCCTATCCTGTGTGATACTGTCTGCTGAGCTGTGTATCTAATCCACTCCTGTGTGATACTGTCAGCTGAGCTGTGTATCTAATCCTCTCCTGTGTGATACTGTCAGCTGAGCTGTGCATCTAATCCTCTCCTGTGTGATACTGTCTGCTGAGCTGTGTATCTAATCCTCTCCTGTGTGATACTGTCTGCTGAGCTGTGTATCTAATCCACTCCTGTGTGATACTGTCAGCTGAGCTGTGTATCTAATCCTCTCCTGTGTGATACTGTCTGCTGAGCTGTGTATCTAATCCTCTCCTGTGTGATACTGTCTGCTGAGCTGTGTATCTAATCCTCTTCTGTGTGATACTGTCTGATGAACTGTGTATCTAATCCTATCCTGTGCGATACTGTCTGCTGAGCCGTGTATCTAATCCACTCCTGTGTGATACTGTCTGCTGAGCTGTGTATCTAATCCTATGCTGTGTGATACTGTCTGATGAACTGTGTATCTAATCCTCTCATGTGTGATACTGTCAGCTGAGCTGTGTATCTAACCTTCTCCTGGCTGCTACTGTCTGCTGAGCTGTGTATCTAATCCTCTCTTGTGTGATACTGTCAGCTGAGCTGTGTATCTAATCCTCTCCTGTGTGATACCGTCTGCTGAGCTATGTATCTAATCCTGTCCTGTGTGATACTGTCTGCTGAGCTGTATCTCTAATCCTACCCTGTGTGATACGGTCTGCGGAGCCGTGTATCTAATCCTATCCTGTGTGATACCATCTGCTGAGCAGTGTATCTAATCCTATGCTGTGTGATACTGTCTGCTGAGCTGTGTATTTAATCCTATGCTGTGTATCTAATCCTCTCCTGTGTGATAATGTCTGCTGAGCCATGTATCTAATCCTCTCCTGTGTGATACTGTCTGCTGAGCTGTGTATCTAATCCTATCCTGTGTGATACTGTCTGCTGAGCTGTGTATCTAATCCTATCCTGTGTGATACTGTCTGCTGAGCTGTATATCTAATCCACTCCTGTGTGATACTGTCAGCTGAGCTGTGTATCTAATCCTCTCCTGTGTGATACTGTCAGCTGAGCTGTGTATCTAATCCTCTCCTGTGTGATAATGTCTGCTGAGCTATGTATCTTATCCTCTCCTGTGTGATACTGTATGCTGAACCATGTATCTAATCCTATCCTGTGTGATACTGTCTGCTGAGCTGTGTATCTAATCCTGTCCTGTGTGATACTTTCTGCTGAGCTGTGTATCTAATCCTATGCTGTGTGATGCTGTCTGCTGAGCTGTGTATCTTATCCTACCCTGTGTGATACTGTCTGCTAAGCAGTGTATCTAATCCTTTCCTGTGTGATACTGTGTGCTGAGCTGTGTATCTAATTCTCTCCTGTGTTTTGCTGTCTGCTGAGCCGTGTATCTAATCCTGTCCTGTGTGATACTGTCTGCTGAGATGTATATCTAATCCTTTCCTGTGTGATAGTGTGCTGAGCTGTGTATCTAATCCTCTCCTGTGTGATACTGTGTGCTGAGCTGTGTATCTAATCCTCTCCTGTGTGATACTGTCTGCTGAGCCGTGTATCTAATCCTTTCCTGTGTGATAGTGTGCTGAGCTGTGTATCTAATCCTCTCCTGTGTGATACGGTCTGCTGTGCTGTGTATCTAATCCTCTCTTGTGTGATACTGTCTGATGAACTGTGTATCTAATCCTATCCTGTGCGATACTGTCTGCTGAGCCGTGTATCTAATCCACTCCTGTGTGATACTGTCTGCTGAGCTGTGTATCTAATCCTCTCCTGTGTGATACTGTCTGATGAACTGTGTATCTAATCCTCTCCTGTGTGATACTGTCTGCTGAGCTGTGTATCTAATCCTCTCCTGTGCGTTCTTTCTGCTGAGCCGTGTATCTAATCCTCTCCTGTGTGATACTGTCTGCTGAGCTGTGTATCTAATCCTCTCCTGTGTGATACTGTCTGCTGAGCTGTGTATCTAATCCTATCCTGTGTGATACTGTCCGCTGAGCTATGTATCTAATCCTCTCCTGTGTGATACTGTCTGCTGAGCCGTGTATCTAATACTCTCCTGTGTGATACTGTCTGCTGAGCCGTGTATTTAATCCTCTCCTGTGTGATACTGTCTGCTGAGCTGTGTATCTAATCCTATCCTGTGTGATACTGTGTGCTGAGCTGTGTATCTAATCCTGTCCTGTGTGATACAGTCTGCTGAGCTGTGTATCTAATGCTGTCCTGTGATACTGTCTGCTGAGCTGTGTATCTAATCCTATCCTGTTTGATACTGTCTGCTGAGCTGTGTATCTAATCCTGTCCTGTGTGATACTGTCTGCTGAGCTGTGTATCTAATCCTATCCTGTGAGATACTGTCCGCTGAGCTATGTATCTAATCCTCTCCTGTGTGATACTGTCTTCTGAGCTGTGTATCTAAACCTATCCTGTGTGATACTGTCTGCTGAGCTGTGTATCTAATCCTACCCTGTGTGATACTGTCTGCTGAGCTGTATATCTAATCCACTCCTGTGTGATACTGTCAGCTGAGCTGTGTATCTAATCCTCTCCTGTGTGATACTGTCTGCTGAGCTGTGCATCTAATCCTTTCCTGTGTGATACCGTCTGCTGAGCTTTGTATCTAATCCTGTCCTGTGTGATACTGTCTGCTGAGCTGTATTTCTAATCCTACCCTGTGTGATACCGTCTGCTGAGCTGTGTATCTAATCCTCTCCTGTGTGATACTGTCTGCTGAGCTGTGTATCTAATCCTCTCCTGTGTGATACTGTCTGCTGAGCTGTGTATCTAATCCTCTCCTGTGTGATACTGTCTGATGAGCTGTGTATCTAATCCTCTCCTGTGTGATACTGTCTGATGAGCTGTGTATCTAATCCTCTCGTGTGATACTGTCTGATGAACTGTGTATCTAATTCTATCCTGTGTGATACTGTCTGCTGAGCCGTGTATCTAATCCCGCCATGTGCGATACTGTCTGCTGAGCTGTGTATCTAATCCACTCCTGTGTGATGCTGTCTGCTGAGCCGTGTATCTAATCCAATGCTGTGTGATACTGTCTGCTGAGCTGTGTATCTAATCCTCTCCTGTGTGATACTGTCTGCTGAGCTGTGTATCTAATCCTCTCCTGTGTGATACTGTCTGATGAACTGTGTATCTAATCCTCTCCTGTGTGATACTGTCAGCTGAGCTGTGTATCTAATCCTCTCATGTGTGATACTGTCTGCTGAGCTGTGTATCTAATCCTCTCCTGTGTGATACTGTCTGCTGAGCTGTGTATCTAATCCTCTCCTGTGTGATACTGTCTGCTGAGCTGTGCATCTAATCCTATCCTGTGTGATACTGTCTGCTGAGCTGTGTATCTAATCCTCTCCTGTGTGATACTGTCTGATGAGCTGTGTATCTAATCCTCTCCTGTGTGATACTGTCTGAAGAGCTGTGTATCTAATCCTCTCCTGTGTGATACTGTCTGCTGAGCCGTGTATCTAATTCTTTCCAGTGTGATACTGTCTGCTGTGCTGTGTATCTAATCCTCTTCTGTGTGATACTGTCTGATGGACTGTGTATCTAATCCTATCCTGTGCGATACTGTCTGCTGAGCCGTGTATCTAATCCTCTCCTGTGTGATACTGTCTGCTGAGCTGTGTATCTAATCCTCTTCTGTGTGATACTGTCTGATGAACTGTGTATCTAATCCTATCCTGTGCGATACTGTCTGCTGAGCCGTGTATCTAATCCACTCCTGTGTGATACTGTCTGCTGAGCTGTGTATCTAATCCTATGCTGTGTGATACTGTCTGATGAACTGTGTATCTAATCCTCTCATGTGTGATACTGTCTGCTGAGCTGTGTATCTAATCCTCTCTTGTGTGATACTGTCAGCTGAGCTGTGTATCTAATCCTCTCCTGTGTGATACCGTCTGCTGAGCTATGTATCTAATCCTGTCCTGTGTGATACTGTCTGCTGAGCTGTATCTCTAATCCTACCCTGTGTGATACGGTCTGCGGAGCCGTGTATCTAATCCTATCCTGTGTGATACCATCTGCTGAGCAGTGTATCTAATCCTATGCTGTGTGATACTGTCTGCTGAGCTGTGTATTTAATCCTATGCTGTGTATCTAATCCTCTCCTGTGTGATAATGTCTGCTGAGCCATGTATCTAATCCTCTCCTGTGTGATACTGTCTGCTGAGCTGTGTATCTAATCCTATCCTGTGTGATACTGTCTGCTGAGCTGTGTATCTAATCCTATCCTGTGTGATACTGTCAGCTGAGCTGTGTATCTAATCCTCTCCTGTGTGATACTATCTGCTGAGCTGTATATCTAATCCACTCCTGTGTGATACTGTCAGCTGAGCTGTGTATCTAATCCTCTCCTGTGTGATACTGTCAGCTGAGCTGTGTATCTAATCCTCTCCTGTGTGATAATGTCTGCTGAGCTATGTATCTTATCCTCTCCTGTGTGATACTGTATGCTGAACCATGTATCTAATCCTATCCTGTGTGATACTGTCTGCTGAGCTGTGTATCTAATCCTGTCCTGTGTGATACTTTCTGCTGAGCTGTGTATCTAATCCTATGCTGTGTGATGCTGTCTGCTGAGCTGTGTATCTTATCCTACCCTGTGTGATACTGTCTGCTAAGCAGTGTATCTAATCCTTTCCTGTGTGATACTGTGTGCTGAGCTGTGTATCTAATTCTCTCCTGTGTTTTGCTGTCTGCTGAGCCGTGTATCTAATCCTGTCCTGTGTGATACTGTCTGCTGAGATGTATATCTAATCCTTTCCTGTGTGATAGTGTGCTGAGCTGTGTATCTAATCCTCTCCTGTGTGATACTGTGTGCTGAGCTGTGTATCTAATCCTCTCCTGTGTGATACTGTCTGCTGAGCCGTGTATCTAATCCTTTCCTGTGTGATAGTGTGCTGAGCTGTGTATCTAATCCTCTCCTGTGTGATACGGTCTGCTGTGCTGTGTATCTAATCCTCTCTTGTGTGATACTGTCTGATGAACTGTGTATCTAATCCTATCCTGTGCGATACTGTCTGCTGAGCCGTGTATCTAATCCACTCCTGTGTGATACTGTCTGCTGAGCTGTGTATCTAATCCTCTCCTGTGTGATACTGTCTGATGAACTGTGTATCTAATCCTCTCCTGTGTGATACTGTCTGCTGAGCTGTGTATCTAATCCTCTCCTGTGCGTTCTTTCTGCTGAGCCGTGTATCTAATCCTCTCCTGTGTGATACTGTCTGCTGAGCTGTGTATCTAATCCTCTCCTGTGTGATACTGTCTGCTGAGCTGTGTATCTAATCCTATCCTGTGTGATACTGTCCGCTGAGCTATGTATCTAATCCTCTCCTGTGTGATACTGTCTGCTGAGCCGTGTATCTAATACTCTCCTGTGTGATACTGTCTGCTGAGCCGTGTATTTAATCCTCTCCTGTGTGATACTGTCTGCTGAGCTGTGTATCTAATCCTATCCTGTGTGATACTGTGTGCTGAGCTGTGTATCTAATCCTGTCCTGTGTGATACAGTCTGCTGAGCTGTGTATCTAATGCTGTCCTGTGATACTGTCTGCTGAGCTGTGTATCTAATCCTATCCTGTTTGATACTGTCTGCTGAGCTGTGTATCTAATCCTGTCCTGTGTGATACTGTCTGCTGAGCTGTGTATCTAATCCTATCCTGTGAGATACTGTCCGCTGAGCTATGTATCTAATCCTCTCCTGTGTGATACTGTCTTCTGAGCTGTGTATCTAAACCTATCCTGTGTGATACTGTCTGCTGAGCAGTGTATCTAATCCTACCCTGTGTGATACTGTCTGCTGAGCTGTATATCTAATCCACTCCTGTGTGATACTGTCAGCTGAGCTGTGTATCTAATCCTCTCCTGTGTGATACTGTCTGCTGAGCTGTGCATCTAATCCTTTCCTGTGTGATACCGTCTGCTGAGCTTTGTATCTAATCCTGTCCTGTGTGATACTGTCTGCTGAGCTGTATTTCTAATCCTACCCTGTGTGATACCGTCTGCTGAGCTGTGTATCTAATCCTCTCCTGTGTGATACTGTCTGCTGAGCTGTGTATCTAATCCTCTCCTGTGTGATACTGTCTGCTGAGCTGTGTATCTAATCCTCTCCTGTGTGATACTGTCTGATGAGCTGTGTATCTAATCCTCTCCTGTGTGATACTGTCAGCTGAGCTGTGTATCTAATCCTCTCGTGTGATACTGTCTGCTGAGCTGTGTATCTAATCCTCTCCTGTGTGATACTGTCTGATGAGCTGTGTATCTAATCCTCTCGTGTGATACTGTCTGATGAACTGTGTATCTAATTCTATCCTGTGTGATACTGTCTGCTGAGCCGTGTATCTAATCCCGCCATGTGCGATACTGTCTGCTGAGCTGTGTATCTAATCCACTCCTGTGTGATGCTGTCTGCTGAGCCGTGTATCTAATCCAATGCTGTGTGATACTGTCTGCTGAGCTGTGTATCTAATCCTCTCCTGTGTGATACTGTCTGCTGAGCTGTGTATCTAATCCTCTCCTGTGTGATACTGTCTGATGAACTGTGTATCTAATCCTCTCCTGTGTGATACTGTCAGCTGAGCTGTGTATCTAATCCTCTCATGTGTGATACTGTCTGCTGAGCTGTGTATCTAATCCTCTCCTGTGTGATACTGTCTGCTGAGCTGTGTATCTAATCCTCTCCTGTGTGATACTGTCTGCTGAGCTGTGCATCTAATCCTATCCTGTGTGATACTGTCTGCTGAGCTGTGTATCTAATCCTCTCCTGTGTGATACTGTCTGATGAGCTGTGTATCTAATCCTCTCCTGTGTGATACTGTCTGAAGAGCTGTGTATCTAATCCTCTCCTGTGTGATACTGTCTGCTGAGCTGTGTATCTAATTCTTTCCAGTGTGATACTGTGTGCTGAGCTGTGTATCTAATCCTCTCCTGTGTGATACTGTCTGCTGTGCTGTGTATCTAATCCTCTTCTGTGTGATACTGTCTGATGGACTGTGTATCTAATCCTATCCTGTGCGATACTGTCTGCTGAGCCGTGTATCTAATCCACTCCTGTGTGATACTGTCTGCTGAGCTGTGTATCTAATACACTCCTGTGTGATACTGTCTGCTGAGCTGTGTATCTAATCCTATCCTGTGTGATATGTCTGCTGAGCTGTGTATCTAATCCTCTCCTGTGTGATACTGTCTGATGAACTGTGTATCTAATCCTCTCCTGTGTGATACTGTTTGATGAGCTGTGTATCTAATCCTCTCCTGTGTGATACTGTCTGCTGAGCTGTGTATCTAATCCTCTCATGTGTGATACTGTCTGCTGAGCTGTGTATCTATTCCTCTCCTGTGTGATACTGTCTGCTGAGCTGTGTATCTAATCCTCTCCTGTGTGATACTGTCTGCTGAGCTGTGTATCTAATCCTATCCTGTGTGATACTGTCCGCTGAGCTATGTATCTAATCCTCTCCTGTGTGATACTGTCTGCTGAGCCGTGTATCTAATACTCTCCTGTGTGATACTGTCTGCTGAGCCGTGTATTTAATCCTATCCTGTGTGATACTGTCTGCTGAGCTGTGTATCTAATCCTATCCTGTGTGATACTGTCAGCTGAGCTGTGTATCTAATCCTCTACTGTGTGATACTGTCTGCTGAGCTGTGTATCTAATCCTGTCCTGTGTGATACAGTCTGCTGAGCTGTGTATCTAATGCTGTCCTGTGATACTGTCTGCTGAGCTGTGTATCTAATCCTATCCTGTTTGATACTGTCTGCTGAGCTGTGTATCTAATCCTGTCCTGTGTGATACCGTCTGCTGAGCTGTGTATTTAATCCTATCCTGTGTGATACTGTCTGCTGAGCTGTGTATCTAATCCTATCCTGTGAGATACTGTCCGCTGAGCTATGTATCTAATCCTCTCCTGTGTGATACTGTCTTCTGAGCTGTGTATCTAAACCTATCCTGTGTGATACTGTCTGCTGAGCTGTGTATCTAATCCTACCCTGTGTGATACTGTCTGCTGAGCTGTATATCTAATCCACTCCTGTGTGATACTGTCAGCTGAGCTGTGTATCTAATCCTCTCCTGTGTGATACTGTCTGCTGAGCTGTGCATCTAATCCTTTCCTGTGTGATACCGTCTGCTGAGCTTTGTATCTAATCCTGTCCTGTGTGATACTGTCTGCTGAGCTGTATTTCTAATCCTACCCTGTGTGATACCGTCTGCTGAGCTGTGTATCTAATCCTCTCCTGTGTGATACTGTCTGCTGAGCTGTGTATCTAATCCTCTCCTGTGTGATACTGTCTGCTGAGCTGTGTATCTAATCCTTTCCTGTGTGATACTGTCTGATGAGCTGTGTATCTAATCCTATCCTGTGTGATACTGTCTGCTGAGCCGTGTATCTAATCCTCTCCTGTGTGATACTGTCTGCTGAGCTGTGTATCTAATCCTATCCTGTGTGATACTGTCTGCTGAGCTGTGTATCTAATCCTCTCCTGTGTGATACTGTCTGATGAGCTGTGTATCTAATCCTCTCCTGTGTGATACTGTCTGCTGAGCTGTGCATCTAATCCTATCCTGTGTGATACCAGCTGCTGAGCTGTGTATCTAATCCACTCCTGTGTGATACTGTCTGCTGAGCTGTGTATCTAATACACTCCTGTGTGATACTGTCTGCTGAGCTGTGTATCTAATCCTCTCCTGTGTGATACTGTCTGATGAACTGTGTATCTAATCCTCTCCTGTGTGATACTGTTTGATGAGCTGTGTATCTAATCCTCTCCTGTGTGATACTGTCTGCTGAGCTGTGTATCTAATCCTCTCATGTGTGATACTGTCTGCTGAGCTGTGTATCTAATCCTCTCATGTGTGATACTGTCTGCTGAGCTGTGTATCTAATCCTCTCCTGTGTGATACTGTCTGCTGAGCTGTGCATCTAATCCTATCCTGTGTGATACTGTCTGCTGAGCTGTGTATCTAATCCTCTCCTGTGTGATACTGTCTGATGAGCCATGTATCTAATCCTCTCCTGTGTGATACTGTCTGCTGAGCTATGTATCTAATCCTCTCCTGTGTGATACTGTCTGAAGAGCTGTGTATCTAATCCTCTCCTGTGTGATACTGTCTGCTGAGCCGTGTATCTAATTCTTTCCAGTGTGATACTGTGTGCTGAGCTGTGTATCTAATCCTCTCCTGTGTGATACTGTCTGATGGACTGTGTATCTAATCCTATCCTGTGCGATACTGTCTGCTGAGCCGTGTATCTAATCCACTCCTGTGTGATACTGTCTGCTGAGCTGTGTATCTAATACACTCCTGTGTGATACTGTCTGCTGAGCTGTGTATCTAATCCTCTCCTGTGTGATACTGTCTGATGAACTGTGTATCTAATCCTCTCCTGTGTGATACTGTTTGATGAACTGTGTATCTAATCCTCTCCTGTGTGATACTGTCTGCTGAACTGTGTATCTAATCCTCTCCTGTGTGATACTGTCTGCTGAGCTGTGTATCTAATCCTCTCCTGTGTGATACTGTCTGCTGAGCTGTGCATCTAATCCTATCCTGTGTGATACTGTCTGCTGAGCTGTGTATCTAATCCTCTCCTGTGTGATACTGTCTGATGAGCTGTGTATCTAATCCTCTCATGTGTGATACTGTCTGATGAACTGTGTATCTAATCCTCTCATGTGTGATACTGTCAGCTGAGCTGTGTATCTAATCTTCTCCTGTGTGATACTGTCTGATGAACTGTGTATCTAATCCTCTCCTGTGTGATACTGTCTGCTGAGCTGTGTATCTAATCCTCTCCTGTGTGATACTGTCTGCTGAGCCGTGTATCTAATTCTTTCCAGTGTGATACTGTGTGCTGAGCTGTGTATCTAATCCTCTCCTGTGTGATACTGTCTGCTGTGCTGTGTATCTAATCCTCTTCTGTGTGATACTGTCTGATGGACTGTGTATCTAATCCTATCCTGTGCGATACTGTCTGCTGAGCCGTGTATCTAATCCACTCCTGTGTGATACTGTCTGCTGAGCTGTGTATCTAATACACTCCTGTGTGATACTGTCTGCTGAGCTGTGTATCTAATCCTCTCATGTGTGATACTGTCTGCTGAGCTGTGTATCTAATCCTCTCCTGTGTGATACTGTCTGATGAACTCTGTATCTAATCCTCTCCTGTGTGATACTGTTTGATGAGCTGTGTATCTAATCCTCTCCTGTGTGATACTGTCTGCTGAGCTGTGTATCTAATCCTCTCATGTGTGATACTGTCTGCTGAGCTGTGTATCTAATCCTCTCCTGTGTGATACTGTCTGCTGAGCTGTGTATCTAATCCTCTCCTGTGTGATACTGTCTGCTGAGCTGTGTATCTAATCCTATCCTGTGTGATACTGTCCGCTGAGCTATGTATCTAATCCTCTCCTGTGTGATACTGTCTGCTGAGCCGTGTATCTAATACTCTCCTGTGTGATACTGTCTGCTGAGCCGTGTATTTAATCCTATCCTGTGTGATACTGTCTGCTGAGCTGTGTATCTAATCCTATCCTGTGTGATACTGTCTGCTGAGCTGTGTATCTAATCCTGTCCTGTGTGATACAGTCTGCTGAGCTGTGTATCTAATGCTGTCCTGTGATACTGTCTGCTGAGCTGTGTATCTAATCCTCTCCTGTGTGATACTGTCTGCTGAGCTGTGTATCTAATCCTATCCTGTTTGATACTGTCTGCTGAGCTGTGTATCTAATCCTGTCCTGTGTGATACCGTCTGCTGAGCTGTGTATTTAATCCTATCCTGTGTGATACTGTCTGCTGAGCTGTGTATCTAATCCTATCCTGTGAGATACTGTCCGCTGAGCTATGTATCTAATCCTCTCCTGTGTGATACTGTCTGCTGAGCTGTGTATCTAAACCTATCCTGTGTGATACTGTCTGCTGAGCTGTGTATCTAATCCTACCCTGTGTGATACTGTCTGCTGAGCTGTATATCTAATCCACTCCTGTGTGATACTGTCAGCTGAGCTGTGTATCTAATCCTCTCCTGTGTGATACTGTCTGCTGAGCTGTGCATCTAATCCTTTCCTGTGTGATACCGTCTGCTGAGCTTTGTATCTAATCCTGTCCTGTGTGATACTGTCTGCTGAGCTGTATTTCTAATCCTACCCTGTGTGATACTGTCTGCTGAGCTGTGTATCTAATCCTCTCCTGTGTGATACTGTCTGCTGAGCTGTGTATCTAATCCTCTCCTGTGTGATACTGTCTGCTGAGCTGTGTATCTAATCCTCTCCTGTGTGATACTGTCTGCTGAGCTGTGCATCTAATCCTATCCTGTGTGATACTGTCTGCTGAGCTGTGTATCTAATCCTCTCCTGTGTGATACTGTCTGCTGAGCTGTGTATCTAATCCTCTCCTGTGTGATACTGTCTGATGAGCTGTGTATCTAATCCTCTCCTGTGTGATACTGTCTGCTGAGCTGTGTATCTAATCCTCTCCTGTGTGATACTGTCTGCTGAGCTGTGCATCTAATCCTCTCATGTGTGATACTGTCTGCTGAGCCGTGTATCTAATCCACTCCTGTGTGATACTGTCTGCTGAGCTGTGTATCTAATCCTCTCCTGTGTGATACTGTCTGATGAACTGTGTATCTAATCCTCTCCTGTGTGATACTGTTTGATGAGCTGTGTATCTAATCCTCTCCTGTGTGATACTGTCTGCTGAGCTGTGTATCTAATCCTCTCATGTGTGATACTGTCTGCTGAGCTGTGTATCTAATCCTCTCCTGTGTGATACTGTCTGCTGAGCTGTGTATCTAATCCTCTCCTGTGTGATACTGTCTGCTGAGCTGTGCATCTAATCCTATCCTGTGTGATACTGTCTGCTGAGCTGTGTATCTAATCCTCTCCTGTGTGATACTGTCTGATGAGCCATGTATCTAATCTTCTCCTGTGTGATACTGTCTGCTGAGCTGTGTATCTAATCCTCTTCTGTGTGATACTGTCTGATGGACTGTGTATCTAATCCTATCCTGTGCGATACTGTCTGCTGAGCCGTGTATCTAATCCACTCCTGTGTGATACTGTCTGCTGAGCTGTGTATCTAATACACTCCTGTGTGATACTGTCTGCTGAGCTGTGTATCTAATCCTCTCCTGTGTGATACTGTCTGATGAACTGTGTATCTAATCCTCTCCTGTGTGATACTGTTTGATGAACTGTGTATCTAATCCTCTCCTGTGTGATACTGTCTGCTGAACTGTGTATCTAATCCTCTCCTGTTTGATACTGTCTGCTGAACTGTGTATCTAATCCTCTCCTGTGTGATACTGTCTGCTGAGCTGTGCATCTAATCCTATCCTGTGTGATACTGTCTGCTGAGCTGTGTATCTAATCCTCTCCTGTGTGATACTGTCTGATGAGCTGTGTATCTAATCCTCTCATGTGTGATACTGTCTGATGAACTGTGTATCTAATCCTCTCATGTGTGATACTGTCAGCTGAGCTGTGTATCTAATCTTCTCCTGTGTGATACTGTCTGATGAACTGTGTATCTAATCCTCTCCTGTGTGATACTGTCTGCTGAGCTGTGTATCTAATCCTCTCCTGTGTGATACTGTCTGCTGAGCCGTGTATCTAATTCTTTCCAGTGTGATACTGTGTGCTGAGCTGTGTATCTAATCCTCTCCTGTGTGATACTGTCTGCTGTGCTGTGTATCTAATCCTCTTCTGTGTGATACTGTCTGATGGACTGTGTATCTAATCCTATCCTGTGCGATACTGTCTGCTGAGCCGTGTATCTAATCCACTCCTGTGTGATACTGTCTGCTGAGCTGTGTATCTAATACACTCCTGTGTGATACTGTCTGCTGAGCTGTGTATCTAATCCTATCCTGTGTGATATGTCTGCTGAGCTGTGTATCTAATCCTCTCCTGTGTGATACTGTCTGATGAACTCTGTATCTAATCCTCTCCTGTGTGATACTGTTTGATGAGCTGTGTATCTAATCCTCTCCTGTGTGATACTGTCTGCTGAGCCGTGTATTTAATCCTCTCCTGTGTGATACTGTCTGCTGAGCTGTGTATCTAATCCTATCCTGTGTGATACTGTCTGCTGAGCTGTGTATCTAATCCTGTCCTGTGTGATACAGTCTGCTGAGCTGTGTATCTAATGCTGTCCTGTGATACTGTCTGCTGAGCTGTGTATCTAATCCTATCCTGTTTGATACTGTCTGCTGAGCTGTGTATCTAATCCTGTCCTGTGTGATACCGTCTGCTGAGCTGTGTATTTAATCCTATCCTGTGTGATACTGTCTGCTGAGCTGTGTATCTAATCCTATCCTGTGAGATACTGTCCGCTGAGCTATGTATCTAATCCTCTCCTGTGTGATACTGTCTTCTGAGCTGTGTATCTAAACCTATCCTGTGTGATACTGTCTGCTGAGCTGTGTATCTAATCCACTCCTGTGTGATACTGTCAGCTGAGCTGTGTATCTAATCCTCTCCTGTGTGATACTGTCTGCTGAGCTGTGCATCTAATCCTTTCCTGTGTGATACCGTCTGCTGAGCTTTGTATCTAATCCTGTCCTGTGTGATACTGTCTGCTGAGCTGTATTTCTAATCCTACCCTGTGTGATACCGTCTGCTGAGCTGTGTATCTAATCCTCTCCTGTGTGATACTGTCTGCTGAGCTGTGCATCTAATCCTTTCCTGTGTGATACCGTCTGCTGAGCTTTGTATCTAATCCTGTCCTGTGTGATACTGTCTGCTGAGCTGTATTTCTAATCCTACCCTGTGTGATACCGTCTGCTGAGCTGTGTATCTAATCCTCTCCTGTGTGATACTGTCTGCTGAGCTGTGTATCTAATCCTCTCCTGTGTGATACTGTCTGCTGAGCTGTGTATCTAATCCTCTCCTGTGTGATACTGTCTGCTGAGCTGTGCATCTAATCCTATCCTGTGTGATACTGTCTGCTGAGCTGTGTATCTAATCCTCTCCTGTGTGATACTGTCTGATGAGCTGTGTATCTAATCCTCTCCTGTGTGATACTGTCTGATGAGCTGTGTATCTAATCCTCTCGTGTGATACTGTCTGATGAACTGTGTATCTAATTCTATCCTGTGTGATACTGTCTGCTGAGCCGTGTATCTAATCCCGCCATGTGCGATACTGTCTGCTGAGCTGTGTATCTAATCCACTCCTGTGTGATGCTGTCTGCTGAGCCGTGTATCTAATCCAATGCTGTGTGATACTGTCTGCTGAGCTGTGTATCTAATCCTCTCCTGTGTGATACTGTCTGCTGAGCTGTGTATCTAATCCTCTCCTGTGTGATACTGTCTGATGAACTGTGTATCTAATCCTCTCCTGTGTGATACTGTCTGAAGAGCTGTGTATCTAATCCTCTCCTGTGTGATACTGTCTGCTGAGCCGTGTATCTAATTCTTTCCAGTGTGATACTGTGTGCTGAGCTGTGTATCTAATCCTCTCCTGTGTGATACTGTCTGCTGAGCTGTGTATCTAATCCTATCCTGTGCGATACTGTCTGCTGAGCCGTGTATCTAATCCACTCCTGTGTGATACTGTCTGCTGAGCTGTGTATCTAATCCTCTCCTGTGTGATACTGTCTGATGAACTGTGTATCTAATCCTCTCCTGTGTGATACTGTTTGATGAGCTGTGTATCTAATCCTCTCCTGTGTGATACTGTCTGCTGAGCTGTGTATCTAATCCTCTCATGTGTGATACTGTCTGCTGAGCTGTGTATCTAATCCTCTCCTGTGTGATACTGTCTGCTGAGCTGTGTATCTAATCCTCTCCTGTGTGATACTGTCTGCTGAGCTGTGCATCTAATCCTATCCTGTGTGATACTGTCTGCTGAGCTGTGTATCTAATCCTCTCCTGTGTGATACTGTCTGATGAGCCATGTATCTAATCCTCTCCTGTGTGATACTGTCTGCTGAGCTATGTATCTAATCCTCTCCTGTGTGATACTGTCTGAAGAGCTGTGTATCTAATCCTCTCCTGTGTGATACTGTCTGCTGTGCCGTGTATCTAATCCTATCCTGTGTGATACTGTCTGCTGAGCCGTGTATCTAATCCACTCCTGTGTGATACTGTCTGCTGAGCTGTGTATCTAATACACTCCTGTGTGATACTGTCTGCTGAGCTGTGTATCTAATCCTCTCCTGTGTGATACTGTCTGATGAACTGTGTATCTAATCCTCTCCTGTGTGATACTGTTTGATGAACTGTGTATCTAATCCTCTCCTGTGTGATACTGTCTGCTGAACTGTGTATCTAATCCTCTCCTGTGTGATACTGTCTGCTGAGCTGTGTATCTAATCCTCTCCTGTGTGATACTGTCTGCTGAGCTGTGCATCTAATCCTATCCTGTGTGATACTGTCTGCTGAGCTGTGTATCTAATCCTCTCCTGTGTGATACTGTCTGATGAGCTGTGTATCTAATCCTCTCATGTGTGATACTGTCTGATGAACTGTGTATCTAATCCTCTCATGTGTGATACTGTCAGCTGAGCTGTGTATCTAATCTTCTCCTGTGTGATACTGTCTGATGAACTGTGTATCTAATCCTCTCCTGTGTGATACTGTCTGCTGAGCTGTGTATCTAATCCTCTCCTGTGTGATACTGTCTGATGAGCTGTGTATCTAATCCTCTCCTGTGTGATACTGTCTGATGAGCTGTGTATCTAATCCTATCCTGTGTGATACTGTCTGCTGAGCTGCGTATCTAATCCTATCCTGTGTGATATTGTCTGCTGAGCTGTGTATCTAATCCTGTCCTGTGTGATACAGTCTGCTGAGCTGTGTATCTAATGCTGTCCTGTGTGATACTGTCTGCTGAGCTGTGTATCTAATCCTATCCTGTGTGATACTGTCCGCTGAGCTATGTATCTAATCCTCTCCTGTGTGATACTGTCTGCTGAGCAGTGTATTTAATCCTCTCCTGTGTGATACTGTCTGCTGAGCTGTGTATCTAATCCTATCCTGTGTGATACTGTCCGCTGAGCTATGTATCTAATCCTCTCCTGTGTGATACTGTCTGCTGAGCCGTGTATCTAATCCTCTCCTGTGTGATACTGTCTGCTGAGCCGTGTATCTAATCCTCTCCTGTGTGATACTGTCTGCTGAGCCGTGTATTTAATCCTATCCTGTGTGATACAGTCTGCTGAGCTGTGTATCTAATCCTATCCTGTGTGATACTGTCTGCTGAGCTGTGTATCTAATCCTATCCTGTGTGATATTGTCTGCTGAGCTGTGTATCTAATCCTGTCCTGTGTGATACAGTCTGCTGAGCTGTGTATCTAATGCTGTCCTGTGATACTGTCTGCTGAGCTGTGTATCTAATCATATCCTGTGTGATACTGTCTCCTGAGCTGTGTATCTAATCCTGTCCTGTGTGATACTGTCTGCTGAGCTGTGTATTTAATCCTATCCTGTGTGATACTGTCTGCTGAGCTGTGTATCTAATCCTATCCTGTGTGATACTGTCTGCTGAGCTGTGTATCTAATCCTATCCTGTGTGATACTGTCAGCTGAGCTGTGTATCTAATCCTATCCTGTGTGATACTGTCTGCTGAGCTATGTATCTAATCCTGTCCTGTGTGATACTGTCTGCTGAGCTGTATCTCTAATCCTACCCTGTGTGATACCGTCTGCTGAGCTGTGTATCTAATCCTCTCCTGTGTGATACTGTCTGCTGAGCTGTGTATCTAATCCTCTCCTGTGTGATACTCTCTGCTGAGCTGTGTATCTAATCCTCTCCTGTGTGATACTGTCTGCTGAGCTGTGCATCTAATCCTATCCTGTGTGATACTGTCTGCTGAGCTGTGTATCTAATCCTCTCCTGTGTGATACTGTCTGATGAGCTGTGTATCTAATCCTCTCCTGTGTGATACTGTCTGATGAGTTGTGTATCTAATCCTGTCCTGTGTGATACTGTCTGCTGAGCTGTGTATCTAATCCTCTCGTGTGATACTGTCTGATGAACTGTGTATCTAATCCTCTCCTGTGTGATACTGTCTGAAGAGCTGTGTATCTAATCCTCTTCTGTGTGATACTGTCTGCTGAGCCGTGTATCTAATTCTTTTCAGTGTGATACTGTGTGCTGAGCTGTGTATCTAATCCTCTCCTGTGTGATACTGTCTGCTGTGCTGTGTATCTAATCCTATCCTGTGTGATACTGTCTGCTGAGCTGTGTATCTAATCCTCTCCTGTGTGATACTGTCTGCTGAGCTGTGTATCTAATCCTCTCCTGTGTGATACTGTCTGCTGAGCTGTGTATCTAATCCTCTTCTGTGTGATACTGTCTGATGGACTGTGTATCTAATCCTATCCTGTGCGATACTGTCTGCTGAGCCGTGTATCTAATCCACTCCTGTGTGATACTGTCTGCTGAGCTGTGTATCTAATCCTCTCCTGTGTGATACTGTCTGCTGAGCTGTGTATCTAATACACTCCTGTGTGATACTGTCTGCTGAGCTGTGTATCTAATCCTCTCCTGTGTGATACTGTCTGATGAACTGTGCATCTAATCCTCTCCTGTGTGATACTGTTTGATGAACTGTGTATCTAATCCTCTCCTGTGTGATACTGTCTGCTGAACTGTGTATCTAATCCTCTCCTGTGTGATACTGTCTGCTGAGCTGTGTATCTAATCCTCTCCTGTGTGATACTGTCTGCTGAGCTGTGCATCTAATCCTATCCTGTGTGATACTGTCTGCTGAGCTGTGTATCTAATCCTCTCCTGTGTGATACTGTCTGATGAGCTGTGTATCTAATCCTCTCATGTGTGATACTGTCTGATGAACTGTGTATCTAATCCTCTCATGTGTGATACTGTCAGCTGAGCTGTGTATCTAATCTTCTCCTGTGTGATACTGTCTGATGAACTGTGTATCTAATCCTCTCCTGTGTGATACTGTCTGCTGAGCTGTGTATCTAATCCTCTCCTGTGTGATACTGTCTGATGAGCTGTGTATCTAATCCTATCCTGTGTGATACTGTCTGCTGAGCTGTGTATCTAATCCTATCCTGTGTGATATTGTCTGCTGAGCTGTGTATCTAATCCTGTCCTGTGTGATACAGTCTGCTGAGCTGTGTATCTAATGCTGTCCTGTGTGATACTGTCTGCTGAGCTGTGTATCTAATCCTATCCTGTGTGATACTGTCCGCTGAGCTATGTATCTAATCCTCTCCTGTGTGATACTGTCTGCTGAGCCGTGTATCCAATCTTCTCCTGTGTGATACTGTCTGCTGAGCAGTGTATTTAATCCTCTCCTGTGTGATACTGTCTGCTGAGCTGTGTATCTAATCCTATCCTGTGTGATACTGTCCGCTGAGCTATGTATCTAATCCTCTCCTGTGTGATACTGTCTGCTGAGCCGTGTATCTAATCCTCTCCTGTGTGATACTGTCTGCTGAGCTGTATCTCTAATCCTACCCTGTGTGATACTGTCTGCTGAGCTGTGTATCTAATCCTCTCCTGTGTGATACAGTCTGCTGAGCTGTGTATCTAATCCTCTCCTGTGTGATACTGTCTGCTGAGCTGTGTATCTAATCCTCTCCTGTGTGATACTGTCTGCTGAGCTGTGCATCTAATCCTATCCTGTGTGATACTGTCTGCTGAGCTGTGTATCTAATCCTCTCGTGTGATACTGTCTGATGAACTGTGTATCTAATTCTATCCTGTGTGATACTGTCTGCTGAGCCGTGTATCTAATCCCGCCCTGTGCGATACTGTCTGCTGAGCTGTGTATCCAATCCACTCCTGTGTGATGCTGTCTGCTGAGCCGTGTATCTAATCCAATGCTGTGTGATACTGTCTGCTGAGCTGTGTATCTAATCCTCTCCTGTGTGATACTGTCTGCTGAGCTGTGTATCTAATCCTCTCCTGTGTGATACTGTCTGATGAACTGTGTATCTAATCCTCTCCTGTGTGATACTGTCAGTTGAGCTGTGTATCTAATCCTCTCATGTGTGATACTGTCTGCTGAGCTGTGTATCTAATCCTCTCCTGTGTGATACTGTCTGCTGAGCCGTGTATCTAATCCTCTCCTGTGTGATACTGTCTGATGAACTGTGTATCTAATCCTCTCCTGTGTGATACTGTCAGTTGAGCTGTGTATCTAATCCTCTCTTGTGTGATACTGTCTGCTGAGCTGTGTATCTAATCCTCTCCAGTGTGATACTGTCTGCTGAGCTGTGCATCTAATCCTATCCTGTCTGATACTGTCTGCTGAGCTGTGTATCTAATCCTCTCCTGTGTGATACTGTCTGCTGAGCCGTGTATCTAATCCTCTCCTGTGTGATACTGTCTGATGAACTGTGTATCTAATCCTCTCCTGTGTGATACTGTCAGCTGAGCTGTGTATCTAATCCTCTCCTGTGTGATACTGTCTGATGAGCTGTATATCTAATCCTCTCCTGTGTGATACTGTCTGAAGAGCTGTGTATCTAATCCTCTCCTGTGTGATACTGTCTGCTGTGCCGTGTATCTAATCCTATCCTGTCTGATACTGTCTGCTGAGCTGTGTATCTAATCCACTCCTGTGTGATACTGTCTGCTGAGCTGTGTATCTAATACACTCCTGTGTGATACTGTCTGCTGAGCTGTGTATCTAATCCTCTCCTGTGTGATACTGTCTGATGAACTGTGTATCTAATCCTCTCCTGTGTGATACTGTTTGATGAAATGTGTATCTAATCCTCTCCTGTGTGATACTGTCTGCTGAACTGTGTATCTAATCCTCTCCTGTGTGATACTGTCTGCTGAGCTGTGTATCTAATCCTCTCCTGTGTGATACTGTCTGCTGAGCTGTGCATCTAATCCTATCCTGTGTGATACTGTCTGCTGAGCTGTGTATCTAATCCTCTCATGTGTGATACTGTCTGATGAACTGTGTATCTAATCCTCTCATGTGTGATACTGTCAGCTGAGCTGTGTATCTAATCTTCTCCTGTGTGATACTGTCTGATGAACTGTGTATCTAATCCTCTCCTGTGTGATACTGTCTGCTGAGCTGTGTATCTAATCCTCTCCTGTGTGATACTGTCTGATGAGCTGTGTATCTAATCCTCTCCTGTGTGATACTGTCTGATGAGCTGTGTATCTAATCCTATCCTGTGTGATACTGTCTGCTGAGCTGCGTATCTAATCCTATGCTGTGTGATATTGTCTGCTGAGCTGTGTATCTAATCCTGTCCTGTGTGATACAGTCTGCTGAGCTGTGTATCTAATGCTGTCCTGTGTGATACTGTCTGCTGAGCTGTGTATCTAATCCTATCCTGTGTGATACTGTCCGCTGAGCTATGTATCTAATCCTCTCCTGTGTGATACTGTCTGCTGAGCCGTGTATCCAATCTTCTCCTGTGTGATACTGTCTGCTGAGCAGTGTATTTAATCCTCTCCTGTGTGATACTGTCTGCTGAGCTGTGTATCTAATCCTATCCTGTGTGATACTGTCCGCTGAGCTATGTATCTAATCCTCTCCTGTGTGATACTGTCTGCTGAGCCGTGTATCTAATCCTCTCCTGTGTGATACTGTCTGCTGAGCCGTGTATCTAATCCTCTCCTGTGTGATACTGTCTGCTGAGCCGTGTATTTAATCCTATCCTGTGTGATACAGTCTGCTGAGCTGTGTATCTAATCCTATCCTGTGTGATACTGTCTGCTGAGCTGTGTATCTAATCCTATCCTGTGTGATATTGTCTGCTGAGCTGTGTATCTAATCCTGTCCTGTGTGATACAGTCTGCTGAGCTGTGTATCTAATGCTGTCCTGTGATACTGTCTGCTGAGCTGTGTATCTAATCATATCCTGTGTGATACTGTCTCCTGAGCTGTGTATCTAATCCTGTCCTGTGTGATACTGTCTGCTGAGCTGTGTATCTAATCCTATCCTGTGTGATACTGTCAGCTGAGCTGTGTATCTAATCCTATCCTGTGTGATACTGTCTGCTGAGCTATGTATCTAATCCTGTCCTGTGTGATACTGTCTGCTGAGCTGTATCTCTAATCCTACCCTGTGTGATACCGTCTGCTGAGCTGTGTATCTAATCCTCTCCTGTGTGATACTGTCTGCTGAGCTGTGTATCTAATCCTCTCCTGTGTGATACTGTCTGCTGAGCTGTGTATCTAATCCTCTCCTGTGTGATACTGTCTGCTGAGCTGTGCATCTAATCCTATCCTGTGTGATACTGTCTGCTGAGCTGTGTATCTAATCCTCTCCTGTGTGATACTGTCTGATGAGCTGTGTATCTAATCCTCTCCTGTGTGATACTGTCTGATGAGTTGTGTATCTAATCCTCTCGTGTGATACTGTCTGATGAACTGTGTATCTAATCCTCTCCTGTGTGATACTGTCTGAAGAGCTGTGTATCTAATCCTCTCCTGTGTGATACTGTCTGCTGAGCCGTGTATCTAATTCTTTTCAGTGTGATACTGTGTGCTGAGCTGTGTATCTAATCCTCTCCTGTGTGATACTGTCTGCTGTGCTGTGTATCTAATCCTATCCTGTGTGATACTGTCTGCTGAGCTGTGTATCTAATCCTCTCCTGTGTGATACTGTCTGCTGAGCTGTGTATCTAATCCTCTCCTGTGTGATACTGTCTGCTGAGCTGTGTATCTAATCCTCTTCTGTGTGATACTGTCTGATGGACTGTGTATCTAATCCTATCCTGTGCGATACTGTCTGCTGAGCCGTGTATCTAATCCTATCCTGTGTGATACTGTCTGCTGAGCTGTGTATCTAATCCTATCCTGTGTGATACTGTCTGCTGAGCTGTGTATCTAATCCTATCCTGTGTGATACTGTCAGCTGAGCTGTGTATCTAATCCTATCCTGTGTGATACTGTCTGCTGAGCTATGTATCTAATCCTGTCCTGTGTGATACTGTCTGCTGAGCTGTATCTCTAATCCTACCCTGTGTGATACCGTCTGCTGAGCTGTGTATCTAATCCTCTCCTGTGTGATACTGTCTGCTGAGCTGTGTATCTAATCCTCTCCTGTGTGATACTGTCTGCTGAGCTGTGTATCTAATCCTCTCCTGTGTGATACTGTCTGCTGAGCTGTGCATCTAATCCTATCCTGTGTGATACTGTCTGCTGAGCTGTGTATCTAATCCTCTCCTGTGTGATACTGTCTGATGAGCTGTGTATCTAATCCTCTCCTGTGTGATACTGTCTGATGAGTTGTGTATCTAATCCTCTCGTGTGATACTGTCTGATGAACTGTGTATCTAATCCTCTCCTGTGTGATACTGTCTGAAGAGCTGTGTATCTAATCCTCTCCTGTGTGATACTGTCTGCTGAGCCGTGTATCTAATTCTTTTCAGTGTGATACTGTGTGCTGAGCTGTGTATCTAATCCTCTCCTGTGTGATACTGTCTGCTGTGCTGTGTATCTAATCCTATCCTGTGTGATACTGTCTGCTGAGCTGTGTATCTAATCCTCTCCTGTGTGATACTGTCTGCTGAGCTGTGTATCTAATCCTCTCCTGTGTGATACTGTCTGCTGAGCTGTGTATCTAATCCTCTTCTGTGTGATACTGTCTGATGGACTGTGTATCTAATCCTATCCTGTGCGATACTGTCTGCTGAGCCGTGTATCTAATCCACTCCTGTGTGATACTGTCTGCTGAGCTGTGTATCTAATCCTCTCCTGTGTGATACTGTCTGCTGAGCTGTGTATCTAATACACTCCTGTGTGATACTGTCTGCTGAGCTGTGTATCTAATCCTCTCCTGTGTGATACTGTCTGATGAACTGTGCATCTAATCCTCTCCTGTGTGATACTGTTTGATGAACTGTGTATCTAATCCTCTCCTGTGTGATACTGTCTGCTGAACTGTGTATCTAATCCTCTCCTGTGTGATACTGTCTGCTGAGCTGTGTATCTAATCCTCTCCTGTGTGATACTGTCTGCTGAGCTGTGCATCTAATCCTATCCTGTGTGATACTGTCTGCTGAGCTGTGTATCTAATCCTCTCCTGTGTGATACTGTCTGATGAGCTGTGTATCTAATCCTCTCATGTGTGATACTGTCTGATGAACTGTGTATCTAATCCTCTCATGTGTGATACTGTCAGCTGAGCTGTGTATCTAATCTTCTCCTGTGTGATACTGTCTGATGAACTGTGTATCTAATCCTCTCCTGTGTGATACTGTCTGCTGAGCTGTGTATCTAATCCTCTCCTGTGTGATACTGTCTGATGAGCTGTGTATCTAATCCTATCCTGTGTGATACTGTCTGCTGAGCTGTGTATCTAATCCTATCCTGTGTGATATTGTCTGCTGAGCTGTGTATCTAATCCTGTCCTGTGTGATACAGTCTGCTGAGCTGTGTATCTAATGCTGTCCTGTGTGATACTGTCTGCTGAGCTGTGTATCTAATCCTATCCTGTGTGATACTGTCCGCTGAGCTATGTATCTAATCCTCTCCTGTGTGATACTGTCTGCTGAGCCGTGTATCCAATCTTCTCCTGTGTGATACTGTCTGCTGAGCTGTGTATCTAATCCTATCCTGTGTGATACTGTCCGCTGAGCTATGTATCTAATCCTCTCCTGTGTGATACTGTCTGCTGAGCCGTGTATCTAATCCTCTCCTGTGTGATACTGTCTGCTGAGCTGTATCTCTAATCCTACCCTGTGTGATACTGTCTGCTGAGCTGTGTATCTAATCCTCTCCTGTGTGATACAGTCTGCTGAGCTGTGTATCTAATCCTCTCCTGTGTGATACTGTCTGCTGAGCTGTGTATCTAATCCTCTCCTGTGTGATACTGTCTGCTGAGCTGTGCATCTAATCCTATCCTGTGTGATACTGTCTGCTGAGCTGTGTATCTAATCCTCTCGTGTGATACTGTCTGATGAACTGTGTATCTAATTCTATCCTGTGTGATACTGTCTGCTGAGCCGTGTATCTAATCCCGCCCTGTGCGATACTGTCTGCTGAGCTGTGTATCCAATCCACTCCTGTGTGATGCTGTCTGCTGAGCCGTGTATCTAATCCAATGCTGTGTGATACTGTCTGCTGAGCTGTGTATCTAATCCTCTCCTGTGTGATACTGTCTGCTGAGCTGTGTATCTAATCCTCTCCTGTGTGATACTGTCTGATGAACTGTGTATCTAATCCTCTCCTGTGTGATACTGTCAGTTGAGCTGTGTATCTAATCCTCTCATGTGTGATACTGTCTGCTGAGCTGTGTATCTAATCCTCTCCTGTGTGATACTGTCTGCTGAGCCGTGTATCTAATCCTCTCCTGTGTGATACTGTCTGATGAACTGTGTATCAAATCCTCTCCTGTGTGATACTGTCAGTTGAGCTGTGTATCTAATCCTCTCTTGTGTGATACTGTCTGCTGAGCTGTGTATCTAATCCTCTCCAGTGTGATACTGTCTGCTGAGCTGTGCATCTAATCCTATCCTGTCTGATACTGTCTGCTGAGCTGTGTATCTAATCCTCTCCTGTGTGATACTGTCTGCTGAGCCGTGTATCTAATCCTCTCCTGTGTGATACTGTCTGATGAACTGTGTATCTAATCCTCTCCTGTGTGATACTGTCAGCTGAGCTGTGTATCTAATCCTCTCCTGTGTGATACTGTCTGATGAGCTGTGTATCTAATCCTCTCCTGTGTGATACTGTCTGCTGAGCAGTGTATCTAAGCCTCTCCTGTGTGATACCGTCTGCTGAGCAGTGTATCTAAGCCTCTCCTGTGTGATACCGGCTGCTGAGCTGTGTATCTAATCCTCTCCTGTGCGATACTGTCTGCTGAGCTGTGTATCTAATCCTCTCCTGTGTGATACTGTCTGCTGAGCTGTGTATCTAATCCACTCCTGTGTGATACTGTCTGCTGAGCAGTGTATCTAATCCTATGCTGTGTGATACTGTTAGCTGAGCTGTGCATCTAATCCTCTCCTGTGTGATACCATCTGCTGAGCCATGTATCTAATCCTATCCTGTGTGATACTGTCTGCTGAGCTGTGTTTCTAATCCCCTCCTGTGTGATACTGTCTGCTGAGCTGTGTATCTAATCCTATCCTGTGTGATACTGTCTGCTGAGCTGTGTATCTAATCCTATCCTGTGTGATACTGTCAGCTGAGCTGTGTATTTAATCCTATGCTGTGTATCTAATCCTCTCCTGTGTGATAATGTCTGCTGAGCTGTGTATCTAATCCTATCCTGTGTGATACTGTCTGCTGAGCTGTGTATCTAATCCACTCCTGTGTGATACTGTCAGCTGAGCTGTGTATCTAATCCTCTCCTGTGTGATACTGTCTGCTGAGCTGTGTATCTAATCCACTACTGTGTGATAGTGTCTGCTGAGCTGTGTATCTAATCCTCTCCTGTGTGATACTGTCTGCTGAGCTGTGTATCTAATCCACTCCTGTGTGATACTGTCAGCTGAGCTGTGTATCTAATCCTCTCCTGTGTGATACTGTCAGCTGAGCTGTGTATCTAATCCTATCCTGTGTGATACTGTCAGCTGAGCTGTGTATCTAATCCTCTCCTGTGTGATACTGTCTGCTGAGCTGTATCTCTAATCCTACCCTGTGTGATACTGGCTGCGGAGCCGTGTATCTAATCCTCTCCTGTGTGATAATGTCTGCTGAGCTATGTATCTAATCCTCTCCTGTGTGATACTGTCTGCTGAGCCATGTATCTAATCCTATCCTGTGTGATACTGTCTGCTGAGCCGTGTATCTATTCCTATGCTGTGTGATACTGTCTGCTGAGCTGTGTATCTAATATTATACTGTGTGATACTGTCTGCTGAGCCGTGTATCTAATCCTATGTTGTGTGATACTGTCTGCTGAGCTGTGTATCTAATCCTATGCTGTGTGATACTGTCTGCTGAGCTGTGTATCTAATCCTATGCTGTGTGATACTGTCTGCTGAGCTGTATCTCTAATCCTACCCTGTGTGATACTGTCTGCTAAGCCGTGTATCTAATCCTTTCCTGTGTGATACTGTGTGCTGAGCTGTGTATCTAATCCTCTCCTGTGTGATACTGTCTGCTGTGCTGTGTATCTAATCCTCTCCTGTGTGATACTGTCTGATGAACTGTGTATCTAATCCTATCCTGTGCGATACTGTCTGCTGAGCCGTGTATCTAATCCACTCCTGTGCGATACTGTCTGCTGAGCTGTGTATCTAATCCTATGCTGTGTGATACTGTCTGCTGAGCTGTGTATCTAATCCTCTCCTGTGTGATACTGTCTGATGAACTGTGTATCTAATCCTCTCCTGTGTGATACTGTCTGCTGAGCTGTGCATCTAATCCTCTCCTGTGTGATACTGTCTGATGAGCCGTGTATCTAATCCTCTCCTCTGTGATACTGTCTGATGAACTGTGTATCTAATCCTCTCCTGTGTGATACTGTCTGCTGAGCTGTGTATCTAATCCTCTCCTGTGTGATACTGTCTGCTGAGCTGTGCATCTAATCCTCTCCTGTGTGATACTGTCTGATGAGCTGTGTATCTAATCCTCTCCTGTGTGATACTGTCTGATGAACTGTGTATCTAATTCTATCATGTGTGATACTGTCTGCTGAGCTGTGTATCTAATCCCGCCCTGTGCGATACTGTCTGCTGAGCCGTGTATCTAATCCACTCCTGTGTGATACTGTCTGCTGAGCTGTGTATCTAATCCTCTCCTGTGTGATACTGTCTGATGAACTGTGTATCTAATCCTCTCATGTGTGATACTGCCTGCTGAGCTGTGTATCTAATCTTCTCCTGTGTGATACTGTGTGATGAACTGTGTATCTAATCCTCTCATGTGTGATACTGTCTGCTGAGCTGTGCATCTAATCATGTCCTGTGTGATACTGTCTGCTGAGCTGTGTATCTAATCCTGCCCTGTGTGATACCGTCTGCTGAGCTTCATATCTAATCCTGTCCTGTGTGATACTGTCTGCTGAGCTATGTATCTAATCCTGTCCTGTGTGATACTGTCTGCTGAGCTGTGTATCTAATCCTGTCCTGTGTGATACTGTCTGCTGAGCTGTGTATCTAATCCTCTCCTGTGTGATACTGTCTGATGAGCTGTGTATCTAATCCTGCCCTGTGTGATACCGTCTGCTGAGCTTCATATCTAATCCTGTCCTGTGTGATACTGTCTGCTGAGCTGTATCTCTAATCCTCTCCTGTGTGATACTGTCTGCTGAGCTGTGTATCTAATCCTCTCCTGTGTGATACTGTCTGCTGAGCTGTGTTTCTAATCCCCTCCTGTGTGATACTGTCTGCTGAGCCGTGTATCTAATCCTATGCTGTGTGATACTGTCTGCTGAGCCGTGTATCTAATCCTATCCTGTGTGATACCATCTGCTGAGCAGTGTATCTAATCCTCTCCTGTGTGATACTGTCTGCTGAACCATGTATCTAATCCTCTCCTGTGTGATACTGTCTGCTGAGCAGTGTATCTAATCCTATCCTGTGTGATACTGTCTGCTGAGCTGTGTATCTAATCCTATCCTGTGTGATACCATCTGCTGAGCAGTGTATCTAATCCTCTCCTGTGTGATACTGTCTGATGAACTGTGTATCTAATCCTATCCTGTGTGATACGGTCTGCTGAGCTGTGTATCTAATCCTCTCCTGTGTGATACTGTCAGATGAACTGTGTATCTAATCCTATCCTGTGTGATACGGTCTGCTGAGCTGTGTATCTAATCCTCTCCTGTGTGATACTGTCTGATGAGCTGTGTATCTATTCCTTTCCTGTGTAATACCAGCTGCTGAGCTGTGTATCTAATCCTATCCTGTGTGATACGGTCTGCTGAGCTGTGTATCTAATCCTCTCCTGAGTGATACTGTCTGCTGAGCTGTGTATCTAATCCTATGCTGTGTGATACTGTCTGCTGAGCTGTGTATCTAATCCCCTCCTGTGTGATAATGTCTGCTGAGCTGTGTATTTAATCCTCTCCTGTGTGATACTGTCTGCTGAACTGTGTATCTAATCCTCTCCTGTGTGATGCTGTCTGCTGAGCTGTGTATTTAATCCTCTCCTGTGTGATACTGTCTGCTGAACTGTGTATCTAATCCTCTCCTGTGTGACACTGTCTGCTGAGCCGTGTATCTAATCCTCTCCTGTGTGATGCTGTCTGCTGAGCCGTGTATCTAATCCCATCCTGTGTGATACTGTCAGCTGAGCTGTATCTCTAATCCTACCCTGTGATACTGTCTGCTGAGCAGTGTATCTAAGCCTCTCCTGTGTGATACCGTCTGCTGAGCAGTGTATCTAAGCCTCTCCTGTGTGATTCCGGCTGCTGAGCTGTGTATCTAATCCTCTCCTGTGTGATACTGTCTGCTGAGCCGTGTATCTAATTCTTTCCTGTGTGATACTGTGTGATGAGATGTGTATCTAAGCCTCTCCTGTGTGATTCCGGCTGCTGAGCTGTGTATCTAATCCTCTCCTGTGCGATACTGTCTGCTGAGCCGTGTATCTAATTCTTTCCTGTGTGATACTGTGTGATGAGATGTGTATCTAATCCTCTCCTGTGTGATACTGTCTGATGAGCTGTGTATCTAATCCTCTCCTGTGTGATACTGTCTGTTGAGCCGTGTATCTAATCCACTCCTGTGTGATACTGTCTGATGAACTGTGTATTTAATCCTATCCTGTGCGATACTGTCTGCTGAGCCGTGTATCTAATCCACTCCTGTGTGATACTGTCTGCTGAGCTGTGTATCTAATCCTATTCTGTGTGATACTGTCTGATGAACTGTGTATCTAATCGTCTCATGTGTGATACTGTCAGCTGAGCTGTGTATCTAATCTTCTCCTGGCTGATCCTGTCTGCTGAGCTGTGTATCTAATCCTCTCCTGTGTGATACTGTCAGCTGAGCTGTGTATCTAATCCTCTCCTGTGTGATACCGTCTGCTGAGCTATGTATCTAATCCTGTCCTGTGTGATACTGTCTGCTGAGCTGTATCTCTAGTCCTACCCTGTGTGATACTGTCTGCTGAGCTGTGTATCTAATCCTCTCCTGTGTGATACTGTCTGCTGAGCTGTGTATCTATTCCTATGCTGTGTGATACTGTCTGCTGAGCTATGTATCTAATCCTCTCCTGTGTGATACTGTCTGCTGAGCCGTGTATCTATTCCTATGCTGTGTGATACTGTCTGCTGAACAGTGTATCTAATCTTCTACTGTGTGATACTGTCTGCTGAGCTGTGTATCTAATCCTATCCTGTGTGATACCATCTGCTGAGCAGTGTATCTAATCCTATCCTGTGTGATACTGTCTGCTGAGCCGTGTATCTAATCCTATGCTGTGTATATAATCCTCTGTGTGATACTGTCTGCTGAGCTGTGTTTCTAATCCTCTCCTGTGTGATACCATCTGCTGAGCCATGTATCTAATCCTATGCTGTGTGATACTGTCTGCTGAGCTGTGTATCTAATCCTACCCTGTGTGATACTGTCTGCTGAGCTGTGTATCTAATCCTATCCTGTGTGATACTGTCTGCTGAGCTGTGTATCTAATCCTATCCTGTGTGATACTGTCTGCTGAGCTGTATATCTAATCCACTCCTGTGTGATACTGTCAGCTGAGCTGTGTATCTAATCCTCTCCTGTGTGATACTGTCAGCTGAGCTGTGTATCTAATCCTCTCCTGTGTGATACTGTCTGCTGAGCTGTGTATCTAATCATATCCTGTGTGATACTGTCTGCTGAGCTGTGTATCTAATCCTATGCTGTGTGATACTGTCTGCTGAGCCGTGTATCTAATCCTATCCTGTGTGATACTGTCAGCTGAGCTGTGTATCTAATCCTCTCCTGTGTGATACTGTCTGCTGAGCTGTGTATCTAATCATATCCTGTGTGATACTGTCAGCTGAGCTGTGTATCTAATCCTCTCCTGTGTGATACTGTCTGCTGAGCTGTGTATCTAATCCTATCCTGTGTGATACTGTCTGCTGAGCTGTATCTCTAATCCTACCCTGTGTGATACTGGCTGCGGAGCCGTGTATCTAATCCTCTCCTGTGTGATAATGTCTGCTGAGCTATGTATCTAATCCTCTCCTGTGTGATACTGTATGCTGAGCCATGTATCTAATCCTATCCTGTGTGACACTGTCTGCTGAGCTGTGTATCTAATCCTATGCTGTGTGATACTGTCTGCTGAGCCGTGTATCTAATCCTATCCTGTGTGATACTGTCTGCTGAGCTGTGTATCTAATTCTATGCTGTGTGATACTGTCTGCTGAGCTGTATCTCTAATCCTACCCTGTGTGATACTGTCTGCTAAGCCGTGTATCTAATCCTTTCCTGTGTGATACTGTGTGCTGAGCTGTGTATCTAATTCTCTCCTGTGTGTTGCTGTCTGCTGAGCCGTGTATCTAATCCTTTCCTGTGTGATAGTGTGCTGAGCTGTGTATCTAATCCTCTCCTGTGTGATACTGTCTGATGAGCTGTGTATCTAATCCTTTCCTGTGTGATAGTGTGCTGAGCTGTGTATCTAATCCTCTCCTGTGTGATACGGTCTGCTGTGCTGTGTATCTAATTCTCTCTTGTGTGATACTGTCTGATGAACTGTGTATCTAATCCTATCCTGTGTGATACTGTCTGCTGAGCCGTGTATCTAATCCACTCCTGTGTGATACTGTCTGCTGAGCTGTGTATCTAATCCTCTCCTGTGTGATACTGTCTGATGAACTGTGTATCTAATCCTCTCCTGTGTGATACTGTCTGCTAAGCTGGGTATCTAATCCTCTCCTGTGTGATACTGTCTGATGAGCCGTGTATCTAATCCTCTCCTTTGTGATACTGTCAGCTGAGCCGTGTATCTAATCCTCTCCTGTGTGATACTGTCTGCTGAGCTGTGTATCTAATCCTCTCCTGTGTGATACTGTCTGCTGAGCTGTGTATCTAATCCTCTCCTGTGTGATACTGTCTGCTGAGCTGTGTATCTAATCCTCTCCTGTGTGATACTGTCTGATGAGCTGTGTATCTAATCCTCTCCTGTGTGATACTGTCTGATGAGCTGTGTATCTAATCCTCTCCTGTGTGATACTGTCTGATGAACTGTGTATCTAATTCTATCCTGTGTGATACTGTCTGCTGAGCCGTGTATCTAATCCACACCTGTGTGATACTGTCTGCTGAGCCGTGTATCTAATCCAATGCTGTGTGATACTGTCTGCTGAGCTGTGTATCTAATCCTCTCCTGTGTGATACTGTCTGATGAACTGTGTATCTAATCCTGTCCTGTGTGATACTGTCTGCTGAGCCGTGTATCTAATCCTCTCCTGTGTGATACTGTCAGCTGAGCTGTGTATCTAATCTTCTCCCGTGTGATACTGTCTGATGAACTGTGTATCTAATCCTCTCATGTGTGATACTGTCAGCTGAGCTGTGTATCTAATCCTCTCCTGTGTGATACTGTCTGCTGAGCTGTGTATCTAATCCTCTCCTGTGTGATACTGTCTGCTGAGCTGTGTATCTAATCCCGCCCTGTGCGATACTGTCTGCTGATCCGTGTATCTAATCCACTCCTGTGTGATGCTGTCTCCTGAGCCGTGTATCTAATCCAATGCTGTGTGATACTGTATGCTGAGCTGTGTATCTAATCCTCTCCTGTGTGATACTGTCTGATGAACTGTGTATCTAATCCTCTCCTGTGTGATACTGTCTGCTGAGCTGTGTATCTAATCCTCTCGTGTGATACTGTCTGCTGAGCTGTGTATCTAATCCTCTCCTGTGTGATACTGTCTGCTGAGCTGTGTATCTAATCCTCTCCTGTGTGATACTGTCTGCTGAGCTGTGCATCTAATCCTATCCTGTGTGATACTGTCTGCTGAGCTGTGTATCTAATCCTCTCCTGTGTGATACTGACTGATGAGCTGTGTATCTAATCCTCTCCTGTGTGATACTGTCTGATGAACTGTGTATCTAATTCTATCCTGTGTGATACTGTCTGCTCAGCTGTGTATCTAATCCTATCCTGTGTGATACTGTCTGCTGAGCTGTGTATCTAATCCCGCCCTGTGCGATACTGTCTGCTGAGCCGTGTATCTAATCCAATCCTGTGTGATACTGTCTGCTGAGCTGTGTATCTAATCCCGCCCTGTGTGATACTGTCTGCTGAGCCGTGTATCTAATCCAATGCTGTGTGATACTGTCTGCTGAGCTGTGTATCTAATCCTCTCCTGTGTGATACTGTCTGATGAACTGTGTATCTAATCCTCTCATGTGTGATACTGTCTGCTGAGCTGTGTATCTAATCCTCTCCTGTGTGATACCATCTGCTGAGCCATGTATCTAATCCTTTCCTGTGTGATACGGTCTGCTGAGCCGTGTATCTAATCCTATCCTGTGTGATACTGTCTGCTGAGCTGTGTATCTAATCCTCTCCTATGTGATACTGTCTGCTGAGCTGTGTATCTAATCCTTTCCTGTGTGATACCATCTGCTGAGCCATGTATCTAATCCTATGCTGTGTGATACTGTCTGCTGAGCTGTGAATTTAATCCTATGCTGTGTATCTAATCCTCTCCTGTGTGATACTGTCTGCTGAGCTGTGTATCTAATCCTATGCTGTGTGATACTGTCTGCTGAGCCGTGTATCTAATCCTATGCTGTGTGATACTGTCTGCTGAGCTGTGTATCTTATCCTCTCCTGTGTGATACTGTCTGCTGAGCTGTGTATCTAATCCTATCCTGTGTGATACTGTCTGCTGAGCTGTGTATCTTATCCTCTCCTGTGTGATACTGTCTGCTGAGCTGTGTATCTAATCCTCTCCTGTGTGATACTGTCTGCTGAGCTGTGTATCTAATCATCTCCTGTGTGATAGTGTCTGCTGAGCTGTGTATCTAATCCACTCCTGTGTGATACTGTCAGCTGAGCTGTGTATCTAATCCTCTCCTGTGTGATACTGTCTGCTGAGCTGTGTATCTAATCCACTCCTGTGTGATAGTGTCTGCTGAGCTGTGTATCTAATCCTCTCCTGTGTGATACTGTCTGCTGAGCTGTGTATCTAATCCACTCCTGTGTGATACTGTCAGCTGAGCTGTGTATCTAATCCTCTCCTGTGTGATACTGTCAGCTGAGCTGTGTATCTAATCCTATCCTGTGTGATACTGTCAGCTGAGCTGTGTATCTAATCCTCTCCTGTGTGATACTGTCTGCTGAGCTGTATCTCTAATCCTACCCTGTGTGATACTGTCTGCTGAGCTGTGTATCTAATCCCCTCCTGTGTGATACTGTCTGCGGAGCCGTGTATCTAATCCTCTCCTGTGTGATAATGTCTGCTGAGCTATGTATCTAATCCTCTCCTGTGTGATACTGTCTGCTGAGCCATGTATCTAATCCTATCCTGTGTGATACTGTCTGCTGAGCTGTGTATCTAATATTATACTGTGTGATACTGTCTGCTGAGCCGTGTATCTAATCCTATGCTGTGTGATACTGTCTGCTGAGCTGTGTATCTAATCCTATGCTGTGTGATACTGTCTGCTGAGCTGTGTATCTAATCCTATGCTGTGTGATACTGTCTGCTGAGCTGTATCTCTAATCCTACCCTGTGTGATACTGTCTGCTAAGCCGTGTATCTAATCCTTTCCTGTGTGATACTGTGTGCTGAGCTGTGTATCTAATCCTCTCCTGTGTGATACTGTCTGCTGTGCTGTGTATCTAATCCTCTCCTGTGTGATACTGTCTGATGAACTGTGTATCTAATCCTATCCTGTGCGATACTGTCTGCTGAGCCGTGTATCTAATCCACTCCTGTGCGATACTGTCTGCTGAGCTGTGTATCTAATCCTGTCATGTGTGATACTGTCTGCTGAGCTGTGTATCTAATCTTCTCCTGTGTGATACTGTGTGATGAACTGTGTATCTAATCCTCTCATGTGTGATACTGTCTGCTGAGCTGTGCATCTAATCATGTCCTGTGTGATACTGTCTGCTGAGCTGTGTATCTAATCCTGCCCTGTGTGATACCGTCTGCTGAGCTACATATCTAATCCTGTCCTGTGTGATACTGTCTGCTGAGCTATGTATCTAATCATGTCCTGTGTGATACTGTCTGCTGAGCAGTGTATCTAATCCTCTCCTGTGTGATACTGTCTGCTGAGCTGTGTATCTAATCCTCTCCTGTGTGATACTGTCTGCTGAGCTGTGTTTCTAATCCCCTCCTGTGTGATACTGTCTGCTGAGCCGTGTATCTAATCCTATGCTGTGTGATACTGTCTGCTGGGCTGTGTATCTAATCCTATGCTGTGTGATACTGTCAGCTGAGCTGTGTATCTAATCCTACCCTGTGTGATACTGTCTGCTGAGCCGTGTATCTAATCCTCTCCTGTGTGATACTGTCTGCTGAGCTGTATCTCTAATCCTACCCTGTGTGATACTGTCTGCTGAGCTGTGTATCTAATCCTATGCTGTGTGATACTGTCTGCTGAGCTGTGTATCTAATCCTATACTGTGTGATACTGTCTGCTGAGCCGTGTATCTATTCCTATCCTGTGTGATACTGTCTGCTGAGCTGTGTATCTAATCCTATGCTGTGTGATACTGTCTGCTGAGCTGTGTATCTAATCCTATGCTGTGTGATACTGTCTGCTGAGCTGTGTATCTAATCCCATGCTGTGTGATACTGTCTGCTGAGCTGTATCTCTAATCCTACCCTGTGTGATACTGTCTGCTAAGCCGTGTATCTAATCCTTTCCTGTGTGATACTGTGTGCTGAGCTGTGTATCTAATCCTCTCCTGTGTGATACTGTCTGCTGTGCTGTGTATCTAATCCTCTCCTGTGTGATACTGTCTGATGAACTGTGTATCTAATCCTATCCTGTGCGATACTGTCTGCTGAGCCGTGTATCTAATCCACTCCTGTGCGATACTGTCTGCTGAGCTGTGTATCTAATCCTGTCATGTGTGATACTGTCTGCTGAGCTGTGTATCTAATCTTCTCCTGTGTGATACTGTGTGATGAACTGTGTATCTAATCCTCTCATGTGTGATACTGTCTGCTGAGCTGTGCATCTAATCATGTCCTGTGTGATACTGTCTGCTGAGCTGTGTATCTAATCCTGCCCTGTGTGATACCGTCTGCTGAGCTACATATCTAATCCTGTCCTGTGTGATACTGTCTGCTGAGCTATGTATCTAATCATGTCCTGTGTGATACTGTCTGCTGAGCAGTGTATCTAATCCTCTCCTGTGTGATACTGTCTGCTGAGCTGTGTATCTAATCCTCTCCTGTGTGATACTGTCTGCTGAGCTGTGTTTCTAATCCCCTCCTGTGTGATACTGTCTGCTGAGCCGTGTATCTAATCCTATGCTGTGTGATACTGTCTGCTGGGCTGTGTATCTAATCCTATGCTGTGTGATACTGTCAGCTGAGCTGTGTATCTAATCCTACCCTGTGTGATACTGTCTGCTGAGCCGTGTATCTAATCCTCTCCTGTGTGATACTGTCTGCTGAGCTGTATCTCTAATCCTACCCTGTGTGATACTGTCTGCTGAGCTGTGTATCTAATCCTATGCTGTGTGATACTGTCTGCTGAGCTGTGTATCTAATCCTATACTGTGTGATACTGTCTGCTGAGCCGTGTATCTATTCCTATCCTGTGTGATACTGTCAGCTGAGCTGTGTATCTAATATTATACTGTGTGATACTGTCTGCTGAGCCGTGTATCTATTCCACTCCTGTGTGATACTGTCTGCTGAGCTGTGTATCTAATCCTCTCCTGTGTGATACTGTCTGCTGAGCTGTGTATCTAATCCTCTCCTGTGCGATACTGTCTGCTGAGCTGTGTATCTAATCCTCTCCTGTGTGATACTGTCAGCTGAGCTGTGTATCTAATCCTCTCATGTGTGATACTGTCTGCTGAGCTGTGTATCTAATCCTCTCCTGTGTGATACAGTCTGCTGAGCTGTGTATCTAATCCTCTCCTGTGTGATACTGTCTGCTGAGCTGTGTATCTAATATTATCCTGTGTGATACTGTCTGCTGAGCTGTGTATCTAATATTATACTGTGTGATACTGTCTGCTGAGCTGTGTATCTAATCCTCTCCTGTGTGATACTGTCTGCTGAGCCGTGTATCTATTCCACTCCTGTGTGATACTGTCTGCTGAGCCGTGTATCTAATCCTATGCTGTGTGATACTGTCTGCTGAGCTGTGTATCTAATCCTATACTGTGTGATACTGTCTGCTGAGCCGTGTATCTATTCCTATCCTGTGTGATACTGTCTGCTGAGCTGTGTATCTAATATTATACTGTGTGATACTGTCTGCTGAGCCGTGTATCTATTCCACTCCTGTGTGATACTGTCTGCTGAGCTGTGTATCTAATCCTCTCCTGTGTGATACTGTCTGCTGAGCTGTGTATCTAATCCTATGCTGTGTGATACTGTCTGCTGAGCTGTGTATCTAATCCTATGCTGTGTGATACTGACTGCTGAGCTGTATCTCTAATCCTACCCTGTGTGATACTGTCTGCTGAGCCGTGTATCTAATCCTCTCCTGTGTGATACTGTCTGCTGAGCTGTATCTCTAATCCTACCCTGTGTGATACTGTCTGCTAAGCCGTGTATCTAATCCTTTCCTGTGTGATACTGTCTGCTGAGCCGTGTATCTAATCCTCTCCTGTGTGATACTATCTGATGAATTGTGTATCTAATCCTATCCTGTGCGATATTGTCTGCTGAGCCGTGTATCTAATCCACTCCTGTGTGATACTGTCTGCTGAGCTGTGTATCTAATCCTCTCCTGTGTGATACTGTCTGCTGAGCTGTGTATCTAATCCTCTCCTGTGTGATACTGTCTGCTGAGCTGTGTATCTAATCCTCTCCTGTGTGATACTGTCTGCTGAGCTGTGCATCTAATCCTATCCTGTGTGATACTGTCTGCTGAGCTGTGTATCTAATCCCGCCCTGTGCGATACTGTCTGCTGAGCCGTGTATCTAATCCACTCTTGTGTGATACTGTCTGCTGAGCCGTGTATCTAATCCAATGCTGTGTGATACTGTCTGCTGAGCTGTATATCTAATCCTCTCCTGTGTGATACTGTATGATGAACTATGTATCTAATTCTATCCTGTGTGATACTGTCTGCTGAGCTGTGTATCTAATCCCGCCCTGTGCGATACTGTCTGCTGAGCTGTGTATCTAAACCTCTCCTGTGCGATACTGTCTGCTGAGCTGTGTATCTAATCCACTCCTGTGTGATACTGTCAGCTGAGCTGTGTATATAATCCTCTCATGTGTGATACTGTCTGCTGAGCTGTGTATCTAATCCTCTCCTGTGTGATACTGTCTGCTGAGCTGTGTATATAATCCTCTCATGTGTGATACTGTCTGCTGAGCTGTGTATCTAATCCTCTCCTGTGTGATACTGTCTGCTGAGCTGTGTATCTAATCCTCTTCTGTGTGATACTGTCTGCTGAGCTGTGTATCTAATATTATCCTGTGTGATACTGTCTGCTGAGCTGTATATCTAATCCACTCCTGTGTGATCCTGTCAGCTGAGCTGTGTATCTAATCCTCTCCTGTGTGATACTGTCAGCTGAGCTGTGTATCTAATCCTCTCCTGTGTGATACTGTCTGCTGAGCTGTGTATCTAATCCTCTCCTGTGTGATACTGTCAGCTGAGCTGTGTATCTAATCCTCTCCTGTGTGATAATGTCTGCTGAGCCGTGTATCTAATCCTCTCCTGTGTGATACTGTCTGCTGAGCCGTGTATCTAATCCTCTCCTGTGTGATACTGTCTGCTGAGCAGTGTGTCTAATCTTATCCTGTGTGATACTGTCTGCTGAGCTGTGTATCTAATCCTCTCCTGTGTGATACTGTCTGCTGAGCTGTGTATCTAATCCTATCCTGTGTGATACTGTCTGCTGAGCTGTGTATCTAATCCTATGCTGTGTGATACTGTCTGCTGAGCTGTGTATCTAATCCTCTCCTGTGTGATACTGTCTGATGAACTGTGTATCTAATCCTCTCATGTGTGATACTGTCTGCTGAGCTGTGTATCTAATCCTCTCCTGTGTGATACTGTCTGCTGAGCTGTGTATCTAATCCTCTCCTGTGTGATACTGTCTGCTGAGCTGTGTATCTAATCCTCTCCTGTGTGATACTGTCTGCTGAGCTGTGCATCTAATCCTATCCTGTGTGATACTGTCTGCTGAGCTGTGTATCTAATCCCGCCCTGTGCGATACTGTCTGCTGAGCCGTGTATCTAATCCACTCTTGTGTGATACTGTCTGCTGAGCCATGTATCTAATCCAATGCTGTGTGATACTGTCTGCTGAGCTGTATATCTAATCCTCTCCTGTGTGATACCGTCTGCTGAGCTGTGTATCTAATCCTCTCCTGTGTGATACTGTCTGCTGAGCTGTGTATCTAATCCTCTCGTGTGATACTGTATGATGAACTATGTATCTAATTCTATCCTGTGATACTGTCTGCTGAGCTGTGTATCTAATCCCGCCCTGTGCGATACTGTCTGCTGAGCTGTGTATCTAATCCTCTCCTGTGTGATACTGTCTGCTGAGATGTGTATCTAATCCTCTCCTGTGTGATACTGTCTGCTGAGCTGTGCATCTAATCCTCTCCTGTGTGATACTGTCTGATGAGCTGTGTATCTAATCCTCTCGTGTGATACTGTCTGCTGAGCTGTGTATCTAATCCTCTCCTGTGTGATACTGTCTGATGAACTGTGTATCTAATCCTCTCCTGTGTGATACTGTCTGATGAGCTGTGTATCTAATCCTCTCGTGTGATACTGTCTGCTGAGCTGTGTATCTAATCCTCTCCTGTGTGATACTGTCTGATGAACTGTGTATCTAATTCTATCCTGTGTGATACTGTCTGCTGAGCTGTGTATCTAATCCCGCCCTGTGTGATACTGTCTGCTGAGCTGTGTATCTAATCCTCTCCTGTGTGATACTGTCAGCTGAGCTGTGTATCTAATCCTCTCATGTGTGATACTGTCTGCTGAGCTGTGTATCTAATCCTCTCCTGTGTGATACAGTCTGCTGAGCTGTGTATCTAATCCTCTCCTGTGTGATACTGTCTGCTGATCTGTGTATCTAATATTATCCTGTGTGATACTGTCTGCTGAGCTGTGTATCTAATATTATACTGTGTGATACTGTCTGCTGAGCCGTGTATCTAATCCTATGCTGTGTGATACTGTCTGCTGAGCTGTGTATCTAATCCTATGCTGTGTGATACTGTCTGCTGAGCTGTGTATCTAATCCTATACTGTGTGATACTGTCTGCTGAGCCGTGTATCTATTCCTATCCTGTGTGATACTGTCTGCTGAGCTGTGTATCTAATATTATACTGTGTGATACTGTCTGCTGAGCTGTGTATCTAATCCTCTCCTGTGTGATACTGTCTGCTGAGCCGTGTATCTATTCCTATCCTGTGTGATACTGTCTGCTGAGCTGTGTATCTAATCCTCTCCTGTGTGATACTGTCTGCTGAGCTGTGTATCTAATCCTATGCTGTGTGATACTGTCTGCTGAGCTGTGTATCTAATCCTATACTGTGTGATACTGTCTGCTGAGCCGTGTATCTATTCCTATCCTGTGTGATACTGTCTGCTGAGCTGTGTATCTAATATTATACTGTGTGATACTGTCTGCTGAGCCGTGTATCTATTCCACTCCTGTGTGATACTGTCTGCTGAGCTGTGTATCTAATCCTCTCCTGTGTGATACTGTCTGCTGAGCTGTGTATCTAATCCTATGCTGTGTGATACTGTCTGCTGAGCTGTGTATCTAATCCTATGCTGTGTGATACTGTCTGCTGAGCTGTATCTCTAATCCTACCCTGTGTGATACTGTCTGCTGAGCCGTGCATCTAATCCTCTCCTGTGTGATACTGTCTGCTGAGCCGTGTATCTAATCCTTTCCTGTGTGATACTGTGTGCTGAGCTGTGTATCTAATCCTCTCCTGTGTGTTGCTGTCTGCTGAGCCTTGTATCTAATCCTCTCCTGTGTGATACTGTCTGATGAACTGTGTATCTAATCCTATCCTGTGCGATACTGTCTGCTGAGCCGTGTATCTAATCCACACCTGTGTGATACTGTCTGCTGAGCTGTGTATCTAATCCTCTCCTGTGTGATACTGTCTGCTGAGCTGTGTATCTAATCCTCTCCTGTGTGATACTGTCTGCTGAGCAGTGTATCTAATCCTATCCTGTGTGATACTGTCTGCTGAGCTGTGTATCTAATCTTATCCTGTGTGATACTGTCTGCTGAGCTGTGTATCTAATCCTATGCTGTGTGATACTGTCTGCTGAGCTGTGTATCTAATCCTCTCCTGTGTGATACTGTCTGCTGAGCTGTGTATCTAATCCTCTCCTGTGTGATACTGTCTGCTGAGCTGTGTATCTAATCCTATCCTGTGTGATACTGTCTGCTGAGCTGTCTATCTAATCCTATGCCGTGTGATACTGTCTGCTGAGCTGTGTATCTAATCCTTTCCTGTGTGATACTGTCTGATGAACTGTGTATCTAATCCTCTCCTGTGTGATACTGTCTGCTGAGCTGTGTATCTAATCCTCTCCTGTGTGATACTGTCTGCTGAGCTGTGCATCTAATCCTATCCTGTGTGATACTGTCTGCTGAGCTGTGTATCTAATCCCGCCCTGTGCGATACTGTCTGCTGAGCCGTGTATCTAATCCACTCTTGTGTGATACTGTCTGCTGAGCCGTGTATCTAATCCAATGCTGTGTGATACTGTCTGCTGAGCTGTGTATCTAATCCTCTCCTGTGTGATACCGTCTGCTGAGCTGTGTATCTAATCCTGTCCTGTGTGGTACTGTCTGCTGAGCTGTGTATCTAATCCTCTCGTGTGATACTGTATGATGAACTATGTATCTAATTCTATCCTGTGTGATTGTAAAATAATACTCTTCTCTGTATTATTTTTTCTACTGAGGACTTCTCAAAGTATCAATATCACGATATTCTTATAAAAAAATGTATCTATTTATTCTTGGATTGTCCATTAAATAGAATCAGATTGCAGCAGGTACATACAATAATTAGTTATAAAGTAATTGTCCATTTGTCCATAATTAGCTTAATTGTTGAGATTCACCCATCTTTTCTTGGATCCTGGCTGGTAAATCATGTCTTTGTCCAGCACGTGTCCAGGCCTACATGTCATCTGATTCTCAGCATGAAGATTCTTCTTGTGTGGTGGGAAGAGCAAGAGAGAGTCCCCCCTTTCTGTACCATGGGCTTTTATAGCCAGTCGTATGGACACCTGTTCTACATATGGTAGTGAACCAAAAATGCACATACAAATAGCGCATGTCAACTAGACACGATGGCTGAGGCATAGAACTCAGATTTAAGAAAAATGATTATCGATTATTAATTAACATTCCAAATGAATTTCCATAATTAACCATTTAACATTTCCCCCTTTTTTGAGAATAAAAGGATTTAAACTGAAAATTCTCAAAAGAAGATACATTCATCAATCATTTTTTCCTTTCCTTCTTCCTTGGCAATATCATTAAATTTCCATAATAATAATAATAATAATAATAATATCAATAATAGTATCAGATATAATGATGTGAATTCATGTTATGGTAAGCCGTGACTAATATTCATTTAATATGTATAATTATACTTCCCTATATCTAAATTGAAGCAATCGCGGGTCCAATCGTCATCGTCTGATGTCATCGGGTCGTCGTCTCGTCTTCTTCTTGGTTCTTTTATAACACAGTCTTTAGATAAAAACTCCTTTGAAACAAATGACAGCGTGTAGATATTGTACAGTCCATAATTGTATTCATCATTGTTCAGTCTATAAACTGTGCTCTTTATTAGAAAGATCATGTGTGTCAATTGATAAGAAACAAAGTCCATGGATGAAATGTAGCTTTAATATCTGTGCGATGTCACCTGGACTTACGTTGTCTTTGGATAGTTCTGGAATCCACTGCGTCATCCGCACTGGTCTCATGTCACTTTTGGAACAGATGTGACGTCTTTGGTCAGTAAAGCAAGGGTTAACTTGACACTTCCCTGCTTTATATAGCACCATAACCAGTACTCAGTCCTTTATATACAGGACACATATGCCAGGTATTACCTGTTCACCAGCTTTCATTGAAGCGTTGCAGGTGATAAGAAACCACTGGAACGTGATGAAACTTGAACACAACACAGTACATATAGGATCATCGTCCTCTGCCGTCCCGGTGATCAGTGGTGTGAATTGTATCTGACACAGTCTATTATCACTCAGCATTCACACCTGTTACCTTCTGAGACCTCCGGATATCGATTGCTTCTTCTTGTAACCTTTGAGAGTCTCTTTGATTTATAAATATGAAAAGTCTTTATTAAGATAGAATTCATAATTGCGATGTCTTGATTGAAGTCTTCATTCCCTAATCTGATACCAAATCTGGCAGTTTTTCCTAACCTATAATATCACAGCGTACCATAGCAATCAATAATATCCATCTAATTATTATCAAAATATTAAATAAATTATGTTTGGATAATAAACAATAATAGACAATAATTCATTATTAATCAAGTTCTCCATATGATAGAACATTTTTATGTCATAGGTGTAATTACCTTTTCCAACCCATAGGTGTCAGTGTGTTTTGAAACAACAAGTGTTTATATCTTTAGTAAACCAATAATACCAAAGAATGTATACTCCTGAACTAAAATGAATAAATATATGAATGTATGAAGGAATGAATGAATGAATGAATGAATGAATGAATGAATTGTTGTGTTTACTCAGAAAATGTAAACATTTTTCTTATATTAATTCATATCATTATATTTGATGAAGCAATATTCTTGTACTTGACATTACCCCATTAAATATTAATGTGTTTTCTCAGTTGAAATATTGAACTGAATTAAAATCAAAAATTGAAAATTAAAACTGAAAAATGGAAAAATAAGAAAATAAGTAAGAATAAAAATTAAAAAATGAAAAATAAAAATAAGAATACAAATGAAAATAAAAATAAGGCCTTTAAATTTTAATGACAAATGCAGAGTAATTATATTCTCCATAAAAAAATACCCTTATATCTCCATTATCTGGATGATTTCATATTTGTCATAACCTTGTATCACCAAAAAATTATTAAACTATGCAACTTTGCATGTAACACCCTTCTTAATTATATCATTGTACCTTATTATTGTTTCTTCTTTATTAAAATGTGTAAAAAAAAGTATTGATCAAAAGTGATTATGTAATCAGGATCAAAAACACATTTTCCCCCTTAATACCGAAAAATATTATTTTATAAAATTTATGTATATATCAGAACCAAATTAAAAATAATTATTCTTCTATAAATATTTTGCATAACTTTCATATTGATGAGTAGCCTAGATTTGTCTAAAGAGAGGTGTGTACCTATTTAGGTAACCATTAAAAATAATATCATAGTTATTCAAGAATATTATCATGTGGAAAATTATTCTAAATGTAAATTTGCTTTGTAAACCATTTTGATATGTGGTTGCTCTTATCCACTATTAGTTAAATCAAGAAATAATAATTATGAAATAAATATAGAAATATATATATATTATGTAGATAATACCTAATTATGTATTATAATTTTTCTCAGAATTAAATATATTTTTGTACCTTCACATAAAGAAACATTTTTTTTTTTCAAACATACGAACATACGAGGCCTGTGTCACATCAATCACACTTAGCAGCTGCTGATTTACTCATCTGTCACCTTCACTCTGACATTCACAGATCTGTTCAACTCAAACATTCCACATATGAAGTTTTAGATATATATCTATATATTTAACCCAAAATTGTTGTATCCCAATTTATTAATGCGCATTTAATATCTTAATATTTCTTTGAATATTCCCCAAGTAGAAGTATATATATAATATGAGAGTAAGTCACTGGAATTTCAGACACTTGAAAAAACACTTGACTTAGATTCTTTTTTCACTGGCTGCCCGGTCTTAAGTTACATCAGCTGAAAATAGAATGAATGGGATCTATACTATTAGCTCAAAGTTCAAAGGCCGCAGCTGTCACACGTCATGCTGTAAAGCTACTTGTTATAAAATAAACACTTCATGCATAGAAAATATTAATTAATGTTACACATAAATCATGCAATTTTCAGCTTCCTGTGTGAATAAAGAAATAAATCCATTTTAGAGTTGTTTGATCAAATCCTGCTTTGGAATGAAAACTCTAAGGAAATATAAGAAAATAAAATTAAATATCAAATTAATACAGAAACAGCATTATTTAAATATCTTATGCATATATTGGTTGGTTCTAATGTAATTCAAAATATTGTTACTTAAATTTATATATGAAGTTCTAATTTATTAATTAATATATATATATTTTTATAAATATATATATAAATACAATTATACACAATCTCTACTTAGACAAGTGTATATATATATATATATATATATATATATATATATATATATACTATTAGAAACTATGTAACTACAATTTTACTGTATAAGATTATAAATAAATATTGAGACATTGTAACACTTCTATGCTACATTATCATTACAGTTTTTTCTTAGCCACTCCCTAAACCAAATCTTCTGTCTCTCTCAAATATCTCCAGGAACGCCCTATTTAGGAAAGACATTTTTCTATCCTTCAAAACCTCAGAGAACTGCCTGTCCTTCTGTTCACATTCCATGACGTCACTCTCAGCCGGTCGTCTCACCTGACTCTGTCCATCAGTTTCAGCCATTTTCCTTTCCAGGGAGAAGTCACAGCTTTGGATTTTTAACTCTTTCTGTGAAGAGATGGACCTTTGCACTCTCTGATATGGCTTATAACAGATATGAAATCTCCTGCGTATTTGATAGAGTTCACTATGGGGATGACTCAGTCTAGGAGAGTTTGATATTGGCTTTTGGTAAGATTTTACCTTTTCTGGTTTTACAAATTTAACTTGATTTATTTTCTTTTCACGATTCTCATGTTTCCTAACAAAATCCAGCAACTGCGCACATTCAAATAATGATTTTTTGTGATGCAATAACTTGGGAAACTGGATTTAGGAATTTGAATTTTTGTACAAAAGTTGTTATCATTTGTTGTACTTTTCCATTTTTGATGAGAGCTTTGTACAACCGTTCAAATATGGACATGAATGTATATGTACATTCCTTCCTACCAATCCTTAGTTTCTGCAGATCTTCTATGTTGGGAAAATCCTTTGTGACACAATAAATCAAATATCTTAACCTGTCCGAATCATTTTCCCATCCATTAGGAGAGTAACATCTGGACAATGTCACAGGAATCCATATTTTAAATAATTGATTCCTCTCCTCATTGGATAAATCAAACTTATCAGAGAAGCTCTCAAATGTCTCTGAATTTCTACAGGCATGGATTTTGACATCATATTTTGGCATGATTTTGTATAATTTCAGCAAATTTTTCCTCATTTTAATTTGGAGTTGAGCCTGGGTAATTCCTGAATTCTCTGATATTTTTAGTGGCTCTTGTACGTCCATTCCTCCTACGTCACTCACGTCTCCTCCCACATCACCTAGTATGTCGGTTTCTCGTATGTCAGTCATGTCTCCTCCCATGTCAGGTTTCTGTATGTCCGTCTCTTGGTCAGACCCAAGGTCACCTTCAGTTACAGACACGTGTCTTACTTCTTGTTCATTTTCCACATTACAGTCAGAATCAGTATCACCATCTGACATTTCTTCTACACTATTGTCCTGCTTAGACCTCTCAAGTACAAAATTATGAAATACCTGAAAAAGATGTAGAATATTCCGCAATTTGTGTTTCTCTCCAGGGTCGGACTGGGGTGTCTGGGGCCCACAGGGGAAATTAACTCTAGGGGCCACCTACAGCCATATGCAAATATCTGTTATCCGCTCTCCCTGTTATAGTGGAGCATTGACTGGCGGCTCCTGCACATCTACTGGGCGACACTAACTGGGATGTACAACTACGTTAGTTTGCATTAAAGGGGTTCTTTGGTTAAAACAAGTTATCACCGATCCATGGGATCCACAGGATCGGTGATCACTTATTGATCGTTTGGGTCCGAACATTGGAAAACGCACCTATCGGAAGAATGGGGAAGTTTTATCCCTGACAGGACACTTATCACCATTTTAAAATGCAGCGACAGGTGGGACGTCTGACCACAGCCTCATTCGTTCTCTTGGGGGCTTCCAAAAAAGAGCAGCGCTCGCAGCCTCTAAGGGAATGAATGGATCAGTGGTCGAGTCGCACATGAGCTCCAGTCTAATGGGGAGAAAAGCTCCACATTCTACCAATCGGTGCAGGTCCCAGCAGTCAGACCCCCACCAATCAATATTATCACTTATCCTGTGGAGAGGTGATTACTTGTTTTCACCGGAGAACCCCTGTAAGTGCATCTCTGATGCTCTGCTCCAAGTATTTAATCTCTAAGGTCACGGCCCCACTATCAGTATTTGGTCAGTATTCGGTCAGTATTTTTTCTCAGGAGTGGGAGCCAAAACCAGATGAGGAACAATCAGAGAAAAGGTAGAATAGAAACAAGTCACCAATTCTGCATTTATCACCCACTCCTGGTTTTGGCAGCGACTCCTGAGAAAAAATGCTAACCAAATACTAATGGTGGGGCTGTGGCCTAATGGAAAAAAATATTTTCCTAGTTAATATCAGCAAGAACAAAATGACTGCCATACACAACACAGTCCACTATATCAACACCAATAATACCACATACAAAAGGGACAAATATCGCCACACCATGACTAGATCACATATTACCACCACATAGTGACCGAATAATACCACATACAAGGAATAAATACGGCCACACCATGACCAGACCACATATTACCACCCCAAAGTGACCAAATACTACAATACTGATCATGAATACAAACCACAATACTAACAACACTGTTATTACCACCAGCGACATTATACACAGGAGCTCTGTATATAGTGTCAGTGTACAGGTAATACAGGGATCACCAGTGACATTATACACAGGAGCTCTGTATATAGTGTCAGTGTACAGGTAATACAGTGATCACCAGTGACATTATACACTGGAGCTCTGTATATAGTGTACAGGTATTACAGTGGTCACCAGTGACATTATACTCAGGAGCTCTGTACATAGTGTATAGTGTACAGGTAATACAGTGATCACCAGTGACATTATACACAAGAGCTCTGTATATAGTGTACAAGTAATACAGTGGTCACCAGTGACATTATACACAGGAGCTCTGTATATAGTGTACAGGTAATACAGTGGTCACCAGTGACATTATACACAGGAGCTCTGTATATAGTGTACAGGTAATACAGTGGTCACCAGTGACATTATACACAGGAGCTCTGTACATAGTGTATAGTGTACAGGTAATACAGTGATCACCAGTGACATTATACACAGGAGCTCTGTATATAGTGCACAGGTAATACAGTGGTCACCAGTGACATTATACACAGGAGCTCTGTATATAGTGTACAGGTAATACAGTGGTCACCAGTGACATTATACACAGGAGCTCTGTATATAGTGTACAGGTAATACAGTAGTCACCAGTGACATTATACACAGGAGCTCTGTATATAGTGTATAGTGTACAGGTAATACAGGGATCACCAGTGACATTATACACAGGTGCTCTGTATATAGTGTCAGTGTACAGGTAATACAGTGATCACCAGTGACATTATACACTGGAGCTCTGTATATAGTGTACAGGTAATACAGTGGTCACCAGTGACATTATACACAGAAGCTCTGTATATAGTGTATACATAATACAGTGATCACCAGTGACATACACAGGAGTTCTGTATATACTATATACACACACGTGGTCAGAATTGTTGGTACCCCTCGTTTAATGAAAGAAAAACCCACAATGGTCACAGAAATAACTTGAATCTGACAAAAGTAATAATAAATTAAAAATCTATGAAAATGAACAAATGAAAGTCAGACATTGCTTTTCTGCTTCCACTGAATTTTTAAAAAAATTAAACTCATGAAATAGGCCTGGACAGAAATGATGGTACCCCTGAAAATAATGTGACAAAAGGGACATGTTAAATCAAGTTGTGTCCACAAATTAGCATCACAGGTGTCTACAATCTTGTAATCAGTCAGTGGGCCTGTATATAGGGCTACAGATACTCACTGTGTTGTTTGGTGACATGGTGTGTACCACACTCAACATGGACCAGAGGAAGCAAAGGAAAGAGTTGTTTCAGGAGATTAGAAAGAAAATTATAGAAAAGCATGTTAAAAGGTAAAGGTTATAAGACCATCTCCAAGCAGCTTGATGTTCCTGTGACTACAGGTGCACATATTATTCAGAAATTTAAGATCCATGGGACTGTAGCCAACCTCCCTGGACGTGGCCGCAGGAGGAAAATTGATGACAAATCAAAGAGACGGATAATATGAATGGTAACAAAAGAGTCCAGGAAAACTTCTAAAGAGATTAAAGGTGAACTTCAAGCTCAAGGAACATCAGTGTCAGATCGTACTATCCACTGTTGTTTGATCCAAAGTGAACTTCATGTAAGACGACCAAGGAGAACACCATTGTTGAAAAAAATAATAATAAAAAAGCCAGACTGGAATTTGCCAAACTACATGTTGACAAGCCACAAAGCTTCTGGGAGAATGTACTATGGACAGATGAGAAAAAAATGGAAGTTTTTGGCAAGGCACATCAGCTCTATGTTCACAGACCGAAAAATTAAGCATATCAAGAAAAGAACACTGTCCCTACTGTGAAACATGGGGGAGGCTGTTATGTTCTGGGGCTGCTTTGCTGCATCTGGTACAGGGTGTCTTGAATCTGTGCAGGGTACAATGAAATCTCAAGACTATCAAGGGATTCTAGAGAGAAATGTGCTGCCCAGTGTCAGAAAGCTTGGTCTCAGTCGCAGGTCATGGGTCTTGCAACAGGATAATGACCCAAAACACACAGCTAAAAACACCCAAGAATGGCTAAGAGGAAAACATTAGACTATTCTGAAGTGGCCTTCTATGAGCCCTGACCTAAATCCTATGGAGCATCTTTGGAAAGAGCTGAAACATGCCATCTGGAAAAGGCAACCTTCAACCACGAGACAACTGGAGCAGTTTGCTCATGAGGAGTCGGCCAAAATAGCTGTGGAGAGGTGCAGAAGTCTCATTGACAGTTACAGGAATCCTTTGATTGCAGTGATTGCCTCAAAAGGTTCAACAAAATATTAAGTTAAGAGTACCATCATTTCTGTCCAGGCCTATTTCATGAGTTTAATTTTTTTTTAAATTCTGTGGAAGCAGGAAAGCAATGTCTGACTTTCATTTGTTCATTTTCAAAAATTTGTAATTTATCAGATTCAAGTTATTTCTGTGACCATTGTGGGTTTTTCTTTCATTAAACGAGGGGTACCAACAATTTTGACCACGTGTGTAGTGTAAGTGTACATGTAATACACTGACTCACCAGTGATGTCTCTAGGTGAAGTCCTTCATCTTCGCTTTTCTTCTTCATCTGGCACAGACAGCCATCACTTCTTCCAGCCAGGAATCATCTCTGCAGAAAATAACACACAGTTATCAATAACTGATCTCTTCTAGAGAATATTCCCACTTTTCCCCCCGACTTCTACACTACACCAGTTGAAGAAAAAAAGTAACATAGTGCCGTCCTGCACAGTAACAGGACCCCTCTTTTGTCCCATCCCATGGAAAACAATTTCCTAAAAAGTAAATTGTATTACAGAAGTAATAATGTAATAATAATAATTGGAATCTAAAGTAATAATGTTCCCCACTGGTCACCATTAATAAAGTATGTTCCTCAATCTTACCTTCCTGCGCTCCCGTGCGGTGTCCTCCTTCTCCTGAGTTGCGCGCCTCTTTCACAGCAGGCGCATGACGATGACGTCATACGCCGGACGGCGAAGGGAGACACGCAGCTTCAGCTGCTTCACTGGGACGTGTGCCGCGGTGGTTCAGGTAATGAACACTGCGTGCGCGCGTCCCTGCATACACTGTGCCTGCGCTTTTAAAGGGCCCGTGCCCCTTAAAACCGCAGGATTTTTTTTTTGTTCTCTTCTCCCCTTCTACTCTGCAGCAGGGGGCGGGGCCCACCGGGAAAATTTCCGGTATCCCGCCAGCCCAGACCGACCCTGTTTCTCTCTATATACCAATTTGGAAGTTAACTGTAAATTCTGCAATTCACATTCTTTGTATAAACTGAGCCACAAAACGTCTAAGTCATTTCCTACATTAACTTTGAAATTAATATTACTTTGTTTAGCAAAAGAAGAAATTATATCCATATTTTGCTTACCTTAAGATTCCTTAGCTTCTCTTTATCAGCACGTCCTGTCTTCAGTTCGTCTGATTCATTTCCTGTGTGATTCTGTTCCTTGTTAGAACCTCTGCTTCCTGTTAGTCCTCAGTCTGTAGGTCCTTTCTGCTTCTCGTGACAAATTAGAGAATTTACTGACACGTGAACAACAGCTGTTCAGCTAGTCAGGACTTTCCCCCCCTTTGTTCAAGGAAGAAATTCACTTACGAAAAATCAGGCTGGCTGGCTCACCATTGTTAAATAATACTTCTTTCTGTATTATTTTTCTCTACTGAGGACTTCGCAAAGTATCAATATCAAGATTTCCTTATAAAAAATGTATCTATTTATTCTTGGATTGTCCATTAAAAAATAATTGAAACTGAATATAAAATAGATGAAGTAGTTACAAAGAGATTCAATCATGAGTGTCCATCTTTCCTTGGATCCTGGCTGGTAAATCATGTCTTTGTCCAACACGTGTCCAGGCCTACATGTCAGCTGCTCCTCAGCATTAAGATCCTTCTTCTGTGTCTTGTGGGGTGGGAAGAGCAAGAGAGCCCCCCCTTTCTGTACCATGGGCTTTTATAGCCAGTCGTATGGCACACCTGTTCTACATATGGTAGTGAACACACAAATAGCGCATTTCAACTAGACACGATGGCTAATGCATAGAACTCAGATTTAAGAATAAAATGAATATCCATAATTAACTATTTAATAAGAGGTGACTAGATCAGAGTTGCTGTACTGAGATTCATATTTTGTGTGCACCATACAGTGCATAAGGACGTCCTCTGTACAGTAACTTCAGTCTAGTTGTCTAAGTACAGAGGTAACTAGATCAGAGTTGCTGTACCTAGATTCATAGTTTGTGTGCACCGTACTGTGTATAAGGACGTCCTCTGTACAGTAACCTCCATCTAGATGTCTCAGTACAGAGGTGACTAGATGGGAGTTGCTGTAGTGAGATTCATAGTTTGTGTGCACCGTACGGTGTATAAGGACGTCCTCTGTACAGTAACTTCAGTCTAGATATCTCAGTACAGAGGTGACTAGATCAGGGCTGCTGTACTGAGATTCATAGTTTGTGTGCACCCTACTGTGTAGAAGGACGTCCTCTGTACAGTAACCTCAATCTAGATGTCTCAGTACAGAGGTGACTAGATCAGAGTTGCTGTAGTGAGATTCATAGTTTGTGTGCACCGTACTGTGTATAAGGACGTCCTCTGTACGGTAACTTCAGTCTAGTTGTCTCAGTACAGAGGTGACTAGATCAGAGTTGCTGCAGTAAGGTTCATGATCTCTGTGCACTGTACTGTGTATAAGGACGTCCTCTGTACAGTAACTTCAGTCTAGATATCTCAGTTCAGAGGTGACTAGATCAGAGTTTCTGTACTGAAATTCATAGTTTGTGTGCACCGTACTGTGTATAAGGACGTCCTCTGTACAGTAACTTCAGTCTAGTTGTCTCAGTACAGAGGTGACTAGATCAGAGTTGCTGCAGTAAGGTTCAAGATCTCTGTGCACTGTACTGTGTATAAGGACGTCCTCTGTACAGTAACTTCAGTCTAGATATCTCAGTTCAGAGGTGACTAGATCAGAGTTTCTGTACTGAAATTCATAGTTTGTGTGCACCGTACTGTGTATAAGGACGTCCTCTGTACAGTAACTTCAGTCTAGTTGTCTCAGTACAGAGGTGACTAGATCAGAGTTGCTGTACTGAGATTCATAGTTTGTGTTCACTGTACTGTGTATAAGGACATCCTCTGTACAGTAACCTCCATCTAGATGTCTCAGTACAGAGGTGACTAGATCAGAGTTGCTGTACTGAGATTCACAGTTTGTGTGCACCCTACTGTGTATAAGGACGTCCTCTGTACAGTAACTTCAGTCAAGATGTCTCAGTACAGAGGTGACTAGATCAGAGTTGCTGTACTGAGATTCATAGTTTCTGTGCACTGTACTGTGTATAAGGACGTCCTCTGTACAGTAACCTCAATCTAGATGTCTCAGTACAGAGGTGACTAGATCAGAGTTGCTGCAGTAAGGTTCATGATCTCTGTGCACTGTACTGTGTATAAGGACGTCCTCTGTACAGTAACCTCAATCTAGATGTCTCAGTACAGAGGTGACTAGATCAGAGTTGCTGCAGTAAGGTTCATGATCTCTGTGCACCGTACTGTGTATAAGGACGTCCTCTGTGCAGTAACTTCAGTCTAGATGTCTCAGTACAGATGTGACTAGATCAGAGTTGCTGTAGTGAGATTCATAGTTTGTGTGCACCGTACTGTGTATAAGGACGTCCTCTGTACAGTAACCTCAATCTAGATGTCTCAGTACAGAGGTGACTAGAACAAAGTTGCTGTTGTGAAATTCATAGTTTCTGTGCACTGTACTGTGTATAAGGACGTCCTCTGTACAGTAACTTCAGTCTAGATGTCTCAGTACAGAGGTGACTAGATGGGAGTTGCTGTACTGAGATTCATAGTTTGTGTGCACCGTACAGTGTATAACGACGTCCTCTGTACAGTAACTTCAGTCTAGATGTCTCAGTACAGAGGTGACTAGATGGGAGTTGCTGTACTGAGATTCATAGTTTGTGTGCACCGAACTGTGTATAAGGACGTCCTCTGTACAGTAACTTCAGTCTAGATGTCTCAGTACAGAGGTGACTAGATCAGAGTTGCTGTAGTGAGATTCATAGTTTGTGTGCACCGTACTGTGTATAAGGACGTCCTCTGTACAGTAACTTCAGTCTAGATGTCTCAGTACAGAGGTGACTAGATCAGAGTTGCTGTAGTGAGATTCATAGTTTGTGTGCACCGTACTGTGTATAAGGACGTCCTCTGTACAGTAACCTCAATCTAGATGTCTCAGTACAGAGGTGACTAGATCAGAGTTGCTGTTGTGAAATTCATAGTTTGTGTGCACCGTACTGTGTATAAGGACGTCCTCTGTACAGTAACTTCAGTCTAGATGTCTCAGTACAGAGGTGACTAGATGGGAGTTGCTGTACTGAGATTCATAGTTTGTGTGCACTGTACTGTGTATAAGGACGTCCTCTGTACGGTAACTTCAATTAAGATGTCTCAGTACAGAGGTAACTAGATCAGAGTTGCTGCAGTAAGGTTCATGATTTCTGTGCACCGTACTGTGTATAAGGACGTCCTCTGTACGGTGACTTCAATTTAGATGTCTCAGTACAGAGGTGACTAGATCGGAGTTGCAGCACTGAGGTCCATGATCTCTGTGCACTATACTGTGTATTAGGACGTCCTCTGTACGGTGACTTCAATTTAGATGTCTCAGTACAGAGGTGACTAGATCAGAGTTGCTGCAGTAAGGTTCATGATCTCTGTGCACTGTACTGTGTATAAGGACGTCCTCTGTACAGTAACCTCAATCTAGATGTCTCAGTACAGAGGTGACTAGATCAGAGTTGCTGTAGTGAGATTCATAGTTTGTGTGCACTGTACTGTGTATAAGGACGTCCTCTGTACAGTAACCTCAATCTAGTTGTCTCAGTACAGAGGTGACTAGATCAGAGTTGCTGCAGTAAGGTCCATGATCTCTGTGCACTGTACTGTGTATAAGGACGTCCTCTATACAGTAACCTCAATCTAGATGTCTCAGTACAGAGGTAACTAGATCAGAGTTGCTGTGCTGAGATTCATAGTTTGTGTGCACTGTACTGTGTATAAGGACGTCCTCTGTACAGTAACCTCAATCTAGATGTCTCAGTACAGAGGTGACTAGATCAGAGTTGCTGCAGTAAGGTTCATGATCTCTGTGCACTGTACTGTGTATAAGGACGTCCTCTTTACAGTAACCTCAATCTAGATGTCTCAGTACAGAGGTGACTAGATCAGAGTTGCTGCAGTAAGGTCCATGATCTCTGTGCACTGTACTGTGTATAAGGACGTCCTCTGTACAGTAACTCCAGTCTAGATGTCTCAGTACAGAGGTGACTAGATCAGAGTTACTGCAGTAAGGTTCATGATCTCTGTGCACTGTACTGTGTATAAGGACGTCCTCTATACAGTAACTTCAGTCTAGATGTCTCAGTACAGAGGTAACTAGATCAGAGTTGCTGCAGTAAGGTTCATGATCTCTATGCACTGTACTGTGTATAAGGACGTCCTCTATACAGTAACTTCAGTCTAGATGTCTCAGTACAGAGGTGACTAGATCAGAGTTGCTGCAGTAAGGTCCATGATCTCTGTGCACTGTACTGTGTATAAGGACGTCCTCTGTACAGTAACTCCAGTCTAGATGTCTCAGTACAGAGGTGACTAGAACAGAGTTGCTGCAGTAAGGTTCATGATCTCTGTGCACTGTACTGTGTATAAGGACGTCCTCTATACAGTAACTTCAGTCTAGATGTCTCAGTACAGAGGTGACTGGATCGGAGTTGCAGCACTGAGGTCCATGATCTCTGTGCACTGTACTGTGTATAAGGACGTCCTCTGTACAGTAACTCCAGTCTAGATGTCTCAGTACAGAGGTGACTAGATCGGAGTTGCAGCACTGACGTCCATGATCTCTGTGCACTGTACTGTGTATAAGGACGTCCTCTATACAGTAACTTCAGTCTAGATGTCTCAGTACAGAGGTGACTAGAACAGAGTTGCTGCAGTAAGGTTCATGATCTCTGTGCACTGTACTGTGTATAAGGACGTCCTCTGTACAGTAACTTCAGTCTAGTTGTCTCAGTACAGAGGTAACTAGATCAGAGTTGCTGTACTGAGATTCATAGTTTGTGTGCACTGTACTGTGTATAAGGACGTCCTCTGTACGGTAACTTCAATCTAGATGTCTCAGTAGAGAGGTGACTAGATCAGAGTTGCTGTACTGAGATTCATAGTTTGTGTGCACTGTACTGTGTATAAGGACGTCCTCTGTACGGTAACTTCAATCTAGATGTCTCAGTAGAGAGGTGACTAGATCAGAGTTGCTGTAGTGAGATTCATAGTTTGTGTGCACTGTACTGTGTATAAGGACGTCCTCTGTACAGTAACTCCAGTCTAGATGTCTCAGTACAGAGGTGACTAGATCAGAGTTGCTGTACTGAGATTCATAGTTTGTGTGCACCGTACTGTGTATAAGGACGTCCTCTGTACAGTAACTCCAGTCTAGATGTCTCAGTACAAAGGTGATTAGATCAGAGTTGTTGCAGTAGGGTTCATGATTTCTTTGCACCGTACTGTGTATAAGGACGTCCTCTATACAGTAACTTCAATCTAGATGTCTCAGTACAAAGGTGATTAGATCAGAGTTGCTGCAGTAAGGTTCATGATCTCTGTGCACCATACTGTGTATAAGGACGTCGTCTGTACAGTAACTTCAGTCTAGATGTCTCAGTACAGAGGTGACAAGATCAGAGTTGCACCACTGAGGTCCATGATTTCTGTGCACTGTACTGTGTATAAGGACGTCCTCTATACAGTAACTTCAATCTAGATGTCTCAGTACAGAGGTGACTAGATCGGAGTTGCAGCACTGAGGTCCATGATCTCTGTGCACTTTACTGTGTATAAGGACGTCCTCTGTACAGTAACTCCAGTCTAGATGTCTCAGTACAGAGGTGACTAGAACAGAGTTGCTGCAGTAAGGTTCATGATTTCTGTGCACCGTACTGTGTATAAGGACGTCCTCTGTACAGTAACTTCAGTCTAGATATCTCAGTTCAGAGGTGACTAGATGGGAGTTGCTGTAGTGAGATTCATAGTTTGTTTGCACCGTACTGTGTATAAGGACGTCCTCTGTACAATAACCTCAATCTAGATGTCTCAGTACAGAGGTGACTAGATCAGAGTTGCAGCAATAAGGTCCATGATCTCTGTACACTGTACTGTGTATAAGGACGTCCTCTGTACAGAAACTCCATTGTAGATGTCTCAGTACAGAGGCGACTAGATCAGAGTTGCTGTACTAAGATTCATAGTTTGTTTGCACCGTACTGTGTATAAGGACGTCCTCTGTACAGTAACTTCAGTCTAGATGTCTCAGTACAGAGGTGACTAGATCGGAGTTGCTGCACTGAGGTCCATGATCTCTGTGCACTGTACTGTGTATAAGGACGTCCTCTGTACAGTAACTTCAGTCTAGATGTCTCAGTACAGAGGTGACTAGATCGGACTTGCTGCACTGAGGTCCATGATCTCTGTGCACTGTACTGTGTATAAGGACGTCCTCTATACAGTAACCTCAATCTAGATGTCTCAGTACAGAGGTAACTAGATCAGAGTTGCTGTAGTGAGATTCATAGTTTGTGTGCACTGTACTGTGTATAAGGACGTCCTCTGTACAGTAACTTCAGTCTAGATGTCTCAGTACAGAGGTGACTAGATCAGAGTTGCTGTACTGAGATTCTTAGTTTTTGTGCACTGTACTGTGTATAAGGACGTCCTCTGTACAGTAACCTCAATCTAGATGTCTCAGTAAAGAGGTGACTAGATCAGAGTTGCTGTAATGAGATTCATAGATTGTGTGCACTGTACTGTGTATAAGGACGTCCTCTGTACAGTAACTTCAGTCTAGTTGTCTCAGTACAGAGGTAACTAGATCAGAGTTGCTGTACTGAGATTCATAGTTTGTGTGCACTGTACTGTGTATAAGGACGTCCTCTGTACAGTAACTTCAATCTAGATGTCTCAGTACAGAGGTGACTAGATCAGAGTTGCTGTACTGAGATTCATAGTTTGTGTGCACTGTACTGTGTATAAGGACGTCCTCTGTACAGTAACTTCAGTCTAGATGTCTCAGTACAGAGATGACTAGATCAGAGTTGCTGTAGTGAGATTCATAGTTTGTGTGCACCGTACTGTGTATAAGGACGTCCTCTGTACAGTAACTTCAGTCGAGTTGTCTCAGTACAGAGGTAACTAGATCAGAGTTGCTGTACTGAGATTCATAGTTTGTGTGCACTGTACTGTGTATAAGGACGTCCTCTGTACAGTAACTTCAGTCTAGATGTCTCAGTACAGAGGTAACTAGATCAGAGTTGCTGTACTGAGATTCATAGTTTGTGTGCACCGTACTGTGTATAAGGATGTCCTCTGGGCAGTAACTTCAGTCTAGATGTCTCAGTACAGAGGTGACTAGATCAGAGTTGCTGTAGTAAGGTTCATGATTTCTGTGCACTGTACTGTGTATAAGGACGTCCTCTGTACAGTAACTTCAATTTAGATGTCTCAGTACAGAGGTGACTAGATCAGAGTTGCTGTACTGAGATTCATAGTTTGTGTGCACCGTACTGTGTATAAGGACGTCCTCTGTACAGTAACTTCAGTATAGATGTCTCAGTACAGAGGTGACTAGATCAAAGTTTCTGTACTGAGATTCATAGTTTGTGTGCACCGTACTGTGTATAAGGACGTCCTCTGTACAGTAACCTTAGTCTAGTTGTCTCAGCACAGAGGTAACAAGATCAGAGTTGCTGTAGTGAGATTCATAGTTTGTGTGCACTGTACTGTGTATAAGGACGTCCTCTGTACAGTAACTGCAGTCTAGATGTCTCAGTACAGAGGTGACTAGATCAGAGTTACTGTACTGAGATTCATAGTTTGTGTGCACCGTACTGTGTATAAGGACGTCCTCTGTACAGTAACTTCAGTATAGATGTCTCAGTACAGAGGTGACTAGATCAGAGTTGCTGTAGTGAGATTCATAGTTTGTGTGCACTGTACTGTGTATAAGGACGTCCTCTGTACAGTAACTCCATTCTAGATGTCTCAGTACAGAGGTGACTAGATCAGAGTTGCTGTAGTGAGATTCATAGTTTGTGTGCACCGTACTGTGTATAAGGACGTCCTCTATACAGTAACTTCAGTATAGATGTCTCAGTACAGAGGTGACTAGATCAGAGTTGCTGTACTGAGATTCATAATTTGTGTGCACTGTACTGTGTATAAGGACGTCCTCTGTACAGTAACCTTAGTCTAGATGTCTCAGTACAGAGGTGACTAGATCGGAGTTGCAGCACTGAGGTCCATGATTTCGGTGCACTGTACTGTGTATAAGGACATCCTCTGTACAGTAACTTCAGTCTAGTTGTCTCATTACTGAGGTGGCTAGATGGGAGTTGCAGTACGGAGATTCAAAGTTTGTGTGCACTGTACTGTGTATAAGGACGTCCTCTGTACAATAACCTCAATCTAGATGTCTCAGTACAGAGGTGACTAGATCAGAGTTGCTGCACTAAGGTCCATGATCTCTCTACACTGTACTGTGTATAAGGACGTCCTCTGTACAGAAACTTCATTCTAGATGTCTCAGTACAGAGGTGACAAGATCAGAGTTGCTGTACTGAGATTCATAGTTTGTGTGCACCGTACTGTGTATAAGGACGTCCTCTGTACAGTAACTTCAGTCTAGATGTCTCAGTACAGAGGTAACTAGATCAGAGCTGCTGTACTGAGATTCATAGTTTGTGTGCACTGTACTGTGTATAAGGACGTCCTCTGTACAGTAACCTCAATCTAGATGTCTCAGCACAGAGGTGACTAGATCAGAGTCGCTGTAGTGAGATTCATAGTTTGTGTGCACTGTACTGTGTATAAGGACGTCCTCTGTGCAGTAACTTCAGTCTAGATGTCTCAGTACAGAGGTAACTAGATCAGAGTTGCTGTACTGAGATTCATAGTTTGTGTGCACCGTACTGTGTATAAGGACGTCCTCTGTGCAGTAACTTCAGTCTAGATGTCTCAGTACAGAGGTGACTAGATCAGAGTTGCTGTAGTGAGATTCATAGTTTGTGTGCACCGTACTTTGTATAAGGACGTCCTCTGTACAGTAACCTCAATCTAGATGTCTCAGTACAGAGGTGACTAGATCAGAGTTGCTGCAGTAAGGTTCATGATCTCTGTGCACTGTACTGTGTATAAGGACGTCCTCTGTACAGTAACTTCAGTCTAGTTGTCTCAGTACAGAGGTGGCTAGATCAGAGTTGCTGTACTGAGATTCATAGTTTGTGTGCACCGTACTGTGTATAAGGACGTCCTCTGTACAGTAACTTCAGTTTAGATGTCTCAGTACAGAGGTAACAAGATCAGAGTTGCTGTACTGAGATTCATAGTTTGTGTGCACCGTACTGTGTATAAGGACGTCCTCTATAAAGTAACTTCAGTCTGGATGTCTCAGTACAGAGGTAACAAGATCAGAGTTGCTGTACTGAGATTCATAGTTTGTGTGCACTGTACTGTGTATAAGGACGTCCTCTATACAGTAACTTCAATCTAGATGTCTCAGTACAAAGGTGATTAGATCAGAGTTGCTGCAGTAAGGTTCATGATCTCTGTGCACCATACTGTGTATAAGGACGTCGTCTGTACAGTAACTTCAGTCTAGATGTCTCAGTACAGAGGTGACAAGATCAGAGTTGCACCACTGAGGTCCATGATTTCTGTGCACTGTACTGTGTATAAGGACGTCCTCTATACAGTAACTTCAATCTAGATGTCTCAGTACAGAGGTGACTAGATCGGAGTTGCAGCACTGAGGTCCATGATCTCTGTGCACTTTACTGTGTATAAGGACGTCCTCTGTACAGTAACTCCAGTCTAGATGTCTCAGTACAGAGGTGACTAGAACAGAGTTGCTGCAGTAAGGTTCATGATTTCTGTGCACCGTACTGTGTATAAGGACGTCCTCTGTACAGTAACTTCAGTCTAGATATCTCAGTTCAGAGGTGACTAGATGGGAGTTGCTGTAGTGAGATTCATAGTTTGTTTGCACCGTACTGTGTATAAGGACGTCCTCTGTACAATAACCTCAATCTAGATGTCTCAGTACAGAGGTGACTAGATCAGAGTTGCAGCAATAAGGTCCATGATCTCTGTACACTGTACTGTGTATAAGGACGTCCTCTGTACAGAAACTCCATTGTAGATGTCTCAGTACAGAGGCGACTAGATCAGAGTTGCTGTACTAAGATTCATAGTTTGTTTGCACCGTACTGTGTATAAGGACGTCCTCTGTACAGTAACTTCAGTCTAGATGTCTCAGTACAGAGGTGACTAGATCGGAGTTGCTGCACTGAGGTCCATGATCTCTGTGCACTGTACTGTGTATAAGGACGTCCTCTGTACAGTAACTTCAGTCTAGATGTCTCAGTACAGAGGTGACTAGATCGGACTTGCTGCACTGAGGTCCATGATCTCTGTGCACTGTACTGTGTATAAGGACGTCCTCTATACAGTAACCTCAATCTAGATGTCTCAGTACAGAGGTAACTAGATCAGAGTTGCTGTAGTGAGATTCATAGTTTGTGTGCACTGTACTGTGTATAAGGACGTCCTCTGTACAGTAACTTCAGTCTAGATGTCTCAGTACAGAGGTGACTAGATCAGAGTTGCTGTACTGAGATTCTTAGTTTTTGTGCACTGTACTGTGTATAAGGACGTCCTCTGTACAGTAACCTTAGTCTAGATGTCTCAGTACAGAGGTGACTAGATCAAAGTTGCTGCAGTAAGGTTCATGATCTCTGTGCACTGTACTGTGTATAAGGACGTCCTCTGTACAGTAACTTCAATCTAGTTGTCTCAGTACAGAGGTAACTAGATCAGAGTTGCTGTACTGAGATTCATAGTTTGTGTGCACCGTACTGTGTATAAGGACGTCCTCTGTACAGTAACTTCAGTCTAGATGTCTCAGTACAGAGGTGACTAGATCAGAGTTGGAGCACTGAGGTCCATGATCTCTGTGCACCGTACTGTGTATAAGGACGTCCTCTGTACAGTAGCCTCAATGTAGATGTCTCAGTACAGAGGTGACTAGATCAGAGTTGCTGCAGTAAGGTTCATGATTTCTGTGCACCGTACTGTGTATAAGGATGTCCTCTGTACAGTAACTTCAGTCTAGATGTCTCAGTACAGAGGTGACTAGATCAGAGTTGGAGCACTGAGGTCCATGATCTCTGTGCACTGTACTGTGTATAAGGACGTCCTCTGTACGGTAACTTCAATTTAGATGTCTCAGTACAGAGGTGACAAGATCGGAGTTGCTGTACTAAGATTCATAGTTTGTTTGCACCGTACTGTGTATAAGGACGTCCTCTGTACAGTAACTTCAGTCTAGATGTCTCAGTACAGAGGTGACTAGATCAGAGTTGCTGTACTGAGGTCCATGATCTCTGTGCACTGTACTGTGTGTAAGGACGTCCTCTGTACAGTAACCTCAGTCTAGATGTCTCAGTACAGAGGTGACTAGATCAGAGTTGCTGCAGTAAGGTTCATGATCTCTGTGCACTGTACTGTGTATAAGGATGTCCTCTGTACAGTAACTTCAGTCTAGATGTCTCAGTACAGAGGTGACTAGATCAGAGTTGCTGTACTGAGGTCCATGATCTCTGTGCACTGTACTGTGTATAAGGACGTCCTCTGTACAGTAACCTCAGTCTAGATGTCTCAGTACAGAGGTGACTAGATCAGAGTTGTTGCAGTAAGGTTCATGATTTCTGTGCACCGTACTGTGTATAAGGATGTCCTCTGTACAGTAACTTCAGTCTAGATGTCTCAGTACAGAGGTGACTAGATCAGAGTTGCTGTACTGAGGTCCATGATCTCTGTGCACTGTACTGTGTATAAGGACGTCCTCTGTACAGTAACCTCAATCTAGATGTCTCAGTACAGAGGTGACTAGATCAGAGTTACTGTACTGAGATTCATAGTTTGTGTGCACCATACTGTGTATAAGGACGTCCTCTGTACAGTAACTTCAGTCTAGATGTCTCAGTACAGAGGTGACTAGATCAGAGTTGCTGCAGTAAGTTTCATGATTTCTGTGCACTGTACTGTGTATAAGGACGTCCTCTGTACGGTAACTTCAATTTAGATGTCTCAGTACAGAGGTGACTAGATCAAAGTTGCTGCAGTAAGGTTCATGATTTCTGTGCACTGTACTGTGTATAAGGACGTCCGCTATACAGTAACTTCAGTCTAGATGTCTCAGTAAAGAGGTGACTAGATCAGAGTTGCTGCATTAAGTTTCATGATTTCTGTGCACCGTACTGTGTATAAGGACGTCCTCTGTACGGTAACTTCAATTTCGATGTCTCAGTACAGAGGTGATTAGATCAGAGTTGCTGCAGTAAGGTCCGAGATCTCTGTGCACTGTACTGTGTATAAGGACGTCCTCTGTACAGTAACTTCAGTCTAGATGTCTCAGTACAGAGGTAACTAGATGGGAGTTGCTGTACTGAGGTCCATGATCTCTGTGCACCGTACTGTGTATAAGGACGTCCTCTGTACAGTAACTTCAGTCTAGATGTCTCAGTAAAGAGGTGACTAGATCAGAGTTGCTGTAATGAGATTCATAGATTGTGTGCACTGTACTGTGTATAAGGACGTCCTCTGTACAGTAACTTCAGTCTAGTTGTCTCAGTACAGAGGTAACTAGATCAGAGTTGCTGTACTGAGATTCATAGTTTGTGTGCACTGTACTGTGTATAAGGACGTCCTCTGTACAGTAACTTCAATCTAGATGTCTCAGTACAGAGGTGACTAGATCAGAGTTGCTGTACTGAGATTCATAGTTTGTGTGCACTGTACTGTGTATAAGGACGTCCTCTGTACAGTAACTTCAGTCTAGATGTCTCAGTACAGAGATGACTAGATCAGAGTTGCTGTAGTGAGATTCATAGTTTGTGTGCACCGTACTGTGTATAAGGACGTCCTCTGTACAGTAACTTCAGTCGAGTTGTCTCAGTACAGAGGTAACTAGATCAGAGTTGCTGTACTGAGATTCATAGTTTGTGTGCACTGTACTGTGTATAAGGACGTCCTCTGTACAGTAACTTCAGTCTAGATGTCTCAGTACAGAGGTAACTAGATCAGAGTTGCTGTACTGAGATTCATAGTTTGTGTGCACCGTACTGTGTATAAGGATGTCCTCTGGGCAGTAACTTCAGTCTAGATGTCTCAGTACAGAGGTGACTAGATCAGAGTTGCTGTAGTAAGGTTCATGATTTCTGTGCACTGTACTGTGTATAAGGACGTCCTCTGTACAGTAACTTCAATTTAGATGTCTCAGTACAGAGGTGACTAGATCAGAGTTGCTGTACTGAGATTCATAGTTTGTGTGCACCGTACTGTGTATAAGGACGTCCTCTGTACAGTAACTTCAGTATAGATGTCTCAGTACAGAGGTGACTAGATCAAAGTTTCTGTACTGAGATTCATAGTTTGTGTGCACCGTACTGTGTATAAGGACGTCCTCTGTACAGTAACCTTAGTCTAGTTGTCTCAGCACAGAGGTAACAAGATCAGAGTTGCTGTAGTGAGATTCATAGTTTGTGTGCACTGTACTGTGTATAAGGACGTCCTCTGTACAGTAACTGCAGTCTAGATGTCTCAGTACAGAGGTGACTAGATCAGAGTTACTGTACTGAGATTCATAGTTTGTGTGCACCGTACTGTGTATAAGGACGTCCTCTGTACAGTAACTTCAGTATAGATGTCTCAGTACAGAGGTGACTAGATCAGAGTTGCTGTAGTGAGATTCATAGTTTGTGTGCACTGTACTGTGTATAAGGACGTCCTCTGTACAGTAACTCCATTCTAGATGTCTCAGTACAGAGGTGACTAGATCAGAGTTGCTGTAGTGAGATTCATAGTTTGTGTGCACCGTACTGTGTATAAGGACGTCCTCTATACAGTAACTTCAGTATAGATGTCTCAGTACAGAGGTGACTAGATCAGAGTTGCTGTACTGAGATTCATAATTTGTGTGCACTGTACTGTGTATAAGGACGTCCTCTGTACAGTAACCTTAGTCTAGATGTCTCAGTACAGAGGTGACTAGATCGGAGTTGCAGCACTGAGGTCCATGATTTCGGTGCACTGTACTGTGTATAAGGACATCCTCTGTACAGTAACTTCAGTCTAGTTGTCTCATTACTGAGGTGGCTAGATGGGAGTTGCAGTACGGAGATTCAAAGTTTGTGTGCACTGTACTGTGTATAAGGACGTCCTCTGTACAATAACCTCAATCTAGATGTCTCAGTACAGAGGTGACTAGATCAGAGTTGCTGCACTAAGGTCCATGATCTCTCTACACTGTACTGTGTATAAGGACGTCCTCTGTACAGAAACTTCATTCTAGATGTCTCAGTACAGAGGTGACAAGATCAGAGTTGCTGTACTGAGATTCATAGTTTGTGTGCACCGTACTGTGTATAAGGACGTCCTCTGTACAGTAACTTCAGTCTAGATGTCTCAGTACAGAGGTAACTAGATCAGAGCTGCTGTACTGAGATTCATAGTTTGTGTGCACTGTACTGTGTATAAGGACGTCCTCTGTACAGTAACCTCAATCTAGATGTCTCAGCACAGAGGTGACTAGATCAGAGTCGCTGTAGTGAGATTCATAGTTTGTGTGCACTGTACTGTGTATAAGGACGTCCTCTGTGCAGTAACTTCAGTCTAGATGTCTCAGTACAGAGGTAACTAGATCAGAGTTGCTGTACTGAGATTCATAGTTTGTGTGCACCGTACTGTGTATAAGGACGTCCTCTGTGCAGTAACTTCAGTCTAGATGTCTCAGTACAGAGGTGACTAGATCAGAGTTGCTGTAGTGAGATTCATAGTTTGTGTGCACCGTACTTTGTATAAGGACGTCCTCTGTACAGTAACCTCAATCTAGATGTCTCAGTACAGAGGTGACTAGATCAGAGTTGCTGCAGTAAGGTTCATGATCTCTGTGCACTGTACTGTGTATAAGGACGTCCTCTGTACAGTAACTTCAGTCTAGTTGTCTCAGTACAGAGGTGGCTAGATCAGAGTTGCTGTACTGAGATTCATAGTTTGTGTGCACCGTACTGTGTATAAGGACGTCCTCTGTACAGTAACTTCAGTTTAGATGTCTCAGTACAGAGGTAACAAGATCAGAGTTGCTGTACTGAGATTCATAGTTTGTGTGCACCGTACTGTGTATAAGGACGTCCTCTATAAAGTAACTTCAGTCTGGATGTCTCAGTACAGAGGTAACAAGATCAGAGTTGCTGTACTGAGATTCATAGTTTGTGTGCACCGTACTGTGTATAAGGACGTCCTCTGTACAGTAACTTCAGTCTGGATGTCTCAGTACAGAGGTAACAAGATCAGAGTTGCTGTACTGAGATTCATAGTTTGTGTGCACCTTACTGTGTATAAGGACGTCCTCTGTACAGTAACTTCAGTATAGATGTCTCAGTACAGAGGAAACAATATCAGAGTTGCTGTACTGAGATTCATAGTTTGTGTGCACCGTACTGTGTATAAGGACGTCCTCTATACAGTAACTTCAGTATAGATGTCTCAGTACAGAGGTGACTAGATCAGAGTTGCTGTATTGAGATTCATAGTTTGTGTGCACTGTACTGTGTATAAGGAGGTCCTCTGTACAGTAACTTCAATTTAGATGTCTCAGTACAGAGGTGACTAGATCAGAGTTGCAGCACTGAGGTCCATGATCTCTGTGCACTGTACTGTGTATAAGGACGTCCTCTATACAGTAACTTCAGTCTAGTTGTCTCAGTACAGAGGTAACAAGATCAGAGTTGCTGTACTGAGATTCATAGTTTGTGTGCACCCTACTGTGTATAAGGACGTCCTCTGTATGGTAACCTCAATCTAGATGTCTCCGTACAGAGGTGACTAGATCAGAGTTGCTGTACTGAGATTAATAGTTTGTGTGCACCGTACTGTGTATAAGGACGTCCTCTGTACAGTAACTTCAGTCAAGTTGTCTCAGTACAGAGGTGACTAGATCAGAGTTGCTGTACTGAGATTCATAGTTTGTGTGCACCGTACTGTGTATAAGGACGTCCTCTATACAGTAACTTCAGTATAGATGTCTCAGTACAGAGGTGACTAGATCGGAGTTGCAGCACTGAGGTCCATGATCTCTGTGCACTGTACTGTGTATAAGGACATCCTCTGTACAGTAACTCCATTCTAGATGTCTCAGTACAGAGGTAACAAGATCAGAGTTGCTGTACTGAGATTCATAGTTTGTGTGCACCGTACTGTGTATAAGGACGTCCTCTATACAGTAACTTCAGTCTGGATGTCTCAGTACAGAGGTAACAAGATCAGAGTTGCTGTACTGAGATTCATAGTTTGTGTGCACCGTACTGTGTATAAGGACGTCCTCTGTACAGTAACTTCAGTCTGGATGTCTCAGTACAGAGGTAACAAGATCAGAGTTGCTGTACTGAGATTCATAGTTTGTGTGCACCTTACTGTGTATAAGGACGTCCTCTGTACAGTAACTTCAGTATAGATGTCTCAGTACAGAGGAAACAATATCAGAGTTGCTGTACTGAGATTCATAGTTTGTGTGCACCGTACTGTGTATAAGGACGTCCTCTATACAGTAACTTCAGTATAGATGTCTCAGTACAGAGGTGACTAGATCAGAGTTGCTGTACTGAGATTAATAGTTTGTGTGCACCGTACTGTGTATAAGGACGTCCTCTGTACAGTAACCTCAATCTAGATGTCTCAGTACAGAGGTGGCTAGATCAGAGTTGCTGTATTGAGATTCATAGTTTGTGTGCACCGTACTGTGCATAAGGACGTCCTCTATACAGTAACTTCAGTATAGATGTCTCAGTACAGAGGTGACTAGATCGGAGTTGCAGCACTGAGGTCCATGATCTCTGTGCACTGTACTGTGTATAAGGACATCCTCTGTACAGTAACTCCATTCTAGATGTCTCAGTACAGAGGTGACTAGATCAGAGTTGCTGTACTGAGATTCATAGTTTGTGTGCACCGTACTGTGTATAAGGACGTCCTCTGTACATTAACTTCAATTTAGATGTCTCAGTACAGAGGTGACTAGATCAGAGTTGCTGTACTGAAATTCATAGTTTGTGTGCACCGAACTGTGTATAAGGACGTCCTCTGTACAGTAACTTCAATCTAGATGTCTCAGTACAGAGGTAACTAGATCAGAGTTGCTGTACTGAAATTCATAGTTTGTGTGCACCGAACTGTGTATAAGGACGTCCTCTGTACAGTAACTTCAGTATAGATGTCTCAGTACAGAGGTGACTAGATCGGAGTTGCAGCACTGAGGTCCATGATCTCTGTGCACTGTACTGTGTATAAGGACATCCTCTGTACATTAACTTCAATTTAGATGTCTCAGTACAGAGGTGACTAGATCAGAGTTGCTGTACTGAAATTCATAGTTTGTGTGCACCGTACTGTGTATAAGGACGTCCTCTGTACATTAACTTCAATTTAGATGTCTCAGTACAGAGGTGACTAGATCAGAGTTGCTGTACTGAAATTCATAGTTTGTGTGCACCGTACTGTGTATAAGGACGTCCTCTGTACATTAACTTCAATTTAGATGTCTCAGTACAGAGGTGACTAGATCAGAGTTGCTGTACTGAAATTCATAGTTTGTGTGCACCGAACTGTGTATAAGGACGTCCTCTGTACAGTAACTTCAATCTAGATGTCTCAGTACAGAGGTGACTAGATCAGAGTTGCTGTACTGAAATTCATAGTTTGTGTGCACCGAACTGTGTATAAGGACGTCCTCTGTACAGTAACCTCAATCTAGATGTCTCAGTACAGAGGTGACTAGATCAGAGTTGCTGCAGTAAGGTCCATGATCTCTGTGCACTGTACTGTGTATAAGGATGTCCTCTGTACAGTAACTCCAGTCTAGATGTCTCAGTACAGAGGTGACTAGATCAGAGTTGCTGCAGTAAGGTTCATGATCTCTGTGCACTGTACTGTGTATAAGAACGTCCTCTGTACAGTAACCTCAATCTAGATGTCTCAGTACAGAGGTGACTAGATCAGAGTTGCTGCAGTAAGGTCCATGATCTCTGTGCACTGTACTGTGTATAAGGACGTCCTCTGTACAGTAACTCCAGTCTAGATGTCTCAGTACAGAGGTGACTAGATCAGAGTTGCTGTACTGAGGTCCATGATCTCTGTGCACTGTACTGTGTATAAGGATGTCCTCTATACAGTAACTTCAGTCTAGATGTCTCAGTACAGAGGTGACTAGATCAGAGTTACTGCAGTAAGGTTCATGATCTCTGTGCACTGTACTGTGTATAAGGACGTCCTCTATACAGTAACTTCAGTCTAGATGTCTCAGTACAGAGGTGACTAGATCAGAGTTACTGCAGTAAGGTTCATGATCTCTGTGCACTGTACTGTGTATAAGGACGTCCTCTATACAGTAACTTCAGTCTAGATGTCTCAGTACAGAGGTGTCTAGATCAGAGTTGCTGTACTGAGATTCATGATCTCTGTGCACTGTACTGTGTATAAGGACGTCCTCTGTACGGTAACTTCAATCTAGATGTCTCAGTACAGAGGTGACTAGATCAGAGTTGCTGTACTGAGATTCATAGTTTGTGTGCACCGTACTGTGTATAAGGACGTCCTCTGTACAGTAACTCCAGTCTAGATGTCTCAGTACAGAGGTGACTAGAACAGAGTTGCTGCAGTAAGGTTCATGATTTCTGTGCACTGTACTGTGTATAAGGACGTCCTCTGTACGGTAACTTCAATCTAGATGTCTCAGTACAGAGGTGACTAGATCAGAGTTGCTGCAGTAAGGTTCATGATTTCTGTGCACTGTACTGTGTATAAGGACGTCCTCTGTACGGTAACTTCAATCTAGATGTCTCAGTACAGAGGTGACTAGATCAGAGTTGCTGTACTGAGATTCATAGTTTGTGTGCACCGTACTGTGTATAAGGACGTCCTCTGTACAGTAACTTCAGTCTAGATGTCTCAGTACAGAGGTGACTAGAACAGAGTTGCTGCAGTAAGGTTCATGATCTCTGTGCACTGTACTGTGTATAAGGACGTCCTCTATACAGTAACTTCAGTCTAGATGTCTCAGTACAGAGGTGACTAGAACAGAGTTGCTGCAGTAAGGTTCATGATCTCTGTGCACTGTACTGTGTATAAGGACGTCCTCTGTACAGTAACTCCAGTCTAGATGTCTCAGTACAGAGGTGACTAGATCAGAGTTGCTGTACTGAGATTCATAGTTTGTGTGCACCGTACTGTGTATAAGGACGTCCTCTGTACAGTAACTCCAGTCTAGATGTCTCAGTACAGAGGTGACTAGAACAGAGTTGCTGCAGTAAGGTTCATGATTTCTGTGCACTGTACTGTGTATAAGGACGTCCTCTGTACGGTAACTTCAATCTAGATGTCTCAGTACAGAGGTGACTAGATCAGAGTTGCTGTACTGAGATTCATAGTTTGTGTGCACCGTACTGTGTATAAGGACGTCCTCTGTACAGTAACTCCAGTCTAGATGTCTCAGTACAGAGGTGACTAGAACAGAGTTGCTGCAGTAAGGTTCATGATTTCTGTGCACTGTACTGTGTATAAGGACGTCCTCTGTACGGTAACTTCAATCTAGATGTCTCAGTACAGAGGTGACTAGATCAGAGTTGCTGCAGTAAGGTTCATGATTTCTGTGCACTGTACTGTGTATAAGGACGTCCTCTGTACGGTAACTTCAATCTAGATGTCTCAGTACAGAGGTAACTAGATCAGAGTTGCTGTACTGAGATTCATAGTTTGTGTGCACTGTACTGTGTATAAGGACGTCCTCTGTACGGTAACTTCAATCTAGATGTCTCAGTACAGAGGTGACAAGATCAGAGTTGCTGTACTGAGGTCCATGATCTCTGTGCACTGTACTGTGTATAAGGACGTCCTCTATACAGTAACTTCAATCTAGATGTCTCAGTACAGAGGTGACTAGATCGGAGTTGCAGCACTGAGGTCCATGATCTCTGTGCACTTTACTGTGTATAAGGACGTCCTCTGTACAGTAACCTTAGTTTAGATGTCTCAATAAAGAGGTGACTAGATCGGAGTTGCAGCACTGAGGTCCATGATCTCTGTGCACTGTACTGTGTATAAGGACGTCCTCTGTACGGTAACTTCAATTTAGATGTCTCAGTAGAGAGGTGACAAGATCGGAGTTGCTGCAGTAAGGTTCATGATTTCTGTGCACCGTACTGTGTATAAGGACGTCCTCTGTACAGTAACTTCAGTATAGATGTCTCAGTACAGAGGTGACTAGATCAGAGTTGCTGTACTGAGATTCATAGTTTGTGTACACTGTACTGTGTATAAGGACGTCCTCTGTACAATAACCTCAATCTAGATGTCTCAGTACAGAGGTGACTAGATCAGAGTTGCAGCACTAAGGTCCATGATCTCTGTACACTGTACTGTGTATAAGGACGTCCTCTGTACAGAAACTCCATTGTAGATGTCTCAGTACAGAGGCGACTAGATCAGAGTTGCTGTACTAAGATTCATAGTTTGTTTGCACCGTACTGTGTATAAGGACGTCCTCTGTACAGTAACTTCAGTCTAGATGTCTCAGTACAGAGGTGACTAGATCGGAGTTGCTGCACTGAGGTCCATGATCTCTGTGCACTGTACTGTGTATAAGGACGTCCTCTGTACAGTAACTTCAGTCTAGATGTCTCAGTACAGAGGTGACTAGATCGGAGTTGCTGCACTGAGGTCCATGATTTCTGTGCACTGTACTGTGTATAAGGACGTCCTCTGTACAGTAACTTCAATTTCGATGTCTCAGTACAGAGGTGACTAGATCAGAGTTGCTGCAGTAAGGTTCATGATCTCTGTGCACTGTACTGTGTATAAGAACGTCCTCTGTACAGTAACCTCAATCTAGATGTCTCAGTACAGAGGTGACTAGATCGGAGTTGCTGCACTGAGGTCCATGATCTCTGTGCACTGTACTGTGTATAAGGACGTCCTCTGTACAGTAACTTCAGTCTAGATGTCTCAATAAAGAGGTGACTAGATCAGAGTTGCAGCACTGAGGTCCAAGATCTCTGTGCACTGTACTGTGTATAAGGACGTCCTCTGTACAGTAACTTCAGTCTAGATGTCTCAGTAAAGAGGTATCTAGATCAGAGTTGCTGTACTGAGATTCATAGTTTGTGTGCACCGTACTGTGTATAAGGACGTCCTCTGTACAGTAACTTCAGTCTAGATGTCTCAGTACAGAGGTGACAAGATCAGAGTTGCAGCACTGAGGTCCATGATCTCTGTGCACTGTACTGTGTATAAGGACGTCCTCTGTACAGTAACTTCAGTCTAGATGTCTCAGTACAGAGGTGACTAGATCGGAGTTGCTGTAGTGAGATTCATAGTTTGTGTGCACCGTACTGTGTATAAGGACGTCCTCTGTACAGTAACTTCAGTCTAGATGTCTCAGTACAGAGGTGACTAGATCGGAGTTGCTGCACTGAGGTCCATGATTTCTGTGCACTGTACTGTGTATAAGGACGTCCTCTGTACAGTAACTTCAGTCTAGATGTCTCAGTAAAGAGGTATCTAGATCAGAGTTGCTGTACTGAGATTCATAGTTTGTGTGCACCGTACTGTGTATAAGGACGTCCTCTGTACAGTAACTTCAGTCTAGATGTCTCAGTACAGAGGTGACAAGATCAGAGTTGCAGCACTGAGGTCCATGATCTCTGTGCACTGTACTGTGTATAAGGACGTCCTCTGTACAGTAACTTCAGTCTAGTTGTCTCAGTACAGAGGTGACTAGATCAGAGTTACTGTACTGAGATTCATAGTTTGTGTGCGCCGTACTGTGTATAAGGACGTCCTCTGTACAGTAACTTCAGTCTAGATGTCTCAGTACAGAGGTGACTAGATCGGACTTGCTGCATTGAGGTCCATGATCTCTGTGCACTGTACTGTGTATAAGGACGTCCTCTGTACAGTAACCTTAGTCTAGATGTCTCAGTACAGAGGTGACTAGATCAAAGTTGCTGCAGTAAGGTTCATGATCTCTGTGCACTGTACTGTGTATAAGGACGTCCTCTGTACAGTAACTTCAATCTAGTTGTCTCAGTACAGAGGTAACTAGATCAGAGTTGCTGTACTGAGATTCATAGTTTGTGTGCACCGTACTGTGTATAAGGACGTCCTCTGTACAGTAACTTCAGTCTAGATTTCTCAGTACAGAGGTGACTAGATCGGAGTTGCTGTACTGAGATTCATAGTTTGTGTGCACTGTACTGTGTATAAGGACGTCCTCTGTACAGTAACTTCAGTCTAGATGTCTCAGTACAGAGGTGACTAGATCAGAGTTGGAGCACTGAGGTCCATGATCTCTGTGCACTGTACTGTGTAAAAGGACGTCCTCTGTACGGTAACTTCAATTTAGATGTCTCAGTACAGAGGTGACAAGATCGGAGTTGCTGTACTAAGATTCATAGTTTGTTTGCACCGTACTGTGTATAAGGACGTCCTCTGTACAATAACCTCATTCTAGATGTCTCAGTACAGAGGTGACTAGATCAGAGTTGCTGTACTGAGATTCATAGTTTGTGTGCACTGTACTGTGTATAAGGACGTCCTCTGTAGAGAAACTCCATTCTAGATGTCTCAGTACAGAGGTGACAAGATCAGAGTTGCTGTACTGAGATTCATAGTTTGTGTGCACCGTACTGTGTATAAGGACGTCCTCTGTACGGTAACTTCAGTCTAGATATCTCAGTTCAGAGGTGACTAGATCAGAGTTGCTGCAGTAAGGTTCATGATCTCTGTGCACTGTACTGTGTATAAGGACGTCCTCTGTACAGTAACTTCAGTCTAGATATCTCAGTTCAGAGGTGACTAGATCAGAGTTGCTGCAGTAAGGTTCATGATCTCTGTGCACTGTACTGTGTATAAGGACGTCCTCTGTACAGTAACTTCAGTCTAGATGTCTCAGTACAGAGGTGACTAGATCAGAGTTGCTGTACGGAGGTCCATGATCTCTGTGCACTGTACTGTGTATAAGGACGTCCTCTGTACAGTAACCTCAGTCTAGATGTCTCAGTAGAGAGGTGACTAGATCAGAGTTGCTGCAGTAAGGTTCATGATCTCTGTGCACTGTACTGTGTATAAGGATGTCCTCTGTACAGTAACTTCAGTCTAGATGTCTCAGTACAGAGGTGACTAGATCAGAGTTGCTGTACTGAGGTCCATGATCTCTGTGCACTGTACTGTGTATAAGGACGTCCTCTGTACAGTAACCTCAGTCTAGATGTCTCAGTACAGAGGTGACTAGATCAGAGTTGTTGCAGTAAGGTTCATGATTTCTGTGCACCGTACTGTGTATAAGGATGTCCTCTGTACAGTAACTTCAGTCTAGATGTCTCAGTACAGAGGTGACTAGATCAGAGTTGCTGTACTGAGGTCCATGATCTCTGTGCACTGTACTGTGTATAAGGACGTCCTCTGTACAGTAACTTCAGTCTAGATGTCTCAGTACAGAGGTGACTAGAACAGAGTTGCAGCACTGAGGTCCATGATTTCTGTGCACTGTACTGTGTATAAGGACGTCCTCTATACAGTAACTTCGATCTAGATGTCTCAGTACAGAGGTGACTAGATCAGAGTTGCTGCAGTAAGGTTCATGATCTCTGTGCACTGTACTGTGTATAAGGACGTCCTCTGTACAGTAACTTCAGTCTAGTTGTCTCAGTACAGAAGTGGCTAGATCAGAGTTGCTGTACTGAGATTCATAGTTTGTGTGCACCGTACTGTGTATAAGGACGTCCTCTGTACAGTAACTTCAGTCTAGATGTCTCAGTACAGAGGTGACTAGATCAGAGTTGCTGTACTGAGGTCCATGATCTCTGTGCACTGTACTGTGTATAAGGACGTCCTCTGTACAGTAACCTCAGTCTAGATGTCTCAGTACAGAGGTGACTAGATCAGAGTTGCTGCAGTAAGGATCATGATTTCTGTTCACCGTACTGTGTATAAGGACACCCTCTGTACGGTAACATCAATTTAGATGTCTCAGTACAGAGGTGACTAGATCAGAGTTACTGTACTGAGATTCATAGTTTGTGTGCACCGTACTGTGTATAAGGACGTCCTCTGTACAGTAACTTCAGTCTAGATGTCTCAGTACAGAGGTGACTAGATCAGAGTTGCTGCAGTAAGTTTCATGATTTTTGTGCACTGTACTGTGTATAAGGACGTCCTCTGTACAGTAACCTCAATCTAGATGTCTCAGTACAGAGGTGACTAGATCAGAGTTGCTGCAGTAAGGTTCATGATCTCTGTGCACTGTACTGTGTATAAGGACGTCCTCTGTACAGTAACTTCAATCTAGATGTCTCAGTACAGAGGTGACTAGATCAAAGTTGCTGCAGTAAGGTTCATGATTTCTGTGCACTGTACTGTGTATAAGGACGTCCTCTGTACGGTAACTTCAATTTAGATGTCTCAGTACAGAGGTGACTAGATCAAAGTTGCTGCAGTAAGGTTCATGATTTCTGTGCACTGTACTGTGTATAAGGACGTCCTCTATACAGTAACTTCAGTCTAGATGTCTCAGTAAAGAGGTGACTAGATCAGAGTTGCTGCATTAAGTTTCATGATTTCTGTGCACCGTACTGTGTATAAGGACGTCCTCTGTACGGTAACTTCAATTTCGATGTCTCAGTACAGAGGTGACTAGATCAGAGTTGCTGCAGTAAGGTCCGAGATCTCTGTGCACTGTACTGTGTATAAGGACGTCCTCTGTACAGTAACTTCAGTCTAGATGTCTCAGTACAGAGGTAACTAGATGGGAGTTGCTGTACTGAGGTCCATGATCTCTGTGCACCGTACTGTGTATAAGGACATCCTCTGTACAGTAACTTCAGTCTAGATGTCTCAGTAAAGAGGTGACTAGATCAGAGTTGCAGCACTGAGGTCCATGATCTCTGTGCACTGTACTGTGTATAAGGACGTCCTCTGTACAGTAACTTCAGTCTAGATGTCTCAGTAAAGAGGTGACTAGATCAGAGTTGCTGTAATGAGATTCATAGATTGTGTGCACTGTACTGTGTATAAGGACGTCCTCTGTACAGTAACTTCAGTCTAGTTGTCTCAGTACAGAGGTAACTAGATCAGAGTTGCTGTACTGAGATTCATAGTTTGTGTGCACTGTACTGTGTATAAGGACGTCCTCTGTACAGTAACTTCAATCTAGATGTCTCAGTACAGAGGTGACTAGATCAGAGTTGCTGTACTGAGATTCATAGTTTGTGTGCACTGTACTGTGTATAAAGACGTCCTCTGTACAGTAACTTCAGTCTAGATGTCTCAGTACAGAGATGACTAGATCAGAGTTGCTGTAGTGAGATTCATAGTTTGTGTGTACCGTACTGTGTATAAGGACGTCCTCTGTACAGTAACTTCAGTCGAGTTGTCTCAGTACAGAGGTAACTAGATCAGAGTTGCTGTACTGAGATTCATAGTTTGTGTGCACCGTACTGTGTATAAGGACGTCCTCTGTACAGTAGCTTCAGTCTAGATGTCTCAGTACAGAGGTGACTAGATCAGAGTTACTGTACTGAGATTCATAGTTTGTGTGCACCGTACTGTGTATAAGGACGTCCTCTGTACAGTAACTTCAGTCTAGATGTCTCAGTACAGAGGTGACTAGATCAAAGTTGCTGCAGTAAGGTTCATGATCTCTGTGTACTGTACTGTGTATAAGGACGTCCTCTGTACAGTAACTTCAATCTAGTTGTCTCAGTACAGAGGTAACTAGATCAGAGTTGCTGTAATGAGATTCATAGTTTGTGTGCACTGTACTGTGTATAAGGACGTCCTCTGTACAGTAACTTCAGTCTAGATGTCTCAGTACAGAGGTAACTAGATCAGAGTTGCTGTACTGAGATTCATAGTTTGTGTGCACCGTACTGTGTATAAGGATGTCCTCTGGGCAGTAACTTCAGTCTAGATGTCTCAGTACAGAGGTGACTAGATCAGAGTTGCTCTAGTAAGGTTCATGATTTCTGTGCACTGTACTGTGTATAAGGACGTCCTCTGTACAGTAACTTCAATTTAGATGTCTCAGTACAGAGGTGACTAGATCAGAGTTGCTGTACTGAGATTCATAGTTTGTGTGCACCGTACTGTGTATAAGGACGTCCTCTGTACAGTAACTTCAGTATAGATGTCTCAGTACAGAGGTGACCAGATCAAAGTTTCTGTACTGAGATTCATAGTTTGTGTGCACCGTACTGTGTATAAGGACGTCCTCTGTACAGTAACCTTAGTCTAGTTGTCTCAGCACAGAGGTAACAAGATCAGAGTTGCTGTAGTGAGATGCATAGTTTGTGTGCACTGTACTGTGTATAAGGACGTCCTCTGTACAGTAACTTCAGTCTAGATGTCTCAGTACAGAGGTGACTAGATCAGAGTTACTGTACTGAGATTCATAGTTTGTGTGCACCGTACTGTGTATAAGGACGTCCTCTGTACAGTAACTTCAGTATAGATGTCTCAGTACAGAGGTGACTAGATCAGAGTTGCTGTAGTGAGATTCATAGTTTGTGTGCACCGTACTGTGTATAAGGACGTCCTCTATACAGTAACTTCAGTATAGATGTCTCAGTACAGAGGTGACTAGATCAGAGTTGCTGTACTGAGATTCATAATTTGTGTGCACCGTACTGTGTATAAGGACGTCCTCTGTACAGTAACCTTAGTCTAGATGTCTCAGTACAGAGGTGACTAGATCGGAGTTGCAGCACTGAGGTCCATGATCTCTGTGCACTGTACTGTGTATAAGGACGTCCTCTGTACAGTAACTCCATTCTAGATGTCTCAGTACAGAGGTGACTAGATCAGAGTTGCTGTACTGAGACTCATAGTTTGTGTGCACCGTACTGTGTATAAGGACGTCCTCTGTACGGTAACTCCATTCTAGATGTCTCATTACAGAGGTAACTAGATCATAGTTGCTGTACTGAGGTCCATGATTTCGGTGCACTGTACTGTGTATAAGGACGTCCTCTGTACAGTAACTTCAGTCTAGTTGTGTCAGTACAGAGGTGGCTAGATCAGAGTTGCTGTACTGAGATTCATAGTTTGTGTGCACCGTACTGTGTATAAGGACGTCCTCTGTACAGTAACTTCAGTATAGATGTCTCAGTACAGAGGAAACAATATCAGAGTTGCTGTACTGAGATTCATAGTTTGTGTGCACCGTACTGTGTATAAGGACGTCCTCTATACAGTAACTTCAGTATAGATGTCTCAGTACAGAGGTGACTAGATCAGAGTTGCTGTATTGAGATTCATAGTTTGTGTGCACTGTACTGTGTATAAGGAGGTCCTCTGTACAGTAACTTCAATTTAGATGTCTCAGTACAGAGGTGACTAGATCAGAGTTGCAGCACTGAGGTCCATGATCTCTGTGCACTGTACTGTGTATAAGGACGTCCTCTGTACGGTAACTTCAATTTAGATGTCTCAGTACAGAGGTGATTAGATCAGAGTTGCTGTACTGAGATTCATAGTTTGTGTGCACCGTACTGTGTATAAGGACGTCCTCTGTACGGTAACTTCAGTCTAGATATCTCAGTTCAGAGGTGACTAGATCAGAGTTGCTGCAGTAAGGTTCATGATCTCTGTGCACTGTACTGTGTATAAGGACGTCCTCTGTACAGTAACTTCAGTCTAGATATCTCAGTTCAGAGGTGACTAGATCAGAGTTGCTGCAGTAAGGTTCATGATCTCTGTGCACTGTACTGTGTATAAGGACGTCCTCTGTACAGTAACTTCAGTCTAGTTGTCTCAGTACAGAAGTGGCTAGATCAGAGTTGCTGTACTGAGATTCATAGTTTGTGTGCACCGTACTGTGTATAAGGACGTCCTCTGTACAGTAACTTCAGTCTAGATGTCTCAGTACAGAGGTGACTAGATCAGAGTTGCTGCAGTAAGGTTCATGATCTCTGTGCACTGTACTGTGTATAAGGACGTCCTCTGTACAGTAACTTCAGTCTAGTTGTCTCAGTACAGAAGTGGCTAGATCAGAGTTGCTGTACTGAGATTCATAGTTTGTGTGCACCGTACTGTGTATAAGGACGTCCTCTGTACAGTAACTTCAGTCTAGATGTCTCAGTACAGAGGTGACTAGATCAGAGTTGCTGTACTGAGGTCCATGATCTCTGTGCACTGTACTGTGTATAAGGACGTCCTCTGTACAGTAACCTCAGTCTAGATGTCTCAGTACAGAGGTGACTAGATCAGAGTTGCTGCAGTAAGGTTCATGATCTCTGTGCACTGTACTGTGTATAAGGATGTCCTCTGTACAGTAACTTCAGTCTAGATGTCTCAGTACAGAGGTGACTAGATCAGAGTTGCTGTACTGAGGTCCATGATCTCTGTGCACTGTACTGTGTATAAGGACGTCCTCTGTACAGTAACCTCAGTCTAGATGTCTCAGTACAGAGGTGACTAGATCAGAGTTGTTGCAGTAAGGTTCATGATTTCTGTGCACCGTACTGTGTATAAGGATGTCCTCTGTACAGTAACTTCAGTCTAGATGTCTCAGTACAGAGGTGACTAGATCAGAGTTGCTGTACTGAGGTCCATGATCTCTGTGCACTGTACTGTGTATAAGGACGTCCTCTGTACAGTAACTTCAGTCTAGATGTCTCAGTACAGAGGTGACTAGATCAGAGTTGCTGTACTGAGGTCCATGATCTCTGTGCACTGTACTGTGTATAAGGATGTCCTCTGTACAGTAACTTCAGTCTAGATGTCTCAGTACAGAGGTGACTAGAACAGAGTTGCTGTAGTAAGGTTCATGATCTCTGTGCACCGTACTGTGTATAAGGACGTCCTCTGTACAGTAACTTCAGTCTAGATGTCTCAGTACAGAGGTGACTAGATCGGAGTTGCTGTAGTAAGGTTCATGATCTCTGTGCACCGTACTGTGTATAAGGACGTCCTCTGTACAGTAACTTCAGTCTAGATGTCTCAGTACAGAGGTGACTAGATCGGAGTTGCTGTAGTAAGGTTCATGATCTCTGTGCACCGTACTGTGTATAAGGACGTCCTCTGTACAGTAACTTCAGTCTAGATGTCTCAGTACAGAGGTGACTAGATCGGAGTTGCTGTAGTGAGATTGATAGTTTGTGTGCACCGTACTGTGTATAAGGACGTCCTCTGTACAGTAACTTCAGTCTAGATGTCTCAGTACAGAGGTGACTAGATCGGAGTTGCTGCACTGAGGTCCATGATCTCTGTGCACTGTACTGTGTATAAGGACGTCCTCTGTACAGTAACTTCAGTCTAGAGGTCTCAGTACAGAGGTGACTAGATCAGAGTTACTGTACTGAGATTCATAGTTTGTGTGCGCCGTACTGTGTATAAGGACGTCCTCTGTACAGTAACTTCAGTCTAGATGTCTCAGTACAGAGGTGACTAGATCGGACTTGCTGCACTGAGGTCCATGATCTCTGTGCACTGTACTGTGTATAAGGACGTCCTCTGTACAGTAACCTTAGTCTAGATGTCTCAGTACAGAGGTGACTAGATCAAAGTTGCTGCAGTAAGGTTCATGATCTCTGTGCACTGTACTGTGTATAAGGACGTCCTCTGTACAGTAACTTCAATCTAGTTGTCTCAGTACAGAGGTAACTAGATCAGAGTTGCTGTACTGAGATTCATAGTTTGTGTGCACCGTACTGTGTATAAGGACGTCCTCTGTACAGTAACTTCAGTCTAGATTTCTCAGTACAGAGGTGACTAGATCAGAGTTGCTGTACTGAGATTCATAGTTTGTGTGCACCGTACTGTGTATAAGGACGTCCTCTGTACAGTAACTTCAGTCTAGATGTCTCAGTACAGAGGTGACTAGATCAGAGTTGGAGCACTGAGGTCCATGATCTCTGTGCACTGTACTGTGTAAAAGGACGTCCTCTGTACGGTAACTTCAATTTAGATGTCTCAGTACAGAGGTGACAAGATCGGAGTTGCTGTACTAAGATTCATAGTTTGTTTGCACCGTACTGTGTATAAGGACGTCCTCTGTACAGAAACTCCATTCTAGATGTCTCAGTACAGAGGTGACAAGATCAGAGTTGCTGTACTGAGATTCATAGTTTGTGTGCACCGTACTGTGTATAAGGACGTCCTCTGTACGGTAACTTCAGTCTAGATATCTCAGTTCAGAGGTGACTAGATCAGAGTTGCTGCAGTAAGGTTCATGATCTCTGTGCACTGTACTGTGTATAAGGACGTCCTCTGTACAGTAACTTCAGTCTAGATATCTCAGTTCAGAGGTGACTAGATCAGAGTTGCTGCAGTAAGGTTCATGATCTCTGTGCACTGTACTGTGTATAAGGACGTCCTCTGTACAGTAACTTCAGTCTAGATGTCTCAGTACAGAGGTGACTAGATCAGAGTTGTTGCAGTAAGGTTCATGATTTCTGTGCACCGTACTGTGTATAAGGATGTCCTCTGTACAGTAACTTCAGTCTAGATGTCTCAGTACAGAGGTGACTAGATCAGAGTTGCTGTACTGAGGTCCATGATTTCTGTGCACTGTACTGTGTATAAGGACGTCCTCTATACAGTAACTTCGATCTAGATGTCTCAGTACAGAGGTGACTAGATCAGAGTTGCTGCAGTAAGGATCATGATTTCTGTTCACCGTACTGTGTATAAGGACGTCCTCTGTACAGTAACTTCAGTCTAGATGTCTCAGTACAGAGGTGACTAGATCAGAGTTGCTGCAGTAAGTTTCATGATTTTTGTGCACCGTACTGTGTATAAGGACGTCCTCTGTACAGTAACCTCAATCTAGATGTCTCAGTACAGAGGTGACTAGATCAGAGTTGCTGCAGTAAGGTTCATGATCTCTGTGCACTGTACTGTGTATAAGGACGTCCTCTGTACAGTAACCTCAATCTAGATGTCTCAGTACAGAGGTGACTAGATCAGAGTTGCTGCAGTAAGGTTCATGATCTCTGTGCACCGTACTGTGTATAAGGACGTCCTCTGTACGGTAACTTCAATTTCGATGTCTCAGTACAGAGGTGACTAGATCAGAGTTGCTGCAGTAAGGTCCGAGATCTCTGTGCACTGTACTGTGTATAAGGACGTCCTCTGTACAGTAACTTCAGTCTAGATGTCTCAGTACAGAGGTAACTAGATGGGAGTTGCTGTACTGAGGTCCATGATCTCTGTGCACCGTACTGTGTATAAGGACATCCTCTGTACAGTAACTTCAGTCTAGATGTCTCAGTAAAGAGGTGACTAGATCAGAGTTGCAGCACTGAGGTCCATGATCTCTGTGCACTGTACTGTGTATAAGGACGTCCTCTGTACAGTAACTTCAGTCTAGATGTCTCAGTAAAGAGGTGACTAGATCAGAGTTGCTGTAATGAGATTCATAGATTGTGTGCACTGTACTGTGTATAAGGACGTCCTCTGTACAGTAACTTCAGTCTAGATGTCTCAGTACAGAGGTGACTAGATCAGAGTTGCTGCAGTAAGGTTCATGATCTCTGTGCACTGTACTGTGTATAAGGACGTCCTCTGTACAGTAACTTCAATCTAGATGTCTCAGTACAGAGGTGACTAGATCAGAGTTGCTGTACTGAGATTCATAGTTTGTGTGCACTGTACTGTGTATAAGGACGTCCTCTGTACAGTAACTTCAGTCTAGATGTCTCAGTACAGAGATGACTAGATCAGAGTTGCTGTAGTGAGATTCATAGTTTGTGTGCACCGTACTGTGTATAAGGACGTCCTCTGTACAGTAACTTCAGTCGAGTTGTCTCAGTACAGAGGTAACTAGATCAGAGTTGCTGTACTGAGATTCATAGTTTGTGTGCACCGTACTGTGTATAAGGACGTCCTCTGTACAGTAGCTTCAGTCTAGATGTCTCAGTACAGAGGTGACTAGATCAGAGTTACTGTACTGAGATTCATAGTTTGTGTGCACCGTACTGTGTATAAGGACGTCCTCTGTACAGTAACTTCAGTCTAGATGTCTCAGTACAGAGGTGACTAGATCAAAGTTGCTGCAGTAAGGTTCATGATTTCTGTGTACTGTACTGTGTATAAGGACGTCCTCTGTACAGTAACTTCAATCTAGTTGTCTCAGTACAGAGGTAACTAGATCAGAGTTGCTGTAATGAGATTCATAGTTTGTGTGCACTGTACTGTGTATAAGGACGTCCTCTGTACAGTAACCTCCATCTAGATGTCTCAGTACAGAGGTAACTAGATCAGAGTTGCTGTACTGAGATTCATAGTTTGTGTGCACCGTACTGTGTATAAGGATGTCCTCTGGGCAGTAACTTCAGTCTAGATGTCTCAGTACAGAGGTGACTAGATCAGAGTTGCTCTAGTAAGGTTCATGATTTCTGTGCACCGTACTGTGTATAAGGACGTCCTCTGTACAGTAACTTCAATTTAGATGTCTCAGTACAGAGGTGACTAGATCAGAGTTGCTGTACTGAGATTCATAGTTTGTGTGCACCGTACTGTGTATAAGGACGTCCTCTGTACAGTAACTTCAGTATAGATGTCTCAGTACAGAGGTGACCAGATCAAAGTTTCTGTACTGAGATTCATAGTTTGTGTGCACCGTACTGTGTATAAGGACGTCCTCTGTACAGTAACCTTAGTCTAGTTGTCTCAGCACAGAGGTAACAAGATCAGAGTTGCTGTAGTGAGATGCATAGTTTGTGTGCACTGTACTGTGTATAAGGACGTCCTCTGTACAGTAACTTCAGTCTAGATGTCTCAGTACAGAGGTGACTAGATCAGAGTTACTGTACTGAGATTCATAGTTTGTGTGCACCGTACTGTGTATAAGGACGTCCTCTGTACAGTAACTTCAGTATAGATGTCTCAGTACAGAGGTGACTAGATCAGAGTTGCTGTAGTGAGATTCATAGTTTGTGTGCACCGTACTGTGTATAAGGACGTCCTCTGTACAGTAACCTTAGTCTAGTTGTCTCAGCACAGAGGTAACAAGATCAGAGTTGCTGTAGTGAGATTCATAGTTTGTGTGCACTGTACTGTGTATAAGGACGTCCTCTGTACAGTAACTCCATTCTAGATGTCTCAGTACAGAGGTGACTAGATCAGAGTTGCTGTAGTGAGATTCATAGTTTGTGTGCACCGTACTGTGTATAAGGACGTCCTCTGTACGGTAACTTCAGTATAGATGTCTCAGTACAGAGGTGACTAGATCAGAGTTGCTGTACTGAGATTCATAATTTGTGTGCACTGTACTGTGTATAAGGACGTACTCTGTACAGTAACCTTAGTCTAGATGTCTCAGTACAGAGGTGACTAGATCGGAGTTGCAGCACTGAGGTCCATGATCTCTGTGCACTGTACTGTGTATAAGGACGTCCTCTGTACAGTAACTCCATTCTAGATGTCTCAGTACAGAGGTGACTAGATCAGAGTTGCTGTACTGAGACTCATAGTTTGTGTGCACCGTACTGTGTATAAGGACGTCCTCTGTACGGTAACTCCATTCTAGATGTCTCATTACAGAGGTAACTAGATCAGAGTTGCTGCAGTAAGGTTCATGATCTCTGTGCACCGTACTGTGTATAAGGACGTCCTCTGTACAATAACCTCAATCTAGATGTCTCAGTACAGAGGTGACTAGATCAGAGTTGCTGCACTAAGGTCCATGATCTCTCTACACTGTACTGTGTATAAGGACGTCCTCTGTACAGAAACTTCATTCTAGATGTCTCAGTACAGAGGTGACAAGATCAGAGTTGCTGTACTGAGATTCATAGTTTGTGTGCACCGTACTGTGTATAAGGACGTCCTCTGTACAGTAACTTCAGTCTAGTTGTCTTAGTAAAGAGGTGACTAGATCAGAGCTGCTGTATTGAGATTCATAGTTTGTGTGCACTGTACTGTGTATAAGGATGTCCTCTGTACAGTAACCTCAATCTAGATGTCTCAGTACAGAGGTGACTAGATCAGAGTCGCTGTAGTGAGATTCATAGTTTGTGTGCACTGTACTGTGTATAAGGACGTCCTCTGTGCAGTAACTTCAGTCTAGATGTCTCAGTACAGAGGTAACTAGATCAGAGTTGCTGTACTGAGATTCATAGTTTGTGTGCACCGTACTGTGTATAAGGACGTCCTCTGTGCAGTAACTTCAGTCTAGATGTCTCAGTACAGAGGTGACTAGATCAGAGTTGCTGTAGTGAGATTCATAGTTTGTGTGCACCGTACTTTGTATAAGGACGTCCTCTGTACAGTAACCTCAATCTAGATGTCTCAGTACAGAGGTGACTAGATCAGAGTTGCTGCAGTAAGGTTCATGATCTCTGTGCACTGTACTGTGTATAAGGACGTCCTCTGTACAGTAACTTCAGTCTAGTTGTGTCAGTACAGAGGTGGCTAGATCAGAGTTGCTGTACTGAGATTCATAGTTTGTGTGCACCGTACTGTGTATAAGGACGTCCTCTGTACAGTAACTTCAGTATAGATGTCTCAGTACAGAGGTAACAAGATCAGAGTTGCTGTACTGAGATTCATAGTTTGTGTGCACCGTACTGTGTATAAGGACGTCCTCTGTACAGTAACTTCAGTCTGGATGTCTCAGTACAGAGGTAACAAGATCAGAGTTGCTGTACTGAGATTCATAGTTTGTGTGCACCTTACTGTGTATAAGGACGTCCTCTGTACAGTAACTTCAGTATAGATGTCTCAGTACAGAGGAAACAATATCAGAGTTGCTGTACTGAGATTCATAGTTTGTGTGCACCGTACTGTGTATAAGGACGTCCTCTATACAGTAACTTCAGTATAGATGTCTCAGTACAGAGGTGACTAGATCAGAGTTGCTGTATTGAGATTCATAGTTTGTGTGCACTGTACTGTGTATAAGGAGGTCCTCTGTACAGTAACTTCAATTTAGATGTCTCAGTACAGAGGTGACTAGATCAGAGTTGCAGCACTGAGGTCCATGATCTCTGTGCACTGTACTGTGTATAAGGACGTCCTCTGTACGGTAACTTCAATTTAGATGTCTCAGTACAGAGGTGATTAGATCAGAGTTGCTGTACTGAGATTCATAGTTTGTGTGCACCGTACTGTGTATAAGGACGTCCTCTGTACGGTAACTTCAGTCTAGATATCTCAGTTCAGAGGTGACTAGATCAGAGTTGCTGCAGTAAGGTTCATGATCTCTGTGCACTGTACTGTGTATAAGGACGTCCTCTGTACAGTAACTTCAGTCTAGATATCTCAGTTCAGAGGTGACTAGATCAGAGTTGCTGCAGTAAGGTTCATGATCTCTGTGCACTGTACTGTGTATAAGGACGTCCTCTGTACAGTAACTTCAGTCTAGTTGTCTCAGTACAGAAGTGGCTAGATCAGAGTTGCTGTACTGAGATTCATAGTTTGTGTGCACCGTACTGTGTATAAGGACGTCCTCTGTACAGTAACTTCAGTCTAGATGTCTCAGTACAGAGGTGACTAGATCAGAGTTGCTGCAGTAAGGTTCATGATCTCTGTGCACTGTACTGTGTATAAGGACGTCCTCTGTACAGTAACTTCAGTCTAGTTGTCTCAGTACAGAAGTGGCTAGATCAGAGTTGCTGTACTGAGATTCATAGTTTGTGTGCACCGTACTGTGTATAAGGACGTCCTCTGTACAGTAACTTCAGTCTAGATGTCTCAGTACAGAGGTGACTAGATCAGAGTTGCTGTACTGAGGTCCATGATCTCTGTGCACTGTACTGTGTATAAGGACGTCCTCTGTACAGTAACCTCAGTCTAGATGTCTCAGTACAGAGGTGACTAGATCAGAGTTGCTGCAGTAAGGTTCATGATCTCTGTGCACTGTACTGTGTATAAGGATGTCCTCTGTACAGTAACTTCAGTCTAGATGTCTCAGTACAGAGGTGACTAGATCAGAGTTGCTGTACTGAGGTCCATGATCTCTGTGCACTGTACTGTGTATAAGGACGTCCTCTGTACAGTAACCTCAGTCTAGATGTCTCAGTACAGAGGTGACTAGATCAGAGTTGTTGCAGTAAGGTTCATGATTTCTGTGCACCGTACTGTGTATAAGGATGTCCTCTGTACAGTAACTTCAGTCTAGATGTCTCAGTACAGAGGTGACTAGATCAGAGTTGCTGTACTGAGGTCCATGATCTCTGTGCACTGTACTGTGTATAAGGACGTCCTCTGTACAGTAACTTCAGTCTAGATGTCTCAGTACAGAGGTGACTAGAACAGAGTTGCAGCACTGAGGTCCATGATTTCTGTGCACTGTACTGTGTATAAGGACGTCCTCTATACAGTAACTTCGATCTAGATGTCTCAGTACAGAGGTGACTAGATCAGAGTTGCTGCAGTAAGGATCATGATTTCTGTTCACCGTACTGTGTATAAGGACACCCTCTGTACGGTAACATCAATTTAGATGTCTCAGTACAGAGGTGACTAGATCAGAGTTACTGTACTGAGATTCATAGTTTGTGTGCACCGTACTGTGTATAAGGACGTCCTCTGTACAGAAACTTCAGTCTAGATGTCTCAGTACAGAGGTGACTAGATCAGAGTTGCTGCAGTAAGTTTCATGATTTTTGTGCACCGTACTGTGTATAAGGACGTCCTCTGTACAGTAACCTCAATCTAGATGTCTCAGTACAGAGGTGACTAGATCAGAGTTGCTGCAGTAAGGTTCATGATCTCTGTGCACTGTACTGTGTATAAGGACGTCCTCTGTACAGTAACCTCAATCTAGATGTCTCAGTAAAGAGGTGACTAGATCAGAGTTGCTGCATTAAGTTTCATGATTTCTGTGCACCGTACTGTGTATAAGGACGTCCTCTGTACGGTAACTTCAATTTCGATGTCTCAGTACAGAGGTGACTAGATCAGAGTTGCTGCAGTAAGGTCCGAGATCTCTGTGCACTGTACTGTGTATAAGGACGTCCTCTGTACAGTAACTCCAGTCTAGATGTCTCAGTACAGAGGTAACTAGATGGGAGTTGCTGTACTGAGGTCCATGATCTCTGTGCACCGTACTGTGTATAAGGACGTCCTCTGTACAGTAACTTCAGTCTAGATGTCTCAGTAAAGAGGTGACTAGATCAGAGTTGCTGTAATGAGATTCATAGATTGTGTGCACTGTACTGTGTATAAGGACGTCCTCTGTACAGTAACTTCAGTCTAGTTGTCTCAGTACAGAGGTAACTAGATCAGAGTTGCTGTACTGAGATTCATAGTTTGTGTGCACTGTACTGTGTATAAGGACGTCCTCTGTACAGTAACTTCAGTCTAGTTGTCTCAGTACAGAGGTAACTAGATCAGAGTTGCTGTACTGAGATTCATAGTTTGTGTGCACCGTACTGTGTATAAGGACGTCCTCTGTACAGTAACTTCAGTCTAGATGTCTCAGTACAGAGGTAACTAGATGGGAGTTGCTGTACTGAGGTCCATGATCTCTGTGCACCGTACTGTGTATAAGGACGTCCTCTGTACAGTAACTTCAGTCTAGATGTCTCAGTAAAGAGGTGACTAGATCAGAGTTGCTGTAATGAGATTCATAGATTGTGTGCACTGTACTGTGTATAAGGACGTCCTCTGTACAGTAACTTCAGTCTAGTTGTCTCAGTACAGAGGTAACTAGATCAGAGTTGCTGTACTGAGATTCATAGTTTGTGTGCACTGTACTGTGTATAAGGACGTCCTCTGTACAGTAACTTCAATCTAGATGTCTCAGTACAGAGGTGACTAGATCAGAGTTGCTGTACTGAGATTCATAGTTTGTGTGCACTGTACTGTGTATAAGGACGTCCTCTGTACAGTAACTTCAGTCTAGATGTCTCAGTACAGAGATGACTAGATCAGAGTTGCTGTAGTGAGATTCATAGTTTGTGTGCACCGTACTGTGTATAAGGACGTCCTCTGTACAGTAACTTCAGTCGAGTTGTCTCAGTACAGAGGTAACTAGATCAGAGTTGCTGTACTGAGATTCATAGTTTGTGTGCACCGTACTGTGTATAAGGACGTCCTCTGTACAGTAGCTTCAGTCTAGATGTCTCAGTACAGAGGTGACTAGATCAGAGTTACTGTACTGAGATTCATAGTTTGTGTGCACCGTACTGTGTATAAGGACGTCCTCTGTACAGTAACTTCAGTCTAGATGTCTCAGTACAGAGGTAACTAGATCAGAGTTGCTGTACTGAGATTCATAGTTTGTGTGCACCGTACTGTGTATAAGGATGTCCTCTGGGCAGTAACTTCAGTCTAGATGTCTCAGTACAGAGGTGACTAGATCAGAGTTGCTCTAGTAAGGTTCATGATTTCTGTGCACTGTACTGTGTATAAGGACGTCCTCTGTACAGTAACTTCAATTTAGATGGCTCAGTACAGAGGTGACTAGATCAGAGTTGCTGTACTGAGATTCATAGTTTGTGTGCACCGTACTGTGTATAAGGACGTCCTCTGTACAGTAACTTCAGTATAGATGTCTCAGTACAGAGGTGACTAGATCAAAGTTTCTGTACTGAGATTCATAGTTTGTGTGCACCGTACTGTGTATAAGGACGTCCTCTGTACAGTAACCTTAGTCTAGTTGTCTCAGCACAGAGGTAACAAGATCAGAGTTGCTGTAGTGAGATTCATAGTTTGTGTGCACTGTACTGTGTATAAGGACGTCCTCTGTACAGTAACTTCAGTCTAGATGTCTCAGTACAGAGGTGACTAGATCAGAGTTACTGTACTGAGATTCATAGTTTGTGTGCACCGTACTGTGTATAAGGACGTCCTCTGTACAGTAACTTCAGTATAGATGTCTCAGTACAGAGGTGACTAGATCAGAGTTGCTGTAGTGAGATTCATAGTTTGTGTGCACCGTACTGTGTATAAGGACGTCCTCTGTACAGTAACCTTAGTCTAGTTGTCTCAGCACAGAGGTAACAAGATCAGAGTTGCTGTAGTGAGATTCATAGTTTGTGTGCACTGTACTGTGTATAAGGACGTCCTCTGTACAGTAACTCCATTCTAGATGTCTCAGTACAGAGGTGACTAGATCAGAGTTGCTGTAGTGAGATTCATAGTTTGTGTGCACCGTACTGTGTATAAGGACGTCCTCTATACAGTAACTTCAGTATAGATGTCTCAGTACAGAGGTGACTAGATCAGAGTTGCTGTACTGAGATTCATAATTTGTGTGCACTGTACTGTTTATAAGGACGTCCTCTGTACAGTAACCTTAGTCTAGATGTCTCAGTACAGAGGTGACTAGATCGGAGTTGCAGCACTGAGGTCCATGATCTCTGTGCACTGTACTGTGTATAAGGACATCCTCTGTACAGTAACTCCATTCTAGATGTCTCAGTACAGAGGTGACTAGATCAGAGTTGCTGTACTGAGACTCATAGTTTGTGTGCACCGTACTGTGTATAAGGACGTCCTCTGTACGGTAACTCCATTCTAGATGTCTCATTACAGAGGTAACTAGATCATAGTTGCTGTACTGAGGTTCATGATCTCTGTGCACTGTACTGTGTATAAGGACATCCTCTGTACAGTAACTTCAGTCTAGTTGTCTCATTACTGAGGTGGCTAGATGGGAGTTGCAGTACGGAGATTCAAAGTTTGTGTGCACCGTACTGTGTATAAGGACGTCCTCTGTACAATAACCTCAATCTAGATGTCTCAGTACAGAGGTGACTAGATCAGAGTTGCTGCACTAAGGTCCATGATCTCTCTACACTGTACTGTGTATAAGGACGTCCTCTGTACAGAAACTTCATTCTAGATGTCTCAGTACAGAGGTGACAAGATCAGAGTTGCTGTACTGAGATTCATAGTTTGTGTGCACCGTACTGTGTATAAGGACGTCCTCTGTACAGTAACTTCAGTCTAGTTGTCTTAGTAAAGAGGTGACTAGATCAGAGCTGCTGTACTGAGATTCATAGTTTGTGTGCACTGTACTGTGTATAAGGACGTCCTCTGTACAGTAACCTCAATCTAGATGTCTCAGTACAGAGGTGACTAGATCAGAGTTGCTGCAGTAAGTTTCATGATTTCTGTGCACTGTACTGTGTATAAGGACGTCCTCTGTACAGTAACTTCAGTCTAGTTGTCTTAGTAAAGAGGTGACTAGATCAGAGCTGCTGTACTGAGATTCATAGTTTGTGTGCACCGTACTGTGTATAAGGACGTCCTCTGTACAGTAACTTCAATCTAGTTGTCTCAGTACAGAGGTGACTAGATCAGAGTTGCAGCACTGAGGTCCATGATCTCTGTGCACTGTACTGTGTATAAGGACGTCCTCTGTGCAGTAACTTCAGTCTAGATGTCTCAGTACAGAGGTAACTAGATCAGAGTTGCTGTACTGAGATTCATAGTTTGTGTGCACCGTACTGTGTATAAGGACGTCCTCTGTGCAGTAACTTCAGTCTAGATGTCTCAGTACAGAGGTGACTAGATCAGAGTTGCTGTAGTGAGATTCATAGTTTGTGTGCACTGTACTGTGTATAAGGACGTCCTCTGTACAGTAACCTCAATCTAGATGTCTCAGTACAGAGGTGACTAGATCAGAGTTGCTGCAGTAAGGTTCATGATCTCTGTGCACTGTACTGTGTATAAGGACGTCCTCTGTACAGTAACTTCAGTCTAGTTGTCTCAGTACAGAGGTGGCTAGATCAGAGTTGCTGTACTGAGATTCATAGTTTGTGTGCACCGTACTGTGTATAAGGACGTCCTCTGTACAGTAACTTCAGTATAGATGTCTCAGTACAGAGGTAACAAGATCAGAGTTGCTGTACTGAGATTCATAGTTTGTGTGCACCGTACTGTGTATAAGGACGTCCTCTATAAAGTAACTTCAGTCTGGATGTCTCAGTACAGAGGTAACAAGATCAGAGTTGCTGTACTGAGATTCATAGTTTGTGTGCACCGTACTGTGTATAAGGACGTCCTCTGTACAGTAACTTCAGTCTGGATGTCTCAGTACAGAGGTAACAAGATCAGAGTTGCTGTACTGAGATTCATAGTTTGTGTGCACCTTACTGTGTATAAGGACGTCCTCTGTACAGTAACTTCAGTATAGATGTCTCAGTACAGAGGAAACAATATCAGAGTTGCTGTACTGAGATTCATAGTTTGCGTGCAATGTACTGTGTATAAGGACGTCCTCTGTACAGTAACTTCAATTTAGATGTCTCAGTACAGAGGTGACTAGATCAGAGTTGCAGCACTGAGGTCCATGATCTCTGTGCACTGTACTGTGTATAAGGACGTCCTCTGTACGGTAACTTCAATTTAGATGTCTCAGTACAGAGGTGATTAGATCAGAGTTGCTGTACTGAGATTCATAGTTTGTGTGCACTGTACTGTGTATAAGGACGTCCTCTGTACAGTAACTTCAGTCTAGTTGTCTCAGTACAGAGGTAACTAGATCAGAGTTGCTGTACTGAGACTCATAGTTTGTGTGCACCGTACTGTGTATAAGGACGTCCTCTGTACAGTAACCTCAATCTAGATGTCTCAGTACAGAGGTGACTAGATCAGAGTTGCTGCACTGAGGTCCATGATTTCTGTGCACTGTACTGTGTATAAGGACGTCCTCTATACAGTAACTTCAGTCTAGTTGTCTCAGTACAGAGGTAACAAGATCAGAGTTGCTGTACTGAGATTCATAGTTTGTGTGCACCCTACTGTGTATAAGGACGTCCTCTGTATGGTAACCTCAATCTAGATGTCTCCGTACAGAGGTGACTAGATCAGAGTTGCTGTACTGAGATTAATAGTTTGTGTGCACCGTACTGTGTATAAGGACGTCCTCTGTACAGTAACTTCAGTCAAGTTGTCTCAGTACAGAGGTGGCTAGATCAGAGTTGCTGTACTGAGATTCATAGTTTGTGTGCACCGTACTGTGTATAAGGACGTCCTCTATACAGTAACTTCAGTCTAGATGTCTCAGTACAGAGGTAACAAGATCAGAGTTGCTGTACTGAGATTCATAGTTTGTGTGCACCCTACTGTGTATAAGGACGTCCTCTGTATGGTAACCTCAATCTAGATGTCTCCGTACAGAGGTGACTAGATCAGAGTTGCTGTACTGAGATTAATAGTTTGTGTGCACCGTACTGTGTATAAGGACGTCCTCTGTACAGTAACTTCAGTCAAGTTGTCTCAGTACAGAGGTGGCTAGATCAGAGTTGCTGTACTGAGATTCATAGTTTGTGTGCACCGTACTGTGTATAAGGACGTCCTCTATACAGTAACTTCAGTATAGATGTCTCAGTACAGAGGTGACTAGATCGGAGTTGCAGCACTGAGGTCCATGATCTCTGTGCACTGTACTGTGTATAAGGACATCCTCTGTACAGTAACCTCAATCTAGATGTCTCAGTACAGAGGTGACTAGATCAGAGTTGCTGTACTGAGATTCATAGTTTGTGTGCACCGTACTGTGTATAAGGACGTCCTCTGTACATTAACTTCAATTTAGATGTCTCAGTACAGAGGTGACTAGATCAGAGTTGCTGTATTGAGATTCATAGTTTGTGTGCACCGTACTGTGTATAAGGACGTCCTCTGTACGGTAACTTCAATTTAGATGTCTCAGTACAGAGGTGACTAGATCAGAGTTGGAGCATTGAGGTCCATGATCTCTGTGCACTGTACTGTGTATAAGGACATCCTCTGTACAGTAACTTCAGTCTAGTTGTCTCAGTACAGAGGTGGCTAGATCAGAGTTGCTGTACTGAGATTCATATTTTGTGTGCACCGTACTGTGTATAAGGACGTCCTCTGTACAGTAACTTCAGTCAAGTTGTCTCAGTACAGAGGTAACAAGATCAGAGTTGCTGTACTGAGATTCATAGTTTGTGTGCACCGTACTGTGTATAAGGACGTCCTCTGTACAGTAACTTCAGTATAGATGTTTCAGTACAGAGGTAACAAGATCAGAGTTGCTGTACTGAGATTCATAGTTTGTGTGCACCTTACTGTGTATAAGGACGTCCTCTGTACAGTAACTTCAGTATAGATGTCTCAGTACAGAGGTAACAAGATCAGAGTTGCTGTACTGAGATTCATAGTTTGTGTGCACCGTACTGTGTATAAGGACGTCCTCTATACAGTAACTTCAGTATAGATGTCTCAGTACAGAGGTGACTAGATCAGAGTTGCTGTAGTGAGATTCATAGTTTGTGTGCACCGTACTGTGTATAAGGACGTCCTCTGTACAGTAACTTCAGTCTAGTTGTCTCAGTACAGAGGTAACTAGACCAGAGTTGCTGTACTGAGATTCATAGTTTGTGTGCACCGTACTGTGTATAAGGACGTCCTCTGTACAGTAACCTCAATCTAGATGTCTCAGTACAGAGGTGACTAGATCAGAGTTGCTGCACTGAGGTCCATGATTTCTGTGCACTGTACTGTGTGTAAGGACGTCCTCTGTACAGTAACTTCAGTCTAGTTGTCTCAGTACAGAGGTAACTAGATCAGAGTTGCTGCAGTAAGGTTCATGATCTCTGTGCACTGTACTGTGTATAAGGACGTCCTCTGTATGGTAACCTCAATCTAGATGTCTCAGTACAGAGGTGACTAGATGGGAGTTGCTGTAGTGAGATTCATAGTTTCTGTGCACTGTACTGTGTATAAGGACATCCTCTGTACAGTAACTTCAGTCTAGTTGTTTCAGTACAGAGGTAACTAGATCAGAGTTGGTGTACTGAGGTCCATGATTTCTGTGCACTGTACTATGTATAAGGACGTCCTCTGTACAGTAACTTCAGTATAGATGTCTCAGTACAGAGGTAACAAGATCAGAGTTGCTGTACTGAGATTCATAGTTTGTGTGCACCGTACTGTGTATAAGGACGTCCTCTATACAGTAACTTCAGTATAGATGTCTCAGTACAGAGGTGACTAGATCAGAGTTGCTGTACTGAGATTCATAGTTTGTGTGCACCGTACTGTGTATAAGGACGTCCTCTGTACAGTAACTTCAGTATAGATGTCTCAGTACAGAGGTGACTAGATCGGAGTTGCTGTACTGAGATTCCTAGTTTGTGTGCACTGTACTCTGTATAAGGACGTCCTCTGTACAGTAACTTCAATTTAGATGTCTCAGTACAGAGGTGACTAGTTGGGAGTTGCTGTACTGAGATTCCTAGTTTGTGTGCACTGTACTCTGTATAAGGACGTCCTCTGTACAGTAACTTCAATTTAGATGTCTCAGTACAGAGGTGACTAGTTGGGATTTGCTGTACTGAGATTCATAGTTTGTGTGCACCGTACTGTGTATAAGGATGTCCTCTGTACAGTAACTTCAGTCTAGTTGTCTCATTACAGAGGTGACTAGATCAGAGTTGCTGCAGTAAGGTTCATGATCTCTGTGCACTGTACTGTGTATAAGGACGTCCTCTGTACGGTAACTTCAGTCTAGATGTCTCAGTACAGAGGTGACTAGATCAGAGTTGCTGTACTGAGATTCATAGTTTGTGTGCACCGTACTGTGTATGAGGACGTCCTCTGTACAGTAACTTCAGTCTAGTTGTCTCAGTACAGAGGTAAGTAGATCAGAGCTGCTGTATTGAGATTCATAGTTTGTGTGCACTGTACTGTGTATAAGGACGTCCTCTGTACAGTAACTTCAGTCTAGTTGTCTCATTACAGAGGTGACTAGATCAGAGTTGCTGCAGTAAGGTTCATGATCTCTGTGCACTGTACTGTGTATAAGGATGTCCTCTGTACAGTAACTTCAGTCTAGTTGTCTCAGTACAGTGGTAACTAGATCAGAGTTGCTGTACTGAGATTCATAGTTTGTGTGCACCTTACTGTGTATAAGGACGTCCTCTGTACAGTAACCTTAGTCTAGATGTCTCAGTACACAGGTGACTGGATCGGAGTTGCAGCACTGGGGTCCATGATCTCTGAGCACTGTACTGTGTATAAGGACGTCCTCAGTACAGTAACTTCAATCTAGATGTCTCAGTACAGAGGTGACTAGATCAGAGTTGCTGTACTGAGATTCATAGTTTCTGTGCACTGTACTGTGTATAAGGACGTCCTCTGTACAGTAACTTCAGTCTAGTTGTCTCAGTACACATGTGACTAGATCAGAGTTGCTGTACTGAGATTCATAGTTTGTGAGCACTGTACTGTGTATAAGGACGTCCTCTGTACAGTAACTTCAGTCTAGATGTCTCAGTACAGAGGTAACTAGATCAGAGTTGCTGTACTGAGATTCATAGTTTGTGTGCACCGTACTGTGTATAAGGACGTCCTCTATACAGTAACTTCAGTCTAGATGTCTCAGTACAGAGGTGACTAGTTGGGAGTTGCTGTACTGAGATTCATAGTTTGTGTGCACCGTACTGTGTATAAGGACGTCCTCTGTACAGTAACCTTAATCTAGATGTCTCAGTACAGAGGTGACTAGATCAGAGTTGCTGCACTGAGGTCCATGATTTCTGTGCACTGTACTGTGTATAAGGACGTCCTCTATACAGTAACTTCAGTCTAGTTGTCTCAGTACAGATGTAACTAGATCAGAGTTGCTGCAGTAAGGTTCATGATCTCTGTGCACTGTACTGTGTATAAGGACGTCCTCTGTATGGTAACCTCCATCTAGATGTCTCAGTACAGAGGTGACTAGATGGGAGTTGCTGTACTGAGATTCATGATTTCTGTGCACTGTACTGTGTATAAGGACATCCTCTGTACAGTAACTTCAGTCTAGTTGTCTCAGTACAGAGGTAACTAGATCAGAGTTGCTGTACTGAGGTCCATGATTTCTGTGCACTGTACTATGTATAAGGACGTCCTCTATACAGTAACTTCAGTCTAGATGTCTCAGAACAGAGATGACTAGATCGGAATTGCTGTACTGAGGTCCATGATTTCTGTGCACTGTACTGTGTATAAGGACGTCCTCTGTACAGTAACCTCAATCTAGATGTCTCAGTACAGAGGTGACTAGATCAGAGTTGCTGCAGTAAGTTTCATGATTTCTGTGCACTGTACTGTGTATAAGGACGTCCTCTGTACAGTAACTTCAGTCTAGATGTCTCAGTACAGAGGTAACTAGATCAGAGTTGCTGTACTGAGATTCATAGTTTGTGTGCACCGTACTGTGTATAAGGACGTCCTCTATACAGTAACTTCAGTATAGATGTCTCAGTACAGAGGTGACTAGATCAGAGTTGCTGTAGTGAGATTCATAGTTTCTGTGCACCGTACTGTGTATAAGGACATCCTCTGTACAGTAACCTTAGTCTAGATGTCTCAGCACAGAGGTGACTGGATCGGAGTTGCAGCACTGAGGTCCATGATCTCTGTGCACTGTACTGTGTATAAGGACGTCCTCTGTACAGTAACTTCAATTTAGATGTCTCAGTACAGAGGTGACTAGATCAGAGTTGCAGCACTGAGGTCCATGATCTCTGTGCACTGTACTGTGTATAAGGACGTCCTCTGTACAGAAACTTCAGTCTATTTGTCTCAGTACAGAGGTAACTAGATCAGAGTTGCTGTACTGAGATTCATAGTTTGTGTGCACCCTACTGTGTATAAGGACGTCCTCTGTACAGTAACTTCAGTCTAGATGTCTAAGTACAGAGGTGACTAGATCGGAGTTGCTGTACTGAGGTCCATGATCTCTGTGCACCGTACTGTGTATAAGGACGTCCTCTGTACAGTAACTTCAGTCTAGATGTCTCAGTACAGAGGTGACTAGATCAGAGTTGCTGTACTGAGATTCATAGTTTGTGTGCACCCTACTGTGTATAAGGACATCCTCTGTACATTAACCTCATTCTAGATGTCTCAGTACAGAGGTGACTAGATCGGAGTTGCTGTACTGAGGTCCATGATCTCTGTGTACTGTACTGTGTATAAGGACGTCCTCTGTACAGTAACTTCAGTCTATTTGTCTCAGTACAGAGGTAACTAGATCAGCGTTGCTGTACTGAGATTCATAGTTTGTGTGCACTGTACTGTGTATAAGGACGTCCTCTGTACAGTAACTTCAATCTAGATGTCTCAGTACAGAGGTGACTAGATCGGAGTTGCTGTACTGAGGTCCATGATCTCTGTGCACTGTACTGTGTATAAGGACGTCCTCTGTACAGTAACTTCAGTATATTTGTCTCAGTACAGAGGAAACTAGATCAGAGTTGCTGTACTGAGATTCATAGTTTGTGTGCACCCTACTGTGTATAAGGACGTCCTCTGTACAGTAACTTAAGTCTAGATGTCTCAGTACAGAGGTGACTAGATCAGAGTTGCTGTACTGAGGTCCATGATCTCTGTGCACCGTACTGTGTATAAGGACGTCCTCTGTACAGTAACTTCAGTCTAGATGTCTCAGTACAGAGGTGAATAGATCAGAGTTGCTGTACTGAGATTCATAGTTTGTGTGCACCCTACTGTGTATAAGGACGTCCTCTGTACATTAACCTCATTCTAGATGTCTCAGTACAGAGGTGACTAGATCGGAGTTGCTGTACTGAGGTCCATGATCTCTGTTCACCGTACTGTGTATAAGGACATCCTCTGTACGGTAACTTCAATTTAGATGTCTCAGTACAGAGGTGACTAGATCAGAGTTGCTGTACTGAGATTCATAGTTTGTGTGCACCTTACTGTGTATAAGGACGTCCTCTGTACAGTAACTTCAGTCTAGATGTCTCAGTACAGAGGTGACTAGATCAGAGTTGCTGTACTGAGATTCAGTTTGTGTGCACCATACTGTGTATAAGGACGTCCTCTGTACAGTAACTTCAGTCTAGTTGTCTTAGTAAAGAGGTGACTAGATCAGAGTTCCTGTACTGAGATTCATAGTTTGTGTGCACCGTACTGTGTATAAGGACGTCCTCTGTACAGTAACTTCAGTCTAGTTGTCTTAGTAAAGAGGTGACTAGATCAGAGTTCCTGTACTGAGGTCCATGATTTCTGTGCACTGTACTGTGTATAAGGACGTCCTCTGTACAGTAACCTCAATCTAGATGTCTCAGTACAGAGGTGACTAGATCAGAGTTGCAGCACTGAGGTCCATGATCTCTGTGCACTGTACTGTGTATAAGGACGTCCTCTGTACGGTAACTTCAGTATAGATGTCTCAGTACAGAGGTGACTAGATCAGAGTTGCTGTACTGAGATTCATAGTTTGTGTGCACCGTACTGTGTATAAGAACGTCCTCTGTATGGTAACCTCAATCTAGATGTCTCAGTACAGAGGTGACTAGATGGGAGTTGCTGTACTGAGATTCATAGTTTCTGTGCACTGTACTGTGTATAAGGACGTCCTCTGTACAGTAACTTCAGTCTAGTTGTCTTAGTACAGAGGTAACTAGATCAGAGTTGCTGTACTGAGGTCCATGATTTCTGTGCACTGTACGATGTATAAGGACGTCCTCTATACAGTAACTTCAGTCTAGATGTCTCAGTACAGAGGTGACTAGATCGGAGTTGCTGTACTGAGGTTCATGATTTCTGTGCACTGTACTGTGTATAAGGACGTCCTCTGTACAGTAACCTCAATCTAGATGTCTCAGTACAGAGGTGACTAGATCAGAGTTGCTGTACTGAGATTCCTAGTTTGTGTGCACCGTACTGTGTATAAGGACGTCCTCTGTACAGTAACCTCAATCTAGATGTCTCAGTACAGAGGTGACTAGATCAGAGTTGCTGTACTGAGGTCTATGATCTCTGTGCACCGTACTGTGTATAAGGACGTCCTCTGTACACTAACTTCAATTTAGATGTCTCAGTACAGAGGTGACTAGATCAGAGTTGCTGTAGTGAGATTCATAGTTTGTGTGCACCGTACTGTGTATAAGGACGTCCTCTGTACAGTAACCTCAGTCTAGTTGTCTCAGTACAGAGGTGACTAGATCAGAGTTGCTGTAGTAAGGTTCATGATTTCTGTGCACTGTACTGTGTATAAGGACGTCCTCTCTACAGTAACTTCAGTCTAGTTGTCTCATTACAGAGGTGACTAGATCAGAGTTGCTGCAGTAAGGTTCATGATCTCTGTACACTGTACTGTGTATAAGGACGTCCTCTGTACAGTAACTTCAGTCTAGATGTCTCAGTACAGAGGTGACTAGATCAGAGTTGCTGTACTGAGATTTATAGTTTGTGTGCACCGTACTGTGTATAAGGACGTCCTCTGTACAGTAACTTCAGTCTAGATGTCTCAGTACAGAGGTGACTAGATCAGAGTTGCTGTACTGAGATTCATAGTTTGTGTGCACCGTACTGTGTATAAGGACGTCCTCTGTACATTAACTTCAGTCTAGTTGTCTCAGTACAGAGGTAACTAGATCAGAGTTGCTGTACTGATATTCATAGTTTGTGTGCACCGTACTGTGTATAAGGACGTCCTCTGTACAGTAACTTCAGTCTAGTTGTCTCAGTACAGAGGTAACTAGATCAGAGTTGCTGTACTGATATTCATAGTTTGTGTGCACCGTACTGTGTATAAGGACGTCCTCTGTACAGTAACTTCAGTCTAGTTGTCTCAGTACAGAGGTAACTAGATCAGAGTTGCTGTACTGATATTCATAGTTTGTGTGCACCGTACTGTGTATAAGGACGTCCTCTGTACAGTAACTTCAGTCTAGTTGTCTCAGTACAGAGGTAACTAGATCAGAGTTGCTGTACTGATATTCATAGTTTGTGTGCACCGTACTGTGTATAAGGACGTCCTCTGTACAGTAACTTCAGTCTAGTTGTCTCAGTACAGAGCTAACTAGATCAGAGTTGCTGTACTGAGATTCATAGTTTGTGTGCACTGTACTGTGTATAAGGACGTCCTCTGTACAGTAACCTCAATCTAGATGTCTCAGTACAGAGGTGACTAGATCAGAGTTGCTGCAGTAAGGTTCATGATTTCTGTGCACTGTACTGTGTATAAGGACGTCCTCTGTACAGTAACCTCAATCTAGATGTCTCAGTATAGAGGTGACTAGATCAGAGTTGCTGTACTGAGATTCATAGTTTGTGTGCACTGTACTGTGTATAAGGACGTCCTCTATACAGTAACTTCAGTATAGATGTCTCAGTACAGAGGTGACTAGATCAGAGTTGCAGCACTGAGGTCCATGATCTCTGTGCACTGTACTGTGTATAAGGACGTCCTCTGTACAGTACCTTCAGTCTAGTTGTCTCAGTACAGAGGTGACTAGATCAGAGTTGCTGTACTGAGATTCATAGTTTGTGTGCACTGCAGGATAGGATTAGATATACAGCTCAGTAGACATTATCACACAGCATAGGATTAGATACACGGCTCAGCAGACAGTATCACACAGCATAGGATTAGATACACGGCTCAGCAGACAGTATCACACAGTAGGGGATTAGATACACTGCTCAGCAGATGGTATCACACAGGAGAGGATTAGATACATCGCTCAGCAGACATTATCACACAGCATAGGATTAGATACACGGCTCAGCAGACAGTATCACACAGCATAGGATTAGATACACGGCTCAGCAGACAGTATCACACAGTAGGGGATTAGATACACTGCTCAGCAGATGGTATCACACAGGAGAGGATTAGATACACAGCTCAGCAGACAGTATCACACAGGAGAGGATTAGATACACAGCATCTCACAGGATTGTATTAGATACACAGCTCAGCACACAGTATCTCACAGGAGAAGATTAGATACACGGCTCAGCAGACAGTATCACACAGGAGAGGATTAGATACACAGCTCAGCAGACAGTATTGCAGAGGAGAGGATTAGATACACAGCTCAGCAGATAGTATCACACAGGACAGGATTAGATACACTGCTCAGCAGACGGTATCACACAGAATAGGATTAGATACACAGCTCAGCAGACAGTATCACACAGGAGAGGATTAGATACACGGTTCAGCAGACAGTATCACACAGGGTAGGATTAGATACATGGCTCAGCAGACAGTATCACACAGTAGAGGATTAGATACACAGCTCAGCAGACAGTATCACACAGGACAGGATTAGATACACAGCTCAGCAGACAGTATCACACAGGATAGGTTTAGATACACAGCTCAGCAGACAGTATCACACAGGACAGGATTAGATACACAGCTCAGCAGACAGTATCATACAGGATAGGATTAGATACACAGCTCAGCAGACAGTATCACACAGTATAAGATTAGATACACTGCTCAGCAGACAGTATCACACAGGAGAGGATTAGATACACAGCTCAGCAGACAGTATCACACAGCATAGGATTAGATACACGGCTCAGCAGACAGTATCACACAGGAGAGGATTAGATACACGGCTCAGCAGACAGTATCACACAGCATAGGATTAGATACACGGCTCAGCAGACAGTATCACACAGGATAGGTTTAGATACACAGCTCAGCAGATGGTATCACACAGGAGAGGATTAGATACATGGCTCAGCAGACAGTATCACACAGTAGAGGATTAGATACACAGCTCAGCAGACAGTATCACACAGGACAGGATTAGATACACAGCTCAGCAGACAGTATCACACAGGACAGGATTAGATACACAGCTCAGCAGACAGTATTACACAGGAGAGGATTAGATACACAGCTCAGAAGACAGTATCACACAGGAGAGGATTAGATACACTGCTCAGCAGACGGTATCACACAGAATATGATTAGATACACAGCTCAGCAGACAGTATCACACAGGAGAGGATTAGATACACGGCTCAGCAGACAGTATCACACCGGATAGGATTAGATACACAGCTCAGCAGACAGTATCACACAGGACAGCATTAGATACACAGCTCAGCAGACGGTATCACACAGGACAGGATTAGATACACAGCTCAGCAGACAGTATCACACAGGAGAGGATTAGATACACGGTTCAGCAGACAGTATCACACAGGGTAGGATTAGATACATTGCTCAGCAGACAGTATCACACAGTAGAGGATTAGATACACAGCTCAGCAGACAGTATCACACAGGACAGGATTAGATACACAGCTCAGCAGACAGTATCACACAGGATAGGTTTAGATACACTGCTCAGCAGACAGTATCACACAGGACAGGATTAGATACACAGCTCAGAAGACAGCATCACACAGGAGAGGATTAGATACACTGCTCAGCAGACAGTATCACACAGAATAGGATTAGATACACAGCTCAACAAACAGTATCACACAGGACAGGATTAGATGCATAGCTCAGCAGACGGTATCACACATGAGAGGATTAGATATACAGCTCAGCAGACAATATCACACAGGAGAGGATTAGATACACAGCTCAGCAGACAGTATCACACAGGAGAGGATTAGAAACACAGCTCAGCAGATAGTATCACACAGGAGAAGATTAGATACACAGCTCAGCAGACAGCATCACACAGGAGAGGATTAGATACACAGCTCAGCAGACAGTATCACACAGGAGAAGATTAGATACACAGCTCAGCAGACAGTATCACACAGGGTAGGATTAGATACACAGCTCAGCTGACAGTATCACACAGGAGAGGATTAGATACACAGCTCAGCAGACAGTATCACACAGGAGAAGATTAGATACACAGCTCAGCAGACAGCATCACACAGGAGAGGATTAGATACACAGCTCAGCAGACAGTATCACACAGGAGAAGATTAGATACACAGCTCAGCAGACAGTATCACACAGGGTAGGATTAGATACACAGCTCAGCAGACAGTATCACACAGGAGAGGATTAGATACACAGCTCAGCAGACAGTATCACACAGGAGAGGATTAGATACACAGCTCAGCAGACAGTATCACACAGGAGAGGATTAGATACACAGCTCAGCAGACAGTATCACACAGGATAGGATTAGATACACAGCTCAGCTGACAGTATCACACAGGAGTGGATAAGATACACAGCTCAGCAGACAGTATCACACAGGAGAGGATTAGATACACAGCTCAGCAGACAGTATCACACAGGAGAGGATTAGATACACAGTTCATCAGACAGTATCACACAGGAGAGGATTAGATACACAGCTCAGCAGACAGTATCACACAGGAGAGAATTAGATACACAGCTCAGCAGACAGTATCACACAGGAGAGGATTAGATACACGGCTCAGCAGACGGTATCACACAGGAGAGGATTAGATACACAGCTCAGTAGACAGTATCACAAAGGAGAGGATTAGATACACAGCTCAGTAGACAGTATCACACAGCATAGGATTAGTTACACGGCTCAGCAGACAGTATCACACAGTAAAAGATTAGATACACTGCTCAGCAGACAGTATCACACAGCATAGGATTAGATACACAGCTCAGCAGACAGTATCGCACAGGAGACGATTAGATACACGGCTCTGCAGACAGTATCGCACAGGAGAGGATTAGATACACGGCTCTGCAGACAGTATCACACTGGGGAGGATTAGATACACGGCTCAGCAGACAGTATCACACAGGAGAGGATTAGATACACAGCTCAGCAGACAGTATCACACAGTGTAGGATTAGATAAATAGCTCAGCAGACGGTATCACACAGGAGAGGATTAGATACACAGCTCAGCAGACAGTATCACACAGTGTAGGATTAGATAAATAGCTCAGCAGACAGTATCACACAGGACAGGATTAGATAAATAGCTCAGCAGACGGTATCACACAGGAGAGGATTAGATACACAGCTCAGCAGACAGTATCACACAGTGTAGGATTAGATAAATAGCTCAGCAGACGGTATCACACAGGAGAGGATTAGATACACGGCTCAGCAGACAGTATCACACAGGAGAGGATTAGATACACGGCTCAGCAGACGGTATCACACAGGAGAGGATTAGATACACAGCTCAGCAGACAGCATCACACAGGAGAGGATTAGATACATGACTCAGCAGACGGTATCACACAGGAGAGGATTAGATACACAGCTCAGCAGACAGTATCACACAGGAGAGGATTAGATGCATGACTCAGCAGACAGTATCACACAGGAGAGGATTAGATACACAGCTCAGCAGACAGTATCACACAGCAGAGGATTAGATACACAGCTCAGCAGACAGTATCACACAGTAGGGGATTAGATACACGGCTCAGCAGACAGTATCACACAGGAGAGGATTAGATACACAGCTCAGCAGACAGTATCACACAGGAGAGGATTAGATACACAGCTCAGCACACAGTATCACACAGGAGAGGATTAGATACACAGCTCAGCAGACAGTATCACACAGGAGAGGATTAGATACACAGCTCAGCAGACAGTATCACACAGGAGAGGATTAGATACACAGCTCAGCAGACAGTATCACACAGGAGGGGATTAGATACACAGCTCATCAGACAGTATCACGCGGGAGTGGATTAGATACACGGCTCAGCAGACAGTATCACACAGGGCGGGATTAGATACACGACTCAGCAGACAGTATCACGCAAGATAGGATTAGATACACAGTTCATCAGACAGTATCACTCAGGAGATCATTAGATACACAGCTCAGCAGACAGCATCACACATTAGAGGATTAGATACACAGCTCAGCAGACAGTATCACACAGGAGAGGATTGGATACACAGCTCAGCAGACAGCATCACACATTAGAGGATTAGATACACAGCTCAGCAGACAGTATCACACAGGAGAGGATTGGATACACAGCTCAGCAGACAGCATCACACATTAGAGGATTAGATACACAGCTCAGCAGACAGTATCACACATTAGAGGATTAGATACACAGCTCAGCAGACAGTATCACACAGGAGAGGATTAGATACACAGCTCAGCAGACAGTATCACACAGGATAGGATTAGATACATGACTCAGCAGACGGTATCACACAGGAGAGGATGAGATACACAGCTCAGCAGACAGTATCACACAGGAGAGGATTAGATACACAGCTCAGCAGACAGTATCACACAGGAGAGGATTAGATACACAGCTCAGCAGACAGTATCACACAGGAGAGGATTAGATAAACAGCTCAGCAGACAGTATCACACATTAGAGGATTAGATACACAGCTCAGCAGACAGTATCACACAGGAGAGGTTTAGATACACAGCTCAGCAGACAGTATCACACAGGATAGGATTAGATACATGACTCAGCAGACGGTATCACACAGGAGAGGATGAGATACACAGCTCAGCAGATGGTATCACACAGCAGAGAATTGGATACACAGCTCAGCAGACGGTATCACACAGGAGAGGATTAGATACACGGCTCTGCAGACAGTATCACACAGGAGAGGATTAGATACACAGCTCAGCAGACAGTATCACACAGGAGAGGATTGGATACACAGCTCAGCAGACAGTATCACACAGGAGAGGATTAGGTACACAGCTCAGCAGACAGTATTACACAGGAGAGGATTAGATACACAGCTCAGCAGACAGTATCGCACAGGAGAGGATTAGATACACGGCTCAGCAGACAGTATCGCACAGGAGATGATTAGATACACGGCTCAGCAGACAGTATCACACAGGAGAGGATTAGATACATAGCTCAGCAGACAGTATCACACAGGAGAGGATTAGATACACAGCTCAGCAGACAGTATCACACAGGAGAGGATTAGATACACAGCTCAGCAGACAGTACCACACAGGAGAAGATTAGATACATAGCTCAGCAGACGGTATCACACAGGAGAGGATTAGAGATACAGCTCAGCAGAGAGTATCACACAGGAGAGGATTAGATACACAGCTCAGCAGACAGTACCACACAGGAGAAGATTAGATACATAGCTCAGCAGACGGTATCACACAGCATAGGATTAGATACACAGCTCAGCAGACGGTATCACACAGGAGAGGATTAGATACACAGCTCAGCAGACAGTATCACACAGGACAGGATTAGATACACAGCTCAGCAGACAGTATCACACAGTATAAGATTAGATACACTGCTCAGCAGACAGTATCACACAGGAGAGGATTAGATACACAGCTCAGCAGACAGTATCACACAGCATAGGATTAGATACACGGCTCAGCAGACAGTATCACACAGGAGAGGATTAGATACACGGCTCAGCAGACAGTATCACACAGGAGAGGATTAGATACACAGCTCAGCAGACAGTATCACACAGGAGAGGATTAGATACACAGCTCAGCAGACAGTATCACAATGGATAGGATTAGATACACAGCTCAGCAGACAGTATCACACAGGAGAGGATTGGATACACAGCTCAGCAGACAGTATCACACAGGAGAGGATTAGGTACACAGCTCAGCAGACAGTATTACACAGGAGAGGATTAGATACACAGCTCAGCAGACAGTATCGCACAGGAGAGGATTAGATACACGGCTCAGCAGACAGTATCGCACAGGAGATGATTAGATACACGGCTCAGCAGACAGTATCACACAGGAGAGGATTAGATACATAGCTCAGCAGACAGTATCACACAGGAGAGGATTAGATACACAGCTCAGCAGACAGTATCACACAGGAGAGGATTAGATACACAGCTCAGCAGACAGTACCACACAGGAGAAGATTAGATACATAGCTCAGCAGACGGTATCACACAGGAGAGGATTAGAGATACAGCTCAGCAGAGAGTATCACACAGGAGAGGATTAGATACACAGCTCAGCAGACAGTACCACACAGGAGAAGATTAGATACATAGCTCAGCAGACGGTATCACACAGCATAGGATTAGATACACAGCTCAGCAGACGGTATCACACAGGAGAGGATTAGATACACAGCTCAGCAGACAGTATCACACAGGACAGGATTAGATACACAGCTCAGCAGACAGTATCACACAGTATAAGATTAGATACACTGCTCAGCAGACAGTATCACACAGGAGAGGATTAGATACACAGCTCAGCAGACAGTATCACACAGCATAGGATTAGATACACGGCTCAGCAGACAGTATCACACAGGAGAGGATTAGATACACGGCTCAGCAGACAGTATCACACAGGAGAGGATTAGATACACAGCTCAGCAGACAGTATCACACAGGAGAGGATTAGATACACAGCTCAGCACACAGTATCTCACAGGATTGGATTAGATACACTGTTCAACAGACAGTATCACACAGGACAGGATTAGATATACAGCTCAGCAGACAATATCACACAGGAGAGGATTAGATACACAGCTCAGCAGACAGTATCACACAGGAGAGGATTAGATACACAGCTCAGCAGATAGTATCACACAGCATAGGATTAGATACACACATAGCTCAGCAGACAGTATAACACCGTATAAGATTAGATACACTGCTCAGCAGACAGTATCACACAGCATAGGATTAGATACACGGCTCAGCAGACAGTATCACACAGGAGAGGATTAGATACATGGCTCAGCAGACAGTATCACACAGGAGAGGATTAGATACACAGCTCAGCAGACAGTATCACACAGGAGGGGATTAGATACACAGCTCAGCAGACAGTATCACAGGATAAGATTATATACACTGCTCAGCAGACGGTATCACACAGGAGAGGATTAGATACACAGCTCAGCAGACAGTATCACACAGGAGAGGATTAGATACACAGCTCAGCAGACAGTATCACACAGCATAGGATTAGATACACAGCTCAGCAGACAGTATCACACAGTATAAGATTAGATACACTGCTCAGCAGACAGTATCACACAGGAGAGGATTAGATACACAGCTCAGCAGACAGTATCGCACAGGAGAGGATTAGATACACGGCTCAGCAGACAGTATCACTCAGGAGAGGATTAGATACACGGCTCAGCAGACAGTATCACACAGCATAGGATTAGATACACAGCTCAGCAGACAGTATCACACAGGAGAGGATTAGATACACGGCTCAGCAGACAGTATCACACAGGAGAGGATTAGATATACAGCTCAGCAGACAATATCACATAGGAGAGGATTAGATACACAGCTCAGCAGACAGTATCACACAGGAGAGGATTAGATACACAGCTCAGCAGACAGTATCACACAGGAGAGGATTAGATACACAGCTCAGCAGACAATATCACACAGTAAAAGATTAGATACACGGCTCAGCAGACAGTATCACACAGTAAAAGATTAGATACACGGCTCAGCAGACAGTATCACACAGTAAAAGATTAAATACACTGCTCAGCAGACAGTATCACACAGCATAGGATTAGATACACAGCTCAGCAGACAGTATCACACAGTATAAGATTAGATACACTGCTCAGCAGACAGTATCACACAGTAAAAGATTAGATACACAGCTCAGCAGACAGTATCACACAGGAGAGGATTAGATACACAGCTCAGCAGACAGTATCACACAGGAGAGGATTAGATACATGGCTCAGCAGACAGTATCACACAGCATAGGATTAGATACACAGCTCAGCAGACAGTATCACACAGGAGAGGATTAGATACATGGCTCAGCAGACATTATCACACAGGATAGGATTAGATACACTGCTCCTCAGACAGTATCACACAGGAGAGGATTAGATACACGGCTCAGCAGACAGTATCACACAGGAGAGGATTAGATACACAGCTCAGCAGACAGTATCACACAGCATAGGATTAGAAACACGGCTCAGCAGACAGTATCACACAGGAGGGTATTAGAGACACAGCTCAGCAGACAGTATCACACAGGAGAGGATTAGATACACCACTCAGCAGACAGTATTACACAGGAGAGGATTAGACACATAGCTCAGCAGACAGTATCACACAGGAGAGGATTAGATACACGGCTCAACAGACAGTATCACACAGGAGAGGATTAGATACACGGCTCAGCAGACAGTATCACACACGAGAGGATTAGATACACAGCTCAGCAGACAGTATCACACACGAGAGGATTAGATAAACAGTTCATCAGACAGTATCACACACGAGAGGATTAGATACACAGCTCAGCAGACAGTATCACACAGCATAGGATTAGATACACAGCTCAGCAGACCGTATCGCACAGGAGTGGATTAGATACACGGCTCAGCTGACAGTATCTCACAGGAGAGGATTAGATACACAGCTCAGCAGACAGTATCACACAGGATAGGATTAGATCCACAGCTCAGCAGACAGTATCACACAGGATAGGATTAGATACACGGCTCAGCAGACATTATCACACCGGAGAGGATTAGATACACAGCATAGGATTAGATACACAGCTCAGCAGACAGTATCACTCAGCATAGGATTAGATACACGGCTCAGCAGACAGTATCACACAGGAGGGGATTATATACATAGCTCAGCAGACGGTATCACACAGGAGAGGATTAGATACACAGCTCAGCAGACAGTATCACACAGGAGAGGATTAGATACACAGCTCAGCAGACAGTATCACACAGGAGAAGATTAGTTAAACAGCTCAGCAGACGGTATCACACAGGAGAGGATTAGATACACGGCTCAGCAGACAGTATCACACAGCATAGGATTAGATACACAGCTCAGCAGACAGTATCGCACAGGGCGGGATTAGATACACGGCTCAGCAGACAGTATCACACACGATAGGATTAGATACACAGCTCAGCACACAGTATCACACAGGAGAGGATTAGATACACGGCTCAGCAGACAGTATCACACAGGAGAGGATTAGATACACAGCTCAGCAGACAGTATCACACAGGATAGGATTAGATGCACAGCTCAGCAGACAGTATCACACAGGATAGGATTAGATACACGGCTCAGCAGACAGTATCACACAGGAGAGGATTAGATACATGGCTCAGCAGACATTATCACACAGGAGAGGATTAGATACACAGCATAGGATTAGATACACAGCTCAGCAGACAGTATCACACAGCATAGGATTAGATACACAGCTCAGCAGACAGTATCACACAGGAGGGGATTAGATACATAGCTCAGCAGACAGTATCACACAGGAGAGGATTAGATACACAGCTCAGCACACAGTATCTCACAGGATTGGATTAGATACACTGTTCAACAGACAGTATCACACAGGACAGGATTAGATATACAGCTCAGCAGACAATATCACACAGGAGAGGATTAGATACACAGCTCAGCAGACAGTATCACACAGGAGAGGATTAGATACACAGCTCAGCAGATAGTATCACACAGCATAGGATTAGATACACACATAGCTCAGCAGACAGTATAACACCGTATAAGATTAGATACACTGCTCAGCAGACAGTATCACACAGCATAGGATTAGATACACGGCTCAGCAGACAGTATCACACAGGAGAGGATTAGATACATGGCTCAGCAGACAGTATCACACAGGAGAGGATTAGATACACAGCTCAGCAGACAGTATCACACAGGAGGGGATTAGATACACAGCTCAGCAGACAGTATCACAGGATAAGATTATATACACTGCTCAGCAGACGGTATCACACAGGAGAGGATTAGATACACAGCTCAGCAGACAGTATCACACAGGAGAGGATTAGATACACAGCTCAGCAGACAGTATCACACAGCATAGGATTAGATACACAGCTCAGCAGACAGTATCACACAGTATAAGATTAGATACACTGCTCAGCAGACAGTATCACACAGGAGAGGATTAGATACACAGCTCAGCAGACAGTATCGCACAGGAGAGGATTAGATACACGGCTCAGCAGACAGTATCACTCAGGAGAGGATTAGATACACGGCTCAGCAGACAGTATCACACAGCATAGGATTAGATACACAGCTCAGCAGACAGTATCACACAGGAGAGGATTAGATACACGGCTCAGCAGACAGTATCACACAGGAGAGGATTAGATATACAGCTCAGCAGACAATATCACATAGGAGAGGATTAGATACACAGCTCAGCAGACAGTATCACACAGGAGAGGATTAGATACACAGCTCAGCAGACAGTATCACACAGGAGAGGATTAGATACACAGCTCAGCAGACAATATCACACAGTAAAAGATTAGATACACGGCTCAGCAGACAGTATCACACAGTAAAAGATTAGATACACGGCTCAGCAGACAGTATCACACAGTAAAAGATTAAATACACTGCTCAGCAGACAGTATCACACAGCATAGGATTAGATACACAGCTCAGCAGACAGTATCACACAGTATAAGATTAGATACACTGCTCAGCAGACAGTATCACACAGTAAAAGATTAGATACACAGCTCAGCAGACAGTATCACACAGGAGAGGATTAGATACACAGCTCAGCAGACAGTATCACACAGGAGAGGATTAGATACATGGCTCAGCAGACAGTATCACACAGCATAGGATTAGATACACAGCTCAGCAGACAGTATCACACAGGAGAGGATTAGATACATGGCTCAGCAGACATTATCACACAGGATAGGATTAGATACACTGCTCCTCAGACAGTATCACACAGGAGAGGATTAGATACACGGCTCAGCAGACAGTATCACACAGGAGAGGATTAGATACACAGCTCAGCAGACAGTATCACACAGCATAGGATTAGAAACACGGCTCAGCAGACAGTATCACACAGGAGGGTATTAGAGACACAGCTCAGCAGACAGTATCACACAGGAGAGGATTAGATACACCACTCAGCAGACAGTATTACACAGGAGAGGATTAGACACATAGCTCAGCAGACAGTATCACACAGGAGAGGATTAGATACACGGCTCAGCAGACAGTATCACACAGGAGAGGATTAGATACACGGCTCAGCAGACAGTATCACACACGAGAGGATTAGATACACAGCTCAGCAGACAGTATCACACACGAGAGGATTAGATAAACAGTTCATCAGACAGTATCACACACGAGAGGATTAGATACACAGCTCAGCAGACAGTGTCACACAGCATAGGATTAGATACACAGCTCAGCAGACCGTATCGCACAGGAGTGGATTAGATACACGGCTCAGCTGACAGTATCTCACAGGAGAGGATTAGATACACAGCTCAGCAGACAGTATCACACAGGATAGGATTAGATCCACAGCTCAGCAGACAGTATCACACAGGATAGGATTAGATACACGGCTCAGCAGACATTATCACACCGGAGAGGATTAGATACACAGCATAGGATTAGATACACAGCTCAGCAGACAGTATCACTCAGCATAGGATTAGATACACGGCTCAGCAGACAGTATCACACAGGAGGGGATTAGATACATAGCTCAGCAGACGGTATCACACAGGAGAGGATTAGATACACAGCTCAGCAGACAGTATCACACAGGAGAGGATTAGATACACAGCTCAGCAGACAGTATCACACAGGAGAAGATTAGTTACACAGCTCAGCAGACGGTATCACACAGGAGAGGATTAGATACACGGCTCAGCAGACAGTATCACACAGCATAGGATTAGATACACAGCTCAGCAGACAGTATCGCACAGGGCGGGATTAGATACACGGCTCAGCAGACAGTATCACACACGATAGGATTAGATACACAGCTCAGCACACAGTATCACACAGGAGAGGATTAGATACACGGCTCAGCAGACAGTATCACACAGGAGAGGATTAGATACACAGCTCAGCAGACAGTATCACACAGGATAGGATTAGATGCACAGCTCAGCAGACAGTATCACACAGGATAGGATTAGATACACGGCTCAGCAGACAGTATCACACAGGAGAGGATTAGATACATGGCTCAGCAGACATTATCACACAGGAGAGGATTAGATACACAGCATAGGATTAGATACACAGCTCAGCAGACAGTATCACACAGCATAGGATTAGATACACAGCTCAGCAGACAGTATCACACAGGAGGGGATTAGATACATAGCTCAGCAGACAGTATCACACAGGAGAGGATTAGATACACAGCTCAGCAGACAGTATCACACAGGAGAGGATTAGATACACAGCTCAGCAGACAGTATCACTCAGGAGAGGATTAGATACACAGCTCAGCAGACAGTATCACACAGGAGAGGATTAGATACACAGCTCAGCAGACAGTATCACACAGGAGAGGATTAGATACACAGCTCAGCAGACAATATCACACAGGAGAGGATTAGATACACAGCTCAGCAGACAGTATCGCACAGGAGTGGATTAGATACATGGCTCAGCTGACAGTATCGCACAGGGCGGGATTAGATACACAGCTCAGCAGACAGTATCACACACGATAGGATTAGATACACAGTTCATCAGCCAGTATCACACAGGAGAGGATTAGATACACAGCTCATCAGACAGTATCACACAGGAGAGGATTAGATACACAGCTCATCAGACAGTATCACACAGGAGAGGATTAGATACACAGCTCAGCAGACAGTATCACAATGGATAGGATTAGATACACAGCTCAGCAGACAGTATCACACAGGAGAGGATTAGATACATGGCTCAGCAGACAGCATCACACAGGAGAGGATTAGATACACAGCTCAGCAGACAGTATCACACAGGAGAGGATTAGATACATGGCTCAGCAGACAGCATCACACAGGAGAGGATTAGATACACAGCTCAGCACACAGTATCAAATAGGATAGGATTAGATACATGGCTCAGTACACAGTATCACACAGGAGAGGATTAGATACACAGCTCAGCAGACAGTATCACACAGGAGAGGATTAGATACATGGCTCAGTACACAGTATGACACAGGAGAGGATTAGATACACGGCTCAGAAGACAGCATCACAGAGGAGAGGATTAGATACACAGCTCAGCACACAGTATCACACATGAGTGGATTAGATACACGGCTCAGCAAACAGTATCGCACAGGGCGGGATTAGATACAGGGCTCAGCAGACAGTATCACACAGGATAGGATTAGATACACAGTTCATCAGACAGTATCACACAGGAGACGATTAGATACACAGCTCAGCAGACAGTATCACACAGGAAAGGATTAGATACACAGATCAGCAGATAGTATCACACAGGATAGTATTAGATACAAAGCTCAGCAGACAGTATCACACAGGAGAGGATTAGATACACAGCTCAGCAGACAGTATCACAAAGCATAGGATTAGATACACAGCTCAGCAGACAGTATCTCACAGGGCGGGATTAGATACACGGCTCAGCTGGCAGTATCACACTGGATAGCATTAGATACACAGTTCATCAGACAGTGTCACACAGGAGAAGATTAGATACACAGCTCAGCAGACAGTATCACACAGGAGAGGATTAGATACACGGCTCAGTAGACAGTATCACACAGGAGAGGATTAGATACACAGCTCAGCAGACAGTATCACACATTAGAGGATTAGATACACAGCTCAGCAGACAGTATCACACAGGATGGGATTAGATACACAGTTCATCAGACAGTATCACACAGGAGAGGATTAGATACACAGCTCAGCAGACAGTATCACACAGGATGGGATTAGATACACAGCTCAGCAGACAGTATCACACAGGAGAGGATTAGATACACGGCTCAGCAGACAGTATCACACAGCATAGGATTAGATACACGGCTCAGCAGACAGTATCACAGAGGAGAGGATTAGATACACGGCTCAGCAGACAGTATCACACAGGAGAGGATTAGATACACAGCTCAGCAGACAGTATCACACAGGATAGGATTAGATACACAGCTCAGCAGACAGTATCACACAGGATAGGATTAGATACACAGCTCAGCAGACAGTATCACACAGCATAGGATTAGATACACGGCTCAGCAGACAGTATCACAGAGGAGAGGATTAGATACACGGCTCAGCAGACAGTATCACACAGGAGAGGATTAGATACACAGCTCAGCAGACAGTATCACACAGGATAGGATTAGATACACGGCTCAGCAGACAGTATCACACAGGAGAGTATTTGATACACAGCTCAGCAGACAGTATCGCACAGGAGAGGATTAGATACACAGCTCAGCAGACAGTATCACACAGGAGAAGATTAGATACACTTCTCAGCAGATGGTATCACACAGGAGAGGATTAGATACACGGCTCAGCAGACAGTATCACACAGGGTAGGATTAGAGATACAGCTCAGCAGACAGTATCACACAGGAGAGGATTAGATACACGGCTCAGCAGACAGTATCACACAGGATAGGATTAGATACACAGCTCAGCAGACAGTATCACACAGGATTAGATACACGGCTCAGCAGGCAGTATCACACAGGAGAGGATTAGATACACAGCTCAGAAGACAGTATCACACAGGAGAGGATTAGATACACAGCTCAGAAGACAGTATCACACAGGAGAGGATTAGATACACGGCTCACCATCACTGCGTCATAATAGCACTGCAGTATGTGGTGAGGGACTAGAACTCCCAGCAAGTGACAGTGCAGGCACCGATCATGTAACTAAACCATCACTGCGTCATAATAGCACTGCAGTATGTGGTGAGGGACTAGAACTCCCAGCAAGTGACAGTGCAGGCACCGATCATGTAACTAAACCATCACTGCGTCATAATAGCACTGCAGTATGTGGTGAGGGACTACAACTCCCAGCAAGTTTATTTCTTTTTATTTTACACGCTGCTGTTTTCCACAGTGAATTACCAGAAAGATCTGCACCAAAATCATGGAGTGCAAATTTGCTGTTATGGATTTTCTTGCGGATTCTTGCTAATTTGCTCTGATTTTCTATGGAAATCCTCCAGGAACAATCTGCCACATTTGAACAGATCTTCAGGCCTCATTCAGACATCTGTAGTTTTCTGGTACATTAAAAAAAAAAAGCAAAAAAAAAAAACTGATTTTCATCAAAGGGATCGATCCGAATTGTATCAATGTTTGTTACTATATGCAAATAAAAAATATATATATATGGATATGTGAACTGCCCCATAGATGATAAAGGAGCGTATTATGTCTGTCAATAACATGGATGTAAAAAAACAGACGTCTGAATGAGACGTTCATCCACAAGATCATCTAGCAATAGTGCAGCTCTGACCTGACACATCGCATTCACAGAAAGGCTCCTGATCAGCACATATGATGTCTGTGATCTATAAAGAGTCCTCCACATTGTACCCACTACATATACATTCACAATAAAGCTGCCCCCGTAACATCAACTGCCCCACACCTACCACATATAGCCAGGTCCCCGCTCCCCCACACACAGTATATAGCCAAGGTCCCCGCTCCCCCACACACAGTATATAGCCAGGTCCCCGCTCCCCCACACACAGTATATAGCCAGGTCCCCGCTCCCCCACACACAGTATATAGCCAGGTCCCCGCTCCCCCACACACAGTATATAGCCAGGTCCCCGCTCCCCCACACACAGTATATAGCCAGGTCCCCGCTCCCCCACACAAAGTATATAGCCAGGTCCCCGCTCCCCCACACACAGTATATAGCCAGGTCCCCGCTCCCCCACACACAGTATATAGCCAGGTCCCCGCTCCCCCACACAAAGTATATAGCCAGGTCCCCGCTCCCCCACACAAAGTATATAGCCAGGTCCCTGCTCCCCCACACAAAGTATATAGCCAGGTCCCCGCTCCCCCACACACAGTATATAGCCAGGCCCCCGCTCCCCCACACACAGTATATAGCCAGGTCCCCGCTCCCCCACACAAAGTATATAGCCAGGTCCCCGCTCCCCCACACAAAGTATATAGCCAGGTCCCCGCTCCCCCACACAAAGTATATAGCCAGGTCCCCGCTCCCCCACACAAAGTATATAGCCAGGTCCCCGCTCCCCCACACACAGTATATAGCCAGGTCCCCGCTCCCCCACACAAAGTATATAGACAAGATCCCCGCTCCCCCACACACAGTATATAGCCAGGTCCCCGCTCCCCCACACAAAGTATATAGCCAAGATCCCCGCTCCCCCACACACAGTATATAGCCAGGTCCCCGCTCCCCCACACAAAGTATATAGCCAAGATCCCCGCTCCCCCACACACAGTATATAGCCAGGTCCCCGCTCCCCCACACAAAGTATATAGCCAGGTCCCCGCTCCCCCACACACAGTATATAGCCAGGTCCCCGCTCCCCCACACAAAGTATATAGCCAAGATCCCCGCTCCCCCACACACAGTATATAGCCAGGTCCCCGCTCCCCCACACAAAGTATATAGCCAAGATCCCCGCTCCCCCACACACAGTATATAGCCAGGTCCCCGCTCCCCCACACAAAGTATATAGCCAGGTCCCCGCTCCCCCACACAAAGTATATAGCCAAGGTCCCCGCTCCCCCACACACAGTATATAGCCAAGGTCCCCGCTCCCCTACACAAAGTATATAGCCAGGTCCCCGCTCCCCCACACAAAGTATATAGCCAGGTCCCCGCTCCCCCACACAAAGTATATAGCCAGGTCCCCGCTCCCCCACACAAAGTATATAGCCAGGTCCCCGCTCCCCCACACAAAGTATAGAGCCAGGTCCCCGCTCCCCCACACAAAGTATATAGCCAGGTCCCCGCTCCCCCACACAAAGTATATAGACAAGTCCCCGCTCCCCCACACAAAGTATATAGCCAGGTCCCCGCTCCCCCACACAAAGTATATAGCCAGGTCCCTGCTCCCCCACACACAGTATATAGCCAGGTCCCCGCTCCCCCACACAAAGTATATAGCCAGGTCCCCGCTCCCCCACACAAAGTATATAGCCAGGTCCCCGCTCCCCCACACAAAGTATATAGCCAGGACCCCGCTCCCCCACACAAAGTATATAGCCAGGTCCCCGCTCCCCCACACAAAGTATATAGCCAAGATCCCCTCCTCCATGTATAGCATATTTATCCAGGTCTCCCTCCCCCACATATAGCAAAGAGAACCAAGTCCAGCACCCCCTCCCCCACCACACAGCATACGGTATATAGACAAGACCCCCACACACAGCATACGGTATATAGACAAGTCCCACCCACACAGCATACAGTATATAGACAAGTCCCCCACACACAGCATACGGTATATAGACAAGTCCACCACACACAGCATACGGTATATAGACAAGTCCCCCACACACAGCATACGGTATATAGACAAGTCCCCTACACACAGCATACGGTATATAGACAAGTCCCCCACACACAGCATACGGTATATAGACAAGTCCCCTACACACAGCATACAGTATATAGACAAGTCCCCCACACACAGCATACGGTATATAGACAAGTCCCCCACACACAGCATACAGTATATAGACAAGTCCCCCACACACAGCATACGGTATATAGACAAGTCCCCCACACACAGCATACGGTATATAGACAAGTCCCCCACACAGCATACAGTATATAGACAAGTCCCCCACACACAGCATACAGTATATAGACAAGTCCCCCACACACAGCATACGGTATATAGACAAGTCCCCCACACACACAGCATACGATATATAGACAAGTCCCCCACACACACAGCATACAGTATATAGACAAGTCCCCCACACACAGCATACAGTATATAGACAAGTCCCCCACACACAGCATACGGTATATAGACAAGTCCCCCACACACAGCATACAGTATATAGACAAGTCCCCCACACACAGCATACAGTATATAGACAAGTCCCCCACACACAGCATATGGTATATAGACAAGTCCCCCCCACACACAGCATACGGTATATAGACAAGTCCCCCACACACAGCATACAGTATATAGACAAGTCCCCCCCACACAGCATACGGTATATAGACAAGTCCCCCACACACAGCATACGGTATATAGACAAGTCCCCCCACACAGCATACGGTATATAGACAAGTCCCCCACACACAACATACGGTATATAGACAAGTCCCCCACACACAGCATACAGTATATAGACAAGTCCCCCACACACAGAATACGGTATATAGACAAGTCCCCCCCACACAGCATACAGTATATAGACAAGTCCCCCCACACACAGCATACGGTATATAGACAAGTCCCCCCACACACAGCATACGGTATATAGACAAGTCCCCCACACACAGCATACGGTATATAGACAAGTCCCCCACACACAGCATACGGTATATAGACAAGTCCCCCACACACAGCATACGGTATATAGACAAGTCCCCCACACACAGCATACGGTATATAGACAAGTCCCCCCCACACAGCATACCGTATATAGACAAGTCCCCCACACACAGCATACGGTATATAGACAAGTCCCCCCCACACAGCATACGGTATATAGACAAGTCCCCCCCACACAGCATACAGTATATAGACAAGTCCCCCCCACACAGCATACAGTATATAGACAAGTCCCCCACACACAGCATACAGTATATAGACAAGTCCCCCACACAGCATACGGTATATAGACAAGTCCCCCACACACAGCATACAGTATATAGACAAGTCCCCCCCACACAGCATACAGTATATAGACAAGTCCCCCACACACAGCATACAGTATATACACAAGTTCCCCACACACAGCATACAGTATATAGACAAGTCCCCCACAAACAGCATACGGTATATAGACAAGTCCCCCACACACAGCATACAGTATATACACAAGTTCCCCACACTCAGCATACAGTATATAGACAAGTCCCCCCCAAACAGCATACAGTATATAGACAAGTCCCCCACACACAGCATACAGTATATAGACAAGTCCCCCACACACAGCATACGGTATATAGACAAGTCCCCCCCACACAGCATACGGTATATAGACAAGTCCCCCACACACAGCATACGGTATATCGACAAGTCCCCCACACACAGCATACGGTATATCGACAAGTCCCCCACACACAGCATACGGTATATAGACAAGTCCCCCATACAGCATACGGTATATAGACAAGTCCCCCACACACACAGCATACGGTATATAGACAAGTCCCCCCCACACAGCATACGGTATATAGACAAGTCCCCCCCACACAGCATACGGTATATAGACAAGTCCCCCACACACAGCATACGGTATATAGACAAGTCCCCCACACACAGCATACAGTATATAGACAAGTACCCCACACACAGCATACGGTATATAGACAAGTCCCCCACACACAGCATACGGTATATAGACAAGTCCCCCACACACAGCATACGGTATATAGACAAGTCCCCCCCACACAGCATACGGTATATAGACAAGTCCCCCATACAGCATACGGTATATAGACAAGTCCCCCACATACACAGCATACGGTATATAGACAAGTCCCCCACACACACAGCATACTGTATATAGACAAGTCCCCCCCACACAGCATACGGTATATAGACAAGTCCCCCACACACAGCATACAGTATATAGACAAGTCCCCCACACACAGCATAGAGTATATAGACAAGTCCCACCCCCCATACACAGCATACAGTATATAGACAAGTCCCCCACACACAGCATACAGTATATAGACAAGTCCCCCACACACAGCATACGGTATATAGACAAGTCCCCCACACACAGCATACAGTATATAGACAAGTCCCCCACACAGCATACGGTATATAGACAAGTACCCCACACAGCATACGGTATATAGACAAGTCCCCCCCATACACAGCATACGGTATATAGACAAGTCCCCCCCACACAGCATACAGTATATAGACAAGTCCCCCACACAGCAAACGGTATATAGACAAGTCCCACGACACACAACATACAGTATATAGACAAGTCCCCCACACACAGCATAGAGTATATAGACAAGTCCCCCACACACAGCATACGGTATATAGACGAGCCCCCCACACAGCATACGGTATATAGACAAGTCCCCCACACACAGCATACGGTATATAGACAAGTCCCCCCACACACAACATACAGTATATAGACAAGTCCCCCACACACAGCATACAGTATATAGACAAGTCCCCCACACACAGCATACGGTATATAGACAAGCCCCCCACACAGCATACGGTATATAGACAAGTCCCCCACACACAGCATGCGGTATATAGACAAGTCCCCCATACACAGCATACAGTATATAGACAAGTGCCCCCCCCCACACACAGCATACGGTATATAGACAAGTCCCCACCACACAGCATACGGTATATAGACAAGTCCCCCCCACACAGCATACGGTATATAGACAAGTCCCCCCACACAGCATACGGTATATAGACAAGTCCCCCATACACAGCATACAGTATATAGACAAGTCCCCCCCCCCACACACAGCATACGGTATATAGACAAGTCCCCCCCACACAGCATACAGTATATAGACAAGTCCCCCCACACAGCATACAGTATATAGACAAGTCCCCCCACACAGCATACGGTATATAGACAAGTCCCCCCCCCACACAGCATACGGTATATAGACAAGTCCCCCCCACACACAGCATACGGTATATAGACAAGTCCCCCCCACACAGCATACGGTATATAGACAAGTCCCCCCCACACAGCATACAGTATATAGACAAGTCCCCCACACACAGCATATGGTATATAGACAAGTCCCCCCACACACAGCATACGGTATATAGACAAGTCCCCCCCACACATCATACAGTATATAGACAAGTCCCCCCACACAGCATACAGTATATAGACAAGCCCCCCACACACAGCATACAGTATATAGACAAGTCCCCCCACACAGCATACAGTATATAGACAAGTCCCCCACACACAGCATATGGTATATAGACAAGTCCCCCCCACACACAGCATACGGTATATAGACAAGTCCCCCACACACAGCATACAGTATATAGACAAGTCCCCCCCACACAGCATACGGTATATAGACAAGTGCCCCACACACAGCATACGGTATATAGACAAGTCCCCCCCACACAGCATACGGTATATAGACAAGTCCACCACACACAGCATACGGTATATAGACAAGTCCCCCCCACACAGCATACAGTATATAGACAAGTTCCCCCACACACAGCATACGGTATATAGACAAGTCCCCCACACACAGCATACGGTATATAGACAAGTCCCCCACACAGCATACGGTATATAGACAAGTCCCCCACACACAGCATACAGTATATAGACAAGTCCCCCCCACACAGCAAACAGTATATAGACAAGTCCCCCACACACAGCATACAGTATATAGACAAGTCCCCCACACAGCATACGGTATATAGACAAGTCCCCCCCACACACAGCATACGGTATATAGACAAGTCCCCCCCACACACAGCATACGGTATATAGACAAGTCCCCCCCACACAGCATACAGTATATAGACAAGTCCCCCACACAGCAAACGGTATATAGACAAGTCCCACGACACACAACATACAGTATATAGACAAGTCCCCCCCACACACAGCATACGGTATATAGACAAGTCCCCCCCACACAGCATACAGTATATAGACAAGTCCCCCACACAGCAAACGGTATATAGACAAGTCCCACGACACACAACATACAGTATATAGACAAGTCCCCCACACACAGCATACGGTATATAGACGAGCCCCCCACACAGCATACGGTATATAGACAAGTCCCCCACACACAGCATACGGTATATAGACAAGTCCCCCACACAGCATGCGGTATATAGACAAGTCCCCCCACACACAACATACAGTATATAGACAAGTCCCCCACACACAGCATACAGTATATAGACAAGTCCCCCACACACAGCATACGGTATATAGACAAGCCCCCCACACAGCATACGGTATATAGACAAGTCCCCCACACACAGCATACGGTATATAGACAAGTCCCCCATACACAGCATACAGTATATAGACAAGTCCCCCCCCCACACACAGCATACGGTATATAGACAAGTCCCCACCACACAGCATACGGTATATAGACAAGTCCCCCCCACACAGCATACGGTATATAGACAAGTCCCCCATACACAGCATACAGTATATAGACAAGTCCCCCCCCCCACACACAGCATACGGTATATAGACAAGTCCCCCCCACACAGCATACAGTATATAGACAAGTCCCCCCACACAGCATACAGTATATAGACAAGTCCCCCCACACAGCATACGGTATATAGACAAGTCCCCCCCCACACAGCATACGGTATATAGACAAGTCCCCCCCACACACAGCATACGGTATATAGACAAGTCCCCCCCACACAGCATACTGTATATAGACAAGTCCCCCCACACAGCATACAGTATATAGACAAGTCCCCCACACACAGCATACAGTATATAGACAAGTCCCCCACACAGCATACAGTATATAGACAAGTCCCCCACACACAGCATACAGTATATAGACAAGTCCCCCACACAGCATACGGTATATAGACAAGTCCCCCACACAGCATACAGTATATAGACAAGTCCCCCACACACAGCATAGAGTATATAGACAAGTCCCCCACACACAGCATACAGTATATAGACAAGTCCCCCACACACAGCATACGGTATATAGACAAGTCCCCCACACACAGCATACGGTATATAGACAAGTCCCCCACACACAACATACAGTATATAGACAAGTCCCCCACACACAGCATACAGTATATAGACAAGTCCCCCCCCCCACACACAGCATACGGTATATAGACAAGTCCCCACCACACAGCATACGGTATATAGACAAGTCCCCCCCACACAGCATACGGTATATAGACAAGTCCCCCCACACAGCATACGGTATATAGACAAGTCCCCCATACACAGCATACAGTATATAGACAAGTCCCCCCCCCCACACACAGCATACGGTATATAGACAAGTCCCCCCCACACACCATACAGTATATAGACAAGTCCCCCCACACAGCATACAGTATATAGACAAGTCCCCCCACACAGCATACGGTATATAGACAAGTCCCCCCCACACACAGCATACGGTATATAGACAAGTCCCCCCCACACAGCATACGGTATATAGACAAGTCCCCCCACACAGCATACGGTATATAGACAAGTCCCCCCACACAGCATACAGTATATAGACAAGTCCCCCACACACAGCATACAGTATATAGACAAGTCCCCCACACACCATACAGTATATAGACAAGTCCCCCACACACAGCATACAGTATATAGACAAGACCCCCACACACAGCATACAGTATATAGACAAGTCCCACCCCCCACACACAGCATACAGTATATAGACAAGTCCCCCACACACAGCATACAGTATATAGACAAGTCCCCCACACACAGCATACGGTATATAGACAAGTCCCCCACACACAGCATACAGTATATAGACAAGTCCCCCACACAGCATACGGTATATAGACAAGTACCCCACACAGCATACGGTATATAGACAAGTCCCCCCCACACACAGCATACGGTATATAGACAAGTCCCCCCCACACAGCATACAGTATATAGACAAGTCCCCCACACAGCAAACGGTATATAGACAAGTCCCACGACACACAACATACAGTATATAGACAAGTCCCCCCCACACACAGCATACGGTATATAGACAAGTCCCCCCCACACAGCATACAGTATATAGACAAGTCCCCCACACAGCAAACGGTATATAGACAAGTCCCCTACACACAGCATACAGTATATAGACAAGTCCCCCACACAGCAAACGGTATATAGACAAGTCCCACGACACACAACATACAGTATATAGACAAGTCCCCCACACACAGCATACGGTATATAGACGAGCCCCCCACACAGCATACGGTATAAAGACAAGTCCCCCACACACAGCATACGGTATATAGACAAGTCCCCCACACAGCATGCGGTATATAGACAAGTCCCCCCACACACAACATACAGTATATAGACAAGTCCCCCACACACAGCATACAGTATATAGACAAGTCCCCCACACACAGCATACGGTATATAGACAAGCCCCCCACACAGCATACGGTATATAGACAAGTCCCCCACACACAGCATACGGTATATAGACAAGTCCCCCATACACAGCATACAGTATATAGACAAGTCCCCCCCCCCACACACAGCATACGGTATATAGACAAGTCCCCACCACACAGCATACGGTATATAGACAAGTCCCCCCCACACAGCATACGGTATATAGACAAGTCCCCCCACACAGCATACGGTATATAGACAAGTCCCCCATACACAGCATACAGTATATAGACAAGTCCCCCCCCCCACACACAGCATACGGTATATAGACAAGTCCCCCCCACACAGCATACAGTATATAGACAAGTCCCCCATACACAGCATACGGTATATAGACAAGTCCCCCATACACAGCATACAGTATATAGACAAGTCCCCCCCCCCACACACAGCATACGGTATATAGACAAGTCCCCCCCACACAGCATACGGTATATAGACAAGTCCCCCATACACAGCATACGGTATATAGACAAGTCCCCCCCCCCACACACAGCATACGGTATATAGACAAGTCCCCCCCACACAGCATACAGTATATAGACAAGTCCCCCCACACAGCATACAGTATATAGACAAGTCCCCCCACACAGCATACGGTATATAGACAAGTCCCCCCCCCACACAGCATACGGTATATAGACAAGTCCCCCCCACACACAGCATACGGTATATAGACAAGTCCCCCCCACACAGCATACGGTATATAGACAAGTCCCCCCACACAGCATACAGTATATAGACAAGTCCCCCACACACAGCATACAGTATATAGACAAGTCCCCCACACAGCATACAGTATATAGACAAGTCCCCCACACACAGCATACAGTATATAGACAAGTCCCCCACACAGCATACAGTATATAGACAAGTCCCCCACACACAGCATAGAGTATATAGACAAGTCCCCCACACACAGCATACAGTATATAGACAAGTCCCCCACACACAGCATACGGTATATAGACAAGTCCCCCACACACAGCATACGGTATATAGACAAGTCCCCCACACACAGCATACGGTATATAGACAAGTCCCCCACACACAACATACAGTATATAGACAAGTCCCCCACACACAGCATACAGTATATAGACAAGTCCCCCCCCCCACACACAGCATACGGTATATAGACAAGTCCCCACCACACAGCATACGGTATATAGACAATTCCCCCCCACACAGCATACGGTATATAGACAAGTCCCCCCACACAGCATACGGTATATAGACAAGTCCCCCATACACAGCATACAGTATATAGACAAGTCCCCCCCCCCACACACAGCATACGGTATATAGACAAGTCCCCCCCACACACCATACAGTATATAGACAAGTCCCCCCACACAGCATACAGTATATAGACAAGTCCCCCCACACAGCATACGGTATATAGACAAGTCCCCCCCACACACAGCATACGGTATATAGACAAGTCCCCCCCACACAGCATACGGTATATAGACAAGTCCCCCCACACAGCATACGGTATATAGACAAGTCCCCCCACACAGCATACAGTATATAGACAAGTCCCCCACACACCATACAGTATATAGACAAGTCCCCCACACACAGCATACAGTATATAGACAAGTCCCCCACACAGCATACAGTATATAGACAAGTCCCCCACACAGCATACAGTATATAGACAAGTCCCCCACACACAGCATAGAGTATATAGACAAGTCCCCCACACACAGCATACGGTATATAGACGAGCCCCCCACACAGCATACGGTATATAGACAAGTCCCCCACACACAGCATACGGTATATAGACAAGTCCCCCACACAGCATACGGTATATAGACAAGTCCCCCCACACACAACATACAGTATATAGACAAGTCCCCCACACACAGCATACAGTATATAGACAAGTCCCCCACACACAGCATACGGTATATAGACAAGCCCCCCACACAGCATACGGTATATAGACAAGTCCCCCATACACAGCATACAGTATATAGACAAGTCCCCCACACACAGCATACGGTATATAGACAAGTCCCCCCCCACACAGCATACAGTATATAGACAAGTCCCCCCCCCACACACAGCATACGGTATATAGACAAGTCCCCCCCACACAGCATACGGTATATAGACAAGTCCCCCACACACAGCATACAGTATATAGACAAGTCCCCCACACACAGCATACGGTATATAGACAAGCCCCCCACACAGCATACGGTATATAGACAAGTCCCCCACACACAGCATACGGTATATAGACAAGTCCCCCATACAGCATTCGGTATATAGACAAGTCCCCCACACACAGCATACAGTATATAGACAAGTCCCCCACACACAGCATACGGTATATAGACAAGCCCCCCACACAGCATACGGTATATAGACAAGTCCCCCCCACACAGCATACGGTTTATAGACAAGTCCCCCCCACACAGCATACAGTATATAGACAAGTCCCCCACACACAGCATACAGTATATAGACAAGTCCCCCACACAGCATACAGTATATAGACAAGTCCCCCACACAGCATACAGTATATAGACAAGTCCCCCACACACAGCTTACGGTATATAGACAAGTCCCCCCCATACGGTATATAGACAAGTCCCCCACACACAGCATACGGTATATAGAGAAGTCCCCCCACACAGCATACGGTATATAGACAAGTCCCCCACACACAGCATACAGTATATAGACAAGTCCCCCACACACAGCATATGGTATATAGACAAGTCCCCCACACACAGCATACGGTATATAGACAAGTCCCCCCCACACAGCATACGGTATATAGACAAGTCCCCCCACACAGCATACAGTATATAGACAAGTCCCCCACACACAGCATATGGTATATAGACAAGTCCCCCACACACAGCATACGGTATATAGACAAGTCCCCCCACACACAGCATACGGTATATAGACAAGTCCCCCATACACAGCATACGGTATATAGACAAGTCCCACATACACAGCATACGGTATATAGACAAGTCCCCCACACACAGCATACGGTATATAGACAAGTCCCCCACACACAGCATACGGTATATAGACAAGTCCCCCACACACAGCATACAGTATATAGACAAGTCCCCCACACACAGCATACGGTATATAGACAAGTCCCCCACACACAGCATAAGGTATATAGACAAGTCCCCCATACACAGCATAAGGTATATAGACAAGTCCCCCATACACAGCATAAGGTATATAGACAAGTCCCCCATACACAGCATACAGTATATAGACAAGTCCCCCACACACAGCTTACGGTATATAGACAAGTCACCCCCACACACAGCATACAGTATATAGACAAGTCCCCCCCACACAGCATACGGTATATAGACATGTCCCCCCACACAGCATACGGTATATAGACAAGTCCCCCACACACAGCATACAGTATATAGACAAGTCCCCCACACACAGCATACAGTATATAGACAAGTCCCCCCACACAGCATACGGTATATAGACAAGTCCCCCACACACAGCATACGGTATATAGACAAGTCCCCCCACACAGCATACGGTATATAGACAAGTCCCCCCACACAGCATACGGTATATAGACAAGTCCCCCCCACACACCGCATACAGTATATAGACAAGTCCCCCCCACACAGCATACAGTATATAGACAAGTCCCCCACACACAGCATATAATATATAGACAAGTCCCCCACACACAGCATACGGTATATAGACAAGTCCCCCACACACAGCATACGGTATATAGACAAGTCCCCCACACACAGCATACGGTATATAGACAAGTCCCCCACACACAGCATACGGTATATAGACAAGTCTCCCACACACAGCATACAGTATATAGACAAGCCCCCCACACAGCATACGGTATATAGACAAGTCCCCCACACACAGCATACGGTATATAGACAAGTCCCCCATACACAGCATACAGTATATAGACAAGTCCCCCCCCCACACACAGCATACAGTATATAGACAAGTCCCCCCCACACAGCATACAGTATATAGACAAGTCCCCCACACACAGCATACGGTATATAGACAAGTCCCCCCCACACAGCATACAGTATATAGACAAGTCCCCCCACACAGCATACAGTATATAGACAAGTCCCCCACACACAGCATACGGTATATAGACAAGTCCCCCACACACAGCATACAGTATATACACAAGTCCCCCACACACAGCATACGGTATATAGACAAGTCCCCCACACACAGCATACAGTATATAGACAAGTCCCCCACACACAGCATACAGTATATAGACAAGTCCCCCACACACAACATACAGTATATAGACAAGTCCCCCATACAGCATACGGTATATAGACAAGTCCCCCACATACACAGCATACGGTATATAGACAAGTCCCCCACACACAGCATACAGTATATAGACAAGTCCCCCACACACAGCATACAGTATATAGACAAGTCCACCACACACAGCATACAGTATATAAACAAGTCCCCCCCCCACACACACAGCATACGGTATATAGACAAGTCCCCCACACACAGCATACAGTATATAGACAAGTCCCCCCACACACAACATACAGTATATAGACAAGTCCCCCACACACAGCATACAGTATATAGACAAGTCCCCCACACACAGCATACAGTATATAGACAAGTCCCCCACACACAGCATACGGTATATAGACAAGCCCCCCACACAGCATACGGTATATAGACAAGTCCACCACACACAGCATACGGTATATAGACAAGTCCCCCATACACAGCATACAGTATATAGACAAGTCCCCCCCCCCACACACAGCATACAGTATATAGACAAGTCCCCCCACACAGCATACGGTATATAGACAAGTCACCCCCACACAGCATACGGTATATAGACAAGTCCCCCCCACACAGCATACAGTATATAGACAAGTCCCCCCACACAGCATACAGTATATAGACAAGTCCCCCCACACAGCATACAGTATATAGACAAGTCCCCCACACACAGCATACGGTATATAGACAAGTCCCCCCCACACAGCATACGGTATATAGACAAGTCACCCCCACACAGCATACGGTATATAGACAAGTCCCCCCACACAGCATACAGTATATAGACAAGTCCCCCCACACAGCATACAGTATATAGACAAGTCCCCCACACACAGCATACAGTATATAGACAAGTCCCCCCCACACACAGCATACAGTATATAGACAAGTCCCCCCCACACAGCATACGGTATATAGACAAGTCCCCCCCACACACAGCATACGGTATATAGACAAGTCACCCCCACACAGCATACAGTATATAGACAAGTCCCCCACACACAGCATATGGTATATAGACAAGTCCCCCACACACAGCATACGGTATATAGACAAGTCACCCCCACACAGCATACAGTATATAGACAAGTCCCCCACACACAGCATATGGTATATAGACAAGTCCCCCACACACAGCATACGGTATATAGACAAGTCCCCCACACAGCATACGGTATATAGACAAGTCCCCCACACAGCATACGGTATATAGACAAGTCCCACCACACACAACATACGGTATATAGACAAGTCCCACCACACACAACATACAGTATATAGACAAGTCCCCCACACACAGCATACGGTATATAGACAAGTCCCCCACACACAGCATATGGTATATAGACAAGTCCCACCACACACAACATACAGTATATAGACAAGTCCCCCACACACAGCATACGGTATATAGACAAGTCCCCCACACACAGCATATGGTATATAGACAAGTCCCCCACACACAGCATACGGTATATAGACAAGTCACCCCCACACAGCATACAGTATATAGACAAGTCCCCCACACACAGCATATGGTATATAGACAAGTCCCCCACACACAGCATACGGTATATAGACAAGTCCCCCACACAGCATACGGTATATAGACAAGTCCCCCACACAGCATACGGTATATAGACAAGTCCCACCACACACAACATACGGTATATAGACAAGTCCCACCACACACAACATACAGTATATAGACAAGTCCCCCACACACAGCATACGGTATATAGACAAGTCCCCCACACACAGCATACGGTATATAGACAAGTCCCCCACACACAGCATACGGTATATAGACAAGTCCCCCACACACAGCATACGGTATATAGACAAGTCCCACCACACACAACATACGGTATATAGACAAGTCCCACCACACACAACATACAGTATATAGACAAGTCCCCCACACACAGCATACGGTATATAGACAAGTCCCACACACACAGCATACGGTATATAGACAAGTCCCCCACACACAGCATACGGTATATAGACAAGTCCCCCACACACAGCATACAGTATATAGACAAGTCCCCCACACACAGCATACGGTATATAGACAAGTCCCCCACACACAGCATACGGTATATAGACAAGTCCCCCACACACAGCATACGGTATATAGACAGGTCCCCCACACACAGCATACGGTATATAGACAAGTCCCCCACACACAGCATACAGTATATAGACAAGTCCCCCACACACAGCATACGGTATATAGACAAGCCCCCCCCACACACACAGCATACGATATATAGACAAGTCCCCCACACAGCATACGGTATATAGACAAGTCCCCCCCCACACAGCATACAGTATATAGACAAGTCCCCCACACAGCATACGGTATATAGACAAGTCAAACCACACACCCCCACACACACAGCATACGATGTATAGACAAGTGCATAGCTGTGCTAGGGTAAGAGTGGGAGGAGCCTTCCTTCTCTTGTCAGTGCTGGCCCTGCAGTGGGGCCCACCAGGGAATTCCCCAGCAGGCCAGTCCGAGCCTGGTCACATGCTGACTAGAGTCTCAGACACCTCTCTGAGTAGCCCACTGATAGAAGCGGATGAGAATCTAGTCGGCATTTGACCTCAACTATTACATCATAACACCGGCTTTATCTTTTTAAAGCTTTGTAACCTTTACTCACTTTATGAATCAGCCACAGATAAAACTCAATAAGGATGGGTTGCTACTGTGTGCAATTTGCCAGCCAGCCCAGAACAGCGGTGACCTGAGCCGACAGCAGCGACTTGAGTAGACTGTGGCCACCTGAGCCAACAGCGGCATTTAAATTGCGCCATCGCCAGGAAATGAATGACAATGGCAGTCAGGGGAATGGTGAAGGCCTGCATGGCTGCCATCTTGGTACTCCTGTGAAGTTCATCCACAGTCTGGACTTAATCTTATAAACTGTATACTGCATTACTAGAGGATTGCTGTATATAGAATAAGCACTCAAGAGATCGCAGGTTCAAGTGCCCTAAGGGGACATAAAAAAATAAAGTAAAAATGGAAAAAAAAGAAAAAAGTTTTATAAAGGAAAAAAAATAAACAAAAATGTTAAATCACCCCTATTTTCCGAGGTAAAAAAAAAGAAATTAAAAAAGAAACATTTTATATTGTCGTGTCTGTAAAAGTCCGACCTATCAAAGCCCAAATTATTTAAACCGCACGTTAAATAGTGGAAAAATAAATGAAGAAGCCAGAATTGCCGTATTATGGTGTCACCAAACAGTAATAAATAACCCGGTATTGTGTCACCATTTTGTGAGACCCTGCATTTGTTCCATGCTTCTGCTGATGAATCTGGGCGAGGTTCGCTTTCTGCTCGCCGACCTGCGGGGGTTATTGATTCTCTGCTGTCTACAAACTTTTCATCTCTTTTTGATGCATTTTTTGGGAGGTAAAATTACCCAAAAAGAAAAAAAAATTGGGTGTTTAGATTATCTTTGCTGTTGGGCATTTGCTGTAGGGGTTAATATATTTATGATTTGATAGATCAGACTTTTTGTCAGTGTGTCAATACTAAATAAATAAATATATATATATAATCTTTTAGTCTTGCTTTGTATTGACAAATGGAGGTAGGAAATTTAAAAGGATTTTTTTATATATATAAATTTCAATTTTAATCCTTTTCTATCACATTATTTTTTGGTCCCGTTGGGCAACTTGAACCAAAAATCCACAACTCATTGGAATTGCGACACTTAAATTCTGCGGATGTTGGGAAGGGGATAAAGAGAATAAAGTAACTTTGCAGAATGCTTCCGTTTTGTGTACACAGCTCCTGTGCTGACTTAGTGTTCTCTTTGGTTACACCACACACCCATTCTGTGTCCGGCCCCCACAGATCGCCATCTCCATATATATGGGGGGATTTCCTCATGTGACGACCCCTCTGCCGATGTATACAGATCACATGTGGCTTCACCTTCAGCTTTGATCTCCGCAGTCTTCAGTTCCGGATCCTCCAGGATGAGGGATAAATCTTTCTTGCTCTTCATTCCCCTCCGTGGCTGATACAGCAGCTCCACCGCGCCGACGTTCCCCTCATAGGGAGGAATCGCTCCGCAAAGACTGTTCTCAGCCACAGGACGATCCGCCGGATACAGGAGGAAAGTTCTCCTCTCTGCAATGAAGGATTATTCAACTTTTCTGCCATTTGTAAGATCTCTGCTTGTTGTCTGAGAATAAAAACATTCTTGTTAATAACCAGAACCTAAAAAAAATCTAATCCTGACAGCAGCGGAGCATTTATTACAATGGTATTCAGTCTAGACGATCCCCCTCCTGTCCTGACCGTTTGCTACAATGTATCAGTGCAGGGAAAATCTATCAGTTTGGACTTGGTTTCCCTTACAGAGGATTGTCCAGGCCAGACACCATTGTACCCAGTGGCGTCCCGCCAATGGTGGCAGGCCACGCGACTGCTATGGGGCCCGTGAGCTGGGGGGGCCCCATAGCAGTCGCCTGCACTGTGTACCCCCGCATCGGGTCCCCCTCCTGCACCCAGGCAAGCGGCGGGGCCCTGAGCAGGCACAATACTTACCTCTTCCCATGCCCTAGACGCTAGAATGTATGGGATCTTTCCAGGTATGATGTCATTTCCGGGGGCGTGTTCTAGTTCAGCACCAGACACCAGAGTCTCATGCAGAGACAGAGCTGCCGGTGAAGCTGCAGGAGGAGGTCAGTATCCTAAGCTGAGAAACAGGAGATTGTTCTATTAATTGCTGGTCTGATGTCTTTTCTTCTTGTTGTTTTTGGGGTGAGGGGGCTTGATACTTGCGAGTGAGGGATTTGGGGGGGTTAATGCTGGAGGGCAGTCTGGTGGGGTTAATTAATGCTTGTGGAGATCTTAGGGGGCTCTGGGGAATAATGCAGGGATAATGTGTGCTTGTGGGGGCCCTAAGGGGATGCTGTGGGCTTGTGAGGGCTCTGGGGGGGGATGCTGCGGGCTTGTGGGGGCCCTAAGGGGGATTTTGCGGTCTTGTGGGTGCTCTGGGGGGGATGCTGTGAGCTTGTGGGGCCCTGGGGGAGATGCTGCGGGCTTGTGGGGCCCTGGGGGGGATGCTGTGGGCTTGTGGGTGCTCTGGGGGGGATGCTGCGGGCTTGTGGGGCCCTGAAGGGGTGCTGTGGGCTTCTGGGGCCCTGGGGGGGATGCTGTGGGTTTGTGGGGGCCCTTGGGGGGATACTGTGGGCTTGTGGGTGCTCTGGGGGGGATGCTGTGGGCTTGTGGGAGCTCTGGGGGGGATGCTGCAGGCTTCTGGGTCCTCTGCGGGGGGGGTGCTGCAGGCTTGTGGGGGCCCCGGGGGGAAGCAGAAGGCTTGTGGGGGCCCCGGGGGGGATGCAGCGGGCTTGTGGGGCCTCTGTATGGGGTCCAGCCTGCATATGGCATTACATGGGGACCAGGCAGTATTCTCTATGGTGAATTATATGGGGTCCAGTATTTTGTATGGAGCATTATATGGGGCTCATAATACTGTATGGAGGATTATGTGGTGCCCATAATATTGTATGGAGGACATAGTGGTGCCATAACACTGTATGGAGGACTATACTGTCCGGTCTGCACTGTGCGCTGTGAGGATTCACCGGTTTCTGAGCTATTGTAGAATTTACAATAGATATCACTCATGAAATGTAAGAAGTCAGTGAAATGTTTGGCATTGTACTATACCTATATCTATAATTTCTCTGCTGTATCTGTGTATCATGAATGGTTGGATGTGTTAAAGGGGCCACTGAGACTCTTTCGCCCGGGGCCCACGAAAACCTGGAGGAGGGAGCATCATGTGACACCCCCTCTCCCATCATTCCTCCTCTGCGTCTGACGCAGCGGCATGATGACGCGCCGCGCTGTGTCAGACAGTGGAGCTGGCAGCTGCTGAGGTGATCAGCTCCAGAGACTGAAGCAGCAGGGAACGAGGAGCGGTAAGTATGTATTTATTTTTAAATCAGTGTGTACTGATAATACTGGAGGACTGGGGCTGCATTTTACCCTATGGGGGAATGCATTATACTGAGTGGAGATCCATGGCGAGTGTCTTATACTGTGTGGAGGACCATAGAGGAGTGCATTGTACTGTGTGGAGGACCATGGGGGAGTGCATTGTACTGTGTGGAGGACCATGGGGGAGTGCATTATACTGTGTGGAGGACCATGGGGGAGTGCATTATACTGTGTGGAGGACCACGGGGAGTGCATTGTACTGTGTGGAGGACCACGTGGGAGTGCATTATACAGCGTGGAAGACCACGAGGGAGTGCATTATACAGCGTGGAGAACCACGAGGGAGTGCATTATACTGCGTGGAGGACCATGGGGACTGTATTATACTGCGTGGAGGACCATGGCGAGTGCCTTATACTGTGTGGAGGACCATGGCGAGAGTCTTATACTGTGTGAGGACCATGAGGGAATGCATTGTACTGTGTGGAGGACCATGGGGGAGTGCATTGTACTGTGTGGAGGACCATGGGGGAGTGCATTGTACTGTGTGGAGGACCATGGGGGAGTGCATTGTACTGTGTGGAGGGCCATGGGGGAGTGCATTGTACTGTGTGGAGGACCATGGGGGAGTGCATTATACTGTGTGGAGGACCATGGGGGAGTGCATTATACTGTGTGGAGGACCACGGGGAGTGCATTGTACTGTGTGGAGGACCACGTGGGAGTGCATTATACTGCGTGGAGGACCACGAGGGAGTGCATTATACTGCGTGGAGGACCACGAGGGAGTGCATTATACTGTGTGGAGGACCACGAGGGAGTGCATTATACTGCGTGGAGGACCATGGGGACTGTATTATACTGCGTGGAGGACCACAGCGAGTGCCTTATACTGTGTGGAGGACCATGGCGAGAGTCTTATACTGTGTGGAGGACCATGGCGAGTGCATTGTACTCTATGGAGTATGGAGAGGTGTGGGGCAGTTGGGGGATCATACTGTGTTGGTGTCATCATACTTTACCCTGGGAGTTGAGGTGGGGTACAGTAGGGTCATTATACTGTGCATATGGAGGAATTCACCATGGGGGTATCATACCGTGTTTGGGGGGCACTTTTGTTGGCACCACACTTTATGGGCAATGAAAAAGGGATCTAGGACTTCAGCAGGAGGAAAATTACTATGTAAAGGCTGGAAGGTTGTGAGATCTGCTCTTCTGTGACCCCGACAATTATTTACATTTTTACATTTTTTTGTTGTGGGGGGGGGCCCAATTAGAACTTCTGCTATGGGGCCCCATGATTCCTATGTACGCCCCTGATTGTACCAAATCCTCAGCTGTGCAGGTACTAAGGATATGGACACTCAGACATTTTGGGCAAAATATATACATACAAATATTTTTTCAATAACGTTTCATAAACAATTTGGCTTTTTTATTTCCTTTGCATTGCTAGTTGCAGAATGAGCTCACTGAGAATTTATCAGTGAGCTCATTCTGACCTTCTCTGTGCTGATTATGTTCACAGACCAGCATGAAAGTTGGGCTGATCTCTGATTCAGTCATAAATCATCGCAGAAATAAAAGAGCTGGAAACTCCACATCATAAGGAGCTCACTGACTGAATCTCAAGTTAACTCATTCTGCAGCCATCAATGTGCTGCTGGGAAACAAAAAGCTGGTAAAGGCCGAACAGAGCAAATGTTACATGAAGAGAAATAGTAAAAAGTCTTTTTAGAGCAATATACATGTATTTAAAGGGATTGTCCGGTGTGAAGCTGAAGGCTGCAGTCATCTGTGTGACTCTCTGTGACTGCAGACTTGTAATCCTCACATCATGTAGACTGCGCGCTGCCAGCATTATTCTCAGCCCAGAGATGGCAGAAGCCCCTGTATCATGTGTACAGGAATTGTGCCCCCTCTCCCCGAGGAGCAGCAGCGCCTCGTCCTCCAGATACATGAGGGTCCCATCGGGGAGATCCGCATGTACCGGCCATGATGTCATCTCCATGGATACGGCATCAATGTGCAGAGCAGAAGACCCCTGTAAGGGAGAGCTCAGACGTGGGGGGATTGATGTGGATGTGAGGAGCAGATCCCCCCATATTCACAGATTATCGCACAATACATGTGGCCTTGCACAGGAAAAACTGTGAGGAAAGAAGAAATCAGATTTCTTACAATATAGAATAATGTCCTCCTGCCCTCGCTCATGTCCAGTATTATTTATCCCCTGACCTTTTGGGTGGGGAACCCCTCCTGAACCCCCTCCATTATATAGGAGCCATATATCTGCTCCATTACTGGCAGAAGGTAAGGAGCCAATCACACTGCACGGCTTCTACTTCCTGCTCTAAGCCCCGCCCACCTGCCTTCCCTTGAGATCTCCATGACAACCCTTGTGTGACTACAGTGACAGGCCACGCCCCCGAGGATTCTGATCAGTGCGGATGTCTCCATATTGCTGAGGACTGTGAGCGGCTAATGGGCGGAGCCAGCAGCGATGTGAGGGGCGGAGCCAGCAGCGACATGAGGGGCGGAGCCAGCAGCAATGTGAGGGGCGGAGCCAGCAGCGATATGAGGGGCGGAGCGCCAGCAGCGACATGAGGGGTGGAGCCAGCAGCGACATGAGGGGCGGAGCCAGCAGTGATGTGAGGGGCAGAGCCAGCAGCGATATGAGGGGCGGAGCCAGCAGCGATATGAGGGGCGGAGCGCCAGCAGCGACATGAGGGGCGGAGCCAGCAGCGACATGAGGGGCGGAGCCAGCAGCAATGTGAGGGGCGGAGCCAGCAGCGATATGAGGGGCGGAGCGCCAGCAGCGACATGAGGGGTGGAGCCAGCAGCGATGTGAGGGGCTGAGCCAGCAGCGATATGAGGGGCGGAGCCAGCAGCGATATGAGGGGCGGAGCCAGCAGCGATGTGAGGGGCAGAGCCAGCAGCGATATGAGGGGCGGAGCCAGCAGCGACATGAGGGGTGGAGCCAGCAGCGATATGAGGGGCGGAGCGCCAGCAGCGACATGAGGGGTGGAGCCAGCAGCGATATGAGGGGTGGAGCCAGCAGCGATGTGAGGGGCTGAGCCAGCAGCGATGTGAGGGGCAGAGCCAGCAGCGATATGAGGGGTGGAGCCAGCAGCGATATGAGGGGCGGAGCCAGCAGCGATGTGAGGGGCGGAGCGCCAGCAGCGACATGAGGGGTGGAGCCAGCAGCGATATGAGGGGCTGAGCCAGCAGCGATGTGAGGGGCGGAGCCAACAGCGACATGAGGGGCGGAGCCAGCAGCGACATGAGGGGTGGAGCCAGCAGCGATATGAGGGGCGGAGCCAGCAGCGACATGAGGGGCGGAGCCAGCAGCGATATGAGGGGCGGAGCGCCAGCAGCGACATGAGGGGTGGAGCTAGCAGCGATATGAGGGGCGGAGCCAGCAGCGACATGAGGGGCGGAGCCAGCAGCGACATGAGGGGCGGAGCCAGCAGCGATATGAGGGCGGAGCCAGCAGCGATATGAGGGGCGGAGCCAGCAGCAATATGAGGGGCGGAGCCAGCAGCAATATGAGAGGCGGAGCCAGCAGCGATGTGAGGGGCGGAGCCAGCAGCGATATGAGGGGCGGAGCCAGCAGCGATATGGGGGGCGGAGCCAGCAGCGATATGAGGGGCGGAGCCAGCAGCGACATGAGGGGCGGAGCCAGCAGCGATATGAGGGGCGGAGCGCCAGCAGCGACATGAGGGGTGGAGCCAGCAGCGATATGAGGGGCGGAGCCAGCAGCGACATGAGGGGCGGAGCCAGCAGCGATATGAGGGCGGAGCCAGCAGCGATATGAGGGGCGGAGCCAGCAGCAATATGAGGGGCGGAGCCAGCAGCAATATGAGAGGCGGAGCCAGCAGCGATGTGAGGGGCGGAGCCAGCAGCGATATGAGGGGCGGAGCCAGCAGCGATATGAGGGGCGGAGCCAGCAGCGATATGAGGAGCGCTCACAGCACTGACAGGAGCAGGTGTGTGTGCAGCCAGTTCCTCTGCTGTGGGTGTTGTGGTGTGTGAGCTTCGCCGTGTATATAATATACACACATATATATATATATACAGAGTTGAAATCAGAAGTTTCCATACACTGTATAAATAGACACATCTGCAGGTTTTTCTCAATATCTGACATGAAATCAGAATAAACCTTTCCCTTTTTAGGTCAATTAGGATTACCATCATTTTTAATATTTGCCAAATGCCAGAATAATGAGAGAGAGAGAATGTTTTAGGACATTTTATTACTTACTGCTAAGTCAAAAGTTTACCTCTTTCCCTCTCCTCATTCATTGGTAGTGGGGCGCGGAGGATGCTGGGTGGGACGCGCGGGGTAACCCCCGCCCACAGCCCAGCATCCACCGCGGGGTCCGCGACACTAATGTCACGCCTCATTTAACGTGACATCAGCGGAAGAAAGCCGCCTGCAGCCGGGGGGTCACGTGATGCCTGTGAGTGGCGATATCTCCAGTCCCTCCTACAGGAAATCAACCCCACATGATGCTGCCACCCCCATGTTTCACAGTTGGGATGGTGTTCTTAGGCTTCCAAGCTTCTCCTTTTTTCTTCCAAAAGTAACGATGGTCACTATGCCCAAAAAGTTCAATTTTAGTTTCATCAGACCACGGGACATGTCTCCAAAAATTAAGGTCTTTGTTCCTGTGTGCATTTGCAAACATTAATCTGGCTTTTTTATCTTTCTTTTGGAGTAATGGCTTCTTCCTGGCACAGTGGCCTTTCAGCCTATATTGATACAGTACTCATTTCACTGTGGATATTGACACAATCTTATCAGCTTCCCCTATCATCTTCACAAGATCTTTTGTTTTTGTCCTTGATATGCACATATCGGACCAAAGCACGTTCATCTCTGGGACACAGAACCCGTCTCCTTCCTGAGCGGTATGATGGCTGGACATTCCCATCTTGTTTGTACTTGCATATAATTGTTTGTACAGATTAACGAGACACCTTCAGGTATCTTGAAATTGTACCCAAGGATGAGCCAGACTTGTGCAAGTCCACAATTCTCTTCCTGATATCTTGGTTGATTTCTTTAGACTTTCCCATGATGCTACACAAAGAAGCAGTGTATTTCAGGTGTGCATTAAAATACATCCACTGGTGTGTCTCTAATTAACTGAGATGTTGCCAAAAAAACTATCAGAAGTTTCCAAACACATGACATCATCATATGGGCAGTCCAGAATTTTTTAAAGGTATAGCAATATTAGTGTATGTAAACTTATGACTTTGCAGTAAGTAATAAAAATGCTTTAAAACATTCTCTCTCTCTCTCATTATTCTGGCATTTGGCAAATCTTAAAAATGATGGTAATCCTAATTGACCTAAAACGGGAAGGTTTATTCTGATTTCATGTCAGATATTGAGAAAAACCTGCAGATGTGTCTTTTTATTGTTATGATCTGCAACAAGTACTAAGGAAAGAAAGGAGAAAGCTATCCCTACAGTAAGACTAAGCTGAATCCCTACCATGTAGCGGCTGCCTGTTCCTAGCGAACAGACCCGCCTTAGTCCTCGGCTAGTCTGAACGAAGACCTATAGCATAAAGGAGAGGGGTCCCTAAAAGAACTAAGGACTGGAACAAAAATGGGACATTTCCTAAACAGAGAAGTTGTTACAGAACACAAAAAGATAAACTGACAAAAAGGTACTAGAGGTCCCAGAAGGACCGAGCGAACTGACAGAGAAAGGCACAGAAGCACCTGGCTAGCAAAGCAGTCAAACAACACTGAAGTCCAACACAGCCAAAAGGGCGGAGCTGGAATATAAAGGCAGATGGTCTTGTGACCGCAAAACACAAGATGGAAAAAACAAACAGGAGGGTTCTAACATTTATATAGTGTATGTAAATTTCTGGTTTCAACCGTGTATACAGGTGACAGGAGCAGGTGTGTGTGCAGCCAGGTCCGCTCTTTCTGTGGCGCCGCAGCGGAGCGTGTTGTGGTGTGTGAGCTCTGCCGTGTATATAGTACAGAGGAGTATATATATATGTGTATGTATATATATATACATACACACACACGGGGCATGCAGGAGTTTTTAGTTTACCAGTTTGGGTCCATGCGGAGCAGCTATAGGATTCACTGGTAACATTTTGGGGAACAGACAAAGTTTTTATAATTTTTATTCCATTTTTCTTTTGCGTGAGATTAATAAAAAACAATTCTGCTGATGTTTTTTTATTTTTTCCAGCATTCAATGGCAAAACCCCAGGAATGGTTCTTATATTTTTTCTTTCCAGCGTTTATCGTGCAGTATAGAGACAAAATGAACAAAAGCTACAATTTTGCCATTAATTATTACTATTTTATTCTTGATGCTGTTTTTCGTGCCGGATAAATCATGTGATCGTTGTACAGTTTGGGTTGTTGTTCTTTGCGATCTTAATCAGGTTTAGTTTTTTTGTTCTTGTTTTTTGGGGGTTTATTTTAATAAAATCAAGTTTTAATGTAAGAAAAAAAATTATATTTGAGTTTTTACTTTGTATATTTCCAAATATTTTATTGAAACGGAGTAAAGGAAAGAAGGATGAACTAGTGGGAAAGCAACTGTAAAGGACCCCTGCCAGTCCCTAAAACTAAAGGGGCCTGTGACGACACAGCATTTAATCGTAATTATCCAGATGTAAATTCCATAGGCCCAGAATGATAGACTATTGCCTGAATTATTAACTATTGAATTTATGTGTTTCTTTCTTCGGTTGGTCAACGCACATGATCTTTTGTCATTAGTCCGAATGTTGACTCATCTTGTAGGTTGACGTGATATTTGTTAATTGATAAATGGTTATTTACCTCTTATATCAACTCTTCTGGTTTATTGTACTGTTATATTTGCAATACAGGGACGCAGGCTCTTTGAACAATGGATGTTTGCTAAATATGTTGATTACCATTTTATAAGTCCATGCAATTTGTTGACTTGCATTGTTTCGGAATTTATAGTTTATCCTTCAATGTTTGCAATGTTTGCAAGTCAACATTTGGGGGATGAACTGTGGATGCTCCAGTAATGGGAATTAGTAACACCACCCCTTTCTCTTGACCTGTGGATGAAGTCATGAAGAAGGACAGTTGTGAGCTACATAAAGGAGTCTTTTTACAAAACCACTGCCAGGAACACTCTATGGGACAGCTCTACAGAACACCATGAATCCATTAAGAGGGACACAGATTTGGTTTCTACAGGATGCCAGCTTAAGGGACCACAGTCCTGGCTGGAGGAATACAGATCTGCTCCATTGACTACCACAGAACCCATGGATACATCTGGGAAAACCAGGTTGGGACCCACCAGTCACCTGGTCCCATGGAGATGTTTGGAGTAGCCAGGTTGGGACACTCCGGCCACCTGGAACTCGTGAATATACTCGGATATGGACACTCAGATATTTTGGGCTAAATATATACATAATAATTTTTTTCAATAACGTTTCATAAACAATTTGACTTTTTTATTACCTTTGCATTGCTAGTTGCAGAATGAGCTCACTGAGAATTTATCAGTGAGCTCATTCTGACCTTCTCTGTGCTGATTATGTTCACAGACCAGCATGAAAGTTGGGCTGATCTCTGATGCAGTCATAAATCATCGCAGAAATAAAAGAGCTGGAAACTCCACATCATAAGGAGCTCACTGACTGAATCTCAAGTTAACTCATTCTGCAGTCATCAATGTGCTGCTGGGAAACAAAAAGCTGGTAAAGGCCGAACAGAGCAAATGTTACATGAAGCAAAATAGTAAAAAGTCTTTTTAGAGCAATATACATGTATTTAAAGGGATTGTCCGGTGTGAAGCTGAAGGCTGCAGTCATCTGTGTGACTCTCTGTGACTGCAGACTTGTAATCCTCACATCATGTAGACTGCGCGCTGCCAGCATTATTCTCAGCCCAGAGATGGCAGAAGCCCCTGTATCATGTGTACAGGAATTGTGCCCCCTCTCCCCGAGGAGCAGCAGCGCCTCGTCCTCCAGATACATGAGGGTCCCATCGGGGAGATCCGCATGTACCGGCCATGATGTCATCTCCATGGATACGGCATCAATGTGCAGAGCAGAAGACCCCTGTAAGGGAGAGCTCAGACGTGGGGGGATTGATGTGGATGTGAGGAGCAGATCCCCCCATATTCACAGATTATCACACAATACATGTGGCCTTGCACAGGAAAAACTGTGAGGAAAGAAGAAATCAGATTTCTTACAATATAGAATAATGTCCTCCTGCCCTCGCTCATGTCCAGTATTATTTATCCCCTGACCTTTAGGGTGGGGAACCCCTCCTGAGCCCCCTCCAGTATATAGGAGCCATATATCTGCTCCATTACTGGCAGAAGGTAAGGAGCCAATCACACTGCACGGCTTCTACTTCCTGCTCTAAGCCCCGCCCACCTGCCTTCCCTTGAGATCTCCATGACAACCCTTGTGTGACTACAGTGACAGGCCACGCCCCCAAGGATTCTGATCAGTGCGGATGTCTCCATATTGCTGAGGACTGTGAGCGGCTGATGGGCGGAGCCAGCAGCAATGTGAGGGGCGGAGCCAGCAGCGATATGAGGGGCTGAGCCAACAGCGACATGAGGGGCGGAGCCAGCAGCGACATGAGGGGCGGAGCCAGCAGCGATATGAGGGGCGGAGCCAGCAGCGATGTGAGGGGCGGAGCCAGCAGCGATATGAGGGGCGGAGCCAGCAGCGATATGAGGGGCGGAGCCAGCAGCGACATGAGGGGCGGAGCCAGCAGCGATATGAGGGGCGGAGCGCCAGCAGCGACATGAGGGGTGGAGCCAGCAGCGATGTGAGGGGCGGAGCCAGCAGCGATATGAGGGGCGGAGCCAGCAGCGATATGAGGGGCGGAGCCAGCAGCGACATGAGGGGCGGAGCCAGCAGCGATATGAGGGGCGGAGCGCCAGCAGCGACATGAGGGGCGGAGCCAGCAGCGATATGAGGGGCGGAGCGCCAGCAGCGACATGAGGGGTGGAGCCAGCAGCGATGTGAGGGGCTGAGCCAGCAGCGACATGAGGGGTGGAGCCAGCAGCGATATGAGGGGCGGAGCCAGCAGCGACATGAGGGGTGGAGCCAGCAGCGATATGAGGGGCGGAGCCAGCAGCGATGTGAGGGGCGGAGCCCGCAGCGATAGGAGGGGCGGAGCCAGCAGCGACATGAGGGGCGGAGCCAGTAGCGATATGAGGGGCTGAGCCAGCAGCGATATGAGGGCGGAGCCAGCAGCGAAGTGAGGGGCAGAGCCAGCAGCGACATGAGGGGCGGAGCCAGCAGCGATATGAGGGGCAGAGCCAGCAGCGATATGAGGGGCTGAGCCAGCAGCGATATGAGGGGCGGAGCCAGCAGCGACATGAGGGGCGGAGCCAGCAGCGATATGAGGGGCAGAGCCAGCAGCGCTATGAGGGGCAGAGCCAGCAGCGACATGAGGGGCGGAGCCAGCAGCGATATGAGGGGCGGAGCCAGCAGCGATATGAGGGGCGCTCACAGCACTGACAGGAGCAGGTGTGTGTGCAGCCAGTTCCTCTGCTGTGGGTGTTGTGGTGTGTGAGCTTCGCCGTGTATATAATATACACACACATATATATATATACACAGTTGAAATCAGAAGTTTCCATACACTGTATAAATAGACACATCTGCAGGTTTTTCTCAATATCTGACATGAAATCAGAATAAACCTTTCCCTTTTTAGGACAATTAGGATTACCATCATTTTTAATATTTGCCAAATGCCAGAATAATGAGAGAGAGAGAATGTTTTAGGACATTTTTATTACTTACTGCTAAGTCAAAAGTTTACCTCTTTCCCTCTCCTCATTCATTGGGAGTGGGGCGCGGAGGATGCTGGGTGGGACGCGCGGGGTAACCCCCACCCACAGCCCAGCATCCACCGCGGGGTCCGCGACACTAATGTCACGCCTCATTTGAAGTGACATCAGCGGAAGAATGAGCCGGCTGCAGCCGGGGGGTCACGTGATGCCTGTGAGTGGCGCTATCGCCAGTGCCTCCTACAGGAAATCAACCCCACATGATGCTGCCACCCCCATGTTTCACAGTTGGGATGGTGTTCTTAGGCTTCCAAGCTTCTCCTTTTTTCTTCCAAAAGTAACGATGGTCACTATGCCCAAAAAGTTCAATTTTAGTTTCATCAGACCACGGGACATGTCTCCAAAAATTAAGGTCTTTGTTCCTGTGTGCATTTGCAAACATTAATCTGGCTTTTTTATCTTTCTTTTGGAGTAATGGCTTCTTCCTGGCACAGTGGCCTTTCAGCCTATATTGATACAGTACTCATTTCACTGTGGATATTGACACAATCTTATCAGCTTCCCCTGTCATCTTCACAAGATCTTTTGCTTTTGTCCTTGATATGCACATATCGGACCAAAGCACGTTCATCTCTGGGACACAGAACCCGTCGCCTTCCTGAGCGGTATGATGGCTGGACATTCCCATCTTGTTTGTACTTGCATATAATTGTTTGTACAGATTAACGAGACACCTTCAGGTATCTTGAAATTGTACCCAAGGATAAGCCAGACTTGTGCAAGTCCACAATTCTCTTCCTGATATCTTGGTTGATTTCTTTAGACTTTCCCATGATGCTACACAAAGAAGCAGTGTGTTTCAGGTGTGCATTAAAATACATCCACAGGTGTGTCTCTAATTAACTGAGATGTTGCTAAAAAAACTATCAGAAGTTTCCAAACACATGACATCATCATATGGGCAGTCCAGAATTTGTTAAAGGTATAGCAATATTAGTGTATGTAAACTTATGACTTTGCAGTAAGTAATAAAAATGTCCTAAAACATTCTCTCTCTCTCTCATTATTCTGGCATTTGGCAAATCTTAAAAATGATGGTAATCCTAATTGACCTAAAACGGGAAGGTTTATTCTGATTTCATGTCAGATATTGAGAAAAACCTGCAGATGTGTCTTTTTATTGTTATGATCTGCAACAAGTACTAAGGAAAGAAAGGAGAAAGCTATCCCTACAGTAAGACTAAGCTGAATCCCTACGATGTAGCGGGCTGCCTGTTCCTAGCGAACAGACCCGCCTTAGTCCTCGGCTAGTCTGAACGAAGACCTATAGCATAAAGGAGAGGGGTCCCTAAAAGAACTAAGGACTGGTACAAAAATGGGACATCTCCTAAACAGAGAAGTTGTTACAGAACACAAAAAGATAAACTGACAAAAAGGTACTAGAAGTCCCAGAAGGACCAAGCGAACTGACAGAGAAAGGCACAGAAGCACCTGGCTAGCAAAGCAGTCAAACAACACTGAAGTCCAACACAGCCAAAAGGGCGGAGCTGGAATATAAAGGCAGATGGTCTTGTGACCGCAAAACACAAGATGGAAAAAACAAACAGGAGGGTTCTAACATTTATATAGTGTATGTAAATTTCTGGTTTCAACCGTGTATACAGGTGACAGGAGCAGGTGTGTGTGCAGCCAGATCCGCTCTTTTTGTGGCGCCGCAGCGGAGCGTGTTGTGGTGTGTGAGCTCTGCCGTGTATATAGTACAGAGGAGTATATATATATGTGTATGTATATATATATATATACATACACACACACGGGGCATGCAGGAGTTTTTAGTTTACCAGTTTGGGTCCATGCGGAGCCGCTATAGGATTCACTGGTAACATTTTGGGGAACAGACAAAGTTTTTATAATTTTTATTCCATTTTTCTTTTGCGTGAGATTAATAAAAAACAATTCTGCTGATGTTTTTTTATTTTTTCCAGCATTCAATGGCAAAACCCCAGGAATGGTTCTTATATTTTTTCTTTCCAGCGTTTATCGTGCAGTATAGAGACAAAATGAACAAAAGCTACAATTTTGCCGTTAATTATTACTATTTTATTCTTGATGCTGTTTTTCGTGCCGGATAAATCATGTGATCGTTGTACAGTTTGGGTTGTTGTTCTTTGCGATGTTAATCAGGTTTAGTTTTTTTGTTCTTGTTTTTTGGGGGTTTATTTTAATAAAATCAAGTTTTAATGTAAGAAAAAAAATTATATTTGAGTTTTTACTTTGTATATTTCCAAATATTTTATTGAAACGGAGTAAAGGAAAGAAGGATGAACTAGTGGGAAAGCAACTGTAAAGGACCCCTGCCAGTCCCTAAAACTAAAGGGGCCTGTGACGACACAGCATTTAATCGTAATTATCCAGATGTAAATTCCATAGGCCCAGAATGATAGACTATTGCCTGAATTATTAACTATTGAATTTATGTGTTTCTTTCTTCGGTTGGTCAACGCACATGATCTTTTGTCATTAGTCCGAATGTTGACTCATCTTGTAGGTTGACGTGATATTTGTTAATTGATAAATGGTTATTTACCTCTTATATCAACTCTTCTGGTTTATTGTACTGTTATATTTGCAATACAGGGACGCAGGCTCTTTGAACAATGGATGTTTGCTAAATATGTTGATTACCATTTTATAAGTCCATGCAATTTGTTGACTTGCATTGTTTCGGAATTTATAGTTTATCCTTCAATGTTTGCAATGTTTGCAAGTCAACATTTGGGGGATGAACTGTGGATGCTCCAGTAATGGGAATTAGTAACACCACCCCTTTCTCTTGACCTGTGGATGAAGTCATGAAGAAGGACAGTTGTGAGCTACATAAAGGAGTCTTTTTACAAAACCACTGCCAGGAACACTCTATGGGACAGCTCTACAGAACACCATGAATCCATTAAGAGGGACACAGATTTGGTTTCTACAGGATGCCAGCTTAAGGGACCACAGTCCTGGCTGGAGGAATACAGATCTGCTCCATTGACTACCACAGAACCCATGGATACATCTGGGAAAACCAGGTTGGGACCCACCAGTCACCTGGTCCCATGGAGATGTTTGGAGTAGCCAGGTTGGGACACTCCGGCCACCTGGAACTCGTGAATATACTCGGATATGGACACTCAGATATTTTGGGCTAAATATATACATAATGGGAATTAGTAACACCACCCCTTTCTCTTGACCTGTGGATGAAGTCTTGAAGAAGGACAGTTGTGAACTACATAAAGGAGTCTTTTTACAAAACCACTGCCAGGAACACTCTATGGGACAGCTCTACAGAACACCATAAATCCATTAAGAGGGACACAGATTTGGTTTCTACAGGATGCCAGCTTAAGGGACCACAGCCCTGGCTGGAGGAATACAGATCTGCTCCATTGACTACCATAGAACCCATGGATATGACGCGCCCCCTGGGCCAGTGCTGTTTGGGATACCCGGAGCCGGATCTAGATGGGGGTAGTAGTCCTTGTGGCGGTGACCCGGTCCGTGTCCAGGGTGTCAAACTAAGTGGCAGTCTAAGGCAGTAGATGTTAACTTGATTGTCGACTACGCCACCCGTTGAGTGCGGCTTTGAAGCCGCCGCTGCAGAGCAGTCCGCTGAGGCCGGTGGTATATGGGCAGCAGTGATGGTATAACCCCCAACGGGAGGGGTATGGCCTCAGGGCAGCAGGTGTAGATGATGGGGGTTGTGACGGTGCAGTAAGAAGACTCAGAGTCGGGAGATGCAGTTCAGGGTTTTTACTTACTGCTGTTCTTTTGGGTCACTCTGGCCTTGAGTGACCACCCGAGCCGTGCTGCGTCCACCAGGTCCTGGACTCGGCCAACCCCCAAGCAATTCTGGAGCGTGGTCCTGAGCTCCTTTCTGACTTTCCCTTTCTACTGGCCGTTCCCACCAGGGATCCACTTATGTCCGGCTCCCTCGGGTCTCTTGTTGGTTGCACCTCTTCTGGGTTCCCTGACCCTATACTTGGTGTGCCTTTCTAGTGGATTTGGTGAGGGTCGTGGCAGATCCTGACCACGACCTCCGGTTCCTGGCTAAGGTGTGTTTTGGCCTCTGCCAGCTTGGGTTCCGGTACCCTGGTCCGCCAACCCTTCACCCTTCAGTCCTTATTCTGGGATCTTGGGGTTCCTTTCTCATTTCCTCTCTGGGTCCTTCTTTTCTCCTCTCTCTCTCCAGGCTTTGCTCTGGAGCTGGGCCCAGCCGGAGCCACAGCTCCCTGTCAGCCCTCCTGGCTGAGCTTCTCTGCTCTGCTCCTCTGGCTCTACAAAGACCCTGTTCTAAGATGGTGCCCACCATATATACTCCCTCTATGTGTGAGCTCAGGTGACCAGCACCCAATGAGCTCCTAGCCTTACCCAGACTACTCCCCCTATCTGCCCCTACACTACTGGAATGTTCCACCCCCCCTCCCACTCCAGCCAGGGACAGACGCTGTCGTACCTGCACATGTATCTGGTGGGAGTACCGTAGTTCTGTCCCCCGGAAATGGGATGTATGTAGTGTATGCAGCCTACTGAGCTCAGTTCCACACTCCATCCTTACCCGGGAGTGGAATACCACACCTCTGGCTTGAGGTGTAATACCCCTGTAGCAGCCGAGCCCTCAGGGTGCTACATTCCCCCCTGGTAAATCACAGCACGTCCTCGGGCTGTAAAAGAATAAAAACATCCACAAACATACAATTTTTTTTTCATAAAACATAAACATATAAACATTATCAGCATCATAAACTTTTTCATATAAATATTCTTGTTCCTCCGGCCACGGTGCAACTTGTGACCGGGTAAAGTGCGACAGTCTCTTCAAGAAAAACAGTTTACTATAAAACCAATAGGGGGCGCCTTAGGAAGCGCAACTATGTACAAGGGGGATGTGGCCGCTCTCAGTCCTCGGCCAGTGGGGATTAGGAAGGAATGACCGCTCTCAGTCCTCGGTCAGTGGGCATAGGGACACACGGGTTGCAGTTCACACTTGTCCCAACGGGGATCATATTTTAAGCAGTAACAGTTTTTTTTGTACCCCGACGGGTAACTATTTTACAGTTTCTCTTTACCGTACTCTAATGACGGCGTCCTCCTGCTCCTTCTCGCGGATAAGCTTCAGACCCGTCCGGGTCCTCTTGCTCCTCCTCACACCGCAGCTCCTCCTCCGTCAGCCGGTGTACATGGAGGGCGTAGGGTCCTTTGGCACACTTGTGCCGGGTGAATGTGACCTCATCCCCTACGTATAGGTCACGACCTCTGTGTCCCTCCGGCAGATGGCTTTCTACGTCTCTGCGGGTGACAAAGACGTCGCCGGGGGTGTGATGATCCCTGATGAAACCCCAACCGTGCTGCAATTGGAATTTAATCACAGTCCCGGTGGCACGGGGACCATGAGCTGCACGGGGGTTCCTCCGGGTCCGGCTCTTCTGCTCTGCGCTCTGTATCTGCAGCCGCTGCTCACGGACCCGCCTCTCTCTCCGCTCCCGGTCGAAGACTTCCAACTGCTGTCGGCAGCACTCCGCACGCTCAGCTGCGGCCGCCCGAGTTTCTTGGGTGAACCCCATGAGATCTCCTCCAGTGGGGTCCCACTCAAACTGTGCCTCCTCCAACGAGAGCGGGGTCCTCTTAACGGGCTTCGGAGCCGGAATCAGGGGCTCACACAGGGGCCTTTCCTTTTGGAGCTCAAGTTGGTAATACTCCGGTGGCCATATAAAGGGCTGCCCATCCGGGCAAGTGTGCTGGGCAAACAAGTCTTCACCCAGGTGCGGCACTCGAGATGTTGAGGGCGCGGTGGTGGTAGCGGCGCCCGGGTTGACCAGGCCTTGCGACCAGGCTTGGGGCACCCTAAAGGTAAAGGGCACCGTAAGGACGGCGGCGCCCGGGGTTACTTGGCCCTGCGACCAGGCCGGTGGCTCTGTGGAGGTAGAGGGCGCTGTTGGCACTGCAGCACCCGGGGGTACTAGACCTTGCGACCAGGCCGGTGGTGTTTCCTGCTTGGCCGCGCTCAGAGTTGAGGCGCGTGACGTCACAGGGGTCGCGGCCGCGGCTTCTACTTGAGGCCTAGTCTGGAGCGGTGACGGTGCAGCGACGGGCACGGCAGGGGGAATTTCGGGCTCTGCGACGGGGAGCTGGGGCAGGCACACGGTTTCTCGGCTTGGGGTAATGACGTCCCCTTTACCTGCCTCCGTCTCTTCAGCTCCTTCCTCGGCGTCGTCTCCGGCCTTCATTCCTCCGGCACCATCCTCAGAGGCGGTCTGTCTCCTCGTCTCGGGTGGCGTGCTTCGCTGGCGGGTTCCAGTCTGCTGGGCCATCTCTCTGCTCCACTCCGTCAACGTTTCTCGCTGCACCTGGGCCATCCTCCGTGCGAGGCCCTCCAGCGCGGTCTGTGCACACTCCGGGTCTCGGGGGAGCTGTGCCAGTATCTCCACCAGGCCTAGTGGGGTGGTCGCTTGCAGCAGGCTCCTGACCACAGGGTCGGTGCTGCCTGACTCTCCCTCCATCTCCGGGTGCGACTTCTCTGGACTCCTCTCCAGACTTCTCATCTCCGGGTGCGCTCTCTCCAGACCCCTCCAGGCGGCACCCATCTTCGCTCTTTTGTTCTGTATCCGCCCACATTGGGGATGGTCCCGGGGCAACTTGGTGATTGTCAGTTCCAGGGGCAGTTCCCTCACGCTGATGGACACTTCTATCATCACAGTCTCTGTTGGTGGGGGCGGTTTCCGCTTTTGGCGCCATTCTTGGACCTGGCCCACGATGGGAGGTGGCCTCTTGCCACCCTCTGGCACGCCCATAATGGCGTCCGCTCTTCCAAGGCGGGAAATCTTCTCTGATGGCGGGAAACTCCGTGGATGGCGGGAAAAAGCTGCAAATGGCGGGCAACCGGCGGGAAACGACCTGTGATGGGGTCCGATGGCGGGGACCCTCCGGAATTGGCGGGAGACTTCGTTTTGAGGTAAATGTGAACTTTTCTTCAGGCACGCAGTACCCGGTTGTTGCGGGCACGTGATCCTGCCGACTACGCCAAAGTTGACGCGCCCCCTGGGCCAGTGCTGTTTGGGATACCCGGAGCCGGATCTAGATGGGGGTAGTAGTCCTTGTGGCGGTGACCCGGTCCGTGCCCAGGGTGTCAAACTAAGTGGCAGTCTAAGGCAGTAGATGTTAACTTGATTGTCGACTACGCCACCCGTTGAGTGCGGCTTTGAAGCCGCCGCTGCAGAGCAGTCCGCTGAGGCCGGTGGTATATGGGCAGCAGTGATGGTATAACCCCCAACGGGAGGGGTATGGCCTCAGGGCAGCAGGTGTAGATGATGGGGGTTGTGACGGTGCAGTAAGAAGACTCAGAGTCGGGAGATGCAGTTCAGGGTTTTTACTTACTGCTGTTCTTTTGGGTCACTCTGGCCTTGAGTGACCACCCGAGCCGTGCTGCGTCCACCAGGTCCTGGACTCGGCCAACCCCCAAGCAATTCTGGAGCGTGGTCCTGAGCTCCTTTCTGACTTTCCCTTTCTACTGGCCGTTCCCACCAGGGATCCACTTATGTCCGGCTCCCTCGGGTCTCTTGTTGGTTGCACCTCTTCTGGGTTCCCTGACCCTATACTTGGTGTACCTTTCTAGTGGATTTGGTGAGGGTCGTGGCAGATCCTGACCACGACCTCCGGTTCCTGGCTAAGGTGTGTTTTGGCCTCTGCCAGCTTGGGTTCCGGTACCCTGGTCCGCCAACCCTTCACCCTTCAGTCCTTATTCTGGGATCTTGGGGTTCCTTTCTCATTTCCTCTCTGGGTCCTTCTTTTCTCCTCTCTCTCTCCAGGCTTTGCTCTGGAGCTGGGCCCAGCCGGAGCCACAGCTCCCTGTCAGCCCTCCTGGCTGAGCTTCTCTGCTCTGCTCCTCTGGCTCTACAAAGACCCTGTTCTAAGATGGTGCCCACCATATATACTCCCTCTATGTGTGAGCTCAGGTGACCAGCACCCAATGAGCTCCTAGCCTTACCCAGACTACTCCCCCTATCTGCCCCTACACTACTTGGATGTTCCACCCCCCCTCCCACTCCAGCCAGGGACAGACGCTGTCGTACCTGCACATGTATCTGGTGGGAGTACCGTAGTTCTGTCCCCCGGAAATGGGATGTATGTAGTGTATGCAGCCTACTGAGCTCAGTTCCACACTCCATCCTTACCCGGGAGTGGAATACCACACCTCTGGCTTGAGGTGTAATACCCCTGTAGCAGCCGAGCCCTCAGGGTGCTACAGATACATCTGGGAAAACCAGGTTGGGACCCACCAGTCACCTGGTCCCATGGAGATGTTTGGAGTAGCCAGGTTGGGACACTCCGGCCACCTGGAACTCGTGAATATGCTCGGAAAAAGCCAAGTCGGGACCTTACGATCACCTAGTTCCATGGATATGTTCGGAGAAGCCAGGTTGGAAATTCTGGTCTCCTGGCCACGTACCTCAATGGACTGTCAGCTTTCTAAGCTTGTTGTTTCCTCCTCTTTGTGGGTGCTCTTTGGTGGGGGTGCCATTGGTGGGGGTAGTCAGCCCCATAAGCCCCTCAGATTGGCAGCTGCTTTAATCCCGGCGAGTCAGCGGAAGGGTGAGACTCTGTAATTTGCACCATATTAGGTATTTGCTGGGACTGTTCGATATGTTTATTGTGTGTTTGGTGGCTCAATAAAATATTGCCTCACTGTTTTACAATCATCCTGTATTGTTGTTTATGTATCTTCTATCAGTGATGGATTATAATGAGTGTGATCTGCTCCACCATGAGGGGCCCGATCCTCCCGGGGGCCCACGTTCAAAGATCCCAGCACGGCTCAGGACGGATTCTTGTAGTGCTGATGTTTGATAAATAGGATAATAGAGCACTCATAGAAAATAAATGTCTGACCTCTTCTTTCTGATGGGCATTTTAGAGCGAGGAGCTGCGCTCTGGACTCACCGCTGCACTCCCCATGCCATTGCGGTGGCCATCTTAATATCGATCTGTGCGGAGGAGACTGTGGGAGTCAGACGGAGGTGTCAAATGTACGGACCCTTTTAATCACAGGATGGAGGGTCACTGTGAATATTAATTCATGAACCACTGTGCATAGTGACTCGCCCCCAGGGCCGTGGGGCACTCGGCAGCCGGGCCTCTGGTTGCCGGGGGATATCACGGTGGCTGGCCCGGTCCGTGGCTCAGGGCGGTCACTCAAAAGGGGAGGAATGCTTATAGGGGAATTTGTCGAGACGCCACCTGTGGATTCTGGTAAGAGGTTACCAGCGCTGCGACAGTCCACTGAGGCTGATGTTAGGGGCAGCTATGATGGGACGGCTCCCCACAGGTGGAGCAGGCCTCAGGGCAGTGTAGAGGTGTAGAAAGATGGTGGAAGCAGGAGGGAGACGGCAGGACGACGGTCCCAGAGGAAGTACAGGCACACACACAAGGGTAAACTTCAATACCTTTACTGGTGGTGATGCAGGTACGGTCCAGGGCTTGTGGGGGCCGTGGGGGGATGCTGCAGGATTGTGGGGGCCCTAAGAGGATGCTGCGGGCTTGTGGGGCCCTGGGGGGGATTCTGCGGGCTTGTGGGTGCTCTAGGGGGGAATGCTGCGGGCTTGTGGGTGCTCTGGGGGGGATGCTGCAGGCTTGTGGGGTCTCTGGGGGGGATGCTGCAGGCTTGTGGGGGCTCTGGGGGGGGTGCTGCAGGCTTGTGGGGGCCCCGGGGGTATGCAGCCGGCTTGTGGGGGCCCCGGAGAGGATGCAGCGGGCTTGTGGGGCCTCTGTATGGGGTCCAGCCTGCATATGGCATTACATGGGGACCAGGCAGTATTCTCTATGGTGAATTATATGGGATCCAGTATTTTGTATGGAGCATTATATGGGGCTCATAATACTGTATGGAGGACTATGTGGTGCCCATAATATTGTATGGAGGACATAGTGGTGCCATAACACTGTATGGAGGACTATACTGTCCGGTCTGCACTGTGCGCTGTGAGGATTCACCGGTTTCTGAGCTATTGTAGAATTTACAAAAGATATCACTCATGAAATGTAAGAAGTCAGTGACATTTTTGGCATTGTACTATATCTATATCTATAATTTCTCTGCTGTATCTGTGCATCATGAATGGTTGGATGTGTTAAAGGGGCCACTGAGACTCTTTCGCCCGGGGCCCACGAAAACCTGGAGCAGGGAGCATCATGTGACACTCCCTCTCCCATCATTCCTCCTCTGCGTCTGACGCAGCAGCATGATGACGCGCCACGCTGTGCCAGACAGTGGAGCTGGCAGCTGCTGAGGTGATCAGCTGCAGAGACTGAAGCAGCGGGGAACGAGGAGCGGTAAGTATGTATTTATTTATAAATCAGTGTGTACTGATAATACTGGAGGACTGGGGCTGCATTTTACCCTAAGGGGGGGGGGGCGGGCTGCATTTTACCCTACGGGTGGGGGGGGGGGCTGCATTTTACCCTATGGGGGACTGCATTATACTGCGTACAGGACCATGGAGGAGTGCATTATACTGAGTGGAGGACCATGGGGGAGTGCATTGTACTGTGTGGAGGACCATGGGGGAGTGCATTGTACTGTGTGGAGGACCATGGGGGAGTGCATTGTACTGTGTGGAGGACCATGTGGGAGTGCATTATACTGCGTGGAGGACCACGAGGGAGTGCATTATACTGCGTGGAGGACCACGAGGGAGTGCATTATACTGCGTGGAGAACCATGGCGAGAGTCTTATACTGTGTGGAGGACCATGGCGAATGCATTATACTCTATGGAGTGTGGAGAGGTGTGGGGCAGTTGGGGGATCATACTTTACCCTGGGAGTTGAGGTGGGGTACAGTAGGGTCATTATACTGCGCATATGGAGGAATTCACCATGGGGGTATCATACCATGTTTGGGGGGCACTTTTGTTGGCACCACACTTTATGGGCAATGAAAAAGGGATCTAGGACTTCAGCAGGAGGAAAATTACTATGTAAAGGCTGGAAGGTTGTGAGATCTGCTCTTCTGTGACTCCGACAATTATTTACATTTTTAAAAATTTTTTTTGGGGGGCCCAATTAGAACTTCTGCTATGGGGCCCCATGATTCCTATGTACGCCCCTGATTGTACCAAATCCTCAGCTGTGCTGGTACTAAGGATATGGACACTCAGACATTTTGGGCTAAATATATACATACAAATATTTTTTCAAAAACGTTTCATAAACAATTTGCCTTTTTTATTTCCTTTGCATTGCTAGTTGCAGAATGAGCTCACTGAGAATTTATCAGTGAGCTCATTCTGACCTTCTCTGTGCTGATTATGTTCACAGACCAGCATGAAAGTTGGGCTGATCTCTGATCCAGTCATAAATCATCGCAGAAATAAAAGAGCTGGAAACTCCACATCATAAGGAGCTCACTGACTGAATCTCACGTTAACTCATTCTGCAGCCATCAATGTGCTGCTGGGAAACAAAAAGCTGGTAAAGGCCGAACAGAGCAAATGTTACATGAAACAAAATAGTAAAAAGTATTTTTAGACCAATATACATGTATTTAAAGGGATTGTCCGGTGTGAAGCTGAAGGCCTGCAGTCATCTGTGTGACTCTCTGTGACTGCAGACTTGTAATCCTCACATCATGTAGACTGCGCGCTGCCAGCATTATTCTCAGCCCAGAGATGGCAGAAGCCCCTGTATCATGTGTACAGGAATTGTGCCCCCTCTCCCCGAGGAGCAGCAGTGCCTCGTCCTCCAGATACATGAGGGTCCCATCGGGGAGATCCGCATGTGCCGGCCATGATGTCATCTCCATGGATACAGCATCAATGCGCAGAGCAGAAGACCCCTGTAAGGGAGAGCTCAGACGTGGGGGGATTGATGTGGATGTGAGGAGCAGATCCCCCCATATTCACAGATTATCGCACAATACATGTGGCCTTGCACAGGAAAAACTGTGAGGAAAGAAGAAATCAGATTTCTTACAATATAGAATAATGTCCTCCTGCCCTCGCTCATGTCCAGTATTATTTATCCCCTGACCTTTAGGGTGGGGAACCCCTCCTGAGCCCCCTCCATTATATAGGAGCCATATATCTGCTCCATTACTGGCAGAAGGTAAGGAGTAGAGATGAGCGTTGTTCTACTCGAACTGTTCGCCAATCTCAAATTCGAGCTGTTTTGGGCGGTGTTCGAGCCGGTCGGCGAACACGAACAATTTGAGAAAAATTCGGCTGTTCGAGGTTATGTTCGATAACTGTTCGTGCACCAAAATCATAACTGGATTTTTTCTCAGTAATGATGAAAATTAATGTTAATACGCAGTTTGAGTGTACAGCGGGGTGGGGGGAGGGGCAGGGGATGGATCTCTGCAGGAACAATGAAGATCTCCATTTTTTTTTCTCTTTCCCGCATTTGCAGTGGGGAGGTGCAATCTGTCAGCCTATCAGCAGCGCACACACGGAGCGAAGTGCTTTTTTTCACACAAGCAAGGGCATGTGTCATTGGCAGTGTATGTCACATGTCCTTGCCCTATAAGACCAAGCCATTTTCCCCGTCGCCACCATTTTCTCACTGCTGCAGCTGCGTGTTAGACGGCACCGCTGTTGCTGTGTGCGCTATACCTTGTTAATTTCAAGCCAATTTTCGCACAAATATACAGATAGCTTCGGAGTAGGGAAGAGTTGTGATTGCAGTCCTTTTAAGGACTAGGTTACAGCATTTCCTACGACTTTTACCAGGCAGGTCTGTGCTCTTAAATAGATAGGTTGTGGGAGTAAACACTAATTGTAATTGCAGTCCTTTTCAGGACTAGGTTACATCAGTTCCTATCAGTTTTTGCCAGGCAGGTCTGTGCCAGTGCTGTGCAAGTTTTTTTCACAGCATTTGGCTGAATCTAGCAAAGCTAATCCTTTTTGCCCTATTGCAGAGTGTGTTAGTCAGTGGAGTAGCCTATCTGTGTTGCAAGATATACCACCTGTGTATAGAATACCAATTTTTTTACTGCACCTAGTGAAGTAAAATCTTTTGGGCATAGCATCATTCTATTAGTCCATCTATACTGACCTCCATCAGGTTGCAAATTAAAACTAATTTTTATCTGCATCTACAGTACCTCTGAAAAAATATTTGGGCTTCTAGCTGTGTGTGGGTCTTGTTCTATTAATCCATCTATACTGACCTCCATCAGGTTGCAAACTGAATATAATTTTTTTCTGCATCTAGCTCTGAAAAAATATTTGGCCTTCTAGTAGTGTGTCGGACTTTCTCTATTAGTCCATCTATACTGACCTCCATCAGGTTGCAAATTAAAAATAATTTTTATCTGCATCTACAGTACCTCTGAAAAAATATTTGGGCTTCTAGCTGTGTGTGGGACTTGTTGTATTAGTCCATCTATACTGACCTCCATCAGGTTGCAAACTGAATATATTTTTTTCTGCATCTACCTCTGAAAAAATATTGGGCTTCTAGCTGTGTGTGAGACTTGTTGTATTAGTCCATCTATACTGACCTCCATCAGGTTGCAAATTGAATATAATTTTTTTCTGCATCTAACCCAGCCAATAGTTTTGGCCTAATACCACAGTTTGGCCACTCAGCTCTGCTCGGTTACCATCCATTGTTTTTTTGTGCAAACAACTCCAGAGTTGTGAATTAGTTAACCACCAAAATGAGTGGAAAAAGGCCTGCTGCTGGTGGAAAGGGGAATAGGCGTGTTGGGAAGGGGAAAAAAGGTTGTGTCCGTGGGGTAGGTGTTAAAGCAACAGTAACATCTGCAGAAGAAAGACCATCTTCCAGCCAAACTAAAATGTCTACTTCTTTTAGCGGACAATGTGATAAGATCCCTTTCTTACGGCCACGCCAATCGCTACAAATTCCAGATGAGGCACAAAAACAGCAGGTGCTTCAACGGATATCAAGTGCTCCTTTAAGTGGGCTCTCCTCCACATCAACTTCAACATCACAAATACTCCAGTCCTCAAAGGTGTCACCCAAATCGCACTTGCTTCCTCACAGCTCCCAAATCTCCAGCTGCCCGTCTGAGTATGAGGTAGAACAGATGGTTGAGTCTGCAGAGCTGTTTACTCATACTATAGCCTGGGAATCAGAGGTCGACTCCAGCGCGTCTGTGAATCCAGACGAGGAAATGATCTGCACTGATGCCCAGAATCTTTATGAGTCGGATCCAGGACCAGACGCAGAAGGTTCTGACCATAATGTAGACCCTCATTCCCAAACTGTAACTCCTGTTGGTGGAGACAATGAGGAAGACGATGATAAGACTCAAATACCTGATTGGAGCGACAACTTTAGTTTTTTGTCAGGGCAGGAACAGGTTGGCTCTGAGGACGACGGGTGTGATAACACACAGGGTGATGATGATGAGGTTGGAGATCCCACTTACTGTCAACCCACAGTCAGCCAAGAGATGAGGTCAGCAGAGGAGGTGGAGGAAGATGCTAGTGACGACGAGGTCAGGTTGCGCCTTCCTGGACAGAGACGTAGTACTGGAAGCACGTCAACAACTGCATCCTCAAACACAACTCTGCCTCTCACCACAAGTCGTGGTGGCTCTTCAGGTCGCATGGGTGCTAAGCCTTGCATAGCCTGGGCATTTTTTCAGATCGATAAAGATGACCCAACTCGTGTTATCTGTAACATTTGTCAGCAAAAGCTAAGTAGAGGCCAAAAAATACATAGTTTGAGTACTTCATGCATGAACCGGCACATGGACATGAAGCATAAGTTGCAGTGGGAAGCTCAGTGTGCTACAATGCGGCCTAGCCGGCCGGGCCAACCACCGTCTGCCATATCTTGTGCATCCGCGGCCTCTTCATCCTCTGTGACTGGGGGGACAGCAGTCACACCTGTTTTGGGGCGCAGACCTGCCACCTCTTTACCCGCAACAGCCAGCGTGATTGGCAGGTCATCATTTTCTTTAGAGGTGGTAACACCAGCTGGTGTTGAGCGCTGTCCGACATCGATAGCACCACCTTTGGATCAAGGCAACCTAACATGTCCGCCTGCATCTTCCTCACAGACCGGCAGTTTGCCGGGGACACCCTTATCAACCCCGTCTAAGCACAATAGCCAGCCCTCGGTCCCTCAGATGTGGACAAGTAAAAGACCATTTCCTCCTAGCCATGAGAAAGCTAAGAGGTTGAATTTCACCATCTGCAAGCTCTTGGCTACAGAAATGCTGCCTTTCCGCCTGGTGGACACAGAGAATTTTCGAGACCTTATGTCCGTCGCAGTGCCCCAGTACCAGATGCCCAGTCGGCACTACTTCTCAAAGAAAGGTGTGCCTGCGCTCCACCAGCATGTCGCACACAACATCACCGCTTCTTTGAGAAACTCTGTGTGTGACAGGGTGCATTTCACCACAGACACTTGGACGAGTAGGCATGGACAGGGGCGTTACATGTCGCTGACTGGGCACTGGGTAACTATGGTGACAGCAGGACAAGGGGCTGCTGTCCAAGTCTTGCCGTCCCCACGAGTTGTGCGTCAATCCTCTTTATGTCAAAGTTCCTCCACTGATTCTGCCTCCTCAACCTCCTCTCGGTCTTCCACCTGCACCCAAAGCCTGTCTGGTCATGCCACAAGCTTTCTAACTGCGCAGAAGGGATCCTGCACACCTCCTTACTATGCTGGCAGTAGGGCTCAACGTCATCAGGCGGTTTTTACATTGAAATGTCTGGGAAATGTGAGTCACACAGCTGAGGAGTTGTGGTCAGCTCTGGAGAACCAATTTCATGAATGGTTGTCTCCACTGGACCTGAAACCAGGGAAGGCCGTGTGCGACAATGCTGCAAACCTGGGTGCGGCCCTTCGCCGGGGCAATGTCACACACGTGCCTTGTATGGCTCACGTGTTGAACCTGGTTGTCCAGCAATTTTTAGCCCACTATCCCAGACTAGATGGCCTTCTGCAGAGGGCACGGTCGCTGTGTGCTCACTTCCGCCGTTCGCATCCCGCAGCTCAGCGACTTACATCTCTACAGAAGTCGTTGGGCCTGCCACTTCACCGGCTAAAATGCGATGTGCCTACCCGGTGGAATTCAACTCTGCACATGTTGCAGCGACTGTGGCAGCACCGACAAGCCCTGGTGCAATACGTTCTGACGTATAGCCTGGGCCAACGAGATTCAGAGGTGGGGCAAATCACGCTGGAGGAGTGGTCTCAGATCAGGGACCTATGCACCCTTCTGCACAGTTTTGAAATGGCGACGAAGATGTTTAGTGCTGACGATGCCATTATCAGCATGACTATTCCGGTGATTTACATGCTGGAGCACATGTTAAACAGAATTCGGAGTCAGGTGGTGGCACAAGAGGAGGTGGAGGAAGTAGAGGAGGAGGAGTTGTATGCGGAAGGGCTAACATCTGCAAGGTCCAGACGGTCGGCAGCACCAAGGCGGCAGGCATGTGAGGGTGGGGGAGATGGTTTTACCAGGGCGCATGGTAAAAGCCAAACTAGTGAGGAAGGTGCAGGAGCCCAGGAAGAAGTGGAGGACGAACTGATGGAAGACTCATCAGATGAGGGAGACCTTGATCACATTTCTGTTGTGCGAGGTTGGGGGGAGAGGACAGAGGAAGGAAGCATGATTGTTACCTCGCCACCAACACAACAGGGACTTGGTGCTCCTGGATGCGCAACACACATGAGTGCCTTCTTGCTGCACTACCTGCAACATGACCCTCGAATTGTGAGAATTAGAAATAATCCTGACTACTGGGTTGCCACACTGTTAGATCCCCGGTACAAAAGTAAATTTTCAGAAATTATTCCTGCCATAGAAAGGGATGCACGCATGCAGGAGTATCAGCAGAGACTGTTGCAGAATCTTACATGTGCTTTTCCACAAAATACCAGTGGTGCACGTAGTGAATCTCACAGTTCCAACTTGCCAACCGTGGGACCGTCAAGTGTTCAGCACTCAAACCGTAACAGAACCACAGTATCTGGTGGTAACATCAATTTTGCGGAATCATTTCACCACTTTTTTAGCCCATCCTTTGCAAGGCCACAGGAGACAAGAAGTCTGACACATAGTCAACGCCTAGAGACGATGGTACAGGAGTATCTCCAAGTAAACATTGAAGCCACGACTGTGTCACTGGACCCTTGCTCTTTTTGGGCTTCCAATCTGGATAAATGGCCGGAGCTAGCCACTTACGCCTTGGAGATCTTGTCATGCCCCGCAGCCAGCGTTCTGTCAGAACGTGTGTTCAGCGCTGCTGGTGGTGTGCTGACAGATAAGCGCACGCGGCTCTCCACTGATAATGTAGACAGACTCACGTTCATAAAGATGAACAAATCATGGATCCGAAACGACTTTTCTACCCCTGTGTCATCCTGGGGAGAGTAAAATCTTGATGATTGTTTAAAATCACCCTACCAACCGTTTTAAGCTTTCAAATTACTAATCATGTTTATCTGTATCTTGACTGGAAAATAATTTGGGCTTTGTAGCAGTGTGCAGCACTGATCCTATTAGGCCAGCTATAATAAGCTCCACCAGATTTAAAATTAAAAATAATTTTTAGCTGCATCTAGCCCGGAAAATAATTTTGGGGCTCCGAGATGCGCAAGACACATAAGTGCCTTCTTGCTGCACTACCTGCAGCATGACCCTCATATTGTCAGAATTCGAAGTAATCATGACTACTGGGTTGCCACACTCTTAGATCCCCCAAACTTTTCGATCAACCTTTTCATTTTAATAAAGACCAAAAAAATGGTCATTTTTGAAATTATAAGCATTAGCAGGTTGTTAGAAACTGAAATCAAACAGTTTTCAACTCAAAACTTTATTCTAGGTGATGTTACATTTTCACATAGGACCCCTTGTTCGAAAGGAGCTTCTGAACTCTCTCATCCATTGAATTTGTCAGGTTTTGGATGGTTTCTGCTTCAATTGTTTTGCATGAGGACAGAACACCCTCCCAGAGCTGTTGCTTAGATGTGAACTGCCTCCCGCCATCATAGACACTCCTTTTAATGATGCTCCAAAGGTTCTGAATGGGGTAGAGGTCAGGGGAGCATGGGGGTCACACCATAAGTTTGTCCCCTTTTATGCCCATATCAGCCAGAGATGCAGATGTTTTATGTGCAGCATGAGATGGTGCATTATCATGCAGAAAAATGATCTTGCTGTGAAATACACGGTTCTTCTTCTTGAACCATGGCAGGAAGTGCTGTTTGAGAAAATCCACATATATTATGGAGTTCATCTTTAGCGCCTTCATGGATCCTAAAGGGGCCGACAATCTCTCTACCCATGATTCCAGCCCAAAACATTACTCCACCTCCTCCTTGTTGGCGCTGTAGCCGTGTTTGCGTGTGGTGTCCATCAACCAGCCATCCTCCACTCCATCCATCTGGACCATCGAGCGCTGCACGGCACTCATCCGTGAACAAAATTGTTTTGAAATCAGTCTTCATGTAATGTTTGGCCCACTGGAGCCGTTTCTGCTTGTGTGAAGTGGATAGAGGAGGTCGACAGGATGGCGTATGCACAGCTGCAAACCTCTGAAGGACCCTGCATCTTGTTGTTCGGGGGACGTTGGAGGCACAAGCAGCTTCAAAAACTTGTCTGCTGCTATGACAAGGCTTTTTTGCCGCTGCTCTTTCAACCTGACGTAATTGCCTGTAGGAAAGAGTCCTCAATTTGCCCTTATCAGCACGCACACGTGTGTACTGTGAATCAGCTACATACTTCTTGATTGCCAAGACACTTCATCCTGATCATCGCACAATGTTGATTGTAGTCATGCCTTGACCTAAACACTCCACAATTTGTTGCTTCTCAGCAGCCGACTGTAACATACCTGGCGGCGTCCTTGCATGGTGGTCCATCTCCCACTGTGCAAGAGGGCGCACTTGATCTCCTGTCCAGAATGTCTCTCTGGCTTCCCTCCATGCTGTCTGTTTGTGTCTGTTTCTGCTGCTTAAGGGCGGCGCCCGATCACTTCCTGCCTTTTGTACCTGCTGTGGGTCACACCCCTTGTGCGTCCTCAGCCTATTGCTGTCTGTCACTTGGTATATAGCTCAGCAGCTCCCTTCTATCCCTGCCTGAGCATAGTGTTTCCTTCAGTGTGTGCTTGCACTCTGAAGGTGCCAGGTCCCGTCTCTTGTCTCCTGCTTTTTGTATCAGTTCCCGTGTCTGAACTGAGTCCTGTATGTCTCCTGCTTTGCGGTATCAGCTCCCGTGTCTGAACTGAGTCCTGTATGTCTCCTGCTTTGCGGTATCAGCTCCCGTGTCTGAACTGACTCCTTTCTGTGTTCTCTTGTCTGTCCTGTCTGAACACGCTCCTAGCCTGTTCCTCTCGCCTTCTAGTGGCCGATTTCCTAGACCCGCTCCTGTGTCTGGTCTGTCCTGTCTGAACACGCTCCTTGCCTGTTCGTTCCGCCTCTCTGGGGGCCGTATTCCCAGACCCGCTCCTGTATCCCTCTGCAGTGTCGGTCTCCTCCGTACACTCAGTTCCAGTCTGAACTCTCTCCTGTCCTTTACCTGTTTTGCCTCTATGTCCGTTCCCTTCCTTTTTCTGCAGAGTCTGAACTCGTACCTAACTCCTGCTTGTTGTCTCCGCAAGTACTGTGTGAGTATCTGGCTCTGTCTTTCCCTTCCTGTCTGTTCCGTGTGAACAGAGCCCTGTCCTCCCTGCTCAGCCTTGTCTGCACTCTAGCTGTGCTTGCCTGTAACCCTCTGCCTGTATTGTTCCTGAGTCCCGGTGTGTACTGGGTCCTATCCCGCCTGTGTTCCTACCTGCTAGTGCCTCCCTGTCTGCACTCTAGCTGTGCTTGCCTTTACCCCCCTGCCTGCATACCCGCCTGCCTGCATACCAGTCGTGCCTGCCTATACCCTCCAGTCTGTGTGCCAGCCTACCAGCCTGTTCCTGTATTTCCCTGTGTGGGTCAACAGCCGTGTCCGGGGTCTGTCCTGGAGTAGCACCTGGTCCCTCTGCTCGGTTCCTCCTTGGTGCACTGGCGTCGTATGCCGTCGTGCGACCCTGGTCGGATCGGGTGAATACTTAGTCACGCCCCTCCAGGCATTCACTCTCCGGCACGGTCCAGTGGAATCACTACCAATCACACGCACACGCCGCTTAGCCCGGGCGTGTGCATAACAGCATGCTCAGGCCATGGTTCCCGTTGAACCCCACGGCCTTCGCTCTTTGAGAAGTTTTTCCAGCGAATACATGCATTAAAATAAAATAAATAAATTTTTTTTTCCCCCTTTAGCTGAGTTCCAGGCGAATTACGCACCCGTCCAGATGGATCTATCAGCCCTCGTTCCTGCGGATCCGCCACGTTACTATGGGGATCCAAGACAGTGTCGTGCATTTGTGGAGCAATGCATGCTACACTTTAAGGCCTACCCTCTCTATTTTCCTTCCGATTGGGCTAAAGTGGCCTTTATGATTGACTACCTAGCGGGTGATGCCTTGAAATGGGTCACCCCCCTATGGGAAGCATGGGATCCTGTCATCCTTGACCTGCAGGCCTTCCTGGTGGCCTTTCGTATGGTCTTCGAGGACCCTAACTCTGAAGCCCCTGCTGAAGCTTCACTTCCCAATATCCCGGAGCAGCCCCGACGGGTAATGTGTGTGGGTAGCGCAATAGTCCTCCAGCCCAATGAGACTACTGCCCACCCAGAATCCTCACAGGGTGACTACGCTTTCCGGAATACTTCTCTCAACCTCAAGAGGCAGTCCAGACGTGCTAGACTTAGAGGCAAGCCGTCACGCCAGGGTCTGTCCTCCCTGAGACCTCCTGACCCCAGCCTTGGAGTCCCTACTGAAGCTTCATCTCCCTGTATCCCGGAGAAACCCCAATGGGTAATGTGCGTGGGTAGTGCACCAGTTCTCCTGGCCGAAGAGACTTCTGCCCATCCAGACTCCACACAGGAGAACTTCCTGCACCCGGCATCAGATGCTTCTTTCTCTTTAACCGGTGTGCATGTCCAAGGATGCTCCAAAGCTGTGGTTACCTCAGAGTCTGTGCACCTCTACTACCTGGCGGAGGATCCCCTGTTGCCTCCTGAACCCTCCGGGATACCACTCGATGACAAATGGAGAGAGACTTCTCTACACCCGGTACTCAATACTTTGTCCGCTTCGTCCTGTGAGCCTGACAATGGGTACCCCAAAGTGGTAGTTACCTCCGAGTCTCTACACCCCTCCGACCAGGCGGAGGATCTCCAGTTGTCTCCTGAACCCTTCGGGGTGCTACCTGGTAGCGAAAGGACAGAGACTCTCCTATACTCTGTACCTGATACCTCGCTCGCTTCGTCCAGTGAGTCCAACTTAGTGTACTCCGAAGCAGAGGTTACTCCTGAGTCTCTACACCCCTCCGACCAGGCGGAGGACCTCCAGTTGTGTTCAGAATCCTTCGGGGTGCCACCTGGTGGTGAATGGACAGAGACTTTCCTATATCCTGGATCTGATACCTCGCTTGCTTCGTCCAGTGAGTCCGACCTAGTGTACTCTGAAGCAGAGGTTACCCGTGAGTCTCTACACCCCTCTGACCAGGCGGGGGACCGCCAGCTGTCTCCAGAACCCTTCGGGGTGCCACCTGGTGGTGAATGGACAGAGACTTTCCTATACTCGGTACCCGATACCTCGCCTGCTTCCTCCAGTGAGTCCGACCTAGTGTACTCTGAAGCAGTTGTTTTCTCTGAGCCTCTGCACTCTTCTGACCCGGCGGAGGACCTCCAGTTGTTTCCTGAATCCTCCGGGATACCACCAGATAACAAAGAGACAGTGACTTTTCCTCACTATGTACCTGATAACCCGTCTATTTCTTCCTGTGAGCTTGACAAGATGTACCTCGAAGCAGAGATTACCCTTAAGTCTCTGTCCCCCTCCAACCCAGTGAACGACTGGTCCTCGAATTCCCTGCGGAAGATTCTGGCAGGCCTGAAGAAGAGGGGGCGTAAGGGGGGAGGTACTGTAACATACCTGGCGGCGTCCTTGCATGGTGGTCCATCTCCCACTGTGCAAGAGGGCGCACTTGATCTCCTGTCCAGAATGTCTCTCTGGCTTCCCTCCATGCTGTCTGTTTGTGTCTGTTTCTGCTGCTTAAGGGCGGCGCCCGATCACTTCCTGCCTTTTGTACCTGCTGTGGGTCACACCCCTTGTGCGTCCTCAGCCTATTGCTGTCTGTCACTTGGTATATAGCTCAGCAGCTCCCTTCTATCCCTGCCTGAGCATAGTGTTTCCTTCAGTGTGTGCTTGCACTCTGAAGGTGCCAGGTCCCGTCTCTTGTCTCCTGCTTTTTGTATCAGTTCCCGTGTCTGAACTGAGTCCTGTATGTCTCCTGCTTTGCGGTATCAGCTCCCGTGTCTGAACTGAGTCCTGTATGTCTCCTGCTTTGCGGTATCAGCTCCCGTGTCTGAACTGACTCCTTTCTGTGTTCTCTTGTCTGTCCTGTCTGAACACGCTCCTAGCCTGTTCCTCTCGCCTTCTAGTGGCCGATTTCCTAGACCCGCTCCTGTGTCTGGTCTGTCCTGTCTGAACACGCTCCTTGCCTGTTCGTTCCGCCTCTCTGGGGGCCGTATTCCCAGACCCGCTCCTGTATCCCTCTGCAGTGTCGGTCTCCTCCGTACACTCAGTTCCAGTCTGAACTCTCTCCTGTCCTTTACCTGTTTTGCCTCTATGTCCGTTCCCTTCCTTTTTCTGCAGAGTCTGAACTCGTACCTAACTCCTGCTTGTTGTCTCCGCAAGTACTGTGTGAGTATCTGGCTCTGTCTTTCCCTTCCTGTCTGTTCCGTGTGAACAGAGCCCTGTCCTCCCTGCTCAGCCTTGTCTGCACTCTAGCTGTGCTTGCCTGTAACCCTCTGCCTGTATTGTTCCTGAGTCCCGGTGTGTACTGGGTCCTATCCCGCCTGTGTTCCTACCTGCTAGTGCCTCCCTGTCTGCACTCTAGCTGTGCTTGCCTTTACCCCCCTGCCTGCATACCCGCCTGCCTGCATACCAGTCGTGCCTGCCTATACCCTCCAGTCTGTGTGCCAGCCTACCAGCCTGTTCCTGTATTTCCCTGTGTGGGTCAACAGCCGTGTCCGGGGTCTGTCCTGGAGTAGCACCTGGTCCCTCTGCTCGGTTCCTCCTTGGTGCACTGGCGTCGTATGCCGTCGTGCGACCCTGGTCGGATCGGGTGAATACTTAGTCACGCCCCTCCAGGCATTCACTCTCCGGCACGGTCCAGTGGAATCACTACCAATCACACGCACACGCCGCTTAGCCCGGGCGTGTGCATAACACCGACACATCATTTTTCTTTCCCATTTTGGCAGAAAATGTAGGCTGCTTAATAATGTGAGAGAGCCTTCTTAAGTAGTCTTGCCTTTCATTGGACACACCTGCCAAACTAATTAGCACTGGTGTCTGCAATTGCTTACAGTGATATAAAGAGCCCTGACACACATCACCATCAATGAGTTTAACTGACAAACAAACAAATTCTTCCCCTATCACTCCTAAACACTTTTTGCATAATAATTTGGAACACAGTGTACATGTGCTTTTCCACAAAACACCAGTGGTTCACGTAGTGAATCTTACAGTTCTAACTTGCCAACCGTGGTCTGTATGGAGTTGTTCAATAAAGGGCCCAAAATTAAGATAACATAGATGGGAGAGGTCTCTATGAATAGGAATTCCTAAGTATTTGATACCCTGTGAGGGCCAGGCAAAGGGAAAGTTGGACTGGATGGAATCCTATATGGATTTGGGGAGAGAGACATCGAGGGCCTCAGACTTCGCTGCATTGATTTTAAAATTTGACCATGTAACAAAGTGATCTATTTCAGCCATAACAGCATGGATGGATATATGTGATTGAGTGATATATACTAGGACATCATCAGCAAATAGAGAGCACTTGTACTCGGTGCCTCCCACCTCAATCCACCTAATATTGGGGTTATGGCGAATTGATGAGAGCAGGTGCTCCGTCACTAGGATGTATAAGAGAGGGGACAGAGAACATCCCTGCCTTGTCCCATTGGTGATTGTGAAAGGTGATGAAAATGTTCTGACGCGCCCCCTGGGCCTTGGGACACCCGGAGCCGGACCCTTTTTGGTGGATGCTGGTGGTTGTAGTCTCCGTGGCGGCAACCCGGTTCCGTGGCTCAGGGCGGTCAAACCAGTGGCGGAACTATTTATGTGGTTTTGATGTTTAAATATCCGACTACGCCACCCGTGGATTGCGGTCAGAGTGAACCGCCGCTCCAGGGCAGACCGCTGAGGCTGGTGTTGTGGGTACAGCAGAGCGTAGCATAACTCCCCACGGGAGGAGTATAGCCTCAGGGCAGTGTATGCGGAGGATGGGGGTGATGGTGCAGGGCAGCAGCAGTAATGACACGGAGTCAGTGATGCAGTCCAGGGCCTTTACTCACAGTTCTTATTATCCAGACCACGTCTGCAGGTAACGGCTGCCCACGTCGTACTGTGCTCACCAGGTGAGGGGCTCAGACAACTCCCAGATAACTTTGGAGCGCTTCACAGGACCCCCTTTGTGTGTCCTTTGTCTGGCCTTTCTTACCAACCCTTCTGTCCGGCTGCCTCGGGCCTCCTCTTGGTAAACTTGGCGCCAGTTTCCCTGACCCTATGTGGTGCCTTCCTAGCGGGTGTAGCGAGGGGCTGCGCCACATAAAATGTCACAGCCTCCTGTTTCTAGCTGAGGGTCGTTTCCTGCCTCCACTAGTTTCGGGGACCGGTCTCCCCCTTTGGCCTGACCCCTCCACGCAGGTGGATTCTGGCGTGCGGTGGCGACTCGCCCGTCCGCACCCCTGAGATCCCTTCGTTCCTCGTTCCTGGAGCCTTCTCCGCTCCTCTTCCTTCCTTCTCCCTCTTCCAGGCCTGGGCCTCTGTTACTAGGCCCGCCTCCGGAGCAGAGCTCATGCAGAGCCCCTGCTCCCTGCCACTTCTGCTCAGACTTCTCTGCACTGAACTAAGATGGTGCCCACCTTTTATACTCCCTTCTCAATGCACCCAGGAACTGCTTCCTCCCTGCTCCTGCACTACAGGGTTCCCCTTCCTCAGTGTTCCCTCCCCCCACTCCAGCCAGGGACAGGGACTGTCGTGCCCATCTCAGGGGCATATTGGTCGCCCTGCCCCACGGCAATGTGGTGTAATGCATGCAGGTGTCGGGTCCTGATCCACACTACATCCTTACCTGAGAGTGAGATATCACACCTCTGGGTGAGGTGCAATACCTCTGTAGCAACCGAGCCCTCAGGGTGCTACAGTTCCATTTATCTTCAGCCTAGGTGACGTATTGCGATACAGGGCCGTGATTTTGGCTATAAAAGGGTCCCCTAGACCCCTACCCCAAGCTTTTTAAGAGAATCATATATGGCGTGCCAGGAGACTCTATGGAATGCTTTCTCAGCATCCAACGAGAGTATCTAATTACAAATTTTTAACTGCATCTAGCCCAGGAAATACTTTGTGCCTAGTAGCAGGGTCTGCTAGTCAGCGGATTATCCCGGCTGTTAAGCAAGCTACACCACCTGTAGTTTGGACACTTCATTTTTTCAAAGGAAATGCTTCGGGACCACGGGATACTCAGTGAAGAGCATCAGGAGGCACCCCAAGGCATAGGGGCTGGGACTGGCAGTAGGATGCCTTGCGGTGGACAGCCGAGCTCGATCCTTATAAAAGCTTTTTAACTGCAGCAGCTTTAGTGGACGCTACTGGAGCTGGAATTACGCGGCTGCTGGCATGAGACTTGCCCTCCAATAGATCCTTGTAAATGGATTTAAAGTGTATTCATTCAAATTAGAGAGACAATTTAAATTAAAAAGCTTAGAGCTGCCTCCACCACAGGGGGGCTCGCTCGACCCACCAGCGGACAGGCACCAGTATTGGGAGAGGGGGGCTGGCCATCAGGGTTCACCGCGGCTCTGGCACAAACCCGGCGACACGGAGGTGGCACGGGCAGGAGCGGACTGGCCGTGTCGGCTTCTCACTTTTTGGATTTTAGAAGGGCATGACATGCCTATATCTGTGTCTCCCCCTCCTTTTACTCCTCCACCTCTTTTATTTTCGCATGACTATATGTACTTGTCACTTTTCCATGTGTTAGTTATGTCTTCTGAGCAGTTTGTCAGCTTTTGGACACCTTTGAAGGTGTTTTCTATGTGTTTCTATGTGTTTTTGTTTGCCTGCCATTGGTTTTAACGGTGTTCGAAGGTGTTCGACGAACAGTTCGACGAACAGTTCGGCGAACACACGGGTGTTCGACGAACCGAACCGAACTCGAACACTACGGGGGTGGCTCAACACTAGTAAGGAGCCAATCACACTGCACGGCTTCTACTTCCTGCTCTAAGCCCCGCCCACCTGCCTTCCCTTGAGATCTCCATGACAACCCTTGTGTGACTACAGTGACAGGCCACGCCCCCGAGGATTCTGATCAGTGCGGATGTCTCCATATTGCTGAGGACTGTGAGCGGCTGATGGGCGGAGCCAGCAGCGATGTGAGGGGCGGAGCCAGCAGCGATATGAGGGGCGGAGCACCAGCAGCAACATGAGGGGCGGAGCCAGCAGCGACATGAGGGGCGGAGCCAGCAGCGATATGAGGGGCGGAGCCAACAGCGACACGAGGGGCGGAGCCAGCAGCGATATGAGAGGCGGAGCCAGCAGCGATGTGAGGGGCAGAGCCAGCAGCGATATGAGGGGCTGAGCCAACAGCGACACGAGGGGCGGAGCCAGCAGCGATGTGAGGGGCAGAGCCAGCAGCGACATGAGGGGCGGAGCCAGCAGCGATATGAGGGGCGCTCACAGCACTGACAGGAGCAGGTGTGTGTGCAGCCCGTTCCTCTGCTGTGGGTGTTGTGGTGTGTGAGCTTCGCCATGTATATATTATATATATATATATATATATATATATATATATATATATATATATATACAGTTGAAATCAGAAGTTTCCATACACTGTATAAATAGACACATCTGCATGTTTTTCTCATTTTAGGTCAATTAGGATTACCATAATTTTTAATATTTTCCAAATGCCAGAATAATGAGTGTCTCTTGTAAGGGGCATTAAAAGCGTCTTGCTATACCACTCTGACCTCCGCGTCTCTTCTGAGGGCCATTAAAAGAGTCTTGTTATACCACTCTGACCTCCACATCTCTTGTAAGGGGCATTAAAACCGTCTTGTTATACCACTCTGACCTCCACGTGTCTTGTAAGGGGCATTAAAACCATCTTGTTATACCACTCTGACCTCCACGTCTCTTCTGAGGGGCATTAAAAGCGTCTTGTTATACCACTCTGACCTCCAGTTGTCTTGTGAGGGGCATTAAAAGCGTCTTGTTATACCACTCTGACCTCCACGTGTCTTGTAAGGGGCATTAAAAGCGTTTTGTTATACCACTCTGTCATCCACGTCTCTTCTGAGGGGCATTAAAAGCGTCTTGTTAAGCTACTGGGACCTCTACGACTCTTCGAACGGGCATTGCATTTCCTCATAATTTTTGGAAGCTTTTGCTTGGAAGGCATAAGCAAATACTATGGGAGACCCACTCCCCAATAATGGGAATAATGTTTTTAAGATGCTGTACTGTATGGCTCTTGTAAGGGGCATTAAAACCATCTTGTTAAGCTACTGTGACCTCCACGTCTCTTCAAAGGGGCATTAAAAGCTTCTTCTTAAGCCACTCTGAACTCCACAGCTCTTCCAAGGGGCATTGAAATGTTGTTTTTAATTACCTTACCTCTAATCTCCACGACTCTTCCAACGGGCATTGCATTTCCTCCTAATTTTAGTCAGCTTTTGCTTTTCAATGCAAAGGTGAAAACTAAGGGAAACACACTCCCCAATAATGGGTAGAAGGTTTTTAGTACGCTGTAATCCACGTCTGTTTCAAGGGGCATTGCAGTTCCTCATAATTTTTGGAAAGCCTTCCATTCACTGCTTAGGCCAACAGTGTACAGGAGACCCAGTTGCTATAAATGGAAAAACGGTTTAGTTAAGGCCCTCTGATCTCCATGTCATTTCCAAGGGGCATTGCAGTTCCTCATAATTTTGGAAAGCCTTCCATTCACTGCTTAGGCCAACAGTGCACAGGAGACCCAGTTGCTATAAATGGAAAAAAAGGTTTAGTTAAGGCCCTCTGACCTCCATGTCATTTCCAAGGGGCATTGGAGTGCCTCAAAAGTTTTGGTAGGCATTGCACTCACTGTATGCCCTATAACTGTGTAGCCGAACCGCTCTTTTTATTACAGAAACATATCCTACAAGACATATGTGGTTGACTGGCCTGATATTGATGTGAATGGTCCCTGTTCCTCCTGCTCTTTCTCCTTTGCCACTACCTCATCCATCATTTATCACTTGAAGCTTTGTTTTAACGAGAGTCATAGAACTTGGATAGTAGCAGGAAAACATTCAGCAATCCTCACAGGAGGTAGGATATGCACCAAAACGCTGACCACCTCAGGCCTAGCCGCTACTACATACATGCGCTTGCATTCCTTGAAAACAAAGCAGATGCTAACTTCTATCATCCTCATCATGCTCCTCACCTTGGCACTCTCAACTCCCCTGATAGAGAAGCCGGGGCCCACCGGAGAAGTCGGGTTCTCTGGTGGGCTCGTCCAATGCTGCCCTAAAGCAGGCCAGTCTAAGAAAAGTGTGTGGGGATGTTCCGCGGTGAAATCGGGGCGGCTGGGGACCGTTTATGGACACCTGGCCGCGGGGCGGCTGGGGACCGAGTGTGGACACCCAGCCGCCCCCTGGCGACTGGGGACCATGCGTGGACACCCAGCCGCCGGGCGGCTGGGGACTGAGTATGGATACCTCGCTGCCGCAGCAGCCATGAGGTAGTGGCCAGCTTCGGCCTCCACATGCCTAAAAGGCCCAATTTCAAGTGCACGCAAGCTAGCAGTATGGTATTGCAGCCTGGGGGTGGGTTGGTGGCAGGTTGCACACTTATGCTTGCATTCCAACAAAACAATGCAGATGCTAACTTCTATCATCATCATGCTCCTCACCTTGACACTCTCACCTCCCCTGATGGAGTCAGGTTCTCTAGTGGGCTCGTCCAATGCTGCCCTAAAGCAGGCCAGTCTAAGAAAAGTGTGTGGGGATGTTCCGCGGAGAAATCGGGGTGGCTGGGGACTGTCTATGGACACCCCGCTGCCCCCAGGCGGCTGGGGACCAGGTGTGGACACCCAGCCGCGGGGCGGCTGGGGACCGAGTGTGGACACCCGGCCGCCGGGCGGCTGGGGACTGAGTATGGATACCTCGCTGCCGAAGCAGCCATGAGGTAGTGGCCAGCTTCGGCCTCCTCAAAACTAAAAGGCCCCATTTCAAGTGCAAGCTAGCAGTATGGTATTGCAGCCTGGGGGTGGGTGGTTGGCTGCATATTTGCGCTTGCATTGCAAGGAATGGGGGAGGTACAATTGAACACTGCCCTGGGACAAGGACTTGCACGGGGATAGTTGCAAGTCTGCATCTTCTGATGCGGCAAGGATCACATCTGATGGGCACACTTTTAGGCAGTGACCTGGGAGTCAGAGATGCTTCCCCATGCTGTTCCCATGTCTTTTCAGCACTGTATGCATGTGTCACACAGCACATGGCCAGATAAGGTTGTAAAATGTTAAAATGACATTTCCCGGTGAATGCATTTGTCACAGTTGAAAGCAATACAAAAGTGCAAAAACGCATAAAAAATGCTACTTGTGAACATAGCCCAAGGTGTGGAGGAGTATTTTTGTTTTTGGTTATTTATTTTACCTTATACACAAGTCTTTACCCTGGAAAAGAAATTCCTTAACATATTTCACAGGAAAAAAGTTTCACTTTCGTTTTTGAACGTTTTCTTATGAGCCTGTAAAAGTGGCTTAATACCTCTGACCACGTTGTTGACAACAGTGACCTGGGGGTCATAAATGCTTCCTGGGGCGATCCCCATGCTGTCCCCATGTCATCTGAGCACTGTCACTATCGTTTTGGGCACTTTTTAGGCTTTCTAAAGACTGCCGGGGGTGCCGCCGCAAAAATGCTCGGGTCTCCCATAGACTAACATGGGCTCGGTGCCCGGGTCGAGCACCCGAGTATCACGGCGAGCTCGGGCCGAGCTTCGAGCACCCGAGCATTTTAGTGCTCGCTCAACACTATTTATAACGGGGGCACAAGCTAGTGACTGATTTATATTCTCAGTGGAGCAGACTTCATTGCGGTGAATGATATACTCATGGGCATAGTGTGGCACATATTTGCATTTGGTGGCACAGTGGGCGGCATTATTTATTTAAGTCGCTTATATTTGTAACATTTTTGTTTTTCAGGAGTGCGGTGATCTGCTGAAAAGTGCGGAGCAGCCGAAACCTGGACAGCAAACTGCAAAGACGAATCATGGCGGGAAGTCGTCACGAAAGACTGGACTAGGTAAAGAAGAGAAGAAAGAGAGCGACTGCAGTGTATAAACTGGAGGGTTAGATGAGGCCCATTATATTATAATAAATCTATGTGCGGCCCATTATATTAAAGTAAAAGCTATGTGGGGCCCATTATATTAAAGGGATAGCTATGTGGGGCCCATTATATTAAAGGGAAAGCTATGTGCGGCCCATTATATTAAAGAGAAAGCTATGTGGGGCCCATTATATTAAAGAGAAAGCTATGTGGGGCCCATTATATTAAAGGGAAAGCTATGTGGGGCCCATTATATAATAATAAAATCTATGTGGTGCCCATTATATTAAAGGGAAAGCTATGTGGGGCCCATTATATTAAAGAGAAAGCTATGTGGGGCCCATTATATTAAAGGGAAAGCTATGTGGGGCCCATTATATTAAAGAGAAAGCTATGTGGGGCCAATTATATTAAAGGGAAAGCTATGTGGGGCCCATTATATTAAAGAGAAAGCTATGTGGGCCCATTATATTAAAGGGAAAGCTATGTGGGGCCCATTATATTAAAGAGAAAGCTATGTGGGGCCTATTATATTAAAGGGAAAGCTATGTGGGGCCCATTATATTAAAGGGAAAGCTATGTGGGGCCCGTTATCTTAAAGGGACATCTACGTAGGGCCCATTATATTAAATGGATGGCTATGTGGGGCCCATTATATTAAAGAGAGAGCTACGTATGGCCCATTATAATAAATGTATGACTATATGGGGCCCATTATATTAAATGGATGACTATGTGTGTTCCATTATATTTAATGGAAGGCTATGCGGGGCCCATTTAATTATGATAAATTCTATGTGGGGCACATGATATTAAATGGAAGGCTATGTGGAGCCCATTATATTTAATAGAGGGCTATGTGGGGACCAATACATTAAAAAGAAAGCTATATTGGGGCCCACTATGTTATCTGGAAGGTTTTGTGGGGCCCTCTGTATTAAATTGAGGGCTATGTGAGGCCTATTAAATTAAATGGAAAGCGTTGCGGGGCCCATAATATTATATGGAGGGCTATGTGAGGCGCATTTATCAAATAAAGGGCTATGTAGCACCAATTATATTAAATGGAAGCCTATGTTTTGTCCATTATATTAAATAGAGATGTATCTTGCCTCCATTATAATAAATGGAAGGCAATGTGGGGACCATTATATTAAATGGAGGGTTATATGGGGCCCATTATATTAAATGGAAGCCTATATGGAGCCCAGTAAATTAAATGTAAAGCTATGTGGGGCCCAATATTTTAAATGGAAGGTTAAGTGGGGCCAATTGTATTAAATAGAGGGCTATGTGGTGCCCAATATAAAACATGGAAGGCTTTTTGGTGCCCATTATATTAAATAGAGGGATATTTTGGCCCCATTTTATTAAATGGAAGGCTATGTCAGGTCCAATATATTAAATGGAGTCCAGTGCGGCCTATTATATTAAATTGAAGGTTATATGGGGTTCAATAAATTAAATGAAAAGCTATGTGGAGCCCAATAAATTAAATTATAGTACATGGAAGGCAATGTGCGGCTCATTATACTATATAGAGGGCTATGTGGGGGCCATTATACTTTATAGAATTCTATGTGGGGGTCGATTATACTTTTGCCAATGGCAAATTGTGTGTTCCGGTGGCACTCCAAAGGTAAAGGGTGTGCTCCGGTGGCACTCCAACGTCATAGGGTGTGCTCTGGTGGCACACCAATGGCAAAAAGGCCAAAGAGTAGACCCTGGTGGCAGACTGAGCAGCCCTAGAATGCGCCCCAGTGGTAAGCAATAGGGGCCAAAGAATGCACCCTGGTGGCAGGCTAAAAAGCCCTAGAGTGCGCCCCAGTGGTAAGCAATAAGGCCAAAAAGTGCACTCCGGTAGCAGGCTAAAAAAGCCTAAGAGTGCCCCGGTGGTAAGCAAAATGGTCAGAGTGTACCCCGGTCGCAGTTAAAAAGCCCAAGATGGGTGCCCCGGTGGTAAGCTAAAAGGCCAAAGAGTGCACCCCGGTGGAAGCTAAAAACTCAAGATGGGTGCCCCAGTGGTAAGCAAAAAAGGTCACATATTGGGCCCCTCTGGTAGGCCTACGGGAAATAGAGTTCTCCGATGGCACGCCAACGGTAAAGGGTGTGCCCGATGGTACTCCAATGGTAAAGGGTGTGCTTCAGTGGCATGCCAGTGGCAAAAAGTGTACTCCGGTGGCATGCTAATGGTGAAAGGTGTGCTCTGTTGGCACCCCAACTGTAAAGAGTGTGTTCCAGTGGCACCCCAACAGCCAATGGTGTACTACGGTGGCAAACCATCGGGAAATGGTGTGATATGTAAGGCTCATGATAACAAAAGGGAGGGCTATGTGGGACCCATTATTTTATATGGAAAGCAAGGTGGGGCCCATTATATTAATTAGGGGCTTATGTGGGGCTCTTTATATTAAATAAAAACATATGTGGGCCCCATTAAATTAAATGGAAGGCTATGTGGACCCCATTAAATTAAATGGAAGGCTATGTGGACCCCATTAAATTAAATGGAAGGCTATGTGGGGCCCATTATATTAAATGGAAGGCTATGTGGGGCCCATTATATTAAATGGAAGCCTATATGGGGCCCAATAAATTAAATGAAAAGCTACAGTATGTACAGCAATAATAAAAATGGTAATAATACAGGGTGGGCTATTTATATGGATACACCTAAATTAAATGGGAATGGTTGGTGATGTCAACTTCCTGTTTATGACACATTAGTATATGGGAGGGGGAAACTTTTCCAGATGGGTGGTGACTATGGCGGCCATTTTGAAGTCGGCCATTTTGGATCTAACTTTATTTTTTTCAATGGGAAGAGGGTCATGTGACACATCAAACTCATTGAGAATTTCATCTGAAAATACAATGGCGTGCTCGGTTTTAACATAACTTTATTCTTTCATGAATTTTTTACAAGTTTATGACCACTTATAAAATGTGTTCAAAGTACTGCCCATTGTGTTTGATTGTCAATGCAACCCTCTTCTCCCACTCTTGACACACTGATAGCAACACCGCAGAAGAAATGCTAGCACAGGCTTTCAGTATCCGTTGTTTCAGATGCTGAAAGGTTATATGGGGCCTATTAAAATAAATGGAAGACTATGCAGGACCTCTTGTAATAACTAGAAGGCAATTTGTGGCCCATTATATTAAACTAGATGGTGGCCCGATTCTAACTCATCGGTTATTCTAGAATATGTATGCGGCCGGCCGCGACCAATCAGCGAACCGTGTTAGTGAGGACCGGAGAGCATGTTTAAATTTGGCGCCAAAACCGGTGATTGGTCACGGACGGCGGCCGCGACCAATCAGCGAATCGTATTAGTGAGAACCGGGGAGCGGGTACTTCCACTGTGAGCAGCCGGGAGATGACCGGCTGCTCGCAGCAGAAGTATCCCAACCGGCGGCGCCGCTCCCCGGTCCTCCCTTCACACTTGCCGTCGGGAGATAAGCGGCCCTAGCCACTGATCTAGCGACGGTAGCCGCATGGAGGTCAGCGGCGCCGCCGGTCGGGGTACTTCTGCTGCGAGCAGCTGGGAGATGACTGGCTGCATCGCCACTGACCTCTGTGCAGAGCGGTGTTTAAATTTGGAGCCAATATCGCTGATTGGTCGCGGCCGCCGAATCGTATTAGTGAGGACAGGGGAGCGGCGCTGCCTGTGCGGGTACTTCCGCTGCGAGCAGCCGGGAGATGACCGGCTGCTCGCAGCAGAAGTATCCCGACCGGTGGCGCCGCTCCCCGATCCTCCCTTCACACTTGCCGTCGGAAGATCAGCAGCCCTAACCGCTGATTTCCCGATGGTAGCCGCATGGAGGTCAGCGGCGCCGCCGGTCGGGGTACTTCTGCTGCGAGCCGGAAGTTGACCGCTAGCGCCGGTCATCTCCCGGCTGCATCGCCGCTGACCTCCGTGCGGCAGATGAGCCGCTAATGGCCGCCATCTTTTTCTGAAATCCCACGTCGCTGATTGACCACGGTCGGACCAATCAGCGACGCAGGACTTCCTGGACAGAAGGACAGACAGACAGACATGATAAGACGATTATATATATTAAATGTAAGGTGATGTGGGGCCCAATATATTCAATGAAAAACTATATGGGCCCATTATATAAAAGAAAAAGCTAAGTGTGGCCCATTTTATTAAATGGATGATGGTGTGCTCCGGTGGCAAGCCAGCGGGAAAGTGGTGTGCTCCGGTGGCAAGCCAACGGGAAAGTGGCGTGCTTCGGTGGCAAGCCAACGGGAAAGTGGCGTGCTCCGGTGGCAAGCCAACGGGAAAGTGGCGTGCTTCGGTGGCAAGCCAACGGTAAAGTGGCGTGCTCCGGTGGCAAGCCAACGGGAAAGTGGCGTGCTCCGGTGGCAAGCCAACGGGAAAGTGGCGTGCTCCGGTGGCAAGCCAACGGGGAAGTGGCGTGCTCCGGTGGCAAGCCAACGGGAAAGTGGCGTGCTCCGGTGGCAAGCCAACGGGAAAGTGGCGTGCTCCGGTGGCAAGCCAACGGGAAAGTGGCGTGCTCCGGTGGCAAGCCAACGGGAAAGTGGCGTGCTCCGGTGGCAAGCCAACGGGACTGTGGCGTGCTCCGGTGGCAAGCCAACGGGACAGTGGCGTGCTCCGGTGGCAAGCCAACGGGACTGTGGCGTGCTCCAGTGGCAAGCCAACGGGACTGTGGCGTGCTCCGGTGGCAAGCCAACAGGAAAGTGGCGTGCTCCGGTGGCAAGCCAACGGGAAAGTGGCGTGCTCCGGTGGCAAGCCAACGGGAGAGTGGCGTGCTCCGGTGGCAAGCCAACGGGAAAGTGGCGTGCTCCGGTGGCAAGCCAACGGGAAAGTGGCGTGCTCCGGTGGCAAGCCAACGGGAAAGTGGCGTGCTCCGGTGGCAAGCCAACGGGAAAGTGCCGTGCTCCGGTGGCAAGCCAACGGGAAAGTGGCGTGCTCCGGTGACAAACCAACGGGAAAGTGGCGTGCTCCGGTGGCAAGCCAATGGGACTGTGGCGTGCTCCGGTGGCAAGCCAACGGGACTGTGGCGTGCTCCGGTGGCAAGCCAACGGGAAAGTGGCGTGCTCCGGTGGCAAGCCAACGGGGAAGTGGCGTGCTCCGGTGGCAAGCCAACGGGGAAGTGGCGTGCTCCGGTGGCAAGCCAACGGGAAAGTGGCGTGCTCCGGTGGCAAGCCAACGGGAAAGTGGCGTGCTCCGGTGGCAAGCCAACGGGAGAGTTGCGTGCTCCGGTGGCAAGCCAACGGGAAAGTGGCGTGCTCCGGTGACAAGCCAACGGGAAAGTGGCGTGCTCCGGTGGCAAGCCAACGGGACTGTGGCGTGCTCCGGTGGCAAGCCAACGGGGAAGTGGCGTGCTCCGGTGGCAAGCCAACGGGAAAGTGGCGTGCTCCGGTGGCAAGCCAACGGGAAAGTGGCGTGCTCCGGTAGCAAACCAACGGGAAAGTGGCGTCCTCCGGTGGCAAGCCAACGGGACTGTGGCGTGCTCCGGTGGCAAGCCAACGGAACTGTGGCGTGCTCCGGTGGCAAGCCAACGGGACTGTGGCGTGCTCCGGTGGCAAGCCAACGGGACTGTGGCGTGCTCCGGTGGCAAGCCAACGGGACTGTGGCGTGCTCCGGTGGCAAGCCAACGGGACTGTGGCGTGCTCCGGTGGCAAGCCAACGGGAAAGTGGCGTGCTCCGGTGGCAAGCCAACGGGAAAGTGGCGTGCTCCGGTGGCAAGCCAACGGGAAAGTGGCGTGCTCCGGTGGCAAGCCAACGGGAAAGTGGCGTGCTCCGGTGGCAAGCCAACGGGACTGTGGCGTGCTCCGGTGGCAAGCCAACGGGACTGTGGCGTGCTCCGGTGGCAAGCCAACGGGAAAGTGGCGTGCTCCGGTGGCAAGCCAACGGGGAAGTGGCGTGCTCCGGTGGCAAGCCAACGGGGAAGTGGCGTGCTCCGGTGGCAAGCCAACGGGAAAGTGGCGTGCTCCGGTGGCAAGCCATCGGGAAAGTGGCGTGCTCCGTGGCAAGCCAACGGGAAAGTGGCGTGCTCCGGTGGCAAGCCAACGGGGAAGTGGCGTGCTCCGGTGGCAAACCAACTGGGAAGTGGCGTGCTCCGGTGGCAAGCCAACGGGAAAGTGGCATGCTCCGGTGGCAAGCCAACGGGAAAGTGGCGTGCTCCGGTGGCAAGCCAACGGGAAAGTGGCGTGCTCCGGTGGCAAGCCAACGGGAAAGTGGCGTGCTCCGGTGGCAAGCCAACGGGAAAGTGGCGTGCTCCGGTGGCAAGCCAACGGGAAAGTGGCGTGCTCCGGTGGCAAGCCAACGGGACTGTGGCGTGCTCCGGTGGCAAGCCAACGGGACTGTGGCGTGCTCCGGTGGCAAGCCAAATGGAAAGTGGCGTGCTCCGGTGGCAAGCCAACGGGGAAGTGGCGTGCTCCGGTGGCAAGCCAACGGGGAAGTGGGGTGCTCCGGTGGCAAGCCAACGGGAAAGTGGCGTGCTCCGGTGGCAAGCCAACGGGAAAGTGGCGTGCTCCGGTGGCAAGCCAACGGGAAAGTGGCGTGCTCCGGTAGCAAGCCAACGGGAAAGTGGCGTGCTCCGGTGGCAAGCCAACGGGACTGTGGCGTGCTCCGGTGGCAAGCCAACGGGACTGTGGCGTGCTCCGGTGGCAAGCCAACGGGACTGTGGCGTGCTCCGGTGGCAAGCCAACGGGACTGTGGCGTGCTCCAGTGGCAAGCCAACGGGACTGTGGCGTGCTCCGGTGGCAAGCCAACGGGACTGTGGCGTGCTCCGGTGGCAAGCCAACGGGAGAGTGGCGTGCTCCGGTGGCAAGCCAACGGGAGAGTGGCGTGCTCCGGTGGCAAGCCAACGGGACTGTGGCGTGCTGCGGTGGCAAGCCAACGAGACTGTGGCGTGCTGCGGTGGCAAGCCAACGGGACTGTGGCGTGCTGCGGTGGCAAGCCAACGGGACTGTGGCGTGCTGCGGTGGCAAGCCAACGGGACTGTGGCGTGCTGCGGTGGCAAGCCAACTGGGAAGTGGCGTGCTCCGGTGGCAAGCCAACTGGGAAGTGGCGTGCTCCGGTGGCAAGCCAACGGGAAAGTGGCGTGCTCCGGTGGCAAGCCAACGGGAAAGTGGCGTGCTCCGGTGGCAAGCCAACGGGAAAGTGGCGTGCTCCGGTGGCAAGCCAACGGGAAAGTGGCGTGCTCCGGTGGCAAGCCAACGGGAAAGTGGCGTGCTCCGGTGGCAAGCCAACGGGAAAGTGGCGTGCTCCGGTGGCAAGCCAACGGGAAAGTGGCGTGCTGCGGTGGCAAGCCAACGGGAAAGTGGCGTGCTCCGGTGGCAAACCAACGGGAAAGTGGCGTGCTGCGGTGGCAAGCCAACGGGAAAGTGGCGTGCTGCGGTGGCAAGCCAACGGGAAAGTGGCGTGCTGCGGTGGCAAGCCAACGGGAAAGTGTAGTGCTCCGGTGGCAAGCCAACGGGAAAGTGGCGTGCTCCGGTGGCAAGCCAACGGGAAAGTGGCGTGCTCCGGTGGCAAGCCAACGGGAAAGTGGCGTGCTCCGGTGGCAAGGCAACGGGAAAGTGGCGTGCTCCGGTGGCCAGCCAACGGGAAAGTGGCGTTCTCCGGTGGCCAGCCAACGGGAAAGTGGCGTTCTCCGGTGGCCAGCCAACGGGAAAGTGGCGTTCTCCGGTGGCAAGCCAACGGGAAAGTGGCGTGCTCCGGTGGCAAGCCAACGGGAAAGTGGCGTGCTCCGGTGGCAAGCCAACGGGAAAGTGGCGTGCTCCGGTGGCAAGCCAACGGGAAAGTGGCGTGCTCCGGTGGCAAGCCAACGGGAAAGTGGCGTGCTCCGGTGGCAAGCCAACGGGAAAGTGGCGTGCTCCGGTGGCAAGCCAACGGGAAAGTGGCGTGCTCCGGTGGCAAGCCAACGGGAAAGAGGCGTGCTCCGGTGGCAAGCCAACGGGAAAGTGGCGTGCTCCGGTGGCAAGCCAACGGGAAAGTGGCGTGCTGCGGTGGCAAGCCAACGGGAAAGTGGCGTGCTCCGGTGGCAACCAAACGGGAATGTGGCGTGCTCCGGTGGCAAGCCAAACGGGGAAGTGGCATGCTCCGGTGGCAAGCCAACGGGGAAGTGGCGTGCTCCGGTGGCAAGCCAACTGGGAAGTGGCGTGCTCCGGTGGCAAGCCAACGGGAAAGTAGCGTGCTCCGGTGGCATGCTAATGGTAAAGGTGTGCTCCAGTGGCATTCTAACGGTAAAGGTGTGCTCCGGTCACATGCTAATGGTAAAGGTGTGCTCCGGTGGCATGCTAACGGGAATAGGTTTGCCCGGTGGCATACTAACGGGAAAAGGTGTGCTACAGTGGCATGCTAGCGGGAAATAGTGTGCTTCGGGGGCATGATAATGAGAAAAGGGGTACTCCATTGGCACCACAATGGTAAAGGGACTTGGAAATGTCACATGTGAAGTCATACTCGCATAGTGTCTGTTGTTGCAGGGATCAAAAGAGCGACCCGGTGGAACAAGATGTGGACACTGTGCGGCAGATGGTGGTTTAAGGACAGCAAAAAAGCAAAATAAGACCAAGTAACAGCAAGAAAACAATCCAAGAATTACAGCAGCAGACAAGTAAGTGATTGTGATTCTTTTAAACGGTGATGTATGATCAGATGAAGTGGAATGCAGTAAGTTTGGAAATATGATTAACATGTTAATAAAGTGTCTGAAATGTATGAGCGAGAAAGAGAAAAAGGTGGATTGTTACAGGGGGACAGCTGAGAGTATGGAGTTACAGAGAAAGTCCTTGTGACAGGTTTAGGATGTATATGGCTGTTTATTGTCTCCTCCACATACAAAGGCAGGAGATGAGACTATCAAACTATTGAACTTGGAGTTGTCAGTAATGTTGGAGGAGAAATTAATAAAGGAAGTAAAATGGGAAAGAAAATAAGGGGTTGTATGTTTGCCTGGTCAGAGGGATGTTTGCCTGGTCAGAGGGATGTTTGCCTGGTCAGGGGGATGTTTGCCTGGTCAGGGGAATGTTTGCCTGGTCAGGGGGATGTTTGTCTGGTCAGGGGGATGTTTGTCTGGTCAGGGGGATGTTTGTCTGGTCAGAGGGATGTTTGTCTGGTCAGGGGGATGTTTGCCTGGTCAGGGGGATGGTTGCCTGGTCAGGGGGATGTTTGTCTGGTCAGGGGGATGTTTGTCTGGTCAGGGGGATGTTTGTCTGGTCAGAGGGATGCTTGCTTCACGTTGGGGAAGAGGGAAAGGACTGAATGATCCGGCACCTGTCCTATCCACAGGATGGTCAGCTAGTGCCGCCATAGGGAAAGAGCTGACCTAGTGTCACTATCAATCATCTGAGTCTGCAGTACAACTGATTAGGGGTCCAGCAGGGGGGCGCTGATGACACAGGTGGACCTTGGGGCGGTTTTCCGGTTGCCGACGCTGCACCTAGAGGGTTTTCTTCATGTAATTATCCTCCTCACATTGCAGACTTGTGAACTTTATAAATTTTCTTCATTTGCTTATTTTCTTCCTTCTCTCCCAAACACGTTGCTGAAGTGCTGTCTCACCCCCACTGCCCCCATCCAGAAGCTTCTTGTAGCTGCTGTTCAGCGAGATTTGTCCTCTATATACCAGCAGTCTGTGTATGGGCCTGTCCCTGTCTGATCCTCTCTGCTCTCCACCCCTGCACTCAGACATAGGAAACCCTGTACTCGGATTACTTCACATCTTGGTGAACAACAGCTGAAAGGACCCTATAAAGGAGCCTGTACCAGGCAGGTGACAGCGGTGCAGCATTGTGCTTGTGGGGGCAATCGGGCGGTGGAGTCAGAAATTGGGGAATACTTGGGTGCTCTCTGGACGGACAATATTAGTGCTGCAGTAATTTCCCACAAGTTTTTGCACACAGCGGCCACTAATATAGAATAAAGTAAAACAATTGTGCTCTGTAAATAATGACTGTGCTTTGCTACAAATGCTTCATGTTCGCAGGTGGTTTTTTTTTCTTTAATAAATTTTATTTAGTTTATAATTGATTTTTTCTCTTTCTGCTAGATATCAGCACATGATAGAGGCCGTACGGGACTGGTATAAGAAGTTCTTGGCTGAGAAGGAAAGAAGCTTCATTCCTCCATGAGCTGCAGTTCTTTGTGTCCAGTCGGGAGCTCTATTAGTAAGTAGATTTTATCACCGGCGCAGACATTTCCGGGAAGGTTCCAATTGGCCGAATACAAGACGTTCATTAAACTCTTCATTTGAAATAAACGTCTGGTTATCATCCACAATACTTAATACCGATCACTTGTCACAAATTTGTATATTTTTTACCTGTTATAAAATGCTGCTCATCCCTTGAATCTTTTCTTTTTTTTTTGTCATTTTAGACAAAACATTACATATTTCTGACAAGTCCCAGGTCTTTTCACACCACTCGTTTTGCAGATTCTTTAATACTACAGCACTTACGTTATTGGGGTCATTTTTGTGCAGTTTGCAGTTACATGATTTTTTATACATGTTTTTTTTTTAGGTTTGTCTTGTTATTACATCACATTCATCTTTTTCCTCTCTTGCTTTCCTGGACTGAAGGAAACATATCTCCAAGTCATTCTGAGCTGCTGGCAGGAGAGATGGACCCTCAGGAGCCTCCTAGTCTTCAGAATCCACATGAAGGAGAAGTCCAAGAACAAGAAAGGCCTCCGACAGCAGAGCAACCTGTCCGCCAAAAAGTCCCAGAAGAAGAAGCGATGGTCCCGCAGCTCATCTGTGTTTTTCCTAAATGTGGTTTATACTTTTACTGATTGTAATTTTCTTGGTCGATACCAGATAAAGTTTTGGATGACAACTGTCTGGACTTGTGTCTTATTTTACATTTCTCCTTTTTTCTTCTTGCTTCCCCTCCAGTGAGATCTGGCTTAGGTGATAAAAGCCTTTCTCTATCCGGCATTTTTTCAGCAGGCTGGAGAAAGACTTTCTGGATGATAACTTGCCTTAGTCTCAGATGCCCATACACTAGTTAGCTTTAGACCGGACGCTTGTCCACACAACACATCCCGACTCCCCCATATACATGAATGTGGTTATATGTGTGGGGGAGATGGCCCCATACACAGCACATGGTCGGCTGCTCCAGCAAAAATCCTTGGGTTTGACCTACCTTCCTGTAATATATATGGGGGGCCATTAGTTGGATGTTTGCAGGACCCCTCTTTGTCCGACAGCTTCCCTCCCCCACACATAGCAAGCAGTGTACAGACAAGCTCCCTTCCCGCACATACAGCATATATAGCATATAAAGAAAAAACCTAGAAGTCTGAACTGAAACATAAATTGATGTGCATGCAAAATGTTAATGCATGTTCACACAAGGCCACTAGACAAAGAAAAACCAAAGACAAGCAAAATACCCAAGTAACCGGAAGTGAATGGGTAAATCGCAAAGTGCAAAAATAATAAATAATGAAGGGTATTTAGTTAACATAATTTTGATAAAAATAATGTAAAAGCTATCCCGCCACATCACGGCAACCCTTATGGGACAGTCCTAACACTAATATTAAAACCTTACCATTTGTCAAGTGACGTACATATGGATAAGGACAGAGAGACTGACCCCCTAGTAGAAGCATAGACCTGAGGCAGAATAAACATTTCAGCTCAGACAAAGGGTGGCCACACCCTAATATGTACTAAAGCACACTACAAAGAAAAAATCTAGAAGTCTGAACTGAAACATAAACTGCATGCAAAATGTAAATGCATGTTCACACAAAGCCACTAGACAAAGAAAAACCAAAGGGAAGCAAAATAACCAAGTAACTGGAAGTAAATGGGTAAATCGCAAAGTGCAAAAATAATAAATAATGAAGGGTATTTAGTAGTGAAGAGCGAGCACTAAAATGCTCGGGTGCTCGAAGCTCGGGCCGAGCTCGCCATGATACTCGGTTGCTCGACCTGAGCCACGAGCCCAATGTTAGTCTATGGGAGACCCGAGCATTTTTGCGGCGGCATCCCCGGCTGTCTTTTAAAAGCCTAACAAGTGCCCAAAACGATAGTGACAGTGCTCAAATGACATGGGGACAGCATGGGGATCGCCCCAGGAAGCATTTCTGCCCCCCAGGTCACTGCTGTCAACAACGTGGTCAGAGGTATTAAGCCACTTTTAAGGGCTCACAATAAAACGTTCAAAAACTAAACTGAAACTGCTTTCCTGTGAAATATGTTAAGGAAGTTCCTTTCCAGAGTAAAGACTTGTGTATAAGGTAAAATAAATAACCAAAAAAAAAAATACTCCTCCACACCTTGGGCTATGTTCACAAGTAGCATTTTTAATGCGTTTTTGCACTTTTGTATTGCTTCAACCGTGACAAATGCATTCACCGGGAAATGTCATTTTAACATTTTACAACCTTATCTGGCCATGTGCTGTGTGACACATGCATACAGTGCTGAAAAGACATGGGGACAGCATGGGAAAGACCCCTGGAAGCATCTCTGACTCCCCAGTCACTGCCTAAAAGTGTGCTCATCAGAAGTCATCCTTGCCGCATCAGAAGATGCAGACTTGCAACTATCCCCGTGCAAGTTCTTGTCCCAGGGCAGAGTTCAATTGTACCTCCCCCATTCCTTGCAATGCAAGAGCAAAAATGCAGCCAACCACCCACCCACCCCCAGGCTGCAATACCATACTGCTTGCTTGCACTTGAACTTGGGCCTTTTAGGCATGTGGAGGCGGAATCTGGCCACCATGTCATGGCAGCGTTGGCGGCCTGGTATCCATACTCAGTCCCCAGCCGCCCGGCGGCGGGGTGCCACACTCGGTCCCCAACCGCCAGGGGGCGGCCAGGTGTCCATACTCAGTCCCCAGCCGCCTGGGGGCAGCCGGGTGTCCATAAACGGTCCCCAGCCGCCCCTATTTCTCCTTGGAACATCCAAGGAGAGACATCGAGGGCCTCAGACTTCGCTGCATTGATTTTAAAATTTGACCATGTAACAAAGTGATCTATTTCAGCCATAACAGCATGGATGGATATATGTGATTGAGTGATATATACTAGGACATCATCAGCAAATAGAGAGCACTTGTACTCGGTGCCTCCCACCTCAATCCACCTAATATTGGGGTTATGGCGAATTGATGAGAGCAGGTGCTCCGTCACTAGGATGTATAAGAGAGGGGACAGAGAACATCCCTGCCTTGTCCCATTGGTGATTGTGAAAGGTGATGAAAATGTTCTGACGCGCCCCCTGGGCCTTGGGACACCCGGAGCCGGACCCTTTTTGGTGGATGCTGGTGGTTGTAGTCTCCGTGGCGGCAACCCGGTTCCGTGGCTCAGGGCGGTCAAACCAGTGGCGGAACTATTTATGTGGTTTTGATGTTTAAATATCCGACTACGCCACCCGTGGATTGCGGTCAGAGTGAACCGCCGCTCCAGGGCAGACCGCTGAGGCTGGTGTTGTGGGTGCAGCAGAGCGTAGCATAACTCCCCACGGGAGGAGTATAGCCTCAGGGCAGTGTATGCGGAGGATGGGGGTGATGGTGCAGGGCAGCAGCAGTAATGACACGGAGTCAGTGATGCAGTCCAGGGCCTTTACTCACAGTTCTTATTATCCAGACCACGTCTGCAGGTAACGGCTGCCCACGTCGTACTGTGCTCACCAGGTGAGGGGCTCAGACAACTCCCAGATAACTTTGGAGCGCTTCACAGGACCCCCTTTGTGTGTCCTTTGTCTGGCCTTTCTTACCAACCCTTCTGTCCGGCTGCCTCGGGCCTCCTCTTGGTAAACTTGGCGCCAGTTTCCCTGACCCTATGTGGTGCCTTCCTAGCGGGTGTAGCGAGGGGCTGCGCCACATAAAATGTCACAGCCTCCTGTTTCTAGCTGAGGGTCGTTTCCTGCCTCCACTAGTTTCGGGGACCGGTCTCCCCCTTTGGCCTGACCCCTCCACGCAGGTGGATTCTGGCGTGCGGTGGCGACTCGCCCGTCCGCACCCCTGAGATCCCTTCGTTCCTCGTTCCTGGAGCCTTCTCCGCTCCTCTTCCTTCCTTCTCCCTCTTCCAGGCCTGGGCCTCTGTTACTAGGCCCGCCTCCGGAGCAGAGCTCATGCAGAGCCCCTGCTCCCTGCCACTTCTGCTCAGACTTCTCTGCACTGAACTAAGATGGTGCCCACCTTTTATACTCCCTTCTCAATGCACCCAGGAACTGCTTCCTCCCTGCTCCTGCACTACAGGGTTCCCCTTCCTCAGTGTTCCCTCCCCCCACTCCAGCCAGGGACAGGGACTGTCGTGCCCATCTCAGGGGCATATTGGTCGCCCTGCCCCACGGCAATGTGGTGTAATGCATGCAGGTGTCGGGTCCTGATCCACACTACATCCTTACCTGAGAGTGAGATATCACACCTCTGGGTGAGGTGCAATACCTCTGTAGCAACCGAGCCCTCAGGGTGCTACAGTTCCATTTATCTTCAGCCTAGGTGACGTATTGCGATACAGGGCCGTGATTTTGGCTATAAAAGGGTCCCCTAGACCCCTACCCCAAGCTTTTTAAGAGAATCATATATGGCGTGCCAGGAGACTCTATGGAATGCTTTCTCAGCATCCAACGAGAGTATCTAATTACAAATTTTTAACTGCATCTAGCCCAGGAAATACTTTGTGCCTAGTAGCAGGGTCTGCTAGTCAGCGGATTATCCCGGCTGTTAAGCAAGCTACACCACCTGTAGTTTGGACACTTCATTTTTTCAAAGGAAATGCTTCGGGACCACGGGATACTCAGTGAAGAGCATCAGGAGGCACCCCAAGGCATAGGGGCTGGGACTGGCAGTAGGATGCCTTGCGGTGGACAGCCGAGCTCGATCCTTATAAAAGCTTTTTAACTGCAGCAGCTTTAGTGGACGCTACTGGAGCTGGAATTACGCGGCTGCTGGCATGAGACTTGCCCTCCAATAGATCCTTGTAAATGGATTTAAAGTGTATTCATTCAAATTAGAGAGACAATTTAAATTAAAAAGCTTAGAGCTGCCTCCACCACAGGGGGGCTCGCTCGACCCACCAGCGGACAGGCACCAGTATTGGGAGAGGGGGGCTGGCCATCAGGGTTCACCGCGGCTCTGGCACAAACCCGGCGACACGGAGGTGGCACGGGCAGGAGCGGACTGGCCGTGTCGGCTTCTCACTTTTTGGATTTTAGAAGGGCATGACATGCCTATATCTGTGTCTCCCCCTCCTTTTACTCCTCCACCTCTTTTATTTTCGCATGACTATATGTACTTGTCACTTTTCCATGTGTTAGTTATGTCTTCTGAGCAGTTTGTCAGCTTTTGGACACCTTTGAAGGTGTTTTCTATGTGTTTCTATGTGTTTTTGTTTGCCTGCCATTGGTTTTAACGGTGTTCGAAGGTGTTCGACGAACAGTTCGACGAACAGTTCGGCGAACACACGGGTGTTCGACGAACCGAACCGAACTCGAACACTACGGGGGTGGCTCAACACTAGTAAGGAGCCAATCACACTGCACGGCTTCTACTTCCTGCTCTAAGCCCCGCCCACCTGCCTTCCCTTGAGATCTCCATGACAACCCTTGTGTGACTACAGTGACAGGCCACGCCCCCGAGGATTCTGATCAGTGCGGATGTCTCCATATTGCTGAGGACTGTGAGCGGCTGATGGGCGGAGCCAGCAGCGATGTGAGGGGCGGAGCCAGCAGCGATATGAGGGGCGGAGCACCAGCAGCGACATGAGGGGCGGAGCCAGCAGCGATATGAGGGGCGGAGCCAGCAGCGATATGAGGGGCGGAGCCAACAGCGACACGAGGGGCGGAGCCAGCAGCGATATGAGAGGCGGAGCCAGCAGCGATGTGAGGGGCAGAGCCAGCAGCGATATGAGGGGCTGAGCCAACAGCGACACGAGGGGCGGAGCCAGCAGCGATGTGAGGGGCAGAGCCAGCAGCGACATGAGGGGCGGAGCCAGCAGCGATATGAGGGGCGCTCACAGCACTGACAGGAGCAGGTGTGTGTGCAGCCCGTTCCTCTGCTGTGGGTGTTGTGGTGTGTGAGCTTCGCCGTGTATATATTATATATATATATATATATATATATATATATATATATATATATATATATATACAGTTGAAATCAGAAGTTTCCATACACTGTATAAATAGACACATCTGCATGTTTTTCTCATTTTAGGTCAATTAGGATTACCATAATTTTTAATATTTTCCAAATGCCAGAATAATGAGTGTCTCTTGTAAGGGGCATTAAAAGCGTCTTGCTATACCACTCTGACCTCCGCGTCTCTTCTGAGGGCCATTAAAAGAGTCTTGTTATACCACTCTGACCTCCACATCTCTTGTAAGGGGCATTAAAACCGTCTTGTTATACCACTCTGACCTCCACGTGTCTTGTAAGGGGCATTAAAACCATCTTGTTATACCACTCTGACCTCCACGTCTCTTCTGAGGGGCATTAAAAGCGTCTTGTTATACCACTCTGACCTCCAGTTGTCTTGTGAGGGGCATTAAAAGCGTCTTGTTATACCACTCTGACCTCCACGTGTCTTGTAAGGGGCATTAAAAGCGTTTTGTTATACCACTCTGTCATCCACGTCTCTTCTGAGGGGCATTAAAAGCGTCTTGTTAAGCTACTGGGACCTCCACGACTCTTCGAACGGGCATTGCATTTCCTCATAATTTTTGGAAGCTTTTGCTTGGAAGGCATAAGCAAATACTATGGGAGACCCACTCCCCAATAATGGGAATAATGTTTTTAAGATGCTGTACTGTATGGCTCTTGTAAGGGGCATTAAAACCATCTTGTTAAGCTACTGTGACCTCCACGTCTCTTCAAAGGGGCATTAAAAGCTTCTTCTTAAGCCACTCTGAACTCCACAGCTCTTCCAAGGGGCATTGAAATGTTGTTTTTAATTACCTTACCTCTAATCTCCACGACTCTTCCAACGGGCATTGCATTTCCTCCTAATTTTAGTCAGCTTTTGCTTTTCAATGCAAAGGTGAAAACTAAGGGAAACACACTCCCCAATAATGGGTAGAAGGTTTTTAGTACGCTGTAATCCACGTCTGTTTCAAGGGGCATTGCAGTTCCTCATAATTTTTGGAAAGCCTTCCATTCACTGCTTAGGCCAACAGTGTACAGGAGACCCAGTTGCTATAAATGGAAAAACGGTTTAGTTAAGGCCCTCTGATCTCCATGTCATTTCCAAGGGGCATTGCAGTTCCTCATAATTTTGGAAAGCCTTCCATTCACTGCTTAGGCCAACAGTGCACAGGAGACCCAGTTGCTATAAATGGAAAAAAAGGTTTAGTTAAGGCCCTCTGACCTCCATGTCATTTCCAAGGGGCATTGGAGTGCCTCAAAAGTTTTGGTAGGCATTGCACTCACTGTATGCCCTATAACTGTGTAGCCGAACCGCTCTTTTTATTACAGAAACATATCCTACAAGACATATGTGGTTGACTGGCCTGATATTGATGTGAATGGTCCCTGTTCCTCCTGCTCTTTCTCCTTTGCCACTACCTCATCCATCATTTATCACTTGAAGCTTTGTTTTAACGAGAGTCATAGAACTTGGATAGTAGCAGGAAAACATTCAGCAATCCTCACAGGAGGTAGGATATGCACCAAAACGCTGACCACCTCAGGCCTAGCCGCTACTACATACATGCGCTTGCATTCCTTGAAAACAAAGCAGATGCTAACTTCTATCATCCTCATCATGCTCCTCACCTTGGCACTCTCAACTCCCCTGATAGAGAAGCCGGGGCCCACCGGAGAAGTCGGGTTCTCTGGTGGGCTCGTCCAATGCTGCCCTAAAGCAGGCCAGTCTAAGAAAAGTGTGTGGGGATGTTCCGCGGTGAAATCGGGGCGGCTGGGGACCGTTTATGGACACCTGGCCGCGGGGCGGCTGGGGACCGAGTGTGGACACCCAGCCGCCCCCTGGCGACTGGGGACCATGCGTGGACACCCAGCCGCCGGGCGGCTGGGGACTGAGTATGGATACCTCGCTGCCGCAGCAGCCATGAGGTAGTGGCCAGCTTCGGCCTCCACATGCCTAAAAGGCCCAATTTCAAGTGCACGCAAGCTAGCAGTATGGTATTGCAGCCTGGGGGTGGGTTGGTGGCAGGTTGCACACTTATGCTTGCATTCCAACAAAACAATGCAGATGCTAACTTCTATCATCATCATGCTCCTCACCTTGACACTCTCACCTCCCCTGATGGAGTCAGGTTCTCTAGTGGGCTCGTCCAATGCTGCCCTAAAGCAGGCCAGTCTAAGAAAAGTGTGTGGGGATGTTCCGCGGAGAAATCGGGGTGGCTGGGGACTGTCTATGGACACCCCGCTGCCCCCAGGCGGCTGGGGACCAGGTGTGGACACCCAGCCGCGGGGCGGCTGGGGACCGAGTGTGGACACCCGGCCGCCGGGCGGCTGGGGACTGAGTATGGATACCTCGCTGCCGAAGCAGCCATGAGGTAGTGGCCAGCTTCGGCCTCCTCAAAACTAAAAGGCCCCATTTCAAGTGCAAGCTAGCAGTATGGTATTGCAGCCTGGGGGTGGGTGGTTGGCTGCATATTTGCGCTTGCATTGCAAGGAATGGGGGAGGTACAATTGAACACTGCCCTGGGACAAGGACTTGCACGGGGATAGTTGCAAGTCTGCATCTTCTGATGCGGCAAGGATCACATCTGATGGGCACACTTTTAGGCAGTGACCTGGGAGTCAGAGATGCTTCCCCATGCTGTTCCCATGTCTTTTCAGCACTGTATGCATGTGTCACACAGCACATGGCCAGATAAGGTTGTAAAATGTTAAAATGACATTTCCCGGTGAATGCATTTGTCACAGTTGAAAGCAATACAAAAGTGCAAAAACGCATAAAAAATGCTACTTGTGAACATAGCCCAAGGTGTGGAGGAGTATTTTTGTTTTTGGTTATTTATTTTACCTTATACACAAGTCTTTACCCTGGAAAAGAAATTCCTTAACATATTTCACAGGAAAAAAGTTTCACTTTCGTTTTTGAACGTTTTCTTATGAGCCTGTAAAAGTGGCTTAATACCTCTGACCACGTTGTTGACAACAGTGACCTGGGGGTCATAAATGCTTCCTGGGGCGATCCCCATGCTGTCCCCATGTCATCTGAGCACTGTCACTATCGTTTTGGGCACTTTTTAGGCTTTCTAAAGACTGCCGGGGGTGCCGCCGCAAAAATGCTCGGGTCTCCCATAGACTAACATGGGCTCGGTGCCCGGGTCGAGCACCCGAGTATCACGGCGAGCTCGGGCCGAGCTTCGAGCACCCGAGCATTTTAGTGCTCGCTCAACACTATTTATAACGGGGGCACAAGCTAGTGACTGATTTATATTCTCAGTGGAGCAGACTTCATTGCGGTGAATGATATACTCATGGGCATAGTGTGGCACATATTTGCATTTGGTGGCACAGTGGGCGGCATTATTTATTTAAGTCGCTTATATTTGTAACATTTTTGTTTTTCAGGAGTGCGGTGATCTGCTGAAAAGTGCGGAGCAGCCGAAACCTGGACAGCAAACTGCAAAGACGAATCATGGCGGGAAGTCGTCACGAAAGACTGGACTAGGTAAAGAAGAGAAGAAAGAGAGCGACTGCAGTGTATAAACTGGAGGGTTAGGTGGGGCCCATTATATTATAATAAATCTATGTGGGGCCCATTATATTAAAGTAAAAGCTATGTGGGGCCCATTATATTAAAGGGATAGCTATGTGGGGCCCATTATATTAAAGGGAAAGCTATGTGCGGCCCATTATATTAAAGAGAAAGCTATGTGGGGCCCATTATATTAAAGAGAAAGCTATGTGGGGCCCATTATATTAAAGGGAAAGCTATGTGGGGCCCATTATATAATAATAAAATCTATGTGGTGCCCATTATATTAAAGGGAAAGCTATGTGGGGCCCATTATATTAAAGAGAAAGCTATGTGGGGCCCATTATATTAAAGAGAAAGCTATGTGGGGCCAATTATATTAAAGGGAAAGCTATGTGGGGCCCATTATATTAAAGAGAAAGCTATGTGGGCCCATTATATTAAAGGGAAAGCTATGTGGGGCCCATTATATTAAAGAGAAAGCTATGTGGGGCCAATTATATTAAAGGGAAAGCTATGTGGGGCCCATTATATTAAAGAGAAAGCTATGTGGGCCCATTATATTAAAGGGAAAGCTATGTGGGGCCCATTATATTAAAGAGAAAGCTATGTGGGGCCAATTATATTAAAGGGAAAGCTATGTGGGGCCCATTATATTAAAGAGAAAGCTATGTGGGCCCATTATATTAAAGGGAAAGCTATGTGGGGCCCATTATATTAAAGAGAAAGCTATGTGGGGCCTATTATATTAAAGGGAAAGCTATGTGGGGCCCATTATATTAAAGGGAAAGCTATGTGGGGCCCGTTATCTTAAAGGGACATCTACGTAGGGCCCATTATATTAAATGGATGGCTATGTGGGGCCCATTATATTAAAGAGAGAGCTACGTATGGCCCATTATAATAAATGTATGACTATATGGGGCCCATTATATTAAATGGATGACTATGTGTGTTCCATTATATTTAATGGAAGGCTATGCGGGGCCCATTTAATTATGATAAATTCTATGTGGGGCACATGATATTAAATGGAAGGCTATGTGGAGCCCATTATATTTAATAGAGGGCTATGTGGGGACCAATACATTAAAAAGAAAGCTATATTGGGGCCCACTATGTTATCTGGAAGGTTTTGTGGGGCCCTCTGTATTAAATTGAGGGCTATGTGAGGCCTATTAAATTAAATGGAAAGCGTTGCGGGGCCCATAATATTATATGGAGGGCTATGTGAGGCGCATTTATCAAATAAAGGGCTATGTAGCACCAATTATATTAAATGGAAGCCTATGTTTTGTCCATTATATTAAATAGAGATGTATCTTGCCTCCATTATAATAAATGGAAGGCAATGTGGGGACCATTATATTAAATGGAGGGTTATGTGGGGCCCATTATATTAAATGGAAGCCTATATGGAGCCCAGTAAATTAAATGTAAAGCTATGTGGGGCCCAATATTTTAAATGGAAGGTTAAGTGGGGCCAATTGTATTAAATAGAGGGCTATGTGGTGCCCAATATAAAACATGGAAGGCTTTTTGGTGCCCATTATATTAAATAGAGGGATATTTTGGCCCCATTTTATTAAATGGAAGGCTATGTCAGGTCCAATATATTAAATGGAGTCCAGTGCGGCCTATTATATTAAATTGAAGGTTATATGGGGTTCAATAAATTAAATGAAAAGCTATGTGGAGCCCAATAAATTAAATTATAGTACATGGAAGGCAATGTGCGGCTCATTATACTATATAGAGGGCTATGTGGGGGCCATTATACTTTATAGAATTCTATGTGGGGGTCGATTATACTTTTGCCAATGGCAAATTGTGTGTTCCGGTGGCACTCCAAAGGTAAAGGGTGTGCTCCGGTGGCACTCCAACGTCATAGGGTGTGCTCTGGTGGCACACCAATGGCAAAAAGGCCAAAGAGTAGACCCTGGTGGCAGACTGAGCAGCCCTAGAATGCGCCCCAGTGGTAAGCAATAGGGGCCAAAGAATGCACCCTGGTGGCAGGCTAAAAAGCCCTAGAGTGCGCCCCAGTGGTAAGCAATAAGGCCAAAAAGTGCACTCCGGTAGCAGGCTAAAAAAGCCTAAGAGTGCCCCGGTGGTAAGCAAAATGGTCAGAGTGTACCCCGGTCGCAGTTAAAAAGCCCAAGATGGGTGCCCCGGTGGTAAGCTAAAAGGCCAAAGAGTGCACCCCGGTGGAAGCTAAAAACTCAAGATGGGTGCCCCAGTGGTAAGCAAAAAAGGTCACATATTGGGCCCCTCTGGTAGGCCTACGGGAAATAGAGTTCTCCGATGGCACGCCAACGGTAAAGGGTGTGCCCGATGGTACTCCAATGGTAAAGAGTGTGCTTCAGTGGCATGCCAGTGGCAAAAAGTGTACTCCGGTGGCATGCTAATGGTGAAAGGTGTGCTCTGTTGGCACCCCAACTGTAAAGAGTGTGTTCCAGTGGCACCCCAACAGCCAATGGTGTACTACGGTGGCAAACCATCGGGAAATGGTGTGATATGTAAGGCTCATGATAACAAAAGGGAGGGCTATGTGGGACCCATTATTTTATATGGAAAGCAAGGTGGGGCCCATTATATTAATTAGGGGCTTATGTGGGGCTCTTTATATTAAATAAAAACATATGTGGGCCCCATTAAATTAAATGGAAGGCTATGTGGACCCCATTAAATTAAATGGAAGGCTATGTGGACCCCATTAAATTAAATGGAAGGCTATGTGGGGCCCATTATATTAAATGGAAGGCTATGTGGGGCCCATTATATTAAATGGAAGCCTATATGGGGCCCAATAAATTAAATGAAAAGCTACAGTATGTACAGCAATAATAAAAATGGTAATAATACAGGGTGGGCTATTTATATGGATACACCTAAATTAAATGGGAATGGTTGGTGATGTCAACTTCCTGTTTATGACACATTAGTATATGGGAGGGGGAAACTTTTCCAGATGGGTGGTGACTATGGCGGCCATTTTGAAGTCGGCCATTTTGGATCTAACTTTATTTTTTTCAATGGGAAGAGGGTCATGTGACACATCAAACTCATTGAGAATTTCATCTGAAAATACAATGGCGTGCTCGGTTTTAACATAACTTTATTCTTTCATGAATTTTTTACAAGTTTATGACCACTTATAAAATGTGTTCAAAGTACTGCCCATTGTGTTTGATTGTCAATGCAACCCTCTTCTCCCACTCTTGACACACTGATAGCAACACCGCAGAAGAAATGCTAGCACAGGCTTTCAGTATCCGTTGTTTCAGATGCTGAAAGGTTATATGGGGCCTATTAAAATAAATGGAAGACTATGCAGGACCTCTTGTAATAACTAGAAGGCAATTTGTGGCCCATTATATTAAACTAGATGGTGGCCCGATTCTAACTCATCGGTTATTCTAGAATATGTATGCGGCCGGCCGCGACCAATCAGCGAACCGTGTTAGTGAGGACCGGAGAGCATGTTTAAATTTGGCGCCAAAACCGGTGATTGGTCACGGACGGCGGCCGCGACCAATCAGCGAATCGTATTAGTGAGAACCGGGGAGCGGGTACTTCCACTGTGAGCAGCCGGGAGATGACCGGCTGCTCGCAGCAGAAGTATCCCAACCGGCGGCGCCGCTCCCCGGTCCTCCCTTCACACTTGCCGTCGGGAGATAAGCGGCCCTAGCCACTGATCTAGCGACGGTAGCCGCATGGAGGTCAGCGGCGCCGCCGGTCGGGGTACTTCTGCTGCGAGCAGCTGGGAGATGACTGGCTGCATCGCCACTGACCTCTGTGCAGAGCGGTGTTTAAATTTGGAGCCAATATCGCTGATTGGTCGCGGCCGCCGAATCGTATTAGTGAGGACAGGGGAGCGGCGCTGCCTGTGCGGGTACTTCCGCTGCGAGCAGCCGGGAGATGACCGGCTGCTCGCAGCAGAAGTATCCCGACCGGTGGCGCCGCTCCCCGATCCTCCCTTCACACTTGTCGTCGGAAGATCAGCAGCCCTAACCGCTGATTTCCCGATGGTAGCCGCATGGAGGTCAGCGGCGCCGCCGGTCGGGGTACTTCTGCTGCGAGCCGGAAGTTGACCGCTAGCGCCGGTCATCTCCCGGCTGCATCGCCGCTGACCTCCGTGCGGCAGATGAGCCGCTAATGGCCGCCATCTTTTTCTGAAATCCCACGTCGCTGATTGACCACGGTCGGACCAATCAGCGACGCAGGACTTCCTGGACAGAAGGACAGACAGACAGACATGATAAGACGATTATATATATTAAATGTAAGGTGATGTGGGGCCCAATATATTCAATGAAAAACTATATGGGCCCATTATATAAAAGAAAAAGCTAAGTGTGGCCCATTTTATTAAATGGATGATGGTGTGCTCCGGTGGCAAGCCAGCGGGAAAGTGGTGTGCTCCGGTGGCAAGCCAACGGGAAAGTGGCGTGCTTCGGTGGCAAGCCAACGGGAAAGTGGCGTGCTCCGGTGGCAAGCCAACGGGAAAGTGGCGTGCTTCGGTGGCAAGCCAACGGTAAAGTGGCGTGCTCCGGTGGCAAGCCAACGGGAAAGTGGCGTGCTCCGGTGGCAAGCCAACGGGAAAGTGGCGTGCTCCGGTGGCAAGCCAACGGGGAAGTGGCGTGCTCCGGTGGCAAGCCAACGGGAAAGTGGCGTGCTCCGGTGGCAAGCCAACGGGAAAGTGGCGTGCTCCGGTGGCAAGCCAACGGGAAAGTGGCGTGCTCCGGTGGCAAGCCAACGGGAAAGTGGCGTGCTCCGGTGGCAAGCCAACGGGACTGTGGCGTGCTCCGGTGGCAAGCCAACGGGACAGTGGCGTGCTCCGGTGACAAGCCAGCGGGAAAGTGGCGTGCTCCGGTGGCAAGCCAACGGGACTGTGGCGTGCTCCGGTGGCAAGCCAACGGGACTGTGGCGTGCTCCGGTGGCAAGCCAACGGGAAAGTGGCGTGCTCCGGTGGCAAGCCAACGGGAAAGTGGCGTGCTCCGGTGGCAAGCCAACGGGGAAGTGGCGTGCTCCGGTGGCAAGCCAACGGGGAAGTGGCGTGCTCCGGTGGCAAGCCAACGGGAAAGTGGCGTGCTCCGGTGGCAAGCCATCGGGAAAGTGGCGTGCTCCGTGGCAAGCCAACGGGAAAGTGGTGTGCTCCGGTGGCAAGCCAACGGGGAAGTGGCGTGCTCCGGTGGCAAACCAACTGGGAAGTGGCGTGCTCCGGTGGCAAGCCAACGGGAAAGTGGCATGCTCCGGTGGCAAGCCAACGGGAAAGTGGCGTGCTCCGGTGGCAAGCCAACGGGAAAGTGTAGTGCTCCGGTGGCAAGCCAACGGGAAAGTGGCGTGCTCCGGTGGCAAGCCAACGGGAAAGTGGCGTGCTCCGGTGGCAAGCCAACGGGAAAGTGGCGTGCTCCGGTGGCAAGCCAACGGGACTGTGGCGTGCTCCGGTGGCAAGCCAACGGGACTGTGGCGTGCTCCGGTGGCAAGCCAAATGGAAAGTGGCGTGCTCCGGTGGCAAGCCAACGGGGAAGTGGCGTGCTCCGGTGGCAAGCCAACGGGGAAGTGGGGTGCTCCGGTGGCAAGCCAACGGGAAAGTGGCGTGCTCCGGTGGCAAGCCAACGGGAAAGTGGCGTGCTCCGGTGGCAAGCCAACGGGAAAGTGGCGTGCTCCGGTAGCAAGCCAACGGGAAAGTGGCGTGCTCCGGTGGCAAGCCAACGGGACTGTGGCGTGCTCCGGTGGCAAGCCAACGGGACTGTGGCGTGCTCCGGTGGCAAGCCAACGGGACTGTGGCGTGCTCCGGTGGCAAGCCAACGGGACTGTGGCGTGCTCCAGTGGCAAGCCAACGGGACTGTGGCGTGCTCCGGTGGCAAGCCAACGGGACTGTGGCGTGCTCCGGTGGCAAGCCAACGGGAGAGTGGCGTGCTCCGGTGGCAAGCCAACGGGAGAGTGGCGTGCTCCGGTGGCAAGCCAACGGGACTGTGGCGTGCTGCGGTGGCAAGCCAACGAGACTGTGGCGTGCTGCGGTGGCAAGCCAACGGGACTGTGGCGTGCTGCGGTGGCAAGCCAACGGGACTGTGGCGTGCTGCGGTGGCAAGCCAACGGGACTGTGGCGTGCTGCGGTGGCAAGCCAACGGGAAAGTGGCGTGCTCCGGTGGCAAGCCAACTGGGAAGTGGCGTGCTCCGGTGGCAAGCCAACTGGGAAGTGGCGTGCTCCGGTGGCAAGCCAACGGGAAAGTGGCGTGCTCCGGTGGCAAGCCAACGGGAAAGTGGCGTGCTCCGGTGGCAAGCCAACGGGAAAGTGGCGTGCTCCGGTGGCAAGCCAACGGGAAAGTGGCGTGCTCCGGTGGCAAGCCAACGGGAAAGTGGCGTGCTCCGGTGGCAAGCCAACGGGAAAGTGGCGTGCTCCGGTGGCAAGCCAACGGGAAAGTGGCGTGCTCCGGTGGCAAGCCAACGGGAAAGTGGCGTGCTCCGGTGGCAAGCCAACGGGAAAGTGGCGTGCTCCGGTGGCAAACCAACGGGAAAGTGGCGTGCTGCGGTGGCAAGCCAACGGGAAAGTGGCGTGCTGCGGTGGCAAGCCAACGGGAAAGTGGCGTGCTGCGGTGGCAAGCCAACGGGAAAGTGTAGTGCTCCGGTGGCAAGCCAACGGGAAAGTGGCGTGCTCCGGTGGCAAGCCAACGGGAAAGTGGCGTGCTCCGGTGGCAAGCCAACGGGAAAGTGGCGTGCTCCGGTGGCAAGGCAACGGGAAAGTGGCGTGCTCCGGTGGCCAGCCAACGGGAAAGTGGCGTTCTCCGGTGGCCAGCCAACGGGAAAGTGGCGTTCTCCGGTGGCCAGCCAACGGGAAAGTGGCGTTCTCCGGTGGCAAGCCAACGGGAAAGTGGCGTGCTCCGGTGGCAAGCCAACGGGAAAGTGGCGTGCTCCGGTGGCAAGCCAACGGGAAAGTGGCGTGCTCCGGTGGCAAGCCAACGGGAAAGTGGCGTGCTCCGGTGGCAAGCCAACGGGAAAGTGGCGTGCTCCGGTGGCAAGCCAACGGGAAAGTGGCGTGCTCCGGTGGCAAGCCAACGGGAAAGTGGCGTGCTCCGGTGGCAAGCCAACGGGAAAGAGGCGTGCTCCGGTGGCAAGCCAACGGGAAAGTGGCGTGCTCCGGTGGCAAGCCAACGGGAAAGTGGCGTGCTGCGGTGGCAAGCCAACGGGAAAGTGGCGTGCTCCGGTGGCAACCAAACGGGAATGTGGCGTGCTCCGGTGGCAAGCCAAACGGGGAAGTGGCGTGCTCCGGTGGCAAGCCAACGGGGAAGTGGCGTGCTCCGGTGGCAAGCCAACTGGGAAGTGGCGTGCTCCGGTGGCAAGCCAACGGGAAAGTAGCGTGCTCCGGTGGCATGCTAATGGTAAAGGTGTGCTCCAGTGGCATTCTAACGGTAAAGGTGTGCTCCGGTCACATGCTAATGGTAAAGGTGTGCTCCGGTGGCATGCTAACGGGAATAGGTTTGCCCGGTGGCATACTAACGGGAAAAGGTGTGCTACAGTGGCATGCTAGCGGGAAATAGTGTGCTTCGGGGGCATGATAATGAGAAAAGGGGTACTCCATTGGCACCACAATGGTAAAGGGACTTGGAAATGTCACATGTGAAGTCATACTCGCATAGTGTCTGTTGTTGCAGGGATCAAAAGAGCGACCCGGTGGAACAAGATGTGGACACTGTGCGGCAGATGGTGGTTTAAGGACAGCAAAAAAGCAAAATAAGACCAAGTAACAGCAAGAAAACAATCCAAGAATTACAGCAGCAGACAAGTAAGTGATTGTGATTCTTTTAAACGGTGATGTATGATCAGATGAAGTGGAATGCAGTAAGTTTGGAAATATGATTAACATGTTAATAAAGTGTCTGAAATGTATGAGCGAGAAAGAGAAAAAGGTGGATTGTTACAGGGGGACAGCTGAGAGTATGGAGTTACAGAGAAAGTCCTTGTGACAGGTTTAGGATGTATATGGCTGTTTATTGTCTCCTCCACATACAAAGGCAGGAGATGAGACTATCAAACTATTGAACTTGGAGTTGTCAGTAATGTTGGAGGAGAAATTAATAAAGGAAGTAAAATGGGAAAGAAAATAAGGGGTTGTATGTTTGCCTGGTCAGAGGGATGTTTGCCTGGTCAGGGGGATGTTTGCCTGGTCAGGGGAATGTTTGCCTGGTCAGGGGGATGTTTGTCTGGTCAGGGGGATGTTTGTCTGGTCAGGGGGATGTTTGTCTGGTCAGAGGGATGTTTGTTTGGTCAGGGGGATGTTTGCCTGGTCAGGGGGATGGTTGCCTGGTCAGGGGGATGTTTGTCTGGTCAGGGGGATGTTTGTCTGGTCAGGGGGATGTTTGTCTGGTCAGAGGGATGTTTGTCTGGTCAGGGGGATGTTTGTCTGGTCAGGGGGATATTTGTCTGGTCAGGGGGATGTTTGTCTGGTCAGAGGGATGTTTGTCTGGTCAGAGGGATGTTTGCTTCACGTTGGGGAAGAGGGAAAGGACTGAATGATCCGGCACCTGTCCTATCCACAGGATGGTCAGCTAGTGCCGCCATTGGGAAAGAGCTGACCTAGTGTCACTATCAATCATCAGAGTCTGCAGTACAACTGATTAGGGGTCCAGCAGGGGGGCGCTGATGACACAGGTGGACCTTGGGGCGGTTTTCCGGTTGCGGACGCTGCACCTTGAGGGTTTTCTTCATGTAATTATCCTCCTCACATTGCAGACTTGTGAACTTTATAAATATTCTTCATTTGCTTATTTTCTTACTTCTCTCCCAAACACGTTGCTGAAGTGCTGTCTCACCCCCACTGCCCCCATCCAGAAGCTTCTTGTAGCTGCTGTTCAGCGAGATTTGTCCTCTATATACCAGCAGTCTGTGTATGGGCCTGTCCCTGTCTGATCCTCTCTGCTCTCCACCCCTGCACTCAGACATAGGAAACCCTGTACTCGGATTACTTCACATCTTGGTGAACAACAGCTGAAAGGACCCTATAAAGGAGCCTGTACCAGGCAGGTGACAGCGGTGCAGCATTGTGCTTGTGGGGGCAATCGGGCGGTGGAGTCAGAAATTGGGGAATACTTGGGTGCTCTCTGGACGGACAATATTAGTGCTGCAGTAATTTCCCACAAGTTTTTGCACAGAGCGGCCACTAATATAGAATAAAGTAAAACAATTGTGCTCTGTAAATAATGGCTGTGCTTTGCTACAAATGCTTCATGTTCGCAGGTGGTTTTTTTTTCTTTAATAAATTTTATTTAGTTTATAATTGATTTTTTCTCTTTCTGCTAGATATCAGCACATGATAGAGGCCGTACGGGACTGGTATAAGAAGTTCTTGGCTGAGAAGGAAAGAAGCTTCATTCCTCCATGAGCTGCAGTTCTTTGTGTCCAGTCGGGAGCTCTATTAGTAAGTAGATTTTATCACCGGCGCAGACATTTCCGGGAAGGTTCCAATTGGCCGAATACAAGACGTTCATTAAACTCTTCATTTGAAATAAACGTCTGGTTATCATCCACAATACTTAATACCGATCACTTGTCACAAATTTGTATATTTTTTACCTGTTATAAAATGCTGCTCATCCCTTGAATCTTTTCTTTTTTTTTTGTCATTTTAGACAAAACATTACATATTTCTGACAAGTCCCAGGTCTTTTCACACCACTCGTTTTGCAGATTCTTTAATACTACAGCACTTACGTTATTGGGGTCATTTTTGTGCAGTTTGCAGTTACATGATTTTTTATACATGTTTTTTTTTTAGGTTTGTCTTGTTATTACATCACATTCATCTTTTTCCTCTCTTGCTTTCCTGGACTGAAGGAAACATATCTCCAAGTCATTCTGAGCTGCTGGCAGGAGAGATGGACCCTCAGGAGCCTCCTAGTCTTCAGAATCCACATGAAGGAGAAGTCCAAGAACAAGAAAGGCCTCCGACAGCAGAGCAACCTGTCCGCCAAAAAGTCCCAGAAGAAGAAGCGATGGTCCCGCAGCTCATCTGTGTTTTTCCTAAATGTGGTTTATACTTTTACTGATTGTAATTTTCTTGGTCGATACCAGATAAAGTTTTGGATGACAACTGTCTGGACTTGTGTCTTATTTTACATTTCTCCTTTTTTCTTCTTGCTTCCCCTCCAGTGAGATCTGGCTTAGGTGATAAAAGCCTTTCTCTATCCGGTATTTTTGCAGCAGGCTGGAGAAAGACTTTCTGGATGATAACTTGCCTTAGTCTCAGATGCCCATACACTAGTTAGCTTTAGACCGGACGCTTGTCCACACAACACATCCCGACTCCCCCATATACATGAATGTGGTTATATGTGTGGGGGAGATGGCCCCATACACAGCACATGGTCGGCTGCTCCAGCAAAAATCCTTGGGTTTGACCTACCTTCCTGTAATATATATGGGGGGCCATTAGTTGGATGTTTGCAGGACCCCTCTTTGTCCGACAGCTTCCCTCCCCCACACATAGCAAGCAGTGTACAGACAAGCTCCCTTCCCGCACATACAGCATATATAGCATATAAAGAAAAAACCTAGAAGTCTGAACTGAAACATAAATTGATGTGCATGCAAAATGTTAATGCATGTTCACACAAGGCCACTAGACAAAGAAAAACCAAAGACAAGCAAAATACCCAAGTAACCGGAAGTGAATGGGTAAATCGCAAAGTGCAAAAATAATAAATAATGAAGGGTATTTAGTTAACATAATTTTGATAAAAATAATGTAAAAGCTATCCCGCCACATCACGGCAACCCTTATGGGACAGTCCTAACACTAATATTAAAACCTTACCATTTGTCAAGTGACGTACATATGGATAAGGACAGAGAGACTGACCCCCTAGTAGAAGCATAGACCTGAGGCAGAATAAACATTTCAGCTCAGACAAAGGGTGGCCACACCCTAATATGTACTAAAGCACACTACAAAGAAAAAATCTAGAAGTCTGAACTGAAACATAAACTGCATGAAAAATGTAAATGCATGTTCACACAAAGCCACTAGACAAAGAAAAACCAAAGGGAAGCAAAATAACCAAGTAACTGGAAGTAAATGGGTAAATCGCAAAGTGCAAAAATAATAAATAATGAAGGGTATTTAGTAGTGAAGAGCGAGCACTAAAATGCTCGGGTGCTCGAAGCTCGGGCCGAGCTCGCCATGATACTCGGTTGCTCGACCTGAGCCACGAGCCCAATGTTAGTCTATGGGAGACCCGAGCATTTTTGCGGCGGCATCCCCGGCTGTCTTTTAAAAGCCTAACAAGTGCCCAAAACGATAGTGACAGTGCTCAAATGACATGGGGACAGCATGGGGATCGCCCCAGGAAGCATTTCTGCCCCCCAGGTCACTGCTGTCAACAACGTGGTCAGAGGTATTAAGCCACTTTTAAGGGCTCACAATAAAACGTTCAAAAACTAAACTGAAACTGCTTTCCTGTGAAATATGTTAAGGAAGTTCCTTTCCAGAGTAAAGACTTGTGTATAAGGTAAAATAAATAACCAAAAAAAAAAATACTCCTCCACACCTTGGGCTATGTTCACAAGTAGCATTTTTAATGCGTTTTTGCACTTTTGTATTGCTTCAACCGTGACAAATGCATTCACCGGGAAATGTCATTTTAACATTTTACAACCTTATCTGGCCATGTGCTGTGTGACACATGCATACAGTGCTGAAAAGACATGGGGACAGCATGGGAAAGACCCCTGGAAGCATCTCTGACTCCCCAGTCACTGCCTAAAAGTGTGCTCATCAGAAGTCATCCTTGCCGCATCAGAAGATGCAGACTTGCAACTATCCCCGTGCAAGTTCTTGTCCCAGGGCAGAGTTCAATTGTACCTCCCCCATTCCTTGCAATGCAAGAGCAAAAATGCAGCCAACCACCCACCCACCCCCAGGCTGCAATACCATACTGCTTGCTTGCACTTGAACTTGGGCCTTTTAGGCATGTGGAGGCGGAATCTGGCCACCATGTCATGGCAGCGTTGGCGGCCTGGTATCCATACTCAGTCCCCAGCCGCCCGGCGGCGGGGTGCCACACTCGGTCCCCAACCGCCAGGGGGCGGCCAGGTGTCCATACTCAGTCCCCAGCCGCCTGGGGGCAGCCGGGTGTCCATAAACGGTCCCCAGCCGCCCCTATTTCTCCTTGGAACATCCCCTCACACACTTTTCTTAGCCCGGCCTGCTTTAGGGCAGCATTGGACGAGCCCACCAGAGAACCAGACTCCTCCGGTGGGCCCTGGCTTCTCCATCAGGGGAGTTGAGAGTGCCAAGGTGAGGACCATGATGATGATGATACAAGTTAGCATCTGCTTTGTTTTCTTGGAATGCAAGCGTAAGTGTGCAGCCTGCCACCCACCCACCGCCAGGCTGCATTACCATACTGCTTGCTTGCTTGAACTTGAAATTGGGCCTTTTAAGGCACATGGAGGCGGAATCTGACCACCGAGTCATGGCAGCATTGGCTGCCTGGAATCCATACTCAGTCCCCAGCCGCCCGGCTGCCAGGTGTCCACACTCGGTCCCCAGCCGCCAGGGGGCGGCCGGGTGTCCATACTCGGTCCCCAGCCGCCCCGCGGCCGGGTGTTCACACACGGTCCCCAGCCCCCTGGGGGCAGCCGGGTGTCCATAAACGGTCCCCAGCCGCCCCTATTTCTCCTTGGAACATCCCCCCACACACTTTTCTTAGCCTGGCCTGCTTTAGGGCAGCATTGGACGAGCCCACCAGAGAACTAGACTCCTCCGGTGGGCCCTGGCTTCTCCATCAGGGGAGTTGAGAGTGCCAAGGTAAGGACCATGATGATGATGATACAAGTTAGCATCTGCTTTGTTTTCTTGGAATGCAAGCGTATGTATGTAGTAGCGGCTAGGCCTGAGGTGGTCAGCGTTTTGGCGCATATCCTACCTCCTCCGAGGATTGCTGGATGTTTTCCTGCTACTATCCCAGTTCTATGACTCCCATTAAAACAAAGCTTCAGGTGATGAATGATGGATGAGGTGGTGGCAAAGGAGAAAGAGCAGGAGGAACAGGGACCATTCACATCAATATCAGGCCAGTCAACCACATATGTCTTGTAGGATATGTTTCTGTAACAAAAGGAGCGGTTTGGCTACACAGTTATAGGGCATACAGTGAGTGCAATGCCTACCAAAAATTTTGAGGCACTCCAATGTACCTTGGAAATGACATGGAGGTCAGAGGGCCTTAACTAAACCGTTTTTTCCATTTATATCAACTGGGTCTCCTGTACACTGTTGGCCTAAACAGTGAATGGAAGGCTTTCCAAAAATTATGAGGAACTGCAATGCCCCTTGAAACAGACGTGGATTACAGCATACTAAAAACCTTCTACCCACTATTGGGGAGTGGGTCTCCCTTAGTTTTCGCCTTTGCATTGAAAAGCAAAAGCTGACTAAAATTAGGAGGAAATGCAATGTCCGTTGGAAGAGTCGTGGAGGTTAGAGGTAATTAAAAGCAACATTTCAATGCCCCTAGGAAGAGCTGTGGAGTTCAGAGTGGCTTAAGAAGACTGTTTTAATGTCCCTTTGAAGAGACGTGGAGGTCACAGTAGCTTAACAAGATGGTTTTAATTCCCCTCGGAAAAGACGTGGAGGTCCCAGTAGCTTAACCAGACGGTTTGAATGCCCCTCGGAAAAGGGGCTTTTAATGCCTCTTCCAAGAGCCATACAGTACAGCATAGTACAAACATTATTCCCATTATTGGGGAGTGTGTATCCCATAGTCATAGCTTATGCCTTCCAAGCAAAAGCTGCCAAAAATTAGGATGGAGAAACTTGCAATGCCCCTTACAAGAGCCATGCAGTACAGCATATTCCAAACATTATTCCCATTATTGGGGAGTGTGTCTCCCATAGTCTTTGCTTATGCCTTCCAAGCAAAAGCTGCCAAAAATTAGGACGAAGGAGCTTGCAATGCCCCTTACAAGAGCCATGCAGTACAGCATATTACAAACATTATTCCCATTATTGGGGAGTGGGTCTCCCATAGTCTTTGCTTATGCCTTCCAAGCAAAAGCTGCCAAAAATTAGGACAGAGGAACTTGCAGTGCCCCTTACAAGAGCCATGCAGTACAGCATATTACAAACATTATTCCCATTATTGGGGAGTGGGTCTCCCATAGTATTTGCTTATGCCTTCCAAGAAAAAGCAGCCAAAAATTAAGAGGAAATGCAATGCCCGTTCGAAGAGTCGTGGAGGTTAGAGTTAATTAAAAACAACAAATCAATGCCCCTTGGAAGAGTTGTGGAGTTCAGAGTGGTTTAACAAGACACTTTTAATGCCCCTCAAAAGAGATGTGGAGGTCTCAGTAGCTTAACAAGACAGTTTTAATGCCCCTCGGAAAAGTGGTGGAGGTCACAGTAGCTTAAGAAGACGCTTTTAATGCCCCTCAGAAGAAACGTGGAGATCCTAGTAGCTTAACAAGATGGTTTTAATGCCCCTTGGAAAAGTGGTGGAGATCGCAGTAGCTTAACAAGATGGTTTGAATGCCCCTTGGAAGAGACGTGGAGGTCACAGTAGCTTAACAAGACGGTTTGAATGCCCCTTGGAAGAGACGTGGAGGTCGCAGTAGCTTAACAAGACGCTATTAATGCCCCTCAGAAGAGACGTAGAGGTCCCAGCAGCTTAACAAGACGGTTTTAATGCTCCTCAGAAAAGTGGTAGAGGTCCCAGTAGCTTAACAAGATGATTTTAATGCCCCTCAGAAAAGTGGTAGAGGTCCCAGTAGCTTAACAAGACTGTTTGAATGCTCCTTGGAAGAGACGTGGAGGTCCCAGTAGCTTAACTGGCCGGTTTAAATGCCCCTCGGAAAAGTGGTGGAGGTCACAGTAGCTTAAAAAGACGCTATTAATGCCCCTCAGAAGAAACGTGGAGGTCCCAGTAGCTTAAAAAGACGGTTTGAATGCCCCTTGGAAGAGACGAGGAGGTCCCAGTAGCTTAACAAGACGGTTTTAATGCTCCTCGGAAAAGTGGTGGAGGTCACAGTAGCTTAACACGACGCTTTTAATGCCCCTCGGAAGAGACGTGGAGGTCCAAGTAGCTTAACAAGACGGTTTGAATGCCCCTTGGAAGAGACGTGGAGGTCCGAGTAGCTTAACAGGACAGTTTGAATGCCCCTCGGAAGAGACCTGGAAGTCCCAGTATCTTAGCAAGATGGTTTTAATGCCCCTCGGAAAAGTGGTGGAGGTCCCAGTAGCTTAACAAGACGGTTTGAATGCCCCTTGGAAGAGAAGTGGAGGTCCCAGTAGCTTAACAAGACGGTTTTCATGCTCCTCAGAAAAGTGGTGGCGGTCCCAGTAGCTTAACAAGATGCTTTTAATGCCCATCGGAAAAGTGGTGGAGGTCCCAGTAGCTTAACAAGACGGTTTTAATGCCCCTTGGAAAAGTGGTGGAGGTCGCAGCAGCTTAACAAGACGGTTTGAATGCCCCTTAGAAGAGACGTGGAGGTCCCAGTAGCTTAACAAGATGGTTTGAATGCCCCTCGGAAGAGACGTGGAGGTCCCAGTAGCTTAACAAGATGGTTTTAATGCCCCTCGAAAAAGTGGTGGAGGTCACAGCCGCTTAAGAAGACGCTTTTAATGCCCCTCAGATAAGTGGTGGAGGTCCCAGTAGCTTAACAAGACGGTTTGAATGCCCCTTGGAAAAGACGTGGAGGTCCCAGCAGCTTAACAAGATGGTTTTAATGCCCCTCGGAAAAGTTGTGGAGGTCACAGTAGCTTAACAAGATGCTTTTAATGTCTCTCAGAAGAGACGTGGAGGTCGCAGTAGCTTAACAAGATGGTTTGAATGCCCCTTGGAAGAGACGTGGAGGTCCCAGCAGCTTAGCAAGACGGTTTGAATGCCCCTTGGAAGAGACGTGGAGGTCCCAGTAGCTTAACAAGACGGATTTAATGCTTCTCGGAAAAGTAGTGGAGGTCCCAGTAGCTTAATAAGACACTTTTACTGCCCCTCGAAAAAGTCGTGGAGGTCGCAGTAGCTTAACAAGACGGTTTGAATGCCCCTTGGTAGAGACGTGGAGGTTGCAGTAGATTAACAAGACGGTTTGAATGCCCCTTGGAAGAGACGTGGAGGTCCCAGTAGCTTAACAAGACGGTTTGAATGCCCCTCGGAAGAGACTTGGAGGTCCCAGTAGCTTAACAAGATGGTTTTATTGCCCCTCGAAAAAGTGGTGGAGGTCACAGCAGCTTAACAAGAGGCTTTTAGTGCCCCTCAGATTAGTGGTGGAGGTCCCAGTAGCTTTACAAGACGGTTTGAATGCCCCTTGGAAAAGACGTGGAGGTCCCAGTAGCTTAACAAGATGGTTTTAATGCCCCTCTGAAAAGTTGTGGAGGTCACAGTAGGTTAACAAGATGCTTTTAATGCCTATCAGAAGAGACGTGGAGGTCCCAGTAGCTTAACAAGATGGTTTGAATGCCCCTTGGAAGAGACATGGAGGTCCCAGTAGCTTAACAAGACGGTTTTAATGCTTCTCGGAAAAGTGGTGGAGGTCCCAGTAGCTTAATAAGACGCTTTTACTGCCCCTCGAAAAAGTGGTGGAGGTCGCAGTAGCTTAACAAGACGGTTTGAATGCCCCTTGGTAGAGACGTGGAGGTCCCAGTAGCTTAACAAGACGGTTTGAATGCCCCTTGGAAGCGACGTGGAGGTCCCAGTAGCTTAACAAGACGGTTTTAATGCCCCTCGGAAAAGTGGTGGAGATCACAGTAGCTTAATAAGTCACTTTTACTGCCCCTCGAAAAAGTGGTGGAGGTCGCAGTAGCTTAACAAGATGGTTTGAATGCCCCTTGGTAGAGACGTGGAGGTCCCAGTAGCTTAACAAGACGGTTTGAATGCCCCTCGGAAGAGACGTGGGGGTCCCAGTAGCTTAACAAGACAGTTTTATTGCCCCTCGAAAAAGTGGTGGAAGTCACAGCAGCTTAACAAGACGCTTTTAATGCCCCTCAGATAAGTGGTGGAGGTCCCAGTAGCTTAACAAGACGGTTTGAATGCCCCTTGGAAGAGACGTGGAGGTCCCAGTAGCTTAACAAGATGGTTTTAATGCCCCTCGGAAAAGTTGTGGAGGTCACAGTAGCTTAACAAGATGCTTTTAATGCCTATCAGAAGAGACGTGGAGGTCCCAGTAGCTTAACAAGATGGTTTGAATGCCCCTTGGAAGAGACGTGGAGGTCCCAGTAGCTTAACAAGACGGTTTGAATGCCCCTTGGAAGAGACGTGGAGGTCCCAGTAGCTTAATAAGATGGTTTTAATGCTTCTCGGAAAAGTGGTGGAGGTCCCAGTAGCTTAATAGGACGCTTTTACTGCCCCTCGAAAAAGTGGTGGAGGTCGCAGTAGCTTAACAAGACGGTTTGAATGCCCCTTGGTAGAGACGTGGAGGTCCTAGTAGCTTAACAAGACGGTTTGAATGCCCCTTGGTAGAGACGTGGATGTCCCAGAAGCTTAACAAGACGGTTTTAATGCCCCTCGGAAAAGTGGTGGAGGTCACAGAAGCTTAACAAGTCGCTTTTAATGCCCCTGAGAAGAGAAGTGGAGGTCCCAGTAGCTTAACAAGATGGTTTGAATGCCCCACGGAAGAGACGTGGAGGTCCCAGTAGCTTAACAAGACGGTTTTAATGCCCCTCGAAAAAGTGGTGGAGGTCCCAGTAGCTTAATAAGACGCTTTTACTGCCCCTCGAAAAAGTGGTGGACGTCGCAGTAGATTAACAAGACGGTTTGAATGCCCCTTGGTAGAGACGTGGAGGGCGCAGTAGCTTAACAAGACGGTTTGAATGCCCCTTGGAAGAGACATGGAGGTCCCAGTAGCTTAACAAGATGGTTTGAATGTCCCTCGGAAGAGACGTGGAGGTACCAGTAGCTTAACAAGACGGTTTTAATGCCCCTCGAAAAAGTGGTGGAGGTCACAGCAGCTTAACAAGACGCTTTAATGCCCCTCAGATAAGTGGTGGAGGTCCCAGTAGCTTAACAAGACGGTTTGAATGCCCCTTGGAAGAGACGTGGAGGTCCCAGTAGCTTAACAAGACGGTTTGAATGCCCCTTGGAAGAGACGTGGAGGTACCAGTAGCTTAACAAGATGGTTTTAATGCCCCTCGGAAAAGTTGTGGAGGTCACAGCAGCTTAACAAGATGCTCTTAATGCCGCTCAGAAGAGACATGGAGGTCCCAGTAGCTTAACAAGTTGGTTTGAATGCCCCTTGGAAGAGACGTGGAGGTCCCAGTAGCTTAACAAGACGGTTTGAATGCCCCTTGGAAGAGACGTGGAGGTCCCAGTAGCTTAACAAGACGCTTTTACTGCCCCTCGAAAAAGTGGTGGAGGTCGCAGTAGCTTAACAAGACGGTTTGAATGCCCCTTGGTAGAGACGTGGAGGTCCCAGTAGCTTAACAAGACGGTTTGAATGCCCCTTGGAAGAGACGTGGAGGTCCCAGTAGCTTAACAAGACGGTTTTAATGCTCCTTGGAAAATTTGTGGAGGTCACAGTAGCTTAACAAGTCACTTTTAATGCCCCTGAGAAGAGAAGTGGAGGTCCCAGTAGCTTAACAAAACGGTTTGAATGCCCCTTGGAAGAGACGTGGAGGTCCCAGTAGCTTAACAAGACAGTTTTAATGCCCCTTTGAATAGTGGTGGAGGTCGCAGTAGCTTAACAAGAAGGTTTGAATGCCCCTTGGAAGAGACGTGGAGGTCCCAGTAGCTTAACAAGACAGTTTTAGTGCCCCTTTCAATAGTGGTGGAGGTCGCAGTAGCTTAACAAGACGGTTTGAATGCCCCTTGGAAGAGACGTGGAGGTCCCAGTAGCTTAACAAGACAGTTTTAATGCCCCTTTGAATAGTGGTGGAGGTCGCAGTAGCTTAACAAGACGGTTTGAATGCCCCTTGGAAGAGACGTGGAGGTCGCAGTAGCTTAACGAGACTGTTTAATGACCCTCGGAAAAGTGGTGGAGGTCACATAAGCTTAACAAGACGGTTTTAATGCCCCTTTGAATAGTGGTGGAGGTCACAGTAGCTTAACAAGACGGTTTGAATGCCCCTTGGTAGAGACGTGGAGGTCCCAGTAGCTTAACTAGACGGTTTAATTACCCTCAGAAAAGTGGTGGAGGTCACATAAGCTTAACAAGATGCTTTTAATGCCCCTCAGAAGAGACGTGGAGGTCCCAGTAGCTTAACAAGACTGTTTAATGACCCTCGGAAAAGTGGTGGAGGTCACATAAGCTTAACAAGACGGTTTTAATGCCCCTTTGAATAGTGGTGAAGGTCACAGTTGCTTAAGAAGAGGGTTTGAATGCCCCTTGGAAGAGACGTGGAGGACCCAGTAGCGTAACAAGTCGGTTTTAATGCCCCTTGCAAAAGTGGTGAAGGTCGCAGTAGCTTAACAAGACGGTTAGAATGCCCCCTTGGAAGAGACGTGTAGGTCACAGTAGCTTAACAAGATGGTTTTATTGCTCCTCGGAAAAGTGGTGGAGGTCCCAGTAGCTTAACAGGACGCTTTGAATGCCCCTTGGAAGAGACGTGGAGGTCCCAGTAGCTTAACTAGACTGTTTGAATGCCCCTTGGAAGAGACGTGGAGGTCCCAGTAGCTTAACAAGACGGTTTTAATGCTCCTCAGAAAAGTGGTGGAGGTCCCAATAGCTTAATAAGACGCTTTTAATGCCCCTCGAAAAAGTGGTGGAGGTCGCAGTAGCTTAACAAGACAGTTTGAATGCCCCTTGGAAGAGACGTGGAGGTCCCAGTAGCTTAACAAGTTGGTTTGAATGCCCCTTGGAAGAGACGTGGAGGTCCCAGTAGCTTAACAAGACTGTTTGAATGCCCCTTGGAAGAGACGTGGAGGTCCCAGTAGCTTAACAAGACGGTTCTAATGCTCCTCAGAAAAGTGGTGGAGGTCCCAATAGCTTAATAAGACGCTTTTAATGCCCCTCGAAAAAGTTGTGGAGGTCACAGTAGCTTAACAAGATGCTTTTAATGCCTCTCAGAAGAGACATGGAGGTCCCAGTAGCTTAACAAGTTGGTTTGAATGCCCCTTGGAAGAGACGTGGAGGTCCCAGTAGCTTAACAAGACAGTTTGAATGCCCCTTGGAAGAGACGTGGAGGTCCCAGTAGCTTAACAAGACGGTTTTAATGCTTCTCGGAAAAGTGGTGGAGGTCCCAGTAGCTTAATAAGACGCTTTTACTGCCCCTCGAAAAAGTGGTGGAGGTCGCAGTAGCTTAACAAGACGGTTTGAATGCCCCTTGGTAGAGACGTGGAGGTCCCAGTAGCTTAACAAGACGGTTTGAATGCCCCTTGGAAGAGACGTGGAGGTCCCAGTAGCTTAACAAGACGGTTTTAATGCCCCTCGGAAAAGTGGTGGAGGTCACAGTAGCTTAACAAGTCACTTTTAATGCCCCTGAGAAGAGAAGTGGAGGTCCCAGTAGCTTAACAAGACGGTTTGAATGCCCCTTGGAAGAGACGTGGAGGTCCCAATAGCTTAACAAGACTGTTTTAATGCCCCTCGGAAAAGTGGTGGAGGTCCCAGTTGCTTAACAAGACGGTTTTAATGCCCCTTTGAATAGTGGTGGAGGTCGCAGTAGCTTACCAAGACTGTTTGAATGCCCCTTGGAAGAGACGTGGAGGTCTCAGTAGCTTAACAAGACGGTTTGAATGCCCCTTGGAAGAGACGTGGAGGTCCCAGTAGCTTAACAAGACTGTTTAATGACCCTCGGAAAAGTGGTGGAGGTCACATAAGCTTAACAAGACGGTTTTAATGCCCCTTTGAATAGTGGTGGAGGTCACAGTAGCTTAAGAAGACGGTTTGAATGCCCCTTGGAAGAGAGCTGGAGGTCCCAGTAGCTTAACAAGTCGGTTTTAATGCCCCTTGCAAAAGTGGTGGAGGTCGCAGTAGCTTAACAAGACGGTTAGAATGCCCCTTGGAAGAGACGTGGAGGTCACAGTAGCTTAACAAGATGGTTTTAATGCTCCTCGGAAAAGTGGTGGAGGTCCCAGTAGCTCAACAAGATGCTTTTAATGCCCCTCGGAAAAGTGGTGGAGGTCCCAGTAGCTTAACAGGACGCTTTGAATGCCCCTTGGAAGAGACGTGGAGGTCCCAGTAGCTTAACTAGACTGTTTGAATGCCCCTTGGAAGAGACGTGGAGGTCCCAGTAGCTTAGCAAGACGGTTTTAATGCTCCTCAGAAAAGTGGTGGAGGTCCCAATAGCTTAATAAGACGCTTTTAATGCCCCTCGAAAAAGTGGTGGAGGTCGCAGTAGCTTAACAAGACAGTTTGAATGCCCCTTGGAAGAGACGTGGAGGTCCCAGTAGCTTAACAAGACGGTTTTAATGCCCCTCGAAAAAGTGGTGGAGGTCACAGCAGCTTAACAAGACGCTTTTAATGCCCCTCAGATAAGTGGTGGAGGTCCCAGTAGCTTAACAAGACGGTTTGAATGCCCCTTGGAAGAGACGTGGAGGTCCCAGTAGCTTAACAAGATGGTTTTAATGCCCCTTGGAAAAGTGGTGGAGGTCGCAGTAGCTTAACAAGATGGTTTGAATGCCCCTTGGAAGAGACGTGGAGGTCCCAGTAGCTTAACAAGACGGTTTGAATGCCCCTTGGAAGAGACGTGGAGGTCCCAGTAGCTTAAGAAGGCGGTTTGAATGCCCCTTGGAAGAGACGTGGAGGTCCCAGTAGCTTAACAAGACGGTTTTAATGCTTCTCGGAAAAGTGGTGGAGGTCCCAGTAGCTTAATAAGACGCTTTTAATGCCCCTCGAAAAAGTGGTGGAGGTCGCAGTTGCTTAACAAGACAGTTTGAATGCCCCTTGGAAGAGACGTGGAGGTCCCACTAGCTTAACAAGACGTTTTTAATGCCCCTCGGAAAAGTGGTGGAGGTACCAGTAGCTTAATAAGACACTTTTAATGCCCCTCAGAAAAGTGGTGGAGGTCCCAGTAGCTTAACAAGACGGTTTGAATGCCCCTTGGAAGAGACGTGGAGGTCCCAGTAGCTTAACAAGACGGTTTTAATGCCCCTCGGAAAAGTGGTGGAGATCGCAGTAGCTTAACAAGACTGTTTGAATGCCCCTTGGAAGACACGTGGAAGTCCCAGTAGATTAACAAGATGGTTTTAATGCTCCTCGGAAAAGTGGTGGGGGTCCCAGTAGCTTAACAAGACGCTTTTAATGGCCCTCGGAAAAGTGGTGGAGGTCACAGTAGCTTAACATGACGGTTTGAATGCCCCTTGGAAGAGACGTGGAGGTCCCAGTAGCTTAACAAGACGGTTTTAATGCCCCTCGGAAAAGTGGTGGAGGTCGCAGTAGCTTAACAAGACGCTTTTAATGCCCCTTACAAGAGCCATACAGTACAGCATTTTAAAAATATTATTCCCATTATTGGGGAGTGGGTCTCCCACAGTCTTTGCTTATGCCTTCCAAGCAAAAGCTGACAAAAATAAGGACGGAGGAACTTTCAATAATGGCAACACGGACCACGGTCACCCTGGTGGTATAGTGGTGGTGGAGGCTGAGGATAAGGATAAGAACATAAAACAGCCGAAATGAGGAAGCGTATACCCATGTGTGCGGCCACCACACTGCTTCTTCCTGCCTGTGTGCTGCTGGCCTCGCTCTGCATGTCCTCCTGCCACGTTGGGTCAGTTACTAGATCATCCACCACCTCCTCCTCTTCCACTTGCGCACCACAATCCTCCTCCTCACTTCCTGGCAACTGTGTCTCGTCATCGTCCACCTCTTGTGACAAATTGCCAGCGTTGACTTCCTGTGGCCGTGGCTGTTCAAATATTTGGGCATCTCTACATGGGATCTCCTCTTCCACCTCTTCAAGCGGAGCAGGCGAGGGGCACAAATCTGGAAATGGACCAGTGAACAGCTCTTCAGAGAGTCCAAGTGTGGGATCAGTTGCTGTCTGACGACACTCGGCATGGTGGGAGGGAGGAGCATCAGGGTGAGGAGGAGTATGCGGTCGAGACTCACGGCTACTAAGAGTTGACCGTGTGGAAGACAGACCGGAAGTGGTGGTGCCCAGGTAACTGGAAGTATTATCTGCTATCCAATTAATAACTTGTTCACACTGATCAGTTCGCAATACTGGTGTTGTTCTGTGCTTCCCTAGTAATTCGGTCAAGAAGTGGGAGCGAGAAGATATGGCTGTTGGTTGTGGCACATTTTCACCTTGGCCACGGCCCCGTCCTCTGCATGCACCATCACCAGAACGTCCACTTCCATGTCCCTTGCCACGCGCCTTGCCCATTGTAAAGTAAGTAAAATAGCTTACACTCGCACTATCAATGGAAAAAGGGTAATAAAGTAGATTAGAACCGTGGAAGAGGAAAACCACAGTTGTATTTCTCTGGCCTACACCCGACTCTTTTAAACAATCTGAACAATCAGGGAGAAACTTTTACTGTTTTTCTTTACGGAAAAAATATCAAAAGGTGAATAATAGAGATTTTTTACCGTGGAATGGCAAAACCACAGTTATTGTTTACTGGGGTATACCAGAAAATTTTAAATAGATATATTTGCGGCTGAACAATGAGCGACACACTCAAACTGTTTATTTTTAGGCAAAAATGGCCCAAAAGTGGATAATACAAAGATTTGACCCGTGGAACTGCAAAACCACACTTGTATTTCTTGGGCCCACACCAGACTATTTTCAACAGATATATTTGTGTCTGAACAATCAGGAGACACTACTACTGTTTTTCTTTGCGGCAAAAAATGCCAAAAGCAGGATAATAGAGATTTTTTACCGTGGAACAGCAAAACCACAGTTATAATTTACTGGTGTATACCAGACTATTTTCAACAGATATATTTGTGTCTGAACAATCAGGAGACACTATTAGTTTTTTTTTTTACGGTGACACATATTACTATAACTTGCACCCATAGTGCAAAAAAAAAAAAACCCTAAAAAAACACAATGGGTACTCAAATTGTTAACTAGGAGCAATGATTAGTGTGAATAATATAATATTTTGATTGGAGATGATCCACCCTCTGGTTCCACCACTGATCCTGAGAACGAAGGAATGGGGAACCTATCAGCTTTTTTTTTTCCTGCACAGCTGTGCTCCCAACCACCCACAGTGCAAAAAAAACCCTAAAAAAACAATAGGTATAACCGTACTCAAATTGATAATTGGGAGCAACGATTAGTGTGAAGGATATAATGTGATTGACGATGTTCCATCCACTGATTCTGAGAATGAAGAAATGGGGAACCTATTAGTTTTTTTTCCTGCACAGTTGTGCTCCCACCCATTGCGCAAAAATACCCTAAAAAAAATACCCTAAAAAAATGCACGTACTCAAATTGTTAATTGGGAGCAATGATGAGTGTGAAGGGATATAATATCTTGATTGGCGATGGTCCGACCTGTGGTTCCGCCACCGATCCCAAGAATGAAGGAATTGAGAACCTATAAGCTTTTTTTTTTCCTGCACAGCTGTGCTCCCAACCACCCACCCATAGTGCAAAAAATAAAAAAAACAATAGATCCAACTGTACTCAAATTGTTAAATTGGGAGCGTGAAAAAAATAATGCATCCACTTCTTTCTAAATTAGGCTGTCAGACCCCCAAGAATGACATCCTAGTAATATGCCATGACTTATACCTCTTTAAATGTATGCAAAGGATAAACCTGGATATCCAGGTATACGTTCTATTGATTGATTTCTATAAGGGCCTATTTACACATGTAAATGTGTATCTGCTACGGACATGAATGATCGGCTGCAGCCCTTCCACTTGGCCAGTCAATGGATCCGCAAATCACAACAAGTAATTCAAGGAAATGGAAAAGTAAAAAAAAAATTTCTAGTAACATTGCATAGCGTACCGGCGATTGCACTATTTAACTTGCCATCAGTGATTGACGGCATATAAATGGTTAAACAGCAGTGATTGACGCTTCGCTCTGGCCGCTGCTGTTACAGCAAGATGTCAGCTGTGTAGGATGGGGGCTCTGCTCCTGAGCCCACCCGAAACAGCAATCCAATGGACGGTTTCACACACCACATTATCCAGTGGTGTTTAATTTGCTTTTCTATTTAGGAAACAAAACCGTTTTAATAACGTTTTCCTTCTCTGGTATCTAGGAGCCATTTCAGCTATTTGTAAAGGGAATCTGTCAGCAGGTTTTTCTTGGCTATTCTGAGAGCAGCATGATGGGGTGAGCGCCACACTAGGAGTAGGACCACCGAGCCCAGAGCTATTGCAAGACGTGCAGACAATATATACCAGGTATGAATGAATCCAATACAACATTATTGTTACTTGGGAATTAACCTACTTGGATATAATACATCCCTTGATATGTATATACCAAAAGGTCATTATCTTGGGAATGCCTATATTGGCTTTTATTATTTGGGATTATATCCTTTTACTATGTGACCTAGGATATACTATCAGTATGCATTAGCACAATTGGAGCTACTACTATTTAGCCCTGGTGTCTCTGCAATTCAAATATTTACATTATACCTCCTCACTATTATATGGTATTACTATATATATGTGTGTGTGCTCTTTTCTTTGCCGCCATGTACCCAAATTGTTATAATAAAGGTCTTTTTTAACACATTGACCCCTTGTCGGATGTACTATATATTGGTTGTTGTTGAGAGCAGCATGATGTAGAGACAAAGACCCTGATTCTAGGGACGTCTCACTTACAGGGCTGCTTGTTGTAGTTTTGATAAAAATCACACTTTTATTAGCAGAAGATTATCACTAGAGGACTAGTAAACCTGCAGCCAGGTAGTCCAACCACGCCCCCCACCACTGATTGGCAGTTTATATACAGTGTACACAGAAAGCAGCCAATCAGTGGTGTGGGTGGGGTTATTATACAGAGCTCAGCATTCAGAGATCTGCATGAGAAAAAAACCCTGCAATTTTATCAAAATAACACCAAGCAGCCCAGTAAGTGATACATCGTTGGAATCAGGGCCTCGGATTATGCTGCTCTCAAATGGGGTAGCAAAAACCTGCTGACATATTCCATTTAAAGGGGCAGCTGCTACTAAATCCAGACATGGTGCAAAATGTAAATTCTGCTGCAGATTTACTGCTGTAGATTTTTAATTCCTAAAAATCCCTGTAGATTCAGAGGATCTCAACCTTTTCAATGCAAATTATTTTCAAGACTTATTCACAGATATTATGAAATATTACAGTAGAAATAAAAAAGAAAAAAAAAGCACAATACCTAAACCCCCTCCTTGGGAAAAATATATGGCAAGTATAAGAAAGACAAAAATTTATTCTGGAGTCATATTGAAGTGTAAATAGACTTGTAACCATACAATGTAAACAGCAGCGAATGTAAGTAGGATCCACTGGATCTATATAAGGAGATTTTTGTGTACTCACCGTAATATCTCTTTCTCTTAGCCTCTAATTGGGGGACACAGGACCATGGGTGTTATGCTGCTGTCCACTAGGAGGCGACACTATGCTTAATCTGAAAAAGATTAATGGTGGCTCTTCCTTTGCAGTATACACCCCTGGACGGCGTCAGCCATCTTCAGTTTTGTGCAAAAGCAGTAGGAGGAACGTAACATGGATAACATAACCATGCCTATAAGAAGGCAACTATGAACGAGCTCAAGAAAAACACCAATATGAGAACTCAACGTAACAACAGCCCGAGACGGGCAACAGGGTGGGAGCTGTGTTCCCCAATTAGAGGCTAAGAGAAAGAGATTTTACGGTGAGTACACAAAAATCTCCTTTACTCTGTCGCCTCATTGGGGGACACAGGACCATGGGACGTCCCAAAGCAGTCCCTGGGTGGGAAGCAATGGACGAATATTGTGTAGACAGGCCCCTACAATTGGGGCACTGCCGCCTGCAGGATAGGTCTACACAGGCTCGCGTCTGCCGAGGATTGGGTATGAACCCTGTAGTGCTTGGTAAACGTGTGTAGACTAGTCCAGGTGGCTGCCTTACACACTTGTTGCGCCGAAGCCTGGTGCCGAATGGCCCAGGAGGCCCCTACCGCACGAGTAGAGTGTGCCGTAATACCTGCTGGAAGAGGAGAATTTTTGAGGCGGTACGCCTCTTGTATGGTGGATTTGATCCACCTGGCAAGGGTAGCTTTGGAAGCTGGTAGACCCTTGCGGCTGCCTTCCAGAAGAAGGAAAAGAGAATCAGTGCAGTCCTACACACATAGATACGTAATGCCCTGACAAGGTCAAGTGTATGCAGAGCCTTTTCCACTCTATGAACCGGGGCCAGACAGAGGGATGGCAGTGAAATTTACTCATTGAGGTGGAAGTTGGGCACAACCTTCGGAAGGAAGGATGGAACCGTATGGAGAACTACCTTGTCCTGGTAAAAAGCCAGGAAGGGTTGTCTGCAGGAGAGTGCTGTGAGTTCAGACACCCTACGTAGCGAGGTGATTGCCACTAGGAAAACCACTTTCTGGGATAGAAGGCGGAGTGAGACTTCCCTAAGGGGTTAAAAAGGTGTTTCCTGCAATGCTGTCAGCACCAGGTTGAGATCCAACGTTTATAGTGGCCGTCTGTAGGGAGGAACCAATCGGGAAACCCCCTGAAGAAATGCATTTACTTGCGGCTTGTTAGCAATGCGCATCTGAAAGAGCACAGAGAGAGCTGACACCTGGCTCTTAAGAGAGCCCAGAGACAGTTTGGCCTCCAGACCCGATTGGAGAAGCCCAAGTACCCTGGGGAGGGAATAAGGGAATGGGGTCTGGTCACGAGAATCGCACCAGGTAAAGAAAGCTTTCCAGGTACGGTAATAAATCATTGCAGAGTTTGGCTTTCGTGCTCTGATCATGGTTTTGATGACGTCAGGCGAGAACCCTGACTGGGTTAAAACCAAGGTCTCAATGGCCATGCCGTCAAATTGAGGGCCCCTGAGTTCTGGTGGTAGAACGGGCCTTGTGACAGAAGATCTGGGCAGTTGGGGAGACGCCAGGGGACGTCTGCTGTAAGCTGCACGATGTCAGCGTACCACGTACGTCTGGGCCAGTCTGGTGCGATGAGAATGGTTGGAACTCCTTCTTGCTTGATCTTCCTCACCATTCTGGATATCAGGGGAAGATGTGGAAAGATGTACAGGAGCTGGAACTGAATCCAGTCCTGAACCAGGGCGTCCGCTCCCAGCGACCGAGGGTCGTGTGTTCTGGTCATGAAGTTGGAGACTTTGGCATTGAAGTGGGATGCCATTAGGTCCACGTCCGGAGTCACCCAGTGATGGCAGATCTGGTGAAAAACTTCTGGATGGAGAGACCACTCTCCCGAGTCCATTCCTTGCCGGCTGAGGAAGTCTGCTTCCCAGTTGTCCACACCCGGAATGTGGACCGCAGAGAGAACAGAACCTGTGTCTTCCGCCCAGTGGAGAATGTGTGTCACTTCTCGCATCGCCTGGGCACTGCGGGTCCCCCCTTGGTGATTTACATATGCCACAGCTATGGCATTGTCCGACAGTACTCTGATGTGAGAGGCTGCCAATAAATGATAGAAGGCTCTCAACTCCAGGAGAATGGCACGAATTTCCAAGATGTTGATGGGCATGGTCGCTTCTGTTGGGGACCACTTGCCCTGTGCTCTGTGGTGTAGGTGTACCGTACCCCAACCCGTCAGGCTCGCGTCGGTGGTTAGAACTTTCCATTGACCCTTGAGAAAGGATTTTCCTTTTGTTAGTGAAACTCCCTGTCGAGAGAAAAAGGATTCTGTCCCATGACTTGAGGATGGCTAGTTGGAGAGGCCTGAGGTGAAGCTGGGCAAATGGGACCGCTTCTATTGCCGCCACCATCCTGCCAAGGACTCTCATGGCAAACCGGAGAGACCAAGGGGGTTTGCGAAGTAGGGTGCGGACTCCCATACGGAGAGGTAGTGCTTTGTCCTTGGGGAGGAGTACCAGACGCTTGAGGGTGTTGAATAACATTCCCAAGTAGGTCAGAGACTGACTCGGGGTTGGTGATGACTTTTTTAAGTTGACTAACCAGCCCAAATGACTCAGAATGTCGATTGTGATTGAGACGCTGATTTCGCAGTCCTTGAAGGTTCGAGCCTTGATGAGGAGATCGTCCAGAGATGGAACGACTATTATGCCTCTGGAGTGCAGGATGTCCATGGTGACTGTCATGACCTTGGTAAACACTCTGGGAGCCGTGGCGAGTCCGAACTGGAGAGCCACGAACTGGTAGTGTTCCTGGTTGATTGCGAACCTCAGAAATCTCTGATGAGCGGGCGTAATTGGTATATGTAGGTATGCGTCTTGAATGTCTATGGAGGCGAGAAATTCTCCCTTCTCCATGGACGCAATGATGGACCGAAGGGACTCCATGTGAAAATGACGTACCCGTACATATTTGTTGAGCTGTTTTAGGTCCAATATGGGCCGTACGCTGCCTCCTTTTTTGGGGATTACGAATAAATTTGAGTAGAACCCTTGGAAGCGTTCGGCCGTGGGGACCGATACTATGACACCTGCTTAAAGAAGCGAGGAAACCGCATGGTGGAAGGCACGAGCCTTGGCTGGGGGTTTTGGGGGAACAGACAGAAAGAATCTGTTTGGCGGGTTGGAAGTGAACTCTATTTTGTATCCTGAAGACACTAGTTCCCTGACCCACCTGTACTCTGTAATAGGCAGCCAGACTTGGTGAAAGAGCAAAAGACGGCCGCCTACAGATGGGGTGTCTTCCGGAGTTCGTGAGTCATGATGAGGAGGAAATACGAGATTTTCCTCCTTTAAATTTTGACTGGCTTGCCCTTGATTGCCAGGTCTTGTCCGACTTTTGCGTCGACCTCGAGTTGTCCTTAAGTGGAGCACGGTTGTTATTCTGTGCTGGTTGCGAGACAGACCAGCCGGAAGAGTTCCGAAAGGATCGGTATCGTGCTTGATTGCGCTTTTTGTAAGTGTATGTTTGGGCTTTAGTTGGGGGAGAGAGGTACTCTTACCCCCGGTGGTGTTGGATATCATTGTGTTCAACTGTTCACCGAAAAGCCGACCACTGAGGTATGGGAGGTGTGTGAGGGACTTCTTTGAAGCTGCATCAGCTTTCCATTCCCGCAGCCAGAGGATACGCCGAATCGTGATGGCGTTTGATGCTATCCCGGCTGCACCCCTTGAAGAATCCAGAGCTGCATGGAGCATGTAATCTGCCACAACTGCTATTTGAGCCGCTTGGTCCGACAGTTCAGGGGTAGATGCTTGTAGGCCAGTTTGTAAATTTTGGAGGCCCAGGCCAAGATTGCCTTGGCAGCCCAAACTGAGGCGAACGCGGGAGCCAGGGAGGCCCCTGCGGCCTCGAAAATTGAACGAGCCATGCGTTCCACCTGCCGGTCGGCTGTGTCCCTGAGGGTTGAGCTATCTGGCAGTGAAAGGAGTGTCTGTGCTGCTAGTCTGGAGACTGGGGGATCCACTTCAGGTGGAGCTGTCCACTGTTTGGTGACCTCCTGTGGAAAGGGGTACCGCGCCTCCAGATATTTGCGATTAGTAAACTTTTTCTCAGGTTGTGAGAACTGCTTTTTAAGGATCGCATTAAACTCTGGGTGGTCAAAGAAGACCTTAGGCGGTTTCAGGATTCCTTCAAAGGAAATCTTATGTCCTGGTGTCTCCAGGGGTGCATCGGAGATGTCCAGCACCCGATGGATGGATGAGATTAAATCATCAACTAGCACTGTATTGCCAGGGGGAATAGGAATTAGGGACCCTTCGGTTTCCTTGTCTGAGTCGGAATCACAGATATCTTCCGAATCCTGAGTATCACTAAGGCGTCTCCTGCTGGGAGAACCGGAGCGGAGGCCTTCTCTGGTCAGGGATGGTTGTTTGGATCTACGTTGCCTGTCCCTGTCAGGGGACGGTCTAGATGAGCTGGGAGTACGGTGTCTCTCACTGGAAGGGGACGACCGTGTGGGTCCAGGAGTGTATACTGCAGAGGAGGAGCCACCGTTAATCTTTTTCAGATTAAACCTAGTGTCGCCTCCTAGTGGACAGCAGCATAACACCCATGGTCCTGTGTCCCCCAATGAGGCGACAGAGTAAAGAGGAACATTTTCCAAAGCTGATCTTCTGAGCCCACCGCTATGCTGGCTGCACCGGCATTGTTATCGTCAGCACCTGGAATATACGTCACGTTTTACTGCAGCTCATAGAACCAAATGATAAGACGCAGAGCAGTGCGAGGCTTGTGACTCGCTATACACAAAATATACGACATGTTTGATGAATGGCATAAAGGAAAGCCGATGCATTCAGATGTCTCAGGGCAACTATATGTTGTGATAGGATGCTGCCCCTCACCCTGACAGGAACTTATCTATCGGCTCACTCATCATGACAGGTTTACAGCATGTTGACTCGTGGACGTGATCAGTCAGTCAAGGATGGATGGCTGCTGACATCGTTGGCCATTGTGTCCAATTATTATTGGCTACATTGAAGAACCTAGTGTTAGAACCTTGCTCTTAGGTTTTTTTCTTTGCTGGTCACATGACCTTGTTGGCCTATTTAATCCTGCTCCGCCCTTCTGGCTTTGCTGGACTTCATTGTATAACTACTTTCTAGCTAGCCTGTGCTCTGTATCTAACTCTGTTAGTTTGCTTGGTCTACGGACCTCAGTGTTCTATATATTTTGTTTGTTTGTCTGTCTGCTACTATTTCTGTTAGGAGGTGTCCCATTTTCCTCCCAGTCCTTAGTACTTGTAGGGATTCCTTCCCCACATCTATAGGTCTCCGTACAGACTAGCTTTGGACTTTAGCAGGTCTGATCGCAGGATCAGGTCCCCTGTTACATCGTAGGGATAAAGCTGAGTTCTATCGTAGGGACAGATCTCCTCTCTTTCCTTAGCTCTGGTAGCAGAACATAACAGTAAGTCCAGCCTGCAAATTCTCTAAGGAAAGATTTTTCTGTTCCATCATGGTGTCGGTTCTGGATTTGGCTAAACGCCTGCAGGGACTCTCTCTGGAGGTGGCCGAGCTCCGTCAGCACGTGAGTAACTGTCCTGGAGCACATTTCTTGGAGCCTAAGGTATGTTTGCCGGATTTATTTTTTGGTGAACACCGAGAATTTTTTTCATTTAAAAATGCTTGCTTATTGTATTTTTGTTTGAGACCCAAGTCCTCTGGGGATGAATCCCAGCGCATAGGGTTCATAATGTCACTTTTGCGCAAAGAGCCTCAGAAGTGGGCCTTTTCTTTGCAACCTAGTGATACATGCTTCAGATCAGTGGATAGTTTTTTTTCTGCTTTGGGACTATTATATGATGATCCTGACTGTGTCGCATCAGCTGAGACTGAGTTGAGACGTTTGAAACAGGAATCAGGTAATGTGGAAAAATATTGTACTCATTTCCGTCGTTGGTCTACTCAAACAGGGTGGAACGATTCTGCTCTGAAAAGTCTATTTCTTGCTGGGCTCAATGAAAGGGTTAAAGACCTGCTAATTGCTTATCCTACACCTGAAGATTTGCAACAGGCTATGCAATTAGCTATACGGGTGGATAGGAGACTGCGTGCAAGGGTTAATGAGAGCAAATCCTCTGCTATGTCAGTTTCTGGTTATGAGAATGTGTGTACTAACAGTGGTGAACCGATGGAGATTGGATCGGTGGCACCTCGCTCTCAAGAAAAAGACCGTAGATTTTCTGAAGGCTTGTGTTTCTATTGCGGAAAATCTGGTCATTTGATTAAAGGCTGTGAGCTTCGTATGAAGAAAGAAAAAACATGGTCAGTCATGCCCGTATTGCCTGTTTAAATTCCAAGGGTGTATTTTTAGCTGCTTCCACGATTGCTCAGGAAAAATTAATGGAATTTCGGGTGTTTGTTGATTGTGGGTCTACTCTGAATGTAATTGATGGGGGATTCTTGGAAAGACTCAATTTAAAACCCAAACCTTTATCATCCCCCATTGCTGTGGTTTCTGTGGATGGTTCCCCTTTGAAGAATATTACTCTCAAGGTCTGTGAATTTCCTCTCACTATTAATGGTGTTCACCATGAGAAATTGGATTTGGTAGTTTTGAATAACTTGCCTTCTCCAGTAATATTGGGATTGCCCTGGTTAAAATTTCACAATCCTGTACTGGATTGGTCTACCAGTGAAATTAAATCCTGGAGCCATAAATGTTATGACAAGTGTTGTAACGGGCGTATTGCAGCTTTGGATAGGGGAGAATTGCCTGTTCCTATTCAGGATTTTTGGAGAGTTTTTTCTGAGAAGGAATCGCAGGTTTTGCCTCCCCATAGAGACTATGATTGTTCTATTGAATTTGTCCCTGGAGCGACTCTTCCTAAAAGTTGTTTATTTAACCTTACTATTCCTGAGAGGAAGGCTTTGGAGGAATACATACAGACAAGTTTGGCCGCCGGTCACATTAGGCCCTCTAAGTCTCCTGTGGCGGTTGGATTTTTTTTTGTAAAAAAAAAGGACGGCGGTTTACGTCCTTGTCTGGATTTTCGTGAGATTAACAAAATTACTGTACGCAATCCTTACCCACTGCCATTGATTCCTGATCTGTTTAACCAGTTAATGGGGGCCAAGTGGTTCTCTAAAATTGACCTTAAGGGGGCATACAATCTGTTGCGCATGAAGGAGGGTGACGAATGGAAGACTGCTTTTAACACTCCTGTGAGTCATTTTGAGAATCTGGTTATGCCTTTTGGTCTTACTAATGCTCCTGCATTTTTTCAGAATCTTATTAATGACATCCTTAGACCTTTGATTGGCAAAAATGTGGTTGTGTATTTGGATGACATTTTGATTTATTCGCCGGATCTGGAGTCTCATTGGCGGAGCGTACGTGAGGTATTACAGTTGTTAATGGACAATTCGCTTTTTGCTAAGCTGGAGAAATGTGAGTTCGCTGTACAGAGAATTAGTTTTTTGGGTTACATTATCTCCAGCGAAGGTTTTGAGATGGACCCGGTTAAAGTTCAAGCTGTACAGGAATGGCCTAGGCCTATTGGTTTGAAATCGATACAGAGGTTTTTAGGTTTCGCCAATTATTACAGAAAATTCATAAAAAAATTTTCTAGTATTGTCAAACCTCTGACCGATCTCACCAGGAAAGGTGCTGATGCGGTTCAGTGGTCTTCTGAGGCCATTGAAGCTTTTGTGTATCTCAAGGAGAGGTTCACCTCTGCTCCCATCCTTATGCAGCCTGATGTGACTAAGCCGTTTTTGGTTGAGGTTGATGCTTCCTCTGTGGGGGTTGGCGCAGTATTGTCTCAGGATAACGGGGATGGATTACATCCCTGTGCCTTTTTTTCAAAAAAATTTTCGGAGACTGAACTGAATTACGATATTGGTAATCGGGAATTATTGGCTATTAAACTCGCATTTGAACACTGGCGCCACTTCTTGGAAGGTGCGGAATTTCCCGTTCAAGTTCTTACGGATCATAAAAATCTGATATATCTTGATGCTGCCAAGCGCTTGAATGCCCGTCAGGCTAGGTGGGCACTGTTTTTCTCGCGGTTTAATTTCTCCGTTACTTACATCCCTGGTACTAAGAATGTTAAGGCGGATGCCTTGTCTCGCAGTTTTTCTCCCATAGTCGGTGCTGAGAAAGAGGAGAACATTTTACAAGAAGGTGTTGTGATAGCTGCTTTGGACTCCGTTTTGGAAGATGAGATTCTTAAAGCACAGGAGAATGCCCCATCTAACACTCCTCATGGGAGGTTGTTTGTGCCTGGGACCTTTAGGAGAGATTTGTTTGTTGAGTGTCACGAATCTCGGTTGGCAGGTCATCCCGGAATCTCTGAGACCAAGAGACTGGTGGGTCGCAGTTTTTGGTGGCCTGGATGGCAGAAGGAAGTCATTAAGTGGGTGCGTCAATGTACTATATGTGCTAGATCTAAGTCCTCACATACTCCTGCTGCGGGGTTGCTTTGTCCTTTGGAGGTTCCCAGTGCTCCTTGGACACATTTGGCTATGGACTTTATAACTGACCTTCCCCCCTCTGAGGGTTTTACTGTCATCTGGGTGGTCGTGGACCGTTTTAGCAAGATGTGTCACTTGGTTCCCTTCATCAAACTGCCCTGCGCTAAAACTCTCGCTAAGGCCTTTGTCAAGGAAATTGTCAGACTTCATGGCGTTCCTACTGACTTTGTTTCTGATAGGGGTCCTCAGTTCGTGGCTCGTTTTTGGCGTGCCTTTTGTGACAGGTTGGGAGTTCATTTATCGTTCTCGTCCGGATATCATCCTGAATCTAATGGCCAGACAGAAAGGAAAAACCAGGATGTTGAGCAGTTCTTGCGTTGTTTTGTGGCAGACAATCAAGAGGGGTGGTCTGAGTTTCTGCCACTTGCTGAATTTGCTCTGAACAATCATACATCTTCTTCTGCTGGTTGTTCGCCTTTTTTTTGTTGTTCTGGGAGACATCCGTCGTTTGGGTCGTTCTCCAAGTTGGGATCTGCCGTGCCTGAGGAGGAGAATTTTTCTGGTGATTTGGAGAGAGTTTGGACGGATGTGCGTGGTAATCTTCAGGAGGCCAACAGAAAATCTAAGGACTACTTTGATAGGAAACGACAGGAGGTTTTGTTCGCTGTTGGTGACATGGTTTGGTTGTCCTCTAGGAATCTGCGGTTGAGGATTCCTTCTAAGAAATTGGGTCCCAAGTTTGTAGGGCCCTTTAAGGTGCTTCAGGTTGTCAACCAATCTGCTGTTAGGTTGGAGGTTCCTACCTCCTGGAGAATTAATCCGGTATTTCATGTCTCTGTTAAAAAAAGCTGTTGTGTCGGATGGTGACGCCTCTGCCTCTGTTCCTCCGGTGGTGGAGGACGGGGAATATGAAATTTCTCGCATCCTTAACTCTAGACGGTATAGAGGTAGTTTGCAGTATCTTGTGGCCTGGAAAGGTTTCGGACCCGAGGATAACTCTTGGGTGAGGTCAGATGATGTTTCCGCGTCCAGACTTATCAGAGCGTTTCACAGGAGATTTCCTGATAAGCCTGGTCCTAGGGGATCCGGAGGATCCTCTTAGAAGGGGGGGTACTGTTAGAACCTTGCTCTTAGGTTTTTTTCTTTGCTGGTCACATGACCTTGTTGGCCTATTTAATCCTGCTCCGCCCTTCTGGCTTTGCTGGACTTCATTGTATAACTACTTTCTAGCTAGCCTGTGCTCTGTATCTAACTCTGTTAGTTTGCTTGGTCTACGGACCTCAGTGTTCTATATATTTTGTTTGTTTGTCTGTCTGCTACTATTTCTGTTAGGAGGTGTCCCATTTTCCTCCCAGTCCTTAGTACTTGTAGGCATTCCTTCCCAACATCTATAGGTCTCCGTACAGACTAGCGTAGGACTTTAGCAGGTCTGATCGCAGGATCAGGTCCCCTGTTACATCGTAGGGATAAAGCTGAGTTCTATCGTAGGGACAGATCTCCTCTCTTTCCTTAGCTCTGGTAGCAGAACATAACACCTAGAATATAAGACATATTTTCAGTTGTTTCACACTTTTTTGTTAAGTATATAATTCCACATGTGTTAATTCATAGTTTTGATGCCTTCAGTGAGAATGTACAAGTTTCATAGTCATGAAAATACAGAAAAATCTTTAAATGAGAAGGTGTGTCCAAACTTTTGGTCTGTACTGTACATCTGACCAACATGCAGGTGGGGGCCTATCAGACTCTAGTTACTCCACTGGGTGGGACCAGATCATTTCCAGGACTCCTTGTTCTTTACATTGAAGATAATTCTTAATGACATTGGCTGTACGTTTGGGGTTGTTGTTCTGCTGAAGAAAACATTTGGATCCAATCAGACACCTCCTTCATGATATTGCATGATGGATAAGTATCTGCCTCTATATCTCAGCATTGAGGGAACCAATAATTCTGACCCAATTTCCACCTCCATTTGCTGAAATGCAGCCCCAATCTTACAGGACCCTCCACCGTGCTTATGCATCACTATTGCCCACAGACACTCATTATTGTACTGCTCTCCAGCCCTTCAGTGAACAAAATCTCTTCTGTAACAACAACATTTTTCATATTTTGACTCAACCGTCCAGAGCACATCCTGCCAATTTTCTACACCCTGGTTCCTCTGTTTTAATGCATAGTTGAGTCACTTGGCCTTGTTTTGATGTGGAAGATATGGCTTTTTCGCCACAATTCTGCTATGAAGACCACTTCTGGCCAGTCTTCTCTGAACAGTAGATAAGTGAAGCTGAGTCCCACAGGTTACTGCCAGTTCTGAGCTGATGGCACTGCTGGACATCTTCTGCTTTTGAAGGAAAGTAACCATAATGTGTCATACATCTGCTGCACTAAGTTTCCTTGGCCGACCACTGCATCTACTGACCTCAACGTTGCACATTTTCTTGTGCTTCTTCATAAGTGCTTGAATGACACATCTTGAACCCTCAATCTGCTTTGAAATTTGTGCCTTAGAGACCTTGCTGATGTAGTATAACTTCCTTGTGTATTCTTGCTCAGTCTTACCATGGTGTATGACCAGACACCTGACTGTATTATTACAAAATCCCTGACTTTGCGCAGGTGTACCTGAAATAATTGATGCTGTTTTAAAGTGAAAAGTTGGTCACACTAAATATTGATTGGATCTAGATTTTTCGTTTGTTCATTCACTTGTATTTTGTTAATTGATTAAATAAATCATTAACATTTCTATTTTTGAAGCATTCTTACTTTACAGCATTTTTTCTACACCTTTCTAAAAATTATTTTTATGTTATTGTGTCTTTTATTTGCTCATTAATAATCTGATATATCTTTTGGTATTTTGTGTATAGTTGTTTTTTTGCTGTTGGGGTAAATTGTAGGATATTGATTTCAGAGTGGTTTCCTGATCCTTTGATTGTAGGAATGAGTGGTATATATGTGCTAATAAATTAGGACAAAACGTAGGTAATTTAGGAAAAAACTGAACATCTCAGCAGTAATAACATGCTGATTGTGATGTCATGAAGATAACTTGAATTTCCACCAATCAGAGATCAGCATGTTTCAGGTCAACCAGATAGAACAGTCCATGAAACATGAGTCACGGCCACTGTGAGGTCATAATGCTGATTAGAATTTCCACCAGTCAGAAAACAGAACCACCCAGGAGGTATGAGTCATCGCCACTGTGAGGTCATAATGCTGACCAATCACAGAGCAGCCACACCCAGATTTTCCACCAATCAGAGAGCAGCCACACCCAGATTTTCCACCAATCAGAGATCAGCAGTGGGTATAAATAGCCACTGCAGCCTGCCCGGCTTAGCCTTGCACTGGTTGGGTCTCTCTTTTTTTCTCCCTCTTGGTATCTCCCGGTATCTCTCCCTCCCCTCTCTCTTCTCTCTCTCTATCTCTTTGACCCAACGGCCCTCTTAAGGGCTACCCCAAATGTGTAAAAGATAGAACCAATATTTGTGTTGTTTGTCCGTTTTATGAACCTGTGATTAACCCCTTCCCACTCTTTGCCATATATATATATATATATTATATACATAGTATGTGCAGGTGGGCCTTAAAGGCCCCTGGTTAGCTCATTAATATCAGATTTGTGGGTGTCCCGCACGTGGCACCTCCACTACTCAGTTGTTTGAAACTCTGGCAGAGGTCAGATGTAAACTTTGTTGAGGAGCTGAACATCACAGCTCTGGTCACTGTGTAGTGGCTGCTACCTGGTGCTGCAGATCAGCTCCTATTGCATGAATATTAGCTGACTTGCAGGACCCACAGTACAGTGAATGGCGCAGTGATGTTCAGATCTTCAAACTATTTACATCTGAGCATTGCAAACAACTGATGGATAGAGCCAGTGCCGCGTGTCGGAGCCCATCGATCTGATATTGATAACCCATCCCCAGGATGGCAGCTCAGTAGATACCATACCAGGATGGGGGACATTATGCCAGAATGGGTACATTATACCAGAATGGGGACATTATATCAGAATTAGGTCATTATGCCAGAATGTGAGACACTGTAACAGAATGGAGTGCATTGTACCAGGATGGGGGACATTAAACCAGGGCGAGGGACATTAAACCAGTATGATGGTCATTAAACCAGGATGGGGGGCATTATACCAGGATGGGGACATTATACCAGTATGGGGACACTATACTAGTATGGGGACATTTTACCAAGATGAAGGACACTATATCAGAATGGGGACAATATATCAGAATGGGGACAATATACCAGGAAGGGGGACATTAAATCAGAATGGGGACATTATATCAGAATGGGGAAATTATACCAGAATTGGGGACATTATACCAGAATAAGGGACACTATACCAGAATGGGGTACACCATACCCGGATGGGTGACACTATATCAGAATGGGGACATTATATCACAATGATGAGGTTATACCAGGATGGGGGACATTATATCACAATGATGATATTATACCAGTATGGGGGATATTATAGCAGCATGGGGGACATAATGACAGAACTGGAGATACTATACCAGGATGTGGGGCATTATACCAGCTTTGGGGACATTATAGCAGAATTGGGAGCATTACACCAGCATGGGGGATATTATACCAGGTTAGAGACATGATACCAAAATGGGGACATTATATCAGAATGGGGACACTATACCAGGATGGGGACATTAAACCAGAATGAAGGAAATGATGCGAGAATGGGGACATTACCAGACAGGGGCACAGGTGGGGGAAAATGTTAAAGCATAAGGCCCAGCATGTGGGAGATTATTACAAGAAGGAGCCAGGATGGGGGACATTACTACATAGGTAGAGAGCACATATATCTTTATAGCATCCAGAACGCTACAAGGGCCCATACATCTGACCAACATGCAGGTGGGGGCCTATCAGACTCTAGTTACTCCACTGGGTGGGACCAGATCATTTCCACGACTCCTTGTTCTTTACATTGAAGATAATTCTCAATGACATTGGCTGTACGTTTGGGGTTGTTGTTCTGCTGAAGAAAACATTTGGATCCAATCAGACACCTCCCTGATGATATTGCATGATGGATAAGTATCTACCTCTATATCTCAGCATTGAGGGAACCAATAATTCTGACTCAATTTCCAACTCCATTTGCTGAAATGCAGCCCCAAACTTACAGGACCCTCCACCGTGCTTATGCATCACTATTGCCCACAGACACTCATTATTGTACTGCTCTCCAGCCCTTCAGTGAGCAAAATCTCTTCTGTAATAACAACATTTTTCATATTTTTACTCAACCGTCCAGAGCACATCCTGCCAATTTTCTACACCCTGGTTCCTCTGTTTTAATGCATAGTTGAGTCACTTGGCCTTGTTTTGATGTGGAAGAGATGGCTTTTTCGCCACAATTCTGCTATGAAGAGAACTTCTGGCCAGTCTTCTCTGAACAGTAGATGAGTGAAGCTGAGTCCCACTGGTTGCTGCCAGTTCTGAGCTGATGGCATTGCTGGACATCTTCTGCTTTTGAAGGAAAGTAACCATAATGTGTCATACATCTGCTGCACTAAGTTTCCTTGGCCGACCACTGCATCTACTGATCTCAACGTTGCACAATTTCTTGTGCTTCTTCATAAGTGCTTGAATGACACATCTTAAACCCTCAATCTGCTTTGAAATTTGTGCCTTAGAGACCTTGCTGATGTAGTATAACTTCCTTGTGTATTCTTGCTCAGTCTTGCCATGGTGTATGACCAGACACCTGACTGTATTATTACAAAATCCCTGACTTTGCGCAGGTGTACCTAGAAGAATTGATGCTGTTTTAAAGTGAAAAGGTGGTCACACCAAATATTGATTGGATCTAGATTTTTCGTTTGTTCATTCACTTGTATTTTGTTAATTGATTAAATAAATCATTAACATTTCTATTTTTGAAGCGTTCTTACTTTACAGCATTTTTTCTACACCTTTCTAAAAATTATTTTTATGTGATTGTGTCTTTTATTTGCTCATTAATAATCTGATATATCTTTTGGTATTTTGTTTATAGTTGTTTTTTTGCTGTTGGGGTAAATTGTAGGATATTGATTTCAGAGTGGTTTCCTGATCCTTTTATTGTAGGAATGAGTGGTATATATGTGCTAATAAATTAGGACAAAACATAGGAAATTTAGGAAAAAACTGAACATCTCAGCAGTAATAACATGCTGATTGTGATGTCATGAAGATGACTTGAATTTCCACCAATCAGAGATCAGCATGTATCAGGTCACCCAGATAGAACAGTCCATGAAACATGAGTCACGACCACTGTGAGGTCATAATGCTGATTAGAATTTCCACCAGTCAGAAAACAGAACCGCCCAGAAGAACCACCCAGGAGGTATGAGTCATCGCCACTGTGAGGTCATAATGCTAACCAATCACAGAGCAGCCACACCCAGATTTTCCACCAATCAGAGAGCAGCCACACCCAGATCTTCCACCAATCAGAGATCAGCAGTGGGTATAAATAGCCGCTGCCGCCTGCCCGGCTTAGCCTTGCACTGGTTGGGTCTCTCTTTTTTTTCCTCTCTCTTGGTCTCTCTCTCTCTCTCTCTTCTCTCTCTCTTCTCTCTCTCTTCTCTCTCTCTTCTCTCTCTCTCTCTTCTCTCTCTTCTCTCTCTCTTCTCTCTCTCTTCTCTCTTCTCTCTCTCTTCTCTCTCTCTTCTCTCTCTCTCTTCTCTCTCTCTTCTCTCTCTCTTCTCTCTCTCTTCTCTCTCTCTCTCTCTCTCTCTTTCTCTCTCTCTCTCTCTTCTCTCTCTCTTCTCTCTCTCTTCTCTCTCTCTCTCTCTCTCTCTCTCTCTCTCTCTCTCTCTCTCTCTCTCTCTCTCTCCGGCCCTCTTAAGGGCTACCCCAAATGTGTAAAAGATAAAACCAATATTTGTGTTGTTTGTCCGTTTTATGAGCCTTTGATTAACCCCTTCCCACTCTTTGCCATATATATATATATTATATACATAGTATGTGCAGGTGGGCCTTAAAGGGAATTTCCAGGACAAACATATTGATGGCCTATCCCCTGGTTATCTCATTAATATCAGATTTGTGGTGGTCCGGCACGTGTCACCTCCACTAATCAGCTGTTTGCAGCTTCGGTCGAGGTCAGATGTAAACATTGTTGAGGAGCTGAACATCACAGCTCTGGTCACTGTGTAGTGGCTGCTCCCTGGTGCTGCAGATCAGCTCCTATTACATGAATATTAGCTGATCTGCAGGACCCACAGTACAGTGAATGGAGCGGTGATGTTCAATCTTCACACTATTTACATCTGAGCGCTGCAATCAGCTGATGGGTAGAGCCGGTGCCGCGTGTCGGAGCCCACCGATCTGATCTTGATAACCCATCCCCAGGATAAATCATCATTATTATACTACTGGAAACTCCATTAATGGATTGTCTGGGATTAATAACACGAGCCCCTTCTTTAAGAAAAAACAGTCCCTAACTGGTCACAGGATAAATGTGGGATTTCAGGTCACCCATTTACTGCAATGCAGCTGGCAATGCCACCCAGCGGATCTAAGCAAGTCCCGGGGCCTCAACAATATACAGCCAGTGCCCGAGTATAGGATGGAAGATTAAAAAAAATCTTCAAAAATGTATTTTGTATGAGGCATACATCAAAAATACAGGCAATGCTTTTCCTGACAACACTGAGTTTTATAATGTGGAAAAAAACGTTTAAAAAAACACTGTGTGAACATAACCCTAACTGCATTGTGACTGTGTATATACATATATAAGCTGCCCCTCCCCCACCATGTGAGCATTCTCAGCGCGTACTGACCAATGCTGTCCACCAGGTGGCATCAGCAGGAAATTACAGCGATGAGACAAGCACTGCATGACAGCCCCGCCCCAATCTGCCCTATACCAGACACGCCCCCTACCAACGCCCCGCCTCCACTGCCATGACAACCGAATTATTTAATGGCAGAAAGAGACCTTATATGAGCAGAGAAGTAGCGGCCGGAGCGCGGGGTCCGCACAGGTGAGCGCCCCCATAACACAGTGTATGTACTGCACGTCAGCTCTATGGCAGACTGTCACCTGTGCTGGATCCAGGACGTGTTACACTTATATCTGTACAGAGACACAGAGGACGCAGCGGGGCCCTGTCGCCAGATATATATATATATGTGTGTGTGTGTATATACAGTATATATATGTGTATGTATATGCTGTATTACTGTATATATGCGTGTATATATGTACTAGCTATTGAACCCGTTCTACGCCCGGGTGGCGAGCATTTTTATTGGTATATGGTCTCCCATCCTGGTATTTGTGCTGCCCCCATCCTATTGTGGTATGCATGGTCCCTCCACCCCCCAATCCTGGTATACATGGCACACCTCATTCCCCAATCATGGTATGTATGGTCCCCTCACCCCCCAACCCTGGTATGCATGGCACACCTCACCCCCCAATCATGGTATGTATGGTCCCCTCACCCCCCAATCCTAGTATGCATGGCACACCTCATTCCCCAATCCTGGTATGCATGGTCCCCTCACCTCCCAATCCTGGTATACATGGCACCCCTCACCCCCCAATCCTGGTATGCATGGCACCCCTCACCCCCAATCCTGGTATACATGGCACCCCTCATTCCCCAATCCTGGTATGCATGGCACCCCTCATTCCCCAATCCTGGTATGCATGGCACCCCTCATTCCCCAATCCTGGTATACATGGCACTCATCACCCGCCAATCCTGGTATGCATGGTCCCCTCACCCCCCAATCCTGGTATGCATGGTCCCCTCACCCCCCAATCCTGGTATGCATGGTACCCACACCCCCCAATCCTGGTATGCATGGTCCCCTCACCCCCCAATCCTGGTATACATGGCACCCCTCATTCTCCAATCCTGGTATGCATGGCACCTCTCACCCCCAATCCTGGTATACATGGCACCCCTCATCCCCCAATCCTGGTATACATGGTCCCCTCACCCCTCAATTCTGGTATACATGGCATCCCTCATTCCCCAATCCTGGTATACATGGCACCCCTCACCCCCTAATTCTGGTATGCATGGTCCCCTCACCCCCCAATCCTGGTATGTATGGTCCCCTCACCCCCCAATTCTGGTATACATGGCATCCCTCATTCCCCAATCCTGGTATGCATGGTCACCTCACCTCCCAATCCTGGTATACATGGCACCCCTCACCCCCCAATCCTGGTATGCATGGCACCCCTCACCCCCAATCCTGGTATACTTGGCACCCCTCATTCCCCAATCCTGGTATGCATGGCACCCCTCACCCCCAATCCTGGTATGCATGGCACCCCTCATTCCCCAATCCTGGTATGCATGGCACCCCTCATTCCCCAATCCTGGTATGCATGGCACCCCTCATCCCCAATCCTGGTATGCATGGTCCCCCCCCCAATTCTGGTATACATGGCACCCCTCAGCCCCAATCCTGGTATGCATGGTCCCCTCACCCCCCAATTCTGGTATACATGGTACCCCTCACCCCCAATCCTGGTATGCATGGTACCCCCTCATCCCTATTCTGGTATCTATGGTACCCCCTCACATCCCCAATCCTGGTATGCATGGTACCCCTCATCCCTATCCTGATATGCATGGCACCCCTCACCCCCAGTCCTGTTATGCATGGCACCCCTCACCCCCAATCCTGTTATGCATGGTCCCCTCACCCCCAATCCTGTTATGCATGGTCCCCTTACCCCCCAATCCTGGTAGGCATGGCACCCCTCACCCCCCAATCCTGGTATGGATAGTCCCCTCACCCGCCAATCCTGGTATGTATGGTCCTCTCACCCCCCAATCCTGGTATGTATGGCACCCCTCACCCCCCAATCCTGGTATGTATGGCACCCCTCATCCCTATCATGCTACACACACATACAAGAAAATAAACACTTATACTCACCTTTCTTCCCTGTGCTCCAGCGCTGTTTCCCGTTCTGCTGGAGGCCGGGGGAGGAGTGCGGCGCCGAAGTACGCGTGTGCTCATACCACGCTGTCCGGCTCCATTTTGCTGAAGACACATTGCAAATGTGTCTTCAGTAAAATGGCGCCGGATAGCGCTATGCGCATGTGCCGATTTCAATGCCTCCCTCTTCCCCCGGACTCCGGACCGAACAGAAGCGCCGCGGTAGCGCTCATCCCGGTCAGGTAAGTATGTAAGTATGGCGCCAGAGATCGCGGTATGTGTTCAGTGTATACGCATACCGTGATCTCCTGCACCATACACTCCTCTTACCTGTAACGGCTCCATGCGTTCTTCAGTCTGGAGCCAGACTGTGCAGGCGTGTCGCACTAGCGCAGACTATAAAGGCTTCAGACAGAGGGACGCTTTGTACCTTGTATCACAAATTCTTTGGTATTATTATCTTCATTTAATTTGCTTGCAAGGAAAAACACAAAAGAGAATGAAGCAAAAATAAAATCATTGATCATTTCACACAAAACTCCAAAAATGGGCCGGACAAAAGTATTGGCACCCTCAGCCTAATACTTGGTTGCACAACCTTTAGCCAAAATAACTGCGAACAACCGCTTCCGGTAACCATCAATGAGTTTCTTACAATGCTCTGCTGGAATTGTAGACCATTCTTCTTTGGCAAACTTGTAGTGAGCTGGCCGTCTCTGGCTGTTCTGTGATAATTGATATAGAGCCTGTTACAGAAGTGATTACACAGGATGATGTTGCCACCTTGTGGCCAGAGGTTGCACCTGCGCAGGGTGTGATGACAGAGAAAAAGACTGAGCCTCCTGTGTCCCGCCCTAGAGAGTCACGTGACCAAAGTGGGAAGCAGGAAAAAGCGCGCGCAGAGTCTGCTGTGGTCTGTGAAAAGAGCCAGGACGGTGTGCAGGCCCTCGTGTGTGGCGCAGGAGAGACTCTCAACGTGATTTCTTCTATCTGACACCATATCCTCGGAGCCTTCCCCAGCTCCTGCACTGCTGAAGGATTCAGCTGTTACACTCCCTGCTACTGGAGTGTGGACTACATAAGGGGACCCACTAGAGCTTCTATCCGGATCAGAGAGACTGTAAGCGGGACCTCTGGCGAGAGGCCGAAGTATCCCTTCCTTCGTTTCCGCAAATTCTGCTGTTCCTGTTTTTTTTCCGGCTGGGACGCCTTCCTGCAAAGACAGACAGGCCTGCGACGGGGGACACATCCTTCTGGAGTAAAGGACTGGTAACGTGTGAGTAGGGACAGTGAGGGTCAGCTTATCAGTACACGTTATTACTGTGCATATTTACGGTTGTCATTTATTGTTTTTTTTTCTTTGCTGTGTTAAAAATGTATGCGAGTAAAGATACGGTTGTCAAGATAGAGTCTGTGTGTGGGGATCTTGCTGGGCCAGATCATAGATACCAATGCGCGGCCTTGCCCGCGGTCACTTCAAACTGCTCCAGGTCCCTGATATTTGAAGGGAGCCTTCTCCAAACTGCCATTTTGCGATCTCTCCACAGGTGTTCTATGGGATTCAGGTCTGGACTCATTGCTGGCCACCTTAGAAGTCTCCAGTGCTTTCTCTAAAACCATTTTATAGTGCTTTTGGAAGTGTGTTTTGGGTCATTGTCCTGCTGGAAGACCCATGACCTCTGAGGGAAACCCAGCTTTCTCACACTGGGCCCTACATTATGCTGCAAAATTTGTTGGTAGTCTTCAGACTTCATAATGCCATGCACACGGTCAAGCAGTCCAGTGCCAGAGGCAGCAAAGCAACCCCAAAACATCAGGGAACCTCCGCCATGTTTGACTGTAGGGACCGTGTTCTTTTCTTTGAATGCCTCTTTTTTTTTCCTGTACACTCTATGTTGATGCTTTTTCCCAAAAAGCTCTACTTTTGTCTCATCTGACCAGAGAACATTCTTCCAAAACGTTTTAGGCTTTCTCAGGTAAGTTTTGGCAAACTCCAGCCTGGCTTTTTTATGTCTCGGGGTAAGAAGTGGGGTCTTCCTGGGTATCCTACCATACAGTCCCTTTTCATTCAGACGCCAACGGATAGTATGGGTTGACACTGCTGTACCCTCGGACTGCAGGGCAGCTTGAACTTGTTACACGAATTAGAGAAGCATCACATGATTTTTCAAAGGGTGCCAATAATTTTGTCCACCCCCTTTTTTAGGTTTGGTGTGGAATTATATCCAATCTGGCTTTAGGACAATTCTTTTTGTGTTTTTTTCATTGAAGACAAATTAAATGAAGAGAATACCAAAGAATTTGTGATTGCAATCATTTTCAGGAAGAAATTGAGCATTATCTGACAGAATTGCAGGGGTGCCAATACTTTTGGCCACCACTGTATACTGTATATGGGCGTGTGTATATGTATATGTATACTGGTATGTGTGTGTATATGTGTGTATATATGTGTATATATGTATACTGTATATGTGTGTATATATGTATACTGTATATGGGTGTGTATATATATATACTGTATACTGGGTGTGTATATATGTATACTGTATAAGTGTGTATATATATGTATACTGTATATGGGTGTATATATATGTATACTGGTATATGTGTGTATATATGTATACTGTATATGTGTGTATATATGCATACTGTATATGTGTGTATATATGTATACTGTATATGTGTGTGTATATATGTATACTGTATAAGTGTGTATATATATACTGTATACTGGGTGTGTATATATGTATACTGTATAAGTGTGTATATACTGTATATGGGTGTATATATATGTATACTGGTATATGTGTGTATATATATGTATACTGTATATGGGTGTATATATGCATACTGTATATGTGTGTATATATGTATACTGTATATGTGTGTATATATGTATACTGTATATGGGTGTGTATATATGTATACTGTATATGTGTGTATATGTATACTGTATATGGGTGTGTATATATGTATACTGTATATGTGTGTATATATGTATACTGTATATGTGTGTATATATATGTATACTGTATATGGGTGGATATATACAGTACAGACCAAAAGTTTGGACACACCTCATTTAAAGATTTTTCTGTATTTTCATGACTATGAAAATTGTACATTCACACTGAAGGCATCAAAACTATGAATTAACACATGTGGAATTATATACTTAACAAAAAAGTGTGAAACAACTGAAAATATGTCTTATATTCTAGGTTCTTCAGAGTAGCCACCTTTTGCTTTGATGACTGCTTTGCACACTCTTGGCATTCTCTTGATGAGCTTCAAGAGGTAGTCACCAGAAATGGTCTTCACCTCACAGGTGTGCCCTGTCAGGTTTAATATGATAAAGTGCTTTATTCTTTGTCGGGTCCAGGGGTCCTGTAGAATGTGAATCCCTGAGGAACAGCGTATCCTTGGCTTGTGCCAAGACAGAAGAAAAGTTGCTGAACACTTGGTACCCCAAAGTGATCAATCTATTTGCCAATCAAGATGCCCTGCAGTTGATTAATGCGGACAAATTGGATTCCTTTTATAACTGCGTCTCGACTAGCGGGGTGCCTCAAGGGTCTGTCTTGGGCCCTATATTATTTAATATACTTATTAATGATCTAGTGGAAGGGTTGCATAGTAAAATAGCAATATTTGCAGATGATACTAAACTTTGTAACGTAGTTAATACAGATGAGGATAGGGCACAGCTACAGGAGGATTTAGATAAATTGGGGAGTTGGGCCAAAAAATGGCAAATGGGGTTCAATGCCGATAAATGTAAGGTCATGCACATGGGAAAGAAAAACAGCAGTCACCCATACATATTAAATGGGAAACCGTTGGGGAAATCTGACATGGAGAAGGACCTGGGCGTCTTGGTTAACAGCAAATTAAATTGGAGTGCCCAGTGTCAGGCAGCAGCTGCGAAGGCAAATAGAGTCATGGCATGCATCAGAAGAGGAATAGGGGCATATGATGAGAACATTGTTCTTCCTCTGTATAAAGCGCTGGTAAGGCCGCACTTAGAATATTGTGCACAGTTCTGGGCTCCGGTACTCAGGAAAGACATATTGGAGCTAGAGAGGGTACAAAGGAGGGCGACTAAGGTAATAAAGGGAATGGAGGGACTAGAATACCCAGAGAGGTTGTCCAAATTAGGCCTATTTACGTTGGAAAAGAGAAGGCTTAGGGGAGACCTCATAAACATGTATAAATACATCAGGGGGCTGTACAGAGATCTCTCCCATGACCTGTTTATACCAAGGATGGTGACAAAGACGAGGGGGCACACTATGCGTCTGGAGGAAAGGAGGTTCCTGCACCAGCATAGAAGGGGATTCTTTACGGTCAGAGCCGTGAGACTCTGGAACTCTCTGGGAGAGGAAGTGGTGATGTCCAACTCACTTAATGAGTTCAAGAGAGGACTGGACGCCTTTCTTGAGAACAATAAAATTACATCTTATGCTTAGTGATAGTTAATTAATCCAGGGATTTAATCTGACTGCCAGATTGGAGTCGGGAAGTGAATTTTTCCTCAATGATGTAAATTGGCCTATACCGCATGGTTTTTTTTTGCCTTCCCCTGGATCAACGCTGCGGAATAGCTGCAGTGCACAAGAAATAGGCTGAACTGGATGGACGCTTGTCTTTTTTTGGCCTTTTAAACTATGTAACTATGTAACACTTATGTCCAAGCAGGTAAAGGCGGCTGCAAGATCCGTGATATATAAGGATTCATGTTCATTATTGTATCTCTGGATCAGACATAGACTCAGAGTGATACAACTAAATAGACCCTATAGGGGTAAAGTTGGCATATCCGGGGGGAAATATATCCCAGATTTGCCAAACTGAGCCAACTCATGAAACACATGGGTACATAGGAGAAGAAAGAGTTAATTGGCGTAAAAAATATAAATTTTTATTCCATCAAGTTAAAAAACGTACATAGTAAAAAGAGAAATGACATAATACGGATAGTATAAAGACACTAATTAGATTACCAATGTAGCAAGATATGTTACAAAGTATACATATATGGTCACGCATATGGTCACAGTGGGACATGAGCAATATAGATAATATAGCATAAGGTTAGTATATCAAGACAATCCAATGAGTGTAATAATATATCAAAAAGTAATCCATAAGTATTCCATAGTCATTGGATTTACACTTGCCATATGCATCAGGTATCCATCTAAATAATGCTCCTGCCCACAAATAATCAGATACATGTCACATAAAACATTTTTTAAGGTAGTCTCTTACCACAAAGAGTGCCAAAAAGGAGGGTAAAGTGCATAAAGGAACGCACAGTGGCAGAGTGGTATTCCCATCTCATATATTTATGGCACTTCCACAGTCTGAGGACGCACATTCGGCTGAAGTATATTGCTGCACAGGGACATGCCGGGTCCCTGAGCTGCAATGCATGCCGCCAGCCAATCAAAGGCCAGTAGCTGATGTCGGCGTGCCAGTCACGAGCGACGCATGGAAGTGACGTCATGCGCTGCCCTTGCCGGCACACTGAAATCAGCTACAGAAGAAGACGCCGCATGTCGTGGGAGCGCAGGAAGGTAAGAAGAATCATTTATTTTTGTTTATTTAATGTATTAGAAAAGAACGACAGAACATTATACCAGGAAAGGGCCAAGGATGGGGAGCATTAGACAAGGAAGGGGCTCAGGGTGGGGAGAATTAGACAAGGAAGGGGCCCAGGATGGGGAGCATTATATAAAGAAGGGGCCCAGGATGGGGAACATTATACAAGGAAAGGGCCCAGGATAGGGAGCATTATACCAGAATGGGGGTCATTATACCATGACATGGGCCAGGATGAAGGACATTACACCAGGAAGGGCACAAGGATGGAGGTCATTATACCAGAATGGGGCCTAGGATGGGGGACAGGATACCAGGATGGAGGACATTGTTATAGGATGGGGGACATTGTACCAGGATTGGGGACATTGTTACAGGAAGGGGCCAGGATGGGGGACATTAATACAGTAAGAGGCCCAGGACCAAGGACATTATACCAGGAAGGAGCCCAGGATTGGGACGTTATTGCTGAAAGGGGCTCAGGATGGGGGGTATTATACACAGAAGGTGGATATTATAACAGGAAGAGGCCCAGGATCGGGGATATTATAACAGGAAGGGGCGCAGGATGGGGAACATTATACCAGGAAGGGGCCTAGAATGAGAGACATTATTATAGGATGGGGCTACAATGGGAAACATCCAAGGCAGGGACGAACACGCGCATCATTATCGGATCTAGAACGCTACAAGGGCCCATACATCTGACCAACATGCTGGTGGGGGCCCAGGTCCAAATTTTGCACATCTGCAGGAACATGGCATATGGCTTAACAGTATGTCATATGTTGGGAAGGGGTTAAGCTACAGCACATTACATAGCCTCTTGCAGCTATATCAATGGAAAAATTAAAAAATGTATGGCTTTTTGAAGAAGGGAAGGAAAAAATGCAAAACAAAAAATTATCCGGTCCTGAAGGGATTAAGGAGTTCCCACCCACAGTAAATGTTGTCACTCAGCTTAAAATCTTCACTTGCTTATTAGCAGAAGCTAAGGTTTCATTAGGATCTCCGAGGCTAAAGTTACATGCGGCTCCAGCTTACATGTAAAGGGGATGGTATCAAGGAGTCTCGCCAAACTTTCCCTACAAATGTCCAACAATTCAGAATTCATATCCATTGATAATTTATCTTCTAAAATGATAGCATTTTTTTTCTATCCTTTTCATTTTATGTGTAATTAACTTTTTGCTCTCCTCCTTTAAGCAATGGGAGGAACGACTGATAAGGATCCAGGAAACCATTGATGAATGGCTGAAGGTGCCGACCCAGTGGCTTTAATCTTCTCTTCTGAGGACATCATGCAGCAAATGCCTGAAGAAGGACGCTTATTCCAGACTGTGGACAGAAACTGGAGAGAGATCATGAAACATTGCGTTAAAGACCCGAAGGTAAATGGATGCTTCATGGTGGACTGATACAAGAAAGCACGGTCATCTTGCATCCAGGATTGATGTTTTCCAAGAGTCCGTGTCCTGATGCTTCCATCACAAGGATCCCGGGTTATGGGGCTCCGCACTGCCTGGACTCCAGCCTCCCGCATCTTCTATTTTCTATCCAAATAGGTTCTAATTTTTCTTTTAATATAAACTATTGGCACAATAGTCAATGAATGTGACCTTTTTTCAGTCTCTATAACTATATAATGGAATCTTACTTATGGGCTATCTACTTTGTTTTAGGTTTTAAGCGCCACTTCTCTGACCGGACTTCTGGAGAAACTTCAGGACAGCAATGTGCTTCTGGATAAAATCATGAAAGGGCTGAATGCCTATCTGGAGAAGAAGAGGCTTTTTTTTCCCACGGTATAGTCCTTTCACTTGTTGCAATGATTATATATATTCCTTAAATATTTTTTTTTCTTATTTAAACGCATTGAAATCATTTTTGTAATTGGATTTCATTAATAATTTTGCACTGTTTGCCTTCTATTGGCTCTGTGTTGCGCTGGCTATTGGACTTATTTTTAATCTGTCTTTTTTCAGCTCCTCTTAGCCGATTTATGACCACAGATCACATCAAAGCTGAATGTGCAGGAAACAAAAAGCCTAACGGTGCAACATTTTTAATGAAACTGAATTGTCGCAAATACTCGCAATTAAATGGGTATTCCCATCTCCAAGATCCTATCCCAATATGTAGTAGGCGTAGTAATAATAATAATATTAGCAAATACCTCCAATTAGAAGTGTAGTATAGTTCTTCTGATTCACTATGTCGCTTTCCCCATGTGCAAGGCATTGCAGTAGCTTCGGTATCCATGGTTACGACCACTCATATAGTGACAGTTATTTGCTAGTGGTCGTAACCTAAGCTACTGCAATGCCCTGCACATGGGGTAAGCGACAAAACAAATCAGAAGAACTATACTAAACTTCTAATTGGAGGTATTTGCTAATATTATTATTATTACGCATACTACATATTGGGGTAGAATCCTGGAGATGGGAACATTTCAGTTAAATAAAAAAAAGTTCCCAAAGCTGGATAGCCCCTTTAAGCTAACCATACGCATGACATATGAGATACCCGTGGTCTGAATGGTTATTTGGCTATTTCTCCTGACTCCCACCTATTCTGCTGAACAGTCATGTGGTTTTAATGGGGAGAGAGGAGAAAGTCGGTACTGGACACCTCCGGCAGCGGGTTATCTCCCCTGAGAACCAAAAGACCAGGTATTGAAATCCCATCTGCCCGATCCTTCTGGCCCTGACATCCTCTATCGGGGGAGAGTCAGGAGACCCCCATACACATCAGTGGGTAGGCCGGTCCTGCTGCAATCGTCAGGTTTAAACTATTTTAATCCAATGTGTATGGGGACTGAATCTTTACTTTAAAGCTTTGCTTTTCTATTTTCTCACATAGACACTAATACAAATGGCGCCTGACCCAATACTTTAATGACATCTTTATCATATTGTGCATTTTCGCTTTAGCTTTTTCTTCCTGTCCAACGACGAAATGCTAGAAATTCTCTCTGAGACTAAAGATCCTCTGCGGGTCCAACCACATCTAAAGAAGGGCTTTGAAGGCATCGCAAAGCTGGAGCTCCTTCCTAACCTGGACATCAAAGCCATGTACAGCACCGAGGGGGAACGCGTAGAGCTCATCCAGACCATCTCCACCTCGGAGGCTCGGGGGGCCGTGGAGAAGTGGCTCATCCAAGGGGAAGATGTCATGTTAAGGAGCGTGCATGATGTTATTGCTCGGTCACGAATGGTACGGATCTACCTACAGACCAAAAGCATTAATTGGAACTAATCTAGTCTATATATATAATCGTCTTATCCCGTCTGTCTGTCTGTGTGTCTGTCTGTCCAGGAAATCCCGCGTCGCTCATTGGTCCGGCAGCGGCCAATCAGCGCCGGGGGATTTCTAAAAAAAGATGGCGGCCGTTAGCGGCTCATCTGCGGGACGGAGCTGAGCGGCGATGCAGTCGGGAGATGACCGGCGCAAGGCGCTCATCTCCCGGCCGGCAACAGCAGAAGGAACACGACCGACGGACCCATCTGCGGGATGGAGATGCAGCCGGAAGATGAGCGCCGCGAGGCGCTCATCTCCCGGCCGGTAGCAGCGGAAGGACCGCCGGCGTCGCTGACCTCCATGCGGAAGGGAGGACCGGGGAGCGGCGCTGCGGGTCGGGATACTTCTGCTATGAGCGCCCGCTATGTCCCGGGTTCTCGCAGCGGAAGTAGCCGCACAGGCAGCGCCGCTCCCCGGTCCTCACCAAGACGATTCGATGATTGATCGCGGTCTTCGGACCCGACCAATCACTGATCTTAGCGCAAAACTTAAACACCGCTGTGCTGATTGGTCGCCGACGCTGCCCGCGACCAATCACCGATCTTGGCTCCACATTTAAACACCGCTGTGGTGATTGGTCGCGGCCGATATTTAAATTTGGCGCCAAAATCGGTGATTGGTCGCGGCCGATATTTCAATTTCGCGCCCAAATCGGTGATTGGTCGCGGTCAGCGTCCGCGACCAATCAGCACAATAGTGTTTAAGTTTGGCGCCAAGATCAGTCATTGGTCGCGGGCCAAGACAGCGACCAATCACCGATTTGTGCGGCACTTTTAAATAGCGTCCGTGACCAATTGGATGTCAGCGCCACTCCCCGGTCCTCCCTTCACACCCTAGCCGCATGGATGTCAGCGCCGCTCCCCGGTCCTCCCTTCACACCCTAGCCGCATGGATGTCAGCGGCGCTGCCTGTGCGGATACTTCCGCTCCGAGAACCCGGGACATGAGCGGGCGCTCGCAGCAGAAGTATCTGGACTCGCAGCGCCGCTCCCCGGTCCTCCCTTCACACCCTAGCCGCTGATGTCCCCACTGTATCCGCATGGTCTTACAAAGGTCCGGACATTTGTGTTAAAAATCGCTGATTGGTCGCTGGCGCTGCCCGCGACCAATCACCGATTTGGGCGCCAAATTTAAATATCAGCCGCGACAAATCAGCACAGCGGTGTTTAAATGTGGAGCCAAGATCGGTGATTGGTCGCGGCCGATATTTAAATTTGGCGCCCAAATCGGTGATTGGTCGCGGGCAGCGCCCGCGACCAATCAGCGATTTTTAACACAAATGTCCGGACCTTTGTAACACCATGCGGATACTGTGGGGACATCAGCGGCTAGGGTGTGAAGGGAGGACCGGGGAGCGGCGCTGCGGGTCGGGATACTTCGGGGAGCGGCGCTGACATCCAATTGGTCGCGGACGCTATTTAAAAGTGCCGCACAAATCGGTGATTGGTCGCGGTCTTGGCCCACAACCAATCACGGATCTTGCCGCAAAAGTTAAACACTACGGTGCTGATTGGTCGCGGACGCTGACAGCGACCAATCACCGATTTTGGCGCCACATTCAAATATCGGCCGCGACCAATCACCGATCTTGGCTCCACATTTAAACACCGCTGTGCGGATTGGTCGCGGACGCTATTTAAATGTGGCACCAAAATCGGTGATTGGTCGCACCCAGCGTCGGCGACCAATCAGCACAGCGGTGTTTAAATGTGGAGCCAAGATCGGTGATTGGTCGCGGCCGATATTTGAATGTGGCGCCCAAATCGGTGATTGGTCGCTGTCAGCGTCCGCGACCAATTAGCACCGTAGTGTTTAACTTTGGCCGCAAGATCAGTGATTGGTTGCGGGCCAAGTCGGCGACCAATCACCGATTTGTGCGGCACATTTAAATAGCGGCCGCGACCAATTGGATGTCAGCGCCGCTCCCCGGTGCTCCCTTCACACCCTAGCCGCATGGATGTCAGCGCCGCTGCCTGTGCGGATACTTCCGCTCCGAGAACCCGGGACATGAGCGGGCGCTTGCAGCAGAAGTATCCCGACCCGCAGCGCCGCTCCCCGGTCCTCCCTTCACACCCTAGCCGCTGATGTCCCCACAGTATCCGCATGGTGTTACAAAGGTCCGGACATTTGTGTTAAAAATCGCTGATTGGTCGCTGACGCTGCCGCCGACCAATCACCGATTTAGGCGCCAAATTTAAATATCGGCCGCGACCAATCACCGATCTTGGCTCAACATTTAAACACCGCTGTACTGATTGGTCGCGGACGCTATTTAAATGTGCCGCCAAAATTGGTGATTGGTCGCGCACAGCGTCGGCGACCAATCAGCACAGCGGTGTTTGAATTTGCCGCCAAGATCGGTGATTGGTCGCGGCCAGCGCCAGCGACCAATCAGCGATTTTTAACACAGATGTCCTGACCTTTGTAACACCATGCGGATACTGTGGGGACATCAGTGGCTAGGGTGTGAAGGGAGGACCGGGGAGCGGCGCTGCGAGTCCGGATACTTCTGCTGCGAGCGCCCGCTCATGTCCCGGGTTCTTGCAGCGGAACTATCCGCACAGGCAGCGGCGCTGACATCCATGCGGCTAGGGTGTGAAGGGAGGACCGGGGAGCGGCGCTGACATCCAATTGGTCGCGGCCGCTATTTAAATTTAAATGTGGCGCCAAAATCGGTGATTGGTCGCGCCCAGCGTCGGCGACCAATCAGCACAGCGGTGTTTAAATGTGGAGCCAAGATCGGTGATTGGTCGCAGCCGATATTTAAAATTGGCGCCCAAATCGGTGATTGGTCGCGGGCAGCGCCAGCGACCAATCAGCGATTTTGAACACAAATGTCCGGACCTTTGTAACACCCTGCGGATACTGTGGGGACATCAGCGGCTAGGGTGTGAAGGGAGGACCGGGGAGCGGCGCTGCGGGTCGGGATACTTCTGCTCCGAGCGCCCGCTCATGTCCCGGGTTCTCGCAGCGGAAGTAGACGCACAGGCAGGGGCGCTCCCCTGTCCTCTCTAATACGATTCCGCTCCCCGCTCCTCACCAATACGATTCGCTGATTGGTCGCGCTCTCCACACCCGACCAATCAGTGATCTTGGCGCTAAAGTTAAACACCGCTCTGCTGATTGGTCGCGTCCGCTGCCCGCAACCAATCACCGATTTGGGCGCCACATTTAAATAGCGGCCGCGACCATTCACCGATCTTGCCGCCACATTTAAACACTGCCGTGCTGATTGGACGCGGACGCCGGCCGAGACCAATCAGCAGCATTGGGGCCAAATGTAAACCCCGCTGTGCTGATTGGTCGCGGTCGCCGGCAAAGACCCATCAGCATTATTGGTGCCAAATTTAAACCCTGCTCTGCTGATTGGTCGCAGCCGCCAGCCGCGACTAATCAGCGATTTTGGTGCCAAATTTAAACACCGCACTGCTGATTGGTCGCGGCCGCCATCCGCGACCAATCAGCGAGATTGGCGCCAAATTTAAACAACGCTCTGCTGATTGTTCGCTGTCGCCGGCCTCGACCAATCAGCGATTTTGGCGCCAAATTTAAAGAATGCTCTGCTGTTTGGTCACGGCCGGCGACCAATCTGTGATTTTGGCGCCGAATTTAAACCCCGCTCTGCATCGCTCTGCTGATTGGTCGCGGTCGGCGGCCATGACCAGTCAGCAGTATTGGCGCCAAATTTAAACACCGCTCGGCTGATTGGTCGCGACTAATCAGCGATTTTGGTGCCAAATTTAAACACGCTCTCCAGTCCTCACTAACACGGTTCGCTGATTGGTCGCGGCCGCCGCCCGCGACCAATCATCGATATTGCCGCCAAATTTAAACACCGCTTTGCTGATTGGTCGCGGTTGCCGAACGCGACCAATCAGCGATTTTGGCGCCAAATTTAAACACAGCTCTGCTGATTGCACCCGGTCGGCCGCATACCTATTCTAGAATACCCGATGCATTAGAATCGGGCCACCATCTAGTTCTTTTATATTTGTATAAGATTATTTGGCGGCAGTGAATGATTTGTGGATGATGTATCTCTTGCAATAGAGCCAGGTAGCAGATCTTCTACCTGCAATCGGTAGAAATGAATTTGCTAGATAATACTAGTAAGGTTGTCCCTCTCTTAAATGCTTCTGTCAACGTAATTTAACTTTCTTTTTTAAAAGGCATACCCTGCGACTGCAAGAAAAGACTGGGTGAGGGAATGGCCGGGACAGGTCGTGCTCTGTGTGTCTCATGTTCTGGACAAGTGAAGTGCATGAAGCTATCGGCAGTGGCCCGGAGGTACGGCATAAGCTCCTTTACTGATCAAGGTTGCTTCACTATAAACAGTCATGGCCGGAAGTGTTGGCACCCTTGAAGTTGTTCCAGAAAATGAAGTATTTTTCCATAAAAAATTGCATGTGTATTTTCTGTTATACACATGTTTATTTCCTTTGTATGTATTGGAACAACACAAAAAAAGGCAAATTGGATATAATTTCGCACAAAACCCCATAAATGGGTCGGACAAAATTGTTGGCATCTTTCCAAAATTGTGGGTAAACAATTTTGTTTCAAGCATGTGATGCTCGTTCAAACTCACCTGTGGCAAGTAAAAGGTGCGGGCAATATGAAAATCACACCTGAAACCTGATACAAAGGGGAAAAGTTGACTCAGTCTTTGCGTTGTTATGTGCCACACTAAGCAGGGAGAACAGAAAGAGGAGAAGAGAACTGTCTGAGGACTTGAGAACCAAAATTGTTGACTAATATCTTCTTTTTGTGTTGTTCCAATATACACAAATGAAATAAACATGTGAACAACAAAACGTGTAATTGTAATAATTTTCTGGGAGAAATACATATATATACATTCATAGACAGACTTCATGAGTTCTCCTGCTAATAGACTGTCATACCCAGAGACGCAGCTTATAGGAGTTTCCAGGGGGGGATATACCATTGGTGCAACAGAGGTAAGGGGACCCACATTCACATCCAAAGATGCAAGCAGCTTATTTCACAGTACGTTATTAGACTGCAAAGAGCCCATGTAGTGTTCTTGCCCAGGGGTCTTCTCCTGGGGGTTGCAGTTGTACAGCGGCTCAATATCTTGAAGGTACCCAAAAGGCTCCATAGTATTGTTGGGATTTTGCATTGATTCATGCATCTTGTCTAGAGATGCGCAACTAAATTTGCAGGACCTTGGTCTAAGAGAGCAGGTTAGTAGTCTGTGGCTGTTGGATGGGAGCCTTGCTAACCGCCTCTTACATGCCGGCATCCCTGGCTCCTCTTTTGATTAGCCGGCCAGGCGTGATGTCATTTGTGCCTCACACCACAACTATGACATCGACATCAAAAGAGGAGCCGGAGATGCCGGTTCACGGGGCTCCGGTCCTGCGGCCGTGGAATACTGACCGGACTGTTGGACCAGAGTCCTGCAAATCCATTCGCTCATCTCTACTCTCGTCATATCTACCAATAAGGGAAGACATTGTATGGGATTTCCCATAATACCAGCATAAAATGAATCCATCTGCATTGAGTTTTCCCTGCTGTTTGTAGCAGGGTTTTATAGAGGTACATCTGGGTATTTGGAGCAATTTGCGAGGAGGCAAATTGTCCCAGCAGACTCGCAGCACATTGGGGGCTCTCGTCACCATAGAGGGGCACGCTCGTGACGTGGTCAGGGAAATGATCGAAACAGGTTTGTGCAAACATCATGGCTGGCAGCAAACTTTCCAATACCATGTTCTATTTATTATACACTACATGGAGAAAGGTATTGTGCCCCCTCCACATTACACCTACAGGGGCTTTTATGGCCTCCTATTCTAATCCATATCCAGGATGTTAATATGGAGTCCGTCCCTCTACAGATATCACAGCTCAGTATGCCGAGCACCTTCATACATTTCACCATATTCCTATGTTCTTTCCATATCTATGTTATGTTCCCCCCTCTTTTCTTTGAGTTTTCATAGGACACAATTGATCTTGTCACAGTAAAGCAATCTTGGGGTGTACTTACAATGACGTCTATGGGGCAGTAGTCATTTCTGCATATTGAGATGGTGGTCCCTATATAGGAATGTTTTGGCATCTGTAGGTGTCGGCATCCCCTGTATATGACTCATTGCCACAATTGATCTTCTTTATAGTCAGTGGTTTGGATGGCCTAGGTGCGGTTTGTAATATTTTCTATCAATGGTGTGTGCGCCCTCCTCTGTGCAGTGTCGTTCTATAACCATGGATGGACTAATAAAGGGGTTTTATGTCAATTCCTTTAATGACCTTTTGTTCGGTTTCTTTGTAGGTATTATGTCATTCTCCGAGTGGTCAGCCATTCTAAGCCTGAGCAGACATATGGCAATGTAATTGATGTGTGCCTGACATTGTTCTTCCCTATGTGGCGGTGACATATTTATGCTGCCATTCTCCAGTATTTGTTCTAATTAATCATCCTAAAGGTGTTTAGTGGGGTTGAGGTTGAGAACGTGTGGGAAACAGTTCTGCTCTTCTATTCCCTTAGGGTTGGAAGCTACAATTGTTTAAAATGTCTTGTGCTGAAGCATTAAGATATCTTTTCACTGGAACTAAGGGGCCTAGACCACCCCCTAAAAACAAGGCCATACCTCCACCACCAAACTGCCCAGCGGGCACAATGCAGTTAATAGGGTAACGTTCTCCTGGCATTCACCAAATCCAGACTCGTCCATCAGATGCCAGATAGAGAAGTGTGATCCGTCACTGCACAGAACAGGTCTCCTCCAGAGTCCTGTGGTGGCGGCTTCACACCACTCCATCCGACGCTCGGCATCGTGCTTGGTGATGTAAGGCTGCATGCAGCTGCTCGGCCATAAAGCTCCAGGCGGGGGCGCAGTGTTTGTGGTGATGTTGTTACCAAAGTAGATCTGGACTCTGCAGTTATGGAGTCAGGAGAGCGTTCTGCCCTCTGCTCCTCAGCACTCAGTGACCCCGCTCTGTAATGTTCTGGGGTCTCCTGAGTTGCTGCAGTTCCTTCCACTCCTTAATAATATCACTCACATGTGATGGGGGAAGATTTAGGAGGGAAGAAATGTAATATCCAGACTTGTTCCCCCGGTGGCTCCTATTACAGGACCGCGCTGGTATCAGAGAGCTCTGCACCACCAGCCGTTCTGTCATATGTTAGTAACAGCACACCGCATGGGAGGGCGGATGTTATACACCGGGGGGCGTGGGGATTGATGTTATACACTGGTGGGGGGCGAGAGTCTTAATGTTATACAAGGCCGAGGGGCCAGATGTTATACCCTAGGGGTACGAGGGGCTAGATGTTATACTGTCCGAGGGCTGGATGTTATACACTGAGGAGCAAGGGGACGGATATTATATACCGGGGTGAGGGGACGGATATTATACACCGGGGGGCGTGGGGACGGATATTATACACCAGGGGCGAGGGGACGGATATTATACACCAGGTGCGAGGGGACGGATATTATACACCAGGGGCGAGGGGACGGATATTATACACCAGGGGCGGGGGGACGGATATTATACACCGGGGCGAGGGGACGGATATTATACACCAGGTGCGAGGGGACGGATATTATACACCAGGGGTGAGGGGACAGATATTATACACCAGGTGCGAGGGGACGGATATTATTCACCAGGGGCGAGGGGACGGATATTATACACCAGGTGCGAGGGGACGGATATTATACACCAGGGGTGAGGGGACAGATATTATACACCAGGTGCGAGGGGACGGATATTATACACCAGGGGTGAGGGGACGGATATTATACACCAGGGGCGAGGGGACGGATATTATACACCAGGTGCGAGGGGACGGATATTATTCACCAGGGGCGAGGGGACGGATATTATACACCAGGGGCGAGGGGATGGATATTATACACCAGGGGCGGGGGGACGGATATTATACACCGGGGCGAGGGGACGGATATTATACACCGGGGGGGCGAGAGGCCAGATGTTATACACAAGGGGGAGGGAGCGAGGGGACAGATGTTATACACCGGGGCTGGGGGCCGGATATTATGCAAAGAAGGGCTTGGGGTTGGATGTTATACAGTGGGGTTGAGGGGATGGATTTTATACACTGGCGGGGGGGGGCGAGGGGACGGATATTATACACCGGGGGGGCGAGAGGCCGGATGTTATACACCAGGGGGAGGGAGCGAGGGGACAGATGTTATACACCGGGGCTGGGGGCCGGATGTTATACCCTGGGGGCCAGATGTTATGCAAAGGAGGGCTTGGGGTTGGATGTTATACAGTGGGGTTGAGGGGATGGATTTTATACACTGGCGGGGGGCGAGGGGAGAGATGTTATACTAAACTAGGGCCGAGGGGTGGATGTTATACACCGGGGGAGGCGAGAGGCCGGATTTTATAAACTGGGGGCTGAGAGTCCGGATGTTATACACCGTGGGCAATGGGACTAAATGAAAAAAGCAGAATTCGGTGACTAGGAGTTTTGTCCTATAATGTATGTGCATTTGCCTTCCCTTTAGAAACTCTCCCTTGTGATTCTGCAGTGTCTTAGAGGTTGACTATCTTTTCCTACATTCCTCAGGAGTTTCTCATGAACAGACTTCCGGTGGCTTGCCCAACTCCGCTATTACTGGGAGAATGAGAATGCGAGAGTGCGAATCATCAACTGCAATGTGAAGTCCGCCTATGAGTACCTGGGCAGCTCCCCACGCCTGGTCATCACTCCGCTCACTGACCGATGCTAGCGGACTCTGCTATGATGTGATGGGTTATGCTCAGAAATGTTTTTGACTTTTGTATGATGCATGAAACTTATTAGCAATTATTATTGATATTTCATACCAGTTCTTTCATGTTTCATTGGTAGATCGGTGCTTTTTATCTAAATCTTGGTGGAGCTCCAGAAGGTCCGGCCGGCACAGGAAAAACTGAGACCACCAAAGATTTGGCCAAGGCGCTGGCCGTGCAGTGTGTGGTCTTTAACTGCTCTGATGGTTTGGACTACATAGCAATGTCAAAGGTACATACAATGTTAAGCTGCTCCATTGCAGATAATAAACTGACTCCATCCGATGTTCTGCTGACATCTTTTGATTATATAGTACAGACCAAAAGTTTGGACACACCTTCTCATTTATAGATTTTTCTGTATTTTCATGACCATGAAAACTGTACATTCACACTGAAGGCATCAAAACTATGAATTAACACATGTGGTATTATATACTTAACAAAAAAGTGTGAAACAACTGAAAATATGTCTTATATTCTAGGTTCTTCAAAGTAGACACCTTTTGCTTTGATGACTGCTTTGCACACTCTTGGCATTCTCTTGATGAGGTTCAAGAGGTAGTCACCGGAAATGGTTTTCACTTCACAGGTGTGCCCTGTCAGGTTTAATAAGTGGGATTTCTTGCCTTATAAATGGGGTTGGGACCATCAGTTGTGTTGTGCAGAAGTCTGGTGGATACACAGCTGATAGTCCTACTGAATAGACTGTTAGAATTTGTATTATGGCAAGAAAAAAGCAGCTAAGTAAAGAAAAACGAGAGGCCATCATTACTTTAAGAAATGAAGGTCATTCAGTCCGAAAAATTGGGAAAACTTTGAAAGTGTCCCCAAGTGCAGTTGCAAAAACCATCAAGCGCTACAAAGAAACTGGCTCACATGAGGACCGCCCCAGGAAAGGAAGACCAAGAGTCACCTCTGCTTCTGAGGATAAGTTTATCCGAGTCACCAGCCTCAGAAATCGCAGGTTAACAGCAGCTCAGATTAGAGACCAGGTCAATGCCACACAGTTCTAGCAGCAGACTCATCTCTTCAACAACTGTTAAGAGGAGACTTTGTGCAGTAGGCCTTCATGGTAAAATAGCTGCTAGGAAACCTCTGCTAAGGACAGGCAACAAGCAGAAGAGACTTGTTTGGGCTAAAGAACACAAGGAATGGACATTAGACCAGTGGAAATCTGTGCTTTGGTCTGATGAGTCCAAATTTGAGATCTTTGGTTCCAACCACCGTGTCTTTGTGCGACGCAGAAAAGGTGAACGGATGGACTCTACATGCCTGGTTCCCACCGTGAAGCATGGAGGAGGAGGTGTGTGCAGCATCGGCGTCTCTGCCCCTTGCTAGGCAGAGACGCCGTCCCTCTCACCTCCCCGCTTCGGGCACGGCGTCCTCCAGCGCTTCTCTCCCCGCTGCTTCCTGCACGCGCTCCTTCCCCGGCAGTGTGCTTAGGGCGCGCACGCTCTCCCCCTCTCTTAAAGGGACCGCGCGCGCCGTCCTTAGTAGTCCCCGGCCAATTGCCGTTGGACCTCCCATATATTAGGCACCTCCTCCAAAATGGAGGTGCCTGAGCAATGTTGTTTGCACTGTGTCTCACCTGTGCTTCAGCCCTCAGGTTCCGCTGCTAGCCTGACTTCTCGTCCTGCCTGCCAGCCTGTTACTTGCCTTGTCTGCCAGACTGCTCACCTGGGAGCGTCCACCAGTTACCTGCCTGTCTCCTGCCTCGTCTGTCAGCCCGCTCACCTGGAGCGGCCACCAGTTACCTGCCTGTTACCTGCTGTCTCCGTCAGCCCGCTCACCTGGGAGCGCCCGCCAGTTACCTGTCAGGTATCCGCCTCGCCTGTCTACCCAGAGACTATCCCGGTCACTTGCCGTGACCACCTGCCTGTCTACCCAGAGACTGTCCCGGTCACTTGCCGTGACCACCTGTCTGTCTACCCAGAGACTGTCTCCGTCACTTGCCGTGACCACCTGTCTGTCTACCCAGAGACTGTCCCCGTCACTTGCCGTAACCACCTGCCTGTCTACCCAGAGACTGTCCCTGTCACTTGCTGTGACTACCTGCCTGCCTTCCCTGGGAGTCACCCGCTTCCTTAAAAGGACTCCCCCCTTGTATTGCAGCTCAGAGGTTCCACCTCCCGGACCCGTAACAGTTTGCTCGGGCCATGGAACCCGGTGGCACCCAAGCTCCCTCGCTCTCTGACCTATACCATGAAGTCTCCCGTCAGAGGTCCCAGCAGGAGTCCATCCTGAACCACCTGCGGAATGTCAACTCCCGTTTGGACACACTGACTGCTCCACCAGCAACCACCACTAGTGTCACGACTCGCACCCCGGCAGCGCCACTGCCCACCAATACCATGGCATCCTGCCCCGGACCCCGGATTTTTGCACCTCCTCGCTTCGGAGGCGACCCCGCTCAAGCTCGGGGCTTCATAAACCAGTGCACCCTGCACTTTGAACTCTTGGCTCACCAGTTTATCTCCGACTGGTCCAAAGTGGCATTCATCATGTCCCATCTCACTGGGGAGGCTGTGGCATGGCTTAACCCCCATGTGGGAGAGAGGGGATCCCCTGGTGTCCGACCTGTCGTCTTTCCTCACTGCTTTTCGGAGAGTCTTCGATGAACCGGGACGAAAGACCTCATCTGCCTCCTCGTTGCTACGTCTCCGTCAAGGGAGTCTCACCGTGGGCCAATATGCCATACGGTTCCGCACCCTCGCTTCTGAGCTTGCCTGGGATAATGAGGCCCTGGTGTCCGTCTTCTGGGAGGGTCTTTCCGGTCGGATTAAAGATGAGCTCGCCGGTCGGGATATTCCTACCACCCTGGATGACCTGGTGTCGCTGGCTACCCGGATTGACATCCGGTTTCAAGAACGCACCAAAGAGACCACCCGTGAGAGAAGGTTTCCCCGCCTAGCTCCTACTTTCCAGAAACCTGTCTCCTCTTCTGTCACACCCCGGGCGCACTCACCCGAGCCCATGCAGATCGACCAGACCAAGATGGTCAAATCTCGCCAAGAGTCACGCCGAGCCGAGGGGAGCTGCTTCTATTGTGGCAGTAAGGAGCACCTGATTCGTTCCTGCCCGGAGAGGCCGGGAAACTCCAGTGTCTAGGACCGCTCGGAGAGGTCGCCCTAGACAAAAATAAATCCTCTCCAACCCTGACTTTGTCTGTATCTATCTCCTGGGGAGAGAACCCTCACTTTGAACTCGCCCATCTGGATTCTGGATCCGCTGGAAACTTCATCTCCCAGTCCCTGGTTGAGAAATACCGTATTCCCACCAAGTCTCTGGCTGAACCTTTGTCAGTCGCCTCCGTGGATGGAAGACTCCTTCCGGTGACCATCCTGCTCGCCACGGAACCCATAACCCTGCAGGTGGGAATGCTGCACTCTGAGGTAATCTCCTTCCATGTGTTGCCCGGACTCTCCCAATCCCTATTGCTAGGTCTACATTGGCTCCAGACACATGAACCCGTGTTGAACTGGCATTCTGGTGAAGTACTCCGGTGGGGGCTGGTCTGCCATAAGACCTGCCTGGTTCCGGTTCGTCCGGTTCGTCCTCCACCTACCCCAGCTAATTTACCCGGTCTTCCGGCTCCTTACTGGCCCTATGCTGACGTCTTTGATAAAAAGGAAGCAGAGACATTGCCACCTCATAGGCCATATGATTGCCCGATCGACCTGGTACCTGGCGCCACTCCACCCTGTGGGCGTATTTATCCGTTGTCTGCGGCCGAAACCCGGGCCATGTCTGAGTACATAGAGGAGAATCTGGCCAGGAGATTCAACCGGAAGTCTACTTCCCCGGCTGGAGCCGGATTCTTCTTTGTCAAAAAAAAGGATGGCTCGCTACGCCCCTGTATTGACTATAGAGGACTCAATCAGATCACGGTTAAAAATAAATACCCCCTTCCACTCATCTCTGTGTTATGTGATCGCCTTAAAGGCGCCAGGATCTTTTCCAAGCTGGATCTACGTGGAGCGTATAACCTGGTCCGTATCTGTCAGGGAGACAAGTGGAAAACGGTATTTAATACCCGGGATGGACACTATGAGTACCGTGTGATGCCCTTCGGTCTCTGCAATGCTCCCGCCGTTTTCCAAGAACTGGTCAACGACATCTTCCGTGACCTTCTTTACTCCTGCGTGGTGGTATACCTGGACGACATCTTGGTCTTCTCTCCGCATCTTCCCACACACCGGAGGGATGTTCGTCAGGTCCTGCTGAGGCTCAGGCAGAACCACCTCTATGCTAAATACGAGAAGTGCCTTTTTGAGCAGACCTCTCTTCCATTCCTGGGCTATGTTATCTCCCAGACAGGCTTGCGAATGGATCCCGAGAAGCTCTCTGCTGTCTTAAAGTGGCCCCGTTCGGAGGGCTTGAAGGCGATACAGAAATTCCTGGGCTTCGCTAATTACTATCGTCTCTTCATTCCTCACTTCTCGTCTCGGACTGCGCCCATATCTGCGCTCACCCGTAAGGGAGCAAATCCCAAGGTATGGCCACCCGAAGCTAAAGGGGGCCTTCCTTTCCCTGAAGCAAGCCTTCTCCTCTGCCCCTGTGCTGCACCGTCCGGACTGCAGCAAACAGTTCTACCTGGAGGTTGATGCTTCCTCCTCTGGAGCCGGAGCGGTGCTCACCCAAAAGTCTTCATCCGGGAGAATGGTAACCTGCGGCTTTTTCTCCAAAATCTTCTCCTCCTCTGAGCGCAATTACTCCATAGGAGACCGAGAACTGTTAGCCGTTAAATTGGCGCTGGAGGAGTGGCGTTACCTGCTTGAACGGGCTCTATACCCGGTGATCATCCACACGGATCACAAAAACCTGGCATATCTCCAAAATGCCCAGAGACTTAATCCACGGCAGGCCCGGTGGTCTTTGTTTTTTGCCCGCTTCGATTTCATCCTTCATTTCCGCCCGGCGGACAAGAATGTCAAAGCTGATGCCTTGTCCCGATCCTTCCTGTCCTCCGACCAAGAGGAGGAGCCTATGCACATTATCGAACCCTCCAAGGTGATGAATGTGGCCCCCTTGGATTTGACTCGTCTTCCACCTGGCAAGACGTTCGTGGCGCCTCCTGACCGTGAGAAGATTCTTCGCTGGGGTCATTCTTCTAAACTAGCTGGCCATGCCGGCCAAAAAAAGACCTTCCTACTCATTTCCCGGCATTACTGGTGGTCTACACTGCGTAAGGATGTGGTAGACTTCGTCTCTGCCTGTTCATCTTGTGGCCGCAACAAAGTTCCCAGACACTTACCAGCTGGTCATCTCCTGCCGCTTCCCATACCTGTTGCCCCATGGCAACACATCGCTATGGACTTCATTACCGACCTTCCTGTCTCTGCCGGGTGTACTGTCATTTGGGTGGTCGCGGACCGCTTTTCTAAAATGGCCCACTTCATTCCCTTGCCTGGTCTTCCGTCTGCACATGAGCTGGCTAAGGACTTTATCCGCCATATCTTCCGTCTCCATGGCCTACCCCTCCACATCGTGTCGGATCGAGGGGTTCAGTTCACCTCACGCTTCTGGAGAGCCACATGTAAACTGCTGGACGTCACCCTGGACTTCTCCTCCGCTTACCACCCTCAGTCCAATGGTCAGGTGGAGCGGATCAATCAGATCCTTACCAGCTATCTCCGGCACTTTGTTAATGCCCACCATTCTGATTGGGTGGACCTCCTCCCTTGGGCCGAATTCTCTTACAATAACCACGAGAGCGAATCCTCTTCCAAATCCCCGTTCTTTATTGTCTATGGCCAGCACCCCCGGATTCCGTCTCCCGTCTCCGCCTCTGTGGACAACCCTGCCGCGCAGTCTCTTGTCAGCGAGTTTTCTACCATTTGGGAGAGTACTACTTCCGCACTTCTTCTGTCCTCCGAGCGGATGAAGAGATATGCTGATAAGAGATGTCTGGATCTGCCTCAATTCCGTCCGGGAGACAAGGTTTGGCTCTCCTCCAAATATGTACGGCTCAAGATACCCTCCTACAAGTTAGGTCCTCGCTTCATCGGCCCATTTGAAATCCTCAGGCAAATTAATCCAGTGGCCTACAAATTAAAACTCCCAGCCACCTTAAGGATTCCCAACTCCTTCCACGTATCTCTCCTCAAACCCGTTGTCTTTAACTCTTTTTCCAACAATCCAGGTACTCCCCCTGCTCCGGTTTCCGCTGAAGACGTTTTTGAGGTAGAGAGCATTCTGGCTACCAAGAGGGTAAGAGGAAAGACCTTTTTTCTGGTAGATTGGAAGGGGTTTGGTCCTGAGGAGAGAACTTGGGAACCCAGGGAGAACATCAACGCCCCGCTTCTCCTTGAAAAATTTCTTTCTGTCCCCGTCACTTGCCGTAACCACCTGCCTGTCTACCCAGAGACTGTCCCCATCACCTGCCGTGACCACCTGCCCGTTTACCCAGAGACTGTCCCTGTCACTTGCTGTGACTACCTGCCTGCCTTCCCTGGGAGTCACCTGCTTCCTTACAAGGACCCTTGTATTGCAGCTCAGAGGTTCCACCTCCCGGACCCGTAACAGTGTGATGGTGTGGGGGTGCTTTTCTGGTGACACTGTTGGGGATTTATTCAAAATTGAAGGCATACTGAACCAGCATGGCTACCACAGCATCTTGCAGCGGCGTGCTATTCCATCCGGTTTGCGTTTAGTTGGACCATCATTTATTTTTCAACAGGACAATGACCCCAAACACCTCCAGGCTGTGTAAGGGCTATTTTACCAAGAAGAAGCATATGGCGAAACGGCGTCGTCGGGGCAGATTTCTCTAAACCTCCATCGGCTGTACACTGCCACTAACACTCTATATGTAAGTACTGCACTTGGATTTCATGCCTATGAATAATACAACTCTGTGCACATAGCTTTCCACTAATAGTTTCAGTGAATGCTGATTCTTGTTGCTGCTTTTCATATACTTATATGAGAATTGCACTTGCATCTATATCTACCAATATAGTCAATCTTCTCAAATATGAATAATATAATCCTATACACATAGTTCTCCATTATAACTTTATTTAGTGCTGATTTTTGTTGCTGTTTTTCATATTCTTGATAATTGCACATTGCAATCTTCTCCATATATAGGGAGAGGAATCTCTCTTTCATGCACTTGCACTTTAAGTTTTGATTTGGGGGGATTGGTACTAAATTATTTACAGCACGTTATATCTAGGGAAGAAGTGCAATATTGATATTTTAGATCTTATAGGCATGTGTTGCTAAATAACTACTGTTGCATGTCATTTGAGCCAGTGTGGAGTGTTTTATTGATGACATTTGAAGGCACCTGTTTTTTACTAAGTTTTTAAATTATTGAAATAAAAATTAATTTATTTTAGTGGATTTGCATCTTATCTTGCTTTAAACCGAGATCATATAGCCTGTGTTTGTGTGCCAAATATATTTATTCGGGAGGTATAATTGTTGACCTTATTGATATATACCATATCAATTCAAGTCTGCAACCACATAGACCAAAGGTCTGTATTTCTCACTTACTTATTCCTATCTCACTCATCACTAGGAAATTGTTCTCCTGTGCGCCCATGTAGCTCAGTATGAGGGCTCCCACACAGTATGATGGCCCCCACAGACCCACACTGTATGATGTCCCCCACAGCCCTTCACTTAATATGATGCCCCCACAATTCCTGACATTTAAAAAAAAAAATACAAACTACTCAACCAACTGTAATATGAAGCCTATAGTACTGAGACTCCATACTACAGGTGGGATGTAGTGACGCCATTGTGCCTGCAGTGCACGGAGTCTCAGACTCATAGGTAAAGGCTGAATGGTGGATCGGGGAGCTTTCGACTCCCTGATTCACTATTCTATTCAATGCCATCACCATCAATTCAAGGGCACCATAGCGGTCACGTGGGCTGCCACTATGGATGATTCGCCCCTGCCTATCCAACTATTGAGAGGTAAATATCTCATTGGTCCCGGGTTCATTAGAATCGGCCCCAAGAATGGGGCTAAGTGAGTGTCTCTTAGAAGCCCTAGTTTGCCCTTATATAGATATAGAAATATATATAAAAATACACTGATACATTAAATAGGACCAGATATGTATCAAGGTATAAAGGAAAGGGTATGGTGCTCATATATGTATATACACACAGACACACACATACAGTAGGGAAAATAAGTATTTGATACACTGCCGATTTTGAAAATTTTCCCACCTACAAAGAATGGAGAGGTCTGTAATTTTTACCGCATGTTCAGTTCAACTGTGAGAGGCAGTATCTTGGAAAAAAAACAGAAAATCACATTGTATGATTTGTACATAATTGATTTGCATTTTATTGCATGAAATAAGTATTTGATCCAATAGAAAAACAGAACTTAATATTTGGTCCAGAAACCTTTGTTACAGTTACAGAGGTCAGACGTTTCCTGTAGTTCTTGACCAGGTTTGCATACACTGCGCAGAGATTTTGGCCCTCTCCTCCATACAGATCTTCTCCAGATCATTCAGGTTTCGGGGCTGTTGTTGGGCAACATTGAATTTCAGCTCCCTCCAAAGATTTTCTCTTGGGTTCAGGTCTGGAGACTGGCTAGGCCACACCAGGACCTTGAAATGCTTCTTACAGAGTCACTCCTTAGTTGTCCTGGCTGTGTGTTTAGGATCATTGTCATGCTGGAAGACCCAGCCACGAACAATCTTCAATATTCTTACTGAGGAAGCTCAAGACTGGGCTAATGACGGCAGTTAATTTATAGGGACCAATGAACCTAGGTCCCAGCTTCCAGGAAGGGACTTTCAACTTAATATTCCTGGTAGACAACCACACAAAGTTAATCACATTCAGGTTCAGACCTGGCAAGCGTTTTTTGTCAGCCATGAGTTTATACCTGTCTCCCATGATCTTTAAACTACTCAGCCCCCCCCCGTCACATAAGAGCTACGAAGAAAACCGTTCCTCCTCAGGAACTCCCGAAGTTCCTCCCCCACTAAAGGTGCCAAACTGTGGATGGTAACCGTATGCACCAAAGAACAGTGACCTGCCAGTGGATACTTGGAAGATGATTATTAATTGCAAATTCTGACATCAGTAAGTAGGATGCCCAATCCTCCTGATTTTTGGCGACAAAACACCTGAGGCAGGTCTACAAACTCTGATTGACGCGCTCGGTCATGGGGTGGAAGGCAGAGGAAAAAAACAGCTGCACCCCCCAGTCGAGAACAGAATGCTTTCCAGAACTTGGAAACAAACTGGGTCCCCCTATCTGATACCACATCGGAGAGAACCCCATGAAGCTTCACAATCTCATTTATAAACACCCGAGCAAGTGTCTTAGCATTTGGAAGTGCAGGTAATGCGACAAAGTGAACCATTTTACTGAACCTATCTACAACCACAAAGACCACTGTTTTACCTGCAGAAACCGGGAGGTCAGTAATAAAATCCATGGACAAGTGTGTCCATGACCTGGTAGGGATAGGTAGTTGAAGAAAAGTACCAGATTGCAAAATAAGAGGAGGGGGGTATACATACCAAAATTTTTTGGAAACCAACAGCTACAAATTCCCTTCTTCGGTGGGAGAGCCACTATCCTCTCCCTCTGACGAAGGGAATACCAAAAGGCCAATACATCAGGCTGAGAAGGAATTGTTCGACTGATGGTGAATTTATACAGCAGGCTAAGGAAATGAGAGAGAGGTCTAAACGAAGGGGATACCCTGATTGGGTTTTGAGAAGGGCGCACCAGTTTGCTTTAAAACAAAATAGAGAAAATCTGCTCTCTCCAAGAACAAAAGACGATAATGAAAAAGAAAAAGAACTTATTAGGTTGATTGCGACATACGATAATGGTGCCCCACAAGCAAGGGTCATTATAGAAAAATATTTGGGAATTCTACCATAGACGAGGATTTGAAAAAAGTTGTTGGTACAAAACCACAAATCACGTTTCATAGAAACAAAACGATTGGAGACAGGGTTGTCAAAAGTCATTTTGTGCAATCTAAAAAGGACAAGTCTTGGTTATCAGGGAGACCGAATGGCTGCTACAATTGCAGCGGATGTGTGGCCTGTCCGAATGTTAAGACTACAAAAACCTTTATGAGTAACGTTACTGGATTGTCCTTTGATATTAGAAGTTTTATTAATTGCAGAACAAAATTTTTGATATATAAAGCAACATGTATTTGCAAAAAGGAGTAAATGTGGCGCCCCTGCTGCGCATTGGAGCCACAGATCCCAGTGGGGTGCATGGACGGATTTCTCCACAAGAGGCCCTCACAGCATGCACACACCTCCACCCTACCACCTCAGACCACCAGAGGGAGCCCGGATAGGGACGGATATATATGGAGGGTGGAGTTAGGCAGGGAGAACAAGGTCTATCAGGGAACAGATCACAGCACAGTCTGCTCAGAGAACAGAGTTCCTGCTCACAGGCAGAGAGGGACAGAGTTCTCAGTTCAGTTCCTGCAGGAGTCAGCTCAGTTAAGAGTGATTAGACTGCAGTGGAGCTCAGGTTAGTGAGCTTAAGGTGTGCCGACACCATAAGAGCGGTGAAGAAGCAGTGAGCTTCCTGCTAGTGTGTAGCGTAGTGAGGGCCCCAAGTAGGCCGAAGGCAAGTGGAAGGAGAGTAACATAGGGGGCAGAGGAGCTTTACCTGCTCACCCCAAGCACATATACCGGACACCGGGTCCACGTCTGCAGGGATTCCTTACACCCAGCAGAGACAACCGGAACCCCTGGAAGACTTCAGATCCCAGGATCACCCAAGAGCTGATACGTACCAGAGCCAGGAGTCACGGAGGCCCTGCAAGCAGGGAGAGTGATCTCCAACCAAAAGCCCTACCACAAGATCAGCCGGTGCAGGACAGAAACCAAGTTAGGCCTAGCTCCAAGCAGGTCAGAGACTTACTAAACAAAGGCAAGAAACAGGAGGCCCTACACCCGCTCACTGGGTAGAGTCCTGATATGCACCCTTCACCCTACAGCGACCCGGATCGTGCCTGAAACACCACCAGTAAAGGTACTGAAGTGAACTGCGTGCCTATTCTTGCTCTGAACCTGCTGGGTCCCCTCTGTCCTGCATCCCTACCTCTACGCTGCCCTGAGGCCCTGCTCCACCTGTGGGGAGCTATACCATCTAAGCTGCCTGAACACCGGACTCAGAGGACTGCCGCAGCGCTGGTGATCCTCACCAGACACCACTGGTGGCGTCATGAACATTTATAACCCCAACTTAAATTACCCTTTTTAAGAGATATCCCAGGGTACGGGCCCAGGAGCCGAGTACCGCAACATCCCCAAGACCAGGCAACAAGGCCCGGGAGCCGAGTACGTCCCCATCCCATGGGCGCGTCTGTAAACAGGGAAGACCATATGAGAAATGAGGAGAAGAATAGGAGAGCATCTAAATGATATTGCAAACAATAAAGACACCCATTGCTAAACATGTAAATTTCGTGCACGGGGGAGATCCGAAAGTTACATCATTTACGGGAATTGATTGCATGAAAGTGAATAGTAGGGGAGGGGACATGGACAGAATCCTACAGCAAAAAGAAGCAAAATGGATTTTCCGGTTGAACACCATGGCCCCTAAGGGGCTCAATGACCAACTTGGCTATAGCTGTTTTATCTGAAAGGAGTATCTCCTGATCCCCACCTCCACCAAACAAAATCCTCCCCTTCCTTTCACCCCGTTTGATCATGGAGGGTCCCATTACATGAGCCTGTCAAAATCAGATTTTTGAGCCTTTAAAATCTTGAGTGCCTTCAAAAGAAGGTGATGTTTATATCCTTAAGGATTATATACCCTTAGGAAGAAGGGAAATTTATGCATAGATAAATAATATATGACATTGTGGGCAACAGGTTGCTTAAAGAGTGCCTTCAGAATGAAATATGTATATTCAAATTATGTCTGATGAAGTTTGTATTTAAAGCTGCCATCCTACCCCAAGTAGGAAGGAGCATCATGTGCGATTTGGATTGATGGTCACTATGGCAGTGGTAATCATTCAGAAATAATACGGTATATATGGGGACATGTGACCATATGTGGTCGGCCATGTGACTGAGGCGGTTAGGGTGCCACGTGACCGAAGCGTTGTGGACTCCACGGCCACATGTTGTAACATATGGCTGAGTGTAGATGGCTGTAAAAATGGGGCTGCATTGCGTGATCGTGGCATGCCGGGCGGCCAGAAATTATGTGATCGGTTATGTCACGTGGTCGCGGTGCGATCGGGTGAGACCCAGCCGTGTCATGTGATTGTGAGACTCCGCGCTGCAGGAAATGACATGTTTTGAAAGAGTGGGAATACATATAAGGTGGTCAAAATGGAATGAATCTGATGAGAGCACTATTATGGGATAATCTATTTGAAAAAGCAATGGGTTTGATAGAGATAAACCCGGGAATCATAGCAACCAAAGTATAACAGAGATATAAGCCCCGCCCAGGAAGTGACATAGGACTCCCTGGAAAGGAGGGAGAGTAAACCTATTTACATACAGGAAGTGAGTGTGTGGGATTATCTCCTCATACATTTTTTGGAAAAATAGTGGAGGCAGCACTCTGCACCATTGTAATGAACACTCGCCATTGTGAGCCTCATTGAATTTTTTGTTTTACTCACTTTGACACTTTATTGGCACAGAGTCACCTTCTCTCTTTGCATTAATTGTGCCTTCCCCAAAATGCTAAACATACTCCCCTGATGAATTCTCCGTAAGGAGAAAGAAACGCGTTGGAAGGGTTTTTGTGGGATATGTTAGAAGGTACACAAGGGTACTGCCTGTGTCGGGGTGGGAACTAAACCCAGGTTCATGACAGGGGGGGGCATCAGTCCTCATAAAAAGATCGACAGACAGAAAATCCTGGATGGTGTCTACATGCAAAATAGGTGAGAACCACATATTTTCTTTCTATATTGCACAATAGCACTTTAGATTATGATTAATGTTAACAGTCAGGACTGGATATATTAATTCGGAGACAGTATCCTGTAAATATCTGTAATGAGTCTTTTTGAGTCCTGAGGTTAATAGGGGTTATGTTGATTCAGTAATGGATATATAGGATATAAAGTTTTATAAGTATAAGTGAAGGTTATGTTATAAGAGAATCCTCTCTGATGTGAGTTCTCCTTTCGTTTAGGAATTGAAGAACAGGTCCTGATAAAATGTCCCTTTTTCCCAGAAAAAAAAAATACGCCTTTATTCTTGCGAATCTCCGGGGAAATGATGATGTAAAGGCACCCCCTAACTGCATGGGTTCTGCTACCCCCCCCAGTACTGGTTCACCTCCAGACCGCTCCCCCGGCAGAGGCACATAAACCCGACAAGAAGGTCCCGTAGCAGGTGGTCTCACCCGTCTATACCGACACCTCCCTATTACAGACTGAAGTGCATGTGTCTAACAACCATGACACATGCAGCCGCGGCGGCACTAACATAGATGCCGAGCACGCCGCAAATACTGGGCGAGCACCCGAGCGTGCTCACCGAAAGGGTTAACAATACATGCTGGCTCATCACTAATGAGAACAATACGTTTCCTCCCTTCCTGTCTCCATAGTTGGGTCGTATGCATCTATTACAGGAAACAGAACAAAACCTTATGATTCTTATAAAGGGGCAACAGAAGACCCCAAAAGAGCCTCCGTGCTGAAGGGGTTAATGCCCCCTGCACCCATTAATGGGGGTCTCCACATACCTCCACCTGCAGAGCCGCCACCACATATATGGCTGTTGTGTGCGCACAGGACCTGTGATGAGGTCACAGGAGGGGAGGAGTCAGGGGTCACATGATCAGGGGCCTCAGTGGATGCAGGACTCTGCTGTGCTGGTTGTCATGGTGCTGGATGAGCTGAAGTTTATGTGTGGGGTCAGGAGGGGTTTACAGTGTGGATGTAGCAGAGCCGCGTGTGTACGAGGTGTACGAGGCGTACGGAGCGGAGCCGCGCGTGTACGAGGCGTACGGAGCGGAGCCGCGCGTGTACGAGGGGTACGGAGCCGAGCCGCGCGCGTACGAGGCGCACGGAGCCGAGCCGCGCGCGCACGAGGCGTACGGTGCGGAACAGGAAATGTTTGGACTACTGCTTTGTGCAGGGCAAGCAAAGATTTTTTACTTACACTAATATGGACAGAAGGCAGGCTCTGACCCCTAAAACAGCGGGGAAAATAGACCAGTGCTAAAAAAAAAGAAGAAAATCTGCACACAATGCTACTTCTTTGTGTGCAGGAAAAATATTGCTTTGCCTCTGACTAGAGCTGTTTTAAGATGGACACTGGAAGAACACTTTATCCTCTCCGTAGCTAATACACAAGCTCTTCCCTGTACTCTGTCTTAAGGCCCCATCACACTTAGCGACGCTACAGCGATCCTGACAATGATATGACCTGTCAGGGATCGTTGCTGCGTTGCTATGTGGTCGCTGGTGAGCTGTCAAATAGGAAGGCTCACCAGCGATCAGGGGAGCAGCGACATCGTGGAAAGAATCTTTCCACGATGTCCTGCTCCTGGTTACCAGCCTGCTGAAGCAGGAGTAGGCTGGTAACCATGATAAACAGCGGGTTACTAAGTGCGCGTGTGCCCCTAATAACCCTCTGTTTATCATGGTTACCAGCCTGATCGCTGCTCCCGCTGGTCACACACAGCGATGTGTGCTGACCAGCGGGAGGGCAACGACCAAAAAAAGGTCCAGGACATTCTGCAGCGATCAGCGACCTCACAGCAGGGGCCTGATCGCTGCAAAGTGTCACACATAGCGACATCGTTGGTGAGGTCACTGTTGCGTCACCAGAACCGTGACTCAGCAGCGATCTCGCTATGTGAGATGGGGGCTTTAGTTCTGAGTCTTCAGCTCTGAAAAGAGCTATTTTTGGTGATATGGAGCAATTGAGCGGCTCCTTTAAAGACAAAACTAGGGGGGAAAATGTGCACAAATTGGGCAATTTTCAATAAACCAGCACAGCAGCGAGGGCTATCTGTGCCTGTAACAGTGCCAAGGAGGGATAAGTTGCAGAACATGGTCAAGGGTTAATTAACCCCTTTACGACCCATGGTGTACTAGTACGCCATGGGCCATCACCCCCGGTTCAGTGAGGGCTCCGGCGCTGTGCCCGCACTGAACCGAGCACATGTCAGCTGATTCTTACAGCTGACATGTGCCCGCAACAGCCGCGGGTGGAATCGCGATCCACCCGCGGCTGTTAACATGTTAAATGCCGCTGTCAATCTCCGACAGTGGCATTTAACTCGCACTTCCGGGAAGCGTGTAACTTACCCCGCCCATCGGCGACCCCGTCACATGATCACGGGTCGCCGATGGGTGGTCATGACAACCCTGGATCTGCAGCAGACACCAGTGGTTGTCAGGATCTGGTCGCTATGAGCGCCACCTAGTGGTCGACGCTCATAGCACAGGACCATTTCTGCTGCATGCAGGGGATCTGCTCGTCCTCTGTATACAGCAGAGCCGATCAAATGAGTGCTGCATCTAGTCTCCTATGGAGACTATAGAAGCAAGCAAAAGTGAAAAAAAATGTTTTCAAAAATATTAAAAAAAAATATAAAAGTTTAAATCACCCCCCTTTCTCCCCATTCAAAATAAAATAATAATAAAACAAAACCACATACACATATTTGGTATCGCCACGTTCAGAATCGCCCGATATATCAATATCAAGAAAGAATTAATCCGATCGGTAAACAGCGTAACGAGAAAAAAAATCTAAATGCCAGAATTACATTTTTTGGTCGCCGCAAAATTTCAATAAAATGCAATAACGGGCGATCAAAACATCGGATCAATGGCATCAATAAAAACTTCAGCTCGGTGCGCAAAAAATAAGCCCTCACCCTGCCCCAGATCCCAAAAAATGGAGACGCTACAGGTCTCGGAAAATGGCACCATTTTTTTTTTTTTTACCAAACTTTGGATTTTTTTTTCACGACTTAAATAAAAAAGAACCTGTACATGTTTGGTGTCTACGAACTCATAATGACCTGGAGAATAATAATGGCAGGTCAGTTTTAGCATTCAGTGAACGTGGTAAAAAAGATAAAAAAACATCTGTGGTATTGCACTTTTTTTGCAATTTCACGGCGCTTGGAATTTTTTTCCCGTACACGATATGGTAAAACTAGTAATGGCGTTGAAAAGTACAACTCGTCCCGCAAAAAATAAGCCCTCACATGGCCATATTGACCAAAAAATAAAAACGCTATGGCTCTGGGAACAAGGGGAGCAAAAAATGAAAATGCAAAAATGGAAAATCCCAAGGTCGTTAAGGGGTTAAGTGACCATACATGCGTCTTTTCTGACTCTTCAGTTCCCATTAATTATTGGGTGTCTAAGCTGAACACTTGGCCTGACCTCTCCTTATATGCCTTGGAGGTGCTGGCCTGCCCGGCTGCTGGTGTCTGAGCGTATTTTCAGTTCCGCTGGGGCAATCATCACTGATAGGCGCACACGCCTCTCCATGGAAAATGCAGACAGACTTACTCTGATTAAATTCAACAAGGACTGGAAATCTCCACAGTTTGTAATCCCTACATATGAGAGCAAGCCAACCTAAATTCGCCAAAAATGCTGTTAACGTCACCCCCTTCCCATAAAAACTCGTTTCCTTCCTTCGTCAACCATGACTCAGCCCAGAGGGCTAACTTTTAGAAACCCTATTCACATTGTGCAGTGGACAAACCAGGACAGTATTCCTACTCCAGCCTAACTACTATTTGTGATTGGAGGCCCTTGTGATGATGGCTTCCTGCTTCAACCATGACTCAGCCCAGAGGGCTAATTTTCAGAAACCCTATACACATTGTGCAGTGGACAAATCTGAAATGTACAGTGGTCCTACAAAACTAATATTTGTCATTGGAGGCCCTTGTCACAGGTTGTGCCACATTGTGACTGAGATAGGGGATACATATTCAATAGAAATTTACACTGACTGTTGATGACCGACTGATGGCCCTCTGAAAACTTGAATTAAGGGCCAAAACTACTACTGTACTCCATCATACATAATGTTTGACAAGGGAGGCCTTTGTCATGGAATCTCCCTGCACCTATGACACAGCCCCAGGAGTAATTTTTGGAAATACAATGCTGTACATTCTGCACTGGACCAAGTAGTACAGTATCAAGAAGTCTTCTCTTCCTATATAATCAGTGGAATATTGACAATCAAAATCTCTGAACCATTTGGAGAAGCTTTTCCAACCCATCCTGGAGAGGGGCACCATATATCCTTTGTCCTTTGACTTGTCCAAGTGATATACAGTTAGGTATATATATTTGGACAGAGACAACATTTTTCTAACAACATGTTAAGGAGCTGAAACTCCTAAACCCTTCATCCAATTTTAATGTGGATACCCTCAAATGAAAGCTGAAAGTCTGAACTTCAACTGCATCTGAATTGTTTTGTTTAAAATTCATTGTGGTAATGTCTAGAACCAAAATAAGAAAAATGTTGTCTCTGTCCAAATATATATGGACCTAACTGTATTTGATATTGCATTTTGGGCCTGTTACATGCAATTTAGGTTAGGCTTGGTAGTTGTTCTTGTGTGTCTGTAAAAGTGGCGTAAGGCTATGTGCCCATGATGCGTTTTTGAAGTGTTTCCGCAGCAGCAAAAACGCTGCAGAAACTCTTCAAAAGTAGAAGGCCGGCCATGTTCCCCAATGATAACCCGCATGTGCTGGGCACATGCTGCTCAAATTTCCGCTGCGCGTTATCATGGGGAAAAAAACCGCAGTACTACCAATTATTTTGCGGAAGCGCTGCGTTTTCGCCGCCATTGACTTGCATTGGAACGCTTGGATTCCGCATCACAGCATCTGTATATGCAGAATCCAAGCATTTCAATGTGCGGATGGTACCCGGGTGTGGAGGACAGGAGACTCTCCTCCGGACCCGGGTACCATAGAACATGTAAAAAAGAAGAAAAAAAAAAATATTATACTTACCTTCTGACGGCCCCCGCTGCGCTTGTCCTCACTTGCCGACAGCTCGCGGTGGACTGAAGGACCTGCGCTGATGTCATAGCCATGTGACGGCAGGTCCTTCAGTGTACCGCGATCTGCCGGCAGCCAGGATGGAGCGAAGCAAGACTGCGGGGGCCATCGGAAGGTAAGTATAGATTCATTTTTAAACATTCTAAGGTCACACTATATAAATCCATGCCAGTTGCATGGATTTATATAGTGTGAACAAGTTGACAAGCACTTTCCAAATGATGCTAAAATCGCTTGGAAAGCACTTGTGGATATGCATGTGAAGAATGCTTCACATCTGCATGTCTTTGGCAGTTAAAACGCATGTACAATCTGTATGTGTTTTTTCTGCCAGGGAGATGCAGAAACGCTCAGGAAAAAATCCTGAGCATTTCTGCATCGTGGGCACATAGCCTTACACTGCGACAAACTTATTCCCAGAAACCATATGTGAGTCAGAAATGCATGCAGGCACATTCTCCAGGTTCTTCCCATTCTGTTTCATCACTTTCCCATCCATTTCAGCCTTTTCCTCAGGCCCCAAGACCACTTTGTAGGGTCCAGCAGAAAATTACTCGTATTTCCCATTGACTTACATTGTACTCGTTATTCGGCGCTTTAGGGGCCCAAGTCGACATGGTGCCTTCAATTTATTTCAGCCAAATTTGTGTTTCAAAATTCAAATAGTGCTCCTTCCCTTCCGAATCTGGCCATTTGTCCAAACAGAGGTTTCTCACCACATATGGGTATCAATGCGTTCAGAAGAAACTGGGTAACAGATTTTGGGGTCTATTATGTCATTTTATCCCCTGTAAAGTAAAAAAAAATTGGGGCTATATTGGCCCTTGTGATGATGGCTTCCTGCTTCAACCATGACTCAGCCCAGAAAGGTAATTTTTAGAAACCCTATGCACATTGTGCAGTGGACAAATCTGAAAAAGAGGAAAGATTTAAATTTATATTTTTTTATTCCACTTTGCATTAATTCCCGTATAGCACAGGTTAAAAAAAATCCTGAGAGCAGTTTTAAAGTGTTTGAGGGGTGGATTTTTTAAAATGGTATCACTTTGCGCAATTTCCAATATAGAGGTCCATCAAAGTCCTTTGAAATCTGAATAGGTCCTTAAAGAAACAGGTTTTGGAAATTTCTTGAAAAAAATAAGAAACTGCTGCTAAACTTTTAACCTTTCTAACATTCTAACAAAATAAAATGACGTTTGAAAAATTATGCAGATGTAAAGTAGACATAAGGGGAATAGTATTTAGTAATTATTTTATACAGCAGGACTAACTGGTTTAATGATATAGAAATTGAAAGTTTGAAAATTGTCATAATTTTTGTCAAAATTCCGATATATATCACAAATAAACACAAAAATATGGACCTAAATTTACCATTAACATAAAGTACAATGTGTCACGATAAAATAGTCTCAGAACCACTGGTATGCATTGAAGCGTTCCAGAGTTAATACCATTAGTATTGAGCGAGTGTGCTCGTTTAACCATTTAAACGAGCACTCTCGAGTACTCGCCGAGTAGTTTCGGCATCTCAGTTTTATCCGCCGCAGCTGCATGTGTCGCTGCTGTTAGACAGCTGTGACACATGCAGGGATTGCCTAAAAAACAGGGGTACCACATGATGCTTGATTGAAAAATATTACAGTCTGCATAAAAAAATTATTCCTGCCACTTGGACATGACTATATTAGCCAGGGAAGGTGAAAATTTGGCCCCCATGTTCTCTCCTTGTCTCTGTAAAAAATAACCCTTGTCGATGAATAGAGGATTGTGGTGATTGTCACCTTAGTCATCTATTTATTCTATTTTTGGGTATATATTTTTGTGTTTTTAATTTTAGGTACCAGCTTCAATTAGCCACTGACATGGGTCACACCCAAATATCATATACAGTAGGGGAAATAAGTATTTGATCCCTTGCTGTTTTTGTAAGTTTGCCCACTGACAAAGACATGAATAGTCTATAATTTTAAGGAAATTTTAAGAGATAGAATATCCCCCCCAAAAAAAATCAAGAAAATCGCATTGTATAAATTAGATAAATGTATTTGCATTTTGCAGTGAGAAATAAGTATTTGATCCCCTACAAACCATTATGAGTTCTGGCTCTTACAGACCAGTTAGACGCTACCAATCAACTCATTACCTGCATTAAAGACAGCTGTCTTACATAGTCAACTGTATAAAAGACTCCTGTCCACAGACTCAATTAATCAGTCAGACTCTAACCTCTACTACATGGGCAAGGCCAAAGAGCTTTCTAAGGATGTCAGGGGCAAGATCATAGACCTGCACAAAGCTGGAATGGGCTACAAAACCATAAGTAAGACGCTGGGTGAGAAGGAGACAACTGTTTGTTTCTTCCACTTAGTAAGAAAGTGGAAGAAATACAAAATGACTGTCAAATCGACATCGATGTGGGGCACCATGCAAAATCTCACCTCGTGTGGTATCCTTGATCATGAGGAAGGTGAGAGATCAGCTTAAAACCACACGGGGGGATCTTGTTAATGATCTCAAGGCAGCTGGGACCACAGTCACCAAGAAAACCTGCCTTAAAGGTTTAAAATCCTGCAGTGCCCACAAGGTCCCCCTGCTCAAGAAGGCATATGTGCAGGCCCGTCTGAAGTTTGCCAATGAACACCTGGATAATTCTGTGAGTTATTGGAAGAAGGTGTTGTGGTCAGATGAGACAAAAATTGAGCTCTTTGGCATTAACTCAACTCGCCGTGTTTGGAGGAAGAGAAATTCTGCCTATGACCCAAAGAACACCGTACCCACTGTCAAGCATGGAGGTGGATACATTATGTTTTGGGAATGTTTCTCTGCTAAGGGCACAGGACTACTTCACTGCATCAATGGGAGAATGGATGGAGCCATGTACCCTAAAATCCTGAGTGACAACCTCCTTCCCTCCACGAGGACATTAAAAATGGATCATGGTTGGCTCTTCCAGCATGACAATGGCCCGAAACATACCAGCCAAGGCAACAAAGGAGTGGCTCAAAAAGAAGCACAGTAAGGTCATGGAGTGGCTTAGCCAGTCTCCAGACCTTACTGATTTAGAGTTGATCCGCAAAGAGGAGTGAACCAAAATTCTTCCTGACATGTGCGCAACCCTCATTATCAAGTACAAGAAACGTCTGACTGCTGTGCTTACCAACAAGGGTTTTGCCACCAAGTATTAAGTGTTGTTTGCCAGAGGAATCAAATATTCATTTCTCACTGAAAAATGCAAATAAATTTATCTAATTTATACAATGTGATTTTCTTGATTTTTTGGGGGGGATATTCTATCTCTCAATGTTAAAATTAACCTACCCTTAAAATTATAGACTGTTCATGTCTTTATCAGTGGGCAAACTTACAAAAACAGCAAGGGATCAAATACTTATTTCCCCCACTGTATATAGGGAACTAGGAGTATAATGTTCAGACCATGAATAAAGCTTACCGCCAAAACGCATAGGTCCATCCTGATACCTATTTTATCTCGCTGACCAGCCAGTTACTGCACCTGGATGATTTTAATGGTGAAATAAAAGTCAAGTTTTATATACTTACCTGGAATGATGTCTCATTGATGGAGTCCTCCTCTCTTGTACATATGTACAGTATATTGAATATGTTTAGGTAAACAGCTAAAATGACAAAACTTGTGTCACTGTTCAAATATTTTCTGGACGTAACTATCTAAAGGTGCTATTGACATGAAATTCTCAGCAGATGTCGGTAACAACACATCCAATGCACACAGGCAAAGAAGTCAAACTATAGATGGCCATAAATTAAGTTATGTGTAATAATGAGAAATGACACATGGAAAAAGTATTGAACTCACTGACTGAAATTTATTTAATACTTTTTACAAAAACCTTTGTTGGTGATTACAGCTTCAAGATGCCTCCTGTATGGAGAAACTAGTCACAGGCATTGCTCAGGTGTAATTTTGGCCCATTCTTCCACACAAACACTATTCAAATACTGACGGACCCATGGGCTCTTTCTATGAACTGTGAGTTTTAGTTCGCTCCATAAATGCTCTATTGGATTCAGGTCAGGTGATTGGCTGGGTCATTCTAGCAGCTATATTTCTTACGTGAAACCAATTAAGTTTCCTTGGCTGTGTGTTTGGAATCATTGTCTTGCTGAAAATGTAAACCCTCGTTTCACCTTCTTCATCCTGGTAGATGGCATGAGTTTTTTATTAAGAATGTCTTGGTATATTTGTCCATTCATCCTTCCTTCAATAATATGAAGTTTACTAGTGCCGTATGTGGAAAAACAGCCCCACATCATGGTGCTCCCAACTCCAAACTTAACTGTTAGTATGGCGTTTTTGGGGTGACAGGTAGTGCCCTTTAATCTCCAAACATGGTTTGTATTATGTCATCCAAAGAGTTCAATTTTGGTCTTATCTGACAAGAGTACATTCTCGCAGTATTTCATATTGTTGTCTAAATGTTGTTGAGCAAACTTTAAAAGAGCTTGAACATGGTTTCTGTTCAGCAATGGAGTCTTGCGTGGAGAGTATGCATACAGGCCATGTAGCCATGTAGGTTGAGCGCATTACTTAGTTTTCTTTGAAACAATATTACCTGCTGATTCCAGGTTTTTCTGTAGCTCTCAGGTAATACTTGGCTCTTAGGCAAGTTTTTTGATAATTCTTTTCACTCCGGCCGGAGATTATGGTGAAATTATGTTCTTTCAACAACCAGATTATTGCTTCAACAGTACCCACTGGAACCTTCAGTAATTTAGAATTTCTTGTGTAACCAATGCCATCAGTATGTTTTGCAAAAATAAGGCTGCAAAGGTCCTGAGACAGCTCACTGGTTTTACCCATTAAGATGTTTCTTGTGTGGCACACTGGTGGGAATTTCTTGTCAATAGCATCTTTAGATATACAGGGTGGTCCAAAAGTAGGTGGACAGGAAGTGTAATAAGGTTATGAAGGGGGAGATTTATCAAACAAAATCCAGTAATTTTAGATAACATTATGTGGAGTGATGAAGCTTCTTTCAAATTATCCAGCCATATTAACAGACATAATTGTATTTACTGGTATAATGAGAACATGCACTTAACATTAGAGCAACAACTAAATGAGCCTGGTGTCAATGTTTCGGGTAGTATTTAAAGTTTTCGTGTTTTAGGACCAATATTTTTTGATGGAACAGTCACAGGAGATAAGTATCTCGAAATTCTAATGAATCAAGTTGTTCCCCAGATACAGCAACAGCCTAATTCAAATGACCTTTATTTCCAACAAGATGGGGCCCCTCCACATTATTCAAGAGTAGTCCGCGAGTATCTTGATGAAACATTTCCTAATAAATGGATTGGCCGAAGAGGCCCACTTGATTGGCCGGCACGTTCACCAGACTTGACCCCAATAGATTTTTTCTTTTGGGGAGTACTCAAGGAATAAAGTTTATAGTCGAAAACCAAAAAGTGTCAGTGATTTGAAAAATTATATAAGAGATGCATTTCAAGAAATTAATACCCAAAGAGATTTGTGCAAAAAAGTTTGCCGAAGCGTAAGAGGCAGACTTCAAAGCTGTGCAAATTGTAATGGAAACAGTTTGAGCACCTGCGCTGATAAAATTTAAGGGCTTTTGTATTATTGTTCAGAATAAAATTTAATTGTCAATGTTATGCTTGTGTTAGTAAATATAATTTTATATATAAATCAAAATAAATGTTATTATTTTCTGTCCACCTACTTTTGGACCACCCTGTATATATCTACTTAGAAAATAGGTGACTTGTTCAATACTTATTTCACCTGCAGTATAATAATGTGAAATATTAACTGTTCATAATTATTGCGTTTTGGATTAAAGATATTAATAGCTGCATATATTTTTATTCTGATATACTGTATTTTTTGAACTATGAAACATACCTAATCATAAGACTCATCCAAAGTTTAGACAGCACAAAAAAAGGAAAAACTTTTTTTATAATAATTAAATTTTCTTTGATGGTGTAAAGTGGAGGGATGTTTGAGACAACAAAGGAAAATTTGGCTACTTGTGGTGGGGGTGTGTGAACTATACTTAATTATGTCAGATATACTATTCCTTTGTTCAGTAAGTCAAGGGACATGAGACATAGTTTCATGTGAGACTGTTCGGTGCCACCATTTGTATGCTAATTTCTGGAATATCTGCTTATTACATTAGCCCCTGGCGGTGTACTAGTCTGCATCATTTGGAGGATAATAATACAGTCTAATGAACAATCGAACAATGAAGAAACAGCCATGACCATCCCCCCCCATTCCTGTGGGACAATGCCAAGAAATGGAAGCTGAGGGTTATAAAAAGGGGTCTGCTCCTGTCACTGATGTCATTCCACAGGACTTCAGCCTAGGGACATGTTTCCAGCTGGTGGATTACAGAATTGCTCCACTGCCCAACACTGAGCCCTCAAATTAATTTGGATAACCCAGGTTGGGACAATTCGGTCACCTGGCCACATAGCTCGCTGTGCTCTGTCAGCTTCCTAAGCTAGTCACTACCTCCTCTTTGTAGGTGCCCACCAAAAGAGAAGGGCTGCTAGCTGGGGTAGTTGGTCAGGTGGAAGGTCCTTCAGCTACTCACTCAAAACTTGCAGCCTCTGTGAAGGTCCTGGTACCTTCCTCTTCTGCTTTGCACCAATCAGTTACATAAGCATGGGGCTGAAGGAGAGAGCGCACTTCTCTCAGTGATCAGGAAGGACACTGTTTCAGCGTTTGCCTCTGTCACAGGAAGTTGTCTCCAGTCTATAAGAGGCACTTACTTATTAGCAAGATTTTTTCTTTCTAAAAGTGTTTCTTAGGCTATGTGCGCATGTTCAGGATTTGAAGCAGAAATTTACTGAGAGTTTCTGCATCTCCTTGGCAGGAAAAACGCTGTGGAAAAACTGTGTGGTTTTGCCGTGTTTTTTTAATGCAGTTTTTGAAGCGTTTTTTGACTCGTTTTTGTACATCAATGAATGCCTTTTGGAGCTAAATAAAGTTATTTGGTGGGACATTGCTTAATTCCTTGGATTACCCTCAGAACTGGAGTGAGTATATTGGTTAATTTAAATGATTAAAGAATGTGTCTTTTGTATTTCAATTAAAGTGTTTACTCTGTGTCTGTGTGTTTATTTAACTCTTTACTTTAATTAGGTTTGGTCATGACACCTTGTCATCACCAAACAAAAGAGCTAGGTGTCAGCTAATCCCATATTCATACAATTTATGCGGCAGCTGTGAGCCCGGGAAGGTGCCATTTGCGAACATGATCCCTGGCTATAATTAACATCTCACAGCTGTTTCATCAGCCGCTCCGTCCCCACAAACAGCAAGAAGCAGCGCTTTGGATGCAGCGTATTTTTGCTGCATCCAAAACGCAGTGTTCTAATCTCATACTTTTGTTGTTGGTACATGTGAATCCACCGCATATAATGATACTTCAAGTCAGTCAAAATTTGCAGCAGAGACTAGCGTGTCCGCTACAGAAATTGACATGGTTCAGGTGAGTTTGGGTACGTGCCCATAATCAGGAGCCGCTGGCGGTTTGACGCTGCCTGTTTATACAGCGTCAAACCTGCAGCGTCCAGATGTTACAGCATAGTGGATGGGATCTCTAGAAATCCCATGTCCACTATGCGTACATCAGAGGCTGTGAAACACCTGTGGACAATGACATGTGGCGCGTCTTTCAGGACCACAGCATGTCAAATTCTCTTGCGGAATCGCTAGTCTCCATAACATAAATTTGACCACTAGAATCCATTGAATGCGATAAATCTACATGGTTCAGTGAACACATGTGGATTCACCTGTGTTCAACAGAATGCAACGTTTTGGACGCAACAAAACATATGCTGCATCTAAAATGCTGCTACGTCCAGATCATGGCACAAAGCCTAAATTTTTTTTCAAAAATGGCGTGGGCTCCAGCGTCATTTTCATAACCAGCAGAGGAAAAGCCAACCGCTGGGGGCTGATATTAGTAGCCGGGGAAGGGGCCATTATCCAACAATGTTCTCTGGCTATTAATATCAGCCCACAGCTGTTTGCTTAGCCTTTACTGGCTAGAATATAGGGGGACCCCAGAAAAAAATTGACGTGGGTACCCCTATAAACTCTAACCAGAAAATACTAAACAGACAGATGCGGGCTGATATTAATAACCAGGGAAGGGGTCATGAATACTAGCCCCCTTTGCAGCTATTAATATCACCCCTCAGCAGTCCCAGAAATGGTGCATCCATAAGATGCGCCAAATCTGGCACTTAGCCTTCGCTCTTCCCACTGCCCTGTAGTCATGGAGAGTGGAGCAATGGGGTTGAGGTTCACGTCAGCCTTGTATTGGCGGCTGACGTGAAGCCCAGGTTAGTAATGGAGGGCATCTACAAGACACTCCCATTACTAACCGTGTAGTAAAGTTATCACCTCCTTTGCAATAAAGACACGGCCAGAATAAAGTGTTTTAATGTAATAAAAAACACGTTTTAAAAAAAAAAAAATTATTGTATGCCCAGTCCCCGAAGCCTTTGATCTTCTGAAAAAAAATTAAAATAACTAAGTTATATCCCTTACCTGTCCGCCGTCATGATGCAGTCCACGATTACCGCCAACAATTGTCCCACGGCGATCTGGGTCACTTCTACAGCAGTGACATCAGCAATCATTGATGTCACTGCTGTGGAAGACAACAATGTACACTGACAGGAAGTGTAAAATCACTTCTGTCAGTATACATTGCTGCTGGAGTGAGGTCACGGGTTCATCAGCTAATCAGCCCCGGTGAGCTCTCACCACCAGCACTGGTGGGAACATTCTTCAGAATGTTCCCACGGGGAGGTCATGTGAGCGATCAGCTGATCGCTCATGTGACTGCAGTTCCTGGCAGCGCAGTACACTGCTGGGAGCAAGCGCACTCCCCGCAGAGCACCGCCGGGAGGAGAGCATTGCCGGGGACCGAGGACCAGGAGGACACCGGGGGGCGCCGAACAGGTGGGTATAGTTTTTTTTTTTACTTTTCCTTTATTTTAACCATGTCACGCCGGCTCTGCTGAAGAGAACTACTGCTCCCCTCAGCAGCGTCGCCATCGCTGTGAATTTGCGACTATTGACTTTAATTGAAACGCCGCAAATCCGCAGGTGTAAATATTATACCTGCGGATTTGCTGCGGTTCAATGAAAGTCAATGGGCACAAATTCGTGGCAGAAACGCTGGCACAATGGTCATGCTGTGGCTTTTTCCGCAATAGTAATTCTGAGCGGAAACTTGCGCATTATGTGCACAGCACCTCAGGATTACCATTGCAATAGCTGGCAGAGTATTTTTGATGCGTTTTCGCAGTGTTTCTGCGTGGGAAAACCGCAGCGAAAACGCATCAAAAACGCTACGTGTACACATAGCCTTATAGTCCAAAAAATACTGCAAGTTCTAAAGCAATTTCCCTTTCTCATTTAATTATACAAATGTCTGTTATATGTTTCTGTACAATTTGTCAATGACATACAGTATATGGTTTATCCCAGTCTGAGTTATTTTTGATGATCACATTTTCCAGTAATTCACTTTTCATACTCTTGGTATGCTAATGGCTTCTCCCCGTGTGGGATTTTTGATGTTTAAAGGGATTGTCCAAGTAGTGGACAAATATTACACATGTTTGATCTTTTTAAAATAAAAACAATTATTGAAAGGAGAAATTCTCCTTTTACCAAGTGAGATCAAAATTCAGATGATCTCCTGAGTAAATTCTGACGCTGATACATTCTGATCAAGCTAATATAGGCAATGCAAAATATAGAAAATCAGATATGAGAGGCAGTTAAAACTTAGGATTGCAGACTATAGATAATACTCTAAGCATACTGTGTTTCAAAAGATTCTGTTACTGTCTCTACACATATCAGATTGTCAGTTGTTTCTGACAGCAAAGATAACATCTCTCTACTTTTCAGTCATGCTATGATCTTTTGGTAAACCTATATTTCTATAACTAAGGATTCAAATCTCTATTAATGAACACACTGAATATATACATACGCATATTACAAAATTTACACTTATTACAATTTTTTTTACAACAATTATTCAAACCTCCCATGCTGGTGCTGTTCCAGCGGTGTCAGCACTTGTGTTCCCGGGGCTCATGTCAAGCTGTTACGCCATGTGAGCCCTGCGCCCAATCAGCTCTGGTGTCACATTTAATGAGGTCAAACATGAGGAATGACAAAGGGTTGTCCAAGTAGTGGATAACCCCTTTAAAAATTGAGAGCAGAAAAAATCCAGCTTCAATGATCCAGTAAAAACATTGCTTTATTGCATAAATATGAAAAATCTGCAATAACAGCATGGATGTCACAACCCCTAGAGGGGGAATATGGTCTAGTAGATGCGTTTCAGACGGTAAAGTCTTTAGGATCATTAAAGTTGGATTTTTTTCTGCTCTCGATTCATATTCCTGCTGCACTGCTGGTTTCCTGAGCTTTGGATTCCTCAGTGGGTGAGCTGAATTATTTTGTTTCTTCTTCTAAGTAACCCCTTTAAGAAGTTAAAATTTTTGGTTAAAACATCTCCCACATTCTAAACATGAAAAAGGCTTCTCCCCTGTGTGAGTTCTCTGGTGTCTAACAAGATCTGATTTCTGGCTAAAACATTTCCCACATTCTGAACAGGAAAAAGGCTTCTCCCCTGTGTGAGTTCTCTGGTGTCTAACAAGATCTGATTTCTGGTTAAAACATTTCCCACACTTGTAACAAGAAAATCTATTCTGCGATGTGTGAATTTTTTTGTTGTTGAAGAAAAGTATTTCCATATTTTGAACATGAAAATGGCTTCTTTGCTTTAGGATCAATTCCTTTTTTAACGCTTATTTTGTGACTTTGATTTTTCTTAGTAGTCGGTAATGAATCAGAAGACAGGACCTGTTTCAAAAGATCAGATGACAGATCTTTGCTGTGAAGGGATGATGGGATATCTGGAGAAATGTCATTCACTTCAATAGTATCCTGTGGGATCTCAAGATCATCGGATTTAAAAATTCAAGATGTCAGCAGTCCCTCTGATCTCCTGGTACAGTCATCTGCCAAGAATAATAAAATGATTATTATTTTTGAATAAAATATTCTTGAAATTTATATTTTTTAACATTTCTACTTAAACTATTAGTAAAAAGGGTAAGTTCTATAAATATATTGAATTATTCACCAGGGCAATGACAGTTCCCAGTCTAATAGAAAACCTCATAGGATGAACCGGTAGAGCGTGGTGTTCAACTGTTTGTTCATTCTGTCTCCCAAATATGGAATAAAAAACCACCAAACAATGTTATGTAGATGAAAATTATACCAATAAAACTCTACTCATCTCACAAAATCAGGTCCATCATCTGCCAGTGGAAAAATAGAGGTTTCCACATTATTAGGGGCTCAAAGCTTAATGAAAAGCATCATGGCTTCCATGAACCAGTCCAGCAATATCCGCTCTCCCAAAGTCAAATCTCCCCCACGCATCTGAACGTTGCAGTGCGCCCAAACCACATTTAGCCTCTATGTATTTGGCATTACTATAGTGAGAAGAATCCTCTTACAGTGGCATGTAAAAGATTGGGCACCCCTAGTCAAAATGACTGTCTCTAAAAGACCTAAAGTTAAAACATTAGATATTTAATTAATATTTTAGGCAAAAAAATGTATTTTTTATATTTAAAAAATTACAAAAAGGAAAAATGGGCAGATGCAAAAGTTTGGGCACTCTTGGAGATTTGTGTGCTCAGATAACTTTGACCAAAGTTTCAGACCTTAATTAGCCTGTAAGGGTTATGGCTTGTTCACCATCATCGTTAGCAAAGGCCAGGTAAGGCAAATTTTCCAGCTTTCTAAAAACCCAGCCTTGTCTAACCTTGTGCCAAAAAACAGCAACCATGGGTTCTTCTAAGCAGCAGCCTAGCACTCTGAGAAGGATTGTGGTGGAAGCCCACAAAGCAGGAGAAGGATATAAGAAGATAGAAAAGCGTTTTCAAGTTGCCCTTTCCTCAGTTTGAAATGTAATTAAGAAATGATAGTTAACAGGAACAGTGGAGGTCAAGATAAGGTCTGGAAGACCAAGCAAAATTTCAGTGAGAGCTGCTCTTAGGATTGCTAAAGATGTAAATCAGAACCCCCACTTGACTGAAGAAGATCTTCAGAAAGATTTAGCAGACTCTGAAATTGTGGTACACTGTTCTACTGTTCAGAGACACCTGCACAAATTGGCCTTCATAGAAGAGTCATCAGAAGAAAAACTCTCCTGCGTCCTCGCCATAAAATTCAGCATCAGGAGTACGCAAAAGAACATTTAAAAAAGTCTGATGCATTTTGGAAACCACTACACTGGACCGATAAGGTTAAAGTAGAACTCGTTGGCCACATTTATCAAAAGATATGTGTGGAGAAGAAAGGACACAGAATTTCAGGAAAAGAACATCTCACCAACTATTAAGCCTGGGAGTGAATCATTCATGCTTTGGGGTTGTGTTACAGCCAATAGCACGGGGAACATTTCACGGGTAGAGGGAAGAATGGATTGAATGAAATTTCAACAAATTCTTGATGCAAACATAACACCCTCTGTTATTATATATATATATATATATATATATATATATATATATATATATATATATATATATATATTTTTTTTTTTTTTTTTGCCTAAAATACAAAGGAAATGTGTCATCTTGAACTTTAGGCCTTTTAGAGATCATTTCATCTTCAACTTGCTTAACTGTTCAAAATAACAGTAATTTTGCTGAAGGTTCAGTGACCTGTCATTTAAGCCAGAATGATGACAATAAGGCCAGAGCACCAAAAAAGCCGCGTCCACAGGCCCACCCTGGAGCACAAGCATCTCATTAACTCAAAACTGCACACACATATGAAACAAGAACCACAAAACGGATTTCTTCAACCTAGGTATCATTTTAATCAGTATAACGGCGCTAAACTGAGATGCTTGTTGTGTACTTAGCAAAATCCTGATGACAGGTTTCCTAGGCTTCTGCATATGGTGTGTCCCATCTTCTCTGGGATCCGCTCTTGCGACGTCTGCTTCTGTTACCAGGAGCAGCTTAATTAATTCTGCAAGAGGCTCTGGTAATGGAGGAGACGTCGGAACCAGAAGCCCTGGAAGGCACAGAGGCACAAGCTCTGTCCAGCCACTAAGATTAGGGTGCCTAGGACCTGTAGTACCATCCAGTCTGGCGGTATGGGTGTGTGTGCTGTCCAGCTGGAGTAATCTGCTCCCTGCTTCAGCCAATTGGAAAGCACCGCACCCTACTAAAGCTGGAAGCATATTGCCGGAAGCTGCCAGATCCAGCCTTGTTCTCCTCTGGTTCAGTCCTCTGTGCTCAGCTCCCGGGTTGTGTATTTGTTTCCTGTTGTGACCTCGGCTCGTTTACGGACTACTCTTGTGTCTTCTGATTTTGTATTTTCTCTGCCTTCCTGGTCCTGACCCGGCTACCTGACTATTCTTCTTCCCATCTCACTCCACAGAACAGCAGGTAACACCGTGGCCCAAGCCTAGGGGTCTCTGTCTAAGTCCAGATCCATGTAGAGGGATAAAAGGTGATGAGAAAGGCAATCCCTGGGATCTGGAATACAGAGTGGATCGCACCAAGCCTGTTTGCGGTGGCCATCTTTTGAACTCACAGGTGACCATGAACAGTGCCCCCAATACATTGTGTCTGCAAACTATCCCAGCAAGATCTGCATTCAAATGGCGCTCCTTTCCTTCTTATCCTGCCATGTGCCCATACAGTAGTGTACAACCGCATATAGGGTATTGCCGGATTCAAGAGTAGTTGGAAATAATTTGTAAGGTCCATTTGTTTCCTATTATCCTTTGTGAAGAATTTCAAAGTTATCACCATATAAAGTGACAAGACGTCAGATTTGAAGAATGGAGCCTGATCAGGAACACAGAACTAGCTGTAGGAAAGGACAATATGCAGACAATAAAACATCTACTGAAAATATTAAACGCAACAGTCTTCATCAGTAAAACATGAGTAACAGCTAGTGGTGAAACCTCTCTGGGGTAAATAGAGCCTGGGGCTCGGTGGCTCTTGACAATCTAAAGTATCGTAAGACATTTAAAGAGAACTTTTTATACTAGTACAAAGCTGAGGTGTCTTAAATTTTGGTCTCAGGCATTTGGAAGAGGCAATGGAGACCATTTTTTAAACTACCAGGGAGTTACAAACTCACATAAGTGAGGCAGGCCGACCACACCACAATCAAACTATCATACAGAATTAACCTATACAAAAAAAAGACATGCAATGATAAAACATGTTACATTGCCAACAATAAGGTATGTTTGGGTGGAGGGCAACACTAAATCTGATTTACACTCATTTATGGTGGACCATTGGAGGTATGATGAATCCTGACCAGAAGAGTAGAGAAAGTATTAGTGCCCCCATTTCAGGAGAGATTGTACAGGAATCTGAATTCATTAGGATCAAAAACATAATGGAATTTATGACGTGGAGTGAATCCATGAAACCAGGACTCGAGCCATGCCACCACATCTCCTGCCGGCGGGAATAAATGTATATTACAGCCATCAGCCACGCACAGCTTAGAGATATATCATGGCACAGGTGTAATGTGTTTTGTACAGTTTATCGCTGTTTGAAGTTAGCCGGTTTAGAAAGAAAATGAAGAGTCAGGATAAAGGGAAACTCTGTTGTTATTGTACAGAAATTCACACTTGGCCCTCACTGGACATTTAATGTTGTCGATCATAAAAGTGAAGTTTGGTCAGAAAGACTGGACCTGGTCTTGTAGGGACCATATGAGCACATTCAGCCGCACAGAAGGGAGAGAAGGTACAGTGGGTACGGAAAGTATTCAGACCCCTTTTAATTTTTCACTCTTTGTTTCATTGCAGCCATTTAGTAAATTCTAGAAAGTTCATTTTTTTCCTCATTAACATACACTCTGCACCCCATCTTCACTGAAAAAAAACAGAAATGTAGAAATTTTTTCAAATTTATTAAAAAAGAAAACCTGAAATATCACATGGTCATAAGTATTCAGACCCTTTGCTCAGTATTGAGTAGAAGCCCCTTTTGAGCTAGTACAGCCGTGAGTCTTCTTGGGAATGATGCAACAAGTTTTTCACCCCTGGATTTGGGGATCCTCTGCCATTCTTCCTTGCAGATCCTCTCCAGTTCCGTCAGGTTGGATGGTGAATGTTGGTGGTGTAAATCAGCGCTAGTCATCATACTGGGGGACACTCTCCTCACCGGGTCAATTAAAGCACACATGCCATGTCTTTCCGGTATTTCACAATGCCGCAGTTTATTATTTTATCATAAACCGCATATCACACATATAATGTCCACGAGCCTTTCCAGTGGCAGCTACGCCCACTTGGCTCCAGGTACAACCTTCAGCAAGGTAATAATATAAATGTCCACATCAAGCAGTGTTTTTACCTTTGCCGGGTTTTAGCTGCTTCAGTCAGTTTGGTTCTGCCACCACTGTGGCTTTACGGCTTCCTAGATGGGGGTCTCCAGCCGTCGTCCCTTCCAAGGCTATTGGTATGTTTTCTCACCTACAATATCCAGCCTTCGCCTTCCAGGACTCTTGCCTTCCAAGCCGGCTTTCCCAGATGGGGGTCTCCAGCCCTTGTACCCTCAAAGGCTACTGGTATGTCTTCACACTTGACATCCAGCCTCTGCCTTTCAGGACTCTTCACTAGGCCTCACACTAACGGTGTCCCACACGGGAACAGGCCTCATGCCTTTCACACCTGTCTCAAATCTACCAGGGTATATATATCCATCCAGTGCACACACAGGACCTGTGTGATGTCACAGTCATGTGATCAGACCTTCTGCGTGCACACGACCTGTGTGATGTCACAGTCATGTGACCAGTCACCTGAGAGGGAGGTACATGGTCAGCCAAAACACACCCTGGACCATTACAGTAATGCTGCTGCATTACAGTGGACAGCCATTTTCAGATCTCCCCAGAGATGCTCAATTGCGTTTAGGTCAAGGCTCTGGCTGGGCCAGTCAAGAATGGTCAAGAGTTGTTCTGAAGCCACTCCTTTGTTATTTTAGCTGTGTGCTTAGGGTCATTGTCTTGTTGGAAGGTGAACCTTTGGCCAAGTCTGAGGTCCAGAGCACTCTGGAAGAAGTTTTCATCCAGGATATCTCTGTACTTGGCCACATTCATGTTTCCTTCAATTGCAACCAGTCGTCCTGTCCCTGCAGCTGAAAAACACCCCCATAGAATGATACTGCCACCACGTTTCACTGTTGGGATTGTATTGGGCAAGTGATGAGCAGTGCCTGGTTTTCTCCACACATACCGCTTATAATTATCACCAAAAAGTTCTATCTTCATCTCATCAGATCAGAGAATCTTATTTCTCATAGTCTGGGAGTTCTTCATGTGTTTTTGAGTAAACTCTATGAGGGCTTTCATATGTCTTGCACTGAGGAGAGGCTTCCACCGGGCCACTCTGCCATTAAGGCCCAACTGGTGGAGGGCTGCAGTGATAGTTAACTTTGTGGAACTTTCTACCATCTCCCTACTGCATCTCTGGAGCTCAGCCTCAGTGATCTTGGGGTTCTTCTTTACCTCTCTCACCAAGGCTCTTCTCCCACGATTGCTCAGTTTGGCTGGATGGCCAAGTCTAGGAAGACTTCTGGTGGTCCCAAACTTCTTCCATTTAAGGATTATGGAGGCCACTGTGCTCTTAGAAACCTTGAGTAATGCAGAAATTCTTTTGTAACCTTGGCCAGATGTGTGCCTTGCTACAATTCTGTCTCTGAGCTCCTTGGGCATTTCCTTTGAGCTCATGATTCTCATTTGGTCTGACATGCACTGTGACCTGTGAGGTTTTATATAGACAGGTGTGTGCCTTTCCAAATAAAGTCCTATCAGTTTAATTAAACACAGCTGGACTCCAATAAAGGAGTAGAACCATCTCAAGGAGGATCACAAGGAAATAGACAGCATGTGTCTTAAATATAAGTGTCTGAGCAAAGAGTCTGAATACTTATGACCATGTAATATTTCAGTTTTTCTTTTTTAATAAATGTGCAAAAATTTCTATATTTCTGGGTTTTTTTTGGTCAAGATGGGGTGCAGAGTGTACTTTAACCCCTTTACCCCCGAGGGTCGTTTGCACGTTAATGACCAGGCCAATTTTTACAATTCTGACCACTGTCACTTTATGAGGTAATTACTCTGGAACGCTTCAACGGATCCCCCTGATTCTGAGATTGTTTTTTCATGACATATTGTACTTCATGATTGTGGTAAAATTTCTTCGATATCACTTGCGTTTATTTGTGAAAAAAATGGAAATTTGGCGAAAATTTAGCAATTTTCAAAATTTGAATTTTTATGCCCTTAAATCAGAGAGATATGTCACACAAAAGAGTTAATAAATAACATTTCCCACATGTCTACTTTACATCAGCACAATTTTGGAACCAAAATTTTTTTTTGTTAGGGAGCTATAAGGGTTAAAAGTTGACCAGCGATTTCTCATTTTTCCAACAAAATTTACAAAACCATTTTTTTAGGGACCACATCACATTTGAAGTCACTTTGAGAGGTCTTTATGACAGAAAATACCCAAAAGTGACACCATTCTAAAAACTGCACCCCTCAAGGTGCTCAAAACCACATTCAAGAACTTTATTAACCCTTCAGGTGCTTCACAGAAATTTTTGGAATGTGGAAGAAAAAAATGAACATTGAACTTTTTTCACAAAAATGTTACTTTAGACCCAATTTTTTTTATTTTCGCAGGGGTAACAGGAAAAAATGGACCCCAAAATTTGTTGTGCAATTTCCCCTGGGCACGCAGATACCCCATATGTGGGGAAAAAACACTGTTTGGGCGCACGGCAGGGCTCGGAAGGGAAGGAGCGCCATTTGACTTTTTGATTGTAAAATTTGCTTGAATAATTAGCGGACGCCATGTTGCGTTTGGAGAGCCCCTGATGTGCCTAAACAGTGGAAACCCCCCACAAGTGACCCCATTTTGGAAAGTACACCCCCCAAGGCACCTATCTAGATGCATAGTGAGAACTTGGAACCCCTAGGTGCTTCACAAATTGATTCGTAAAAATGAAAAAGTATTTTTTTTTCACTTTTTCATTTTTACGAATCAATTTGTGAAGCACCTGAGGGTTCCAAGTGCTCACTATGCATCTAGATTGGTGCCTTGGGGGTCTAGTTTCCAAAATTGGGTCACTTGTTCGGGAGCTCCACTGTTTAGGCACATCAGGGGCTCTCCAAACGCGACATGGTGTCCGCTAACAAATTGAATGGAAAATCGTCTCAAATTGTTAGCGGACACCATGTTGCGTTTGAAGAGCCCCTGATGTGCCTAAACAGTGGAAACACCCCACAAGTGACCCCATTTTGGAAACTAGACCCCCCAAGGCACCTATCTAGATGCATAGTGAGAACTTGGATCCCCCAGGTGCTTCACAAATTGATACGTAAAAATGAAAAAGTGGAAAAAAAAACAGTCAGCGCTGGACAGGGAGAAGATAGTTTGGAGATGCACTGCGCATGTTCAAACAATCTTCCTGCTGTCTGGTGACCCGGATGTTGTCATGACGACATCGGGTCGTCATGGCAACACCCGGGAAGCCGCGGCACACAGCGCTGGAGGCCGGAAGAGGAGGTGAGTATTGAGATCACCTCCCCTTGCCTCCGCAATGCTGCGATCGACTTCGATCGCAGCATTGCGGGGGCTAATGTGCTGGGAGCGGTGCGGGACCGCTCCCTGCACATAGTACAGGGTGTCAGCTGTGACAATCAGCTGACACCCGGCGGCGATCGCGCCCGCACAGCCTGTGTGCGCGCGCGATCGTGATGACGTACTAATACGGGTCAGGCTTTTAAAGCCCAGGGCACTGACGCGTATTAGTACTTCATGGGCTTTAAAGGGGTTAATGAGAAAAAATGAACTTTTTAGAATTTACCAAATGGCTGCAATGAAGCAAAGAGTGAAAAATTTAAAGGGGTCTGAATACTTTCCGGACCCACTGTAAACTGGTCCCTTTGGTTCTGGTTTGGTTGTGATAACGGTTGATGGCATTTACAATATTTTAACCCTGTGATCTCTCACCTGCATACTTAATCCCGGAGCTGTGTTCCTATATGGCTAATCCCCTGGTAACAAACATCGGTGGTTATTACACAAATTTCCTGCAATAAACAGTTTATATACAGAGTGGGATACAAATAAGCATGAACAAGAGTATGAGGTTTAATTCTATCTTATTTTTCACCATCATGGTGTTTTGCATGTGTAGCTTGTTGTGTGATTCTTGCAATGATCACCTTGTCTGTATTTGATCTAATTGCCTTCAATGTGAACTGTGGCTGTGATTTTTCTTGCACACCTTTTGCATGTCTAATTGATTTCTCATTTTGTGTCATGTGACTCCATTGTGCGTGTATATATATGACTTAATTGTCCTTTTCTTATCTCCTATGACTAAGGATGCAACCCCAGCACCAGAAATGAGTAAGAATTTTACATTTTTCTCCTGTTTTTAAATGGTCCAATAACGATTTTTCATATTTTACCTGTTGGAGTGCCGATTTTCTCCTTTTCGTTTTCTTCAAATGGCTGTGCTCACCAGCGGAACCGGCACTCTTCAGTGGACTATCTTCACCCTGTTTGGATTCAGTGTTGCTGCTCCCTAACCCTCCCTCCTGTGTATAATGTTACTGGTGATCCCTTTATTACCTGTATACTGACATTATATACAGAGCTCCTGTGTATAATGTCACTGGTGATCCCTGTATTACCTGTACACTGACACTATATGCAGAGCACCTGTGTATAATGTCACTGGTGATCACTGTATTACCTGTACACTGACACAATATACAGAGCTCCTGTGTATAATGTCACTGGTGATCACTGTATTACCTGTACACTATATACAGAGCTGCTGTGTATAATGTCACTGGTGATCCCTGTATTACCTGTACACTGACACTATATACAGAGCACCTGTGTATAATGTCACTGGTGATCCTTGTATTACCTGGACACTGACACTATACACTGTATACTATGTACAGAGCTTCTGTGTATAATAGCACTTATGGTAATTGATATTGTGTTTTTTCATTAATGATCCATATTCACCAGTCACTATCTGGTGGTAACATGTGGTCTGGTCATGTTGTGGCGGTATTTGTCCCTTGTACGTGGTATTATTCGGTCACTATGTGGTGGTAATATGTACGCCAGTCATCGTGTGGTGTTATTTGTTCCTTGTATGTACAGTAGTAATATTTGGTCACTATGTGGTCTGGTCATAGTGTGGCGGTATTAGTCCCTGGTATGTGATATTATTGGTCATTTTAAAAAATGTATGTGACAAATTCCCTTAAAGAAAAATAAATAAAAATATACTTAAAAAGAGTACTGGATATTTTAAGAAATGTTTAATAGGTTAGAGTAGAGCAGGCCCCGGCCAGGAGAGTCTACCTTGTTGTGGTGGCGGCTTACAAAATCTTTTGGCCAAAACAAAATCTGCTGGCTATGTGTGTGATCTGGTGTTCTATGGGAACTGTTAGGGTATGTGCACATAGTCAGGAGCCGCTGCGGGTTTGACACTGCGTGTTTATGCGGCATCAAACCTGCAGTGGCCAGGTGTTACAGAATAGTGCATGGGATTTCTAGAAATCCCATGTCAACTATGCGATTCTGTGCACCTGCGGATCACCCGTGGAAACTGACATGCGGTGCGTCTTTCAGACCCGCAGCGTGTCAATTTCTCTTGCGGGTTCACATGTGGACTTTCTCCACAGACTAACATCTATGAGGAAAGTCTACATTTACAAAAAAAAAATCGCGCCACTCAATTGCATAAAATGAGGGCAAAAGCCACGTGGCTATCTCACAGCTTCTGGGACACAGGCGGCTCCTGACCGTGGGCACAAACCCTCAGGACTTGGTGCAGAAGTGGAGTTTTTCCAAGAGTGGGCGGTGTGACTGTGGAAGGTTCGAGGAGTGGAGGCGGAGCTGGGGTGGAGCCTGGGCGGAGTCTCAAGGGGAACCAAAAATTTTGCCAGCATGGGGCCTGAATTTCCTGGTGGCAGCCCAGCACACATATACATACTCTCTTATACTAATCTTTAATGGTATCAGGGTCTTCTGGAAAGGGCTGCAGGACCCACTGTGGAGGAGGGGACACAGCAGATAGGCCTGATTTCAGCTTCCTGCCCCTGCATGCTGTGAACTGTTCTCCCCCACCCTCTACTGTTTGAGGAGATGCTGCTGGGAAGGGACCAGCAGGAGGCAGAAGACCCAGTGTAAGTCCCTGCAGGAGGACGGACACAGGAGCCAATGAGCGCTCTCATCAGTCTGATGGGGAAACGTTCATTGGCTGCCGCCTCTCCTGCATGACACGCCCCCTTTTTCAATGCCCGCACTCTGCCCTGGGTATCAAAAATCATTACGGGTTGGAGTGGACGGGGTTAAGCAGCATCGGGACCCTTGACTGAGGGGTCCCATAGCAGCTACGTGGTCTATTGCCTGAGCAGTACGCCCCTTCCTGCATGGGCCCCTCCACCTCTGGGCCCGGTTGCGGCTGCATCGGCGGTGTGTCCTCCCCTGGCTGAACCCCTCGCTGCGGCTCTGAGCAAATGTAATATTATTTACACACAACCGAGCGGTAAAGAAATCAGTGAGAAACCTGGGGATAAGAACGCCCATTACACCCCAGATGACTTCCCTGGTGGGTACAGTGTCCGAAATGGGGTCACTTAAGGGGATTGTATGTTGCTCAAAAGCTATTGGCCGATCCGTACACCTCGTACACACGTGGCTCTGCTCCGTACACCTCGTACACACGTGGCTCCGCTCCGTACACGGCTCCGCTCCGTACACCTCGTACACGTGCGGCTCCACTCCATACGCCTCGTACACACGTGGCTCCGCTCCGTACACCTCGTACACACGTGGCTCCGCTCCGTACACCTCGTACACGCGCGGCTCTGCTCCATACACCTCGTACACACGTGGCTCCGCTCCATACACCTCGTACACACGTGGCTCCGCTCCGTACACCTCGTACACACGTGGCTCCGCTCCATACGCCTCGTACACGGCTCCGCTCCATACGCCTCGTACATGCGCGGCTCCGCTCCGTACGCCTCGTACACGTGCGGCTCCGCTCCTTACGCCTCGTACACGCACGGCTCCGCTCCGTACACCTCGTACACACGTGGCTCCGCTCCGTACACCTCGTACACGGCTCCGCTCCATACGCCTCGTACACGCGCAGCTCCGCTCCGTACACCTCATACATGTGCGGCTCCGCTCCTTACACCTCGTACATGTGTGGCTCCGCTCCTTACGCCTCGTACACGCGCGGCTCCGCTCCGTACGCCTCGTACACGTGCGGCTCCGCTCCTAACGCCTCGTACACGCACGGCTCCGCTCCGTACACCTCGTACACACGTGGCTCCGCTCCGAACACCTCGTACACGGCTCCGCTCCATACGCCTCGTACACGCTCCGCTCCATACGCCTCGTACACGCTCCGCTCCGCTCCGTACACCTCGTACATGTGTGGCTCCGCTCCTTACACCTCGTACATGTGTGGCTCCGCTCCTTACGCCTCGTACACACGCGGCTCTGCTCCGTACACCTCGTACACGCGCGGCTCCGCTCCTTACGCCTCGTACACACGCGGCTCTGCTCCGTACACCTCGTACACGCGCGGCTCCGCTCCTTACGCCTCGTACACGCGTGTCTCCGCTCCGTACGCCTCGTACATGTGCGGCTCCGCTCCTTACACCTCGTACATGTGTGGCTCCGCTCCGTACACGCGCGGCTCCGCTCCATACGCCTCGTACACGCGTGGCTCTGCTTCGTACGCCTCGTACATGTGCAGCTCCGCTGCTTACACCTCATGCACGCGCGGCTCTGCTCCGTACGCCTCGTACACACACGGCTCTGCTCCGTACACATCGTACACACACGGCTCCGCTCCGTACACCTCGTACACACACGGCTCTGCTCCGTACACCTCGTACACGTGCGGCTCCGCTCCGTACACCTCGTACACACGCAGCTCTGCTCCGTACGCCTCGTACACACACGGCTCTGCTCCGTACACATCGTACACACACGGCTCCGCTCCGTACACCTCGTACACACGCAGCTCTGCTCCGTACACCTCGTACACGCGCGGCTCCACTCCATACGCCTCGTACACACGCAGCTCTGCTCCGTACACCTCGTACACGCGCGGCTCCACTCCGTACACCTCGTACACGCGCGGCTCTGCTCCGTACACCTCGTACACACGCGGCTCTGCTCCGTACGCCTCGTACACACGCGGCTCTGCTCCGTACGCCTCGTACACACGCGGCTCTGCTCCGTACACCTCGTACACACGCGGCTCTGCTCCGTACACCTCGTACACACGCGGCTCTACTCCGTACACCTCGTACACACGCGGCTCCGCTCCGTACACCTCGTACACACGCGGCTCTGCTCCGTACACCTCGTACACACGCGGCTCTGCTCCGTACACCTCGTACACACGCGGCTCTACTCCGTACACCTCGTACACGCGCGGCTCCGCTCCGTACACCTAGTACACACGCGGCTCTGCTCCGTACACCTCGTACACACGCGGCTCTGCTCCGTACACCTCGTACACACACAGCTCTGCTACATCCACACTGTAAACCCCTCCTGACCCCACACATAAACTTCAGCTCATCCAGCACCATGACAACCAGCACAGCAGAGTCCTGCATCCACTGAGGCCCCTGATCATGTGACCCCTGACTCCTCCCCTCCTGTGACCTCATCACAGGTCCTGTGCGCACACAACAGCCATATATGTGGTGGCGGCTCTGCAGGTGGAGGTATGTGGAGACCCCATTACTGGGCGCAGGGGGCATTAACCCCTTCAGCACGGAGGCTCTTTTGGGGGTCTTGTGTTGCCCCTTTATAAGAATCTTAAGGTTTCTGTTCTGTTTCCTGTAATAGATACATACGACCCAACTATGGAGACAGGAAGGGAGGAAACGTATTGTTCTCAGAGTACAGGACCCCCACAGTGTAATGCCCCCATTATGCCCCTTCTGCAAGATGTATGATACCCCCACACAGTGTAATGCCCCCATTATGCCCCTTATGCAGGATGTATGATGCCCCCACACAGTGTAATGCCCCCATTATGCCCCTTATACAGGATGTATGATGCCCCCTACAGTGTAATGCCCCCATTATGCTCCTTATGCAGGATGTCTGATGCCCCCCACAGTGTAATGCCCCCATTATGCCCCTTATACAGGATGTATGATGCCCCCACACAGTGTAATGCCCCCATTATGCCCCTTATACAGTATGTATGATGCCCCCATTATGCCCCTTATGCAGGATGTATGATGCCCCCACACAGTGTAATGCCCCCATTATGCCCCTTATGCAGGATGTATGATGCCCCCACACAGTGTAATGCCCCCATTATGCCCCTTATGCAGGATGTATGATGCCCCCACACAGTGTAATGCCCCCATTATGCCCCTTATACAGGATGTATGATGCCCCCACACATTGTAATGCCCCCATTATGCCCTTTATGCAGAATGTATGATGTCCCCACAGTGTAATGCCCCCATTATACCCCTTATGCAGTATGTATGATGCCCCCACACAGTGTAATGCCTCTATTATGCCCCTTATGCAGTATGTATGATGCCCCCACACAGTGTAATGCCTCTATTATACCCCTTATGCAGGATGTATGATGCCCCCACACAGTGCAATGCCCCCATTATGCCCCTTATGCAGAATGTATGATGTCCCCACAGTGTAATGCCCCCATTATACCCCTTATGCCGGATGTATGATGCCCCACACAGTATAATGCCCCCATTATGCTCCTTATGCAGGATGTATGATGCCCCACACAGTGTAATGTTCCCATTATGCCCCTTATACAGTATGTATGATGCCCCCACACATTGTAATGCCCCCATTATGCCCTTTATGCAGAATGTATGATATCCCCACAGTGTAATGCCCCCATTATACCCCTTATGCAGTATGTATGATGCCCCCACACAGTGTAATGCCTCTATTATGCCCCTTATGCAGTATGTATGATGCCCCCACACAGTGTAATGCCTCTATTATACCCCTTATGCAGGATGTATGATGCCCCCACACAATGTAATGCCCCCATTATGCCCCTTATGCAGGATGTATGATGCCCCCACACAGTGTAATGCCCCCATTATGCCCCTTATACAGGATGTATGATGCCCCCACACATTGTAATGCCCCCATTATGCCCTTTATGCAGAATGTATGATGTCCCCACAGTGTAATGCCCCCATTATACCCCTTATGCAGTATGTATGATGCCCCCACACAGTGTAATGCCTCTATTATGCCCCTTATGCAGTATGTATGATGCCCCCACACAGTGTAATGCCTCTATTATACCCCTTATGCAGGATGTATGATGCCCCCACACAGTGCAATGCCCCCATTATGCCCCTTATGCAGAATGTATGATGTCCCCACAGTGTAATGCCCCCATTATACCCCTTATGCCGGATGTATGATGCCCCACACAGTATAATGCCCCCATTATGCTCCTTATGCAGGATGTATGATGCCCCACACAGTGTAATGTTCCCATTATGCCCCTTATACAGTATGTATGATGCCCCCACACATTGTAATGCCCCCATTATGCCCTTTATGCAGAATGTATGATATCCCCACAGTGTAATGCCCCCATTATACCCCTTATGCAATATGTATGATGCCCCCACACAGTGTAATGCCTCTATTATGCCCCTTATGCAGTATGTATGATGCCCCCACACAGTGTAATGCCTCTATTATCCCCTTATGCAGTATGTATGATGCCCCCACACAGTGTAATGCCCCCATTATGCCCCTTATGCAGGATGTATGATGCCCCCACACAGTGTAATGCCCCCATTATGCACCTTATGCAGGATGTATGATGCCCCCACACAGTGTAATGCCCCCATTATGCCCCTTATACAGGATGTATGATGCCCCCTACAGTGTAATGCCCCCATTATGCCCTTTATGCAGGATGTATGATGCCCCCACACAGTGTAATGCCCCCATTATGCACCTTATGCAGTATGTATGATGCCCCCACACAGTGTAATGCCCCCATTATGCCCCTTATGCAGGATGTATGATGCCCCCACACAGTGTAATGCCCCCATTATGCCCCTTATGCAGGATGTATGTTGCCCCCACACAGTGTAATGCCCCCATTATGCCCCTTATGCAGGATGTATGATGCCCCCACACATTGTAATGCCCCCATTATGCCCTTTATGCAGAATGTATGATGTCCGCACAGTGTAATGCCCCCATTATACCCCTTATGCAGTATGTATGATGCCCCCACACAGTGTAATGCCTCTATTATGCCCCTTATGCAGTATGTATGATGCCCCCACACAGTGTAATGCCTCTATTATACCCCTTATGCAGGATGTATGATGCCCCCACACAGTGTAATGCCCCCATTATGCCCCTTATGCAGGATGTATGATGCCCCCACACAGGTGCAATGCCCCCATTACGCCCCTTATGCAGAATGTATGATGTCCCCACAGTGTAATGCCCCCATTATACCCCTTATGCCGGATGTATGATGCCCCACACAGTGTAATGCCCCCATTATGCTCCTTACGCAGGATGTATGATGCCCCACACAGTGTAATGTTCCCATTATGCCCCTTATACAGTATGTATGATGCCCCCACACAGTGTAATGCCCCCATTATGCTCCTAATGCAGGATATAAGATGCCCCCCACACATTGTAATGCCCCCATTATGCCCTTTATGCAGAATGTATGATATCCCCACAGTGTAATGCCCCCATTATACCCCTTATGCAGTATGTATGATGCCCCCACACAGTGTAATGCCTCTATTATGCCCCTTATGCAGTATGTATGATGCCCCCACACAGTGTAATGCCTCTATTATCCCCTTATGCAGTATGTATGATGCCCCCACACAGTGTAATGCCCCCATTATGCCCCTTATGCAGGATGTATGATGCCCCCACACAGTGTAATGCCCCCATTATGCCCCTTATGCAGGATGTATGATGCCCCCACACAGTGTAATGCCCCCATTATGCCCCTTATACAGGATGTATGATGCCCCCTACAGTGTAATGCCCCCATTATGCCCCTTATGCAGGATGTATGATGCCCCCACACAGTGTAATGCCCCCATTATGCCCCTTATACAGTATGTATGATGCCCCCACACAGTGTAATGCCCCCATTATGCCCCTTATTCAGGATGTATGATGCCCCCACACAGTGTAATGCCCCCATTATGCCCCTTATGCAGGATGTATGATGCCCCCACACAGTGTAATGCCCCCATTATGCCCCTTATGCAGGATGTATGTTGCCCCCACACAGTGTAATGCCCCCATTATGCCCCTTATACAGGATGTATGATGCCCCCACACATTGTAATGCCCCCATTATGCCCTTTATGCAGAATGTATGATGTCCGCACAGTGTAATGCCCCCATTATACCCCTTATGCAGTATGTATGATGCCCCCACACAGTGTAATGCCTCTATTATGCCCCTTATGCAGTATGTATGATGCCCCCACACAGTGTAATGCCTCTATTATACCCCTTATGCAGGATGTATGATGCCCCCACACAGTGTAATGCCCCCATTATGCCCCTTATGCAGGATGTATGATGCCCCCACACAGTGCAATGCCCCCATTATGCCCCTTATGCAGGATGTATGATGCCCCCACACAGTGCAATGCCCCCATTAAGATAAGATAAGATAAGATATACTTTATTTATCCCGGAGGAAATTGCGGTATCACAGCAGCAGAACACAGATCTCGAACATGACACATATGATAACATAACATTTGGAATGCTTTAGACATTGCTTTTCAGACATTTGTTAAACACCCCCATAGCTGTTGGAACAAACGATCTCCTGTATTTTTCCTTTTTACACTTTAGTTGTATTAGGCGATTGCTGAATGTGCTCTTCTGTTTCGCCAACAGTTCATAAAGCGGGTGTGTGTTGTTGCCCATTATAGCTCTGCACTTCTTCTTAATCCTATCCTCTACCACCTCTTCAAAAGTCCCAAGCTGTAGGCCCACCGTCGCGCTAGCCTTCTTTATAAGTTTGTTGAGCTTGTTGGCGTCAGCAACACGCACACTGTTACCCCAGCATTATGCCCCTTATGCAGAATGTATGATGTCCCCACAGTGTAATGCCCCCATTATACCCCTTATGCCGGATGTATGATGCCCCACACAGTGTAATGCCCCCATTATGCTCCTTATGCAGGATGTATGATGCCCCCTACAGTGTAATGCCCCCATTATGCCCCTTATGCAGAATGTATGATGTCCCCACAGTGTAATGCCCCCATTATACCCCTTATGCCGGATGTATGATGCCCCACACAGTGTAATGCCCCCATTATGCTCCTTATGCAGGATGTATGATGCCCCACACAGTGTAATGCCCCCATTATGCCCCTTATACAGTATGTATGATGCCCCCACACAGTGTAATGCCCCCATTATGCTCCTAATGCAGGATATAAGATGCCCCCCACACATTGTAATGCCCCCATTATGCCCTTTATGCAGAATGTATGATATCCCCACAGTGTAATGCCCCCATTATACCCCTTATGCAGTATGTATGATGCCCCCACACAGTGTAATGCCTCTATTATGCCCCTTATGCAGTATGTATGATGCCCCCACACAGTGTAATGTTCTATTATCCCCTTATGCAGTATGTATGATGCCCCCACACAGTGTAATGCCCCCATTATGCCCCTTATGCTGGATGTATGATGCCCCCACACAGTGTAATGCCCCCATTATGCCCCTTATGCAGGATGTATGTTGCCCCCACACAGTGTAATGCCCCCATTATGCCCCTTATACAGGATGTATGATGCCCCCACACAGTGTAATGCCCCCATTATGCCCCTTATACAGGATGTATGATACCCCCACACAGTGTAATGCCCCCATTATGCCCCTTATGCAGGATGTATGATGCCACCACACAGTGTAATGCCCCCATTATGCCCCTTATGCAGGATGTATGATGCCACCACACAGTGTAATGCCCCCATTATGCCCCTTATGCAGTATGTATGATGCCCCCCACACAGTGTAATGCCCCCATTATGCCCCTAATACATTATGTATGATGCCCCCACACAGTGTAATGCCCCCATTATGCCCCTTATGCAGTATGTATGATTCCCCCACACAGTGTAATGCCCCCATTACGCCCATTATGCACGATGTACGATTCCCCCATTATGACCCTAATACATTATGTATGATGCCCCCACACAGTGTAATGCCCCCATTATGCCCCTTATGCAGGATGTATGATGCCCCCCACACAGTGTGATGCTCCCATTATGCCCCTTATGCAGGATGTATGATGCCCCCACACAGTGTAATGCCCCCATTATGCCCCTTATGCTGTATGTATGATGCCCCCACACAGTGTAATACCCCCATTTTGCCCCTTATACAGGATGTGTAATGCCCCCATTATGCCCCTTATACAGGATGTGTAATGCCCCCATTATGCCCCTTATGCAGTATGTATGATGCCCCCACACAGTGTAATACCCCCATTATGCCCCTTATACAGGATGTATTATGCCCCCACACAGTGTAATGCCCCCATTATGCCCCTTATACAGGATGTATGATGCCCCCACACAGTGTAATGCCCCCATTATGCCCCTTATGCTGTATGTATGATGCCCCCACACAGTGTAATGCCCCCATTATGCCCCTAATACATTATGTATGATGCCTCCACACAGTGTAATGCCCCCATTATGCCCCTTATGCTGTATGTATGATGCCCCCACACAGTGTAATGCCCCCATTATGCCCCTAATACATTATGTATGATGCCTCCACACAGTGTAATGCCCCCATTATGCCCCTTAAGCAGTATGTATGATTCCCCCACACAGTGTAATGCCCCCATTACGCCCATTATGCTGGATGTACGATTCCCCCATTATGCCCCTTATGCAGGATGTATGATGCCCTCACACAGTGTAATGCCCCCATTATCCCCCTTATGCAGTATGTATGTTGCCCCCACACAGTGTAATGCCCCCATTATGCCCCTTATACAGGATGTATGATGCCCCCACACATTGTAATGCCCCCATTATGCCCTTTATGCAGAATGTATGATGTCCGCACAGTGTAATGCCCCCATTATACCCCTTATGCAGTATGTATGATGCCCCCACAGTGTAATGCCTCTATTATGCCCCTTATGCAGTATGTATGATGCCCCCACACAGTGTAATGCCTCTATTATACCCCTTATGCAGGATGTATGATGCCCCCACACAGTGTAATGCCCCCATTATGCCCCTTATGCAGAATGTATGATGTCCCCACAGTGTAATGCCCCCATTATACCCCTTATGCCGGATGTATGATGCCCCACACAGTGTAATGCCCCCATTATGCTCCTTACGCAGGATGTATGATGCCCCACACAGTGTAATGTTCCCATTATGCCCCTTATACAGTATGTATGATGCCCCCACACAGTGTAATGCCCCCATTATGCTCCTAATGCAGGATATAAGATGCCCCCCACACATTGTAATGCCCCCATTATGCCCTTTATGCAGAATGTATGATATCCCCACAGTGTAATGCCCCCATTATACCCCTTATGCAGTATGTATGATGCCCCCACACAGTGTAATGCCTTTATTATGCCCCTTATGCAGTATGTATGATGCCCCCACACAGTGTAATGCCTCTATTATCCCCTTATGCAGTATGTATGATGCCCCCACACAGTGTAATGCCCCCATTATGCCCCTTATGCAGGATGTATGATGCCCCCACACAGTGTAATGCCCCCATTATGCCCCTTATGCAGGATGTATGATGCCCCCACACAGTGTAATGCCCCCATTATGCCCCTTATACAGTATGTATGATGCCCCCTACAGTGTAATGCCCCCATTATGCCCCTTATGCAGGATGTATGATGCCCCCACACAGTGTAATGCCCCCATTATGCCCCTTATACAGTATGTATGATGCCCCCACACAGTGTAATGCCCCCATTATGCCCCTTATGCAGGATGTATGATGCCCCCACACAGTGTAATGCCCCCATTATGCCCCTTATGCAGGATGTATGTTGCCCCCACACAGTGTAATGCCCCCATTATGCCCCTTATGCAGGATGTATGTTGCCCCCACACAGAGTAATGCCCCCATTATGCCCCTTATACAGGATGTATGATGCCCCCACACATTGTAATGCCCCCATTATGCCCTTTATGCAGAATGTATGATGTCCGCACAGTGTAATGCCCCCATTATACCCCTTATGCAGTATGTATGATGCCCCCACACAGTGTAATGCCTCTATTATGCCCCTTATGCAGTATGTATGATGCCCCCACACAGTGTAATGCCTCTATTATACCCCTTATGCAGGATGTATGATGCCCCCACACAGTGTAATGCCCCCATTATGCCCCTTATGCAGGATGTATGATGCCCCCACACAGTGCAATGCCCCCATTATGCTCCTTATGCAGGATGTATGATGCCCCCACACAGTGCAATGCCCCCATTATGCCCCTTATGCAGAATGTATGATGTCCCCACAGTGTAATGCCCCCATTATACCCCTTATGCCGGATGTATGATGCCCCACACAGTATAATGCCCCCATTATGCTCCTTATGCAGGATGTATGATGCCCCACACAGTGTAATGTTCCCATTATGCCCCTTATACAGTATGTATGATGCCCCCACACAGTGTAATGCCCCCATTATGCTCCTAATGCAGGATATAAGATGCCCCCCACACATTGTAATGCCCCCATTATACCCCTTATGCAGTATGTATGATGCCCCCACACAGTGTAATGCCTCTATTATGCCCCTTATGCAGTATGTATGATGCCCCCACACAGTGTAATGCCTCTATTATCCCCTTATGCAGTATGTATGATGCCCCCACACAGTGTAATGCCCCCATTATGCCCCTTATGCAGGATGTATGATGCCCCCACACAGTGTAATGCCCCCATTATGCCCCTTATGCAGGATGTATGTTGCCCCCACACAGTGTAATGCCCCCATTATGCCCCTTATACAGGATGTATGATGCCCCCACACAGTGTAATGCCCCCATTATGCCCCTTATGCAGGATGTATGATGCCACCACACAGTGTAATGCCCCCATTATGCCCCTTATGCAGTATGTATGATGCCCCCACACAGTGTAATGCCCCCATTATGCCCCTTATGCAGTATGTATGATGCCCCCACACAGTGTAATGCCCCCATTATGCCCCTAATACATTATGTATTATGCCCCCACACAGTGTAATGCCCCCATTATGCCCCTTATGCAGTATGTATGATTCCCCCACACAGTGTAATGCCCCCATTACGCCCATTATGCACGATGTACGATTCCCCCATTATGACCCTAATACATTATGTATGATGCCCCCACACAGTGTAATGCCCCCATTATGCCCCTTATGCAGGATGTATGATGCCCCCCACACAGTGTGATGCCCCCATTATGCCCCTTATGCAGGATGTATGATGCCCCCACACAGTGTAATGCCCCCATTATGCCCCTTATGCTGTATGTATGATGCCCCCACACAGTGTAATACCCCCATTTTGCCCCTTATACAGGATGTGTAATGCCCCCATTATGCCCCTTATACAGGATGTGTAATGCCCCCATTATGCCCCTTATGCAGTATGTATGATGCCCCCACACAGTGTAATACCCCCATTATGCCCCTTATACAGGATGTATTATGCCCCCACACAGTGTAATGCCCCCATTATGCCCCTTATACAGGATGTATGATGCCCCCACACAGTGTAATGCCCCCATTATGCCCCTTATGCTGTATGTATGATGCCCCCACACAGTGTAATGCCCCCATTATGCCCCTTATGCAGTATGTATGATGCCCCCCACACAGTGTAATGCCCCCATTATGCCCCTAATACATTATGTATGATGCCTCCACACAGTGTAATGCCCCCATTATGCCCCTTATGCAGTATGTATGATTCCCCCACACAGTGTAATGCCCCCATTACGCCCATTATGCTGGATGTACGATTCCCCCATTATGCCCCTTTTGCAGGATGTATGATGCCCTCACACAGTGTAATGCCCCCATTATCCCCCTTATGCAGTATGTATGATGCCCCCATTATGCCCCTTGTGCAGGATGTATGATGCCCCCACACAGTGTAATGCCCCCATTATGCCCCTTATGCAGGATGTATGATGCCCCCACACAGTGCAATGCCCCCATTATGCCCCTTATGCAGAATGTATGATGTCCCCACAGTGTAATGCCCCCATTATACCCCTTATGCAGGATGTATGATGCCCCACACAGTGTAATGCCCCCATTATGCTCCTTATGCAGGATGTATGATGCCCCACACAGTGTAATGTTCCCATTGTGCCCCTTATACAGTATGTATGATGCCCCCACACAGTGTAATGCCCCTTATGCAGTATGTATGATTCCCCCACACAGTGTAATGCCCCCATTATGCTCCTAATGCAGGATATAAGATGCCCCCCACACATTGTAATGCCCCCATTATGCCCTTTATGCAGTATGTATGATGCCCCCACACAGTGTAATGTTCCCATTATGCCCCTTATACAGTATGTATGATGCCCCCCCACACAGTGTAATGCCCCCATTATGCCCCTTATGCAGTATGCATGATGCCCCCCCACACAGTGTAATGCCCCCATTATGCCCCTTAGGCAGGGCGGCTCCATGCTGTGTTCTTCAGACAAGGTACATTAAATAAACAGTGAGCTGACATCTCTCTCCATTTTCTCATTATATGCATGTTTTCCTTATAGTGACAAATATTTATTTTTGCTAAAACTGATATTTTCACTTTAAAACTTTTTTTAAACCTTTTTTATAAACTTTTTAAAATAATTCTCATTAGTGCGATGATACAACACCGAAGCCTTTGATTGCTCAGGTGATGCACTATACTACTGTAGTGCCGTGTATTATCACTGCCTGTCAGTGTAATACTAACTGCCCCATACACATGAGATAAGTGTTGGCTGAAGGATCATTTGGCAGATGGCTATCTCTCCAGACTCCCCCATACACAAATATTCCAGCTTTCCTGTGGTTTGTATGACTGACTGCATCTGTAGGGAGGTCCCCAAATACATTATATAGTCGACCAAAATCAGTGCTTCCATGTAACTTTAGTCTAATGTTTATGGAGGCGTTAAAAAGTAAGTTATGGAACTCTGCCTCTGGCCCGGCCTAATAGACTTTTGTACATTACAGGCCCAGTACTTGGGGGAGGAGGGCATTCAGCTGAACTCTGTCACACCTTCTTAGATGCCTTGTTTGCTTTTTGCAGGAGCAAGTGGTTAAACTGCCAGGGATTTTATTGCAGCCGCACCTGTGCCATCCCTGAGGTGTACATCTATGTTCTGGTGCCCAAAAGAGTTCATAACATGTTAAAAAAATTACAAAATGTGTCTTCTACTTTTTGGATGTTTTTTTCTTTTTACAAGAATTGTTGGTGCAAATTTTCTTTTGAAACCTTTTAATATCTGCTTTTTTTCTGTTTTTTTTCTTGTATTATAAGAAAGCCTAAGGCTAGAAATAGAACCCATAATACACTGTACATGTAGACTTTAGTATCAAATAATTTCTGTCCGCGGCATTTGTGCAAACAAAACAGCTCTTATAAAAGCCTCAAACTTCTGTGTGTGAATCAGACATGAGATCTAACTTGATAGAAGATTACAGTCTGGGGAAGACGGGAAATATTCATACAGACGGCCAGTGGAGATGTAGTCAGTGACGGACTGTCTCCAAATATGGTTTTAGATCCGTAGTAGAAGATGTTGCCTCATCATGAATTAGTTATTTCTCATGTCACGTGAAATAAATATCTCCTGCATTATTGCTAATGCCAATTCCAGTGACGGAAAATGAGACGAGAATTATGGAAGGTGAGTCTATGAGAAACATATTCAGCTGCAGACTTCGAGGAAGAAATCTCTTGTTGTCTGTGGCCTAAAATATATAGGTTTTATTACTAGATGTAAAGAAAAAACTAAAAAATAATAAATCTCCTCATATGTTTCCCTTATTATCTCCAGTAATTGTATTATTATACAGGATTTTTATGATGTTACATCGGCTCATCTTCTTCTCGTTCAGGTGTCTACAATACCGGATCCTCTCAGTGAAGATCGTCTATATAAGAAAATTTTTCTGATTTACCTATCAAAGATGGATATAGACAGGGACAAGATGGTGGAGAGGATATTACACCTCACCCTAGAGATCCTCTTCCGGCTTACTGGAGACGTGAGAGATTCTGATGACGTCACATTACATCATTCTTATCTATGGGAATAACAGATGAACAGAACTGGAGAGGTGAGGACTCTGGAAATGTCTGTAGTGAGATTTATTAATGTGTCTCTCCATAACCAGAGATTAATCACGGGGCCTCCACCTCACCCCCTGATACATGAGGACATCAATGACCAGATCCTAGAACTCACCTACAAGATGATTGAGCTGCTGACTGGAGAGGTGACACTGCTGGGAATGCTGGGACATTATACAGTAACACTATGAAGGGATCGGGGAGATGACGGTATCATTGTATGTGTCAGGTTCCTATAAGGTGTCAGGATGTCGCTGTCTATTTCTCCATGGAGGAGTGGGAGTATTTAGAAGGACACAAAGATGTGTACAAGGACGTCATGATGGAGGTTCCCCAGCCCCTCACATCACCAGGTAATAGACAGGACTAAATACACATGGCCTATAATTATCTGTATGGAAAGAATGAATTCAGTCCCTGTATGTGTTTCCTCCAGATCTATCCAGTAAGAGGACAACACCAGAGAGATGTCCCCGTCCTCTTCTTCCACAGGACTGTAAACAAGAAGATCCCAATGCTCCTCAGGATCATCAGGTAGGTGGAGAGAAGGTGTCATGAGATCTCCCCTATGATGTGTAGACGGCTGTGAAGGTCTTGTGCTCAGTCTTGTTTTATCCACCAGGGTTATATAGTTTATACTTGTGTAATGAGAACGGTGGAGATGGCAGGATTAGAGCTGATCATAGATGGGACTTCTCCATCTGTCTGTGAGTTTTACAATATTTGTTTCAGGGTGAAGATCTGACCCATATTAATACTACAGAAACATATATGAGGGGTGATGAGCGGTGTAAAGAGGAGATTCCTACATATGACTACCCAGGTGAGTAGTAACCACTAAATGCAGAGATGTCACAGATTCTTCTCTGTCACCGGCTGTGGCTGCTTTATCAGTCGTGTAGTCCGGCCGTATCACAGTCGTGTGATCACCATTTTGCCGCTAGACCTCAACATTCTCCTCCATCCAAAAATATTCAATTTACTTTGTGTAATTGTGAAAGCCCTTTTCTATAGAACTTACAACCTGGAGGATCCACCTGCCCCCTGGGATTAGAAGACGCTGACCGTTACCTGCCCCAATCTGTAAACTACAAAGCCAAATGACAGCGTACGTAGAAAGTGCTGACAAGTGAGAAAATCACTTGAAGAAATGTTCTGATGGGTCTGTAAGAGAAAGCGGAGGGTAATGATGCTGTTGGCTTCCTAGATCCCTGATATCTTATTGGATGAATCTACCTTCTCTCCCTTCTGTGCTGCTGAATATTACCTGCTGTTACCTGCTATTCTGTGGAGTGAGATGGGAAGAAGAATAATCAGGTAGCCGGATCAGAACCAAGAGGGCAGAGAAAATACAAAATCAGAAGACACGAGAGTAGTCAGTAAACTGGCCGAGGTCACAACCGGAAACAAATACACAAGCCTTGAGCTGAGCACAGAGGACTGGACCAGAGGAGAACAAGGCTGGATCTGGCAGCTTCCGGCAATATGCTTCCAGCTTTAATAGGCTTCGGTGCTTTCCATATGGCTGAAACAGGGAGCAGATTACTCCAGCTGGACAGCACACACACCCATACTGCCAGACTGGATGGTACTACCGGTCCCAGGCTCCCTAATCTTGGTGGCTGGACAGAGCCTGCGCCTTTTACTCCATATTTGGGAGGCAGAATGAACAAACAGCTGAACACGACGCTCTACTGGTTCATCCTATGAGGTTTTCTATTAGATGGTCATTGTCCTGGTGAATAAGTGATTTTTTTTTATATAACTTGCCTTTATTTACAGACAGTTTAAGTAGAAATGTTCAAAAATATAAAATTCAAGTGTTTTTTATTAAAAAATAATAATTGGTTTTATTCTTGGCAGATAACTGTACCAGGAGATCAGAGGGACAGCTGACATCTTCAATTTTCAAATCAGACGGTTTTCAGATCCCACAGGATATAATTGAAGTGAATGACATTTCCCCAGATATACCATCATCCCTTCACAGCAAAGATCTGTCATCTGATCCTATGAAACAGGTCCTGTCTTCTGATTCATTACCGACTACTAAGGAAAATCAAAGTCACAAAATAAGCATTAAAAAACAAACTGCTCCTCATGCAAAGAAGCCATTTTCACATTCAGAATATACAAATAGTTTTCCTCTCAAAAAGTCTGTTCTTAAACATCAAAAAATTCACACAGCGAAGAATAGATTTTCTTGCTCCAAGTGTGGGAGATGTTTTAACAACATTTGATTTCTGATTAGGCACCAGAGAACTCACACAGGAGAGAAACCATTTTCCTGTTCAGAATGTGGGAAATGTTATACAGAGAAATCAACTCTTATTGCACATCAGAGAACCCACACAGCAGAGAAGCCATTTTCATGTTCAGAATGTGGGAAATGTTTTACAGAGAAATCAACTCTTATTGCACATCAGAGAACTCACACAGGGGAGAAGCCATTTTCATGTTCAGATTGTGGGAAATGTTTTGTACAGAAATCATATCTTAATATACATCAGAGAACTCACACAGGGGAGAAGCCATTTTCATGTTCAGAATGTGTGAAATATTTTACAGAGAAATCAACTCTTATTGCTCATCAGAGAACTCACACAGGGGAGAAGACATTTTCTTGTTCAGAATGTGGGAAGTGTTTTGCAAAGAAATCAACTCTTATCACTCATCAGAGAACTCACACAGGGGCGAAGCCTTTTTCCTGTTCAGATTGTGGGAAATGTTTTGTACAGAAATCGTATCTTAATATACATCAGAGAACTCACACAGGGGAGAAGCCATTTTCATGTTCAGAATGTGTGAAATATTTTACAGAGAAATCAACTCTTATTGCACATCAGAGAACTCACACAGGGGAGAAGCCTTTTTCCTGTTCAGATTGTGGGAAATGTTTTGTACAGAAATCGTATCTTAATATACATCAGAGAACTCACACAGGGGAGAAGCCATTTTCATGTTCAGAATGTGTGAAATATTTTACAGAGAAATCAACTCTTATTGCACATCAGAGAACTCACACAGGGGAGAAGCCTTTTCCATGTTCAGAATGTGGAAAATGTTTTACAGAGAAATCAACTCTTATCAACCATCAGAGAACTCACACAGGAGAGAAGCCATTTTCATGTTCAGAATGTGGGAAATGTTTTACAGCGATATCAACTCTTATCAAACATCACAAAACTCACACAGTGTAGAAGCCTTTTACATGTTCAGAATGTGGGAAATGTTTTACAGAGAAATCAACTCTTATCAAACATCACAAAACTCACACAGGGGAGAAGCCTTTTCCATGTTCAGAATATGGAAAATATTTTAACCAGAAATCTGATTTTGATAAGCACCAGAGAAGCAACACAGGGGAGAAGCCTTGTTCATGTTCAGATTGTGGGAAATGTTTTGTACAGAAATCACATCTTAATAAACATCAGAGAATTCGCACAGGGTAGAAGCCTTTTTCATGTTCAAAATGTGGGAAATGTTTTATCCAAAAGCACATCTTGATAACCACCGGAGAACCCACACAGGGGAGAATGCCACAACTACACCCAACTAGTCTCTGTACAGACAAGAAAGGCCCTAGCTGCCCAACTAAAAACACCACCACAGACCTAACTCCTTAATAAGCCGTTGAGGAGTTTCTCGTACCTCCTGAGGAACCAGAGGGGAGGCTGCAACACACTGTCAACAAGGGGAAAGAAAAGTATGAAGTAAATTACGAAAACCTTGAATGAGAAACAAAAACACATTCATATAGGGCAAAGAAGGCAAGCTAAGGAGAACAAAAAATAGAAGGAACAAGTATAATCTCTCAAAAACCTAACATTATTAGAATGAAAAGGTACTGGGAGGGAAAGCAAACTGACCGGGAGGATAATTTCACCTTTGTGGTGAAACTTACAAAATTCATCCTCATCCGCTGTATATGTAAAACCTGTCCATTTATAATGACCACGGACAAGATAAAGATCCCAACTTACGCCAGGACCACAATATCCCAGGTACTTTCAGCTTCATCACATCTAATGTACTTAATTATATGTACCAAATGTCCAACTGGGGGTCTGTATGTAGGGGAGACAGGGCAAAAACTTAGAACAAGGATGAATTCTCATCGCCACACAAAAAAAGACAAAAAGAATATGTCTGATGAAGAGACCTGAGTAGTCTCGAAAGCTTACTGACTAATGGCTAACTGAAAAGATGGCATCAAAAACTGAGGACTCTCAAACTGTAATATTTGTCTCCATACAGCAATTGTAAGATCTCTCCACAGGTGTTCAATGGGATTTAGATCCAGACTCCTTGCTGGTCAGAACTCTCCAGCACTTTGTTTCCATCCATTTTCTGGGGGCTTCTTGAAGTATGTTTGGGGTCATTGTCATGCTGGAAGACCCATGACCTAGGACGCAAACCCAGCTTTCTGACACTAGGCACTACATTGTGACCCAAAATCCTTTGCTAATCTTCAGATTTCATGATGTCTTGCACACAGTCAAGGCACCTAGTGCCAGAGGCAGCGAACCAACCCCAAAACACCTTTGAACCTCCACCATATTTGACTGTATGGGTTGTAAATTTATTGATTATGCTGCGTACCTTGGACAAAGGAACATGCGGATCCCTAAAGATGGACTTATAACCTTGAAATTGTTGATATTTTTCAACAATTTTGGTTCTCAAGTCCTCAGACAGTTCTCCTTTTTCTGTTTTCTCCATGCTTAGTGTGGCACACATATGCACACAATGCAAAGATTGAATCAACTTCTCCCTTTTTTATCTAGTTTTAGTTGTGATTTTCATATTGCCCACACCTGTTACTTGCCACAATTGCGTGTGAACAAGCTTCACATGCTTGAAACAAAGTTGTTTACCTACAATTTTTTCCGGCCTATTTTGTGTGAAATTATGTTCAATTTGCCTTATTTTCTCTGTTTTCTTGTGTTCCAATACACGCAAAGGAAATAAACGTGTATAACAAAACATGTAATTGCAATAATTTTCTGGGAGAATTACTTCATTTTCTGGAACAATTTCAAGGGATCCAACACTTTTCACCATGACTTGTTTTTGTTGCCTTTTTAATTTGTTGCAGCATTTCCTCCTCTACGTGTTCAGCTATATTAGGAGGCTTGTAGCAAACTCCAATTAGCAGCTTTCCATTATTGCCATGTCCATGTACATTTACCCAGACTGATTCTACATCAGGAATGTAAAACTCAAAACATGCAGAGGGCCAAAATGAAAAACTTTGACAAAGTCGTGGGCCAACCAGTATACAGTATAATGGGCCCCACCTGCTCCTCCATACATAAGAAACAAGAGGAAAAAACTTCAAGTCAGAGTCCCATATAATAGTGAAAAAATTACAAAATGTTATTAATTATAATTTATACAGGAAAAAATATGAATCGCAGAAACAGAGACAGTTAATAGTAAAACAATGGAGGAGCACTAATGAGGAGCATGAGACAAATTAACATGATTCTTTTCTGATGTAAATACATAATTGGGCTGCCAAAAATAAGAATATATTGTTAAAATGCAGTGAAGCATTCAATAAAAGTGCAGGTGCTTGTGAGGTAGGTCAGAAGTAGTTGCTATATAAGAGGTTAGTCATACCGCTGTCTATATATAGGTACTAATATAGATAGCTCATACCGGGGACAGCAGATCTTTATAAGTGGTATCAGTGCCCTGACTCTTAGGCTACAGGGTAAAAGTTTATCCTAATACATATTAAAGCCTAGAAAATGCACCTAAGTAGGAAAAAAGATTAAAGAACGGCAGCAAAAAGAGTGTAGCATGAATCCTATAGAATACTTACAGCCACAGTGGATGTGAACGCGCCCCTCAATTGCGCTCACCCTGATGCGCGTTTCGGCACGGCTGTCTTCGTCAGGAGGTGGCGTCAATAAAGGTGGGTAAGGTTTAAAAAGGGCCCTTGAGCTAATAGAAAAGGGGGGGTGTAGTCTCTCTGCCAATGGGTGTGGGTAGGGCGTGGCATGACACATGGCAATCACCGCTACACCGCCGCATCCATGGCAACCGCGTCATATGATCCATCACGCCGCAAGCACGTGGGGAACCACATGATCACGCGTCATGGAGCACAGATTGATACGACCAGCGAGGACACCACAGAGAACAGTGAAGCCATGCGTACCGCCCAGTCCACAGACATATAGTCAAATACAACCGGAGAGAAAAAGAAACAAGCATAATGGGGTAAACTGTCAATAATAGCATAGCCCAAATGTATATATGTATCTAAGGGGTATAGGCGATAGCCAGTTCTGTATAAGTCAGAGAAGTTAATTGGCCATGACAAAACAAAGTATATAAGAAAAGCATGAAGTATAACACGATTATATGAGATCATAGTATAAATGCATAATAAGATATAAGAAAATATCTCTCAAAATATCGATCTATAAATGCGAAATATATACAATAATAACTGGACAAAATGCGCACACAGGAAAAAAGTTACAGATCTTGAGAGACAATACAGTGCCAGCAATTATGTCCATGTTATCCAATAGCAGAATGGAAGTCCTCAACGTCATTGACAGATAGAAATTATTAACTACTACCCAACCATACTAGATAAAAAGGTAACACAAATAAAATAGCTAAAACAATGTGGATATAGGTGATCAAAGTCCAAATCCATCGGCTCTCTTTCTGGGCTAATAGTTGGCTCACTCGACCTTCCCTAATATTAGTGGTGATCATGTCAATACCCCGAACTTTAAGTTTAGATGCGTCACACTTATGGTGTATTCTAAAATGCTTGGGAATAGTTTTAACGTAGAAATATCCGTTTCATTTACCGCCGCTTCAATACCTAGGACGTGTTCACGTGTTCTTGTCTTAAGTTATCTAGTTGTGAGCCTTCCATAGATTTTAGGACAGCGGCATGTCGCATAATAGACCACCGCTTTAGAGGTACAAGTTATCAGTTTGGTGATGTAATAGGTCCTAGAGCCCTGGGAATCTGTGAAAGAGTTAGCATGTTCGACATTAGGACACACCACAGATCTACCACATGGTACACATCTATTTACTGGAGGTGGTCTTTTAAAAAAATTAGGGGGAGTGGTAGGATAATAGTGGCTTCTCATAAGATGATCACAGAGATTTTTTGCCTTTCTGAAGGTGATTTGCTATCTCTCTGGTAGATATTTTGCCAATATGGGGTCAGCCATTAAGATGGGCCATGATTTGTTAAGACAGTCACGTAGTTCTGTAGCTTTAGAGTGGAATGTTGTAATGAACCGCAACTAGTAATGAGCCAGCATGCTCGCAACTGCTCGGCGCTCGCCCGAGCATCTCACTGCTCGCCCGAGCTTCTCACTGCTCGCAACTGCTTGCCCGAGCATCTCACTGCTCTCAACTGCTCGGCGCTCGCCCGAGCATCTCACTGCTCGCAACTGCTCGGCGCTCGCCGAGTATTTCCGGGGTTGCTCGGTGGGAGCTCGGGTCCCCTCCCTGCATGTTTGGCGCTCTTTAGAGTGCCAGTCAACATGCAGAGATTGTCTGCCACACACTGTAAAGCCACAGCCATGTTGGTTGTGGCATTACAGTGATTGGCTGGCCACACAGGGTCATCAGGTCTATATCAGACCTAGCGCCCCCATGCTAGGCAGGCAGGGTATATATCAGACTGCAGTGCACATAGCAAAAGGCTCCTTTGCAGTTCTGTCTGCTGGTGCTTTTACAGATATTTGTAGAAATCTCCCCAGGTATTAGGGGCCAGGAATCATTTTTTTATCTTTATCCTGACTATTTGCTTAAAAGTCAATCCAGAGAACACCGTTTTTCTGCGCCATTTGCTTGTTGGCACTGCAGAATACAGCCATATTACAGTGCTAAAAATCCTGCTATTTAAACGGTGGTTTGTCCATCACATGGATCACATATAATTGCGCTCCATTGGCCTCCATTGAAATTTTGTTTCAGTGAGTCAGTGAACTTACTGACACAAGGTCGGTGCTGTTAAAAATAGTTACCTACAGGCCAGCTATTTAAAACTGTGGTTTGTCCGTCACACGGATCACATATAAGTTCGCTCCAAATTCAGCCATTTGTAGTGAGCGTGGAAGATATTGTCCTCCATTTAAAATGGGCAAGGCATGTGGCAACGGACGGGGAACTGGACATGATGGTGCATGCAGAGTGTAATGCACACGTTCGGACTGACTGGCGTGTGCTTGTTTAGTGATTCCACTGTGCCATAAACCGGAGAGTGCCTGGAGGGGCGTAACTAAGTATCTGCCCGATCCGACCAAGGTCGCACGACGGCATACGATGCCAGTGCACCAGGGAGGAACCGAGCAGAGGGACCAGGGTCTACTCCAGGTCAGACTCCGGACACGGCTGTTGACCCACACCGGGGAATACAGGAACAGGCAGGCTAGAGCGCAGGCTGGGTAGGGTCCAGTACAGACTGGGAGATGGGTTCACAGCCGCAGATGCGGTAATCAAGCAGAGTAAAGGAAAACCGCAGACAAGGCTGAGCAGAGCGAAACCGCAGACGCTGTAGACAAGGCTGAGCAGTGCGAAACCGCAGACGCGGTAGACAAGGCTGAGCAGAGCAAAACCGCAGACGCGGTAGACAAGGCTGAGCAGAGCAAAACCGCAGACGCAGTAGACAAGGCTGAGCAGAGCAAAACCGCAGACGTGGTAGACAAGGCTGAGCAGAGCGAAACTGCTGATGCTGTAGACAAGGCTGAGCAGAGCGAAACCGCAGACGCGGTAGACAAGGCTGAGCAGAGGGAAACCGCAGACGCGGTAGACAAGGCTGAGCAGAGCGAAACTGCAGACGCGGTAGACAAGGCTAAGCAGAGCAAAACCGCAGACGTGGTGGACAAAGCTGAGCAGAGCGAAACCGCAGACGCGGTGGACAAGGCTGAGCAAAGCAAAACCGCAGACGCGGTGGACAGGGCTGAGCAGAGCAAAACCGCAGACGCGGTGGACAGGGCTGAGCAGAGCAAAACCGCAGACGCGGTGGACAGGGCTGAGCAGAGCGAAACCGCAGACGCGGTGGACAGGGCTGAGCAGAGCAAAACCGCAGACGCGGTGGACAGGGCTGAGCAGAGCGAAACCGCAGACGCGGTAGACAAAGCTGAGCAGAGCAAAACCGCAGACGCGGTGGACAGGGCTGAACAGAGCGAAACCGCAGATGCGGTAGACAAAGCTGAGCAGAGCAAATCCGCAGACTCGGTGGACAGGGCTGAACAGAGCGAAACCGCAGACGCGGTAGACAAGGCTGAGCAGAGCAAAACCGCAGACGCGGTGGACAGAGCTGAGCAGAGCAAAACCGCAGACGCGGTGGACAAGGCTGAGCGGGCAGGAACCGCCGGAGCGGTAAATAAGACAGGACAAAGATAAATCGCCGAAGCTGTAAACAAAGACAAAGCAAAGGGGACAGGGCTCTGTTCACACAGAACAGACAGGAAGGGAAAGGCAGAACCAGATACACACAAGATAGCTTGTTCAGACTGGCCTGGAAATACAGCCTCCCGGAAGGCGGACAGACAACCGGCTATGAGATAATTCAGACAGGACCTGGCACAACAGGGGGCAAGAAGCCCTCTGAAGGAACGAGATGCTCCGGCATGGATTCCAAGGAGGAGCTGGTTTAAATACCAGGTGACAGACAGCAATAGGCTGAGGACGCATTAGGGGTGTGTCTGCAGCAGCTACAAGAAACAGGAAATTCAGCGGGCGTCGCCCTAAGCAGCCAGAGCAGAGCAAAGCAGACAGCATGGAAAGAAGCCAGAGTGGCAGTCTGGACTGGAAATCAATGCGCGCTCTTGCACAGTGGGAGATGGACCACTATGCAAGGACGCTGCCAGGTATGTTACACAGAGGCTGAGACCGTGGGCAAGCTGAAATTGTGCCGCAAAAACACCCACATCTTCTCGCTCAACCTTCCTGTCCCAATTAATAGAGGACACCACTATTGAACACAGAGCAGTGTGAAAAGGTTATTGGTTGGATAGCAGATAATGCTTCCAGTCACTTAGCCACCACCACCACCCTGTCTTCCACACGGTCAAGTCTCAGTAGCCATTAGTCTGGACCGCATATTCCTCACCCTGATCCTCCTTCATCCCACCATGCCGATTGCCCAGAGACAACTGATCCCACACTTGGACACTCCGAAGAGCTGTTCACTTTTTCATTTATAAATTCGGGCCTCTTGCCTGGTCCACTTGAAGCAGGGTGTAGCGCCGGCGTCCCTGCCCTCTGCTAGGCAGGGACGCTGTTCCCCTCACCTCTCTACTCCGTGCCCGGCGTCCTCCTCCCGCTCTGCTGTCAGCGCGCGCTCCTTCCCGGCCACTGTGCTTAGGGCGCGCGCGCGCGCTCTCCCTCCCTCTTAAAGGGGCCACGCGCGCCGTCCTAAGGAGTCCCCGGCCAATGGCTGGAGGACTTCACCATATATAAGGCACCTCCTCCAAAATGGAGGTGCCCGAGCAATGTTGTTGCACTGTTCACTACTCTGCTTCAGCCCTCAGGTCCCGTTGCCAGTTACCTGCCAGTTACCTGCCAGATTCCTGCCTGATTATCTGCTACCTGCCTGCTAGTCTGTGGTCCGACGGTCTGCCTTACTACTCCTGTCAGTCTGTCTAAGGACCAGCCTGTCCGCTCACCTGGGAGCGCACATCAGTTACCTGCCTGCTTGCCTGAGGTCCGACGGTCTGCCTTCCAACTCCTGTCAGTCTGTCTATGGACCAGCTTGCCCGCTCACCTGGGAGCACACATCTGCTACCAGTCTGCTAGCCTACCTGGAGGCCCCGCCGTCACGTGCTGTGACCACCTGCCTGTCCAGTGACTCCTGCCCGCTCACCTGGGAGCGCTCATCTGCTGCCTGTCTGCTAGCCTACCTGGAGGCTCTGCCGTCACGTGCTGTGACCACCCGCCTGTCCAGAGACTTCTGCCCGCTCACCTGGGAGCGCTCATCTGCCGCCTGTCTGTTGGTCTTCCTGGAGGCTCCACCGTCACATGCTGTGACCACCCGTTCATCCTGAGACTCTCGCCTGCTCACCTGGGAGCTCACGTCTATCATCAGCCGCCACAGGTCGTACCAACCCCTTACCTAGAGACTGCCCCGATTACTTGCCGTGACCATCTGCCCGTTCATTCAGAGACTGCCCCGGCCACTTGCCGTGACCATCTGCCCGTTCATTTAGAGACTGCCCCGGTCACTTGCCGTGACCATCAGCCCGTTCATCCAGAGACTGCCCCGGTCACTTGCCGTGACCTCCAGCCCGTTCACTCAGAGACTGTCCCGGTCACCTGCTGTGACTTCCTGCCCGTCTTCCCTGGTCGCCACCCGCTCCCTTACAAGGACCGCCCCCTTGTATAGTAGCTCAGAGGTTCCGCCTCCCAGACCCGTTACAGTTTGCTCGGGCCATGGAACCCGGTGGCACCCAAGCTCCCTCGCTCTCGGACCTGTGTCATGAACTGTCCCGTCAAAGGTCCCAACAGGAGTCCATCCTGGGTCACCTGCGGAATGTCAATACTTGCCTGGACACTCTGACTGCTCCACCAGCAACCTCCGCCAGTGCCATGTCTCGCAATCCGGCAGCTCCGCTGGCCACTAATACCATGGTATCTTACCCCGGACCCCGGCTTTCCGCACCTCCTCGCTTCGGAGGCGACTCCGCCCAGGCTCGGGGCTTCATAAATCAGTGCACCCTGCACTTTGAACTATTGTCTCACCAGTTTAACTCCGACCGGGCCAAAATTGCATTCATCATGTCCCATCTCACCGGGGAGGCCCTGGCCTGGCTAAATCCTCTATGGGAGAGAGGAGACCCCTGGTATCCAACTTGCCTGCTTTTCTCACGGCTTTCCGGAAAGTCTTCGACGAACCCGGACGGAAGACCTCATCCGCATCATCACTGCTACGCCTCCGTCAGGGAAGTCTCACCGTGGGCCAATATGCCATACGGTTCCGTACCCTTGCCTCGGAGCTGGCCTGGGATAACGACGCTCTGGTATCCGTCTTCTGGGAGGGTCTGTCCGGCCGTATTAAAGATGAACTTGCCGGTCGGGACATTCCTACCACTCTCGATGACCTAATAACTCTTGCCACCCGGATTGACCTACGGTTCCAGGAGCGTGCCAAAGAGGTCACCCGTGAGAGGAGGTTACCACGTCTAGCTCCTACTTTTCAGAAACCCGTCACTCCTTCCGTCTCTACCCAGGTACACTCTCCTGAGCCTATGCAGGTCGACCAGACCAAGATGCTCAAAACCCGTCAGGACTTACGCCGTGCCGAGGGGAGCTGCTTCTACTGTGGCAGTAAGGAGCACCGGATCCGTGCATGCCCGGAGAGGTCGGGAAACGCCTGTGTCTAGGTTCGCTCAGAGAGGTCGACCTAGACAAGAATAAATCCTCTCCATCTCTGCTGTTGTCAGTCTCAATCGTCTGCGGGGAGAACCGTTATTTCGAACTAGCCCAACTTGACTCTGGAGCAGCCGGGAATCTTATTTCACAGTCCCTGGTAGGGAAATACCGCATCTCCACCAAACCTCTGGCTGTGCCCTTGTCTGTTGCTGCCGTGGATGGGGGTCTCTTACCACGCCCCATCCAACTCATCACCGAATCCATTACTCTGCAGGTGGGAATGCTGCATTCTGAGAGCATCTCCTTTCATGTTCTGCCTGGACTCTCTCACGCCCTCTTGCTAGGCCTACCTTGGCTCCAGAGACATGCACCCGTGCTTGACTGGCAAACCGGAGAAGTCCTTCGCTGGGGACAGGACTGCCATAAGACCTGTCTGGTTCCCGTCCATCCCGTCCGTCCTTCTCCTACCCCAGCTAATCTACCTGGACTTCCGATTCCTTATTGGTCTTATGCTGATGTCTTTAATAAAAAGGAGGCAGAGACACTACCCCCTCATAGACCATACGACTGCCCTATCGACCTGTTACCTGGTACTTCTCCTCCCCGTGGGCGTATTTATCCATTATCCGCTGCTGAGACCCGGTCGATGTCCGAATATATTGAGGAGAATCTGGCCAGGGGATTCATCCGGAAATCTAGCTCCCCGGCGGGAGCAGGCTTCTTTTTCGTCAAAAAGAAGGACGGCTCTCTCCGTCCCTGTATAGACTATAGAGGCCTTAACCAGATCACGGTGAAGAATAAGTACCCCCTTCCGCTCATTCCGGAGTTATTTGATCGTCTGAGGGGGGCTAGAATCTTCACCAAACTGGACCTCCGTGGGGCGTACAACCTGGTTCGTATCCGTCAGGGGGATGAATGGAAGACGGCATTCAACACCCGGGACGGCCACTATGAATATCTGGTAATGCCCTTTGGTCTCTGTAACGCTCCTGCCGTCTTTCAAGAGTTGGTCAATGACATCTTCCGGGACCTTCTCTACTCCTGCGTAGTGGTGTACCTGGACGACATCTTGGTCTTCTCTCCGGATCTCCAGACTCACCGGAGGGACGTTCGTCAGGTCCTGCTCAGGCTCAGGCAGAATCACCTCTTCGCTAAATACGAGAAGTGCCTCTTTGAGCAGACCTCGCTTCCGTTTTTGGGCTACATTATTTCTCAGACCGGCCTACGAATGGATCCAGAGAAACTGTCTGCCATCGAGAAATGGCCTCGACCGGAGGGGTTGAAGGCCATTCAGCGGTTCCTGGGCTTCGCCAACTACTACCGCCTCTTCATACCACACTTCTCTTCCCGGACTGCCCCAATTTCCGCGCTCACCCGTAAAGGAACTAATCCCAAAGAGTGGCCGCCCGAAGCAGAGGAGGCCTTTCTTTCCCTAAAACAGGCCTTCTCTTCCGCCCCGGTGCTGCATCGCCCAGATGGCAACAAGCAGTTCTTCCTGGAAGTTGACGCCTCCTCCTCTGGAGCCGGAGCGGTACTTACTCAAAAATCATCTTCCGGGAGAATGGTAACTTGTGGCTTCTTCTCTAAACTCTTCTCCTCCTCAGAGCGCAATTATTCCATAGGAGACCGAGAGTTATTGGCCATCAAACTGGCATTGGAGGAGTGGCGTTACCTGCTCGAGGGGGCTCTTCACCCGGTAATAATTTACACTGACCACAAGAACTTGGCTTACCTCCAGCATGCCCAGAGACTTAACCCGCGCCAAGCCCGGTGGTCCTTGTTTTTTGCTCGCTTTGATTTTGTTCTTCATTTTCGCCCGGCTGACAAAAACGTCAAAGCAGACGCCTTGTCCCGATCCTTTCTGGTGTCCGATCTCGAGGAAGAACCTAAACATATCATCGATCCCGCCAGAGTAATGCAGGTGGCTCCCATGAGTCTAAATCGTCTCCCTCCCGGTAAGACGTTTGTTTCAGTCCCTTATCGGGAGAAGATCCTACACTGGGGCCATTCGTCTAAACTAGCTGGCCATGCCGGTCAGAAAAAGACCCTCCAGCTTATTGCCCGGCACTACTGGTGGCCTACCCTGCACAAGGACGTAATAGACTTTGTTTCTACCTGTGTGTCCTGCGCCCGCAACAAAGTCCCGAGACACCTGCCAGCCGGTCGCCTCCTTCCGCTTCCTGTGCCTGCTGCCCCCTGGCAGCATATTGCTATGGACTTCATAACTGATCTCCCCGTCTCTGCCGGTTGTACGGTCATTTGGGTGGTCGCTGACCGCTTTTCCAAGATGGCTCACTTTATTCCCCTGCCAGGCCTCCCGTCTGCACCCGAGCTGGCTAAAGACTTTATCCGCCACATCTTCCGTCTTCATGGCCTGCCCCTCCACATCGTGTCGGATCGTGGGGTACAGTTCACCTCACGTTTCTGGAGAGCCACTTGTAAACTGCTAGACGTCACCCTGGACTTCTCTTCCGCTTACCACCCACAGTCCAATGGTCAAGTGGAGCGGATCAATCAGAACCTGACCAGTTACCTCCGGCACTTCGTTAATGCCCATCATTCAGACTGGGTGGACCTCCTACCATGGGCCGAGTTCTCTTATAATAATCACCAGAGCGAATCCTCCTCCAAATCCCCGTTTTTTGTAGTCTTCGGTCAGCATCCTCGGATTCCTTTTCCTGTCTCCACCTCTGTGGACAACCCGGCTGCGGAATCTCTCGTTAGCAAATTTTCCTCCATTTGGGAGAGTACCCGATCCGCACTCCTTCAGTCGTCCGAACGGATGAAAAGACACGCTGACAAAAAACGCCTGGATCCTCCACAATTTCGTCCTGGAGATAAAGTCTGGCTCTCATCTAAATATGTCCGACTCAAGATACCTTCTTACAAGTTAGGGCCTCGGTTCATCGGTCCTCTGGAGGTCATCAGTCAGATCAACCCGGTGGCCTATAAATTGAAACTCCCGGCCAACTTACGGATCCCTAACTCCTTCCATGTATCTCTCCTCAAACCTGTGGTTCTTAACTCTTTTTCCAAGTCTACAGGTACGCCTCCTGCTCCGGTTTCTGCTGAGGACGAGTTTGAGGTAGAGAACATTCTTGCCACCAAAAGGGTAAGAGGAAAGACCTTTTTTCTAGTAGATTGGAAGGGGTTTGGTCCTGAGGAGAGAACGTGGGAGCCCCGGGAGAACATCCATGCACCTCTTATCCTTGCTAAATTTCTGTCTGGCCTAAAAAAGGGGGGGCCTAAAGGGGGGGGTACTGTAGCGCCGGCGTCCCTGCCCTCTGCTAGGCAGGGACGCTGTTCCCCTCACCTCTCTACTCCGTGCCCGGCGTCCTCCTCCCGCTCTGCTGGCAGCGCGCGCTCCTTCCCGGCCACTGTGCTTAGGGCGCGCGCGCGCGCTCTCCCTCCCTCTTAAAGGGGCCGCGCGCGCCGTCCTAAGGAGTCCTCGGCCAATGGCTGGAGGACTTCACCATATATAAGGCACCTCCTCCAAAATGGAGGTGCCCGAGCAATGTTGTTGCACTGTTCACTACTCTGCTTCAGCCCTCAGGTCCCGTTGCCAGTTACCTGCCAGTTACCTGCCAGATTCCTGCCTGATTATCTGCTACCTGCCTGCTAGTCTGTGGTCCGACGGTCTGCCTTACTACTCCTGTCAGTCTGTCTAAGGACCAGCCTGTCCGCTCACCTGGGAGCGCACATCAGCTACCTGCCTGCTTGCCTGAGGTCCGACGGTCTGCCTTCCAACTCCTGTCAGTCTGTCTATGGACCAGCTTGCCCGCTCACCTGGGAGCACACATCTGCTACCAGTCTGCTAGCCTACCTGGAGGCCCCGCCGTCACGTGCTGTGACCACCTGCCTGTCCAGTGACTCCTGCCCGCTCACCTGGGAGCGCTCATCTGCTGCCTGTCTGCTAGCCTACCTGGAGGCTCTGCCGTCACGTGCTGTGACCACCCGCCTGTCCAGAGACTTCTGCCCGCTCACCTGGGAGCGCTCATCTGCCGCCTGTCTGTTGGTCTTCCTGGAGGCTCCACCGTCACATGCTGTGACCACCCGTTCATCCTGAGACTCTCGCCTGATCACCTGGGAGCTCACGTCTATCATCAGCCGCCACAGGTCGTACCAACCCCTTACCTAGAGACTGCCCCGGTTACTTGCCGTGACCATCTGCCCGTTCATTCAGAGACTGCCCCGGCCACTTGCCGTGACCATCTGCCCGTTCATTTAGAGACTGCCCCGGTCACTTGCCGTGACCATCAGCCCGTTCATCCAGAGACTGCCCCGGTCACTTGCCGTGACCTCCAGCCCGTTCACTCAGAGACTGTCCCGGTCACCTGCTGTGACTTCCTGCCCGTCTTCCCTGGTCGCCACCCGCTCCCTTACAAGGACCGCCCCCTTGTATAGTAGCTCAGAGGTTCCGCCTCCCAGACCCGTTACACAGGGCAAGAGGAGATCGCATGTAGTGATGCCCAAATATTTGAGCAGCCAAGGTCACATGAAGGCGACGGTGGGAAAGTGTCACAAGAGGTGGACAATGATGAGACACAATTGCCAGAAAGTCAGGAGGTGGACCAGGGTGCGGAAGTGGAAGACAAGGCGGTGCATGATATAGTAACTGACCCAACTTGGCAGGAGGACACACAGGGGGAGGGAGGCAGAGCACCCCAACAGGCAGGAAGAAGCAGTGTGGTGGCCACAGACAGAAGGCGGGCAACTGTTCCTCGTAACACCAACACGACGGAAGTTGCCAGTACAACTGTTAGGTCTTCCCGAGTCTGGTTGTTTTTTAAAGATTCTGCCGATAACCCCAAAAAGGCCATTTGCACCACCTGCCAGGCCAGCATCAGCAAGGGTAGCAAAACTACCAGCCTGACCACCACCAACATGATCAGGCACATGGCAGCAAAGCACCCGACTTTGTGGGCCGAACCCCAGGGTCCAGGAACACTGTCTGCGGGTGGCACCATTGCTTTTTCTGCTGTTGTGCGTGCAAGCCAATCCCCTGTCCATAGTGAATGTGAAGATGCCTCCTGCCCTACACCTGTCGTTGCACACTCAGCTAGCACCATCAGCAAACATGTCCTTGTCCCAGCGCAGTGTTCAGTTGTCCATACCCCAATCCTTGGAACGCAAGCGCAAATACGTAGCCAACGCCCCACAGGCCACACTACTATGTTTCCACATTTCGCGACTGGTTTCGCTCGAAATGTTGCCTTTTAGGCTCGTGGAGATGGAAGCTTTCCACAACCTGATGGTGGTGGCCGTCCCTCAGTACTCTGTCCCCAGCCACCACTATTTCTCCCGGTGTGCCATCCGCATTACACCAGCACGTGTCCCACAACATTAGCCGTGCCCTCAACAATGCAGTTACAGGGAAAGTCCACCTAACCATGGACACGTGGACAAGTGCTTGTGGGCAAAGACGGTACATCTTGCTGACGGCACACTGGGTTAACATAGTGGAAGCCGGGACCCAGTCGGACCTTGGGATTGAACACATCCTCCCGATGCCTAGGATTGGGGGCCAAAGGTCAATCAGGGTTGCCCCCACAGTGTACAGCTCCTGCACCTCATCCTCCTCAGCCTCCTTCTACTCTTCAGCCTCCATCTCCAAAATGACCACATCAGTCACAAGCTGGAAGCACTGCCTCGGCCAAGCGGCAACAGGTTGTGCTGAAGCTAATATGCTTAAGTGACAAACCGCACAATGCTGAAGAGTTGTGGGCAGCTCTGGAAGAGCAGGCAGATCTGTGGCTGACACCGCTGAACCTACAGCCAGACATGGTAATGTGTGACAATGGCCGAAACCTGGTGGCAGCACTGAGGCGAGGCGAGCTCACACATGTACCATGCCTGGCCCATGTGTTTAACCTCGGTTCAGCGGTTTCTCAAAAGCTACCCGGAGGTGCCGGATCTGCTTGTCAAAGTACACCACCTGTGTGCCCATTTTAGAAAGTCAGCTACAGCTTCCACCGCCCTTGCCGTGCTTCAGCAGCGTTTGCAGCTTACGGCTCACTGACTGGTGTGTGATGTCCCAACGCATTGGAACTCTACATTGCAGATGTTGGGAAGGATTTGTGACCAGAAGAGTGCAGTTGTTGGGTATACGCTTCCTGATTTGGGCTAATTGCTCTTGTTGTCCTCCTTTTCATCCTCATCCTCCACCACCATATCACCAGGGTGACCGGTGCAACACCCACATAATTTTTTTAAAGGGTGTTTATGATGCCCGTAAAAAAAAATTTTTGTACAGTCATGGCCAAAAGTTTTGAGAATGACACCAAAATTATATTTTCACATGATCTGCTGGCCTCTGGTTTTTAGTAGTGTTTGTCTGATGTTTATATCACATACAGAAATATAATTGCAATCATATTATGAGTACCAATAGGTTATATTGACAGTTAGAATGAGTTAATGCAGCAAGTCAATATTTGCAGTGTTGCCCCTTCTTCTTCAAGACCTCTGTAATTCTCCCTGGCATGCTCTCAATCAACTTTTGGACCAAATCCTGACTGATAGCAGTCCATTCTTGCATAATCAATGCTTGCATTTTGCCAGAATTTGTTGGTTTTTGTTTGTCCACCCGTCTCTTGATGATTGACCACAAGTTCTCAATGGGATTAAGATCTGGGGAGTTTCCAGGCCATGGACCCAAAATCTCTATGTTTTGTTCCATGAGCCATTTAGTTATCACCTTTGCTTTATGGCAAGGTGCTCCATCATGCTGGAAAAGGCATTGTTGGGCGCCAAACTGCTCTTGGATGGTTGGGAGAAGTTGCTCTTGGAGGACATTCTGGTAACATTCTTTATTCATGGCTGTGTTTTTAGGCAAGACTGTGAGTAAGCCGATTCCCTTGGCTGAGAAGCAACCCCACACATGAATGGTTTCAGGATGCTTTACAGTTGGCATGAGACAAGACTGGTGGTAGCGCTCACCTCTTCTTCTCCGAATAAGCTGTTTTCCAGATGTCCCAAACAATCGAAAAGGGGATTCATCAGAGAAAATGACTTTGCCCCAGTCCTCAGCAGTCCACTCCCTGTACCTTTTGCAGAATATCAGTCGGTCCCTGATGTTTTTTTCTGGAGATAAGTGGCTTCTTTGCTGCCCTCCTTGAAACCAGCCCTTGCTCAAAGAGTCTCCGCCTCACAGTGCGTGCAGAAGCACTCACACCAGCCTGCTGCCATTCCTGAGCAAGCTCGGCACTGCTGGTAGTCCGATCCCGCAGCTGAAACAGTTTTAAGATACGGTCCTGGCGCTTGCTGGTCTTTCTTGGGCGCCCTGGAGCCTTTTTGACAACAATGGAAGCTCTCTCCTTGAAGTTCTTGATGATGCGATAGATTGTTGACTGAGGTGCAATCTTTCTAGCTGCGATACTCTTCGCTGTTAGGCCATTTTTGTGCAGTGCAATGATGGCTGAACGTGTTTCTTTAGAGATAACCATGGTTAACTGAAGAGAAACAATGATACCAAGAACCAGCCTCCTTTTAAAGTGTCGAGTGATGTCATTCTTACTTAATCATGACTGATTGATCGCCAGCCCTGTCCTCATCAACACCCACACCTGTGTTAATGGATCAATCACTAAAACGATGTTAGCTGCTCCTTTTAAGGCAGGACTGCAATGATGTTGAAATGTGTTTTGGGGGTTAAAGTTCATTTTCTGGGCAAATATTGACTTTGCAAGTACAGTAATTGCTGTTAAGCTGATCACGCTTTGACATTCAGGAGTATATGGAAATTGCCATTACAAAAAATGAAGCAGTAAACTTTGGAAAAATTACTATTTGTCTCATTCTCAATACTTTTGGCCATGACTGTACAGTATGTTCATGTATACCCCCCAGGGGTAAATGTTTGTCAGCCCATACACTTAGTGCATGGTCATTACAAGTATAGGAGACCAGCTCCTTTCTAATGGGAACATTTTTTTATGATACCCTCCTCCACGCATCTTCCAAGCTGCATTGGAGTGCCTCCCAATTTTTGGCAGCCCTTACATTCACTGCATATGCCAACACTATGGGAGATCCAGTTGCTAATAATGGGAACATTTTTTCATGAGACCCTCCTCTAAGTCTCTTCAAAGAGGTACTGGGGTGCATCCAAAATTTCAAAGGGGTATTGGGGTGCGTCCATCTTTTGCGCAGCCTTGCCACTCACTGCATACGCAATAACAGTATAGGAAACCCACTCTTTAGTAATGGGAACAGCAAAGCATAGCAGGCTGATGGCTCTCTAAGAATAGTGAGGGCCGACTGCTGGCCCTTTAAGAATAGTAAAGGCCGCCTGATGGCCCTATAAAAATAGGCTTTGTGACTTTCAGAGTCCCTCCTTCTTAAATGAAACAGGATGTGTCTGATCATGTCTCACACAGCACATGGCCAGATAATGTTGTAAAATGTTAAAATTACATTTCCCAGTGAATGCATTTGTCACGGTTGAAAGCAATACAAAAGTGCAAAAACGCATCATTATTTTGCCTTATATACAAGTCATTACCCTAGAAAGGATGTTCCTTATCATATTTCCCAGGAAAATCCATTTTGGTTTCGTTTTTTGTATGTTTTATTGTGAGTCCGTAAAAGTGGTGTAATACTCTGACAAAGTTGTTGACAGCAGTGACCTGGCAGTCAGAAATGCTTCCAGGGGTCTTCCCCATGCTGTTCCCATGTCATTTGAGCATTGTTCCCATCGATTTGGGCAATTCCAATGTGCTCGACCTGAGCATCGAGCACCAGAGCATTTTAGTGCTCACCCATCACTAATATTCATGTCTATTAATTCCACATTTTAACTTTAACCCCTTAACAACATTTGACGTACTAATACGCGTCTGTGCCCTGGGACTTAAGAGCCAGACCCGTATTAGTACGTCATGACCATCGCGCGTGCACACAGGCTGTGCAGGCGCGATAACTGCCGGGTGTCAGCTGATTGTCACAGCTGACACCCGATACTATGTGCAGGGATCGATCCTGCACCGCTCCCAGCACATTAACCCCCGCGATGCTGCGATCGAAGTCGATCGCAGCATTGCGGGGGCAAGGGGAGGTGATCGCAGATACTCACCTCCTCTTCCGGCTTCCAGCTCTGTCTGACGCGGCTTCCCCGGTGTTGAGCCGACAATTTGTTAGCGGACACCATGTTGCATTTGAAGAGTCCCTGTGTGCCCAAACATTGGAGCTCCCCCACAAGTGACCCCATTTTGGAAACTAGACCCCCCAAGGCACCTATCTAGATGCATAGTGAGCACTTGGAATCCCCAGGTGCTTCACAAATTGATTCATAAAAATGAAAAAGTGTTTTTTTTTTCACTTTTTCATTTTTTCGAATCAATTTGTGAAGCACCTGGGGGTTCCAAGTGCTCACTATGCATCTAGATAGGTGCCTTGGGGGGTCTAGTTTCCAAAATGGGGTCACTTGTGGGGGAGCTCCAATGTTTGGGCACACAGGGGCTCTCCAAACGCAACATGGCTTCCGCTAATTATTCAAGCAAATTTTACAATCAAAAAGTCAAATGGCGCTCCTTCCCTTCCGAGCCCTGCCGTGCGCCCAAACAGTGTTTTTTCCCCACATATTGGGTATTTGCATGCTCAGGGGAAATTGCACAACAAATTTTGGGGTCCATTTTTTCTTGTTACCCCTGTGAAAATAAAAAAAATTGGGTCTAAAGTAACATTTTTGTGAAAAAAGTTAAATGTTCATTTTTTTCTTCCACATTCCAAAAATTCCTGTGAAGCACCTGAAGGGTTAATAAAGTTCTTGAATATGGTTTTGAGCACCTTGAGGGGTGCAGTTTTTAGAATGGTGTCACTTTTGGGTATTTTCTGTCATAAAGACCTCTCAAAGTGACTTCAAATGTGATGTGGTCCCTAAAAAAATGGTTTTGTAAATTTTGTTGGAAAAATGAGAAATCACTGGTCAACTTTTAACCCTTATAGCTCCCTAACAAAATAAAATTTTGGTTCCAAAATTGTGCTGATGTAAAGTAGACATGTGGGAAATGTTATTTATTAACTCTTTTGTGTGACATATCTCTCTGATTTAAGGGCATAAAAATTCAAATTTTGAAAATTGCAAAATTTTCTAAATTTTTGCCAAATTTCCGTTTTTTTCACAAATAAACGCAAGTGATATCGAAGAAATTTTACCACAATCATGAAGTACAATATGTCATGAAAAAACATTCTCAGAATCAGGGGAATCCGTTGAAGCGTTCCAGAGTAATTACCTCATAAAGTGAAAGTGGTCAGAATTGTAAAAATTGGCCTGGTCATTAACGTGCAAACCACCTTGGGTTGTAAAGGGGTTAAAGGGACCGGTCAGGATCTCCTATTTGTAACCACTTATTTATTGATCCCTTTATACCTTTCTTACAAGGCTTTTTTTTTTACTTATTAATTGCTGCCTATGCATAAAATCAGTTTTATAACAGGGCTTGCAATTTGCTAAGTAGTGGGGGACTAGTTGTGGGGGGCGTTGTTTTCCCCCGACTAATTGCCCCACTAATGACGTTATACCCCTGTGAACATGAGTCACGTTATTTACAAGAGCGTTGTTACCACTGGCTCTTTGACATTGCGCAGTAAGTCCGGCGTACGCACCCCAAGTTTATCGCCGCACTGTGTATTAACTAGAGGCAGTGATGACAGGACACAGTCCGCCTTCACAGACGGTTCTCTGCAAATTCCGCAGCTGGCTGTGTCCTGCGTCCATGCTGTATACCCGGCCATGCACAGTGTACCTGGCTTACTGTGCATTATCAGAGATGCTGAAATTTACAAAGAGCTGTTAGTGGCACCGCTCTTGCAAATAATGTCACTCAAACCCACAGGGCATGATAACATGATTAGTGGGACTGTGGAACAATTAGTCTAAGGAAAACAAACCCCACCAGACCAGTCACCCATTAGTTATCATATTTCAAGCCCAGTTACAAAACTGATTTCTTGGGTATGCAGCAGCAGATAAAAGATATAAAAGTGTCATTGGATTTAGCTTTCAAGGATCTACATGTCTATATATGTGGTTTGGGCCAGGTTCATATTATTAAACGATTCCCTTTAAAGAGGAACTGGTTACTTTACATTCAGGTGCCTGAAGATATGAATAAAACACGGTTTCTTTTATTTCTCATCTCCATTGCAGAGATATTAACTTGTAAACTTTTACGCCAATTTCCCCTTCAACTAAGGGGGCATTTACTTTTCCCCTGTATGACGTTGTCCAATAATATGCAGGAGGTGTCAGGCAGAGGATAAAGAGCACACCCCCAGAGAATATCAGAACTGGCTTTCTTTGTATCTGATATAATACTTATGTCTCACTTCCAGGGATTACTATGCAGAGATGTGTGATTCCATATACTGCTCTGCATCCGTCCCAGGCTTTGGGGAATAACTTCCCGGTACCTGGGATAAATGCTGATCGCACACTGCAGCTCTAGTCTCACAGCAGCAGGGCAGCACTGAGATGAGAGCTGCAGTGTCCGATCAGCATTTACCCCAGGTCCCAGGACATTATTCCACAATTTGAAGGTCAAATTAACCAATAAAATGTAACAATTAACAAGCCCAAAACTATCTGGTGTGCTTGAGTTTAGGTTTAGAGAGAGGACACTTTGCTTCTACAGTTTATGGTTCTGGCAGCTTTTGAAATATATATATGTTTATTTTAAGTTCTACATTTTGACACTTTGTTATTGACATAATGACTGATGTTTCTATTGCAATGGAAATGTGATACTCTAAATGTTTTCTACAGTATTCTGTGTTTGTGCTGCACTATTGATAGGAAAACCTTGTGAAAATTGGAAAGTGACTTGTTTACATATTAAAATTGATCTGCTCAATACTGTAGCTTAAAGTCTTTTTAACTGAAGGTAAATTGTAGTTTAATGGATTTTTTTTAGGTTATAGTTTTTCAGAAATAATCTGTTTCAGGTATATGGTGACCCGTCGGGGGTCCAAACTATTTTTGTGATGAAGTTGTTCATTTTTCCTGTCTTTTCCATCTTGTCTGGGCCAATATCACGCCTTCTCCAGCCAAGACTCGTCTGCAGAGGTTACAACAAAGACACATATGACTTCTTACATTTCCTGTCCCGTCCCCATCTATTCCTAACCTGCACAAACTCCTCATCCTGCTGTCACCCCAATACCGAGCCACTGTGTCCCTATTTCTGATTCTCTTAATACCCCACATAATAATGACACCACTGTGCCACTTACAAAGTAAGACACCTCCTTTCTGCCCTTAGATGGTAAAATTGTGCCCTAGAAATCACTGCCCACACTTTTCCCCTAGAAAGTAATAATTCCTCCACTAAACCCATCTGACAATCACAATACCCTGAGTGCCCTTATAACAGTTATGCATCTTAAGGTCCTCCTTAAAATGTAATAATGTCCCGAGTCCCCCCATATATAGTTCTCCTGTATACAGCATGATACCCCACACCTCTCACATACCCGCAACTCCTTATACACAGTATGATGGGCCCCACAGTAGCCCCTCCCACACTGTATGATGGCCCCCAGTAGTACCAACACACTGTAAATGGCCCCCAGTAATCCCCCACACTGTATGAAGGTCTCCTATAGTCCTCCCACACCGTATATTGGCCCCCAGTAGTTCCCCCACACTGTAAATGGCCCCCAGTGTTTCCCCTACACTGTATGGATAGTACCCAGTAGTCCGGTAGCCTCCCTTCACTATGGATGGCCCCCAGTCTTCCCCCACATTGCATGGATGGCCCCCAGCAGTCCAGTTGCCCCTACACTGTGTGGATAGCCCCCAGTCTTCCCCCACACACTGTATGATGGCCCCAGTAGTCCCCTCACACTGTGTGGATGGTCCCCAGTAGTCCCCCATGAGCGCTATTAAAATAAAAAGAAACATCTTATACTCACCTAAATATGGATCCTGAGAAGTCCGCCGACAGAAAGGACAAGGCATGGGAGGACCAACGCGGTGATATCATGGGAGGCACAGTGAGGGCATCATACATATTACATGGGAGGCACAGTGGGGACATCATACATATTACATGGGAGGCACAGTGGGGGCATCATACATATTACACGGGAGGCACAGTGGGGGCATCATACATATTACACAGGAGGCACAGTGGGGGCATCATACATATTACATGGGAGGCACAGTGGGGGCATCATACATATTTCACGGGAGGCACAGTGGGGGAGCATCATAGATATTACATGGGAGGCACAGTGGGGGCATCATACATATTACACGGGAGGCACAGTGGGGGCATCATACATATTACATGGGAGGCACAGTGGGGGCATCATACATATTACACAGGAGGCACAGTGGGGGGGCATCATACATATTACACGGGAGGCACAGTGGGGGCATCATACATATTACACGAGAGGCACAGTGGGGGCATCATACACATTACACGGGAGGCACAGTGGGGGCATCATACATATTACCCGGGAGGCACAGTGGGGGCATCATACAGTGGGTACGGAAAGTATTCAGACCCCTTTAAATTTTTCACTCTTTGTTTCATTGCAGCCATTTGGTAAATCCTAAAAAGTTCATTTTTTTTCTTATTAAAGTACACTCTGCACCCCATCTTGACTGGAAAAAAAACAGAAATGTAGAAATGTTTGCAAATTTATTAAAAAAGAAAAACTGAAATATCACATGGTCATAAGTATTCAGACCCTTTGCTCAGACACTCATATTTAAGTCACATGCTGTCCATTTCCTTGTGATCCTCCTTGAGATGGTTCTCCTCCTTCATTGGAGTCCAGCTGTGTTTAATTAAACTGATAGGACTTGATTTGGAAAGGCACACACCTGTCTATATAAGACCTCACAGCTCACAGTGCATGTCAGACCAAATGACAATCATGAGCTCAAAGGAACTGCCCAAGGCGCTCAGAGACAGAATTGTGGCAAGGCACAGATCTGGCCAAGGTTACAAAAGAATTTCTGCATTACTCAAGGTTCCTAAGAGCACAGTAGCCTCCATAATCCTTAAATGGAAGAAGTTTGGGACCACCAGAAGTCTTCCTAGACCTGGCTGTCCAGCCAAACTGAGCAATCATGGGAGAAGAGCCTTGGCGAGAGAGGTAAAAAAGAACCCCAAGATCACTGTGGCTGAGCTCCAGCGATGCAGTAGGGAGATGGGAGAAAGTTCCACAAAGTCAACTATCACTGCTGCCCTCCACCAGTCGGGCCTTTATGGCAGAGTGACTCGACGGAAGTCTCTCCTCAGTGCAAGACATATGAAAGCCCGCATAGAGTTTGCTCAAAAATACATGAAGGACTCCCAGACTATGAGAAATAAGATTCTCTGGTCTGATGAGACGAAGATAGAACTTTTTGGTGATAATTCTAAGCGGTATGTGTGGAGAAAACCAGGCACTGCTCATCACCTGCCCAATACAATCCCAACAGTGAAACATGGTGGTGGCAGCATCATGCTATGGGGGTGTTTTCAGCTGCAGGGACAGAACGACTTGTTGCAATTGAAGGAAACATGAATGCGGCCAAGTACAGAGATATCCTGGATGAAAACCTCTTCCAGAGTGCTGTGGACCTCAGACTTGTCCGAAGGTTAACCTTCCAACAAGACAATGACCCTAAGCACAGAGCTAAAATAACAAAGGAGTGGCTTCAGAACAACTCTGTGACCATTCTTGACTGGCCCAGCCAGAGCCCTGACCTAAACCCAATTGAACATCTCTGGAGAGACCTGAAAATGGCTGTCCACCAACGTTCACCATCCAACCTGATGGAGCTGGAGAGGATCTGCAAGGAAGAATGGCAGAGGATCCCCAAATCCAGGTGTGAGAAACTTGTATCATTCCCAAGAAGACTCATGGCTGTACTAGCTCAAAAGGGGGCTTCTACTCAATACTGAGCAAAGAGTCTGAATACTTATGATCATGTGATATTTCAGTTTTTCTTTTTTAATAAATTAGCAAAAATTTCTACATTTTTTTTTCAGTCAAGATGGGGTGCAGAGTGTACTTTAATGAGAAAAAAATGAACTTTTTAGAATTTACCAAATGCCTGCAATGAAACAAAGAGTGAAAAATGTAAAGGGTCTGAATACTTTCCGTACCCACTGTAGTGATTCTTCCCTTCCCAGCCGTGGAAGCGAGATCTTCTGCCACATTCTGGTGTCGCCTTATTGTTGAGAAACTGCTTTAAAAATTGTATAGCCCCCTATAAGCTATTCCTGCCCACAGTGCCCCCATCCAGCGAGTGTTTGAGAAAGGTTATTACACTGAAACGTCCCGATATTCACAACCAAGGATCACAATCTCATTTATCATTGCTGCGTGCTGCTTACTGCATCAATGGAGGGAACAGCTGAGATTCTCCAGACTCCACTCGCTCCTCACACTCAGCAAATGTCTGCACTGCAGACTATATACCCGAAGCATCGCACACACGGCATCGTACACTAACTACATCTGTTATATACGTTCTGCTCCGTACACACACGGCTCCGCTCTGTACGCCTCGTACACACGGCTCCGCTCCGTACACCTCGTACACACACGGCTCCGCTCTATACACCTCGTACACACACGCAGCTCCGTACACCTCGTACACACGCAGCTCCTCTCCATACACTTGATACACACGCTGCTCCGCTCCGTACACCTCGTACACAAGCGGCTCTGTTCCATACGCCTCGTATACACGTGGCTACGCTCCGTACACCTCGTACACAGTGCTACGCTCCGTTCACCTCGTACACACGCGGCTCCGCTCCATACATACGCGGCTCCGCACACCTCATACACACGCGGTTCCGCTCCGTACACATCGTACACACGTGGCTCCGCTCCGTATGTCTCGCTCACGCGTGGCTCCGCTCACCTCGTACACACGTGGCTCCGTTCCGTACACGTGCGGCTCCGCTCCGTACGCCTCGTACACGCGCGGCTCCGCTCCGTACGCCTCGTACACGCGCGGCTCCGCTCCGTACGCCTCGTACACGCGCGGCTCCGCTCCGTACGCCTCGTACACGCGCGGCTCTGCTCCGTACACCTCGTACACGCGCGGCTCCGCTCCGTACGCCTCGTACACGCGCGGCTCCGCTCCGTACGCCTCGTACACGCGCGGCTCCGCTCCGTACGCCTCGTACACGCGCGGCTCCGCTCCGTACGCCTCGTACACGCGCGGCTCCGCACACCTCGTCCACGCGCGGCTCAGCTCCGTACACCTCGTACACACACGGCTCCGCTCCGTACACCTCGTACACGTGCGGCTCCGCTCCGTACACCTCGTACACGCGCGGCTCCGCTCCGTACACCTCGTACACAAGCGGCTCTGTTCCATACGCCTCGTACACACGCGGCTACGCTCCGTACACCTCGTACACAGTGCTACGCTCCGTTCACCTCGTACACACGCGGCTCCGCTCCATACATACGCGGCTCCGCACACCTCATACACACGCGGTTCCGCTCCGTACACATCGTACACACGTGGCTCCGCTCCGTATGTCTCGCTCACGCGTGGCTCCCAGCTCACCTCGTGCACACGCGGCTCCATTCCGTACACCTCGTACACGCGCGGCTCCGCTCCGTACGCCTCGTACACGCGTGGCTCCGCTCCGTACGCCTCGTACACACGCGGCTCTGCTCCGTACACCTCGTACACACGCGGCTCCGCACACCTCGTACATGCGCGGCTCCGCTCCGTACACCTCGTACACGCGCGGCTCCGCTCCGTAAACCTCGCACACACGCGGCTCCGCTCCGTACACCTCGTACACGTGCGGCTCCGCTCCGTACACCTCGTACATACGTGGCTCCGCTCCGTATGTCTCGCTCACGCGTGGCTCCGCTCACCTCGTACACACGCGGCTCCGCTCACCTCGTACACACGCGGCTCCGTTCCGTACACCTCGTACACACGCGGCTCCGCTCCGTACACCTCGTACACACACGGCTCTGCTCCGTACACCTCGTACACGCGCGGCTCCTCACACCTCGTACACGCGCGGCTCTGCTCCGTACACCTCGTACACACGCGGCTCCGCTCCGTACACCTCGTACACAAGCGGCTCTGTTCCATATGCCTCGTACACACGCGGCTACGCTCCGAACACCTCGTACACAGTGCTACGCTCCGTTCACCTCGTACACACGCGGTTCCGCTCCGTACACATCGTACACACGTGGTTCCGCTCCGTATGTCTCGCTCACGCGTAGCTCCGCTCACCTCTTACACACGCGGCTCCGTTCCGTACACCTCGTACACGCGCGGCTCCGCTCCGTACGCCTCGTACACGCGCGGCTCCGCTCCGTACGCCTCGTACACACACGGCTCTGCTCCGTACACCTCGTACACACACGGCTCTGCTCCGTACACCTCGTACACGCGCTGCGCTGCTTCGTACACG